>NW_027667771.1:0-1200000 GCF_963924665.1 Micromys minutus
CAATTTTGCCCCAAAATAAAGGGAATTTCTGCCTTTTGCCCCAAAATATGGGGAATTTCTGCCTTTTTGTCTGAAAATAAGAAAAATGCATACCTTTTTGCCATAAAAAAGGGAAATTTCTTCAATTTTGCTCTAAAATAAGGGGTACTTTTGCATTTTGCCTCCAAATAAGTGGAATTTCTGTCTTTTTCCACCAAAACAAAAGAAATTTCTGTATTTTCACCCCAAAATAAGAAAAATTTCTGACTTATTACCCTGAAATAAGTGTAATTTCTGCAAATTTGCCCCAAAATAAGGGAAATTTCTCCCTTTTGCCCCAAAATATGGGATATTTTAGCATTTTACATCCAAATAGAGGAAATTTCTGATTTTTGCACCAAAATATTAGGAATTTCTGCATTTTTGCCCCAAAATAAAGGGAATTTCTTCATTTTTGCACCAATATTAGGGGAATTTCTGCAATTTTGCTCTATAATACGGGTCATTTCTGCCTTTTTGCCCGAAATTAAGTGGAATTTTTGCCTTTTTGTCCCGAAATAAGTGAAATTTCTTCAATTTTAGCCAAAAATTAGGAATTTCATCTTTTTGCCCCAAAATAAAGAGAATTTCTGCCATTTTGCCCTGAAATATTTGAAATTTCTGAAATTTTATTCCAAAATAAGGAGAATTTCTGCTTTTTTCCCCCAAAATAAGGGCAATTTCAACCTTATTACCTCAAAATAAAAGAAATTTCTCCCTTTTTGTCACAAAATATACGGAATTTCTGCCTTTTTGCCCCAAAATAAGGGAAATTTCTGCAATTTTTCCCCAAAATAAGTAGAATTTCTTTCTTTTTGCCCCAAAATAAAGGAAATTTCAGCCTTTTTACCTGAAAATAAGTGAAATTTCTGCAATTTTGCCCCAAATAAGAGAAATTTCTGCAATTTTGCCCAAAAATAAGGTAATTTCCTGCAATTTTACCTCAAAATAAAGAAAATTTCTGGAATTTTGCCCCAAAAAAGGGGAATTTCTGATTTTTGCCCCAAAATAAAGGGAATTTCTGCCTTTTGCCCCAAAATTAGGGAATTTCTGCAATTTTGCTCCAAAATACGGGGAATTTCTGACTTTTTGCCCGAAAATAAAAGGAATGCATACCTTTTTGCCATAAAAAGGTGAAATTTCTTCATTTTTGCTCCAAATTAAAAGGAATTTCTGCATTTTTGCCTCTAAATAATTGGAATCTCTGTCTTTTTCCTCCAAAACAAAGGGAATTTCTGTCTTTTTTGCCCCAAAATAAGGGGAATTTCTGACTTATTACCCTGAAATAAGTAAAATTTCTGCAATTTTGCCCCAAAATAAGGGAAATTTGTCTTTTTTCCCCCAAATGAGGGGAATTTCAGCCTTTTTACCTCATAATAAAAGGAATTTCTGCATTTTTGCCTCTCAATAAGTGGAATTTCTGTCTTTTTCCCGCAAAACAAAGGGAATATCTGTCTTTTTTGCCCCAAAATTAGGAAAATTTCTTACTTATTACCCTGAAATAAGTGAAATTTCTGCAATTTTGCCCCAATATAAGGGAAATTTCTGCCTTTTTGCCCCCAAATAAGGTGAATTTCAGACTTTTTACCTCAAAATAAGGGGAATTTCTGAATTTTGGCACAAAATATTAAAAATTTTTGCCTTTTTGCCCCAAAATAAGGAAAATTTCTGCCTTTTTTCTCTGAAATAAATGAAATTTCTGCAATTTTGCACCAAAAAAAGTGAAATTTCTGCAATTTTTGCCCCAAAATGAGGGAAATTCCTGGAATTTTGCCCCAAAATAAGTGGAATTTCTGAGTTTTGCCCCAAAATAAGGAGAATTTCTACCTTTTTGCCCCACAATTAGTGAAATTTCTGCAAATTTGCCCTAAAATGAAAGAAATTTTTTGCAATTTTTCCCCATAATAAGGGAAATTTCTGTAATTTTGCCCCAAAATAAAAGGAATTTCTGATTTTTGCCCCAAAATTAGGGAAATTTCTGGAACTTTGCCCCAAAATAAGGGGAATTTCTGCCTTTTGCCCCAAAATATAGGGAATTTCTTCTTTTTTGTCCGAAAATAAGAAGAATGCATACCTTTTTGCCATAAAAAAGGGAAATTTCTTCATTTTTGCTCCAAAATAAGGGGAACTTTTGCGTTTTTGCCCCAAAATAAGTGGAATTTCTGTCTTTTTTCCCCCAAAACAAAGGAAATTTCTGTCTTTTTTGCCCCAAAATAAGAAAAATTTCTACTTATTACCCAGAAATAATTGAAATTTTTGCAAATTTGCCCCAAAATAATGGAAATTTTTGCCCTTTGCCCCAAAATATGGGGAATTTCAGCATTTTACATCAAAATAAGGGAAATTTCTGATTTTTGCACCAAAATATTAGGAATTTCTGCATTTTTGCCCCAAAATAAAGGGAATTTCTTCATTTTTGCACCAATATTAGAAGAATTTCTGCAATTTTGCTTCAAAATACAGGTCATTTCTGCCTTTTTCCCGAAATTAAGTGGAATTTCTGCCTTTTTGTCCCGAAATAAGTGAAATTTCTTCAATTTTAGCCAAAAATTAGGGATTTCATGTTTTTGCCCCAAAATAAGGGGAATTTCTGCCATTTTGTCCAGAAATATTTGAAATTTCTGAAATTTTACCTTAAAATAAGGGGAATTTCTGCCTTTTTGCCCCAAAATAAGGGGAATTTCAACCTTATTACGTCAAAATATGGGAAATTTCTGCCTTTTTGCCACAAAATATACGGAATTTCTGCCTTTTTGCCCCAAAATAAAGAAAATTTCTGCAATTTTTCCCAAAAATAAGGGGAATTTCTCCCTTTTACCCCAAAATAAAGGAAATTTCAGCCTTTTTACCTGAAAATAAGTGAAATTTATGCAATTTTGCCCCAAATAAGGGAAATTTCTGCAATTTTGCCCCAAAATAAGGTAAATTCCTGCAATTTTGCCCCAAAATAAAGAAAATTTCTGGAATTTTGCCCCAAAATAAGGGGAATTTCTGATTTTTGCCCCAAAATAAAGAAAATTTCTGCCTTTTGCCCCAAATTAGGGGAATTTCTGCAATTTTGCTCCAAAATACGAGGAATTTCTGCCGTTTTGCCCGAAAATAAGGGGAATGCATACCTTTTTGCCATAAAAAAGTGAAATTTCTTCATTTTTGCTCCAAAATAAGGGGAATTTCTGCCTTTTTGCCTCTAAATAATTGGAATTTCTGTCTTTTTCCCCCAAAACAAAGGGAATTTCTGTCTTTTTTGCCCCAAAATAAGGGGAATTTCTGACTTATTACCCTGAAATAAATGAAATTTCTGCAATTTTGCCCCAAAATAAGGGAAATTTCTGCATTTTTGCTTCCAAATAAGGGGAATTTCAGCTTTTATACCTCAAAATAAGAAGAATTTCTACATTTTTGCCACAAAATATTAGGAATTTCTGCCTTTTTGCCCCAATATAAGGAAAATTTCTGCCTTTTTTCCCTGAAATACGAGATATTTCTGCAATTTTGCTGGAAAATAAGTGGAATTTCTGAGTTTTGCATCAAAATAAGCCGAATTTCTGTCTTTTTCCCCAACATATAGGGATTTTCTGCCTTTTTGCCCCACAATTAGGGGAATTTCTGCAATTTTGCTCCAAAATACGAGGAATTTCTGCCTTTTTGCCCGAATATAAGGGGAATGCATACCTTTTTGCCATATAAAAGAGAAATTTCTTCATTTTTGCTCCAAAATAAGGAAACTTTCTGCCTTTTTGCCTCTAAATAAGTGGAATTTCTGTCTTTTTCTCCCAAAACTAAGAGAATTTCTGTCATTTTTGCCCCAAAATAAGGGGAATTTCTGACTTATTACCCTGAAATAAGTAAAATTTCTGCAATTTTGCCCAAAAATAAGGGAAATTTGTCTTTTCCCCCCAAATAAGGGGAATTTCAGCCTTTTTACCTCATAACAAGGGGAATTTCTGCATTTTTGCCTCTTAATAAGTGGAATTTCTGTCTTTTTCTCGCAAAACAAAGGGAATTTCTGTCTTTTTTGCCCCAAAATTAGGAAAATTTCTTACTTATTACCCTGAAAGAAGTGAAATTTCTGCAATTTTGCCCCAATATAAGGGAAATTTCTGCCTTTTTGCCCCCAAATAAGGGGAATTTCAGCCTTTTTACCTCAAAATAAGGGGAATTTCTGAATTTTGGCACAAAATATTAGGAATTTCTGATTTTTGCCACAAAATAAGGAAAATTTCTGCCTTTTTTCTCTGAAATAATTGAAATTTCTGCAATTTTGCACCAAAATAAGTGAAATTTCTGCAATTTTTGCCCCAAAATAAGGGAAATTTCTGGAATTTTGCCCCAAAATAAGTGGAATTTCTGAGTTTTGCCCCAAAATAAGGAGAATTTCTACCTTTTTGCCCCACAATTAGTGAAATTTCTGCAAATTTGCCCTAAAATAAAAAAAAATTTTTGCAATTTTTCCCCATAATAAGGGAAATTTCTGCAACTTTGTCCCAAAATAAGGGGAATTTCTGATTTTTGCCCCACAATTAGGGAAATTTCTGCAATTTTGCCCCAAAATAAGGGGAATTTCTGCCTTTTGCCCCAAATAATGGGGAATTTCAGCATTTTACATCAAAATAAGGGAAATTTCTGATTTTTGCACGAAAATATTAGGAATTTCTGCATTTTTGCCCCAAAATAAAGGGAATTTCTTCATTTTTGCACCAATATTAGAAGAATTTCTGCAATTTTGCTCCAAAATACGGGTCATTTCTGCCTTTTTCCCGAAATTAAGTGGAATTTCTGCCTTTTTGTCCCGAAATAAGTGAAATTTCTTCAATTTTAGCCAAAAATTAGGGATTTCATGTTTTTGCCCCAAAATAAGGGGAATTTCTGCCATTTTGTCCAGAAATATTTGAAATTTCTGAAATTTTACCCCAAAATAAGGAAAATTCTGCCTTTTTGCTCCAAAATAAGGGCAATTTCAACCTTATTACGACAAAATAAGGGAAATTTCTGCCTTTTTGCCACAAAATATACGGAATTTCTGCCTTTTTGCCCCAAAATAAAGAAAATTTCTGCAATTTTTCCCCAATATAAGGGGAATTTCTCCCTTTTTTCCCCAAAATAAAGGAAATTTCAGCCTTTTTACCTGAAAATACGTGAAATTTCTGCAATTTTGCCCCAAATAAGGGAAATTTCTGCAATTTTGCCCCAAATAAGAGAAATTTCTGCAATTTTGCCCCAAAATAAGGTAATTTCCTGCAATTTTGCCCCAAAATAAAAAAAAATTCTGGAATTTTGCCCCAAAATAAAAGGAATTTCTGATTTTTGCCCCAAAATAAAGGGAATTTCTGCCTTTTGCCCTAAAATTAGGGGAATTTCTGAAATTTTGCTCTAAAATACGGGAAATTTCTGCCTTTTTGCCCGAAAATAAAGGGGAATGCATACCTTTTTGCCATAAAAAAGTGAAATTTCTTCATATTTGCTCCAAAATAAGGGGAATTTCTGCCTTTTTGCCTCTAAATAAGTGGAATTTCTGTCTTTTTCCCCCAAAACAAAGGGAATTTCTGTCTTTTTTGCCCCAAATAAGGTGAATTTCTGACTTATTACCCTGAAAGAAATGAAATTTCTGCAATTTTGCCCCAAAATAAGGGAAATTTCTGAATTTTTGCTTCCAAATAAGGGGAATTTCAGCTTTTTTACCTCAAAATAAGAAGAATTTCTACATTTTTGCCACAAAATATTAGGAATTTCTGCCTTTTTGCCCCAATATAAGGAAAATTTCTGCCTTTTTTCCCTGAAATAAGAGATATTTCTGCAATTTTGCTCGAAAATAAGTGGAATTTCTGAGTTTTGCATCAAAATAAGCCGAATTTCTGTCTTTTTCCTCAACATATAGGGATTTTCTGCCTTTTTGCCCCACTATAGGGAAATTTCTGCAATTTTGCTCGAAAATACGGGGAATTTCTGCCTTTTTGCCCGAAAATAAGGGGAATGCATACCTTTTTGCCATATAAAAGAGAAATTTCTTCATTTTTGCTCCAAAATAAGGAAAATTTCTGCCTTTTTGCCTATAAATAAGTGAAATTTCTGTCTTTTCCCCCAAAAACAAAGGGAATTTCTGTCTTTTTTGCCCCAAAGTAAAAGGAATTTCTGACTTATTACCCTGAAATAAGTAAAATTTCTGCAATTTTGCCCCAAAATAAAGGAAATTTCTGCCTTTTTCCCCACAAAAAGGGGAATTTCAGCCTTTTTACCTCATAATAAGGGGAATTTCTGAATTTTTGCCTCTAAATAAGTGGAATTTCTGTCTTTTTCCCGCAAAACAAAGGGAATTTCTGTCTTTTTTGCCCCAAAATTAGGAAAATTTCTTACTTATTACCCTGAAATAAGTGAAATTTCTGCAATTTTGCCCCAATATAAGGGAAATTTCTGCCTTTTTGCCCCCAAATAAGGGGAATTTCAGCCTTTTTACCTCAAAATAAGGGGAATTTCTGAATTTTGCCACAAAATATTAGGAATATCTGCCTTTTTCCCCCAAAATAAAGAAAATTTCTGCCTTTTTTCTCTGAAATAATTAAATTTCTGCAATTTTGCACCAAAATAAGTGAAATTTCTGCAATTTTGCCCCAAAATGAGGGAAATTTCTGGAATTTTGCCCCAAAATAAATGGAATTTCTGAGTTTTGCCCCAAAATAAGGAGTATTTCTGCCTTTTTGCCCCACAATTAGTGAAATTTCTGCAATTTTGCCCTAAAATAAAAGAAAATTTTTGCAATTTTTCCCCATAATAAGGGAAATTTCTGCAATTTTGCCCCAAAATAAGGGGAATTTCTGATTTTTGCCCCACAATTAGGGAAATTTCTGCAATTTTGCCCCAAAATAAAGGGAATTTCTGTATTTTGCCCCAAAATATGGGAAATTTCTGCTTATTTGTCCGAAAATAAGAAGAATGCATTCCTTTTTGCCATAAAAAAGAGAAATTTCTTCATTTTTGCTCCAAAATAAGGGGAATTTTTGCGTTTTTGCCCCCAAATAAGTGGAATTTCTGTCTTTTTCCCCCAAAACAACGGAAATTTCTGTCTTTTTTGCCCCAAAATAAGGAAAATTTTTGACTTATTACCCTGAAATAAGTGAAATTTCTGCAAATTTGCCCCAAAATAAGGGAAATTTCTGCCTATTGCCCCAAAATATGGGGAATTTCAGCATTTTACATCAAAATAAGGGAAATTTCTGATTTTTGCACCAAAATATTAGGAATTTCTGCCTTTTTGCCCCAAAATAAAGGGAATATCTTCATTTTTGCACCAATATTAGGAGAATTTCTGCAATTTTGCTCTAAAATACAGGTCATTTCTCCCTTTTTCCCGAAATTAAGTGGAATTTCTGCCTTTTTGTTCCGAAAAAAGTGAAATTTCTTCAATTTTAGCCAAAAATTAGGGATTTCATTTTTTGCCCCAAAATAAGGGGAATTTCTGCCATTTTGCCATGAAATATTTGAAATTTCTGAAATTTTATTCCAAAATAAGGGGAATTTCTGCCTATTTGTCCTAAAATAAGGGAAATTTCGACCTTATTACCTCAAAATAAGGGAAATTTCTACCTTTTTGTCACAAAATATATGGAATTTCTGCCTTTTTGCCCCAAAATAAGGGAAATTTCTGCAATTTTGCCCCAAATAAGAGAAATTTCTGCAATTTTGCCCCAAAATAAGGTAATTTCCTGCAATTTTGCCCCAAAATAAAAAAAATTTCTGGAATTTTGCCCCAAAATGAGGGGAATTTCTGATTTTTGCCCCAAAATAAAGGGAATTTCTGCCTTTTGCCCCAAAAATTAGGGAAATTTCTGAAATTTTGCTCTAAAATACGGGGAATTTCTGCCTTTTTGCCCGAAAATAAAGGGGAATGCATACCTTTTTGCCATAAAAAAGTGAAATTTCTTCATTTTTGCTCCAAAATAAGGGAAATTTCTGCCTTTTTGCCTCTAAATAAGTGGAATTTCTGTCTTTTTCCCCCAAAACAAAGAGAATTTCTGTCTATTTTGCCCCAAAATAAGGGGAATTTCTGACTTATTACCCTGAAGTAAGTGAAATTTCTGCAATTTTGCCCCAAAATAAGGGAAATTTCTGCATTTTTGCTTCCAAATAAGGGGAATTTCAGCTTTTTTACCTCAAAATAAGAAGAATTTCTACATTTTTGCCACAAAATATTAGGAATTTCTGCCTTTTTGCCCCAATATAAGGAAAATTTCTGCCTTTTTTCCCTGAAATAAGAGATATTTCTGCAATTTTGCTCGAAAATAAGTGGAATTTCTGAGTTTTGCATCAAAATAAGCCGAATTTCTGTTTTTTTTCCCCAACATATACGGATTTTCTGCCTTTTTGCCCCACAATTAGGAGAATTTCTGCAATTTTGCTCCAAAATACGGGGAATTTCTGCCTTTTTGCCCGAAAATAAGGGGAATGCATACCTTTTTGCCATATAAAAGAGAAATTTCTTCATTTTTGCTCCAAAATAAGGAAAATTTCTGCCTTTTTGCCTATAAATAAGTGGAATTTCTCTCTTTTCCCCCAAAAACAAAGGGAATTTCTGTCTTTTTTGCCCCAAAGTAAAAGGAATTTCTGACTTATTACCCTGAAATAAGTAAAATTTCTGCAATTTTGCCCCAAAATAAGGGAAATTTCTGCCTTTTTCCCCACAAAAAAAGGAATTTCAGCCTTTTTACCTCATAATAAGGGGAATTTCTGCATTTTTGCCTCTAAATAAGTGGAATTTCTGTCTTTTTCCCCCTAAATAAAAAGAATTTCTATCTTTTTTGCCCCAAAATAAGGAAAATTTCTGACTTATTACCCTGAAATAAGTGAAATTTCTGCAATTTTGCCTCAATATAAGGGAAATTTCTGCCTTTTTGCCCCCAAATAATGGGAATATCAGCCTTTTTACCTCAAAATAACGGGAATTTCTGAATTTTGGCACAAAATATTAGGAATTTCTGCCTTTTGCCCCAAAATAAGGAAAATTTCTGCTTTTTCTCTGAAATAAGTAAAATTTCTGCAATTTTGCACCAAAATAAGTGAAATTTCTGCAATTTTGCCCCAAAATAAGGGAAATTTCTGGTATTTTGCCCCAAAATAATTGAAATTTCTGAGTTTTGCCCCAAAATAAGGAGAATTTCTGCCTTTTTGCCCCACAATTAGTGAAATTTCTGCAATTTTGCCCTAAAATAAAAGAATTTTTTGCAATTTTTCCCCATAATAAGGGAAATTTCTGCAATTTTGCACCAAAATAAGCGGAATTTCTGATTTTTGCCCCACAATTAGGGAAATTTCTGCAATTTTGCCCCAAAATAAGGGGAATTTCTGCCTTTGCCCCAAAATATGGAGAATTTCTGCCTTTTTGTCCGAAAATAAGAAGAATGCATACATTTTGCCATAAAAAAGGGAAATTTCTTCATTTTTGCTCCAAAATAAGGGGAACTTTTGCATTTTTGCCTCCAAATAAGTGAAATTTCTGTCTTTTTCCCCCCAAACAAAGGAAATTTCTGTGTTTTTTGCCCCAAAATAAGAAAAATTTCTGACTTATTACCCTGAAATAAGTGAAATTTCTGCAAATTTGCCTAAAAATAAGGGAAATTTCTGCCTTTTGCCCCATAATATGGGGAATTTCAGCATTTTACATCAAAATAAGGGAAATTTCTGATTTTTGCACCAAAATATTAGGAATTTTTGCCTTTTTGTCCCAAAATAAAGGGAATTTCTGCTTTTTGCCCCAAAATTAAGAGAATTTCTGCAATTTTGCTCCAAAATACGGGTCATTTCTGCCTTTTTGCCAGAAATTACGTGGAATTTCTGCCTTTTTGTCCCGAAATAAGTGAAATTTCTTCAATTTTAGCCAAAAATTAGGGATTTCATCTTTTTGCCCCAAAATAAGGGGAATTTCTGCCATTTTGCCCAGAAATATTTGAAATTTCTGAAATTTTACCCCAAAATAAGGGGAATTTCTGCCTTTTTGCCCCAAATTAAGGGGATTTTCAACCTTATTACCTCAAAATAAAGGAAATTTCTGCCTTTTTGCCACAAAATATATGAAATTTCTGCCTTTTTGCCCCAAAATAAGGAAAATTTCTGCAATTTTTCCCCAAAAATAAGGGGAATTTCGCTCTTTTTGCCCGAAAATAAAGGATATTTCAGCCTTTTTACCTGAATATAAGTGATATTTCTGAAATTTTGCCCCAAAAAAATGTAAATTTTTGCAATTTTGCCCCAAAATAAAGAAAATTTCTGGAATTTTGCCCCAAAATAAGGGGAATTTCTGATTTTTGCCCTAAAATAAAGGGAATTTCTGCCATTTGCCCCAAAATTAGGGGAATTTCTGCAATTTTGCTCCAAAATACGGGGAATTTCTGCATTTTTGTCCGAAAATAAAAGGAATGCATACCTTTTTGCCATAAAAAAGTGAAATTTCTTCATTTTTGCTCTAAAATAAGTGGAATTTCTGCCTTTTTGCCTCTAAATAAGTGGAATTTCTGTCTTTTTCCCCAAAAACAAAGGGAATTTCTGTCTTTTTTGCCCCAAAATAAGGGAAATTTCTGACTTATTACCCTGAAATAAGTGAAATTTCTGCAATTTTGCCCCAAAATAAGGGGAATTTCTGCATTTTTGCTTCCAAATAAGGGGAATTTCAGACATTTAACCTAAAAATAAGGAAAATTTCTGCATTTTTGCCACAAAATATTAGGAATTTCTGCTTTTTTGCCCCAATATAAAGAAAATTTCTGCCTTTTTTCCCTGAAATAAGAGATATTTCTGCAATTTTGCTCCAAAATAAGCGGAATTTCTGAGTTTGGCCCCAAAATAAGGAGAATTTCTGTCTTTTTGCCCCAACATATAGGGAATTTCTGCCTTTTTGCCCCACAATTAGGGGAATTTCTGCAATTTTGCTCCAAAATACGGAGAATTTCTGCCTGTTTGCCCGAAAATAAGGGGAATGCATAACTTTTTGCCATATAAATAGGAAATTTCTTCATTTTTGCTCCAAAATAAGGAAAATTTCTGCATTTTTGCCTCTAAATAAGTGGAATTTCTGTCTTTTTCTCCCAAAACTAAGGGAATTTCTGTCATTTTTGCCCCAAAATAAGAGGAATTTATGACTTATTACCCTGAAATAAGTAAAATTTCTGCAATTTTGCCCCAAAATAAGGGAAATTTCTGCCTTTTTCCTCCCAAATAAGGGGAATTTCAGCCTTTTTACCTCATAATAAGGGGAATTTCTGCACTTTTGCCTCTAAATAAGTGGAATTTCTGTCTTGTTCCCCCAAAATAAAGGGAATTTCTATCTTTTTTGCCCCAAAATTAGGAAAATTTCTGACTTATTACCCTGAAATAAGTGAAATTTCTGCAATTTTGCCTCAATATAAGGGAAATTTCTGCCTTTTTGCCCCCAAATAATGGGAATATCAGCCTTTTTACCTCAAAATAACGGGAATTTCTGAATTTTGGCACAAAATATTAGGAATTTCTGCCTTTTTTCCCCAAAATAAGGAAAATTTCTGCTTTTTCTCTGAAATAAGTAAAATTTCTGCAATTTTGCACCAAAATAAGTGAAATTTCTGCAATTTTGCCCCAAAATAAGGGAAATTTCTGGAATTTTGCCCCAAAATAAGTGAAATTTCTGAGTTTTGCCACAAAATAAGGAGAATTTCTGCCTTTTTGCCCCACAATTAGTGAAATTTTTGCAATTTTGCCCTAAAATAAAAGAAATTTTTGCAATTTTCCCCATAATAAGGGAAATTTCTGCAATTTTGCCCCAAAATAAGCGGAATTTCTGATTTTTGCCCCACAATTAGGGAAATTTCTGCAATTTTGCCCCAAAATAAGGGAAATTTCCGCCTTTTGCCCCACAATATGGAGAATTTCTGCCTTTTTGTCCGAAAATAAGAAGAATGCATACATTTTGCCATAAAAAAGGAAATTTCGTCATTTTTGCTCCAAAATAAGGGGAACTTTTGCGTTTTTGCCTCCAAATAAGTGGAATTTCTGTCTTTTTCCCCCAAAACAAAGGAAATTTCTGTCTTTTTTGCCCCAAAATAAGAAAAATTTCTGACTTATTACTCTGAAATAAGTGAAATTTCTGCAAATTTGCCCCAAAATAAGGGAAATTTCTGCCTTTTGCCCCAAAATATGGGGAATTTTAGCATTTTACATCAAAATAAGGGAAATTTCTGATTTTTGAACCAAAATATTAGGAATTTTTGCCTTTTTGCCCCAAAATAAAGGGAATTTCTTCA
Organism: Micromys minutus; assembly: GCF_963924665.1. NCBI lineage: Eukaryota > Metazoa > Chordata > Mammalia > Rodentia > Muridae > Micromys > Micromys minutus. Next base: position 12,279 of record NW_027667771.1, read on the forward strand.
TTTTTGCACCAATATTAGGGGAATTTCTGCAATTTTGCTCCAAAATACGGGTCATTTCTGCCTTTTTGCCCGAAATTAAGTGGAATTTCTCCCTTTTTGTCCCGAAATAAGTGAAATTTCTTTAATTTTAGCCAAAAATTAGGGATTTCATCTTTTTGCCCCAATATAAGGGGAATTTCTGCCATTTTGCCCAGAAATATTTGAAATTTCTGAAATTTTACCCCAAAATAAGGGGTATTTCTGCCTTTTTGCCCCAAATAAGGGGAATTTCAACCTTATTATCTCAAAATAAGAGAAATTTCTGCCTTTTTGCCACAAAATATACTGAATTTCTGCCTTTTTGCCCCAAAATAAGGAAAATTTCTTCAATTTTTCCCCAAAATAAGGGGAATTTCTCCATTTTTGGCCAAAAATAAAGGAAATTTCAGCCTTTTTACCTGAAAATAAGTGAAATTTCTGCAATTTTGCCCCAAATAAGGGAAATTTTTGCAATTTTGCCCCAAAATAAGGTAAATTCCTGCAATTTTGCCCCAAAATAAAAAAAAATTCTGGAATTTTGCCCCAAAATAAGGGGAATTTCTGATTTTTGCCCCAAAATAAAGGGAATTTCTGCCTTTTGCCCCAAAATTAGGAGAATTTCTGCAATTTTGCTCCAAAATACGGGGAATTTCTGCCTTTTTGCCCGAAAATAAGGGGAATGCATACCTTTTTGCCATAAAAAAGTGAAATTTCTTCATTTTTGCTCCAAAATAAGGGGAATTTCTGCCTTTTTGCCTCTAAATAAGTGGAATTTCTGTCTTTTTCCCCCAAAACAAAGGGAATTTCTGTCTTTTTTGCCCCAAAATAAGAGGAATTTCTTACTTATTACCCTGAAATAAGTGAAATTTCTGCAATTTTGCCCCAACATATAGGAAAATTCTGCCTTTTTGCCCCCAAATAAGGGGATTTCAGCATTTTTACCTCAAAATAAGAATTTCTGCATTTTTGACACAAAATATTAGGAATTTCTGCATTTTTGCCCCAAAATAAGGAAAATTTCTGCCTTTTTCCCTGAAATACGGGAAATTTCTGCAATTTTGCCCCAAAATAAGTGAAATTTCTGCAATTTGCCCCAAAATAAGGGAAATTTCTGCATCTTTGCTTCCAAATAAGGGGAATTTCAGCCTTTTAACCTAAAAATAAGGGGAATTTCTACATTTTTGCCAAAAAATATTAGGAATTTCTGCCTTTTTGCCCCAATATAAGGAAAATTTCTGCCTTTTTTCCCTGAAATAAGAGATATTTCTTCAATTTTGCTCCAAAAAAAGTGGAATTTCTGAGTTTTGCCCCAAAATAAGGAGAATTTCTGTCTTTTTGCCCCACAATTATGGGAATTTCTGCAATTTTGCTGCAAAATACGGGGAATTTCTGCCTTTTTGCCAGAAAATAAGGGGAATGCATACCTTTTTGCCATATAAAAGGGAAATTTCTTCATTTTTTCCCCAAAATAAGGAAAATTTCTGCATTTTTGCTTCTAAATAAGTGGAATTTCTGTCTTTTTCCCCCAAAACAAAGGGAATTTCTGTCTTTTTTGCCCCATAATAAAAGGAATTTCTGACTTATTACCCTGAAATAAGTAAAATTTCTGCAATTTTGCCCCAAAATAATGGGAAATTTCTGCCTTTTTCCTCCCAAATAAGGGGAATTTCAGCCTTTTTCCCTCATAATAAGGGGAATTTCTGCATTTTTGCCTCTAAATAAGTGGAATTTCTGTCTTTTTCCCCCAAAATAAAGGGAATTTCTGTCTTTTTTGCCCCAAAATAAGAATAATTTCTGACTTATTACCCTGAAATAAGTGAAATTTCTGCAATTTTGCCCCAATATAAGGGAAATTTCTGCCTCTTTGCCCCCAAATAAAGGGGAATTTCAGCCTTTTTACCTCAAAATAAGGGGAATTTCTGAATTTTGGCACAAAATATTAGGAATTTCTGCACTTTTGCCCCAAAATAGGAAAAATTTCTGCCTTTTTTCTCTGAAATAAGTGAAATTTCTGCAATTTTCCACCAAAATAAGTGAAATTTCTGCAATTTTGCCCCAAAATAAGGGAAATTTCTGCAATTTTTCCCCAATATAATAGAAATTTCTGCAATTTTGCCCCAAAATAAGTGGAATTTCTGAGTTTTGCCCCAAAATACGGAGAATTTATGCTTTTTTTCCCCACAATTAAGAGAATTTCTGCAATTTTGCTCTAAAATACGGGGAATTAATGCCTTTTTGCCCGAAAATAAGTGGAATGCATACCTTTTTGCCATAAAAAAGAGAAATTTCTTCATTTTTGCCCAAAATTAAGGGAAATTTCTGCCTTTTTGCCCTGAAATATGTGAAATTTCTGCAATTTTAGCCCAAAATAAGGTGAATTTCTGCCTTTTTGCCCCAAAATAATGGGAATTTCTGCCTTTTTGCCCCAAAATAAGAAAAATTTTTTCCTTTTTTCTCTGAAATAAGTGAAATTTCTGCAATTTTGCCCTAAAATAAAGAAAATTTCTGCAATTTTTCCCGATAATAAGTGAAATTTCTGCAAATTTGCCCCAAAATAAGGGAAATTTCTGCCTTTTGCCCCAAAATATGGGGAATTTTAGCATTTTACATCAAAATAAGGGAAATTTCTGATTTTTGAACCAAAATATTAGGAATTTTTGCCTTTTTGCCCCAAAATAAAGGGAATTTCTTCATTTTTGCACCAATATTAGGGGAATTTCTGCAATTTTGCTCCAAAATACGGGTCATTTCTGCCTTTTTGCCCGAAATTAAGTGGAATTTCTCCCTTTTTGTCCCGAAATAAGTGAAATTTCTTTAATTTTAGCCAAAAATTAGGGATTTCATCTTTTTGCCCCAATATAAGGGGAATTTCTGCCATTTTGCCCAGAAATATTTGAAATTTCTGAAATTTTACCCCAAAATAAGGGGTATTTCTGCCTTTTTGCCCCAAATAAGGGGAATTTCAACCTTATTATCTCAAAATAAGAGAAATTTCTGCCTTTTTGCCACAAAATATACTGAATTTCTGCCTTTTTGCCCCAAAATAAGGAAAATTTCTTCAATTTTTCCCCAAAATAAGGGGAATTTCTCCATTTTTGCCCAAAAATAAAGGAAATTTCAGCCTTTTTACCTGAAAATAAGTGAAATTTCTGCAATTTTGCCCCAAATAAGGGAAATTTTTGCAATTTTGCCCCAAAATAAGGTAAATTCCTGCAATTTTGCCCCAAAATAAAAAAAAATTCTGGAATTTTGCCCCAAAATAAGGGGAATTTCTGATTTTTGCCCCAAAATAAAGGGAATTTCTGCCTTTTGCCCCAAAATTAGGAGAATTTCTGCAATTTTGCTCCAAAATACGGGGAATTTCTGCCTTTTTGCCCGAAAATAAGGGGAATGCATACCTTTTTGCCATAAAAAAGTGAAATTTCTTCATTTTTGCTCCAAAATAAGGGGAATTTCTGCCTTTTTGCCTCTAAATAAGTGGAATTTCTGTCTTTTTCCCCCAAAACAAAGGGAATTTCTGTCTTTTTTGCCCCAAAATAAGAGGAATTTCTTACTTATTACCCTGAAATAAGTGAAATTTCTGCAATTTTGCCCCAACATATAGGAAAATTCTGCCTTTTTGCCCCCAAATAAGGGGATTTCAGCATTTTTACCTCAAAATAAGAATTTCTGCATTTTTGACACAAAATATTAGGAATTTCTGCATTTTTGCCCCAAAATAAGGAAAATTTCTGCCTTTTTCCCTGAAATACGGGAAATTTCTGCAATTTTGCCCCAAAATAAGTGAAATTTCTGCAATTTGCCCCAAAATAAGGGAAATTTCTGCATCTTTGCTTCCAAATAAGGGGAATTTCAGCCTTTTAACCTAAAAATAAGGGGAATTTCTACATTTTTGCCAAAAAATATTAGGAATTTCTGCCTTTTTGCCCCAATATAAGGAAAATTTCTGCCTTTTTTCCCTGAAATAAGAGATATTTCTTCAATTTTGCTCCAAAAAAAGTGGAATTTCTGAGTTTTGCCCCAAAATAAGGAGAATTTCTGTCTTTTTGCCCCACAATTATGGGAATTTCTGCAATTTTGCTGCAAAATACGGGGAATTTCTGCCTTTTTGCCAGAAAATAAGGGGAATGCATACCTTTTTGCCATATAAAAGGGAAATTTATTCATTTTTTCCCGAAAATAAGGAAAATTTCTGCATTTTTGCTTCTAAATAAGTGGAATTTCTGTCTTTTTCCCCCAAAACAAAGGGAATTTCTGTCTTTTTTGCCCCATAATAAAAGGAATTTCTGACTTATTACCCTGAAATAAGTAAAATTTCTGCAATTTTGCCCCAAAATAATGGGAAATTTCTGCCTTTTTCCTCCCAAATAAGGGGAATTTCAGCCTTTTTCCCTCATAATAAGGGGAATTTCTGCATTTTTGCCTCTAAATAAGTGGAATTTCTGTCTTTTTCCCCCAAAATAAAGGGAATTTCTGTCTTTTTTGCCCCAAAATAAGAATAATTTCTGACTTATTACCCTGAAATAAGTGAAATTTCTGCAATTTTGCCCCAATATAAGGGAAATTTCTGCCTCTTTGCCCCCAAATAAAGGGGAATTTCAGCCTTTTTACCTCAAAATAAGGGGAATTTCTGAATTTTGGCACAAAATATTAGGAATTTCTGCACTTTTGCCCCAAAATAGGAAAAATTTCTGCCTTTTTTCTCTGAAATAAGTGAAATTTCTGCAATTTTCCACCAAAATAAGTGAAATTTCTGCAATTTTGCCCCAAAATAAGGGAAATTTCTGCAATTTTTCCCCAATATAATAGAAATTTCTGCAATTTTGCCCCAAAATAAGTGGAATTTCTGAGTTTTGCCCCAAAATACGGAGAATTTATGCTTTTTTTCCCCACAATTAAGAGAATTTCTGCAATTTTGCTCTAAAATACGGGGAATTAATGCCTTTTTGCCCGAAAATAAGTGGAATGCATACCTTTTTGCCATAAAAAAGAGAAATTTCTTCATTTTTGCCCAAAATTAAGGGAAATTTCTGCCTTTTTGCCCTGAAATATGTGAAATTTCTGCAATTTTAGCCCAAAATAAGGTGAATTTCTGCCTTTTTGCCCCAAAATAATGGGAATTTCTGCCTTTTTGCCCCAAAATAAGAAAAATTTTTTCCTTTTTTCTCTGAAATAAGTGAAATTTCTGCAATTTTGCCCTAAAATAAAGAAAATTTCTGCAATTTTTCCCGATAATAAGGGAAATTTCTGGAATTTTGCCCCAAAATAAGGGGAATTTCTGTTTTTTTGCCACCAATTAATGGAAATTTCTGCAAATTTGCCCTAAAATAAGAGGAGTTTCTGCTTTTTTGCCTCTAAATAAGTGTAATTTCTGTCTTTTTCCCCAAAAACAAAGGGAATTTCTGTCATTTTTGCCCCAAAATAAGGACAATTTCTGCCTTTTTTCCCTGAAATAAGTGAAATTTCTGCAATTTTGCCCCAAAAAATGGAAATTTCTGCCTTTTGCCCCAAAATAAGGGGAATTTCAGCATTTTTCCTCAAAATAAGGGAAATTTCTGATTTTTGCACCAAAATATGGAGAATTTCTGCCTTTTTGCCCCACAATTAGTGAAATTTCTGCAATTTTGCCCTAAAATAAGAGAAATTTCTGCAATTTTTCCCCATAATAAGGGAAATTTCTCCAATTTTGCTTCAAAATAAGAGAAATTTCTGTTTTTTGCCCCACAATTAGGGAAATTTCTGCAATTTTGCCTTAAAATAAGGAGAATTTCTGCATTTTGCCCCAAAATATGGGGAATTTATGCCTATTTGTCCAAAAATAATAAGAATGCATACCTTTTTGCCATAAAAATGGGAAATTTCTTCATTTTTGCTCCAAAATTAGTGGAAATTTTGCCTTTTTGCCTCTAAATAAGTGGAATTTCTGTCTTTTTTTAACTAAAACAAAGGGAATTTCTGTCTTTTCTGCCCCAAAATAAGGAAAATTTCTTAATTATTACCCTGAAATAAGTGAAATTTCGGCAAATTATCACCAAAATAAGGGAAATTTCTGCCTTTTTTCCCCCTAAATAATGGGAATTTCAGCCTTTTTACCTCAAAATAAGGGAAATTTCTGCATTTTTGCAACAAAATATTAGGAATTTCTGCATTTTTGCCACAAAATATTAGAAATTTCTGCCTTTTTGCCCCAAAATAAGGAAAATTTCTGCCTTTTTTTTCCTGAAATAAGTGAAATTTCTGCAATTTTGCCCCAAAATAAGTGAAATTTCTGCAATTTTGCCTTAAAATAAGGAAATTTCTGGAATTTTGCCCCAAAATTAGTGGAATTTCTGAGTTTTGCCCCAAAATAAGGATAATTTCTGCGTTTTTGCCCCACAATTAGGGAAATTTCTGCAATTTTGCTCCAAAATACGGGGAATTTCTGCATTTTTGCCCGAAAATAAGGGGAATGCATACCTTTTTGCCATAAAAAAGGGAAATTTCTTCATTTTTGCCCCAAATTAAAGGAAATTTCTGCCTTTTTGCCTTGAAATATGTGAAATTTCTGCAATTTTAGCCCAAAATAAGGTGAATTTCTGCCTTTTTGCCCCAAAATAATGGGAATTTCTGCCTTTTTGCCCCAAAATAAGAAAAATTTTTTCCTTTTTTCTCTGAAATAAGTGAAATTTCTGCAATTTTGCACTAAAATAAAAGAAATTTCTGCAATGTTTCCCTATAATAAGGTAAATTTTGGGAATTTTGCGTGAAAATAAGGGGAATTTCTGGGTTTTTTTGCCCCCAAATAAGGGAAATTTCTGCAATTTTGCCCTAAAATAATGGGAATTTCTGCGTTTTTTGCCTCTAAATAAGTGGAATTTCTGTCTTTTTCCCCCAAAACAAAGGGAATTTCTGTCATTTTTGCCCCAAAATAAGGAAAATTTCTGACTTATTACCCTGAAATAAGTAAAATTTCTGCAATTTTGCCCCAATATAAGAGAAATTTCTGCCTTTTTGCCACCAAATAAGTGGAATTTCAGCCTTTTTACCTCAAAATAAAGGAGAATTTCTGAATTTTGGCCCAAAATTAGGAAAATTTCTGATTTTTTCCCTGAAATAAGTGAAATTTCTGCTATTTTGAACAAAAATATGTAAAATTTCTGCAATTTTGCCCCAATATAAGGGAAATTTTTAAAATTTTGCCCCAAAATAAGTGGAATTTCTGAGTTTTGCCCCAAAATAAGGAGAATTTCTGCCTTTTTGCGCCACAATTAGTGCAATTTCTGCAATTTTGCCCTAAAATAAGGGAAATTTCTGCAATTTTTCCTCATAATAAGGGAAATTTCTGCAATTTTGCCCCAAAATAAGGGGAATTTCTGTTTTTTGCCCCACAATTATGGAAATTTCTGCAATTTTGCTCAAAAATAAGGGGAATTTCTGCCTTTTGCCCCAAAATATGGGGAATTTCTGCCTTTTGTCTGAAAATGAGAAGAATGCATAACTTTTTGCCATAAAAAAGGGAAATTTCTTCATTTTTGCTCCAAAAAAAAGGACACTTTTTCCTCTTTGCCTCTAAATAAGTGGAATTTCTGTATTTTTCTCCCAAAACAAAGGGAATTTCTGTCTTTTTTGCCCAAAAATAAGGAAAATTTCTGACTTATTACCCTGAAATAAGTAAAATTTCTGCAATTTTGCCCCAAAATAAGGGAAATTTGTCTTTTTTCCCCCAAATAAGGGGAATTTCAGCCTTTTTACCTCATAATAAAAGGAATTTCTGCATTTTTGCCTCTCAATAAGTGGAATTTCTGTCTTTTTCCCGCAAAACAAAGGGAATATCTGTCTTTTTTGCCCCAAAATTAGGAAAATTTCTTACTTATTACCCTGAAATAAGTGAAGTTTCTGCAATTTTGCCCCAATATAAGGGAAATTTCTGCCTTTTTGCCCCCAAATAAGGTGAATTTCAGACTTTTTACCTCAAATTAAGGGGAATTTCTGAATTTTGGCACAAAATATTAAAAATTTTTGCGTTTTTGCCCCAAAATAAGGAAAATTTCTGCCTTTTTTCTCTGAAATAAATGAAATTTCTGCAATTTTGCACCAAAAAAAGTGAAATTTCTGCAATTTTTGCCCCAAAATAAGGGAAATTCCTGGAATTTTGCCCCAAAATAAGTGGAATTTCTGAGTTTTGCCCCAAAATAAGGAGAATTTCTAACTTTTTGCCCCACAATTAGTGAAATTTCTGCAAATTTGCCCTAAAATAAAAGAAATTTTTTGCAATTTTTCCCCATAATAAGGGAAATTTCTGTAATTTTGCCCCAAAATAAAAGGAATTTCTGATTTTTGCCCCACAATTAGGGAAATTTCTGGAATTTTGCCCCAAAATAAGGGGAATTTCTGCCTTTTGCCCCAAAATATAGGGAATTTCTTCTTTTTTGTCCGAAAATAAGAAGAATGCATACCTTTTTGCCATAAAAAAGGGAAATTTCTTCATTTTTGCTCCAAAATAAGGGGAACTTTTGCGTTTTTGCCCCAAAATAAGTGGAATTTCTGTCTTTTTTCCCCCAAAACAAAGGAAATTTCTGTCTTTTTTGCCCCAAAATAAGAAAAATTTCTACTTATTACCCAGAAATAATTGAAATTTTTGCAAATTTGCCCCAAAATAATGGAAATTTTTGCCCTTTGCCCCAAAATATGGGGAATTTCAGCATTTTACATCAAAATAAGGGAAATTTCTGATTTTTGCACCAAAATATTAGGAATTTCTGCATTTTTGCCCCAAAATAAAGGGAATTTCTTCATTTTTGCACCAATATTAGAAGAATTTCTGCAATTTTGCTTCAAAATACAGGTCATTTCTGCCTTTTTCCCGAAATTAAGTGGAATTTCTGCCTTTTTGTCCCGAAATAAGTGAAATTTCTTCAATTTTAGCCAAAAATTAGGGATTTCATGTTTTTGCCCCAAAATAAGGGGAATTTCTGCCATTTTGTCCAGAAATATTTGAAATTTCTGAAATTTTACCTTAAAATAAGGGGAATTTCTGCCTTTTTGCCCCAAAATAAGGGGAATTTCAACCTTATTACGTCAAAATATGGGAAATTTCTGCCTTTTTGCCACAAAATATACGGAATTTCTGCCTTTTTGCCCCAAAATAAAGAAAATTTCTGCAATTTTTCCCAAAAATAAGGGGAATTTCTCCCTTTTACCCCAAAATAAAGGAAATTTCAGCCTTTTTACCTGAAAATAAGTGAAATTTCTGCAATTTTGCCCCAAATAAGGGAAATTTCTGCAATTTTGCCCCAAAATAAGGTAAATTCCTGCAATTTTGCCCCAAAATAAAGAAAATTTCTGGAATTTTGCCCCAAAATAAGGGGAATTTCTGATTTTTGCCCCAAAATAAAGAAAATTTCTGCCTTTTGCCCCAAATTAGGGGAATTTCTGCAATTTTGCTCCAAAATACGAGGAATTTCTGCCGTTTTGCCCGAAAATAAGGGGAATGCATACCTTTTTGCCATAAAAAAGTGAAATTTCTTCATTTTTGCTCCAAAATAAGGGGAATTTCTGCCTTTTTGCCTCTAAATAATTGGAATTTCTGTCTTTTTCCCCCAAAACAAAGGGAATTTCTGTCTTTTTTGCCCCAAAATAAGGGGAATTTCTGACTTATTACCCTGAAATAAATGAAATTTCTGCAATTTTGCCCCAAAATAAGGGAAATTTCTGCATTTTTGCTTCCAAATAAGGGGAATTTCAGCTTTTATACCTCAAAATAAGAAGAATTTCTACATTTTTGCCACAAAATATTAGGAATTTCTGCCTTTTTGCCCCAATATAAGGAAAATTTCTGCCTTTTTTCCCTGAAATACGAGATATTTCTGCAATTTTGCTGGAAAATAAGTGGAATTTCTGAGTTTTGCATCAAAATAAGCCGAATTTCTGTCTTTTTCCCCAACATATAGGGATTTTCTGCCTTTTTGCCCCACAATTAGGGGAATTTCTGCAATTTTGCTCCAAAATACGAGGAATTTCTGCCTTTTTGCCCGAATATAAGGGGAATGCATACCTTTTTGCCATATAAAAGAGAAATTTCTTCATTTTTGCTCCAAAATAAGGAAACGTTCTGCCTTTTTGCCTCTAAATAAGTGGAATTTCTGTCTTTTTCTCCCAAAACTAAGAGAATTTCTGTCATTTTTGCCCCAAAATAAGGGGAATTTCTGACTTATTACCCTGAAATAAGTAAAATTTCTGCAATTTTGCCCAAAAATAAGGGAAATTTGTCTTTTCCCCCCAAATAAGGGGAATTTCAGCCTTTTTACCTCATAACAAGGGGAATTTCTGCATTTTTGCCTCTTAATAAGTGGAATTTCTGTCTTTTTCTCGCAAAACAAAGGGAATTTCTGTCTTTTTTGCCCCAAAATTAGGAAAATTTCTTACTTATTACCCTGAAAGAAGTGAAATTTCTGCAATTTTGCCCCAATATAAGGGAAATTTCTGCCTTTTTGCCCCCAAATAAGGGGAATTTCAGCCTTTTTACCTCAAAATAAGGGGAATTTCTGAATTTTGGCACAAAATATTAGGAATTTCTGATTTTTGCCACAAAATAAGGAAAATTTCTGCCTTTTTTCTCTGAAATAATTGAAATTTCTGCAATTTTGCACCAAAATAAGTGAAATTTCTGCAATTTTTGCCCCAAAATAAGGGAAATTTCTGGAATTTTGCCCCAAAATAAGTGGAATTTCTGAGTTTTGCCCCAAAATAAGGAGAATTTCTAACTTTTTGCCCCACAATTAGTGAAATTTCTGCAAATTTGCCCTAAAATAAAAGAAATTTTTTGCAATTTTTCCCCATAATAAGGGAAATTTCTGTAATTTTGCCCCAAAATAAAAGGAATTTCTGATTTTTGCCCCACAATTAGGGAAATTTCTGGAATTTTGCCCCAAAATAAGGGGAATTTCTGCCTTTTGCCCCAAAATATAGGGAATTTCTTCTTTTTTGTCCGAAAATAAGAAGAATGCATACCTTTTTGCCATAAAAAAGGGAAATTTCTTCATTTTTGCTCCAAAATAAGGGGAACTTTTGCGTTTTTGCCCCAAAATAAGTGGAATTTCTGTCTTTTTTCCCCCAAAACAAAGGAAATTTCTGTCTTTTTTGCCCCAAAATAAGAAAAATTTCTACTTATTACCCAGAAATAATTGAAATTTTTGCAAATTTGCCCCAAAATAATGGAAATTTTTGCCCTTTGCCCCAAAATATGGGGAATTTCAGCATTTTACATCAAAATAAGGGAAATTTCTGATTTTTGCACCAAAATATTAGGAATTTCTGCATTTTTGCCCCAAAATAAAGGGAATTTCTTCATTTTTGCACCAATATTAGAAGAATTTCTGCAATTTTGCTTCAAAATACAGGTCATTTCTGCCTTTTTCCCGAAATTAAGTGGAATTTCTGCCTTTTTGTCCCGAAATAAGTGAAATTTCTTCAATTTTAGCCAAAAATTAGGGATTTCATGTTTTTGCCCCAAAATAAGGGGAATTTCTGCCATTTTGTCCAGAAATATTTGAAATTTCTGAAATTTTACCTTAAAATAAGGGGAATTTCTGCCTTTTTGCCCCAAAATAAGGGGAATTTCAACCTTATTACGTCAAAATATGGGAAATTTCTGCCTTTTTGCCACAAAATATACGGAATTTCTGCCTTTTTGCCCCAAAATAAAGAAAATTTCTGCAATTTTTCCCAAAAATAAGGGGAATTTCTCCCTTTTACCCCAAAATAAAGGAAATTTCAGCCTTTTTACCTGAAAATAAGTGAAATTTCTGCAATTTTGCCCCAAATAAGGGAAATTTCTGCAATTTTGCCCCAAAATAAGGTAAATTCCTGCAATTTTGCCCCAAAATAAAGAAAATTTCTGGAATTTTGCCCCAAAATAAGGGGAATTTCTGATTTTTGCCCCAAAATAAAGAAAATTTCTGCCTTTTGCCCCAAATTAGGGGAATTTCTGCAATTTTGCTCCAAAATACGAGGAATTTCTGCCGTTTTGCCCGAAAATAAGGGGAATGCATACCTTTTTGCCATAAAAAAGTGAAATTTCTTCATTTTTGCTCCAAAATAAGGGGAATTTCTGCCTTTTTGCCTCTAAATAATTGGAATTTCTGTCTTTTTCCCCCAAAACAAAGGGAATTTCTGTCTTTTTTGCCCCAAAATAAGGGGAATTTCTGACTTATTACCCTGAAATAAATGAAATTTCTGCAATTTTGCCCCAAAATAAGGGAAATTTCTGCATTTTTGCTTCCAAATAAGGGGAATTTCAGCTTTTATACCTCAAAATAAGAAGAATTTCTACATTTTTGCCACAAAATATTAGGAATTTCTGCCTTTTTGCCCCAATATAAGGAAAATTTCTGCCTTTTTTCCCTGAAATACGAGATATTTCTGCAATTTTGCTGGAAAATAAGTGGAATTTCTGAGTTTTGCATCAAAATAAGCCGAATTTCTGTCTTTTTCCCCAACATATAGGGATTTTCTGCCTTTTTGCCCCACAATTAGGGGAATTTCTGCAATTTTGCTCCAAAATACGAGGAATTTCTGCCTTTTTGCCCGAATATAAGGGGAATGCATACCTTTTTGCCATATAAAAGAGAAATTTCTTCATTTTTGCTCCAAAATAAGGAAACTTTCTGCCTTTTTGCCTCTAAATAAGTGGAATTTCTGTCTTTTTCTCCCAAAACTAAGAGAATTTCTGTCATTTTTGCCCCAAAATAAGGGGAATTTCTGACTTATTACCCTGAAATAAGTAAAATTTCTGCAATTTTGCCCAAAAATAAGGGAAATTTGTCTTTTCCCCCCAAATAAGGGGAATTTCAGCCTTTTTACCTCATAACAAGGGGAATTTCTGCATTTTTGCCTCTTAATAAGTGGAATTTCTGTCTTTTTCTCGCAAAACAAAGGGAATTTCTGTCTTTTTTGCCCCAAAATTAGGAAAATTTCTTACTTATTACCCTGAAAGAAGTGAAATTTCTGCAATTTTGCCCCAATATAAGGGAAATTTCTGCCTTTTTGCCCCCAAATAAGGGGAATTTCAGCCTTTTTACCTCAAAATAAGGGGAATTTCTGAATTTTGGCACAAAATATTAGGAATTTCTGATTTTTGCCACAAAATAAGGAAAATTTCTGCCTTTTTTCTCTGAAATAATTGAAATTTCTGCAATTTTGCACCAAAATAAGTGAAATTTCTGCAATTTTTGCCCCAAAATAAGGGAAATTTCTGGAATTTTGCCCCAAAATAAGTGGAATTTCTGAGTTTTGCCCCAAAATAAGGAGAATTTCTACCTTTTTGCCCCACAATTAGTGAAATTTCTGCAAATTTGCCCTAAAATAAAAAAAAATTTTTGCAATTTTTCCCCATAATAAGGGAAATTTCTGCAACTTTGTCCCAAAATAAGGGGAATTTCTGATTTTTGCCCCACAATTAGGGAAATTTCTGCAATTTTGCCCCAAAATAAGGGGAATTTCTGCCTTTTGCCCCAAATAATGGGGAATTTCAGCATTTTACATCAAAATAAGGGAAATTTCTGATTTTTGCACGAAAATATTAGGAATTTCTGCATTTTTGCCCCAAAATAAAGGGAATTTCTTCATTTTTGCACCAATATTAGAAGAATTTCTGCAATTTTGCTCCAAAATACGGGTCATTTCTGCCTTTTTCCCGAAATTAAGTGGAATTTCTGCCTTTTTGTCCCGAAATAAGTGAAATTTCTTCAATTTTAGCCAAAAATTAGGGATTTCATGTTTTTGCCCCAAAATAAGGGGAATTTCTGCCATTTTGTCCAGAAATATTTGAAATTTCTGAAATTTTACCCCAAAATAAGGAAAATTCTGCCTTTTTGCTCCAAAATAAGGGCAATTTCAACCTTATTACGACAAAATAAGGGAAATTTCTGCCTTTTTGCCACAAAATATACGGAATTTCTGCCTTTTTGCCCCAAAATAAAGAAAATTTCTGCAATTTTTCCCCAATATAAGGGGAATTTCTCCCTTTTTTCCCCAAAATAAAGGAAATTTCAGCCTTTTTACCTGAAAATACGTGAAATTTCTGCAATTTTGCCCCAAATAAGGGAAATTTCTGCAATTTTGCCCCAAATAAGAGAAATTTCTGCAATTTTGCCCCAAAATAAGGTAATTTCCTGCAATTTTGCCCCAAAATAAAAAAAAATTCTGGAATTTTGCCCCAAAATAAAAGGAATTTCTGATTTTTGCCCCAAAATAAAGGGAATTTCTGCCTTTTGCCCTAAAATTAGGGGAATTTCTGAAATTTTGCTCTAAAATACGGGAAATTTCTGCCTTTTTGCCCGAAAATAAAGGGGAATGCATACCTTTTTGCCATAAAAAAGTGAAATTTCTTCATATTTGCTCCAAAATAAGGGGAATTTCTGCCTTTTTGCCTATAAATAAGTGGAATTTCTGTCTCTTTCCTCCAAAACAAAGGGAATTTCTGTCTTTTTTGCCCCAAATAAGGTGAATTTCTGACTTATTACCCTGAAAGAAATGAAATTTCTGCAATTTTGCCCCAAAATAAGGGAAATTTCTGAATTTTTGCTTCCAAATAAGGGGAATTTCAGCTTTTTTACCTCAAAATAAGAAGAATTTCTACATTTTTGCCACAAAATATTAGGAATTTCTGCCTTTTTGCCCCAATATAAGGAAAATTTCTGCCTTTTTTCCCTGAAATAAGAGATATTTCTGCAATTTTGCTCGAAAATAAGTGGAATTTCTGAGTTTTGCATCAAAATAAGCCGAATTTCTGTCTTTTTCCCCAACATATAGGGATTTTCTGCCTTTTTGCCCCACTATAGGGAAATTTCTGCAATTTTGCTCGAAAATACGGGGAATTTCTGCCTTTTTGCCCGAAAATAAGGGGAATGCATACCTTTTTGCCATATAAAAGAGAAATTTCTTCATTTTTGCTCCAAAATAAGGAAAATTTCTGCCTTTTTGCCTATAAATAAGTGAAATTTCTGTCTTTTCCCCCAAAAACAAAGGGAATTTCTGTCTTTTTTGCCCCAAAGTAAAAGGAATTTCTGACTTATTACCCTGAAATAAGTAAAATTTCTGCAATTTTGCCCCAAAATAAAGGAAATTTCTGCCTTTTTCCCCACAAAAAGGGGAATTTCAGCCTTTTTACCTCATAATAAGGGGAATTTCTGAATTTTTGCCTCTAAATAAGTGGAATTTCTGTCTTTTTCCCGCAAAACAAAGGGAATTTCTGTCTTTTTTGCCCCAAAATTAGGAAAATTTCTTACTTATTACCCTGAAATAAGTGAAATTTCTGCAATTTTGCCCCAATATAAGGGAAATTTCTGCCTTTTTGCCCCCAAATAAGGGGAATTTCAGCCTTTTTACCTCAAAATAAGGGGAATTTCTGAATTTTGGCACAAAATATTAGGAATATCTGCCTTTTTCCCCCAAAATAAAGAAAATTTCTGCCTTTTTTCTCTGAAATAATTAAATTTCTGCAATTTTGCACCAAAATAAGTGAAATTTCTGCAATTTTGCCCCAAAATGAGGGAAATTTCTGGAATTTTGCCCCAAAATAAATGGAATTTCTGAGTTTTGCCCCAAAATAAGGAGTATTTCTGCCTTTTTGCCCCACAATTAGTGAAATTTCTGCAATTTTGCCCTAAAATAAAAGAAAATTTTTGCAATTTTTCCCCATAATAAGGGAAATTTCTGCAATTTTGCCCCAAAATAAGGGGAATTTCTGATTTTTGCCCCACAATTAGGGAAATTTCTGCAATTTTGCCCCAAAATAAGGGGAATTTCTGTATTTTGCCCCAAAATATGGGAAATTTCTGCTTATTTGTCCGAAAATAAGAAGAATGCATTCCTTTTTGCCATAAAAAAGAGAAATTTCTTCATTTTTGCTCCAAAATAAGGGGAATTTTTGCGTTTTTGCCCCCAAATAAGTGGAATTTCTGTCTTTTTCCCCCAAAACAACGGAAATTTCTGTCTTTTTTGCCCCAAAATAAGGAAAATTTTTGACTTATTACCCTGAAATAAGTGAAATTTCTGCAAATTTGCCCCAAAATAAGGGAAATTTCTGCCTATTGCCGCAAAATATGGGGAATTTCAGCATTTTACATCAAAATAAGGGAAATTTCTGATTTTTGCACCAAAATATTAGGAATTTCTGCCTTTTTGCCCCAAAATAAGGGAATATCTTCATTTTTGCACCAATATTAGGAGAATTTCTGCAATTTTGCTCTAAAATACGGGTCATTTCTCCCTTTTTCCCGAAATTAAGTGGAATTTCTGCCTTTTTGTTCCGAAAAAAGTGAAATTTCTTCAATTTTAGCCAAAAATTAGGGATTTCATTTTTTGCCCCAAAATAAGGGGAATTTCTGCCATTTTGCCATGAAATATTTGAAATTTCTGAAATTTTATTCCAAAATAAGGGGAATTTCTGCCTATTTGTCCTAAAATAAGGGAAATTTCGACCTTATTACCTCAAAATAAGGGAAATTTCTACCTTTTTGTCACAAAATATATGGAATTTCTGCCTTTTTGCCCCAAAATAAGGGAAATTTCTGCAATTTTGCCCCAAATAAGAGAAATTTCTGCAATTTTGCCCCAAAATAAGGTAATTTCCTGCAATTTTGCCCCAAAATAAAAAAAATCTCTGGAATTTTGCCCCAAAATGAGGGGAATTTCTGATTTTTGCCCCAAAATAAAGGGAATTTCTGCCTTTTGCCCCAAAAATTAGGGGAATTTCTGAAATTTTGTTCTAAAATACGGGGAATTTCTGCCTTTTTGCCCGAAAATAAAGGGGAATGCATACCTTTTTGCCATAAAAAAGTGAAATTTCTTCATTTTTGCTCCAAAATAAGGGAAATTTCTGCCTTTTTGCCTCTAAATAAGTGGAATTTCTGTCTTTTTCCCCCAAAACAAAGGGAATTTCTGTCTATTTTGCCCCAAAATAAGGGGAATTTCTGACTTATTACCCTGAAGTAAGTGAAATTTCTGCAATTTTGCCCCAAAATAAGGGAAATTTCTGCATTTTTGCTTCCAAATAAGGGGAATTTCAGCTTTTTTACCTCAAAATAAGAAGAATTTCTAAATTTTTGCCACAAAATATTAGGAATTTCTGCCTTTTTGCCCCAATATAAGGAAAATTTCTGCCTTTTTTCCCTGAAATAAGAGATATTTCTGCAATTTTGCTCGAAAATAAGTGGAATTTCTGAGTTTTGCATCAAAATAAGCCGAATTTCTGTTTTTTTTCCCCAACATATACGGATTTTCTGCCTTTTTGCCCCACAATTAGGAGAATTTCTGCAATTTTGCTCCAAAATACGGGGAATTTCTGCCTTTTTGCCCGAAAATAAGGGGAATGCATACCTTTTTGCCATATAAAAGAGAAATTTCTTCATTTTTGCTCCAAAATAAGGAAAATTTCTGCCTTTTTGCCTATAAATAAGTGGAATTTCTCTCTTTTCCCCCAAAAACAAAGGGAATTTCTGTCTTTTTTGCCCCAAAGTAAAAGGAATTTCTGACTTATTACCCTGAAATAAGTAAAATTTCTGCAATTTTGCCCCAAAATAAGGGAAATTTCTGCCTTTTTCCCCACAAAAAAAGGAATTTCAGCCTTTTTACCTCATAATAAGGGGAATTTCTGCATTTTTGCCTCTAAATAAGTGGAATTTCTGTCTTTTTCCCCCTAAATAAAAAGAAATTCTATCTTTTTCACCCAAAATAAGGAAAATTTCTGACTTATTACCCTGAAATAAGTGAAATTTCTGCAATTTTGCCTCAATATAAGGGAAATTTCTGCCTTTTTGCCCCCAAATAATGGGAATATCAGCCTTTTTACCTCAAAATAACGGGAATTTCTGAATTTTGGCACAAAATATTAGGAATTTCTGCCTTTTGCCCCAAAATAAGGAAAATTTCTGCTTTTTCTCTGAAATAAGTAAAATTTCTGCAATTTTGCACCAAAATAAGTGAAATTTCTGCAATTTTGCCCCAAAATAAGGGAAATTTCTGGTATTTTGCCCCAAAATAATTGAAATTTCTGAGTTTTGCCCCAAAATAAGGAGAATTTCTGCCTTTTTGCCCCACAATTAGTGAAATTTCTGCAATTTTGCCCTAAAATAAAAGAATTTTTTGCAATTTTTCCCCATAATAAGGGAAATTTCTGCAATTTTGCACCAAAATAAGCGGAATTTCTGATTTTTGCCCCACAATTAGGGAAATTTCTGCAATTTTGCCCCAAAATAAGGGGAATTTCTGCCTTTGCCCCAAAATATGGAGAATTTCTGCCTTTTTGTCCGAAAATAAGAAGAATGCATACATTTTGCCATAAAAAAGGGAAATTTCTTCATTTTTGCTCCAAAATAAGGGGAACTTTTGCATTTTTGCCTCCAAATAAGTGAAATTTCTGTCTTTTTCCCCCCAAACAAAGGAAATTTCTGTGTTTTTTGCCCCAAAATAAGAAAAATTTCTGACTTATTACCCTGAAATAAGTGAAATTTCTGCAAATTTGCCTAAAAATAAGGGAAATTTCTGCCTTTTGCCCCATAATATGGGGAATTTCAGCATTTTACATCAAAATAAGGGAAATTTCTGATTTTTGCACCAAAATATTAGGAATTTTTGCCTTTTTGTCCCAAAATAAAGGGAATTTCTGCTTTTTGCCCCAAAATTAAGAGAATTTCTGCAATTTTGCTCCAAAATACGGGTCATTTCTGCCTTTTTGCCAGAAATTACGTGGAATTTCTGCCTTTTTGTCCCGAAATAAGTGAAATTTCTTCAATTTTAGCCAAAAATTAGGGATTTCATCTTTTTGCCCCAAAATAAGGGGAATTTCTGCCATTTTGCCCAGAAATATTTGAAATTTCTGAAATTTTACCCCAAAATAAGGGGAATTTCTGCCTTTTTGCCCCAAATTAAGGGGATTTTCAACCTTATTACCTCAAAATAAAGGAAATTTCTGCCTTTTTGCCACAAAATATACGAAATTTCTGCCTTTTTGCCCCAAAATAAGGAAAATTTCTGCAATTTTTCCCCAAAAATAAGGGGAATTTCGCTCTTTTTGCCCGAAAATAAAGGATATTTCAGCCTTTTTACCTGAATATAAGTGATATTTCTGAAATTTTGCCCCAAAAAAATGTAAATTTTTGCAATTTTGCCCCAAAATAAAGAAAATTTCTGGAATTTTGCCCCAAAATAAGGGGAATTTCTGATTTTTGCCCTAAAATAAAGGGAATTTCTGCCATTTGCCCCAAAATTAGGGGAATTTCTGCAATTTTGCTCCAAAATACGGGGAATTTCTGCATTTTTGTCCGAAAATAAAAGGAATGCATACCTTTTTGCCATAAAAAAGTGAAATTTCTTCATTTTTGCTCTAAAATAAGTGGAATTTCTGCCTTTTTGCCTCTAAATAAGTGGAATTTCTGTCTTTTTCCCCAAAAACAAAGGGAATTTCTGTCTTTTTTGCCCCAAAATAAGGGAAATTTCTGACTTATTACCCTGAAATAAGTGAAATTTCTGCAATTTTGCCCCAAAATAAGGGGAATTTCTGCATTTTTGCTTCCAAATAAGGGGAATTTCAGACATTTAACCTAAAAATAAGGAAAATTTCTGCATTTTTGCCACAAAATATTAGGAATTTCTGCTTTTTTGCCCCAATATAAAGAAAATTTCTGCCTTTTTTCCCTGAAATAAGAGATATTTCTGCAATTTTGCTCCAAAATAAGCGGAATTTCTGAGTTTGGCCCCAAAATAAGGAGAATTTCTGTCTTTTTGCCCCAACATATAGGGAATTTCTGCCTTTTTGCCCCACAATTAGGGGAATTTCTGCAATTTTGCTCCAAAATACGGAGAATTTCTGCCTGTTTGCCCGAAAATAAGGGGAATGCATAAATTTTTGCCATATAAAAGGGAAATTTCTTCATTTTTGCTCCAAAATAAGGAAAATTTCTGCATTTTTGCCTCTAAATAAGTGGAATTTCTGTCTTTTTCTCCCAAAACTAAGGGAATTTCTGTCATTTTTGCCCCAAAATAAGAGGAATTTATGACTTATTACCCTGAAATAAGTAAAATTTCTGCAATTTTGCCCCAAAATAAGGGAAATTTCTGCCTTTTTCCTCCCAAATAAGGGGAATTTCAGCCTTTTTACCTCATAATAAGGGGAATTTCTGCACTTTTGCCTCTAAATAAGTGGAATTTCTGTCTTGTTCCCCCAAAATAAAGGGAATTTCTATCTTTTTTGCCCCAAAATTAGGAAAATTTCTGACTTATTACCCTGAAATAAGTGAAATTTCTGCAATTTTGCCTCAATATAAGGGAAATTTCTGCCTTTTTGCCCCCAAATAATGGGAATATCAGCCTTTTACCTCAAAATAACGGGAATTTCTGAATTTTGGCACAAAATATTAGGAATTTCTGCCTTTTTTCCCCAAAATAAGGAAAATTTCTGCTTTTTCTCTTAAATAAGTAAAATTTCTGCAATTTTGCACCAAAATAAGTGAAATTTCTGCAATTTTGCCCCAAAATAAGGGAAATTTCTGGAATTTTGCCCCAAAATAAGTGAAATTTCTGAGTTTTGCCACAAAATAAGAAGAATTTCTGCCTTTTTGCCCCACAATTAGTGAAATTTTTGCAATTTTGCCCTAAAATAAAAGAAATTTTTGCAATTTTTCCCCATAATAAGGGAAATTTCTGCAATTTTGCCCCAAAATAAGCGGAATTTCTGATTTTTGCCCCACAATTAGGGAAATTTCTGCAATTTTGCCCCAAAATAAGGGAAATTTCTGCCTTTTGCCCCACAATATGGAGAATTTCTGCCTTTTTGTCCGAAAATAAGAAGAATGCATACATTTTGCCATAAAAAAGGGAAATTTCGTCATTTTTGCTCCAAAATAAGGGGAACTTTTGCGTTTTTGCCTCCAAATAAGTGGAATTTCTGTCTTTTTCCCCCAAAACAAAGGAAATTTCTGTCTTTTTTGCCCCAAAATAAGAAAAATTTCTGACTTATTACTCTGAAATAAGTGAAATTTCTGCAAATTTGCCCCAAAATAAGGGAAATTTCTGCCTTTTGCCCCAAAATATGGGGAATTTTAGCATTTTACATCAAAATAAGGGAAATTTCTGATTTTTGAACCAAAATATTAGGAATTTTTGCCTTTTTGCCCCAAAATAAAGGGAATTTCTTCATTTTTGCACCAATATTAGGGGAATTTCTGCAATTTTGCTCCAAAATGCGGGTCATTTCTGCCTTTTTGCCCGAAATTAAGTGGAATTTCTCCCTTTTTGTCCCGAAATAAGTGAAATTTCTTTAATTTTAGCCAAAAATTAGGGATTTCATCTTTTTGCCCCAATATAAGGGGAATTTCTGCCATTTTGCCCAGAAATATTTGAAATTTCTGAAATTTTACCCCAAAATAAGGGGTATTTCTGCCTTTTGCCCCAAATAAGGGGAATTTCAAACTTATTATCTCAAAATAAGAGAAATTTCTGCCTTTTTGCCACAAAATATACTGAATTTCTGCCTTTTTGCCCCAAAATAAGGAAAATTTCTTCAATTTTTCCCCAAAACAAGGGGAATTTCTCCATTTTTGCCCAAAAATAAAGGAATTTTCAGCCTTTTTACCTGAAAATAAGTGAAATTTCTGCAATTTTGCCCCAAATAAGGGAAATTTCTGCAATTTTACCTTAAAATAAGGTAAATCCTGCAATTTTGCCCCAAAATAATGAAAATTTCTGGAATTTTGCCCAAAAATAAGGAGAATTTCTGATTTTTGCCCCAAAATAAAGGGAATTTCTGCCTTTTGCCCCAAAATTAGGAGAATTTCTGCAATTTTGCTCCAAAATACGGGGAATTTCTTCCTTTTTGCCCGAAAATAAGGGGAATGCATACCTTTTTGCCATAAAAAAGTGAAATTTCTTCATTTTTGCTCCAAAATAAGGGGAATTTCTGCCTTTTTGCCTCTAAATAAGTGGAATTTCTGTCTTTTTCCCCCAAAACAAAGGGAATTTCTGTCTTTTTTGCCCCAAAATAAGAGGAATTTCTTACTTATTACCCTGAAATAAGTGAAATTTCTGCAATTTTGCCCCAACATATAGGAAATTTCTGCCTTTTTGCCCCCAAATAAGGGGATTTCAGCATTTTTACCTCAAAATAAGAATTTCTGCATTTTTGACACAAAATATTAGGAATTTCTGCATTTTTGCCCCAAAATAAGGAAAATTTCTGCCTTTTTCCCTGAAATACGGGAAATTTCTGCAATTTTGCCCCAAAATAAGTGAAATTTCTGCAATTTTGCCCCAAAATAAGGGAAATTTCTGCATCTTTGCTTCCAAATAAGGGGAATTTCAGCCTTTTAACCTAAAAATAAGGGGAATTTCTACATTTTTGCCAAAAAATATTAGGAATTTCTGCCTTTTTGCCCCAATATAAGGAAAATTTCTGCCTTTTTTCCCTGAAATAAGAGATATTTCTTCAATTTTGCTCCAAAAAAAGTGGAATTTCTGAGTTTTGCCCCAAAATAAGGAGAATTTCTGTCTTTTTGCCCCACAATTATGGGAATTTCTGCAATTTTGCTGCAAAATACGGGGAATTTCTGCCTTTTTGCCAGAAAATAAGGGGAATGCATACCTTTTTGCCATATAAAAGGGAAATTTCTTCATTTTTTCCCCAAAATAAGGAAAATTTCTGCATTTTTGCTTCTAAATAAGTGGAATTTCTGTCTTTTTCCCCCAAAACAAAGGGAATTTCTGTCTTTTTTGCCCCATAATAAAAGGAATTTCTGACTTATTACCCTGAAATAAGTAAAATTTCTGCAATTTTGCCCCAAAATAATGGGAAATTTCTGCCTTTTTCCTCCCAAATAAGGGGAATTTCAGCCTTTTTCCCTCATAATAAGGGGAATTTCTGCATTTTTGCCTCTAAATAAGTGGAATTTCTGTCTTTTTCCCCCAAAATAAAGGGAATTTCTGTCTTTTTTGCCCCAAAATAAGAATAATTTCTGACTTATTACCCTGAAATAAGTGAAATTTCTGCAATTTTGCCCCAATATAAGGGAAATTTCTGCCTCTTTGCCCCCAAATAAAGGGGAATTTCAGCCTTTTTACCTCAAAATAAGGGGAATTTCTGAATTTTGGCACAAAATATTAGGAATTTCTGCACTTTTGCCCCAAAATAGGAAAAATTTCTGCCTTTTTTCTCTGAAATAAGTGAAATTTCTGCAATTTTCCACCAAAATAAGTGAAATTTCTGCAATTTTGCCCCAAAATAAGGGAAATTTCTGGTATTTTGCCCCAAAATAATTGAAATTTCTGAGTTTTGCCCCAAAATAAGGAGAATTTCTGTCTTTTGCCCCAAAATATGGGGAATTTCTGCTTTTTTGTCCGAAAATAAAAAGAATGCATACCTTTTTGCCATAAAAAAGGGAAATTTCGTCATTTTTGCTCAAAAATAAGGGGAACTTTTGCATTTTTGCCTCCAAATAAGTGGAATTTCTGTCTTTTTCCCCCAAAACAAAGGAAATTTCTGTCTTTTTTGCCCCAAAATATGAAAAATTTCTGACTTATTACCCTGAAATAAGTGAAATTTCTGCAAAATTGCCCCAAAATAAGAGAAATTTCTGCCTTTTGCCCCAAAATATGGGGAATTTCAGCATTTTACATCAAAATAAAGGAAATTTCTGTTTTTTGCACCAAAATATTAGGAATTTCTGCCTTTTTGCTTCTAAATAAGTGGAATTTCTGTCTTTTTCCCTCAAAACAAAGGGAATTTCTGTCTTTTTTGCCCCAAAATAAGGAAAATTTCTGAATTATTACCCTGAAATAAGAGAAATTTCTGCAATTTTGCCCCAATATAAGGGAAATTTCTGCTTTTTTGCCCCCAAATAAGGGTAATTTCAGCCTTTTTACCTCAAAATAAAAGGAATTTCTGAAGTTTGGCACAAAATATTAGGAATTTCTGGTTTTTGCCCCAAAATAAAGAAAATTTCTGCCTATTTTCTGTGATATAAATGAAATTTCTGCAATTTTGCCCCAAAATAAGTGAAATTTCTGCAATTTTTTTCAAAATATGGAAAATTTCTGGAATTTTGCCCCCAAATAAGTGGAATTTCTGAGTTTTTCCCCAAAATAAAAAGAATTTCTGCTTTTTGCCCACAATTAGTGAAATTTCTGCAATTTTGCCCTAAAATAAAAGAAATTTTTGCAATTTTTTCCCATAATAAAGGAAATTTCTGCAATTTTGCCCCAAAATAAGGGGAATTTCTTTTTTTGCCCCACAATTAGGGAAATTTCTGTAATTTTTCCCCAAAATAAGGAAAATTTCTGTTTTTTTGCCCCAAAATAAGGGAAATTTCTGCAATTTTGCCCTAAAAAAAGGGGAATTTCTGCCTTTTGCCCCAAAATAAGGAGAATTTCTGCCTTTTTGGCCCTAAAATAAAGAAAATTACTGTATTTTTTACCCCAACATTAGGTGAATTTCTGCAATTTTGCTCCAAAATACAGGGATTTTCTGCTTTTTTCGCCGAAAATAAAGGAAATTTCTGCCATTTTGCTGCGAAATAAGTGAAATTTCTGCAGTTTTCCCTTAAAATAAGGGGAATTAATGCCTTTTTGCCACAAAATTAGGGGAATTTTTGCAATTTTGCTACAAAATATGGGGAATTTCTGCCTTTTTGCCCGAAAATAAAGGGAATATTTACCTTTTTGTCGTAAAAACATGAAATTTCTTCATTTTTGCCCCAAAATAAGGGATTTTCTGCCTTTTTAACTCAAAATAAGTGCAATTTCTCCCTTTTCCCCAAAAATAAACGAAATTTTTGTCTTTTTGCACAAAAATAAGGAAAATTTCTGACTTTTTGCCCGAAAATAAGGGGAATTTCAGCCTTTTTACCTCATAATAAGGGGAATTTCTGCCTTTTTGCCCCAAAATATGGGGAATTTCTGCCTTTTTGCCCCAAAATAAAAATTTCTGCAATTTTGTACCAAAATAAAAGAAATTTCTACCTTTTTGCCCCAAAATAAGAAAATTTCTGCCTTTTTTCTGAAATAAGTGAAATTTCTGCAATTTTGCCCCCAAATTAGGGAAATTTCTGCAATTTTGCCCCAATGTGAAGGAAATTTCTGCAATTTTGCCACAAAATAAGAAGAATTTCTGACTTTATGCTCCCGAAAAAAGGAGATTTTCTGTCTTTTTGCCCCAAAATAAAGAGAATTTCTGCCTTTTTCCCGAAAATTATGAGAATTTCTGCAATTTTGCTTCAAAATACGGTTAATTTCTGCCTTTTAGCCCCAAAATATAGGTAATTTCTGCATTTTCCCCCAATATTTGGAAATTTCTGCATTTTACCTCTAAATAAGGGGAATTTCTGCATTTTACCTCAAAATAAGAAAAATTTCTGCCTTTTGCACCAAAATATGGGGAATTTCTGCCTTTTTGTTCCAAAATAAAAAAAATTCTTCAATTTTGTGCCATAATAAAAGAAATTTCTCCTTTTTGCCCCAAAATAAGGGGAATTTCTGACTTTTTGCCTTGAAGTAAATGAAATTTCTGCAATTTTGCCCAAAAATAAGAGAAATTTGTGCCTTTTGGCCCCAAAATAAAGGGAATTTCTGCCTTTTGCCCCAAAATATGGGGAATTTCCGCCTTTTGCCGAAAATAAGAAGAATGCATACCTTTTTGCCATAAAAAAGGGAAATTTCTTCAGTTTTGCTCCAAAATAAGGGAAATTTCTGCTTTTTTGCCTCTAAATAAGTGGAATTTCTGTCTTTTTTCCCCCAAAACAAAGGGAATTTCTGTCTTTTTTTCCCCAAAATAAAGAAAATTTCTGAGTTATTACCCTGAAATAAGTGAAATTTCTGCAATTTTGCCCCAATATAATGGAAATTTTTGCCTTTTGCCCCCAAATAAGGGGAATTTCAGCGTTTTTACCTCAAAATAAGGGGAATTTCTGAATTTTGGCACAAAATATTAGGAATTTCTGCCTTTTTGCCCCAAAATAAGGAAAATTTCTGCCTTTTTTCTCTGAAATAAGTGAAATTTCTGCAATTTTGCCCCAAAATAAGTGACATTTCTGCAATTTTGCCACAAAAAAAAAAGAAATTTCTGAAATTTTGCCCCAAAATAAGTGGAATTTCTGAGTTTTGCCCCAAAATAAGGAGAATTTCTGCCTTTTTACCCCACAATTAGTGAAATTTCTGCAATTTTGCCTTAAAATAAAAGAAATTTTTGCAATTTTTCCCCATAATAAGGGGAATTTCTACAATTTTGCCCCAAAATAAGAGGAATTTCTGATTTTTGCCTCACAATTAATGAAATTTCTGCAATTTTGCCCCAAAATAAGGGGAATTTCTGCCTTTTGCCCCAAAATATGGGGAATTTCTGCCTTTTTGTCTGAAAATAAGAAGAATGCATACCTTTTTGCCATAGAAAAAGGAAATTTCTTCATTTCTTCATTGAAATTTCTTAAATTTTATTCCAAAATAAGGGGAATTTCTGCCTTTTTGCCCCAAAATATGGGGAATTTCAACCTTATTACATCAAAATAAATTTCTGCCTTTTTTCCCTGAAATAAGTGAAATTTCTGCAATTTTGCCCCAAAATAAGTGAAATTTCTCCAATTTTGCCCCAAAATAAAAGAAATTTCTGCAATTTTGCCCCAAAATAAGAGAAATTTCTGGAATTTTGCCCCAAAATAAGTGGAATTTCTGAGTTTTGCCATAAAATAAGAAGAATTTCTGTATTTTTGACCCAACATATAGATAATTTCTGCCTTTTTGCCCCACAATTAGGGGAATTTCTGTAATTTTGCTCCAAAATACGAGGAATTTCTGCCTTTTTGCCCTAAAATAAGGAGAATGCATAACTTTTTGCTATAAAAAAGGGAAATTTCTTCATTTTTGCTCCAAAATAAGGGGAATTTTTGCCTTTTTGCCTCTAAATAAGTGGAATTATTGTCTTTTTCCCCCAAAGCAAAAAGAATTTCTGCCTTTTTTGCCCCAAAATAAGGAAAATTTCTGACTTATTACCCTGAAATAAGTGAAATTTCTGCAATTTTGCCCCAATATAATAAAAATTTCTGCATTTGCCCCTAAATAAGGGAAATTTCAGTCTTTTTACGTCAAAATAAAAAGAATTTCTGAATTTTGGCACAAAATATTAGGAATTTCTGCCTTTTTGCCCCAAAATAAGGAAAATTTCTGCCTTTTCTCTCTGAAATAAGTGAAATTTCTGCAATTTTCCACCAAAATAAGTGAAATTTCTGCAATTTTGCCCCAAAATAAAAGAAATTTCTGGAATTTTGAACCAAAATAAGTGGAATTTCTGAGTTTTGCCCAAAAATAAGGAGAATTTCTGCCTTTTTGCCCCACAATTAGTGAAATTTCTGCAATTTTTACCTAAAATTAAAGAAATTTTTGCAATTTTTCCCCATAATAAGGGAAATTTTTGCAATTTTGCTCCAAAATAAAAGGAATTTCTAATTTATGCCCCACAATTAGGGAAATTTCTGCAATTTTGCACCAAAATAAGGGGAATTTCTGCCTTTTGCCCCAAAATATGGGAAATTTCTGCCTTTTTGTCTGAAAATAAGAAAAATGCATACCTTTTTGCCCTAGAAAAGGGAAATTTCTTCATTTTTGCTCCAAAATAAGGGGAACTTTTGCGTTTTTGCCTCCAAATAAGTGGAATTTCTGTATTTTTCCCCCAAAACAAAGGAAATTTCTGTCTTTTTTGCCCCAAAATAAAAAAATTCTGACTTATTACCCTGAAATAAGTGAAATTTCTGCAAATTTTCCCCAAAATAAGGAAAATTTCTGCCTTTTGCCCTAAAATATGGGGAATTTCAGCATTTTACATCAAAATAAGGGAAATTTCTGATTTTTGCACAAAAATATTAGGAATTTCTGCCTTTTTCCCCAAAATAAAGGCAATTTCTTCATTTTTGCACCAATATTAGAGGAATTTCTGCAATTTTGCTCCAAAATACGGGTCATTTCTGCCTTTTTGCCCGAAATTAAGTGGAATTTCTGCCTTTTTGTCCCGAAATAAGTGAAATTTCTTCATTTTTAGCCAAAAATTAAGGATTTCATTTTTTTGCCCCAAAATAAGGGGAATTTCTGCCATTTTGCCCAGAAATATTTGAAATTTCTGAAATTTTACCCCAAAATAAGGGGAATTTCTGCATTTTTGCCCCAAAATAAAAGGAATTTCAACCTTATTATTTCAAAATAAGGGAAATTTCTGCCTTTTTGCCACAAAATATATGGAATTTCTGCCTTTTTGCCCAAAATAAAGAAAATTTCTGCAATTTTTCCCCAAAATAAGGGGAATTTCTCTCTTTTTGCTCCAAAATAAAGGAAATTTCAGCCTTTTTACCTGAAAATAAGTAAAATTTCTGCAATTTTGCCCCAAATAAGGGAAATTTCTGCAATTTTGCCCCAAATTAAGGTAAATTCCTGCAATTTTGCTCCAAAATAAAAAAATTTCTGGAATTTTGCCCCAAAATAAGGGGAATTTCTGATTTTTGCCCCAAAATAAAGGGAATTTCTGCCTTTTGCCCCAAAATTAGGGGAATTTCTGCAATTTTGCTCCAAAATACGGGGAATTTCTGCCTTTTTGCCTGAAAATAAGGGGAATGCATACCTATTTGCCATAAAAAAGTGAAATTTCTTCATTTTTGCCCCAAAATAAGAGAAATTTCTGCATTTTTGTCTTTAAATAAGTGGAATTTCTGTCTTTTTCCCCCAAAACAAAGGGAATTTCTGTCTTTTTTGCCTCAAAATAAGGGGAATTTCTGACTTATTACCCTGAAATAAGTGAAATTTCTGCAATTTTGCCCAAAAATTAGGGAAATTTCTGCATTTTTGCTTCCAAATAAGGGAAATTTCAGACTTTTAACCTAAAAATAAGGGGAATTTCTGCATTTGTACCACAAAATATTTGGAATTTCTGCCTTTTTACCTGACAATAAGTGAAATTTCTGCAATTTTGCCCCAAATGAGAGAAATTTCTCCAATTTTGCCCCAAAATAAGGTAATTTCCTGCAATTTTGCCCCAAAATAAAGAAAATTTCTGGAATTTTGCCCCAAAATAAGGGGAATTTCTGATTTTTGCTTCAAAATAAAGGGAATTTCTGCCTTTTGCCCCAAAATTAGGGGAATTTCTGCAATTTTGCTCCAAAATACGGGGAATTTCTGCCTTTTTGTCTGAAAATATGGTGAATGCATAACTTTTTACCATAAAAAAGTAAAATTTCTTCATTTTTGCTCCAAAATAAGGGTAATTTCTGCCTTTTTGCCTCTAAATAAGTGGAATTTGTCTTTTTCCCCCAAAACAAAGGGAATTTCTGTTATTTTTGCCCCAAAACAAGGGGAATTTCTGACTTATTACCCTGAAATACGTGAAATTTCTGCAATTTTGCCCCAAAATAAGAGAAATTTCTGCATTTTTGCTTTCAAATAAGGGGAATTTCAGCCTTTTAACCTAAAAATAAAGGGAATTTCTGCATTGTTGCCACAAATATTAGGAATTTCTGCCTTT
The DNA here is from genome assembly GCF_963924665.1 of Micromys minutus. Classification (NCBI taxonomy): domain Eukaryota; kingdom Metazoa; phylum Chordata; class Mammalia; order Rodentia; family Muridae; genus Micromys; species Micromys minutus. The sequence goes on from NW_027667771.1 coordinate 41,818, forward strand.
TTGCCCCAATATAAGGAAAATTTCTGCCTTTGTTCCCTGAAATAAGAGATATTTCTAAAATTTTTCTCTAAAATAAGTGGAATTTCTGAGTTTTGCCCTATAATAAGAAGAATTTCTGTCTTTTTGCCCCAACATATAGGGAATTTCTGCCTTTTTGCCCCACAATTATGGGAATTTCTGCAATTTTGCTCCAAAATACGGGGAATTTCTGCCTTTTTGCCCGAAAATAAGGGGAATGCATACCTTTTTGCCATATAAAAGGAAAATTTCTTCATTTTTGCTCCAAAATAAGGAAAATTTCTGCCTTTTTGCTTCTAAATAAGTGGAATTTCTGTCTTTTTCCCTCAAAACAAAGGGAATTTCTGTCTTTTTTTGCCCCAAAATAAGGAAAATTTCTGAATTATTACCCTGAAATAAGAGAAATTTCTGCAATTTTGCCCCAATATAAGGGAAATTTCTGCTTTTTTGCCCCCAAATAAGGGTAATTTCAGCCTTTTTACCTCAAAATAAAAGGAATTTCTGAAGTTTGGCAGAAAATAGGAGGAATTTCTGGTTTTTTCCCCAAAATAAAGAAAATTTCTGCCTTTTTTCTGTGATATAAATGAAATTTCTGCAATTTTGCCCCAAAATAAGTGAAATTTCTGCAATTTTTTCCAAAATAAGGAAAATTTCTGGAATTTTGCCCCCAAATAAGTGGAATTTCTGAGTTTTTCCCCAAAATAAAAAGAATTTCTGCCTTTTTGCCCACAATTAGTGAAATTTCTGCAATTTTGCCCTAAAATAAAAGAAATTTTTGCAATTTTTTCCCATAATAAAGGAAATTTCTGCAATTTTGCCCCAAAATAAGGGGAATTTCTTTTTTTGCCCCACAATTAGGGAAATTTCTGTAATTTTTCCCCAAAATAAGGAAAATTTCTGTTTTTTTGCCCTCAAATAAGGGAAATTTCTGCAATTTTGCCCTAAAAAAGGGGAATTTCTGCCTTTTGCCCCAAAATAAGGAGAATTTCTGCCTTTTTGGCCCTAAAATAAAGAAAATTACTGTATTTTTTACCCCAACATTAGGTGAATTTCTGCAATTTTGCTCCAAAATACAGGGATTTTCTGCTTTTTTCGCCGAAAATAAAGGAAATTTCTGCCATTTTGCTGCGAAATAAGTGCAATTTCTGAAGTTTTCCCTTAAAATAAGGGGAATTAATGCCTTTTTGCCACAAAATTAGGGGAATTTTTGCAATTTTGCTACAAAATATGGGGAATTTCTGCCTTTTTGCCCGAAAATAAAGGGAATATTTACCTTTTTTCGTAAAAACATGAAATTTCTTCATTTTAGCCCCAAAATAAGGGATTTTCTGCCTTTTTAACTCAAAATAAGTGCAATTTCTCCCTTTTCCCCAAAAATAAACGAAATTTCTGTCTTTTTGCAGAAAAATAAGGAAAATTTCTGACTTTTTGCCCGAAAATAAGGGGAATTTCAGCCTTTTTACCTCATAATAAGGGGAATTTCTGCCTTTTTGCCCCAAAATATGGGAAATTGCTGCCTTTTTGCCCCAAAATAAAAATTTCTGCAATTTTGTACCAAAATAAAAGAAATTTCTACCTTTTTGCCCCAAAATAAGAAAATTTCTGCCTTTTTTCTGAAATAAGTGAAATTTCTGCAATTTTGCCCCAAAATAAGGGAAATTTCTGCAATTTTGCCCCAATGTGAAGGAAATTTCTGCAATTTTGCCACAAAATAAGAAGAATTTCTGACTTTATGCTCCCGAAAAAAGGAGATTTTCTGTCTTTTTGCCCCAAAATAAAGAGAATTTCTGACTTTTTCCCGAAAATTATGAGAATTTCTGCAATTTTGCTTCAAAATACGGTTAATTTCTGCCTTTTAGCCCCAAAATATAGGTAATTTCTGCATTTTCCCCCAATATTTGGAAATTTCTGCATTTTACCTCTAAATAAGGGGAATTTCTGCATTTTACTTCAAAATAAGAAAAATTTCTGCCTTTTGCCCCAAAATATGGGGAATTTCTGCCTTTTTGTTCCAAAATAAAAAAAATTTCTTCAATTTTGTGCCATAATAAAAGAAATTTCTCCTTTTTGCCCCAAAATAAGGGGAATTTCTGACTTTTTGCCTTGAAGTAAATGAAATTTCTGCAATTTTGCCCAAAAATAAGAGAAATTTGTGCCTTTTGGCCCCAAAATAAAGGGAATTTCTGCCTTTTGCCCCTAAATATGGGGAATTTCCGCCTTTTTGCCGAAAATAAGAAGAATGCATACCTTTTTGCCATAAAAAAGGGAAATTTCTTCATTTTTGCTCCAAAATAAGGGGAATTTCTGCTTTTTTGCCTCTAAATAAGTGGAATTTCTGTCTTTTTCCCCCAAAACAAAGGGAATTTCTGTCTTTTTTGCCCCAAAATAAGGAAAATTTCTGAGTTATTACCCTGAAATAAGTGAAATTTCTGCAATTTTGCCCCAATATAATGGAAATTTTTGCCTTTTGCACCCAAATAAGGGGAATTTCAGCGTTTTTACCTCAAAATAAGGGGAATTTCTGAATTTTAGCACAAAATATTAGGAATTTCTGCCTTTTTGCCCCAAAATAAGGAAAATTTCTGCCTTTTTTCTCTGAAATAAGTGAAATTTCTGCAATTTTGCCCCAAAATAAGTGACATTTCTGCAATTTTGCCACAAAAAAAAAGAAATTTCTGAAATTTTGCCCCAAAATAAGTGGAATTTCTGAGTTTTGCCCCAAAATAAGGAGAATTTCTGCCTTTTTGCCCCACAATTAGTGAAATTTCTGCAATTTTGCCCTAAAATAAAAGAAATTTTTGCAATTTTTCCCCATAATAAGGGGAATTTCTACAATTTTGAACCAAAATAAGAGGAATTTCTGATTTTTGCCCCACAATTAATGAAATTTCTGCAATTTTGCCCCAAAATAAGGGGAATTTCTGCCTTTTGCCCCAAAATATGGGGAATTTCTGCCTTTTTGTCTGAAAATAAGAAGAATGCATACCTTTTTGCCATAGAAAAAGGAAATTTCTTCATTTCTTCATTGAAATTTCTTAAATTTTATTCCAAAATAAGGGGAATTTCTGCCTTTTTGCCCCAAAATATGGGGAATTTCAACCTTATTACCTCAAAGTAAATTTCTGCCTTTTTTCCCTGAAATAAGTGAAATTTCTGCAATTTTGCCCCAAAATAAGTGAAATTTCTCCAATTTTGCCCCAAAATAAAAGAAATTTCTGCAATTTTGCCCCAAAATAAGGGAAATTTCTGGAATTTTGCCCCAAAATAAGTGGAATTTCTGAGTTTTGCCATAAAATAAGGAGAATTTCTGTATTTTTGACCCAACATATAGATAATTTCTGCCTTTTTGCCCCACAATTAGGGGAATTTCTGTAATTTTGCTCCAAAATACAAGGAATTTCTGCCTTTTTGCCCTAAAATAAGGGGAATGCATAACTTTTTGCTATAAAAAAGGGAATTTTTTTCATTTTTGCTCCAAAATAAGGGGAATTATTGCCTTTTTGCCTCTAAATAAGTGGAATTATTGTCTTTTTCCCCCAAAGCAAAAAGAATTTCTGCCTTTTTTGCCCCAAAATAAGGAAAATTTCTGACTTATTACCCTGAAATAAGTGAAATTTCTGCAATTTTGTCCCAATATAATAAAAATTTCTGCATTTGCCCCTAAATAAGGGAAATTTCAGTCTTTTTACATCAAAATAAAAAGAATTTCTGAATTTTGGCACAAAATATTAGGAATTTCTGCATTTTTGCCCCAAAATAAGGAAAATTTCTGCCTTTTTTCTCTGAAATAAGTGAAATTTCTGCAATTTTGCACCAAAATAAGTGAAATTTCTGCAATTTTGCCCCAAAATAAAAGAAATTTCTGGAATTTTGAACCAAAATAAGTGGAATTTCTGAGTTTTGCCCAAAAATAAGGAGAATTTCTGCCTTTTTGCCCCACAATTAGTGAAATTTCTGCAATTTTTACCTAAAATTAAAGAAATTTTTGCAATTTTTCCCCATAATAAGAGAAATTTTTGCAATTTTGCTCCAAAATAAAAGGAATTTCTAATTTTTGCCCCACAATTAGGGAAATTTCTGCAATTTTGCACCAAAATAAGGGGAATTTCTCCCTTTTGCCCCAAAATATGGGAAATTCTGCCTTTTTGTCCAAAAATAAGAAGAATGCATACCTTTTTGCCATAGAAAAGGGAAATTTCTTCATTTTTGCTCCAAAATAAGGGGAACTTTTGCGTTTTTGCCTCCAAATAAGTGGAATTTCTGTCTTTTTCCCCCAAAACAAAGGAAATTTCTGTCTTTTTTGCCCCAAAATAAAAAAATTCTGACTTATTACCCTGAAATAAGTGAAATTTCTGCAAATTTGCCGCAAAATAAGGAAAATTTCTGCCTTTTGCCCTAAAATATGGGGAATTTCAGCATTTTACATCAAAATAAGGGAAATTTCTTATTTTTGCACAAAAATAATAGGAATTTCTGCCTTTTTCCCCAAAATAAAGGCAATTTCTTCATTTTTGCACCAATATTAGAGGAATTTCTGCAATTTTGCTCCAAAATACGGGTCATTTCTGCCTTTTTGCCCGAAATTAAGTGGAATTTCTGCCTTTTTGTCCCGAAATAAGTGACATTTCTTCAATTTTAGCCAAAAATTAAGGATTTCATTTTTTTGCCCAAAATAAGGGGAATTTCTGCCATTTTGCCCAGAAATATTTGAAATTTCTGAAATTTTACCCCAAAATAAGGGGAATTTCTGCATTTTTGCCCCAAAATAAAAGGAATTTCAACCTTATTATTTCAAAATAAGGGAAATTTCTGCCTTTTTGCCACAAAATATATGGAATTTCTGCCTTTTTGCCCCAAAATAAAGAAAATTTCTGCAATTTTTCCCCAAAATAAGGGGAATTTCTCTCTTTTTGCTCCAAAATAAAGGAAATTTCAGGCTTTTTACCTGAAAATAAGTGAAATTTCTGCAATTTTGCCCCAAATAAGGGAAATTTCTGCAATTTTGCACCAAATTAAGGTAAATTCCTGCAATTTTGCTCCAAAATAAAAAAAATTTCGGGAATTTTGCCCCAAAATAAGGGGAATTTCTGATTTTTGCCCCAAAATAAAGGGAATTTCTGCCTTTTGCCCCAAAATTAGGGGAATTTCTGCAATTTTGCTCCAAAATACGGGGAATTTCTGCCATTTTGCCCAGAAATATTTGAAATTTCTGAAATTTTACCCTAAAATAAGGGGAATTTCTGCATTTTTGCCCCAAAATAAGGGGAATTTCAACCTTATTACCTCAAAATAAGGAAAATTTCTGCCTTTTTGCCCCAAAATAAAGAAAATTTCTGCAATTTTTCCACAAAATAAGGGGAATTTCTTCCTTTTTGCCCCAAAACAAAGGAAATTTCAACCTTTTTACCTGAAAATAAGTGAAATTTCTGCAATTTTGCCCCAAATAAGGGAAATTTCTGCAATTTTACCTTAAAATAAGGTAAATCCTGCAATTTTGCCCCAAAATAATGAAAATTTCTGGAATTTTGCCCAAAAATAAGGAGAATTTCTGATTTTTGCCCCCAAAATATCGGGAATTTATGCCTTTTGCCCCAAAATTGTGGGAATTTCTGCAATTTTGCTCCAAAATACGGGGAATTTCTTCCTTTTTGCCCGAAAATAAGGAGAATGCATACCTTTTTGCCATAAAAAAGTGAAATTTCTTTATTTTTGCTCCAAAATAAAAAAAATTTCTGCCTTTTTGCCTCTAAATAAGTGGAATTTCTGTCTTTTTCCCCCAAAACAAAGAGAATTTCTGTCTTTTTTGCCTCAAAATAAGGGGAATTTCTGACTTATTACCCTGAAATAAGTGAAATTTCTGCAATTTTGCCCCAAAATAAGTGGAATTTCTGAGTTTTGCCCCAAAATAAGGAGAATTTCTGTATTTTTGCCCCAACTTATAGGGAATTTCTGCCTTTTTGCCTGACAATTAGGGGAATTTCTGCAATTTTGCTCCAAAATACGGGGAATTTTTTCCTTTTTGCCCGAAAATATGGGGAATGCATAACTTTTTGCCATATAAAAGGGAAATTTCTTTATTTTTGCTCCAAAATAAAAGGAATTTCTGCCTTTTTGCCTCCAAATAAGTGGAATTTGTGTCTTTTTCCCCCAAAACAAAAAAAAATTTCTCATTTTTGCCCTTAAATAAGGGAAATTTCTGACTTATTACCCGGAAATAAATAAATTTTCTGCAATTTTGCCCCAATATAAGGGAAATCTCTGCCTTTTTGCCCCCAAATAAGGGGAATTTCAGCCTTTTTACCTCATAATAAGGGGAATTTCTGCATTTTTGCCTCTAAATAAGTGGAATTTCTGTCTTTTTCCCCCAAAACAAAGGGAATCTCTGTCTTTTTTGCCCCAAAATAAGGAAACTTCAGACTTATTACCCTGAAATAACTGAAATTTCTGCAATTTTGCCCCAATATAAGGGAAATTTCTGCCTTTTTGCCCCCAAATAAGGAAAATTTCAGCCTTTTTACCTAAAAATAAGGGGAATTTCTGAATTTTGGCACAAAATATTAGGAATTTCTGCATTTTTGCCCCAAAATAAGGAAAATTTCTGCCTTTTTTCTCTGAAATAAATGAAATTTCTGCAATTTTGCACCAAAATAATTGAAATTTCTGCAATTTTGCCCCAAAATAAGGGAAATTTCTGGAATTTTGCCCCATAATAAGTGGAATTTCTGAGTTTTGCCCCAAAATAAAGAGAATTTCTGTCTTTTTGCCCCAACATATAGAAAATTTCTGCCTTTTTGCCCCACAAGTAGTGAAATTTCTGCAATTTTCCCCTAAAATAATAGAAATTTCTGCATTTTTCCCCATAATAAGGGAAATTTCTGCAATTTTGCCCCAAAATAAGGAGAATTTCTGTTTTTTGCCCCAAAATTAGGGAAATTTCTGCAATTTTGCCCCAAAATAATGGAAATTTCTGCCTTTTGCCCCAAAATATTGGGAATTTCTGCCTTTTTGTCTGAAAATAAGAAGAATGCATACCTTTTTGCCATAAAAAAGGAAATTTCTTCTTTTTTGCTTTAAAATGAGGGGAACTTTTGCCTTTTTGCCTCTAAATAAGTGGAATTTCTGTCTTTTTCCCCCAAAACAAATGAAATTTCTGTCTTTTTTGCCCCAAAATAAGAAAAATTTCTGACTTATTACCCTGAAATAAGTGAAATTTCTGCAAATTTGCACCAAAATAAGGGAAATTTCTGCCTTTTGCCCCAAAATATGGGGAATTTCAGCATTTTACATCAAAATAAGGGAAATTTCTGATTTTTGCCCCAAAATATGGAGAATTTCTGCGTTTTTGCCTCAAAATAAAGGGAATTTCTGCATTTTTCACCAATATTGGGGGAATTTCTGCAATTTTACTCCAAAATACGAGTCATTTCTGCCTTTTTGCATGAAATTAAGTGGAATTTCTGCCTTTATGTCCCGAAATAAGTGAAATTTCTTCAATTTTATCCAAAAATTAAGGATTTCATCTTTTTGTCCCAAAATGAGGGGAATTTCTGCCATTTTGCCCTGAAATATTTGAAATTTCTGAAATTTTACCCCAAAATAAAGGGAATTTCTGCCTTTTTTCCTCTAAATAAGTGGAATTTCTGTCTTTTTCCCCCAAAACAAAGGGAATTTCTGTCTATTTTGCCCCAATATAAGAAAAATTTCTGGCTTTTTTCCTTGAAATAAAAGATATTTCTGCAATTTTGCCCCAAAATAAGTGGAATTTCTGAGTTTTGCCCAAAATAAAAAGAATTTCTGCCTTTTTGCTCCACAATTAGTGAAATTTCTGCAATTTTGCCCTAAAATAAAAGAAATTTCTGAAATTTTTCCCCATAATAATGGAAATTTCTGCAATTTTGCCACAAAATAAGGGGAATATCTGTTTTTTGTCCCACAATTAGGGAAATTTCTGCAATTTTGCCCAACAATTAGGGAAATTTCTGCAATTTTGCCCCAAAATAAGGGGAATTTCTGCCTTTTACCCCAAAATATAGGGAATTTCTGCCTTTTTGTCCGAAAATAAGAAGAATGCATACTTTTTTGCCATAAAAAAAGGAAATTTCTTCATTTTTGATCCTAAATAAGGGGAACTTTTGCCTTTTTGCCTCTAAATAAGTGGAATTTCTGTCTTTTTCCCCCAAAACAAATGAATTTTCTGTATTTTTTGCCCCAAAATAAGAAAAATTTCGAACTTATTACCCTGAAATAAGTGAAATTTCTGCAAATTTGCCCCAAAATAAAAGAAATTTCTGCCTTTTGCCCCAAAATATGGGGAATTTCAGCATTTTACATCAAAATAAGGGAAATTTCTGATTTTTGCACCAAAATATGGAGAATTTCTGCCTTTTTGCCCCAAAATAAAGGGAATTTCTGCATTTTTGCACCAATATTAGGGGAATTTCTGCAATTTTGCTCCAAAATACGGGTCATTTCTGCCTTTTTGCCCGAAATTAAGTGGAATTTCTGCCTTTTTGTCCCGAAATAAGTGAAATTTCTTCAATTTTATCCAAAAATTAGGGATTTCATCTTTTTGCCCCAAAATGAGGGGAATTTCTGAATTTTGCCCTGAAATATTTGAAATTTCTGAAATTTTACCCCAAAATAAGGGGAATTTCTGCGTTTTTGCCTCTAAATAAGTGGAATTTCAGTCTTTTTCCCCCAGAACAAAGGGAATATCTGTTTATTTTGCCCCAATATAATGAAAATTTCTGCCTTTTTTCCCTGAAATAAAAGATATTTCTGCAATTTTGCCCCAAAATAAGTGGAATTTCTGAGTTTTGCCACAAAATAAGGAGAATTTTGTTTTTTTGCCCCAACATATAGGGAATATCTGCCTTTTTGCCCCACAATTAGGGGAATTTCTGGAATTTTGCTCCAAAATACGGGGAATTTCTGCCTTTTTGCCCGAAAATAAGGGGAATGCATACCTTTTTGCCATATAAAAGGGAAATTTCTTCATTTTTGCTCCAAAATAAGAAGTATTTCTGCCTTTTTGCCTCTAAATAAGTGGAATTTCTGTCTTTTTCCCTCAAAACAAAGGGAATTTCTGTATTTTTTGCCCCAAAATAAGGGAAATTTCTGACTTATTACCCTGAAATAAGTAAAATTTTTGCAATTTTGCCCCAAAATAAAGGAAATTTCTGCCTTTTTGCCCCCAAATAAGGAAAATTTCAGCATTTTTACCTACAAATAAGTGGAATTTCTGAATTTTTGCACAAAATATTAGTAATTTCTGCCTTTTTGCCCCAAAATAAGGAAAATTTCTGCCTTTATTCTCTGAAATAAGTGAAATTTCTGCAATTATGCCACAAAATAAGTGAAATTTCTGCAATTTTGCCCTAAAATAAGGGAAATTTCTGGAATTTTGCCCCAAAATAAGTGGAATTTCTTAGTTTTGCCCCCAAATAAGGAGAATTTCTGCTTTTTTGCCCCACAATTAGTGAAATTTCTGCAATTTTGCCCTAAAATAAAATAAATTTATGCAATTTTTCCCCATAATAAGGGAAATATCTGCAATTTTGCCCCAAAATAATGGGAATTTCTGTTTTTTGCCCCACAATTAGGGAAATTTCTGCAATTTTGCCCCAAAATAAGAGAAATTTCTGCCTTTTTGCCCCCAAATAAGAAAAATGTAAGCCTTTTTACTTCAAAATAAGGAGAATTTCTGCATTTTTGCTACAAAATATTAGGAATTTCTGCCTTTATGCCCCAAAATAAAGAAAATTTCTGCCTTTTTTCTCTGAAATAAGTGAAATTTCTGCAATTTTGCCCCAAATAAGTTGAATTTCTGAGTTTTGCCCTAAAATAAGGAGAATTTCTATCTTTTTGCCCCAACATATAAGGAATTTCTGCCTTTCTGCTGCACAATTAGGGGAATTTCTGCAATTTTGCTAAAAATATGGGGAATTTCTGCCTTTTTGCCCGAAATTAAGGGGAATGCATATTTTTTTGCCATATAAAAGGGAAATTTCCTCATTTTTGCTCCAAAATAAGGGGAATTTCTGCCTTTTTTCCTCTAAATAAGTGGAATTTCTGTCTTTTTCCCCCAAAACAAAGGGAATTTCTGTCTTTTTTGCCCCAAAATAAGGGGAATTTCTGACTCATTACCCTCAAATAAGTGAAATTTCTGCAATTTTGTCCCAATATAAGGGAAATTTCTGCCTTTTTGCTCTCAAATAAGAAGAATTGCAGCCTTTATACCTCAAAATAAGGGGAATTTCTGCATTTTTGCCACAAAATATATGGAATTTCTGCCTTTTTGCCCCATAATAAGAAAAATTTCTTCAATTTTGCCCCAAATAAGGGAAATTTCTGCAATTTTACCTTAAAATAAGGTAAATCCTGCAATTTTGCCCCAAAATAAAGAAAATTTCTGGAATTTTGCCCCAAAATAAGGGGAATTTCTGATTTTTGCCCCAAAATATCGGGAATTTATGCCTTTTGCCCCAAAATTATGGGAATTTCTGCAATTTTGCTCCAAAATACTGGGAATTTCTGCTTTTTTGCCCGAAAATAAGGAGAATGCATACCTTTTTGCCATAAAAAAGTGAAATTTCTTTATTTTTGCTCCAAAATAAAAAAAAATTTCTGCCTTTATGCCTCTAAATAAGTGGAATTTCTGTCTTTTTCCCCCAAAACAAAGAGAATATCTGTCTTTTTTGCCTCAAAATAAGGGGAATTTCTGACTTATTACCCTGAAATAAGTGAAATTTCTGCAATTTTGCCCCAAAATAAGTGGAATTTCTGAGTTTTGCCCCAAAATAAGGAGAATTTCTGTCTTTTTGCTCCAACTTATAGGGAATTTCTGCCTTTTTGCCCCACAATTAGGGGAATTTCTGCAATTTTGCTCCAAAATACGGGGAATTTTTGCCTTTTTGCCCGAAAATATGGGGAATGCATAACTTTTTGCCATATAAAAGGGAAATTTCTTTATTTTTGCTCCAAAATAAAAGGAATTTCTGCCTTTTTGCCTCCAAATAAGTGGAATTTGTGTCTTTTTCCCCCAAAACAAAAAAAATTTCTCATTTTTGCCCTTAAATAAGGGAAATTTCTGACTTATTACCCGGAAATAAATAAATTTTCTGCAATTTTGCCCCAAAATAAGGGAAATCTCTGCCTTTTTGCCCCCAAATAAGGGGAATTTCAGCCTTTTTACCTCATAATAAGGGGAATTTCTGCATTTTTGCCTCTAAATAAGTGGAATTTCTGTCTTTTTCCCCCAAAACAAAGGGAATTTCTGCCTTTTTTGCCCCAAAATAAGGAAAATTTCAGACTTATTACCCTGAAATAACTGAAATTTCTGCAATTTTGCCCCAATATAAGGGAAATTTCTGCCTTTTTGCCCCCAAATATGGAAAATTTCAGCATTTTTACCTAAAAATAAGGGGAATTTCTGAATTTTGGCACAAAATATTAGGAATTTCTGCATTTTTGCCTCAAAATAAGGAAAATTTCTGCCTTTTTTCTCTGAAATAAATGAAATTTCTGCAATTTTGCACCAAAATAAGTGAAATTTTTGCAATTTTCCCCAAAATAAGGGGAATTTCTGGAATTTTGCCCCAAAATAAGTGGAATTTCTGAGTTTTGCCCCAAAATAAAGAGAATTTCTGTCTTTTTGCCCCAACATATAGAAAATTTCTGCCTTTTTGCACCACAAGTAGTGAAATTTCTGCAATTTTCCCCTAAAATAATAGAAATTTCTGCAATTTTTCCCCATAATAAGGGAAATTTCTGCAATTTTGCCCCAAAATAAGGAGAATTCCTGTTTTTTGCCCCAAAATTAGGGAAATTTCTGCAATTTTGCCCCAAAATAATGGAAATTTTTGCCTTTTGCCCCAAAATATTGGGAATTTCTGCCTTTTTGTCTGAAAATAAGAAGAATTCATACCTTTTTGCCATAAAAAAAGAAATTTCTTCTTTTTTGCTTTAAAATAAGGGAAACTTTTGCCTTTTTGCCTCTAAATAAGTGGAATTTCTGTCATTTCCCCCCAAAACAAATGAAATTTCTGTCTTTTTTGCCCCAAAATAAGAAAAATTTCTGACTTATTACCCTGAAATAAGTGAAATTTCTGCAAATTTGCACCAAAATAAGGGAAATTTCTGCCTTTTGCCCCAAAATATGGGGAATTTCAGCATTTTACATCAAAATAAGGGAAATTTCTGATTTTTGCACAAAAATATGGAGAATTTCTGCCTTTTTGCCTCAAAATAAAGGGAATTTCTGCATTTTTCACCAATATTGGGGGAATTTCTGCAATTTTACTCCAAAATACGAGTCATTTCTGCCTTTTTGCATGAAATAAATTGGAATTTCTGCCTTTATGTCCCGAAATAAGTGAAATTTCTTCAATTTTATCCAAAAATTAAGGATTTCATCTTTTTGTCCCAAAATGAGGGGAATTTCTGCCAGTTTGCCCTGAAATATTTGAAATTTCTGAAATTTTACCCCAAAATAAAGGGAATTTCTGCCTTTTTTATTCTAAATAAGTGGAATTTCTGTCTTTTTCCCCCAAAACAAAGGGAATTTCTGTCTATTTTGCCCCAATATAATGAAAATTTCTGCCTTTTTTCCCTGAAATAAAAGATATTTCTGCAATTTTGCCCCAAAATAAGTGGAATTTCTGAGTTTTGCCACAAAATAAGGAGAATTTTGTTTTTTTGCCCCAACATATAGGGAATATCTGCCTTTTTGCCCCACAATTAGGGGAATTTCTGGAATTTTGCTCCAAAATACTGGGAATTTCTGCCTTTTTGCCCGAAAATAAGGGGAATGCATACCTTTTTGCCATATAAAAGGGAAATTTCTTCATTTTTGCTCCAAAATAAGAAGTATTTCTGCCTTTTTGCCTCTAAATAAGTGGAATTTCTGTCTTTTTCCCTCAAAACAAAGGGAATTTCTGTATTTTTTGCCCCAAAATAAGGGAAATTTCTGACTTATTACCCTGAAATAAGTAAAATTTTTGCAATTTTGCCCCAAAATAAAGGAAATTTCTGCTTTTTTGCCCCCAAATAAGGAAAATTTCAGCCTTTTTACCTACAAATAAGGGGAATTTCTGAATTTTGGCACAAAATATTAGTAATTTCTGCTTTTTTGCCCCAAAATAAGGAAAATTTTTGCCTTTATTCTCTGAAATAAGTGAAATTTCTGCAATTATGCCACAAAATAAGTGATATTTCTGCAATTTGGCCCTAAAATAAGGGAAATTTCTGGAATTTTGCCCCAAAATAAGTGGAATTTCTTAGTTTTGCCCCCAAATAAGGAGAATTTCTGCTTTTTTGCCCCACAATTAGTGAAATTTCTGCAATTTTGCCCTAAAATAAAAGAAATTTATGCAATTTTTCCCCATAATAAGGGAAATATCTGCAATTTTGCCCCAAAATAATGGGAATTTCTGTTTTTTGCCCCACAATTAGGGAAATTTCTGCAATTTTGCCCCAAAATAAGAGAAATTTCTGCCTTTTTGCCCCCAAATAAGAAAAATTTAAGCCTTTTTACTTCAAAATAAGGGGAATTTCTGCATTTTTGCTACAAAATTTTAGGAATTTCTGCCTTTATGCCCCAAAAATAAAGAAAATTTCGGCCTTTTTTCTCTGAAATAAGTGAAATCTGCAATTTTGCCCCAAATAGGTTGAATTTTTGAGTTTTGCCCTAAAATAAGGAGAATTTCTATCTTTTTGCCTCAACATATAGGGAATTTCTGCCTTTCTGCCGCACAATTAGGGGAATTTCTGCAATTTTGCTAAAAATATGGGGAATTTCTGCCTTTTTGCCCTAAATTAAGGGGAATGCATATTTTTTTTCCATATAAAAGGGAAATTTCCTCATTTTTGCTCCAAAATAAGGGGAATTTCTGCCTTTTTTCCTCTAAATAAGTGGAATTTCTGTTTTTTTCCCCCAAAACAAAGGGAATTTCTGTCTTTTTTGCCCCAAAATAAGGGGAATTTCTGACTCATTACCCTCAAATAAGTGAAATTTCTGCAATTTTGTCCCAATATAAGGGAAATTTCTGCCTTTTTGCTCTCAAATAAGAAGAATTGCAGCCTTTATAACTCAAAATAAGGGGAATTTCTGCATTTTTGCCACAAAATATATGGAATTCCTGCTTTTTTGCCCCATAATAAAAAAAATTTCTGCAATTTTGCCCCAAATAAGGGAAATTTCTGCAATTTTACATTAAAATAAGGTAAATCCTGCAATTTTGCCCCAAAATAAAGAAAATTTCTGGAATTTTGCCCCAAAATAAGGGGAATTTCTGATTTTTGCCCCAAAATATCGGGAATTTATGCCTTTTGCCCCAAAATTATGGGAATTTCTGCAATTTTGCTCCAAAATACTGGGAATTTCTGCTTTTTTGCCCGAAAATAAGGAGAATGCATACCTTTTTGCCATAAAAAAGTGAAATTTCTTTATTTTTGCTCCAAAATAAAAAAAAATTTCTGCCTTTATGCCTCTAAATAAGTGGAATTTCTGTCTTTTTCCCCCAAAACAAAGAGAATATCTGTCTTTTTTGCCTCAAAATAAGGGGAATTTCTGACTTATTACCCTGAAATAAGTGAAATTTCTGCAATTTTGCCCCAAAATAAGTGGAATTTCTGAGTTTTGCCCCAAAATAAGGAGAATTTCTGTCTTTTTGCTCCAACTTATAGGGAATTTCTGCCTTTTTGCCCCACAATTAGGGGAATTTCTGCAATTTTGCTCCAAAATACGGGGAATTTTTGCCTTTTTGCCCGAAAATATGGGGAATGCATAACTTTTTGCCATATAAAAGGGAAATTTCTTTATTTTTGCTCCAAAATAAAAGGAATTTCTGCCTTTTTGCCTCCAAATAAGTGGAATTTGTGTCTTTTTCCCCCAAAACAAAAAAAATTTCTCATTTTTGCCCTTAAATAAGGGAAATTTCTGACTTATTACCCGGAAATAAATAAATTTTCTGCAATTTTGCCCCAAAATAAGGGAAATCTCTGCCTTTTTGCCCCCAAATAAGGGGAATTTCAGCCTTTTTACCTCATAATAAGGGGAATTTCTGCATTTTTGCCTCTAAATAAGTGGAATTTCTGTCTTTTTCCCCCAAAACAAAGGGAATTTCTGCCTTTTTTGCCCCAAAATAAAGAAAATTTCAGACTTATTACCCTGAAATAACTGAAATTTCTGCAATTTTGCCCCAATATAAGGGAAATTTCTGCCTTTTTGCCCCAAATAAGGAAAATTTCAGCCTTTTTACCTAAATATAAGGGGAATTTTTGAATTTTGGCACAAAATATTAGGAATTTCTGCATTTTTGCCCCAAAATAAGGAAAATTTCTGCCTTTTTTCTCTGAAGAAAAATGAAATTTCTGCAATTTTGCCCCAAAATAAGAGAAATTTCTGCCTTTTTGCCCCCAAATAAGAAAAATTTAAGCCTTTTTACTTCAAAATAAGGGGAATTTCTGCATTTTTGCTACAAAATTTTAGGAATTTCTGCCTTTATGCCCCAAAATAAAGAAAATTTCTGCCTTTTTTCCCTGAAATAAGTGAAATCTGCAATTTTGCCCCAAATAGGTTGAATTTTTGAGTTTTGCCCTAAAATAAGGAGAATTTCTATCTTTTTGCCTCAACATATAGGGAATTTCTGCCTTTCTGCCGCACAATTAGGGGAATTTCTGCAATTTTGCTAAAAATATGGGGAATTTCTGCCTTTTTGCCCTAAATTAAGGGGAATGCATATTTTTTTTCCATATAAAAGGGAAATTTCCTCATTTTTGCTCCAAAATAAGGGGAATTTCTGCCTTTTTTCCTCTAAATAAGTGGAATTTCTGTTTTTTTTCCCCAAAACAAAGGGAATTTCTGTCTTTTTTGCCCCAAAATAAGGGGAATTTCTGACTCATTACCCTCAAATAAGTGAAATTTCTGCAATTTTGTCCCAATATAAGGGAAATTTCTGCCTTTTTGCTCTCAAATAAGAAGAATTGCAGCCTTTATAACTCAAAATAAGGGGAATTTCTGCATTTTTGCCACAAAATATATGGAATTTCTGCTTTTTTGCCCCATAATAAAAAATTTCTGCAATTTTGCCCCAAATAAGGGAAATTTCTGCAATTTTACATTAAAATAAGGTAAATCCTGCAATTTTGCCCCAAAATAAAGAAAATTTCTGGAATTTTGCCCCAAAATAAGGGGAATTTCTGATTTTTGCCCCAAAATATCGGGAATTTATGCCTTTTGCCCCAAAATTATGGGAATTTCTGCAATTTTGCTCCAAAATACTGGGAATTTCTGCTTTTTTGCCCGAAAATAAGGAGAATGCATACCTTTTTGCCATAAAAAAGTGAAATTTCTTTATTTTTGCTCCAAAATAAAAAAAAATTTCTGCCTTTTTGCCTCTAAATAAGTGGAATTTCTGTCTTTTTCCCCCAAAACAAAGGGAATTTCTGCCTTTTTTGCCCCAAAATAAGGAAAATTTCAGACTTATTACCCTGAAATAACTGAAATTTCTGCAATTTTGCCCCAATATAAGGGAAATTTCTGCCTTTTTGCCCCCAAATAAGGAAAATTTCAGCATTTTTACCTAAAAATAAGGGGAATTTCTGAATTTTGGCACAAAATATTAGGAATTTCTGCATTTTTGCCTCAAAATAAGGAAAATTTCTGCCTTTTTTCTCTGAAATAAATGAAATTTCTGCAATTTTGCACCAAAATAAGTGAAATTTTTGCAATTTTCCCCAAAATATGGGGAATTTCTGGAATTTTGCCCCAAAATAAGTGGAATTTCTGAGTTTTGCCCCAAAATAAAGAGAATTTCTGTCTTTTTGCCCCAACATATAGAAAATTTCTGCCTTTTTGCACCACAAGTAGTGAAATTTCTGCAATTTTCCCCTAAAATAATAGAAATTTCTGCAATTTTTCCCCATAATAAGGGAAATTTCTGCAATTTTGCCCCAAAATAAGGAGAATTCCTGTTTTTTGCCCCAAAATTAGGGAAATTTCTGCAATTTTGCCCCAAAATAATGGAAATTTTTGCCTTTTGCCCCAAAATATTGGGAATTTCTGCCTTTTTGTCTGAAAATAAGAAGAATTCATACCTTTTTGCCATAAAAAAAGAAATTTCTTCTTTTTTGCTTTAAAATAAGGGAAACTTTTGCCTTTTTGCCTCTAAATAAGTGGAATTTCTGTCATTTCCCCCCAAAACAAATGAAATTTCTGTCTTTTTTGCCCCAAAATAAGAAAAATTTCTGACTTATTACCCTGAAATAAGTGAAATTTCTGCAAATTTGCACCAAAATAAGGGAAATTTCTGCCTTTTGCCCCAAAATATGGGGAATTTCAGCATTTTACATCAAAATAAGGGAAATTTCTGATTTTTGCACAAAAATATGGAGAATTTCTGCCTTTTTGCCTCAAAATAAAGGGAATTTCTGCATTTTTCACCAATATTGGGGGAATTTCTGCAATTTTACTCCAAAATACGAGTCATTTCTGCCTTTTTGCATGAAATAAATTGGAATTTCTGCCTTTATGTCCCGAAATAAGTGAAATTTCTTCAATTTTATCCAAAAATTAAGGATTTCATCTTTTTGTCCCAAAATGAGGGGAATTTCTGCCAGTTTGCCCTGAAATATTTGAAATTTCTGAAATTTTACCCCAAAATAAAGGGAATTTCTGCCTTTTTTATTCTAAATAAGTGGAATTTCTGTCTTTTTCCCCCAAAACAAAGGGAATTTCTGTCTATTTTGCCCCAATATAATGAAAATTTCTGCCTTTTTTCCCTGAAATAAAAGATATTTCTGCAATTTTGCCCCAAAATAAGTGGAATTTCTGAGTTTTGCCACAAAATAAGGAGATTTTTGTTTTTTTGCCCCAACATATAGGGAATATCTGCCTTTTTGCCCCACAATTAGGGGAATTTCTGGAATTTTGCTCCAAAATACTGGGAATTTCTGCCTTTTTGCCCGAAAATAAGGGGAATGCATACCTTTTTGCCATATAAAAGGGAAATTTCTTCATTTTTGCTCCAAAATAAGAAGTATTTCTGCCTTTTTGCCTCTAAATAAGTGGAATTTCTGTCTTTTTCCCTCAAAACAAAGGGAATTTCTGTATTTTTTGCCCCAAAATAAGGGAAATTTCTGACTTATTACCCTGAAATAAGTAAAATTTTTGCAATTTTGCCCCAAAATAAAGGAAATTTCTGCTTTTTTGCCCCCAAATAAGGAAAATTTCAGCCTTTTTACCTACAAATAAGGGGAATTTCTGAATTTTGGCACAAAATATTAGTAATTTCTGCTTTTTTGCCCCAAAATAAGGAAAATTTTTGCCTTTATTCTCTGAAATAAGTGAAATTTCTGCAATTATGCCACAAAATAAGTGATATTTCTGCAATTTGGCCCTAAAATAAGGGAAATTTCTGGAATTTTGCCCCAAAATAAGTGGAATTTCTTAGTTTTGCCCCCAAATAAGGAGAATTTCTGCTTTTTTGCCCCACAATTAGTGAAATTTCTGCAATTTTGCCCTAAAATAAAAGAAATTTATGCAATTTTTCCCCATAATAAGGGAAATATCTGCAATTTTGCCCCAAAATAATGGGAATTTCTGTTTTTTGCCCCACAATTAGGGAAATTTCTGCAATTTTGCCCCAAAATAAGAGAAATTTCTGCCTTTTTGCCCCCAAATAAGAAAAATTTAAGCCTTTTTACTTCAAAATAAGGGGAATTTCTGCATTTTTGCTACAAAATTTTAGGAATTTCTGCCTTTATGCCCCAAAATAAAGAAAATTTCGGCCTTTTTTCTCTGAAATAAGTGAAATCTGCAATTTTGCCCCAAATAGGTTGAATTTTTGAGTTTTGCCCTAAAATAAGGAGAATTTCTATCTTTTTGCCTCAACATATAGGGAATTTCTGCCTTTCTGCCGCACAATTAGGGGAATTTCTGCAATTTTGCTAAAAATATGGGGAATTTCTGCCTTTTTGCCCTAAATTAAGGGGAATGCATATTTTTTTTCCATATAAAAGGGAAATTTCCTCATTTTTGCTCCAAAATAAGGGGAATTTCTGCCTTTTTTCCTCTAAATAAGTGGAATTTCTGTTTTTTTCCCCCAAAACAAAGGGAATTTCTGTCTTTTTTGCCCCAAAATAAGGGGAATTTCTGACTCATTACCCTCAAATAAGTGAAATTTCTGCAATTTTGTCCCAATATAAGGGAAATTTCTGCCTTTTTGCTCTCAAATAAGAAGAATTGCAGCCTTTATAACTCAAAATAAGGGGAATTTCTGCATTTTTGCCACAAAATATATGGAATTCCTGCTTTTTTGCCCCATAATAAAAAAAATTTCTGCAATTTTGCCCCAAATAAGGGAAATTTCTGCAATTTTACATTAAAATAAGGTAAATCCTGCAATTTTGCCCCAAAATAAAGAAAATTTCTGGAATTTTGCCCCAAAATAAGGGGAATTTCTGATTTTTGCCCCAAAATATCGGGAATTTATGCCTTTTGCCCCAAAATTATGGGAATTTCTGCAATTTTGCTCCAAAATACTGGGAATTTCTGCTTTTTTGCCCGAAAATAAGGAGAATGCATACCTTTTTGCCATAAAAAAGTGAAATTTCTTTATTTTTGCTCCAAAATAAAAAAAAATTTCTGCCTTTATGCCTCTAAATAAGTGGAATTTCTGTCTTTTTCCCCCAAAACAAAGAGAATATCTGTCTTTTTTGCCTCAAAATAAGGGGAATTTCTGACTTATTACCCTGAAATAAGTGAAATTTCTGCAATTTTGCCCCAAAATAAGTGGAATTTCTGAGTTTTGCCCCAAAATAAGGAGAATTTCTGTCTTTTTGCTCCAACTTATAGGGAATTTCTGCCTTTTTGCCCCACAATTAGGGGAATTTCTGCAATTTTGCTCCAAAATACGGGGAATTTTTGCCTTTTTGCCCGAAAATATGGGGAATGCATAACTTTTTGCCATATAAAAGGGAAATTTCTTTATTTTTGCTCCAAAATAAAAGGAATTTCTGCCTTTTTGCCTCCAAATAAGTGGAATTTGTGTCTTTTTCCCCCAAACAAAAAAAAATTCTCATTTTTGCCCCTAAATAAGGGAAATTTCTGACTTATTACCCGGAAATAAATAAATTTTCTGCAATTTTGCCCCAAAATAAGGGAAATCTCTGCCTTTTTGCCCCCAAATAAGGGGAATTTCAGCCTTTTTACCTCATAATAAGGGGAATTTCTGCATTTTTGCCTCTAAATAAGTGGAATTTCTGTCTTTTTCCCCCAAAACAAAGGGAATTTCTGCCTTTTTTGCCCCAAAATAAAGAAAATTTCAGACTTATTACCCTGAAATAACTGAAATTTCTGCAATTTTGCCCCAATATAAGGGAAATTTCTGCCTTTTTGCCCCAAATAAGGAAAATTTCAGCCTTTTTACCTAAATATAAGGGGAATTTTTGAATTTTGGCACAAAATATTAGGAATTTCTGCATTTTTGCCCCAAAATAAGGAAAATTTCTGCCTTTTTTCTCTTAAGAAAAATGAAATTTCTGCAATTTTGCCCCAAAATAAGAGAAATTTCTGCCTTTTTGCCCCCAAATAAGAAAAATTTAAGCCTTTTTACTTCAAAATAAGGGGAATTTCTGCATTTTTGCTACAAAATTTTAGGAATTTCTGCCTTTATGCCCCAAAATAAAGAAAATTTCTGCCTTTTTTCTCTGAAATAAGTGAAATCTGCAATTTTGCCCCAAATAGGTTGAATTTTTGAGTTTTGCCCTAAAATAAGGAGAATTTCTATCTTTTTGCCTCAACATATAGGGAATTTCTGCCTTTCTGCCGCACAATTAGGGGAATTTCTGCAATTTTGCTAAAAATATGGGGAATTTCTGCCTTTTTGCCCTAAATTAAGGGGAATGCATATTTTTTTTCCATATAAAAGGGAAATTTCCTCATTTTTGCTCCAAAATAAGGGGAATTTGCCTTTTTTCCTCTAAATAAGTGGAATTTCTGTTTTTTTCCCCCAAAACAAAGGGAATTTCTGTCTTTTTTGCCCCAAAATAAGGGGAATTTCTGACTCATTACCCTCAAATAAGTGAAATTTCTGCAATTTTGTCCCAATATAAGGGAAATTTCTGCCTTTTTGCTCTCAAATAAGAAGAATTGCAGCCTTTATAACTCAAAATAAGGGGAATTTCTGCATTTTTGCCACAAAATATATGGAATTTCTGCTTTTTTGCCCCATAATAAAAAAATTTCTGCAATTTTGCCCCAAATAAGGGAAATTTCTGCAATTTTACATTAAAATAAGGTAAATCCTGCAATTTTGCCCCAAAATAAAGAAAATTTCTGGAATTTTGCCCCAAAATAAGGGGAATTTCTGATTTTTGCCCCAAAATATCGGGAATTTATGCCTTTTGCCCCAAAATTATGGGAATTTCTGCAATTTTGCTCCAAAATACTGGGAATTTCTGCTTTTTTGCCCGAAAATAAGGAGAATGCATACCTTTTTGCCATAAAAAAGTGAAATTTCTTTATTTTTGCTCCAAAATAAAAAAAAATTTCTGCCTTTTTGCCTCTAAATAAGTGGAATTTCTGTCTTTTTCCCCCAAAACAAAGAGAATATCTGTCTTTTTTGCCTCAAAATAAGGGGAATTTCTGACTTATTACCCTGAAATAAGTGAAATTTCTGCAATTTTGCCCCAAAATAAGTGGAATTTCTGAGTTTTGCCCCAAAATAAGGAGAATTTCTGTCTTTTTGCTCCAACTTATAGGGAATTTCTGCCTTTTTGCCCCACAATTAGGGGAATTTCTGCAATTTTGCTCCAAAATACGGGGAATTTTTGCCTTTTTGCCCGAAAATATGGGGAATGCATAACTTTTTGCCATATAAAAGGGAAATTTCTTTATTTTTGCTCCAAAATAAAAGGAATTTCTGCCTTTTTGCCTCCAAATAAGTGGAATTTGTGTCTTTTTCCCCCAAACAAAAAAAAATTCTCATTTTTGCCCCTAAATAAGGGAAATTTCTGACTTATTACCCGGAAATAAATAAATTTTCTGCAATTTTGCCCCAAAATAAGGGAAATCTCTGCCTTTTTGCCCCCAAATAAGGGGAATTTCAGCCTTTTTACCTCATAATAAGGGGAATTTCTGCATTTTTGCCTCTAAATAAGTGGAATTTCTGTCTTTTTCCCCCAAAACAAAGGGAATTTCTGCCTTTTTTGCCCCAAAATAAAGAAAATTTCAGACTTATTACCCTGAAATAACTGAAATTTCTGCAATTTTGCCCCAATATAAGGGAAATTTCTGCCTTTTTGCCCCAAATAAGGAAAATTTCAGCCTTTTTACCTAAAAATAAGGGGAATTTCTGAATTTTGGCACAAAATATTAGGAATTTCTGCATTTTTGCCCCAAAATAAGGAAAATTTCTGCCTTTTTTCTCTGAAGAAAAATGAAATTTCTGCAATTTTGCACCAAAATAAGTGAAATTTTTGCAATTTTCCCCAAAATAAGGGAAATTTCTGTAATTTTGCCCCAAAATAATTGGAATTTCTGACTTTTGCCCCAAAATAAGGAGAATTTCTGTCTTTTTGCCCCAACATATAGAAAATTTCTGCCTTTTTGCCCCACAAGTAGTGAAATTTCTGCAATTTTCCCCTAAAATAATAGAAATTTCTGCAATTTTTCCCCATAATAAGGGAAATTTCTGCAATTTTGCCCCAAAATAATGGAAATTTCTGCCTTTTGCCCCAAAATATTGGGAATTTCTGCCTTTTTGTCTGAAAATAAGAAGAATGCATACCTTTTTGCCATAAAAAAGGTAATTTCTTCTTTTTTGCTTTAAAATAAGGGAAACTTTTGCCTTTTTGCCTCTAAATAAGTGGAATTTCTGTCTTTTCCCCCCAAAACAAATGAAATTTCTATATTTTTTGCCCCAAAATAAGAAAAATTTCTGACTTATTACCCTGAAATAAGTGAAATTTCTGCAAATTTGCACCAAAATAAGGGAAATTTCTGCCTTTTGCCCCAAAATATGGGGAATTTCAGCATTTTACATCAAAATAAGGGAAATTTCTGATTTTTGCACCAAAATATGGAGAATTTCTGCCTTTTTGCCCCAAAATAAAGGGAATTTCTGCATTTTTCACCAATATTGGGGGAATTTCTGCAATTTTACTCCAAAATACGAGTCATTTCTGCCTTTTTGCATGAAATAAATTGGAATTTCTGCCTTTATGTCCCGAAATAAGTGAAATTTCTTCAATTTTATCCAAAAATTAAGGATTTCATCTTTTTGTCCCAAAATGAGGGGAATTTCTGCCAGTTTGCCCTGAAATATTTGAAATTTCTGAAATTTTACCCCAAAATAAAGGGAATTTCTGCCTTTTTTATTCTAAATAAGTGGAATTTCTGTCTTTTTCCCCCAAAACAAAGGGAATTTCTGTCTATTTTGCCCCAATATAAGAAAAATTTCTGCCTTTTTTCCCTGAAATAAAAGATATTTCTGCAATTTTGCCCCAAAATAAGTGGAATTTCTGAGTTTTGCCCAAAATAAAAAGAATTTCTGCCTTTTTGCTCCACAATTAGTGAAATTTCTGCAATTTTGCCCTAAAATAAAAGAAATTTCTGCAATTTTTCCCCATAATAATGGAAATTTCTGCAATTTTGCCCCAAAATAAGGGGAATTTCTGTTTTTTGTCCCACAATTAGGGAAATTTCTGCAATTTTGCCCAACAATTAGGGAAATTTCTGCAATTTTGCCCCAAAATAAGGGGAATTTCTGCCTTTTACCCCAAAATATAGGGAATTTCTGCCTTTTTGTCCGAAAATAAGAAGAATGCATATTTTTGGCATAAAAAAAGGAAATTTCTTCATTTTTGCTCCTAAATAAGGGGAACTTTTGCCTTTTTGCCTCTAAATAAGTGGAATTTCTGTCTTTTTCCCCCAAAACAAATGAATTTTCTGTATTTTTTGCCCAAAAATAAGAAAAATTTCGAACTTATTACCCTGAAATAAGTGAAATTTCTGCAAATTTGCCCCAAAATAAGAGAAATTTCTGCCTTTTGCCCCAAAATATGGAGAATTTCAGCATTTTACATCAAAATAAGAGAAATTTCTGATTTTTGCACCAAAATATGGAGAATTTCTGCCCTTTTGCCCCAAAATAAAGGGAATTTCTGCATTTTTGCACCAATATTATGGGAATTTCTGCAATTTTGCTCAAAATACGGGTCATTTCTGCCTTTTAGCCCGAAATTAAGTGGAATTTCTGCCTTTTTGTCCCGAAATAAGTGAAATTTCTTCAATTTTTGCCAAAAATTAGGGATATAATCTTTTTGCCCCAAAATGAGGGGAATTTCTGAATTTTGCCCTGAAATATTTGAAATTTCTGAAATTTTACCCCAAAATAAGGGGAATTTCTGCCTTTTGCCTCTAAGTAAGTGGAATTTCAGTCTTTTTCCCCCAAAACAAAGGGAATTTCTGTTTATTTTGCCCCAATATAATGAAAATTTCTGCCTTTTTTCCCTGAAATAAAAGATATTTCTGCAATTTTGCCCCAAAATAAGTGGAATTTCTGAGTTTTGCCACAAAATAAGGAGAATTTTGTTTTTTTGCCCCAACATATAGGGAATATCTGCCTTTTTGCTCCACAATTAGGGGAATTTCTGGAATTTTGCTCCAAAATACAGGGAATTTCTGCCTTTTTGCCCAAAAATAAGGGGAATGCATACCTTTTTGCCATATAAAAGGGAAATTTCTTCATTTTTGCTCCAAAATAAGAAGTATTTCTGCCTTTTTGCCTCTAAATAAGTGGAATTTCTGTCTTTTTCCCCCAAAACAATTGAAATTTCTGTCTTTTTTGCCCCAAAATAAGAAAAATTTCTGACTTATTACCCTGAAATAAGAGAAATTTCTGAAAATTTGCACCAAAATAAGGGAAATTTCTGCCTTTTGCACCAAAATATGGGGAATTTCAGCATTTTACATCAAAATAAGGGAAATTTCTGATTTTTGCACCAAAATATGGAGAATTTCTGCCTTTTTGCCCCAAAATAAAGGGAATTTCTGCATTTTTCACCAATATTGGGGGAATTTCTGCAATTTTACTCTAAAATATGAGTCATTTCTGCCTTTTTGCATGAAATTAAGTGGAATTTCTGCCTTTATGTCCCGAAATAAGTGAAATTTCTTCAATTTTATCCAAAAATTAAGGATTTTATCTTTTTGTCCCAAAATGAGGGGAATTTCTGCCATTTTGCCCTGAAATATTTGAAATTTCTGAAATTTTACCCCAAAATAAAGGGAATTTCTGCCTTTTTTCCTCTAAATAAGTGGAATTTCTGTCTTTTTCCCCCAAACAAAGGGAATTTCTGTCTATTTTGCCCCAATATAAGAAAAATTTCTGCCTTTTTTCCCTGAAATAAAAGATATTTCTGCAATTTTGCCCCAAAATAAGTGGAATTTCTGAGTTTTGCCCAAAATAAAAAGAATTTCTGCCTTTTTGCTCCACAATTAGTGAAATTTCTGCAATTTTGCCCTAAAATAAAAGAAATTTCTGCAATTTTTCCCCATAATAATGGAAATTTCTGCAATTTTGCCCCAAAATAAGGGGAATTTCTGTTTTTTGTCCCACAATTAGGGAAATTTCTGCAATTTTGCCCCAAAATAAGGGGAATTTCTGCCTTTTACCCCAAAATATAGGGAATTTCTGCCTTTTTGTCCGAAAATAAGAAGAATGCATACTTTTTTGCCATAAAAAAGGAAATTTCTTCATTTTTGCTCCTAAATAAGGGGAACTTTTGCCTTTTTGCCTCTAAATAAGTGGAATTTCTGTCTTTTTCCCCCAAAACAAATGAATTTTCTGTATTTTTTGCCCCAAAATAAGAAAAATTTCGAACTTATTACCCTGAAATAAGTGAAATTTCTGCAAATTTGCCCCAAAATAAGAGAAATTTCTGCCTTTTGCTCCAAAATATGGGGAATTTCAGCATTTTACATCAAAATAAGGGAAATTTCTGATTTTTGCACCAAAATATGGAGAATTTCTGCATTTTTGCCCCAAAATAAAGGGATTTTCTGCATTTTTGCACCAATATTAGGGGAATTTCTGCAATTTTGCTCCAAAATACGGGTCATTTCTGCCTTTTTGCCCGAAATTAAGTGGAATTTCTGCCTTTTTGTCCCGAAATAAGTGAAATTTCTTCAATTTTTGCCAAAAATTAGGTATTTCATCTTTTTGCCCCAAAATGAGGGGAATTTCTGAATTTTGCCCTGAAATATTTGAAATTAGTGAAATTTTACCCCAGAATAAGGGGAATTTCTGCCTTTTTGCCTCTAAATAAGTGGAATTTCAGTCTTTTTCCCCCAAAACAAAGGGAATTTCTGTTTATTTTGCCCCAATATAATGAAAATTTCTGCCTTTTTTCCCTGAAATAAAAGATATTTCTGCAATTTTGCCCCAAAATAAGTGGAATTTCTGAGTTTTGCCACAAAATAAGGAGAATTTTGTTTTTTTGCCCCAACATATAGGGAATATCTGCCTTTTTGCCCCACAATTAGGGGAATTTCTGGAATTTTGCCCAACAATTAGGGAAATTTCTGCAATTTTGCCCCAAAATAAGGGGAATTTCTGCCTTTTACCCCAAAATATAGGGAATTTCTGCCTTTTTGTCCGAAAATAAGAAGAATGCATATTTTTGGCATAAAAAAAGGAAATTTCTTCATTTTTGCTCCTAAATAAGGGGAACTTTTGCCTTTTTGCCTCTAAATAAGTGGAATTTCTGTCTTTTTCCCCCAAAACAAATGAATTTTCTGTATTTTTTGCCCAAAAATAAGAAAAATTTCGAACTTATTACCCTGAAATAAGTGAAATTTCTGCAAATTTGCCCCAAAATAAGAGAAATTTCTGCCTTTTGCCCCAAAATATGGAGAATTTCAGCATTTTACATCAAAATAAGAGAAATTTCTGATTTTTGCACCAAAATATGGAGAATATCTGCCCTTTTGCCCCAAAATAAAGGGAATTTCTGCATTTTTGCACCAATATTATGGGAATTTCTGCAATTTTGCTCCAAAATACGGGTCATTTCTGCCTTTTAGCCCGAAATTAAGTGGAATTTCTGCCTTTTTGTCCCGAAATAAGTGAAATTTCTTCAATTTTTGCCAAAAATTAGGGATATAATCTTTTTGCCCCAAAATGAGGGGAATTTCTGAATTTTGCCCTGAAATATTTGAAATTTCTGAAATTTTACCCCAAAATAAGGGGAATTTCTGCCTTTTGCCTCTAAATAAGTGGAATTTCAGTCTTTTTCCCCCAAAACAAAGGGAATTTCTGTTTATTTTGCCCCAATATAATGAAAATTTCTGCCTTTTTTCCCTGAAATAAAAGATATTTCTGCAATTTTGCCCCAAAATAAGTGGAATTTCTGAGTTTTGCCACAAAATAAGGAGAATTTTGTTTTTTTGCCCCAACATATAGGGAATATCTGCCTTTTTGCTCCACAATTAGGGGAATTTCTGGAATTTTGCTCCAAAATACAGGGAATTTCTGCCTTTTTGCCCAAAAATAAGGGGAATGCATACCTTTTTGCCATATAAAAGGGAAATTTCTTCATTTTTGCTCCAAAATAAGAAGTATTTCTGCCTTTTTGCCTCTAAATAAGTGGAATTTCTGTCTTTTTCCCCCAAAACAATTGAAATTTCTGTCTTTTTTGCCCCAAAATAAGAAAAATTTCTGACTTATTACCCTGAAATAAGAGAAATTTCTGAAAATTTGCACCAAAATAAGGGAAATTTCTGCCTTTTGCACCAAAATATGGGGAATTTCAGCATTTTACATCAAAATAAGGGAAATTTCTGATTTTTGCACCAAAATATGGAGAATTTCTGCCTTTTTGCCCCAAAATAAAGGGAATTTCTGCATTTTTCACCAATATTGGGGGAATTTCTGCAATTTTACTCTAAAATATGAGTCATTTCTGCCTTTTTGCATGAAATTAAGTGGAATTTCTGCCTTTATGTCCCGAAATAAGTGAAATTTCTTCAATTTTATCCAAAAATTAAGGATTTTATCTTTTTGTCCCAAAATGAGGGGAATTTCTGCCATTTTGCCCTGAAATATTTGAAATTTCTGAAATTTTACCCCAAAATAAAGGGAATTTCTGCCTTTTTTCCTCTAAATAAGTGGAATTTCTGTCTTTTTCCCCCAAACAAAGGGAATTTCTGTCTATTTTGCCCCAATATAAGAAAAATTTCTGCCTTTTTTCCCTGAAATAAAAGATATTTCTGCAATTTTGCCCCAAAATAAGTGGAATTTCTGAGTTTTGCCCAAAATAAAAAGAATTTCTGCCTTTTTGCTCCACAATTAGTGAAATTTCTGCAATTTTGCCCTAAAATAAAAGAAATTTCTGCAATTTTTCCCCATAATAATGGAAATTTCTGCAATTTTGCCCCAAAATAAGGGGAATTTCTGTTTTTTGTCCCACAATTAGGGAAATTTCTGCAATTTTGCCCCAAAATAAGGGGAATTTCTGCCTTTTACCCCAAAATATAGGGAATTTCTGCCTTTTTGTCCGAAAATAAGAAGAATGCATACTTTTTTGCCATAAAAAAGGAAATTTCTTCATTTTTGCTCCTAAATAAGGGGAACTTTTGCCTTTTTGCCTCTAAATAAGTGGAATTTCTGTCTTTTTCCCCCAAAACAAATGAATTTTCTGTATTTTTTGCCCCAAAATAAGAAAAATTTCGAACTTATTACCCTGAAATAAGTGAAATTTCTGCAAATTTGCCCCAAAATAAGAGAAATTTCTGCCTTTTGCTCCAAAATATGGGGAATTTCAGCATTTTACATCAAAATAAGGGAAATTTCTGATTTTTGCACCAAAATATGGAGAATTTCTGCATTTTTGCCCCAAAATAAAGGGATTTTCTGCATTTTTGCACCAATATTAGGGGAATTTCTGCAATTTTGCTCCAAAATACGGGTCATTTCTGCCTTTTTGCCCGAAATTAAGTGGAATTTCTGCCTTTTTGTCCCGAAATAAGTGAAATTTCTTCAATTTTTGCCAAAAATTAGGTATTTCATCTTTTTGCCCCAAAATGAGGGGAATTTCTGAATTTTGCCCTGAAATATTTGAAATTAGTGAAATTTTACCCCAGAATAAGGGGAATTTCTGCCTTTTTGCCTCTAAATAAGTGGAATTTCAGTCTTTTTCCCCCAAAACAAAGGGAATTTCTGTTTATTTTGCCCCAATATAATGAAAATTTCTGCCTTTTTTCCCTGAAATAAAAGATATTTCTGCAATTTTGCCCCAAAATAAGTGGAATTTCTGAGTTTTGCCACAAAATAAGGAGAATTTTGTTTTTTTGCCCCAACATATAGGGAATATCTGCCTTTTTGCCCCACAATTAGGGGAATTTCTGGAATTTTGCTCCAAAATACTGGGAATTTCTGCCTTTTTGCCCGAAAATAAGGGGAATGCATACCTTTTTGCCATATAAAAGGGAAATTTCTTCATTTTTGCTCCAAAATAAGAAGTATTTCTGCCTTTTTGCCTCTAAATAAGTGGAATTTCCGTCTTTTTCCCTCAAAACAAAGGGAATTTCTGTATTTTTTTGCCCCAAAATAAGGAAAATTTCTGACTTATTACCCTGAAATAAGTAAAATTTTTGCAATTTTGCCCTAAAATAAAGGAAATTTCTGCCTTTTTGCCCCCAAATAAGGAAAATTTCAGCCTTTTTACCTACAAATAAGGGGAATTTCTGAATTTTGGCACAAAATATTAGTAATTTCTGACTTTTTGCCCCAAAATAAGGAAAATTTTTGCCTTTATTCTCTGAAATAAGTGAAATTTCTGCAATTATGCCACAAAATAAGTGATATTTCTGCAATTTGGCCCTAAAATATGGGAAATTTCTGGAATTTTGCCCCAAAATAAGTGGAATTTCTTAGTTTTGCCCCCAAATAAGGAGAATTTCTGCTTTTTTGCCCCACAATTAGTGAAATTTCTGCAATTTTGCCCTAAAATAAAAGAAATTTATGCAATTTTTCCCCATAATAAGGGAAATATCTGCAATTTTGCCCCAAAATAATGGGAATTTCTGTTTTTTGCCCCACAATTAGGAAAATTTCTGCAATTTTGCCCCAAAATAAGAGAAATTTCTGCCTTTTTGCCCCCAAATAAGAAAAATTTAAGCCTTTTTACTTCAAAATAAGGGGAATTTCTGCATTTTTGCTACAAAATTTTAGGAATTTCTGCCTTTATGCCCCAAAATAAAGAAAATTTCTGCCTTTTTTCTCTGAAATAAGTGAAATTTCTGCAATTTTGCCCCAAATAAGTTGAATTTCTGAGTTTTGCCCTAAAATAAGGAGAATTTCTATCTTTTTGCCCCAACATATAGGGAATTTCTGCCTTTCTGCCGCACAATTAGGGGAATTTCTGCAATTTTGCTAAAAATATGGGGAATTTCTGCCTTTTTGCCCGAAATTAAGGGGAATGCATATTTTTTTGCCATATAAAAAGGAAATTTCCTCATTTTTGCTCCAAAATAAGGGGAATTTCTGCCTTTTTTCCTCTAAATAAGTGGAATTTCTGTCTTTTTCCCCCAAAACAAAGAGAATTTCTGTCTTTTTTGCCCCAAAATAAGGGGAATTTCTGACTCATTACCCTCAAATAAGTGAAATTTCTGCAATTTTGTCCCAATATAAGGGAAATTTCTGCCTTTTTGCTCTCAAATAAGAAGAATTGCAGCCTTTATACCTCAAAATAAGGGGAATTTCTGCATTTTTGCCACAAAATATATGGAATTTCTGCCTTTTTGCCCCATAATAAGAAAAATTTCTGCAATTTTGCCCCAAAATAAGGGGAATTTCTTTTTTTTGCCCCAAAATAAAAAAAAAATTCAGCCTTTTTACCTGAAAATAAGTGAAATTACTGCAATTTTGCCCCAAATAAGGGAAATTTCTGCAATTTTCCCCCAAAATAAGGTAAATTTTTGAAATTTTGCCACAAAATAAAGGAAATTTCTGGAATTTTGCCCAAAAAAAAGAGGAATTTCTGATTTTTGCGCCAAAATAAAGGGAATTTCTGACTTTTGCACCAAAATAAGTGGAATTTTTGCAATTTTGCTTCAAAATACGAGGAATTTCTGCCTTTTTACCCGAAAATAAGTGGAATGTATGCCTTTTTGCCATAAAAAAGGAAATTTCTTCATTTTTGCTCAAAAATAAGGGGAATTTCTGCCTTTTTGCCTCTAAATAAGTGGAATTTCTGTCTTTTCCCCCCAAAACAAAGGGAATTTCTGACATTTTTGCCCCATAATAAGGGGAATTTCTGACTTATTACCCTGAAATAAGTAAAATTTTTGGAATTTTGCCCCAATATAAGGAAAATTTCTGCCTTTTTGCCCCCAAATAAGGGGAATTTCAGCTTTTTACTTCAAAATAAGGGGAATTTCTGCATTTTTGCCACAAAATATTAGGAATTTCTGCATTTATGCCCCAAAATAAGGAAAATTTCTGCTTTTTTCTCTGAAATAAGTTAAATTTCTGCAATTTTGCCCCAAAATAAGTGGAATTTCTGAGTTTTTCCCAAAAATAAAGAGAATTTCTGTCTTTTTGCCCCAACATGTAAAGAATATCTGCCTTTTTGCCCCACAATTAGGGGAATTTCTGCAATTTTGCTCCAAAATACGGGGAATTTCTGCCTTTATGCCCGAAAATAAGGGAAATGCATACTTTTTGCCATAAAAATGTGAAATATCTTCATTTTTGCTCCAAAATAAGGGGAATTTCTGCCTTTTTGCCTCTAAATAAGTGGAATTTCTGTCTTTTTCCCCCAAAACAAAGGGAATTTATGACTTTTTTGCCCCAAAATAAGGGGAATTTCTGAATTATTACCCTGAAATAAGTGAAATTTCTGGAATTTTTCCCCAAAATAATTGAAATTTCTGCCTTTTTGACCCCAAATAAGGGGAATTTCAGCTTTTTACTTCAAAATAAGGGGAATTTCTGCATTTTTGCCACAAAATATTAGGAATTTCTGCCTTTATGCCCCAAAATAAGGAAAATTTCTGCTTTTTTCTCTGAAATAAGTTAAATTTCTGCAATTTTGCCCCAAAATAAGTGGAATTTCTGAGTTTTTCCCAAAAATAAAGAGAATTTCTGTCTTTTTGCCCCAACATGTAAAGAATATCTGCCTTTTTGCCCCACAATTAGGGGAATTTCTGCAATTTTGCTCCAAAATACGGGGAATTTCTGCCTTTATGCCCGAAAATAAGGGAAATGCATACTTTTTGCCATAAAAATGTGAAATATCTTCATTTTTGCTCCAAAATAAGGGGAATTTCTGCCTTTTTGCCTCTAAATAAGTGGAATTTCTGTCTTTTTCCCCCAAAACAAAGGGAATTTATGACTTTTTTGCCCCAAAATAAGGGGAATTTCTGAATTATTACCCTGAAATAAGTGAAATTTCTGGAATTTTTCCCCAAAATAATTGAAATTTCTGCCTTTTTGACCCCAAATAAGGGGAATTTCAGCCTTTTTACTTCAAAATACGGGGAATTTCTGCATTTTTTCCACAAAATATTAGGAATTTCTGCCTTTATGCCCCAAAATAAGGAAAATTTCTGCCTTTTTTCTCTGAAATAAGTTAAATTTCTGGAATTTTTCCCCAAAATAAGTGGAATTTCTGCCTTTTGCCCCTAAATAAGGGGAATTTCAGCCTTTTAACTCAAAATAAGGAAAATTTCTGCCTTTTTTATCTGAAATAAGTGAAATTTCTTTAATTTTTTGTCAAAATAAGTGAAATTTCTGCAATTTTGCATCAAAATAAGGGAAATTTCTGGAATTTTGCCCCAAAATAAGTGGAATTTCTGAGGTTTGCCCCAAAATAAGGAGAATTTCTTTCTTTTTGCCCCAACATATAGGGAATTTCTGCCTTTTTGCCCCACAATTAGGGGAATTTCTGCAATTTTGCTCCAAAAAACGGAAAATTTCTGCCTTTTTGCCCGAAAATAAGGGGAATGCATATTTTTTTGCCATATAAAAAAGAAATTTCTTCATTTTTGCTCCAAAATAAGGGGAATTTCTGCCTTTTTGCCTCTAAATAAGTGGAATTTCTGTTTTTTTCCCCCAAAACAAAGGAGAGTTCAGTATATTTTGCCCCAAAATAAGGGGAATTTCTGACTTATTACCCTGAAATAAGTGAAATTTCTGCAATTTTGCCCCAATATAAGGGAAATTTCTGCCTTTTTGCTCCCAAATAAGTGGAATTTCAGCATTTTTAACTGAAAATAAGGGGAAATTCTGCATTTTTGCCACAAAATATACAGAATTTCTGCCTATTTGTCCCATAATAAAGGAAATGTCTGCAATTTTGTCCCAAAATAATGGGAATTTCTCCTTTTTTTGTCCCAAAATAAAGAAAATTTCAGCATATTTACCTGAAAATACGTGAAATTACTGCAATTTTGCCCGAAATAAGGGAAATTTCTGCAATTTTGCCGCAAAATAAGTGGAATTTCTTAGTTTTGCCACAAAATAAGGAGAATTTCTACCTTTTTTCCCCACAATTAGTGAAATTTTTGCAATTTTGCCCTAAAATAAAAGAAATTTCTGCAATTTTGCCCCAAAATAAGGGGAATTTCTGTTTTTTGCCCCACAATTAAGGAAAGTTCTGCAATTTTGCCCCAAAATAAGAAGAATTTCTGCCTTTTGCCCCAAAATATGTTGAATTTCTGCCTTTTTGTCCGAAAATAAGAAGAATGCATACCTTTTTGCCATAAAAAAGGGAAATTTCTTCATTTTTGCTCCAAAAGAAGTGGAACTTTTGCCTTTTTGCCTCCAAATAAGTGGAATTTCTGTCTGTTTTCCCCAAAACAAAAAAAAATTTCTCTGTTTTTGCCCCAAAATAAGAAAAATTTCTGACTTATTACCCTGAAATAAGTGAAATTTCTGCAATTTTGCCCCAATATAAGGGAAATTTCTTCCTTTTTGCCCCCAAATAAGGTGAATTTCAGCCTTTTTACCTCAAAATAACGGAAATTTCTTCATTTTTGCCATAAAATATTAGGAATTTCTGCCTTTTTGCCCCAAAATAAGGAAAATTTCTTTTTTTTTCCCTGAAGTAAGTGAAATTTCTGCAATTTTGCCCCAAAGTAATTGAAATTTCTGCAATTTTGCCCCAAAATTAGGAAAATTTCTGGAATTTTACCCAAAAATAAGTGGAATTTCTGAGTTTTGCCCTAAAATAAGGAGAATTTCTGCCTTTTTGCCCCACAATAAGGAGAATTTCTGCAATTTTGCTCCAAAATACGGGGAATTTTTGCCTTTTTGCCCGAAAATAAGGAGAATGCATACCTTTTTGCCATAAAAAAAATTTCTTCATTTTTTCCTCAAAATAAGGGAAATTTTTGCCATTTTGCCCTGAAATATGTGAAATTTCTGCAATTTTACCCCAAAATAAGGTGAATTTCTGCCTTTTTGCCCCAAAATAATGGGAATTTTTGCCTTTTTGCCCCAAAATAAGGAAAATTTCTTTCTTTTTTTTCCTGAAATTCGTGAGATTTCTGCAATTTTGCCCCAAAGTAAGTGAAATTTCTGCAATATTGCCCCAAAATAAGGGAAATTTCTGGAATTTTGCCCCAAAATAAGTGGAATTTCTGAGTTTTGCCCTAAAATAAAAAGAATTTCTGCCTTTTTGCCCCACAATTAGGAGAATTTCTGCAATTTTGCTCCAAAATACGGGGAATTTCTGCCTTTTTGCACGAAAATAAGGAGAATGCATACCTTTTTGCCATTAAAAAAAATTTCTTCATTTTTTCCTCAAAATAAGGGAAATTTTTGCGATTTTGCCTGGGAATATGTGAAATTTCTGCAATTTTTCCTTAAAATAAGGTGAATTTCTGCCTTTTTGCCCCAAAATAATGGGAATTTCTGCATTTTTGCACCAAAATAAGAAAAATTTTTGCTTTTTTTCTCTGAAATAAGTGAAATTTCTGCAATTTTGTTCTAAAATAAGGGAAATTTCTGCAATTTTTCCCTATAATAAGGGGAATTTCTGCCTTTTTGCCCCAAAATAAGGAAAATTTCTCTTTTTTCGCACCAAAATAAAGGAAGTTTCAGTTTTTTTACCTGAAAATATGTGAAATTTCTGCAATTTTGCCCCAAATAAGGGAGTTTTCTGCAATTTTGTCCCAAAATAAAGGAAATTTCTGGAATTTTGCCCCAAGATAAAAGGAATTTCTGATTTTTGCCTCAAAATATAGATAATTTCTGCCTTTTGCCCCAAAATTAGGGGAATTTCTGCAATTTTGCTCCAAAATACGGGGAATTTCTGCCTTTTTGCCCGAAAATAAGGGAAATGCATATCTTTTTGCCATAAAAAAGGGAAATTTCTTCATTTTTGGTTCAAAATAAGGTGAATTTCTGCCTTTTAGCCCCAAAATAATGGGAATTTCTGCCTTTTTGCCCCCAAATAAGAAAAATTTTACCTTTTTTTCTCTGAAATAAGTAAAATTTCTGCAATTTTGCCCTAAAATAAGGGAAATTTCTGCAATTTTTCCCCATAATAAGGGAAATTTCTGCAATTTTGCCCCAAAATTAGGGGAATTTATGTTTTTTGCCCCCAAATAAGGGAAATTTCTGCAATTTTGCCCTAAAATAAGGGGAATTTCTGCCTTTTGCCCCTAAATAAGGAGAATTTCTTCCTTTCTGCCCCAAAATAAAGAAAATTACTGCATTTTTTACCCCAAAATTAGGTGAATTTCTGCAATTTTGCTCCAAAATACGGGGATTTTCTGCTTTTTTCGCCGATAATAAGGAGAATTTCTGCCATTTTGCCGCGAAATAAGTGAAATTTCTGCAGTTTTACCACAAAATTAGGGGATTTTCTGCCTTTTTGCCCCAAAATTAGGGGAATTTCTGCAATTTTGCTCCAAAATACGGGGAATTTCTGCTTTTTTGCCTGAAAATAAAGGGAATGTATACCTTTTTGCCATTAAAAAGTGAAATTTCTTCATTTTTGACCGAAAGTAAGGGGATTTTCCGCCTTTTTGACTCAAAATAAGTGCAATTTCTTCCTTTTCCCCAAAAATAAACGAAATTTCTGTCTTTTTGCCCCAAAATAAGGGGAATTTCTGACTTTTTGCCCCAAAATATTTGAAATTTCTGCAATATTACCTTAAAATAAGGGGAATTTCTGCCTTTTTGCCCCAAAATATAAGGAAATTCTGGTTTTTTGCCCCAAAGTAAGGAAAATTTCTGCAATTTTGCCCCAAAATAATAGGAATGTCTCACTTTTTGCCTCAAAATAAAGGATATTTCAGCCTTTTTACCTTAAAATAAGTGAAATTTCTGAAATTTTGCCCCAAAAAAGGGAAATTTCTGCAATTTTGCCCCAAAATAAAGTAAATTCCTGCAATTTTGCCCCAAAATAAAGGAAATTTCTGATTTTTGCTTCAAAATAAAGGGAATTTCTGCCGTTTGCCCCAAAATTAGGGAAATTTCTTCAATTTTGCTCCAAAATACGGAGGAATTTCTGATTTTGCCCGTAAATAAGAGAAATGCATACGTTTTTGCCATAAAAAAGGGAAATTTCTTCATTTTTGCTCCAAAATAAGGGGAATTTCAACCTTTTTGCTTCTAAATAAGTGGAATTTCTTTCTTTTTCCCCCAAAACAAAGGGAATTTTTGTCTTTTTTGTTCTAAAATAAGGGGAATTTCTGACTTATTACCCTGAAATAAGTGAAATTTCTGCAATTTTGCCCCAAAATAAGGGAAATTTCTGCATTTTTGCAACCAAATAAAGGCAATTTCAGCCTTTTTACCTCAAAATAAGGGGAATATCTGCATTTTTGCCAAAAAATATTAGGAATTTCTGCCTTTTGCCCTAAATAAGGAAAATTTCTGACTTATTACCCTGAAATAATTGAAATTTCTGCAATTGTGCCCCAAATAAAGGAAATTGCTGCAATTTTGCCCCAAAATAAGGGAAATTTCTGGAATTTTGCCCCAAAATAAGTGGAATTTCTGAGTTTTGCCCCAATATAAGGAGAATTTCTGTCTTTTTGCCCCAACAAATAGGGAATTTCTGCCTTTTTGCCCCACAACTACGGGAATTTCTGCAATTTTGCTCCAAAATACGGGGAATTTCTGCCTTTATGCCGGAATATAAGGGGAATAAATACCTATTTGCCATAAAAAAGGGAAATTACTTCATTTTTGTTACAAAATAAGGGGAATTTCTGCCTTTTTGGCTCTAAATAAGTGAAATTTCTGTCTTTTTTGCCCGAAAATAAGGGGAATTTCTGACTTATTACACTGAAATAAGTGAAAATTCTGCCATTTTGCCCCGCAATAAGGGAAATTTCTGCCTTTTTGCCCCCAGATGAGGGGAATTTCAGGCTTTTTACCTCATAATACTGGGAATCTCTGCCTTTTTGCCCTAAAATATGGAAAATTTCTGTATTTTTGCCCCAAAATAAAGAAAATTTCTGCAATTTTGTACCAAAGTAAAAGTAATTTCTGCCTTTTGTCCCAAAATAAGAGAAATTTCCGCGTTTTTTCCCTGAAATAAGTGAAAGTTCTGTAATTTTGCCCCAAAATAAGGGGAATTTCTGACTTTTAGCCCTGAAATAAGGAGAATTTCTGTCTTTTTGCTTCAAAATAATGTGAATTTCTGCATTTTCCTTCAAAATTTGAGGAATATGTGCAATTTTGCTCAAAATATGGTTAAATTTCTGCCTTATTGCACCAAAATAAAGGGAATTTCTGCATTTTTGCACCAATATAAGGGGAATTTCTGAAATTTTTCTCCAAAATACGGGGAATTTCAACATTACTGCCCGAAATAAATTGGAATTTCTGCCTTTTTGCCCTGAAATATTTGAAATTTCCGCAATTTTATTCAAAAATAAGGGGAATTTCTGTTTTTGGCCCCAAAATTAGGAGAATTTCTGCTTTTTGCCTCAAAATAAGGCAAATTTCTCACTTTTTTCCCTGAAATAAGTGAAATTTCTGCAATTTTGCCCCAAAATAAGGGGAATTTCTGCCTTTTTGCCAAAATAAGGGAAATTTTAGCATTTTACCTCCAAATAAGGGGAATTTCTGCCTTTTTGCCACAAAATATGGGGAATTTCTGCCTATTGCCCCCAAATAAGAAAAATTTTTGCTTTTCTGCCCCAATTAACAGGAATTTCCTCCTTTTTGCCACAAAGTAAAGGGAATTTCTGCCTTTTTGCCCCAAAATAACGGGAATTTCAGCTTTTTACCTCAAAATAAAAGGAATTTCTGCCTTTTGCCCACAATATGGGGAATTTCTGACTTTTTGTTCTAAAATAAGTAAAATATCTTCAATTTTGTACCAAAATAAAAGTAATTTCTGACTTTTTGCGCTGGAATAAATGAAATTTCTGTAATTTTGCCCAAAAAAGGGAAATTTGTGTCTTTTTGCCCCAAAATGAGGAGAATTTCTGCCTTTTTGCCCCAAAATATAGGGAATTTCAGCATTTTACCTCAAAATAAAGGGAATTTCAGCCTTTTTGCAACAAGATATGGGAAATTTCTGCCTTTTTGCCACAAAATAAGAAAAATTTCTGCAATTCTGTACCAAAATAAAAGAAATTTTTACAATTTTGCCTGAAAATAAGGGAAATTTCTGATTTTTGCCCCGAAATAAGGAGAATTTCCGTATTTTTGCCCCAAAATAAAGGGAATTTCTGCCTTTTTGCCCCAAAATTAGGAAAGTTTCTGCAATTTTGCTTCAAAATACAGGAAATTTCTGCCTCTTTTCCCGAAAATAAGGGGAACTTCTTTCGATTTGCCCCAAATAAAGGGAAATTCTGCATTCTTGCCCCATTATTTGGGGAATTTCTGCAATTTTGCTCCAAAATACGGGAAATTTCTGCCTTTTTGCCTGAATCTAAGGGAATTTTCTGCGTTTTTGCCCCCAAACAAGGGAAATTTCTTCAATTTTATCCCAAATAAGGGGAATATCTGCAATTATGCCCTGAAATATCTGAAATGTCTGCAATTTAACCCCAAAATAAGGTGAATTTCTGCCTTTTTGCTTCAAAATAATGAGAATTTCTGACATTTTGCCCCACAATAAGAAAAATTTTTGCTTTTTTTCTCTGAAATAAGTGAAATTTCTGCAATTTTGCCTTAAAATAAAAGAAATTTCTCCAATTTTTCCCCATAATAAAGGAATTTTCTGCAATTTTGCCCCAAAATAAAGGGAATTTCTGTTTTTTTGTGCCCAAATAAGGGAAATTTCTGCAATTTTGCCCCAAAATAAAAGGTATTTCTCCCTTTTTGCCTCAAAATAAAGGAAATTTTAGCCTTTTTACATGAAAATAAGTGAAATTTCTTCAATTTTGCCCCAAATAAGGGAAATTTCTGCAATTCTGCCCCAAAATAACGTAAATTCCTGCAATTTTGCCCCAAAATAAGGGAAATTTCTGATTTTTGTTTCAAAATAAAGGGAATTTCTGCCTTTTGCCCCAAAATTAGGGCAATTTCTGCAATTTTGCTCCAAAACACGGGGAATTTCTGATTTTGCCCGTAAATAAGAGAAATGCATACGTTTTTGCCATAAAAAAGGGAAATTTCTTCATTTTTGCTCCAAAATAAGGGGAATTTCTGCCTTTTTGCTTATAAATAAGTGGAAATTCTTTCTTTTTCCCCCAAAACAAAGGGAATTTCTGTCTTTTTTGCCCCAAAATAAGGGGAATTTCTGACTTATTACCCTGAAATAAGTGAAATTTCTGCAATTTTGCCCCAAAATAAGAGAAAATTCTGCATTTTTGCAACCAAATAAAGGCAATTTCAGACTTTTTACATCAAAATAAGGGGAATATCTGCATTTTTGCCAAAAAATATTAGGAATTTCTGCCTTTTGCCCCAAATAAGGAAAATTTCTGACTTATTACCCTGAAATAATTGAAATTTCTGCAATTGTGGCCCAAAATAAGGGAAATTTCTGCAATTTTGCCCCAAAATAAGGGAAATTTCTGGAATTTTGCCCAAAATAAGTGGAATTTCTGAGTTTTGCCCCAATATAAGGAGAATTTCTGTCTTTTTGCCCCAACAAATAGGGAATTTCTGCCTTTTTGCCCCACAACTAAGGGAATTTCTGCAATTTTGCTCCAAAATACGGGGAATTTCTGCCTTTATGCCCGAATATAAGGGGAATGCATACCTATTTGCCATTAAAAAGGGAAATTTCTTCATTTTTGTTACAAAATAAGGGGAATTTCTGCCTTTTTGGCTCTAAATAAGTGGAATTTCTGTCTTTTTCCCCCAAAACATAGGAAATTTCTGTCTTTTTTGCCTCAAAATAAGGGGAATTTCTGACTTATTACCCTGAAATAAGTGAAAATTCTGCCATTTTGCCCCGCAATAAGAGAAATTTCTGTCTTTTTGCCCCAAATAAGAGGAATTTCAGCCTTTTTACCTCATAATAATGGGAATCTCTGCCTTTTTGCCCTAAAATATGGAAAATTTCTGTATTTTTGCCCCAAAATAAAGAAAATTTCTGCAAATTTGTACCAAAATAAAAGTAATTTCTGCCTTTTTGTCTCAAAATAAGGAAATTTCAGCCTTTTTACAAGAAAATAAGTGAAATTTCTGCAATTTTGCCCCAATAAAGGAAATTTCTGCAATTTTCCCCTAAAATAAGGGGAATTTCTGCCTTTTGCCCCTAAATAAGAAGAATTTCTGCCTTTTTGCCCCAAAATAAAAAAATTACTGTATTTTTTACCCCAAAATTAGGTGAATTTCTGCAATTTTGCTGCAAAGTACGGGAATTTTCTGCCTTTTTCACCGATAATAAAGAAAACTTCTGCCATTTTGCAGCGAAATAAGTGAAATTTCTGCAGTTTTACCCCAAAATAAGGGGATTTTCTGCCTTTTTGCCCCAAAATTAGGGGAATTTCTGAAATTTTGTTCCAAAATACGGGAATTTCTGCCATTTTGCCCGAAAATAAAGAAAATGAATACATTTTTGCCATTAAAAAGAAAAATTTCTTCATTTTTGCCCGAAAATATGGGGATATTCTGCCTTTTTTACTCAAAATAATTGCAATTTCTGCTTTTTCCCCAAAAATAAACGAAATTTCTGTCTTTTTGCCCCAAAATAAGGGGAATTTCTGACTTTTTGCCCTGTAATATTTGAAATTTCTGCAATTTTACCGAGAATAAGGGGAATTTCTGACATTTTGACCCAAATTATAAGGAATTTCTGCCTTTTTGCACCAAAATAAGGAAAATTTCTGCAATTTTGCTCCAAAATAAGGGGAATTTCTCCCTTTTTGCCTCAAAATAAAGGAAATTTCAGCATTTTTACCTTAAAATAAGTGAAATTTTTGCAATTTTGCCCCAAATAATGGAAATTTCTGCAATTTTGCCCCAAAATAAGGTAAATTCCTCCAATTTTGGCCCAAAATAAAGGAAATTTCTGATATTTGCTTCAAAATAAAGGAAATTTCAGCCTTTTGCCCCAAAATGAGGGGAATTTCTGCAATTTTGCTCCAAAATATGGAAAATTTCTGCCTTTATGCCCGAATATAAGGGGAATGCATACCTATTTGCCATAAAAAGGGAAATTTCTTCATTTTTGTTACAAAATAAGGGGAATTTCTGACTTTTTGTTCCAAAATAAGGAAATATTCTTCAATTTTGTAACAAAATAAAAGTAATTTCTGAATTTTTGCCCTGAAATAAATAAAATTTCTGCAATTTTGCTCCAAAAAAAGGGAAATTTGTGTCTTTTTGCCCTAAAATGAGGGGAATTTCTGCCTTTTTGCCCCAAAATATAGGGAATTTCAGCATTTTACCTCAAAACAAAGGGAATTTCAGCCTTTTTGCAACAGAATATGGGGAATTTCTGCCTTTTTGCCACAAAATAAGAAAAATTTCTGCAATTCTGTACCAAAATAAAAGAAATTTTTACAATTTTGCCCGAAAATAAGGGAAATTTCTGATTTTTGCCCCGAAATAAGGAGAATTTCTGTATTTTTGCCCCAAAATAAAGGGAATTTCTGCTTTTTTGCCCCAAAATTAGGGGAGTTTCTGCAATTTTGCTTCAAAATACAGGAAATTTCTGCCTCTTTTCCAGAAAATAAGGGGAACTTCTTCTGATTTGCCCCAAATAAAGAGAATTTCTGCATTCTTGCCCCAATATTAGGGTAATTTCTGCAATTTTGCCCCAAAATACGGGGAATTTCTGCCTTTTTGCCCGAAATTAAGGGGATTTTCTGCGTTTTTGCCCCCAAACAAGGGAAATTTCTGCAATTTTATCCCAAATAAGGGGAATATCTGCCATTATGCCCTGAACTATCTGAAATGTCTGCAATTTTACCCCAAAATAAGGTGAAATTCTGCCTTTTTGCCCCAAAATAATGGGAATTTCTGCCTTTTTGCCCCGCAATAAGAAAAATTTTTGCTTTTTTTCTCTGAAATAAGTGAAATTTCTGCAATTTTGCCTTAAAATAAAAGAAATTTCTGCAATTTTTCCCCATAATAAAGAAATTTTCTGCAATTTTGCCCCAAAATAAAGGGAATTTCTGTTTTTTGTCCCCAAATAAAAGAAATTTCTACAATTTTGCCCCAAAATAAAAGGTATTTCTCTTTTTTGCCTCAAAATAAAGGAAATTTTAGCCTTTTTACCTGAAAATAAGTGAAATTTCAGCAAGTTTGCCCCAAATAAGGGAAATTTATGCAATTTTCCCCTAAAATAAGGGGAATTTCTGCCTTTTGCCCCTAAATAAGGAGAATTTCTGCATTTTTGCCCCAAAATAAAGAAAATTACTGTATTTTTTACTCCAAAATTAGGTGAATTTCTGCAATTTTGCTCCAAAATACGGGAATTTTCTGCCTTTTTTGCCGATAATAAGGAAAACTTCTGCCATTTTGCCGCGAAATAAGTGAAATTTCTGCAGTTTTACCCCAAAATAAGAAGATTTTCTGCCTTTTTGCCCCAAAATTAAGGGAAGTTCTGAAATTTTGTTCCAAAATACAGGGAATTTCTGCCTTTTTGCCCAAATATAAATAAAATGTATACCTTTTTGCCATTAAAAAAAGAAATTTCTTCATTTTTGCCTGAAAATAAGGGGATATTCCGCCTTTTTGACTCAAAATAAGTGCAATTTCTGCCTTTTCCCGAAAAATAAACGAGATTTCTGTCTTTTTGCCCCAAAATAAGGGGAATTTCTGACTTTTTGCCCCGAAATATTTGAAATTTCTGCAATTTTACTGAAAATAAGGGGACTTTCTTCCTTTTTACCCCAAAATAAGAAAAATTTCTGTAATTTTGCCCAAAATAAGAGGAATTTCTCCCTTTTTGCCTCAAAATATAGGAAATTTCAGCCTCTTTACCTGAAAATAAGTGAAATTTCTGCAATTTTGCCCCAAATAAGGGAAATTTCTGCAATTTTGCCCCAAAATAAGGTAAATTTCTGCAATTTTGCCCCAAAATAAAGGAAATTTCTGATTTTTGCCCCAATATAAAGGGAATTTCTGCCTTTTGCACCAAAATTAGGGGAATTTCTGCAATTTTGCTCCAAAATACGGGGAATTTCTGCCTTTATGCCCGAATATATGGGGAATGCCTACCTATTTGCCATTAAAAAGGGAAATTTCTTCATTTTTGTTACAAAATAAGGGGAATTTCTGCCTTTTTGGCTCTAAATAAGTGGAATTTCTGTCTTTTTCCCCCAAAACATAGGAAATTTCTGTCTTTTTTGCCTCAAAATAAGGGGAATTTCTGACTTATTACCCTGAAATAAGTGAAAATTCTGCCATTTTGCCCCGCAATAAGAGAAATTTCTGTCTTTTTGCCCCCAAATAAGAGGAATTTCAGCCTTTTTACCTCATAATAATGGGAATCTCTGCCTTTTTGCCCTAAAATATGGAAAATTTCTGTATTTTTGCCCCAAAATAAAGAAAATTTCTGCAATTTTGTACCAAAAAAAAGTAATTTCTGCCTTTTTGTCCCAAAATAAGAGAAATTTCCGCGTTTTTTCCCTGAAATAAGTGAAAGTTCTGTAATTTTGCCCCAAAATAAGGGGAATTTCTGACTTTTTGCCCTGAAATAAGGAGAATTTCTGTCTTTTTGCCCCAAAATAATGTGAATTTCTGCATTTTCCTTCAAAATTTGGGGAATATGTGCAATTTTCCTCAAAATACGGGGAATTTCTGCCTTATTGCCCCAAAATAAAGGGAATTTCTGCATTTTTGCACCAATATAAGGGGAATTTCTGAAATTTTGCTACAAAATACGGGGAATTTCAACCTTATTGCCCGAAATAAAGTGGAATTTCTGCCTTTTTGCCCTGAAATATTTGAAATTTCCGCAATTTTACCCAAAAATAAGGGGAATTTCTGTTTTTGGCCCCAAAATTAGGAGAATTTCTACTTTTTGCCCCAAAATAAGGCAAATTTCTAACTTTTTGCCCTGAAATAAGTGAAATTTCTGCAATTTTGCCCCAAAGTAAGAGGAATTTCTGCCTTTTTGCCAAAAAAAGGGGAATTTTAGCATTTTATTTTCAAATAAGGGGAATTTCTGCCTTTTTGCCACAAAATATGGGAAATTTCTGCCTATTGCCCCCAAATAGAAAAAATTTTTGC
Organism: Micromys minutus; assembly: GCF_963924665.1. Taxonomy (NCBI): domain Eukaryota; kingdom Metazoa; phylum Chordata; class Mammalia; order Rodentia; family Muridae; genus Micromys; species Micromys minutus. The sequence continues at coordinate 86,448 of NW_027667771.1, forward strand.
TTTTCTGCCCCAATTAACATGAATTTCCTCCTTTTTGCCACAAAATAAAGGGAATTTCTGCCTTTTTGCCCCAAAATAATGGGAATTTCAGCTTTTTACCTCAAAATAAGGGGGATTTCTGCCTTTTGCCCACAATATGGGGAATTTCTGATTTTTGTTCCAAGATAAGGAAAATTTCTTCAATTTTGTACCAAAATAAAAGTAATTTCTGAGTTTTTGCCCTGAAATAAATGAAATTTCTGCAATTTTGCACGAAAAAAGGGGAAATTTGTGTCTTTTTGCCCCAAAATGAGGGGAATTTCTGCTTTTTTGCCCTGAAATATTTGAAATTTCTGCAATTTTACCGAAAATAAGGGGAATTTCTGCCTTTTTGCCCCAAATTATAAGGAATTTCTGCCTTTTTGTCCCAAAATAAGGAAAATTTCTGCAATTTTGCCCCAAAATAAGGGGAATTTCTTCTTTTTTGCCTCAAAATATAGGAAATTTCAGCGTTTTTACCTGAAAATAAGTGAAATTTCTGCAATTTTGCCCCAAATAAGGGAAATTTCTGCAATTTTGCCCCAAAATAAGGTAAATTACTGCAATTTTGCCCCAAAATAAAGGAAATTTCTGATTTTTGCCCCCCCAAAAAAGGAATTTCTGCCTTTTGCCCCAAAATTAGGGGAATTTCTGAAATTTTGCTCCAAAATATGGGGAATTTCTGCCTTTATGCCCGAATATAAGGGAAATGCATACCTATTCGCCATAAAAAAAAATTTCTTCATTTTTGTTACAAAATAAGGGGAATTTCTGCCTTTTTGGCTCTAAATAAGTGGAATTTCTGTCTTTTTCCCCCCAAAAAAGGAAATTTCTGTCTTTTTTGCCCAAAAATAAGGGAAATTTCTGACTTATTACCATGAAATAAGTGAAAATTCTGCCATTTTGCCCCGCAATAAGGGAAATTTCTGCCTTTTTGCCCCCAAATAAGGGGAATTTCAGCATTTTTACCTCATAATAAATGGAATCTCTGCCTTTTTGCCCTAAAATATGGAAAATTTCTGTATTTTTGCCCCAAAATAAAGAAAATTTCTGCAATTTTGTACCAAAATAAAAGTAATTTCTGCCTTTTTGTCCCAAAATAAGAGAAATTTCCGCGTTTTTGCCCTGAAATAATTGAAAGTTCTGTAATTTTGCCCCAAAATAAGGGGAATTTCTGACTTTTTGCCCTGAAATAAGGAGAATTTCTGTCTTTTTACCCCAAAATAATGTGAATTTCTGCATTTTCCTTCAAAATTAGGGGAATATGTGGAATTTTGCTCAAAATACGGGGAATTTCTGCCTTATTGCCCCAAAATAAAGGGAATTTCTGCATTTTTGCACCAATATAAGCGGAATTTCTGAAATTTTGCTCCAAAATACGGGGAATTTCAACCTTATTGCCCGAAATAAAGTGGAATTTCTGCCTTTTTGCCCTGAAATATTTGAAATTTCCGCAATTTTACCCAAAAATAAGGGGAATTTCTGTTTTTGGCCCCAAAATTAGGAGAATTTCTGCTTTTTGCCCCAAAATAAGGCAAATTTCTAACTTTTTGCACTGAAATAAGTGAAATTTCTGCAATTTTGCCCCAAAGTAAGGGGAATTTCTGCCTTTTTGCCAAAATAAGGGGAATTTCAGTATTTTACCTCCAAATAAGTTGAATTTCTGCCTTTTTGCCACAAAATATGGGGAATTTCTGCCTATTGCCCCCAAATAAGAAAAATTTTTGCTTTTCTGCCCCAATTAAGAGGAATTTCCTCATTTTTGCCACAGAGTAAAGGGAATTTCTGCCTTTTTGCCCCAAAATAACGGGAATTTCAGCTTGTTACCTCAAAATAAGGGGAATTTCTGCCTTTTGCCCACATTATGGGGAATTTCTGACTTTTTGTTCCACAATAAGGAAAATTTCTTCAATTTTGTACCAAAATAAAAGTAATTTCTGACTTTTTGCCCTGAAATAAATGAAATTTCTGCAATTTTGCCCAATAAAAGGGAAATTTGTGTCTTTTTGCCCGAAAATGAGGGGAATTTCTGCCTTTTTGACCCAAAATATAGGGAATTTCAGCATTTTACCTCAAAATAAAGGGAATTTCAGCCTTTTTGCAACAGAATATGGGGAATTTCTGCCTTTTTGCCACAAAATAAAAAAAAATTTCTGCAATTCTGTACCAAAATAAAAGAAATTTTTACAATTTTGCCCGAAAATAAGGGAAATTTCTGATTTTTGCCCCGAAATAAGAAGAATTTCTGTATTTTTGCCCCAAAATAAAGGGAATTTCTGCCTTTTTGCCCCAAAATTAGGGGAGTTTCTGCAATTTTGCTTCAAAATATAGGAAATTTCTGCCTCTTTTCCCGAAAATAAGGAGAACTTCTTACGATTTGCCCCAAATAAAGGGAATTTCTGCATTCTTGCCCCAATATTACAGGAATTTCTGCAATTTTGCTCCAAAATACGGGGAATTTCTGCCTTTTTGCCCAAAATTAAGGGGATTTTCTGCGTTTTTGCCCCCAAACAAGGGAAATTTCTGCAATTTTATCCCAAATAAGGGGAATTTCTGCCATTTTGCCCAGAACTATCTGAAATGTCTGCAATTTTACCCCAAAATAAGGTGAATTTCTGCTTTTGCCCCAAAATAATGGGAATTTCTGCCTTTTTGCCCCACAATAAGATAAATTTTTGCTTTTTTTCTCTGAAATAAGTGAAATTTCTGCAATTTTGCCTTAAAATAAAAGAAATTTCTGTAATTTTTCCACATAATAAAGGGATTTTCTGCAATTTTGCCCCAAAATAAAGGGAATTTCTGTTTTTTGTCCCCAAATAAGGGAAATTTCTGCAATTTTGCCCCAAAATAAAAGGTATTTCTCCCTTTTTGCCTCAAAATAAAGGAAATTTCAGCCTTTTTACCTGAAAATAAGTGAAATTTCTGCAATTTTGCCCCAAATAAAGGAAATTTCTGCAATTTTGCCCTAAAATAAGTGGAATTTCTGCCTTTTGCCCGTAAATAAGGAGAATTTCTGCCTTTTTGCCCCCAAATAGAGAAAATTACTGTACTTTTTACCCCAAAATTAGGTGAATTTCTGCAATTTGCTCCAAAATACAGGAATTTTTTGCCTTTTTCGCCGATAATAAAGAAAACTTCTGCCATTTTGGCGCGAAATAAGTGAAATTTCTGCAGTTTTACCCCAAAATAAGGGGATTTTCTGAATTTTTGCCCCAAAATTAGGGGAATTTCTGAAATTTTGTTCCAAAATACATGGAATTTCTGCCTTTTTGCCCGAAAATAAAAAAAAAATGTATACCTTTTTGCCATTAAAAATGGAAATTTCTTCAATTTGCCCGAAAATAAGGGGATATTCCGCCTTTTTGACTCAAAATAAGTGCAATTTCTGCCTTTTCCACAAAAATAAACGAAATTTCTGTCTTTTTGCCCCAAAATAAAGGGAATTTCTGACTTTTTGCCCTGAAATATTTGAAATTTCTGCAATTTTACCAAAAATAAGGGGAATTTCTGTCTTTTGACCCAAATTATAAGGAATTTCGGCCTTTTTGCTCCAAAATAAGAAAAATTTCTGCAATTTTGCTGCAAAATAAAGGGAATTTCTCCCTTTTTGCCTCAAAATAAAGGAAATTTCAGCCTTTTTACCTGAAAATAAGTGAAATTTCTGCAATTTTGCCCCAAATAAGGGAAATTTCTGCAATTTTGCCCCAAAATAAGGTAAATTCCTGCAATTTTGCCCCAAAATAAAGGAAGTTTCTGATTTTTGCCCCAAAATAAAGGGAATTTCTGCCTTTTGCCCCAAAATTAGGGGAATTTCTGAAATTTTGCTCCAAAATACAGGGAATTTCTGCCTTTATGCCCGAAAATAAGAGAAATGCATACCTTTTTGCCATAAAAAAGGGAAATTTCTTCATTATTGCTCCAAAATAAGGGGAATTTCTGCCTTTTTGCCTCTAAATAAGTGGAATTTTTGTCTTTTTCCCCCAAAACAAAGGGAATTTCTGTCTTTTTTGCCCCAAAATAAGGGGAATTTCTGACTTATTACCCTGAAATAAGTGAAATTTCTGCAATTTTGCACCAAAATAAGGGAAATTTCTGTATTTTTGCAACGAAATAAGGGGAATTTCAGCCTTTTTACCTCAAAATTAGGGGAATTTCTGCATTTTTGCCACAAAATATTAGGAATTTCTGCCTTTTTGCCCCAAATAAGGAAAATTTCTGCCTTTTTTCCCTGAAATAAGTGAAATTTCTTCAATTTTGTCACAAAATAAGTGAAATTTCTGCAATTTTGCCCCTAAATAAGGGAAATTTCTGGAATTTTGCACAAAAATAGGTGGAATTTTTGAGTTTGGCCCAAAATAAGGAGAATTTCTGTCTTTTTGCCCCAACATATAGAGAATTTCTGCCATTTTCCCCAACAATTAGGGGAATTTCTGCAATTTTGCTCCAAAATATGGGGAATTTCTGCTTTTTAGGCGAAAATAAGTGGAATGTATACCTTATGCCACAAAAAAATGAAATTTCTTCATTTTTGCTCCAAAATAAGGGGAATTTCTGCTTTTTTGCCTCTAAATAGTGAAATTTCTGTCTTTTTCCCCCAAAACAAAGGGATTTTCTGTTTTTTGCCCCAAAATAAGGAAAATGTCTTACTTAATACCCTGTAATAAGTGAAATTTCTGCAATTGTGCCCCAAAATAAGAGAAATTTCTGCAATTTTGCCCCAAAATAAGGGAAATTTCTGGAATTTTGCCCCAAAATAAGTGGAATTTCTGAGTTTTGCCCGAAAATAAGGAGAATTTCTGTCTTTTTGCCCCAACAAATAAGGAATTTCTGCCTTTTTGCCCCACACTTAGGGGAATTTCTGTAATTTTACTCCAAAATATGGGGAATTTCTGCCTTTATGCCTGAAAATAAGGGGAATGCATATCTATTTGCCATAAAAAAGGGAAATTTCTTCATTTTTGCTACAAAATCAGGGGAATTTCTGTTTTTTTGGCTCTAAATAAGTGGAATTTCTGTCTTTTTCCCCCAAAACAAGGGAATTTCTGTCTTTTTTGCCCAAAAATAAGGGGAATTTCTGACTTTTTACCCTGAAATAAGTGAATATTCTGCAATGTTGCCCCAAAATAAGGGAAATTTCTTCCTTTTTTGCCCCCAAATAATGGAAATTTCAGCATTTTTACCTCATAATAATGGGAATCTCTGCCTTTTTGCCCTAAAATATGGAAAATTTCTGTATTTTTGCCTCAAAATAAAGAAAATTTCTGCAATTTTGTACCAAAATAAAAGTAATTTCTGCATTTTGTCCCAAAATAAGAGAAATTTCTACGTTTTTTCCCTGAAATTAGTGAAATTTCTGTAATTTTGCCCCACTATAAGGGGAATTTCTGACTTTTTGCCCTGAAATAATGAGAATTTCTGTCTTTTTGCCCCAAAATAATGTGAATTTCTGCATTTTCCTTCAAAATTAGGAGAATATGTGCAATTTTGCTTAAAATACGTGGAATTTCTGCCTTATTGCAACAAAATAAAGGGAATTTCTGCATTTTTGCACCAATATAAGGGGAATTTCTGAAATTTTGCTCCAAAATACGGGGAATTTTAACCTTATTGCCCGAAATAAAGTGGAATTTTTGCCTTTTTGCCCTGAAATATTTGAAATTTCCGCAATTTTACCCCAAAATAAGGGGAATTTCTGTTTTTGGCCCCAAAATTACAAGAATTTCTGCTTTTTGCCCCAAAATAATGAAATTTCGGACTTTTTGCCCTGAAATAAGTGAAATTTCTGCAATTTTGCCCCAAAATAAGGGGAATTTCTTCTTTTTTGCCTCAAAATATAGGAAATTTCAGCGTTTTTACCTGAAAATAAGTGAAATTTCTGCAATTTTGCACCAAATAAGGGAAATTTCTGCAATTTTGCCCCAAAATAAGGTAAATTACTGTAATTTTGCCCCAAAATAAAGGAAATTTCTGATTTTTGCCCCCCCAAAAAAGGAATTTCTGCCTTTTGCCCCAAAATTAGGGGAATTTCTGCAATTTTGCTCCAAAATATGGGGAATTTCTGCCTTTATGCCCGAATATAAGGGAAATGCATACCTATTTGCCATAAAAAAAAATTTCTTCATTTTTGTTACAAAATAAGGGGAATTTCTGCCTTTTTGGCTCTAAATAAGTGGAATTTCTGTCTTTTTCCCCCCCAAAAAGGAAATTTCTGTCTTTTTTGCCCAAAAATAAGGGAAATTTCTGACTTATTACCATGAAATAAGTGAAAATTCTGCCATTTTGCCCCGCAATAAGGGAAATTTCTGCCTTTTTGCCCCCAAATAAGGGGAATTTCAGCATTTTTACCTCATAATAATGGGAATCTCTGCCTTTTTGCCCTAAAATATGGAAAATTTCTGTATTTTTTCCCCAAAATAAAGAAAATTTCTGCAATTTTGTACCAAAATAAAAGTAATTTCTGCCTTTTTGTCCCAAAATAAGAGAAATTTCCGCGTTTTTGCCCTGAAATAATTGAAAGTTCTGTAATTTTGCCCCAAAATAAGGGGAATTTCTGACTTTTGCCCTGAAATAAGGAGAATTTCTGTCTTTTTGCCCCAAAATAATGTGAATTTCTGCATTTTCCTTCAAAATTAGGGGAATATGTGGAATTTTGCTCAAAATACGGGGAATTTCTGCCTTATCGCCCCAAAATAAAGGGAATTTCTGCATTTTTGCACCAATATAAGGGGAATTTCTGAAATTTTGCTCCAAAATACGGGGAATTTCAACCTTATTGCCCGAAATAAAGTGGAATTTCTGCCTTTTTGCCCTGAAATATTTGAAATTTCCGCAATTTTACCCAAAAATAAGGGGAATTTCTGTTTTTGGCCCCAAAATTAGGAGAATTTCTGCTTTTTGCCCCAAAATAAGGCAAATTTCTAACTTTTTGCACTGAAATAAGTGAAATTTCTGCAATTTTGCCCCAAAGTAAGGGGAATTTCTGCCTTTTTGCCAAAATATGAAGAATTTCAGCATTTTACCTCCAAATAAGGGGAATTTCTGCCTTTTTGCCATAAAATATGGGGAATTTCTGCCTATTGCCCCCAAATAAGAAAAATTTTTGCTTTTCTGCCCCAATTAACAGGAATTTCCTCCTCTTTGCCAAAAAGTGAAGGGAATTTCTGCCTTTTTGCCCCAAAATAACGGGAATTTCAGCTTTTTATCTCAAAATAAAGGGAATTTCTGCCTTTTGCCCACAATATGGGGAATTTCTGAATTTTTGTTTCAAAATAACGAAAATTTCTTCAATTTTGTACCAAAATAAAAGTAATTTCTGAGTTTTTGCCCTGAAACAAATGAAATTTCTGCAATTTTGCCCGAAAAAAAGGGAAATTTGTGTCTTTTTGCCCCAAAATGAGGGGAATTTCTGCTTTTTTGCCCTGAAATATTTGAAATTTCTGCAATTTTACCGAAAATAAGGGGAATTTCTGCCTTTTTGCCCCAAATTATAAGGAATTTCTGCCTTTTTCTCCCAAAATAAGGAAAATTTCTGCAATTTTGCCCCAAAATAAGGGGAATTTCTTCTTTTTTGCCTCAAAATATAGGAAATTTCAGCGTTTTTACCTGAAAATAAGTGAAATTTCTGCAATTTTGCCCCAAATAAGGGAAATTTCTGCAATTTTGCCCCAAAATAAGGTAAATTACTGCAATTTTGCCCCAAAATAAAGGAAATTTCTGATTTTTGCCCCCCCAAAAAAGGAATTTCTGCCTTTTGCCCCAAAATTAGGGGAATTTCTGCAATTTTGCTCCAAAATATGGGGAATTTCTGCCTTTATGCCCGAATATAAGGGAAATGCATACCTATTTGCCATAAAAAAAAATTTCTTCATTTTTGTTACAAAATAAGGGGAATTTCTGCCTTTTTGGCTCTAAATAAGTGGAATTTCTGTCTTTTTCCCCCCAAAAAAGGAAATTTCTGTCTTTTTTGCCCAAAAATAAGGGAAATTTCTGACTTATTACCATGAAATAAGTGAAAATTCTGCCATTTTGCCCCGCAATAAGGGAAATTTCTGCCTTTTTGCCCCCAAATAAGGGCAATTTCAGCATTTTTACCTCATAATAATGGGAATCTCTGCCTTTTTGCCCTAAAATATGGAAAATTTCTGTATTTTTGCCCCAAAATAAAGAAAATTTCTGCAATTTTGTACCAAAATAAAAGTAATTTCTGCCTTTTTGTCCCAAAATAAGAGAAATTTCCGCGTTTTTGCCCTGAAATAATTGAAAGTTCTGTAATTTTGCCCCAAAATAAGGGGAATTTCTGACTTTTTGCCCTGAAATAAGGAGAATTTCTGTCTTTTTGCCCCAAAATAATGTGAATTTCTGCATTTTCCTTCAAAATTAGGGGAATATGTGGAATTTTGCTCAAAATACGGGGAATTTCTGCCTTATTGCCCCAAAATAAAGGGAATTTCTGCATTTTTGCACCAATATAAGGGGAATTTCTAAAATTTTGCTCCAAAATACGGGGAATTTCAACCTTATTGCCCGAAATAAAGTGGAATTTCTGCCTTTTTGCCCTGAAATATTTGAAATTTCCGCAATTTTACCCAAAAATAAGGGGAATTTCTGTTTTTGGCCCCAAAATTAGGAGAATTTCTGCTTTTTGCTCCAAAATAAGGCAAATTTCTAACTTTTTGCACTGAAATAAGTGAAATTTCTGCAATTTTGCCCCAAAGTAAGGGGAATTTCTGCCTTTTTGCCAAAATATGAAGAATTTCAGCATTTTACCTCCAAATAAGGGGAATTTCTGCCTTTTTGCCATAAAATATGGGGAATTTCTGCCTATTGCCCCCAAATAAGAAAAATTTTTGCTTTTCTGCCCCAATTAACAGGAATTTCCTCCTCTTTGCCAAAAAGTGAAGGGAATTTCTGCCTTTTTGCCCCAAAATAACGGGAATTTCAGCTTTTTATCTCAAAATAAAGGGAATTTCTGCCTTTTGCCCACAATATGGGGAATTTCTGAATTTTTGTTTCAAAATAACGAAAATTTCTTCAATTTTGTACCAAAATAAAAGTAATTTCTGAGTTTTTGCCCTGAAATAAATGAAATTTCTGCAATTTTGCCCGAAAAAAAGGGAAATTTGTGTCTTTTTGCCCCAAAATGAGGGGAATTTCTGCTTTTTTGCCCTGAAATATTTGAAATTTCTGCAATTTTACCGAAAATAAGGGGAATTTCTGCCTTTTTGCCCCAAATTATAAGGAATTTCTGCCTTTTTGTCCCAAAATAAGGAAAATTTCTGCAATTTTGCCCCAAAATAAGTGGAATTTCTTCTTTTTTGCCTCAAAATATAGGAAATTTCAGCGTTTTTACCTGAAAATAAGTGAAATTTCTGCAATTTTGCCCCAAATAAGGGAAATTTCTGCAATTTTGCCCCAAAATAAGGTAAATTACTGCAATTTTGCCCCAAAATAAAGGAAATTTCTGATTTTTGCCCCCCCAAAAAAGGAATTTCTGCCTTTTGCCCCAAAATTAGGGGAATTTCTGCAATTTTGCTCCAAAATATGGGGAATTTCTGCCTTTATGCCCGAATATAAGGGAAATGCATACCTATTTGCCATAAAAAAAAAATTTCTTCATTTTTGTTACAAAATAAGGGGAATTTCTGCCTTTTTGGCTCTAAATAAGTGGAATTTCTGTCTTTTTCCCCCAAAAAAAGGAAATTTCTGTCTTTTTTGCCCAAAAATAAGGGAAATTTCTGACTTATTACCATGAAATAAGTGAAAATTCTGCCATTTTGCCCCGCAATAAGGGAAATTTCTGCCTTTTTGCCCCCAAATAAGGGGAATTTCAGCATTTTTACCTCATAATAATGGGAATCTCTGCCTTTTTGCCCTAAAATATGGAAAATTTCTGTATTTTTGCCCCAAAATAAAGAAAATTTCTGCAATTTTGTACCAAAATAAAAGTAATTTCTGCCTTTTTGTCCCAAAATAAGAGAAATTTCCGCGTTTTTGCCCTGAAATAATTGAAAGTTCTGTAATTTTGCCCCAAAATAAGGGGAATTTCTGACTTTTTGCCCTGAAATAAGGAGAATTTCTGTCTTTTTGCCCCAAAATAATGTGAATTTCTGCATTTTCCTTCAAAATTAGGGGAATATGTGGAATTTTGCTCAAAATACGGGGAATTTCTGCCTTATTGCCCCAAAATAAAGGGAATTTCTGCATTTTTGCACCAATATAAGGGGAATTTCTGAAATTTTGCTCCAAAATACGGGGAATTTCAACCTTATTGCCCGAAATAAAGTGGAATTTCTGCCTTTTTGCCCTGAAATATTTGAAATTTCCGCAATTTTACCCAAAAATAAGGGGAATTTCTGTTTTTGGCCCCAAAATTAGGAGAATTTCTGCTTTTTGCTCCAAAATAAGGCAAATTTCTAACTTTTTGCACTGAAATAAGTGAAATTTCTGCAATTTTGCCCCAAAGTAAGGGGAATTTCTGCCTTTTTGCCAAAATATGAAGAATTTCAGCATTTTACCTCCAAATAAGGGGAATTTCTGCCTTTTTGCCATAAAATATGGGGAATTTCTGCCTATTGCCCCCAAATAAGAAAAATTTTTGCTTTTCTGCCCCAATTAACAGGAATTTCCTCCTCTTTGCCAAAAAGTGAAGGGAATTTCTGCCTTTTTGCCCCAAAATAACGGGAATTTCAGCTTTTTATCTCAAAATAAAGGGAATTTCTGCCTTTTGCCCACAATATGGGGAATTTCTGAATTTTTGTTTCAAAATAACGAAAATTTCTTCAATTTTGTACCAAAATAAAAGTAATTTCTGAGTTTTTGCCCTGAAATAAATGAAATTTCTGCAATTTTGCCCGAAAAAAAGGGAAATTTGTGTCTTTTTGCCCCAAAATGAGGGGAATTTCTGCTTTTTTGCCCTGAAATATTTGAAATTTCTGCAATTTTACCGAAAATAAGGGGAATTTCTGCCTTTTTGCCCCAAATTATAAGGAATTTCTGCCTTTTTGTCCCAAAATAAGGAAAATTTCTGCAATTTTGCCCCAAAATAAGGGGAATTTCTTCTTTTTTGCCTCAAAATATAGGAAATTTCAGCGTTTTTACCTGAAAATAAGTGAAATTTCTGCAATTTTGCCCCAAATAAGGGAAATTTCTGCAATTTTGCCCCAAAATAAGGTAAATTACTGCAATTTTGCCCGAAAATAAAGGAAATTTCTGATTTTTGCCCCCCCAAAAAAGGAATTTCTGCCTTTTGCCCCAAAATTAGGGGAATTTCTGCAATTTTGCTCCAAAATATGGGGAATTTCTGCCTTTATGCCCGAATATAAGGGAAATGCATACCTATTTGCCATAAAAAAAAAAATTTCTTCATTTTTGTTACAAAATAAGGGGAATTTCTGCCTTTTTGGCTCTAAATAAGTGGAATTTCTGTCTTTTTCCCCCCAAAAAAGGAAATTTCTGTCTTTTTTGCCCAAAAATAAGGGAAATTTCTGACTTATTACCATGAAATAAGTGAAAATTCTGCCATTTTGCCCCGCAATAAGGGAAATTTCTGCCTTTTTGCCCCCAAATAAGGGGAATTTCAGCAATTTTACCTCATAATAATGGGAATCTCTGCCTTTTTGCCCTAAAATATGGAAAATTTCTGTATTTTTGCCCCAAAATAAAGAAAATTTCTGCAATTTTGTACCAAAATAAAAGTAATTTCTGCCTTTTTGTCCCAAAATAAGAGAAATTTCCGCGTTTTTGCCCTGAAATAATTGAAAGTTCTGTAATTTTGCCCCAAAATAAGGGGGATTTCTGACTTTTTGCCCTGAAATAAGGAGAATTTCTGTCTTTTTGCCCCAAAATAATGTGAATTTCTGCATTTTCCTTCAAAATTAGGGGAATATGTGGAATTTTGCTCAAAATACGGGGAATTTCTGCCTTATTGCCCCAAAATAAAGGGAATTTCTGCATTTTTGCACCAATATAAGGGGAATTTCTGAAATTTTGCTCCAAAATACGGGGAATTTCAACCTTATTGCCCGAAATAAAGTGGAATTTCTGCCTTTTTGCCCTGAAATATTTGAAATTTCCGCAATTTTACCCAAAAATAAGGGGAATTTCTGTTTTTGGCCCCAAAATTAGGAGAATTTCTGCTTTTTGCCCCAAAATAAGGCAAATTTCTAACTTTTTGCAGTGAAATAAGTGAAATTTCTGCAATTTTGCCCCAAAGTAAGGGGAATTTCTGCCTTTTTGCCAAAATATGAAGAATTTCAGCATTTTACCTCCAAATAAGGGGAATTTCTGCCTTTTTGCCATAAAATATGGGGAATTTCTGCCTATTGCCCCCAAATAAGAAAAATTTTTGCTTTTCTGCCCCAATTAACAGGAATTTCCTCCTCTTTGCCAAAAAGTGAAGGGAATTTCTGCCTTTTTGCCCCAAAATAACGGGAATTTCAGCTTTTTATCTCAAAATAAAGGGAATTTCTGCCTTTTGCCCACAATATGGGGAATTTCTGAATTTTTGTTTCAAAATAACGAAAATTTCTTCAATTTTGTACCAAAATAAAAGTAATTTCTGAGTTTTTGCCCTGAAATAAATGAAATTTCTGCAATTTTGCCCGAAAAAAAGGGAAATTTGTGTCTTTTTGCCCCAAAATGAGGGGAATTTCTGCTTTTTTGCCCTGAAATATTTGAAATTTCTGCAATTTTACCGAAAATAAGGGGAATTTCTGCCTTTTTGCCCCAAATTATAAGGAATTTCTGCCTTTTTGTCCCAAAATAAGGAAAATTTCTGCAATTTTGCCCCAAAATAAGGGGAATTTCTTCTTTTTTGCCTCAAAATATAGGAAATTTCAGCGTTTTTACCTGAAAATAAGTGAAATTTCTGCAATTTTGCCCCAAATAAGGAAAATTTCTGCAATTTTGCCCCAAAATAATGTAAATTACTGCAATTTTGCCCCAAAATAAAGGAAATTTCTGATTTTTGCCCCCCCAAAAAAGGAATTTCTGCCTTTTGCCCCAAAATTAGGGGAATTTCTGCAATTTTGCTCCAAAATATGGGGAATTTCTGCCTTTATGCCCGAATATAAGGGAAATGCATACCTATTTGCCATAAAAAAAAAAAATTTCTTCATTTTTGTTACAAAATAAGGGGAATTTCTGCCTTTTTGGCTCTAAATAAGTGGAATTTCTGTCTTTTTCCCCCCAAAAAAGGAAATTTCTGTCTTTTTTGCCCAAAAATAAGGGAAATTTCTGACTTATTACCATGAAATAAGTGAAAATTCTGCCATTTTGCCCCGCAATAAGGGAAATTTCTGCCTTTTTGCCCCCAAATAAGGGGAATTTCAGCAATTTTACCTCATAATAATGGGAATCTCTGCCTTTTTGCCCTAAAATATGGAAAATTTCTGTATTTTTGCCCCAAAATAAAGAAAATTTCTGCAATTTTGTACCAAAATAAAAGTAATTTCTGCCTTTTTGTCCCAAAATAAGAGAAATTTCCGCGTTTTTGCCCTGAAATAATTGAAAGTTCTGTAATTTTGCCCCAAAATAAGGGGGATTTCTGACTTTTTGCCCTGAAATAAGGAGAATTTCTGTCTTTTTGCCCAAAAATAATGTGAATTTCTGCATTTTCCTTCAAAATTAGGGGAATATGTGGAATTTTGCTCAAAATACGGGGAATTTCTGCCTTATTGCCCCAAAATAAAGGGAAATTCTGCATATTTGCACCAATATAAGGGGAATTTCTGAAATTTTGCTCCAAAATACGGGGAATTTCAACCTTATTGCCCGAAATAAAGTGGAATTTCTGCCTTTTTGCCCTGAAATATTTGAAATTTCCGCAATTTTACCCAAAAATAAGGGGAATTTCTGTTTTTGGCCCCAAAATTAGGAGAATTTCTGCTTTTTGCCCCAAAATAAGGCAAATTTCTAACTTTTTGCAGTGAAATAAGTGAAATTTCTGCAATTTTGCCCCAAAGTAAGGGGAATTTCTGCCTTTTTGCCAAAATATGAAGAATTTCAGCATTTTACCTCCAAATAAGGGGAATTTCTGCCTTTTTGCCATAAAATATGGGGAATTTCTGCCTATTGCCCCCAAATAAGAAAAATTTTTGCTTTTCTGCCCCAATTAACAGGAATTTCCTCCTCTTTGCCAAAAAGTGAAGGGAATTTCTGCCTTTTTGCCCCAAAATAACGGGAATTTCAGCTTTTTATCTCAAAATAAAGGGAATTTCTGCCTTTTGCCCACAATATGGGGAATTTCTGAATTTTTGTTTCAAAATAACGAAAATTTCTTCAATTTTGTACCAAAATAAAAGTAATTTCTGAGTTTTTGCCCTGAAATAAATGAAATTTCTGCAATTTTGCCCGAAAAAAGGGGAAATTTGTGTCTTTTTGCCCCAAAATGAGGGGAATTTCTGCTTTTTTGCCCTGAAATATTTGAAATTTCTGCAATTTTACCGAAAATAAGGGGAATTTCTGCCTTTTTGCCCCAAATTATAAGGAATTTCTGCCTTTTTGTCCCAAAATAAGGAAAATTTCTGCAATTTTGCCCCAAAATAAGGGGAATTTCTTCTTTTTTGCCTCAAAATATAGGAAATTTCAGCGTTTTTACCTGAAAATAAGTGAAATTTCTGCAATTTTGCCCCAAATAAGGGAAATTTCTGCAATTTTGCCCCAAAATAAGGTAAATTACTGCAATTTTGCCCCAAAATAAAAGAAATTTCTGATTTTTGCCCCCCCAAAAAAGGAATTTCTGCCTTTTGCCCCAAAATTAGGGGAATTTCTGCAATTTTGCTCCAAAATATGGGGAATTTCTGCCTTTATGCCCGAATATAAGGGAAATGCATACCTATTTGCCATAAAAAAAAATTTCTTCATTTTTGTTACAAAATAAGGGGAATTTCTGCCTTTTTGGCTCTAAATAAGTGGAATTTCTGTCTTTTTCCCCCCAAAAAAGGAAATTTCTGTCTTTTTTGCCCAAAAATAAGGGAAATTTCTGACTTATTACCATGAAATAAGTGAAAATTCTGCCATTTTGCCCCGCAATAAGGGAAATTTCTGCCTTTTTGCCCCCAAATAAGGGCAATTTCAGCATTTTTACCTCATAATAATGGGAATCTCTGCCTTTTTGCCCTAAAATATGGAAAATTTCTGTATTTTTGCCCCAAAATAAAGAAAATTTCTGCAATTTTGTACCAAAATAAAAGTAATTTCTGCCTTTTTGTCCCAAAATAAGAGAAATTTCCGCGTTTTTGCCCTGAAATAATTGAAAGTTCTGTAATTTTGCCCCAAAATAAGGGGGATTTCTGACTTTTTGCCCTGAAATAAGGAGAATTTCTGTCTTTTTGCCCCAAAATAATGTGAATTTCTGCATTTTCCTTCAAAATTAGGGGAATATGTGGAATTTTGCTCAAAATACGGGGAATTTCTGCCTTATTGCCCCAAAATAAAGGGAATTTCTGCATTTTTGCACCAATATAAGGGGAATTTCTGAAATTTTGCTCCAAAATACGGGGAATTTCAACCTTATTGCCCGAAATAAAGTGGAATTTCTGCCTTTTTGCCCTGAAATATTTGAAATTTCCGCAATTTTACCCAAAAATAAGGGGAATTTCTGTTTTTGGCCCCAAAATTAGGAGAATTTCTGCTTTTTGCCCCAAAACAAGGCAAATTTCTAACTTTTTGCAGTGAAATAAGTGAAATTTCTGCAATTTTGCCCCAAAGTAAGGGGAATTTCTGCCTTTTTGCCAAAATATGAAGAATTTCAGCATTTTACCTCCAAATAAGGGGAATTTCTGCCTTTTTGCCATAAAATATGGGGAATTTCTGCCTATTGCCCCCAAATAAGAAAAATTTTTGCTTTTCTGCCCCAATTAACAGGAATTTCCTCCTTTTTGCCAAAAAGTGAAGGGAATTTCTGCCTTTTTGCCCCAAAATAACGGGAATTTCAGCTTTTTATCTCAAAATAAAGGGAATTTCTGCCTTTTGCCCACAATATGGGGAATTTCTGAATTTTTGTTTCAAAATAACGAAAATTTCTTCAATTTTGTACCAAAATAAAAGTAATTTCTGAGTTTTTGCCCTGAAATAAATGAAATTTCTGCAATTTTGCCCGAAAAAAGGGGAAATTTGTGTCTTTTTGCCCCAAAATGAGGGGAATTTCTGCTTTTTTGCCCTGAAATATTTGAAATTTCTGCAATTTTACCGAAAATAAGGGGAATTTCTGCCTTTTTGCCCCAAATTATAAGGAATTTCTGCCTTTTTGTCCCAAAATAAGGAAAATTTCTGCAATTTTGCCCCAAAATAAGGGGAATTTCTTCTTTTTTGCCTCAAAATATAGGAACTTTCAGCGTTTTTACCTGAAAATAAGTGAAATTTCTGCAATTTTGCCCCAAATAAGGAAAATTTCTGCAATTTTGCCCCAAAATAATGTAAATTACTGCAATTTTGCCCCAAAATAAAGGAAATTTCTGATTTTTGCCCCCCCAAAAAAGGAATTTCTGCCTTTTGCCCCAAAATTAGGGGAATTTCTGCAATTTTGCTCCAAAATATGGGGAATTTCTGCCTTTATGCCCGAATATAAGGGAAATGCATACCTATTTGCCATAAAAAAAAAATTTCTTCATTTTTGTTACAAAATAACGGGAATTTCTGCCTTTTTGGCTCTAAATAAGTGGAATTTCTGTCTTTTTCCCCCCAAAAAAGGAAATTTCTGTCTTTTTTGCCCAAAAATAAGGGAAATTTCTGACTTATTACCATGAAATAGATGAAAATTCTGCCATTTTGCCCCGCAATAAGGGAAATTTCTGCCTTTTTGCCCCCAAATAAGGGGAATTTCAGCATTTTTACCTCATAATAATGGGAATCTCTGCCTTTTTGCCCTAAAATATGGAAAATTTCTGTATTTTTGCCCCAAAATAAAGAAAATTTCTGCAATTTTGTACCAAAATAAAAGTAATTTCTGCCTTTTTGTCCCAAAATAAGAGAAATTTCCACGTTTTTGCCCTGAAATAATTGAAAGTTCTGTAATTTTGCCCCAAAATAAGGGGAATTTCTGACTTTTTGCCCTGAAATAAGGAGAATTTCTGTCTTTTTGCCCCAAAATAATGTGAATTTCTGCATTTTCCTTCAAAATTAGGGGAATATGTGGAATTTTGCTCAAAATACGGGGAATTTCTGCCTTATTGCCCCAAAATAAAGGGAATTTCTGCATTTTTGCACCAATATAAGGGGAATTTCTGAAATTTTGCTCCAAAATACGGGGAATTTCAACCTTATTGCCCGAAATAAAGTGGAATTTCTGCCTTTTTGCCCTGAAATATTTGAAATTTCCGCAATTTTACCCAAAAATAAGGGGAATTTCTGTTTTTGGCCCCAAAATTAGGAGAATTTCTGCTTTTTGCCCCAAAACAAGGCAAATTTCTAACTTTTTGCAGTGAAATAAGTGAAATTTCTGCAATTTTGCCCCAAAGTAAGGGGAATTTCTGCCTTTTTGCCAAAATATGAAGAATTTCAGCATTTTACCTCCAAATAAGGGGAATTTCTGCCTTTTTGCCATAAAATATGGGGAATTTCTGCCTATTGCCCCCAAATAAGAAAAATTTTTGCTTTTCTGCCCCAATTAACAGGAATTTCCTCCTTTTTGCCAAAAAGTGAAGGGAATTTCTGCCTTTTTGCCCCAAAATAACGGGAATTTCAGCTTTTTATCTCAAAATAAAGGGAATTTCTGCCTTTTGCCCACAATATGGGGAATTTCTGAATTTTTGTTTCAAAATAACGAAAATTTCTTCAATTTTGTACCAAAATAAAAGTAATTTCTGAGTTTTTGCCCTGAAATAAATGAAATTTCTGCAATTTTGCCCGAAAAAAGGGGAAATTTGTGTCTTTTTGCCCCAAAATGAGGGGAATTTCTGCTTTTTTGCCCTGAAATATTTGAAATTTCTGCAATTTTACCGAAAATAAGGGGAATTTCTGCCTTTTTGCCCCAAATTATAAGGAATTTCTGCCTTTTTGTCCCAAAATAAGGAAAATTTCTGCAATTTTGCCCCAAAATAAGGGGAATTTCTTCTTTTTTGCCTCAAAATATAGGAAATTTCAGCGTTTTTACCTGAAAATAAGTGAAATTTCTGCAATTTTGCCCCAAATAAGGGAAATTTCTGCAATTTTGCCCCAAAATAAGGTAAATTACTGCAATTTTGCCCCAAAATAAAGGAAATTTCTGATTTTTGCCCCCCCAAAAAAGGAATTTCTGCCTTTTGCCCCAAAATTAGGGGAATTTCTGCAATTTTGCTCCAAAATATGGGGAATTTCTGCCTTTATGCCCGAATATAAGGGAAATGCATACCTATTTGCCATAAAAAAAAATTTCTTCATTTTTGTTACAAAATAAGGGGAATTTCTGCCTTTTTGGCTCTAAATAAGTGGAATTTCTGTCTTTTTCCCCCCAAAAAAGGAAATTTCTGTCTTTTTTGCCCAAAAATAAGGGAAATTTCTGACTTATTACCATGAAATAAGTGAAAATTCTGCCATTTTGCCCCGCAATAAGGGAAATTTGTGCCTTTTTGCCCCCAAATAAGGGGAATTTCAGCATTTTTACCTCATAATAATGGGAATCTCTGCCTTTTTGCCCTAAAATATGGAAAATTTCTGTATTTTTGCCCCAAAATAAAGAAAATTTTTGCAATTTTGTACCAAAATAAAAGTAATTTCTGCCTTTTTGTCCCAAAATAAGAGAAATTTCCGCGTTTTTGCCCTGAAATAATTGAAAGTTCTGTAATTTTGCCCCAAAATAAGGGGAATTTCTGAATTTTTGCCCTGAAATAAGGAGAATTTCTGTCTTTTTGCCCCAAAATAATGTGAATTTCTGCATTTTCCTTCAAAATTAGGGGAATATGTGGAATTTTGCTCAAAATACGGGGAATTTCTGCCTTATTGCCCCAAAATAAAGGGAATTTCTGCATTTTTGCACCAATATAAGGGGAATTTCTGAAATTTTGCTCCAAAATACGGGGAATTTCAACCTTATTGCCCGAAATAAAGTCGAATTTCTGCCTTTTTGCCCTGAAATATTTGAAATTTCAGCAATTTTACCCAAAAATAAGGGGAATTTCTGTTTTTGGCCCCAAAATTAGGAGAATTTCTGCTTTTTGCCCCAAAATAAGGCAAATTTCTAACTTTTTGCACTGAAATAAGTGAAATTTCTGCAATTTTGCCCCAAAGTAAAGGGAATTTCTGCCTTTTTGCCAAAATATGAAGAATTTCAGCATTTTACCTCCAAATAAGGGGAATTTCTGCCTTTTTGCCATAAAATATGGGGAATTTCTGCCTATTGCCCCCAAATAAGAAAAATTTTTGCTTTTCTGCCCCAATTAACAGGAATTTCCTCCTTTTTGCCAAAAAGTGAAGGGAATTTCTGCCTTTTTGCCCCAAAATAACGGGAATTTCAGCTTTTTATCTCAAAATAAAGGGAATTTCTGCCTTTTGCCCACAATATGGGGAATTTCTGAATTTTTGTTTCAAAATAACGAAAATTTCTTCAATTTTGTACCAAAATAAAAGTAATTTCTGAGTTTTTGCCCTGAAATAAATGAAATTTCTGCAATTTTGCCCGAAAAAAAGGGAAATTTGTGTCTTTTTGCCCCAAAATGAGGGGAATTTCTGCTTTTTTGCCCTGAAATATTTGAAATTTCTGCAATTTTACCGAAAATAAGGGGAATTTCTGCCTTTTTGCCCCAAATTATAAGGAATTTCTGCCTTTTTCTCCCAAAATAAGGAAAATTTCTGCAATTTTGCCCCAAAATAAGGGGAATTTCTTCTTTTTTGCCTCAAAATATAGGAAATTTCAGCGTTTTTACCTGAAAATAAGTGAAATTTCTGCAATTTTGCCCCAAATAAGGGAAATTTCTGCAATTTTGCCCCAAAATAAGGTAAATTACTGCAATTTTGCCCCAAAATAAAGGAAATTTCTGATTTTTGCCCCCCCAAAAAAGGAATTTCTGCCTTTTGCCCCAAAATTAGGGGAATTTCTGCAATTTTGCTCCAAAATATGGGGAATTTCTGCCTTTATGCCCGAATATAAGGGAAATGCATACCTATTTGCCATAAAAAAAAAATTTCTTCATTTTTGTTACAAAATAAGGGGAATTTCTGCCTTTTTGGCTCTAAATAAGTGGAATTTCTGTCTTTTTCCCCCCAAAAAAGGAAATTTCTGTCTTTTTTGCCCAAAAATAAGGGAAATTTCTGACTTATTACCATGAAATAAGTGAAAATTCTGCCATTTTGCCCCGCAATAAGGGAAATTTCTGCCTTTTTGCCCCCAAATAAGGGGAATTTCAGCATTTTTACCTCATAATAATGGGAATCTCTGCCTTTTTGCCCTAAAATATGGAAAATTTCTGTATTTTTGCCCCAAAATAAAGAAAATTTCTGCAATTTTGTACCAAAATAAAAGTAATTTCTGCCTTTTTGTCCCAAAATAAGAGAAATTTCCGCGTTTTTGCCCTGAAATAATTGAAAGTTCTGTAATTTTGCCCCAAAATAAGGGGAATTTCTGACTTTTTGCCCTGAAATAAGGAGAATTTCTGTCTTTTTGCCCCAAAATAATGTGAATTTCTGCATTTTCCTTCAAAATTAGGGGAATATGTGGAATTTTGCTCAAAATACGGGGAATTTCTGCCTTATTGCCCCAAAATAAAGGGAATTTCTGCATTTTTGCACCAATATAAGGGGAATTTCTGAAATTTTGCTCCAAAATACGGGGAATTTCAACCTTATTGCCCGAAATAAAGTGGAATTTCTGCCTTTTTGCCCTGAAATATTTGAAATTTCCGCAATTTTACCCAAAAATAAGGGGAATTTCTGTTTTTGGCCCCAAAATTAGGAGAATTTCTGCTTTTTGCCCCAAAATAAGGCAAATTTCTAACTTTTTGCACTGAAATAAGTGAAATTTCTGCAATTTTGCCCCAAAGTAAGGGGAATTTCTGCCTTTTTGCCAAAATAAGGGGAATTTCAGCATTTTACCTCCAAATAAGTTGAATTTCTGCCTTTTTGCCACAAAATATGGGGAATTTCTGCCTATTGCCCCCAAATAAGAAAAAATTTTGCTTTTCTGCCCCAATTAACAGGAATTTCCTCCTCTTTGCCAAAAAGTGAAGGGAATTTCTGCCTTTTTGCCCCAAAATAACGGGAATTTCAGCTTGTTACCTCAAAATAAGGGGAATTTCTGCCTTTTGCCCACAATATGGGGAATTTCTGACTTTTTGTTCCACAATAAGGAAAATTTCTTCAATTTTGTACCAAAATAAAAGTAATTTCTGACTTTTTGCCCTGAAATAAATGAAATTTCTGCAATTTTGCCCAATAAAAGGGAAATTTGTGTCTTTTTGCCCGAAAATGAGGGGAATTTCTGCCTTTTTGACCCAAAATATAGGGAATTTCAGCATTTTACCTCAAAATAAAGGGAATTTCAGCCTTTTTGCAACAGAATATGGGGAATTTCTGCCTTTTTGCCACAAAATAAAAAAAAATTTCTGCAATTCTGTACCAAAATAAAAGAAATTTTTACAATTTTGCCCGAAAATAAGGGAAATTTCTGATTTTTGCCCCGAAATAAGGAGAATTTCTGTATTTTTGCCCCAAAATAAAGGGAATTTCTGCCTTTTTGCCCCAAAATTAGGGGAGTTTCTGCAATTTTGCTTCAAAATATAGGAAATTTCTGCCTCTTTTCCCGAAAATAAGGAGAACTTCTTATGATTTGCCCCAAATAAAGGGAATTTCTGCATTCTTGCCCCAATATTAGGGGAATTTCTGCAATTTTGCTCCAAAATACGGGGAATTTCTGCCTTTTTGCCCGAAATTAAGGGGATTTTCTGCGTTTTTGCCCCCAAACAAGGGAAATTTCTGCAATTTTATCCCAAATAAGGGGAATTTCTGCCATTTTGCCCAGAACTATCTGAAATGTCTGCAATTTTACCCCAAAATAAGGTGAATTTCTGCTTTTGCCCCAAAATAATGGGAATTTCTGCCTTTTTGCCCCACAATAAGATAAATTTTTGCTTTTTTTCTCTGAAATAAGTGAAATTTCTGCAATTTTGCCTTAAAATAAAAGAAATTTCTGTAGTTTTTCCACATAATAAAGGGATTTTCTGCAATTTTGCCCCAAAATAAAGGGAATTTCTGTTTTTTGTCCCCAAATAAGGGAAATTTCTGCAATTTTGCCCCAAAATAAAAGGTATTTCTCCCTTTTTGCCTCAAAATAAAGGAAATTTCAGCCTTTTTACCTGAAAATAAGTGAAATTTCTGCAATTTTGCCCCAAATAAAGGAAATTTCTGCAATTTTGCCCTAAAATAAGGGGAATTTCTGCCTTTTGCCCGTAAATAAGGAGAATTTCTGCCTTTTTGCCCCCAAATAGAGAAAATTACTGTACTTTTTACCCCAAAATTAGGTGAATTTCTGCAATTTGCTCCAAAATACAGGAATTTTTTGCCTTTTTCGCCGATAATAAAGAAAACTTCTGCCATTTTGGCGCGAAATAAGTGAAATTTCTGCAGTTTTACCCCAAAATAAGGGGATTTTCTGAATTTTTGCCCCAAAATTAGGGGAATTTCTGAAATTTTGTTCCAAAATACATGGAATTTCTGCCTTTTTGCCCGAAAATAAAAAAAAAATGTATACCTTTTTGCCATTAAAAATGGAAATTTCTTCAATTTGCCCAAAAATAAGGGGATATTCTGCCTTTTTGACTCTAAATAAGTGCAATTTCTGCCTTTTCCACAAAAATAAACGAAATTTCTGTCTTTTTGCCCCAAAATAAGGGGAATTTCTGACTTTTTGCCCTGAAATATTTGAAATTTCTGCAATTTTACCAAAAATAAGGGGAATTTCTGTCTTTTGACCCAAATTATAAGGAATTTCTGCCTTTTTGCCCCAAAATAAGAAAAATTTCTGCAATTTTTCTGCAAAATAAAGGGAATTTCTCACTTTTTGCCTCAAAATAAAGGAAATTTCAGCCTTTTTACCTGAAAATAAGTGAAATTTCTGCAATTTTGCCCCAAATAAGGGAAATTTCTGCAATTTTGCCCCAAAATAAGGTAAATTCCTGCAATTTTGACCCAAAATAAAGGAAGTTTCTGATTTTTGCCCCAAAATAAAGGGAATTTCTGCCTTTTGCCCCAAAATTAGGGGAATTTCTGAAATTTTGCTCCAAAATACAGGGAATTTCTGCCTTTATGCCCGAAAATAAGAGAAATGCATACCTTTTTGCCATAAAAAGGGAAATTTCTTCATTATTGCTCCAAAATAAGGGGAATTTCTGCCTTTTTGCCTCTAAATAAGTGGAATTTTTGTCTTTTTCCCCCAAAACAAAGGGAATTTCTGTCTTTTTTGCCCCAAAATAAGGGGAATTTCTGACTTATTACCCTGAAATAAGTGAAATTTCTGCAATTTTGCACCAAAATAAGGGAAATTTCTGTATTTTTGCAACGAAATAAGGGGAATTTCAGCCTTTTTACCTCAAAATTAGGGGAATTTCTGCATTTTTGCCACAAAATATTAGGAATTTCTGCCTTTTTGCCCCAAATAAGGAAAATTTCTGCCTTTTTTCCCTGAAATAAGTGAAATTTCTTCAATTTTGTCCCAAAATAAGTGAAATTTCTGCAATTTTGCCCCTAAGTACGGGAAATTTCTGGAATTTTGCACAAAAATAGGTGGAATTTTTGAGTTTGGCCCAAAATAAGGAGAATTTCTGTCTTTTTGCCCCAACATATAGAGAATTTCTGCCTTTTCCCCCAACAATTAGGGGAATTTCTGCTTTTTAGGCGAAAATAAGTGGAATGTATACCTTATGCCACAAAAAAGGGAAATTTCTTCATTTTTGCTCCAAAATAAGGGGAATTTCTGCTTTTTTGCCTCTAAATAAGTGAAATTTCTGTCTTTTTCCGCCAAAACAAAGGGATTTTCTGTTTTTTGCGCCAAAATAAGGAAAATGTCTGACCTAGTACCCTGTAATAAGTGAAATTTCTGCAATTGTGCCCCAAATTAAGAGAAATTTCTGCAATTTTGCCCCAAAATAAGGGAAATTTCTGGAATTTTGCCCCAAAATAAGTGGAATTTCTGAGTTTTGCCCCAAAATAAGGAGAATTTCTGTCTTTTTGCCCCAACAAATAAAGAATTTCTGCCTTTTTGCCTCACACTTAGGGGAATTTCTGTAATTTTACTCCAAAATATGGGGAATTTCTGCCTTTATGCCTGAAAATAAGGGGAATGCATATCTATTTGCCATAAAAAAGGGAAATTTCTTCATTTTTGCTACAAAATCAGGGGAATTTCTGTTTTTTTGGCTCTAAATAAGTGGAATTTCTGTTTTTTCCCCCAAAACAAGGGAATTTCTGTCTTTTTTGCCCCAAAATAAGGGGAATTTCTGACTTTTTACCCTGAAATAAGTGAATATTCTGCAATGTTGCCCCAAAATAAGGGAAATTTCTTCCTTTTTTGCCCCCAAATAATGGAAATTTCAGCATTTTTACCTCATAATAATGGGAATCTCTGCCTTTTTGCCCTAAAATATGGAAAATTTATGTATTTTTGCCTCAAAATAAAGAAAATTTCTGCAATTTTGTACCAAAATAAAAGTAATTTCTGCATTTTGTCCCAAAATAAGAGAAATTTCTGCGTTTTTTCCCTGAAATTAGTGAAATTTCTGTAATTTTGCCCCAATATAAGGGGAATTTCTGACTTTTTGCCCTGAAATAATGAGAATTTCTGTCTTTTTGCCCCAAAATAATGTGAATTTCTGCATTTTCCTTCAAAATTAGGAGAATATGTGCAATTTTGCTTAAAATACGTGGAATTTCTGCCTTATTGCAACAAAATAAAGGGAATTTCTGCATTTTTGCACCAATATAAGGGGAATTTCTGAAATTTTGCTCCAAAATACGGGGAATTTTAACCTTATTGCCCGAAATAAAGTGGAATTTCTGCCTTTTTGCCCTGAAATATTTGAAATTTCCGCAATTTTACCCCAAAATAAGGGGAATTTCTGTTTTTGGCCCCAAAATTACAAGAATTTCTGCTTTTTGCCCCAAAATAATGCAAATTTCGGACTTTTTGCCCTGAAATAAGTGAAATTTCTGCAATTTTGCCCCAAAATAAGGGGAATTTCTGCCTTTTTGCCAAAATAAGGGGAATTTCCGCATTTTACCTACAAATAAGGGGAATTTCTGCCTTTTTCCCACATAATATGGGGAATTTCTGCCTATTGCCCCCAAATAAGAAAAATTTTTGCTTTTCTGCCCCAATTAACAGGAATTTCCTCCTTTTTGCCACAAAGTAAAGGGAATTTCTGCCTTTTTGCCCCAAAATAACGGGAATTTCAGCTTGTTACCTCAAAATAAGGGGAATTTCTGCCTTTTGCCCACAATATGGGGAAATTTCTGAATTTTTGTTCCAAAATAACGAAAATTTCTTCAATTTTATACCAAAATAAAAGTAATTTCTGACTTTTTGCCCTGAAATAAATGAAATTTCTGCAATTTTGCCCGAAAAAAAGGGAAATTTGTGTCTTTTTGCCCCAAAATGAGGGGAATTTCTGCCTTTTTGCCACAAAATATAGGGAATTTCAGCATTTTACCTCAAAATAAGGGGAATTTCAGCCTTTTTGCAACAAAATATGGGGAATTTCTGCCTTTTTGCCACAAAATAAGAAAAATTTCTGCAATTCTGTACAAAATAAAATAAATTTTTACAATTTTGCCCGAAAATAAGGGAAATTTCTGATTTTTGCCCCGAAATAAGGAGAATTTCTGTATTTTTGCCCCAAAATAAGGGGAATTTCTGCCTTTTTGCCCCAAAATTAGAGGAGTTTTTGCAATTTTGCTTCAAAATACAGGAAATTTCTGCCTCTTTTCCCGAAAATAAGAGGAACTTCTTCCGATTTGCCCCAAATAAAGGGAATTTCTGCATTTTTCCCCAATATTAGGGGAATTTCTGCAATTTTGCTCGAAAACACAAGGAATTTCTGCCTTTTTGCCTGAAATTAAGGAGATTTTCTGCATTTTTGCCCCCAAACAAGGGGAATTTCTGCAATTTTATCCCAAATAAGGGGAATTTCTGCCTTTTTGCCCCAATATAATGGGAATTTCTGCCTTTTTGCCCCACAATAAGAAAAATTTTTGCTTTTTTTCTCTGAAATAAGTGAAATTTCTGCAATTTTGCCTTAAAATAAAAGAAATTTCTTCAATTTTTTTCCATAATATAGAAATTTTCTGCAATTTTGCCCCAAAATAAAGGGAATTTCTGTTTTTTGTCCCCAAATAAGGGAAATTTCTGCAATTTTGTTCTAAATTAAGGGGAATTTCTGCCTTTTGCCTCAAAATAAGGGGAATTTTTACCTTTTTGCCCCAAAATAAAGAAAATTACTGCATGTTTTACCCCAAAATTAGGTGAATTTCTGCAATTTTGCTCCAAAATACGGGGAATTTCTGCCTATTTGCCCGAAAATAAAGAGAATGTATAACTTTTTGCCATAAAAAAGGAAAATTTCTTCATTTTTACCCTAAAATAAGGGGATTTTCTGCATTTTTGACAAAAAATAAGTGCAATTTCTGACTTTTCCCCAAAAATAAACGGAATTTCTGTCTTTTTGCCCCAAAATAAGCGGAATTTCTGACGTTTTTCCCTGAAATAAGTTAAATTTCTAAAATTTTTCCCCAAAATAAGGGAAATGTCTGCTTTTTGCCCCCAAATAAGGGGAATTTCTGCCTTTTTGCCCCAAAATAAGGGGAATTTCTGCATTTTTGCCCCAAAATAAGGGGAATTTCAGCCTTTCTACCTCAAAATAATGGGAATTTCTGCATTTCTGCCCCAAAATATGGAAAATTTCTGGCTTTTTGCCCAAAAATAAGAAAAATTTCTGAAATTTGGAACCAAAGTAAAAGAAATTTCTGCCTTTTTGCCCCAAAATAAGAAAATTTCTGCTTTTTTCCCTGAAATAAGTGAAATTTCTGCAATTTTGCCCCAAAATAAGGGAAATTTCTACAATTTTGCCAAATGTACAGGAAATTTCTACAATTTTCCTCAAAATAAGAGGAATTTCTGACTTTTTGCTCCGAAAAAAAAGGAGATTTTCTGTCTTTTTGCCCCAAAATAAGGAGAATTTCTGCCTTGTTGCCCGAAAATTATGAGAATTTCTGCAAATTTGCTTTAAAATACGGGGAATTTCTGCCTTTTAGCCCAAAATAAAGGGATTTTCTGAATTTTCCCCCAATATTTGGGGAATTTCTGCATTTTACATCTAAATAAGGGGAATTTCTGCATTTTACCTCAAAATAAGAAGGATTTCTGCCTTTTGCCCCAAAATATGGCTAATTTCTGCCTTTATGTTCAAAAATAAGGAAAATTTCTTCAATTTTGTATCATAATAAAATAAATTTCTGCTTTTTGCCCCAAAATAAGGGGAATTTCTTACTTTTTGCCCTGAAATAAATGAAATTTCTGCAATTTTGCCCAAAAATAAGGGAAATTTGTGCCTTTTTTCCCCAAATTAAGGGGAATTTCTGCCTTTGCCCCAAAATATGGGGAATTTCAACATTTTACCTCAAAATAAGGGGAATTTCAGCCTTTTTGCACCAAAATATGGAGAATTTCTGCCTTTTTGCCCCAAAATAAAGGGAATTTCTGCATTTTTGCACCAATATTAGCGGAATTTCTCCAATTTTGCTCCAAAATATGGGTCATTTCTGCCTTTTTGCCGGAAATTAAGTGGAATTTCTGCTTTTTTGTCCCGAAATAAGTGAAATTTCTTCAATTTTAGCCAAAAATTAGGGATTTCATCTTTTTGCCCCAAAATAAGTGGAATTTCTGCCATTTTGCCCTGAAATATTTGAAATTTCTGCAATTTTACCACAATATAAGGGGAATTTCTGCCTTTTTGCCCGAAAACAAGGGGAATTTCAGCCTTTTTACCTCATAATAATGGGAATCTCTGCCTTTTTGCCCTAAAATATAGAAAATTTCTGTATTTTTGCCCCAAAATAAAGAAAATTTCTGCAATTTTGTACCAAAATAGAAGTAATTTCTGCATTTTGTCCCAAAATAAGAGAAATTTCCGTGTTTTTTACCTGAAATAAGTGAAATTTCTGTAATTTTGCCCCAAAATAAGGGGAATTTCTGACTTTTTGCCCCAAAATAATGTTAATTTCTGCATTTTCCTTCAAAATTAGGGGAATATGTGCAATTTTGCTCAAAATACGTGGAATTTCTGCCTTATTGCAACAAAATAAAGGGAATTTCTGCATTTTTGCACCAATATAAGGGGAATTTCTGAAATTTTGCTCCAAAATACGGGGAATTTTAACCTTATTGCCCGAAATAAAGTGGAATTTCTGCCTTTTTGCCCTGAAATATTTGAAATTTCCGCAATTTTACCCCAAAATAAGGGGAATTTCTGTTTTTGGCCCCAAAATTACAAGAATTTCTGCTTTTTGCCCCAAAATAAGGCAAATTTCTGACTTTTTGCCCTGAAATAAGTGAAATTTCTGCAATTTTGCCCCAAAATAAGGGGAATTTCTGCCTTTTTGCCAAAATAAGGGGAATTTCAGCATTTTACCTCCAAATAAGGGGAATTTCTGCCTTATTCGCACATAATATGGGGAATTTCTGCCTATTGCTTCCAAATAAGAAAAATTTTTGCTTTTCTGCCCCAATTAACAGGAATTTCCTCCTTTTTGCCACAAAGTAAAGGGAATTTCTTCCTTTTTGCCCCAAAATAACGGGAATTTCAGCTTGTTACCTCAAAATAAGGGGAATTTCTGCCTTTTGCCCACAATATGGGGAATTTCTGAATTTTTGTTCCAAAATAAGGAAAATTTCTTCAATTTTGTACCAAAATAAAAGTAATTTCTGACTTTTTGCCCTGAAATAAATGAAATTTCTGCAATTTTGCCCGAAAAAAAGGGAAATTTGTGTCTTTTTGCCCCAAAATGAGGGGAATTTCTGCCTTTTTGCCACAATATATAGGGAATTTCAGCATTTTACCTCAAAATAAGGAGAATTTCGGCCTTTTTGCAACAAAATATGGGGAATTTCTGCCTTTTTGCCACAAAATAAGAAAAATTTCTGCAATTCTGTAACAAAATAAAATACATTTTTACAATTTTGCCCGAAAATAAGGGGAATTTCTGATTTTTGCCCCGAAATAAGGAGAATTTCTGTATTTTTGCCCCAAAATAAGGGGAATTTCTGCCTTTTTGCCCCAAAATTAGAGGAGTTTTTGCAATTTTGCTTCAAAATACAGGAAATTTCTGCCTCTTTTCCCGAAAATAAGAGGAACTTCTTCCGATTTGCCCCAAATAAAGGGAATTTCTGCATTTTTCCCCAATATTAGGGGAATTTTTGCAATTTTGCTCTAAAATACAAGGAATTTCTGCCTTTTTGCCTGAAATTAAGGAGATTTTCTGCATTTTTGCCCCCAAACAAGAAAAATTTCTGCAATTTTATCCCAAATAAGGGGAATTTCTGCCTTTTTGCCCCAATATAATGGGAATTTCTGCCTTTTTGCCCCACATTAAGAAAAATTTTTGCTTTTTTTCTCTGAAATAAGTGAAATTTCTGCAATTTTGCCTTAAAATAAAAGAAATTTCTTCAATTTTTTTCCATAATATAGGAATTTTCTGCAATTTTGCCCCAAAATAAAGGGAATTTCTGTTTTTTGTCCCCAAATAAGGGAAATTTCTGCAATTTTGTTCTAAATTAAGGGGAATTTCTGCCTTTTGCCTCAAAATAAGGGGAATTTTTACCTTTTTGCCCCAAAATAAAGAAAATTACTGCATGTTTTACCCCAAAATTAGGTGAATTTCTGCAATTTTGCTCCAAAATACGGGGAATTTCTGCCTTTTTGCCCGAAAATAAAGAGAATGTATACCTTTTTGCCATAAAAAAGGGAAATTTCTTCATTTTTACCCTAAAATAAGGGGATTTTCCGCATTTTTGACAAAAAATAAGTGCAATTTCTGACTTTTCCCCAAAAATAAACGGAATTTCTGTCTTTTTGCCCCAAAATAAGCGGAATTTCTGACATTTTGCCCTGAAATAGGTTAAATTTCTAAAATTTTTCCCCAAATAAGGGAAATGTCTTCTTTTTGCCCCAAAATAAGGGAAATTTCTACATTTTTGCCCCAAAATAAGGGAAATTTCTGCATTTTTGCCCCAAAATAAGGGGAATTTCACCATTTCTACCTCATAATAATGGGAATTTCTGAATTTCTGCCCCAAAATATGGAAAATTTCTGGCTTTTTGCCCAAAAATAAGAAAAATTTCTGAAATTTGGAACCAAAATAAAAGAAATTTCTGCCTTTTTTCCTCAAAATAAGAAAATTTCTGCTTTTTTTCCCTGAAATAAGTGAAATTTCTGCAATTTTGCCCAAAAATAAGGGAAATTTCTGCAATTTTGCCAAATGTACAGGAAATTTCTACAATTTTCCTCAAAATAAGAGGAATTTCTGACTTTTTGCTCCGAAAAAAAGGAGATTTTCTGTCTTTTTGCCCCAAAATAAGGAGAATTTCTGCCTTTTTGCCCAAAAATTATGAGAATTTCTGCAAATTTTCTTTAAAATACGGGGAATTTCTGCCTTTAACCCAAAATAAAGGGATTTTCTGAATTTTCCCCCAATATTTGGGGAATTTCTGCATTTTACCTCTAAATAAGGGGAATTTCTGCATTTTACCTCAAAATAAGAAGGATTTCTGCCTTTTGCCCCAAAATATGGCTAATTTCTGCCTTTATGTTCAAAAATAAGGAAAATTTC
Organism: Micromys minutus; assembly: GCF_963924665.1. Lineage (NCBI taxonomy): Eukaryota > Metazoa > Chordata > Mammalia > Rodentia > Muridae > Micromys > Micromys minutus. The sequence goes on from NW_027667771.1 coordinate 117,250, forward strand.
TTCAATTTTGTATCATAATAAAATAAATTTCTGCTTTTTGCCCCAAAATAAGGGGAATTTCTGACTTTTTGCCCTGAAATAAATGAAATTTCTGCAATTTTGCCCGAAAATAAGGGAAATTTGTGCCTTTTTTCCCCAAATTAAGGGGAATTTCTGCCTTTGCCCTAAAATATGGGGAATTTCAACATTTTACCTCAAAATAAGGGGAATTTCAGCCTTTTTGCACCAAAATATGGAGAATTTCTGCCTTTTTGCCCCAAAATAAAGGGAATTTCTGCATTTTTGCACCAATATTAGGGGAATTTCTGCAATTTTGCTCCAAAATACGGGTCATTTCTGCCTTTTTGCCCGAAATTAAGTGGAATTTCTGCCTTTTTGTCCCGAAATAAGTGAAATTTCTTCAATTTTAGCCAAAAATGGGATTTCATCTTTTTGCCCCAAAATAAGTGGAATTTCTGCCATTTTGCCCTGAAATATTTGAAATTTCTGAAATTTTACCACAAAATAAGGGGAATTTCTGCCTTTTTGCCCGAAAACAAGGGGAATTTCAGCCTTTTTACCTCATAATAATGGGAATCTCTGCCTTTTTGCCCTAAAATATGGAAAATTTCTGTATTTTTGCCCCAAAATAAAGAAAATTTCTGCAATTTTGTACCAAAATAAAAGTAATTTCTGCATTTTGTCCCAAAATAAGAGAAATTTCCGTGTTTTTTACCTGAAATAAGTGAAATTTCTGTAATTTTGCCCCAAAATAAGGGGAATTTCTGACTTTTTGCCCTGAAATAAGGAGAATTTCTGTCTTTTTGCCCCAAAATAATGTTAATTTCTGCATTTTCCTTCAAAATTAGGGGAATATGTGCAATTTTGCTCAAAATACGTGGAATTTCTGCCTTATTGCAACAAAATAAAGGGAATTTCTGCATTTTTGCACCAATATAAAAAGGGAATTTCTGAAATTTTGCTCCAAAATACGGGGAATTTTAACCTTATTGCCCGAAATAAAGTGGAATTTCTGCCTTTTTGCCCTTAAATATTTGAAATTTCCGCAATTTTACCCCAAAATAAGGGGAATTTCTGTTTTTGGCCCCAAAATTACAAGAATTTCTGTTTTTGCCCCAAAACAAGGCAAATTTCGGACTTTTTGCCCTGAAATAAGTGAAATTTCTGCAATTTTGCCCCAAAATAAGGGGAATTTCTGCCTTTTTGCCAAAATAAGGGGAATTTCAGCATTTTACCTCCAAATAAGGGGAATTTCTGAATTTTTGACACATAATATGGGGAATTTCTGCTTATTGCCCCCAAATAAGAAAAATTTTTGCTTTTCTGCCCCAATTAACAGGAATTTCCTCCTTTTTGCCACAAAGTAAAGGGAATTTCTGCCTTTTTGCCCCAAAATAACGGGAATTTCAGCTTTTTACCTCAAAATAAGGGGAATTTCTTCCTTTTGCCCACAATATGGGGAATTTCTGAATTTTTGTTCCAAAATAAGGAAAATTTCTTCAATTTTGTACCAAAATAAAAGTAATTTCTGACTTTTTGCCCTGAAATAAATGAAATTTCTGCAATTTTGCCTGAAAAAAAGGGAAATTTGTGTCTTTTTGACCCAAAATGAGGGGAATTTCTGCCTTTTTGCCACAAAATATAGGGAATTTCAGCATTTTACCTCAAAATAAGGGGAATTTCAGCCTTTTTGCAACAAAATATGGGGAATTTCTGCCTTTTTGCCACAAAATAAGAAAAATTTCTGCAAGTCTGTACCAAAATAAAATAAATTTTTACAATTTTGCCCGAAAATAAGGGAAATTTCTGATTTTTGCCCCGAAATAAGGAGAATTTCTGTATTTTTGCCCCAAAATAAAGGGAATTTCTGCCTTTTAACCCAAAATTAGGGGACTTTCTACAATTTTGCTTCAAAATACAGGAAATTTCTGCCTCTTTTCCCGAAAATAAGAGGAACTTCTTCCGATTTGCCCCAAATAAAGGGAATTTCTGCATTTTCCCCAATATTAGGGGAATTTCTGCAATTTTGCTCCAAAATACAAGGAATTTCTGCCTTTTTGCCCGAAATTAAGGGGATTTTGGGCGTTTTTGCCTCCAAACAAGAAAAATTTCTGCAATTTTATTCCAAATAAGGGGAATTTCTGCCTCTTTGCCCCAATATAATGGGAATTTCTGCCTTTTTGCCCCACAATAAGAAAAATTTTTGCTTTTTTTCTCTGAAATAAGTGAAATTTCTGCAATTTTGCCTTAAAATAAAAGAAATTTCTTCAATTTTTTTCCATAATAAAGGAATTTTCTGCAATTTTGCCCCAAAATAAAGGGAATTTCTGTTTTTTGTCACCAAATAAGGGAAATTTCTGCAATTTTGCCTTATAATAAGGGGAATTTCTGCCTTTTGCCCCAAAATAATGGGAATTATTACCTTTTTGCCCCAAAATAAAGAAAATTACTACATGTTTTACCCCAAAATTAAGTGAATTTCTGCAATTTTGCTCCAAAATACGGGGATTTTCTTCCTATTTCGCCGAAAAAAAGGTGAATTTCTGCCATTTTGTTGCGAAATAAGTGAAATTTCTGCAGTTTTACCCCAAAATAAGAGGAATTTCTGCATTTTTGGCCCCAAAATTATGGGAATTTCTGCAATTTTGCTCCAAAATACAAGGAATTTCTGCCTTTTTGCTCAAAAATAAAGGGAATGTATACCATTTTGCCATAAAAAAGGGAAATTTTTTCATTTTTACCCCAAAATAAGGGGATTTTCCGCAATTTTGTAAAAATAAGTGCAATTTCTGACTTTACCCCAAAAATAAACGGAATTTCTGTCTTTTTGCCCCAAAATAAGCGGAATTTCTGACGTTTTGCCCTGAAATAAGTAGAATTTCTAAAATTTTTCCCCAAAATAAGAAAAATGTCTGCTTTTTGCCCCAAATTAAGGGGAATTTCTGCCTTTTTGCCACAAAATAAGGGGAATTTCAGCCTTTTTACCTCAAAATAATGGGAATTTCTGCATTTCTGCCCCAAAATATGGAAAATTTCTGGCTTTTTGCCCAAAAATAAGAAAAATTTCTGCAATTTGGAACCAAAATAAAAGAAATTTCTGCCTTTTTGCCCCAAAATAAGAAAATTTCTGCTTTTTTTCCCTAAAATAAGTGAAATTTCTGCAATAATGCCCCAAAATAAGGGAAATTTCTGCAATTTTGCCAAATGTAAAGGAAATTTCTACAATTTTCCTCAAAATAAAAGGAATTTCTGACTTTTTGCTCCGAAAAAAAGGAGATTTGCTGTCTTTTTGCCCCAAAATAAGGAGAATTTCTGCCTTTTTGCCCGAAAATTATAATTTCTGCAATTTTGCTTTAAAATACGAAGAATTTCTGCCTTTTAGCCCAAAATAAAGGGATTTTCTGAATTTTCCCCCAATATTTGGGGAATTTCTGCATTTTACCTCTAAATAAGGGGAATTTCTGCATTTTACCTCAAAATAAGAAGGATTTCTGCCTTTTGCCCCAAAATATGGCTAATTTCTGCCTTTATGTTTGAAAATAAGGAAAATTTCTTCAATTTTGTATCATAATAAAAGAAATTTCTGCTTTTTGCCCCAAAATAAGGGGAATTTCTGACTTTTTGCCCTGAAATAAATGAAATTTCTGCAATTTTGCCCGAAAATCAGGGAAATTTGTGCCTTTTTTCACCAAATTAAGGGGAATTTCTGCCTTTGCCCCAAAATATGGGGAATTTCAGCATTTTACCCCAAAATATGGGGAATTTCAGACTTTTTGCACCAAAATATGGAGAATTTCTGCCTTTTTGCCCCAAAATAAAGGGAATTTCTGCATTTTTGCACCAATATTAGAAGAATTTTTCCAATTTTGCTCCAAAATACGGGTCATTTCTGCCTTTTTGCCCGAAATTAAGTGGAATTTCTGCCTTTTTGTCCCGAAATAAGTGAAATTTCTTCAATTTTAGCCAAAAATTAGGGATTTCATCTTTTTGCCCCAAAATAAGTGGAATTTCTGCCATTTTGCCCTGAAATATTTGAAATTTCTGCAATTTTACCACAAAATAAGGGGAATATCTGCCTTTTTGCCCCAAAATAAGGGGAATTTCAGCCTTATTACATCAAAATAAGGGAAATTTCTTTCTTTTTGCCACAAAATATAAGGAATTTCTGCCTTTTTGCCTCAAAGTAAAATAAATTTCTTCAATTTTGCCCCAAAATAAAGAGAATTTCTCCCCCTTTGCCCCAAAATAAAGAAAATTTCAGCCTTTTTACCTGAAAATAAGTGAAATTACTGCAATTTTGCCCCAAATAAGTTATATTTCTGCAATTTTGCCCCAAATAAGTTAAATTTCTGCAATTTTGCCCCTAAATAAGGTGAATTTCTGCAATTTTGCCCAAAAATAAAGGAAATTTTTGGAATTTTGTCCCAAAATACGGGGAATTTCTGATTTTTGCCCCAAATTAAAGGGAATTTCTTCATTTTGCCCCAAAATTAGGGGAATTTCTGCAATTTTGCTCCAAAATACTGGGAATTTCTGCCTTTTTGCCCGAAAATAAGGGGAATGCATACATTTTGCCATAAAAAAGGGAAATTTCTTCATTTTTGCTCAAAAATAAGGGGAATTTCTGCCTCTTTGCTCTAAATATTTGGAATTTCTGTCTTTTTCCCCCAAAACAAAAGGAATTTCTGTATTTTTTGCCCCAAAATAAGGGGAATTTCTGACTTATTACCCTGAAATAAGTGAAATTTCTGCAATTTTGTACCAACATAAGAGACATTTCACCCTTTTTGCCTCCAAATAAGGCGAATTTCAGCCTTTTTACCTCAAAATAAAGGGAATTTCTGCATTTTACAAGAAAATATTAGGAATTTCTGCCTTTTTGCCTCAAAATAAGGAAAATTTCTGCCTTTTTTTCTTGAAATAAGTGAAATTTCTTCAATCTTGCCACAAAATAAGTGAAATTTCTGCAATTTTTCCCCAAAATAAGAGAAATTTCTGGATATTTGCCCCAAAATAAGTGGAATTTCTGAGGTTTGCCCCAAAATTTGGTGAATTTCTGTCTTTTTGCCCAAACATATAGGGAATTTCTGAATTTTTGCCCCACAATAAGGGAAATTTCTGCATTTTACCTTAAAATAAGAAGAATTTCTGCCATTTGCCCCAAAATATGGGAAATTTTTGCCTTTTTGTTCCAAAATAAAGAAAATTTCTTCAATTTTGTACCATAACAAAAGAAATTTCTGCCTTTTGCACCAAAATAAGGGTAATTTCTGACTTTTTGCCCTGAAATAAATGAAACTTCTGCAATTTTGTCTGAAAATAAGGGAAATTTGTGCCTTTTTGCCCCAAAATAAGGGGAATTTCTGCCTTTTGCCCCAAAATATGGGGAATTTCAGCATTTTACCTCAAAATAAGGGGAATTTCAGCCTTTTTGCACCAAAATATGGAGAATTTCTGCCTTTTTTCCCCAAAATAAATGGAATTTCTGCATTTTTTGCACCAATATTACAAGAATGTCTGCAATTTTAATCCAAAATACGGGTCATTTCTGCCTTTATGCCCAAAATTAAGTAGAATTTCTGCCTTTTTGTCCCGAAATAAGTGAAATTTCTTCAATTTTAGGCAAAAATTAGGGATTTCATCTTTTTGCCCAAAAATAAGGGGAATTTCTGCCATTTTGCTCCAAAATACTGGGAATTTCTGCCTTTTTGCTCGAAAATAAAGGGAATACATAACTTTTTGCCATAAAAAAGGGAAATTTCTTCATTTTTGCTCCAAAATAAGGGAAATTTCTGCCTTTTTGCCTCTAAATAAGTAGAATTTGTTTTTTTCCCCCAAAACAAAGGGAATTTCTTCCTTTTTCCCCCAAAATAAAGGGAATTTTTTCATTTTTCCCCAATATTTGGGGGAATTTCTGCATTTTACGTCTAAATAAGAAGAATTTCTTCATTTTACCTCAAAATAAGAAGAATTTCTGCCTTTTACCCCAAAATACGGAGAATTTCTGCCTTTTTGTTCCAAAATAGGGAAAATTTCTTCAATTTTGTACCATAACAAAAGAAATTTCTGCTTTTTACCCCAAAATAAGGGAAATTTCTGACTTTTTGCCATGAAATAAATGAAATTTCTGCAATTTTGCCCGAAAATAAGAAAAATTTGTGCTTTTGCCCCAAAATAAAGGAATTTCTGCCTTTTGCTCCAAAATATGAGGAATTACAACATTTTACCTCTAAATAAGGGGAATTTCAGACTTTTTACACTAAAATATGTAAAATTTCTGCCTTTTTGCCCCAAAATAAAGGGAATTTCTGCATTTTTACACCAATATTAGAAGAACTTCTGCAATTTTGCTACAAAATATGGATCATTTTTGCCTTTATGCCCGAAATTAAGTGGAATTTCTGCCTTTTTGTCCCGAAATAAGTGAAATTTTTTCAATTTTAGCCAAAAATTAGCGATTTCATCTTTTTGCCCCAAGATAATGGGAATTTCTGCCATTTTGCTCCAAAATACAGGGAATTTCTGCCTTTTTGCCTGAAAATAAGGGGAATGCATACCTTTTTGCCATAAAAAAGGGAAATTTCTTCATTTTTGCTCCAAAATAAAGGGAATTTCTGCATTTTTGCCTCTAAATAAGTGGAATTTCTGTCGTTTTCCCCCAAAACAAAGGGAATTTCTGTCTTTTTTGCCCCATAATAAGGGGAATTTCTGAGGTATTACCCTGAAATAAGTGAAATTTCTGCAATTTTGCCCCAACATATAGGAAATTTCTGCCTTTTTGCCCCCAAATAAAGGGATTTCAGCCTTTTTACCTCAAAATAAGGGGAATTTCTGCATTTTTGCCACAAAATATTAGGAATTTCTGCCTTTTTACCCCAAAATAAGGAAAATTTCTGCCTTTTTTCCTGAAATAAGTGAAATTTCTGCATTTTTGCCCCTAAATGAGGGAAATTTCTGGAATTTTGCCCCAAAATAAGTGGAATTTTTGAGGTTTACCCCAAAATAAGGAGAATTTCTGTCTTTTTGCCCCAACATATAGGGAATTTCTGCCTTTCTGCCCCACAGTTAGGGGAATTTCTGCAATTTTGTTCCAAAATACGGGGAATTTCTGCCTTTTCGCACGAAAATTAGGGGAATGCATACCTTTTTGCCATAAAAATTGGAAATTTCTTCATTTTTGCCCCAAAGTAAGAGGAATTTCTGATTTTTGCCCACAAATAAGGGAAATTTTTGCAATTTTGCCCTAAAATAAGGGGAATTTCTGCCTTTTTCCCCAAAATAAGGAGAATTTCTGCCTTTTTGCCCAAAAACAAAGAAAATTACTGTATTTTTTACCCCAAAATTAGGTGAGTTTTTTCAATTTTGCTCCGAAATACGGGGATTTTCTGCCTTTTTCGCCGAAAATAAGGGGAATTTCTGCATTTTACCGCGAAATAAGTGAAATTTATGCAGTTTTACCCCAGAATAAGGAGAATTTCTGCCTTTTTGCCACAAAATTAGGGGAATTTCTGCAATTTTGCTCCAAAATACGGGGAATTTCTGCCTTCTTGCCCGAAAATAATAGGAATGTATACCTTTTTGCCATAAAAAAGGAAATTTCTTCATTTTTGCCCGAAATTAAGGGGATTTTCCGCCTTTTTGACTCAAAATAACTGAAATTTCTGCCTTTTCCCCCAAAATAAATGAAATTTCTGTCTTTTTCCCCCAAAATAAGGGGAATTTCTGCCATTTTGACCCAAAATAAGAAAAATTTCTGCAATTTTATTCGAAAATAAAAGAAATTTCTGCCTTTTTGCCCCAAAATAAGAAAATTTCTGCCTTTTCTCTGAAATAAGTGAAATTTCTACAATTTTGCCCCAAAATAAGGGAAATTTCTGCAATTTTGCCCCAATGTCAAAAAAATTTCTGCAATTTTGCCTCAAAATAAGGGGAATTTCTGATTTTTACTCACAAAAAAAGGAGATTTTCTGTCTTTTTGCCCCAAAATAAGAAGAATTTCTGCCCTTTTGCCCGAAAATTATGAGAATTTCTGCAATTTTGCTTCAAAATATGGGGAATTTCTGCCTTTTAGGTCCAAAATAAAGGAAATTTCTGCATTTTCCCACAATATTTGGGAAATTTCTGCATTTTAACTCAAAATAAAGGGAATGTCAGACTTTTTGCACAAAAATATGGAGAATTTCTGCCTTTTTGCCCCAAATAAAGGGAATTTCTGCATTTTTGCCCGAAATTAAGGGGATTTTCCGCCTTTTTGACTCAAAATAACTGAAATTTCTGCCTTTTCCCCCAAAATAAATGAAATTTCTGTCTTTTTCACCCAAAATAAGGGGAATTTCTGCCTTTTTGCCCCAAAATATGGGAAATTTCTGCCATTTTTACCCAAAATAAGAAAAATTTTTGCAATTTTGTTCGAAAATAAAAGAAATTTCTGCCTTTTTGCCCCAAAATAAGAAAATTTCTGCCTTTTCTCTGAAATAAGTGAAATTTCTGCAATTTTGCCCCAAAATAAGGGGAATTTCTGATTTTTACTCCCGAAAAAAGGAGATTTTCTGTCTTTTTGCCCCAAAATAAGAAGAATTTCTGCCCTTTTGCCCGAAAATTATGAGAATTTCTGCAATTTTGCTTCAAAATATGGGGAATTTCTGCCTTTTAGGTCCAAAATAAAGGGAATTTCTGCATTTTCCCACAATATTTGGGAAATTTCTGCATTTTACCTCAAAATAAAGGGAATGTCAGCCTTTTTGCACAAAAATATGGAGAATTTCTGCCTTTTTGCCCCAAATAAAGGGAATTTCTGCATTTTTGCACCAATATTAGGGAAATTTCTGCAATTTTGCTCCAAAATACGGGTCATTTCTACCTTTTTACCTGAAATTAAGTGGAATTTCTGCAATTTTGTCCCAAAATAAGTGAAATTTCTTCAATTTTAGCCAAAAATTAGGGATTTCATTTTTTGCCCCAAAATGAGGGGAATTTCTGCCATTTTCCCATGAAATATTTGAAATTTCAGCAATTTTACTCCAAAATAAGGGAAATTTCTGCCTTTTTGCCCCAAAATAAAGGGAATTTCTGCATTTTTTCCCAATATTCGGGGAATTTCTGCATTTTACCTCTAAATAAGGGGAATTTCTGCATTTTACCTTAAAATAAGAAGAATTGATGCCTTTTGCCCCAAAATACGGAGAATTTCTGCCTTTTTGTTCCAAAATAAGGAAAATTTCTTCAATTTTGTACCATAACAAAAGAAATTTCTGCTTTTTACCCCAAAATAAGGGAAATTTCTGACTTTTTGCCATGAAATAAATGAAATTTCTGCAATTTTGCCCGAATATAAGAAAAATTTGTGCCTTTTTGCCCCAAAATAAAGGAATTTCTGCCTTTTGCTCCAAAATATGGGGAATTACAACATTTTACCTCAAAATAAGGGGAATTTCAGACTTTTTACACTAAAATATGTAAAATTTCTGCCTTTTTGCCCCAAAATAAAGGGAATTTCTGCATTTTTGCACCAATATTAGAGGAATTCCTGCAATTTTGCTACAAAATATGGGTCATTTTTGCCTTTATGCCCGAAATTAAGTGGAATTTCTGCCTTTTTGTCCCGAAATAAGTGAAATTTCTTCAATTTTAGCCAAAAATTAGCGATTTCATCTTTTTGCCCCAAAATAAAAGGAATTTCTGCCATTTTGCTCCAAAATACAGGGAATTTCTGCCTTTTTGCCCAAAAATAAGGGGAATGCATACCTTTTTGCCATAAAAAAGGGAAATTTCTTCATTTTTGCTCCAAAATAAAGGGAATTTCTGCATTTTTGCCTCTAAATAAGTGGAATTTCTGTCGTTTTCCCCCAAAACAAAGGGAATTTCTGTCTTTTTTGCCCCATAATAAGGGGAATTTCTGAGGTATTACCCTGAAATAAGTGAAATTTCTGCAATTTTGCCCCAACATATAGGAAATTTCTGCCTTTTTGCCCCCAAATAAGTGGATTTCAGCCTTTTTACCTCAAAATAAGGGGAATTTCTGCATTTTTGCCACAAAATATTAGGAATTTCTGCCTTTTTGCCCCAAAATAAAGAAAATTTCTGCCTTTTTTCCTGAAATAAGTGAAATTTCTGCATTTTTGCCCCAAAATAAGGGAAATTTCTAGAATTTTGCCCCAAAATAAGTGGAATATTTGAGGTTTACCCCAATATAAGGAGAATTTTTGTCTTTTTGCCCCAACATATAGGGAATTTCTGCCTTTTTGCCCCACAGTTAGGGGAATTTCTGCAATTTTGCTCCAAAATACGGGGAATTTCTGCCTTTTCGCACGAAAATTAGGGGAATGCATACCTTTTTGCCATAAAAATTGGAAATTTCTTCATTTTTGCCCCAAAGTAAGAGGAATTTCTGATTTTTGCCCACAAATAAGGGAAATTTTTGCAATTTTGCCCTAAAATAAGGGGAATTTCTGCCTTTTTCCCCAAAATAAGGAGAATTTCTGCCTTTTTGCCCAAAAACAAAGAAAATTACTGTATTTTTTACCCCAAAATTAGGTGAGTTTTTCAATTTTGCTCCGAAATATGGGGATTTTCTGCCTTTTTCGCCTAAAATAAGGGGAATTTCTGAATTTTACCGCGAAATAAGTGAAATTTATGCAGTTTTACCCCAGAATAAGGAGAATTTCTGCCGTTTTGCCACAAAATTAGGGGAATTTCTGCAATTTTGCTCCAAAATACGGGGAATTTCTGCCTTCTTGCCCGAAAATAATAGGAATGTATACCTTTTTGCCATAAAAAAGGAAATTTCTTCATTTTTGCCCGAAATTAAGGGGATTTTCCGCCTTTTTGTCTCAAAATAACTGAAATTTCTGCCTTTTCCCCCAAAATAAATGAAATTTCTGTCTTTTTCCCCCCAAATAAGGGGAATTTCTGCCTTTTTGCCCCAAAATATGGAGAATTTCTGCCATTTTGACCCAAAATAAGAAAAATTTCTGCAATTTTGTTCGAAAATAAAAGAAATTTCTGCCTTTTTGCCCCAAAATAAGAAAATTTCTGCCTTTTCTCTGAAATAAGTGAAATTTCTGCAATTTTGCCCCAAAATAAGGGAAATTTCTGCAATTTTGCCCCAATGTCAAAAAAATTTCTGCAATTTTGCCCCAAAATAAGGGGAATTTCTTATTTTTACTCCCGAAAAAAGGAGATTTTCTGTCTTTTTGCCCCAAAAAGAAGAATTTCTGCCCTTTTGACCGAAAATTATGAGAATTTCTGCAATTTTGCTTCAAAATATGGGGAATTTCTGCCTTTTAGGTCCAAAATAAAGGGAATTTCTGCATTTTCCCACAATATTTGGGAAATTTCTGCATTTTACCTCAAAATAAAGGGAATGTCAGCCTTTTTGCACAAAAATATGGAGAATTTCTGCCTTTTTGCCCCAAATAAAGGGAATTTCTGCATTTTTGCACCAATATTAGGGAAATTTCTGCAATTTTGCTCCAAAATACGGGTCATTTCTACCTTTTTACCTGAAATTAAGTGGAATTTCTGCAATTTTGTCCCAAAATAAGTGAAATTTCTTCAATTTTAGCCAAAAATTAGGGATTTCATTTTTTGCCCCAAAATGAGGGGAATTTCTGCCATTTTCCCATGAAATATTTGAAATTTCAGCAATTTTACTCCAAAATAAAGGAAATTTCTGCCTTTTTGCACCAAAATAAGGGGAATTTCATCCTTATTACCTCAAACTAAGGGGAATTTCTGCATTTTTGCCACAAAATATAAGGAATTTCTGCTTTTTTGCCCCAAAATATAAGGAATTTCTGCCTTTTTGCCCCAAAATAAGGGGAATTTGTCCTTTTTTGCCCCATATTTCAGACTTTTTGCCTGAAAATAAGTGAAATTTCTGCAATTTTACCTCAAAATAAGGTAAATTCCTGCAATTTTGCCCCAAAATAAAGGAAATATCTGGAATTTTGCCCCGAAATAAGGGGAATTTCTGATTTTTGCACCAAAATAAAGGGAATTTCTGCCTTTTGCCCCAAAATTAGGGAAATTTCTGCAATTTTGTTCCAAAATACAGGGAATTTCTGCCTTTTTGCCCGAAAATAAGGGGAATGCATACCTTTTGGCCATAAATGCATACCTTTTAGCCCAAAATAAAGGGATTTTCTGAATTTTCCCCCAATATTTGGGGAATTTCTTCATTTTACCTCTAAATAAAAGGAATTTCTGCATTTTACCTCAAAATAAGAAGAATTTCTGCTTTTTGCCCCAAAATACGGGGAATTTCTGCCTTTTTGTTCCAAAATAAGGAAAATTTCTTCAATTTTGTACCATAACAAAAGAAATTTCTGCTTTTTACCCCAAAATAAGGGAAATTTCTGACTTTTTGCAATGAAATTAATGAAATTTCTGCAATTTTGCCCAAAAATAAGAGAAATTTGTGCCTTTTTGCCCCAAAATAAAAGGAATTTCTGCCTTTTGCTCTAAAATATGGGGAATTACAACATTTTACCTCAAAATAAGGGGAATTTCAGACTTTTTACACCAAAATATGGAGAATTTCTGCCTTTTTGCCTCAAAATAAAAGGAATTTCTGCATTTTTGCACCAATATTAGGGGAATTTCTGCAATTTTGCTCCAAAATACGGGTCATTTCTGCCTTTATGCCCGAAATTAAGTGGAATTTCTGCCTTTTTGTCCCGAAATAAGTGAAATTTCTTCAATTTTAGCCAAAAATTAGGGATTTCATCTTTTTGCCCCAAGATAAGGGGAATTTCTGCCATTTTGCTCCAAAATACAGGGAACTTCTGCTTTTTTGCCCGAAAATAAGGGGGATGCATACCTTTTTGCCATAAAAAAGGGAAATTTCTTCATTTTTGCTCCAAAATAAGGGGAATTTCTGCATTTTTGCCTCTAAATAAGTAAAATTTCTGTCGTTTTTCCCCCAAAACAAAGGGAATTTCTGTCTTTTTTGCCCCAAAATAAGGGGAATTTCTGAGGTATTACCCTGAAATAAGTGAAATTTCTGCAATTTTGCCCCAACATATAGGAAATATCTGCCTTTTTGCCCCCAAATTAGGGGATTTCAGCCTTTTTACCTCAAAATAAGGGGAATTTCTGCATTTTTGCCACAAAATATTAGGAATTTCTGCCTTTTTCCCCCAAAATAAAGAAAATTTCTGCCTTTTTTCCTGAAATAAGTGAAATTTCTGCATTTTTGCCTCAAAATAAGGGAAATTTCTAAAATTTTGCCCCAAAATAAGTGGAATTTTTGAGGTTTACCCCAAAATAAGGAGAATTTCTGTCTTTTTGTCCCAACATATAGGGAATTTCTGCCTTTTTGCCCCACAGTTAGGGAAATTTCTGCAATTTTGCTCCACAATATGGGGAATTTCTGCCTTTTCGCACGAAAATTAGGGGAATGCATACCTTTTTGCCATAAAAATTGGAAATTTCTTCATTTTTGCCCCAAAGTAAGAGGAATTTCTGATTTTTGCCCAAAAATAAGGGAAATTTTTGCAATTTTGCCCTAAAATAAGGGGAATTTCTGCCTTTTTCTCCAAAATAAGGAGAATTTCTGCATTTTTGCCCCAAAATAAAGAAAATTACTGCATTTTTTACCCCAAAATTAGGTGAGTTTCTTCAATTTTGCTCCGAAATATGGGGATTTTCTGCCTTTTTCGCCGAAAATAAGGGGAATTTCTGCATTTTGCCGCGAAATAAGTGAAATTTATGCAGTTTTACCCCAAAATAAGGGGAATTTCTGCCTCTTGCCACAAAATTAGGGGAATTTCTGCAATTTTGCTCCAAAATACAGGGAATTTCTGCCTTCTTGCCCAAAAATAATACGAATGTATACCTTTTTGCCATAAAAAAGGGAAAGTTCTTCATTTTTGCCCGAAAATAAGGGGATTTTCCGGCTTTTTGACTCAAAATAACTGAAATTTCTGCCTTTTCCCCCAAAATAAATGAAATTTATGTCTTTTTCCCCCAAAATAAGAATTTCTGCCTTTTTGCCCCAAAATATGGGGAATTTCTTCCATTTTGACCCAACATAAGAAAAATTTCTGCAATTTTGTTCGAAAATAAAAGAAATTTCTGCCTTTTTGCCCCAAAACAACAAAATTTCTGCCTTTTCTCTGAAATAAGTGAAATTTCTGCAATTTTGCCACAAAATAAGGGAAATTTCTGCAATTTTGCCCCAATGTCAAGGAAATTTTTGCAATTTTGCCCGAAAATATGGGGAATTTCTGATTTTTACTCCCGAAAAAAGGAGATTTTCTGTCTTTTTACCCCAAAATAAAGAGAATTTCTGCCTTTTGCCTGAAAATTATGAGAATTTCTGCAATTTTGCTTCAAAATATGGGGAAATTCTGCCTTTTAGCTCCAAAATAAAGGGAATTTCTGCATTTTCCCACAATATTTGGGGAATTTCTGCATTTTACCTCAAAATAAAGGGAATTTCAGCCTTTTTGCACAAAAATTAGGAGAATTTCTAACTTTTTGCCCCAAATAAAGGGAATTTCTGCATTTTTGCACCAATATTAGGGGAATTTCTGCAATTTTGCTCCAAAATACGGGTCATTTCTACCTTTTTACCCGAAATTAAGTGGAATTTCTGCCATTTTGTCCCAAAATAAGTGAAATTTCTTCAATTTTAGCCAAAAATTAGGGATTTCATTTTTTGCCCCAAAATAATAGGAATTTCTGCCATTTTGCCATGAAATATTTGAAATTTCAGCAATTTTACCCCAAAATAAGGGAAATTTCTGCCTTTTTGCGCAAAAATAAGGAGAATTTCAGCCTTATCACCTCAAAATAAGGGGAATTTCTGCATTTTTGCCACAAAATATAAGGAATTTCTGCCTTTTTTCCCCAAAATATAAGGAATTTCTGCCTTTTTGCCGCAAAATAAGGGGAATTTCTCCTTTTTTGCCCCAAAATAAAGGAAATTTCAGACTTTTTATCTGAAAATAAGTGAAATTTCTGCAATTTTACCTCAAAATAAGGTAAATTCCTGCAATTTTGCCCCAAAATAAAGGAAATTTCTGGAATTTTGCCCCAAAATAAGGGGAATTTCTGATTTTTGCACCAAAATAAAGGGAATTTCTGCCTTTTGCCCCAAAATTAGGGGAATTTCTGCAATTTTGTTCCAAAATATAGGGAATTTCTGCCTTTTTGCCCGAAAATAAGGGGAATGTATACCTTTTGGCCATAAAATGGGAAATTTCTTTATTTTTGCTCCAAAATAAGGGAAATTTCTGCCTTTTTGCCTCTAAATAAGTGGAATTTCTGTCTTTTTCTCCAAAACAAAGGGAATTTCTGTCTTTTTTGCCCAATAATAAGGGGAATTTCTGACTTATTACCCTGAAATAAGTGAAATTTCTGCAATTTTGCCCCAAAATAAAAGAAATTTCTGCAATTTTGCCCCAAAATAAGTGGAATTTCTGAGTTTTGCCCCAAAATAAGGAGAATTTCTGTCTTTTTGACCCAAAAGAAAGAGAATTTCTGCCTTTTTGCTCGAAAATTATGAGAATTTCTGCAATTTTCCTTTAAAATACGGGAAATTTCTGCCTTTTAGCCCAAAATAAAGGGATTTTCTGAATTTTTCCCCAATATTTGGGGAATTTCTGCATTTTACCACTAAATAAGGGGAATTTCTGCATTTTACCTCAAAATAAGAATTTCTGCCTTTTGCCCCAAAATACGGGGAATTTCTGCCTTTTTGTTCCAAAATAAGGAAAATTTCTTCAATTTTGTACCATAACAAAAGAAATTTCTGCTTTTTACCCCAAAATAAGGGAAATTTCTGACTTTTTGCCATGAAATAAATGAAATTTCTGCAATTTTGCCCGAAAATAAGGGAAATTTATGCCTTTTTGCCCCAAATAAAAGAAATTTCTGCCTTTTGCTCCAAAATATGGGGAATTACAACATTTTACCTCAAAATAAGGGGAATTTCAGACTTTTTTCACCAAAATATGGAGAATTTCTGCCTTTTTGCCCCAAAATAAAAAGTATTTCTGCATTTTTGCACCAATATTAGGGGAATTTCTGCAATTTTGCTCCAAAATACGGGTCATTTTTGCCTTTATGCCCGAAATTAAGTGGAATTTCTGCCTTTTTTTCCCGAAATAAGTGAAATTTCTTTAATTTTAGCCAAAAATTAGGGATGTCAACTTTTTGCCCCAAGATAAGGGGAATTTCTGCCACTTTGCTCCAAAATACGGGGAACTTCTGCCTTTTTGCCCGAAAATAAGGGGAATGCATACCTTTTTGCCATAAAAAAGAAAAATTTCTTCATTTTTACTCCAAAATAAGGGGAATTTCTGCATTTTTGCCTCTAAATAAGTGGAATTTCTGTCGTTTTCACCCAAAACAAAGGGAATTTCTGTCTTTTTTGCCCCAAAATAAGGGGAATTTCTGAGGTATTACCGTGAAATAAGTGAAATTTCTGCAATTTTGCCCCAACATATAGGAAATTTCTGCCTTTTTGCCCCCAAATAAAGGGATTTCAGCCTTTTTACCTCAAAATAAGGGGAATTTCTGCATTTTTGCACCAAAATATTAGGAATTTCTGCCTTTTTGCCCCAAAATAAGGAAAATTTCTGCCTTTTTTCCTGAAATAAGTGAAATTTCTGCATTTTTGCCCCAAAATAAGGGAAATTTCTGTAATTTTGCCCCAAAATAAGAGGAATTTTTGAGGTTTACCCCAAAATAAGGAGAATTTCTGTCTTTTTCCCCAACATATAGGGAATTTCTGCCTTTTTGCCCCACAGTTAAGGGAAGTTCTTCAATTTTGCTCCAAAATACGGGGAATTTCTGCCTTTTCGCACGAAAATTAGGGGAATGCATACCTTTTTGCCATAAAAATTGGAAATTTCTTCATTTTTGCCCCAAAGTAAGAGGAATTTCTGATTTTTGCCCACAAATAAGGGAAATTTTTGCAATTTTGCCCTAAAATAAGGGGAATTTCTGCCTTTTTCCACAAAATAAGGAGAATTTCTGCCTTTGTGTCCAAAAATAAAGAAAATTACTGTATTTTTTACCCCAAAATTAGGTGAGTTTCTTCAATTTTGCTCCGTAATACGGTGATTATCTGCCTTTTTCGCCGAAAATTAGGGGAATTTCTGCATTTTGCCACAAAATAAGTGAAATTTATGCAGTTTTACCCCAAAATAAGGGGAATTTCTCCCTTTTTGCCACAAAATTAGGGGAATCTGCAATTTTGCTCCAAAATACGTGGAATTTCTGCCTTCTTGCCCGAAAATAATAGGAATGTATATCTTTTTGCCATAAAAAAGGGAAATTTCTTCATTATTGCCCGAAAATAAGGGGATTTTCCGCCTTTTTGACTCAAAATAACTGAAATTTCTGCCTTTTCCCCCAAAATAAATGAAATTTCTGTCTTTTTCCCCCAAAATAAGGGGAATTTCTGACTTTTTGCCCGAAAATAAGGGGAATTTCAGGGTATTTATCTCAAAATGAGGGGAATTTCTGCCTTTTTGCCCCAAAATATGGGGAATTTCTGCCTTTTTGGCCCAAAATAAAAAAAATTTCTGCAATTTTGTTTCAAAATAAAAGAAATTTCTGCCTTTTTGCCCCAAAATAAGAAAATTTCTGCCTTTTCTCTGAAATAAGTGAAATTTCTGCAATTTTGCCCCAAAATAAGGGAAATTTCTGCAATTTTGCCCCAATGTCAAGGAAATTTCTGCAATTTTGCCCCAAAATAAGGGGAATTTCTGATTTTTGCTCCCGAAAAAAGGAGATTTTCTGCCTTTTTGCCCGAAAATTATGAGAATTTCTGCAATTTTGCTTCAAAATATGGGGAATTTCTGCCTTTTAGCTCCAAAATAAAGGGAATTTCTGCATTTTCCCCCAATATTTGGGGAATTTCTGCATTTTACCTCTAAATAAGGGGAATTTCTGCATTTTAACTCAAAATAGGAAGAATTTCTGCCTTTTGCCCCAAAATATGGGGAATTTCTTCTTTTTGTTTCAAAATAATGAAAATTTCTTCAATTTTGTACCATAATAAAAGAAATTTCTGCTTTTTGCCCCAAAATAAAGGGAATTTCTGACTTTTTGCTTTGAAAAAAATGAAATTTCTGCATTTTTCCCCGAAAATAAGGGAAATTTGTGCTTTTTTGCCCCAAAATAAGGGGAATTTCTGCCTTTTGAACCCAAATATGGGGAATTTCAACATTTTACCTCAAAATAAAAGGAAATTCAGCCTTTTTGCCCTAAAATATGGAGAATTTCTGTCTTTTTGCCCCAAATAAAGGGAATTTCTGCATTTTTGCACCAATATTAGGGGAATTTCTACAATTTTGCTCCATAATACGGGTCATTTCTGCCTTTATGCCCAAATGAAGTGGAATTTCTGCCTTTTTGTACCAAAATAAGTGAAATTTCTTCAAGTTTAGCCAAAAATTAGGGATTTCATTTTTTGCCTCAAAATAAAAGGAATTTCTGCCATTTTGCCATGAAATATTTGAAATTCCAGCAATTTTACTCCAAAATAAGGGAAATTTCTGCCTTTTTGACCCAAAATAAGGGGAATTTCAGGCTTAATTCCTCAAAATAAGGGGAATTTCTGCATTATTGCCGCAAAATATAAGGAATTTCTGCTTTTTTGCCCCAAAATAAGTAAATTTTCTGCTAATTTTGCCCCAAAATAAGGGGAATTTCTCCCTGTTTGCCCCAAAATAAAGGAAATTTCAGGCTTTTTACCTGAAAATAAGTGAAATTTCTGCAATTTTACCTCAAAATAAGGTAAATTTTTGCAATTTCGCCCAAAAATAAAGGAAATTTCTGGAATTTTGCCCCAAAATAAGGGGAATTTCTGATTTTTGCACCAAAATAAAGGGAATTTCTGCCTTTTGCCTCAAAATTAGGGGAATTTCTACAATTTTGTTCCAAAATACAGGGAATTTCTGCCCTTTTGCCCGAAAATGAGTGGAATGCATACTTTTTGGCCATAAAAAAAATTTCTTCATTGTTGCTCCAAAATAAGGGGAATTTCTGCCTTTTTGCCTCTACATAATTGAAATTGCTGTCCTTTTCTCCCCAAACAAAGGGAATTTCTGTCTTTTTTGCCCAATAATAAGGGGAATTTCTGACTTATTACCCTGAAATAAGTGAAATTTCTGCAATTTTGCCCCAAAATAAGTGAAATTTCTCCAATTTATCCCCAAAATAAGGGAAATTTCTGGAATTTTGCCCCAAAATAAGTGGAATTTCTGAGTTTTGCCCCAAAATAAGGAGAATTTCTGTCTTTTTGACCCAACAAATAGGGAATTTCTGCCTTTTTGCCCCACAACTAGAGGAATTTCTGCAATTTTGCTCCAAAATACGGGAAATTTCTGCTTTTTTTCCCAAAAATAAGAGGAATGTATACCTTTTGCAACAAAAAAGGGAAATTTCTTCATTTTTGCCTCAAAATAAAAGGTTTTTCTGCCTTTTAACCTAAAAATAAATGAAATTTCTGCATTTTTATACAAAAATAAACGGAATTTCTGTCTTTTTGCCCCAAAATAAAAGGAATTTTTGAATTATACCCTGAAATTAGTGAAATTTCTGCAATTTTGCAACAAATTAAGAGAAATTTCTGCCTTTTTGACACAAAATAAGGAGAATTTTTGAATTTTGTCACAAAATAGCAGGAATTTCTGACTTTTTGCCCCAAAATAAGAAAAATTCCTGCCTTTTTTCCCTGAAATAAGTGAAATTTCTGCAATTTTGCCCCAAAATAAGTGAAATTTCTGCAATTTTGCAACGAAATAAGGGAAATTTTTGGAATTTTGCCCCCAAATAAGGGGAATTTCAGCCTTTTTACCTCAAAATAAAGGGAATTTCAGCATTTTTGCCACAAAATATTAGGAATTTCTGCCTTTTTGCCCCAAAATACAGGAAATTTCTGGAATATTGCCCCAAAATAAGAGGAATTTCTGATTTTTGAACCAAAATAAAGGGAATTTCTTCCTTTTGCCCCAAAATTAGGGGAATTTCTGCAATTTTGTTCCAAAATAGGGGGAATATCTGCCTTTTTGCCCGAAAATAAGGGGAATGCATACCTTTTTGCCATAAAAAAGAAAAATTTCTTCATTTTTGCTCCAAAATAAGTGGAATTTCTGCCTTTTTGCCTCTAAATAAGTGGAATTTCTGTCTTTTTCTCCCAAATCAAAGGAAATTTCTGTCTTTTTTGCCCAATAATAAGGGGAATTTTTGACTTATTACCCTGAAATAAGTGAAATTTCTGCAATTTTGCTCAAAAACAAGTGAAATTTCTGCAATTTTGCCCCAAAATAAGAGAAATTTCTGGAATTTTGCCTCAAAATAAGTGGAATTTCTGTAATTTTGCCCCAAAATAAGGAGAATTTGTGTCTTTTTCACCCAACAAATAGGGAATTTCTGCCTTTTTGCCCAACAACTAGGAGATTTTCTGCAATTTTGCTCCAAAATACGAGGAATTTTTGCTTTTTTTACCAAAAATAAGAGGAATGTATACTTTTTGCCACAAAAAAGAGAAATTTCTTTATTTTTGCCCCAAAATAAGAGGAATTTCTGCCTTTTTACCTCAAAATAAGTGAAATTTCTGCCTTTTTCCCAAAAAAAATAGATGGAATGTCTGTCTTTTTGTCCCAAAATAAAAGGAATTTTGAATTATGCCCTGTAATAAGTGAAATTTCTGCAATTTTGCCCCAAAATAAGAGAAATTTCTGCCTTTTTGACACAAAATAATGGGAATTTCTGCATTTTTGCTACAAAATATTAGGAATTTCTGGTTTTTTGCCCCAAAATAAGGAAAATTCCTGCCTTTTATCTCTGAAATAAGTGAAATTTCTGAAATTTTGCCTCAAAATAAGTGAAATTTCTGCAATTTTGCTTCAAAATGAGGGAAATTTCTGGAATTTTGTTCCCAAATAAAGGGAATATCATCCTTTTTACCTCAAAATAAGGGGAATTTCAGCATTTTTGCCACAAAATATTAGGAATTTCTGCCTTTTTGCCCCAAAATAAAGAAAATTTCTGCCTTTTTCCCTGAAATAAGTGAAATTTCTGCAATTTTGCCCCAAAATAAGTGAATTTTCTGCAATTTTGCCCCAAATAAAGGAAATTTCTGGAATTTTGCCCCAAAATAATTGGAATTTCTGACTTTTGCCCCACAATAAGGAGAATATCTGACTTTTGCCCTAACATATAGGGAATTTCTGCCTTTTGCCCCACAATTAGGGGAATTTCTGCAATTTTGCACCAAAATAAAGGGAATTTCTCCCTTTTGCCCGAAAGTAAGGGGAATGTATACCTTTTGCCAAAAAACGGAAATTTCTTCATTTTTGCCCCAAAATAAGAGGAATTTCTGCCTTTTTACCTCAAAATAATTGAAATTTCTGCCTTTCTTCCCAAAAATAAACGGAATTTCTGTCTTTTTGCCCCAAAATAAAAGGAATCTTTGAATTATGCCCTGGAATAAGTGAAATTTCTGCAATTTTGCCCAAAAATAAAAGAAATTTCTGCCTTTTTGCCACAAAATAAAAGGAATTTCTGTTATTTTGCCCAAAAATAAGGGAAATTTCTGCCTTTTGTCCCGAAATAAGGGGGATTTCAGCCTTTATACCTCAAAATAAGGGGAATTTCTGCATTTTTGGCACAAAATATTTAGAATTTCTGAAATTTTGCTCCAAAATATTGAAAATTTCTGCCTTTTTTCCCTGAAATAAGTGAAATTTCTGCAATTTTGCCCCAAAATATGTGAAATTTCTGCCATTTTGCCCCAAAATAAGGGAAATTTCCGGAATTTTTCCCAAAATAATTGGAATTTCTGAGTTTTACCCCAAAATAAAAAGAATTTCTGTGTTTTGGCCCCAACATATAGGGAATTTCTGCATTTTTACCCCACAACTAGGGGAATTTCTGCAATTTTGCTCCAAAAATACGGGGAATTTCTGCTTTTTTTCCCCAAAATAAGAAGAATGTATACCTTTTACCACAAAAAAGGAAAATTTCTTCATTTTTGTTCCAAAATAAGAGGAATTTCTGCCTTTTAACCTCAAAATAAGTGAAATTTCTGCCTTTTTATTAAAAATAAACGGAATTTCTGCCTTTTGCCCCAAAATAAAAGGGATTTTTGAATTATGCCCTGAGATAAGTGAAATTTCTGGAATTTTGCCCCAAAATAAAGAAATTTCTGCCTTTTTGACACAAAATATTAGGAATTTTTGCATTTTTGCCCCAAAATAAGGAAAATTCCTGCCTTTTTTTCCCTGAAATAAGTGAAATTTCTGCAATTTTGCCCCAAAATAAGTGAAATTTCTGGAATTTTGCCCCAAAATAAGGGAAATTTCTGGAATTTTGCCTCCAAATAAGGGGTATTTCAGCCTTTTTATCTCAAAATAATGGGAATTTCAGCATTTTTGCCACAAAATATTAGGAATTTCTGCCTTTTTGCCTCAAAATAAGGAAAATTTCTGCCTTTTTTCCCTGAAATAAGTAAAATTTCTGCAATTTTGCCCCAAAATAAGTGAAATTTCTGCAATTTTGCCCCAAATAAGGGAAATTTCTGGAATTTTGCCCCAAAATAATTGGAAATTTGAGTTTTGCCCAAAAATAAGGAGAATATCTGACTTTTGCCCTAAGATATAGGGTATTTTTGCCATTTTGCCCCACAAATAGGGGTATTTCTGAAATTTTGTTCCAAAATACGGGGAATTTCTGCCTTTTTGCCCGAAAATAAGGGGAATGTATACCTTTTGCCAAAAAAAGGAAATTTCTTCAATTTTGCCCCAAAATAAGAGGAATTTCTGCCTTTTAACCTCAAAATAAGTGAAATTTCTGCCTTTCTACCCAAAAATAAACGGAATTTTGTCATTTTGCCCCGAAATAAAAGGAATTTTTGAATTATGCCCTGAAATAAGTGAAATTTCTGCAATTTTACCCCAAAATAAAGAAATTTCTGCCTTTTTGCCACAAAATAAGGGGAATTTCTGTCTTTTTGCCCCAAAATAAGGGAAATTTATCCCTTTTTGCCCCCAAATAAGGGAAATTTCAGCCTTTTTACCTCAAAATAAGGGGAATTTCTGCATTTTTGCGACAAAATATTAGGAATTTCTGCCTTTTTGCTCCAAAATAAGGAAAATTTCTGCTTTTTTTCCATGAAATAAGTGAAATTTCTGCAATTTTGCCCTAAAATAAGCAAAATTTCTGGAATTTTGCTCCAAAATAAGGGAAATTTCTGGAATTTTGCCTCAGAATAAGTGGAATTTCTGAGTTGTGCCCAAAAATGTGGAGAATTTTTGTCTTTTTGCCTCAACATATAGGGAATTTCTGCCTTTTTGCCCCACAATTAGGGGAATTTCTGCAATTTTGCTCCAAAATACGGGAATTTTTGCTTTTTTGCCTGAAAATAAGGGGAATGTATATCTTTTGCCACAAAAATGAAATTTCTTCATTTTTGCCCCAAAATAAGAGGAATTTCTGCATTTTTACCTCAAAATAAGTGAAATTTCTGCCTTTTTACCCAAAATAAACGGAATTTCTGTCTTATTGCCACAAAATAAAAGGAATTTTGAATTATGCCCTGAAATAAGTGAAATTTCTGCAATTTTGCCCCAAAATAAGTGAAATTTCTGCCTTTTTGACACAAAATAATGGAAATTTCTGCATTTTTTCAAAAAATATTGGGAATTTCTGCCTTTTTGCCCCAAAATAAGGAAAATTTCTGCATTTTTTCCCTGAAATTAGTGAAATTTCTGCAATTTTGCCCAAAATAAGTGAAATTTCGACAATTTTTCCCCAAAATAACTAAAATTTCTGCAATGTTGCCCAAAAATAAGGGAAATTTCTGGAATTTTGCCCAAAAATAAGTGGAATTTCTGAGTTTTGCCCCAAAATAAAAAGAATTTCTGTCTTTTTACCCCAACATATAGGGAATTTCTGCATTTTTGCCCCACAATTTGGAGAATTTCTGCAATTTTGCTTCAAAATATGGGGAATTTCTCCTTTTTATCCCGAAAATAAGGGGAATGTATACCTTTTGCCACAAAAAAAAATTTCTTCATTTTTGCCCCAAAATAAGAGGAATTTCTGCATTTTTACCTCAAAATAAGTGAAATTTCTGCCTTTTTTCCCCAAAAATAAATGGAATTTCTATCTTTTTGCCCCAAAATAAAAGGAATTTTTGAATTATGCCCTGAAATAAGTGAAATTTCTTCAATTTTGCCCCAAAATAAGGGAAATTTCTGACTTTTTGACACAAACTAAGGGGAATTTCTGCATTTTTGCCACAAAATTTAGGAATTTCTGTCTTTTTGCCCCAAAATAAAGAAAATTTCTGTCTTTCTTCTCTGAAATAAAAGAAATTTCTGCAATTTTGCCCCAAAATAAGTGAAATTTCTGCAATTTTGCCCCAAAATAAGTGGAATTTCGGAGTTTTGCCCCAAAATAAGGAGAATTTCTGTCTTTTTGCCCCAACAAATAGAAAATTTCTCCTTTTTTGCCCCACAACTAGGGGAATTTCTGCAATTTTGCTCCAAAAATACAGGGAATTTCTGCTTTTTCTTCCAAAAATAAGGGGAATGTATACCTTTGGCCAAAAAAAAAGGGAAATTTCTTCATTTTTGCCCCAAAATAATAGGAATTTCTGCCTTTTTACATCAATATAAGTGAAATTTCTGCCTTTTTACCCAAAATAAACGGAATTTCTGTCTTTTTGCCCCAAAATAAAAGGAATTTTTGAATTTTGCCCTGAAATAAGGGAAATTTCTCCAATTTTGCCTTATCATAAAAGTAATTTCTGCTTTTTTGTCACAAAATAAGGGGAATTTCTGCATTTTTGCCACAAAATATTAGGAATTTCTGACTTTTTGCCCCAAAATAAGAAAATTTCTGCCTTTATTCCCTGAAATAAGTGAAATTTCTGTAATTTTGCCCCAAAATAAGTGAAATTTCTGCAATTTTGCCCCAAAATAAGAGAAATTTCTGGAAATTTCCCCAAAATAAATGGAATTTCTGAGTTTTGCCCCAAAATAAAAAGAATTTTGTCTTTTTGCCCCAACATATAGGGAATTTCTGCATTTTTGCCCCACAATTAGAGGAATTTCTGCAATTTTGCTCCAAAATACGGGGAATTTCTGCTTTTTAGCCCGAAAATAAAAATAATGTATACCTTTTGCCACAAAAAAAGAAATTTCTTCATTTTTGCCTCAAAATAAAAGGAATTTCTACATTTTTACCTAAAAATAAGTGAAATTTCTGCCTTTTTACCCAAAAATAAACAGAATTTCTGTTTTTTTTGCCCCAAAATAAAAGGAATTTTTGAATTATGCCCTGAAATAAGTGATATTTCTGCAATTTTTCCCCAAAAATAAAAGAAATTTCTGCCTTTTTGCCACAAAATAAAGGCAATTTCTGTCTTTTTGCTCCAAAATAATTAAATTTCTGCCTTTTTGTCCCGAAAAAAAGGGAATTTCAGCCTTTATACCTCAAAGTAAGGGGAATTTCTGCATTTTTGGCACAAAATATGGAGAATTTTTGCAATTTTGCTCCAAAATATTGAAAATTTCTGCCTTTTTTCCCTGAAATAAGTGAAATTTCTGAAATTTTGCCCCAAAATAATTGAAATTTCTGCAATTTTGCCCCAAAATAAGTGAAATTTCTGCAATTTTGCCCCAAAATAAGGGGAATTTCTGGAATTTTCCCCAAAATAATTGGAATTTCTGAGTTTTACCCCAAAATAAAAAGAATTTCTGTGTTTTTGCCCCAACATATAGGGAATTTCTGCATTTTTGCCCCACAACTAGGGGAATTTCTGCAATTTTGCTCCAAAAAACGGGGAATTTCTGCTTTTTTTCCCAAAAATAAGAGGAATGTATACCTTTTACCACAAAAAAGGAAAATTTCTTCATTTTTGCCCCAAAATAAGAGGAATTTCTGCCTTTTAACCTCAAAATAAGTGAAATTTCTGCCTTTTTATTAAAAATAAACGGAATTTCTGCCTTTTGCCCCAAAATAAAAGGAATTTTTGAATTATGCCCTGAAATAAGTGAAATTTCTGGAATTTTGCCCCAAAAAAGAGAAATTTCTGCCTTTTTGACACAAAATATTAGGAATTTCTGCCTTTTTGCCCCAAAATAAGAAAAATTCCTGCCTTTTTTTCCCTGAAATAAGTGAAATTTCTGCAATTTTGCCCCAAAATAAGTGAAATTTCTGGAATTTTGCCCCAAAATAAGGGAAATTTCTGGAATTTTGCCCCCAAATAAGGGGTATTTCAGCCTTTTTATCTCAAAATAATGGGAATTTCAGCATTTTTGCCACAAAATATTAGGAATTTCTGCCTTTTTGCCTCAAAATACGGAAAATTTCTGCCTTTTTTTCCCTGAAATAAGTGAAATTTCTGCAATTTTGCCCCAAAATAAGTGAAATTTCTGCAATTTTGCCCCAAATAAGGGAAATTTCTGGAATTTTGCCCCAAAATAATTGGAAATTTGAGTTTTGCCCCAAAATAAGGAGAATATCTGACTTTTGCCCTAAGATATAGGGAATTTTTGCCATTTTGCCCCACAAATAGGGGTATTTCTGAAATTTTGTTCCAAAATACGGGGAATTTCTGCCTTTTTGCCCGAAAATAAGGGGAATGTATACCTTTTGCCAAAAAAAAAAAAAAATTTCTTCAATTTTGCCCCAAAATAAGAGGAATTTCTGCCTTTTAACCTCAAAATAAGTGAAATTTCTGCCTTTCTACCCAAAAATAAACGGAATTTTGTCATTTTGCCCCGAAATAAAAGGAATTTTTGAATTATGCCCTGAAATAAGTGAAATTTCTGCAATTTTACCCCAAAATAAAGAAATTTCTGCCTTTTTGCCACAAAATAAGGGGAATTTCTGTCTTTTTGCCCCAAAATAAGGGAAATTTATC
The DNA here is from genome assembly GCF_963924665.1 of Micromys minutus. Taxonomy (NCBI): domain Eukaryota; kingdom Metazoa; phylum Chordata; class Mammalia; order Rodentia; family Muridae; genus Micromys; species Micromys minutus. The sequence continues at coordinate 144,143 of NW_027667771.1, forward strand.
CCTTTTTGCCCCCAAATAAGGGAAATTTCAGCCTTTTTACCTCAAAATAAGGGGAATTTCTGCATTTTTGCGACAAAATATTAGGAATTTCTGCCTTTTTGCTCCAAAATAAGGAAAATTTCTGCTTTTTTTCCATGAAATAAGTGAAATTTCTGCAATTTTGCCCTAAAATAAGCAAAATTTCTGGAATTTTGCTCCAAAATAAGGGAAATTTCTGGAATTTTGCCTCAGAATAAGTGGAATTTCTGAGTTGTGCCCAAAAATGTGGAGAATTTTTGTCTTTTTGCCTCAACATATAGGGAATTTCTGCCTTTTTGCCCCACAATTAGGGGAATTTCTGCAATTTTGCTCCAAAATACGGGAATTTTTGCTTTTTTGCCTGAAAATAAGGGGAATGTATATCTTTTGCCACAAAAATGAAATTTCTTCATTTTTGCCCCAAAATAAGAGGAATTTCTGCATTTTTACCTCAAAATAAGTGAAATTTCTGCCTTTTTACCCAAAATAAACGGAATTTCTGTCTTATTGCCACAAAATAAAAGGAATTTTTGAATTATGCCCTGAAATAAGTGAAATTTCTGCAATTTTGCCCCAAAATAAGTGAAATTTCTGCCTTTTTGACACAAAATAATGGAAATTTCTGCATTTTTTCAAAAAATATTGGGAATTTCTGCCTTTTTGCCCCAAAATAAGGAAAATTTCTGCATTTTTTCCCTGAAATTAGTGAAATTTCTGCAATTTTGCCCAAAATAAGTGAAATTTCGACAATTTTTCCCCAAAATAACTAAAATTTCTGCAATGTTGCCCAAAAATAAGGGAAATTTCTGGAATTTTGCCCAAAAATAAGTGGAATTTCTGAGTTTTGCCCCAAAATAACAAGAATTTCTGTCTTTTTACCCCAACATATAGGGAATTTCTGCATTTTTGCCCCTAAATTGGAGAATTTCTGCAATTTTGCTTCAAAATATGGGGAATTTCTCCTTTTTATCCCAAAAATAAGGGGAATGTATACCTTTTGCCACAAAAAAAGGAAATTTCTTCATTTTTGCCCCAAAATAAGAGGAATTTCTGCATTTTTACCTCAAAATAAGTGAAATTTCTGCCTTTTTTCCCCAAAAATAAACGGAATTTCTATTTTTGCCCCAAAATAAAAGGAATTTTTGAATTATGCCCTGAAATAAGTGAAATTTCTTCAATTTTGCCCCAAAATAAGGGAAATTTCTGACTTTTTGACACAAAATTAGAGGAATTTCTGCATTTTTGCCACAAAATTTAGGAATTTCTGTCTTTTTGCCCCAAAATAAAGAAAATTTCTGTCTTTCTTCTCTGAAATAAAAAAAATTTCTGCTATTTTGCCCCAAAATAAGTGAAATTTCTGCAATTTTGCCCCAAAATAAGTGGAATTTCGGAGTTTTGCCCCAAAATAAGGAGAATTTCTGTCTTTTTGCCCCAACAAATAGAAAATTTCTCCTTTTTTGCCCCACAACTAAGGGAATTTCTGCAATTTTGCTCCAAAATACAGGGAATTTCTGCTTTTTCTTCCAAAAATAAGGGGAATGTATACCTTTGGCCAAAAAAAAAGGGAAATTTCTTCATTTTTGCCCCAAAATAATAGGAATTTCTGCCTTTTTACATCAATATAAGTGAAATTTCTGCCTTTTTACCCAAAATAAACGGAATTTCTGTCTTTTTGCCCCAAAATAAAAGGAATTTTTGAATTTTGCCCTGAAATAAGGGAAATTTCTGCAATTTTGCCTTATCATAAAAGTAATTTCTGCTTTTTTGTCACAAAATAAGGGGAATTTCTGCATTTTTGCCACAAAATATTAGGAATTTCTGACTTTTTGCCCCAAAATAAGAAAATTTCTGCCTTTATTCCCTGAAATAAGTGAAATTTCTGTAATTGTGCCCCAAAATAAGTGAAATTTCTGCAATTTTGCCCCAAAATAAGAGAAATTTCTGGAATTTTCCCCAAAATAAATGGAATTTCTGAGTTTTGCCCCAAAATAAAAAGAATTTTGTCTTTTTGCCCCAACATATAGGGAATTTCTGCATTTTTGCCCCACAATTAGAGAAATTTCTGCAATTTTGCTCCAAAATACGGGGAATTTCTGCTTTTTAGCCCGAAAATAAAAATAATGTATACCTTTTGCCACAAAAAAAGAAATTTCTTCATTTTTGCCTCAAAATAAAAGGAATTTCTACATTTTTACCTAAAAATAAGTGAAATTTCTGCCTTTTTACCCAAAAATAAACGGAATTTCTGTTTTTTTTGCCCCAAAATAAAAGGAATTTTTGAATTATGCCCTGAAATAAGTGATATTTCTGCAATTTTTCCCCAAAAATAAAAGAAATTTCTGCCTTTTTGCCACAAAATAAAGGCAATTTCTGTCTTTTTGCTCCAAAATAATTAAATTTCTGCCTTTTTGTCCCGAAAAAAAGGGAATTTCAGCCTTTATACCTCAAAGTAAGGGGAATTTCTGCATTTTTGGCACAAAATATGGAGAATTTTTGCAATTTTGCTCCAAAATATTGAAAATTTCTGCCTTTTTTCCCTGAAATAAGTGAAATTTCTGAAATTTTGCCCCAAAATAATTGAAATTTCTGCAATTTTGCCCCAAAATAAGTGAAATTTCTGCAATTTTGCCCCAAAATAAGGGGAATTTCTGGAATTTTCCCCAAAATAATTGGAATTTCTGAGTTTTACCCCAAAATAAAAAGAATTTCTGTGTTTTTGCCCCAACATATAGGGAATTTCTGCATTTTTGCCCCACAACTAGGGGAATTTCTGCAATTTTGCTCCAAAAAACGGGGAATTTCTGCTTTTTTTCCCAAAAATAAGAGGAATGTATACCTTTTACCACAAAAAAGGAAAATTTCTTCATTTTTGCCCCAAAATAAGAGGAATTTCTGCCTTTTAACCTCAAAATAAGTGAAATTTCTGCCTTTTTATTAAAAATAAACGGAATTTCTGCCTTTTGCCCCAAAATAAAAGGAATTTTTGAATTATGCCCTGAAATAAGTGAAATTTCTGGAATTTTGCCCCAAAATAAGAGAAATTTCTGCCTTTTTGACACAAAATATTAGGAATTTCTGCCTTTTTGCCCCAAAATAAGAAAAATTCCTGCCTTTTTTTCCCTGAAATAAGTGAAATTTCTGCAATTTTGCCCCAAAATAAGTGAAATTTCTGGAATTTTGCCCCAAAATAAGGGAAATTTCTGGAATTTTGCCCCCAAATAAGGGGTATTTCAGCCTTTTTATCTCAAAATAATGGGAATTTCAGCATTTTTGCCACAAAATATTAGGAATTTCTGCCTTTTTGCCTCAAAATACGGAAAATTTCTGCCTTTTTTTCCCTGAAATAAGTGAAATTTCTGCAATTTTGCCCCAAAATAAGTGAAATTTCTGCAATTTTGCCCCAAATAAGGGAAATTTCTGGAATTTTGCCCCAAAATAATTGGAAATTTGAGTTTTGCCCCAAAATAAGGAGAATATCTGACTTTTGCCCTAAGATATAGGGAATTTTTGCCATTTTGCCCCACAAATAGGGGTATTTCTGAAATTTTGTTCCAAAATACGGGGAATTTCTGCCTTTTTGCCCGAAAATAAGGGGAATGTATACCTTTTGCCAAAAAAAAAAAAATTTCTTCAATTTTGCCCCAAAATAAGAGGAATTTCTGCCTTTTAACCTCAAAATAAGTGAAATTTCTGCCTTTCTACCCAAAAATAAACGGAATTTTGTCATTTTGCCCCGAAATAAAAGGAATTTTTGAATTATGCCCTGAAATAAGTGAAATTTCTGCAATTTTACCGCAAAATAAAGAAATTTCTGCCTTTTTGCCACAAAATAAGGGGAATTTCTGTCTTTTTGCCCCAAAATAAGGGAAATTTATCCCTTTTTGCCCCCAAATAAGGGAAATTTCAGCCTTTTTACCTCAAAATAAGGGGAATTTCTGCATTTTTGCGACAAAATATTAGGAATTTCTGCCTTTTTGCTCCAAAATAAGGAAAATTTCTGCTTTTTTTCCATGAAATAAGTGAAATTTCTGCAATTTTGCCCTAAAATAAGCAAAATTTCTGGAATTTTGCTCCAAAATAAGGGAAATTTCTGGAATTTTGCCTCAGAATAAGTGGAATTTCTGAGTTGTGCCCAAAAATGTGGAGAATTTTTGTCTTTTTGCCTCAACATATAGGGAATTTCTGCCTTTTTGCCCCACAATTAGGGGAATTTCTGCAATTTTGCTCCAAAATACGGGAATTTTTGCTTTTTTGCCTGAAAATAAGGGGAATGTATATCTTTTGCCACAAAAATGAAATTTCTTCATTTTTGCCCCAAAATAAGAGGAATTTCTGCATTTTTACCTCAAAATAAGTGAAATTTCTGCCTTTTTACCCAAAATAAACGGAATTTCTGTCTTATTGCCACAAAATAAAAGGAATTTTTGAATTATGCCCTGAAATAAGTGAAATTTCTGCAATTTTGCCCCAAAATAAGTGAAATTTCTGCCTTTTTGACACAAAATAATGGAAATTTCTGCATTTTTTCAAAAAATATTGGGAATTTCTGCCTTTTTGCCCCAAAATAAGGAAAATTTCTGCATTTTTTCCCTGAAATTAGTGAAATTTCTGCAATTTTGCCCAAAATAAGTGAAATTTCGACAATTTTTCCCCAAAATAACTAAAATTTCTGCAATGTTGCCCAAAAATAAGGGAAATTTCTGGAATTTTGCCCAAAAATAAGTGGAATTTCTGAGTTTTGCCCCAAAATAACAAGAATTTCTGTCTTTTTACCCCAACATATAGGGAATTTCTGCATTTTTGCCCCTAAATTGGAGAATTTCTGCAATTTTGCTTCAAAATATGGGGAATTTCTCCTTTTTATCCCAAAAATAAGGGGAATGTATACCTTTTGCCACAAAAAAAGGAAATTTCTTCATTTTTGCCCCAAAATAAGAGGAATTTCTGCATTTTTACCTCAAAATAAGTGAAATTTCTGCCTTTTTTCCCCAAAAATAAACGGAATTTCTATTTTTGCCCCAAAATAAAAGGAATTTTTGAATTATGCCCTGAAATAAGTGAAATTTCTTCAATTTTGCCCCAAAATAAGGGAAATTTCTGACTTTTTGACACAAAATTAGAGGAATTTCTGCATTTTTGCCACAAAATTTAGGAATTTCTGTCTTTTTGCCCCAAAATAAAGAAAATTTCTGTCTTTCTTCTCTGAAATAAAAAAAATTTCTGCTATTTTGCCCCAAAATAAGTGAAATTTCTGCAATTTTGCCCCAAAATAAGTGGAATTTCGGAGTTTTGCCCCAAAATAAGGAGAATTTCTGTCTTTTTGCCCCAACAAATAGAAAATTTCTCCTTTTTTTGCCCCACAACTAAGGGAATTTCTGCAATTTTGCTCCAAAATACAGGGAATTTCTGCTTTTTCTTCCAAAAATAAGGGGAATGTATACCTTTGGCCAAAAAAAAAGGGAAATTTCTTCATTTTTGCCCCAAAATAATAGGAATTTCTGCCTTTTTACATCAATATAAGTGAAATTTCTGCCTTTTTACCCAAAATAAACGGAATTTCTGTCTTTTTGCCCCAAAATAAAAGGAATTTTTGAATTTTGCCCTGAAATAAGGGAAATTTCTGCAATTTTGCCTTATCATAAAAGTAATTTCTGCTTTTTTGTCACAAAATAAGGGGAATTTCTGCATTTTTGCCACAAAATATTAGGAATTTCTGACTTTTTGCCCCAAAATAAGAAAATTTCTGCCTTTATTCCCTGAAATAAGTGAAATTTCTGTAATTGTGCCCCAAAATAAGTGAAATTTCTGCAATTTTGCCCCAAAATAAGAGAAATTTCTGGAATTTTCCCCAAAATAAATGGAATTTCTGAGTTTTGCCCCAAAATAAAAAGAATTTTGTCTTTTTGCCCCAACATATAGGGAATTTCTGCATTTTTGCCCCACAATTAGAGAAATTTCTGCAATTTTGCTCCAAAATACGGGGAATTTCTGCTTTTTAGCCCGAAAATAAAAATAATGTATACCTTTTGCCACAAAAAAAGAAATTTCTTCATTTTTGCCTCAAAATAAAAGGAATTTCTACATTTTTACCTAAAAATAAGTGAAATTTCTGCCTTTTTACCCAAAAATAAACGGAATTTCTGTTTTTTTTGCCCCAAAATAAAAGGAATTTTTGAATTATGCCCTGAAATAAGTGATATTTCTGCAATTTTTCCCCAAAAATAAAAGAAATTTTTGCCTTTTTGCCACAAAATAAAGGCAATTTCTGCCTTTTCGCCCCAAAATAATTAAATTTCTGCCTTTTTGTCCCGAAAAAAAGGGAATTTCAGCCTTTATACCTCAAAGTAAGGGGAATTTCTGCATTTTTGGCACAAAATATTGAGAATTTTTGCAATTTTGCTCCAAAATATTGAAAATTTCTGCCTTTTTTCCCTGAAATAAGTGAAATTTCTGAAATTTTGCCCCAAAATAATTGAAATTTCTGCAATATTGCCCCAAAATAAGGGAAATTTCTGGAATTTTCCCAAAAATAAATGGAATTTCTGAGTTTTACCCCAAAATAAAAAGAATTTCTTTGTTTTTGCCCCAACATATAGGGAATTTCTGCCTTTTTGCCCCACAACTAGGGGAATTTCTTCAATTTTGCTCCAAAATACGGGGAATTTCTGCTTTTTTTCCCAAAAATAATAGGAATGTATATTTTTTGCACACAAAAAGGAGAAATTTCTTCATTTTTGCCCCAAAATAAGAGGAATTTCCGCCTTTTAACCTCAAAATAAGTGAAATTTCTGCCTTTTTATTCAAAAATAAACGGAATTTCTGTCTTTTTTCCCAAAAAAAAAGGAATTTTTGAATTATGCCCTGAAATAAGTGAAATTTCTGCAATTTTGCCCCAAAATAAGAGAAATTTCTGCCTTTTTGACACAAAATATTAGGAATTTCTGCCTTTTTGCCCCAAAATAAGGAAAATTCCTGCCTTTTTTCCCTGAAATAAGTGAAATTTCTGCAATTTTGCTCCAAAATAAGTGAAATTTCTGGAATTTTGCCCCAAAATAAGGGAAATTTCTGGAATTTTGCCCCCAAATAAGGGGAATTTCAGCCTTTTTACCTCAAAATAATAGGAATTTCAGCTTTTTTGCCACAAATATTAAGAATTTCTGCCTTTTTGCCCCAAAATAAGAAAAATTTCTGCCTTTTTTCCCTGAAATAAGTGAAATTTCTGCAATTTGCCCGAAATAAGTGAAATTTCTGCAATTTTGCCCCAAATAAGGGAAATTTCTGGAATTTTGCCCCAAATAATTGGAATTTTTAGTTTTTCCTCAAAATAAGGAGAATATCTGACTTTTGCCCTAACACATAGGGAATTTTTTCCTTTTTGCCCCGCAATTAGGGGTATTTCTGAAATTTTGCTCCAAAATACGGGGAATTTCTGCCTTTTTGCCCGAAAATAAGGGGAATATATACCTTTTGCCACAAAAAAGGGAAATTTCTTCATTTTTGCCCCAAAATAAGAGGAATTTCTGCCTTTTAACCGCAAAATAAGTGAAATTTCTGCCTTTCTACCCAAAAATTAAAGGAATTTCTGTTTTTTTGCCCCAAAATAAAAGGAATTTTTGAATTTTGCCCTGAAATAAGGGAAATTTCTGCAATTTTGCCCCAACATAAAAGAAATTTCTGCCTTTTTGACACAAAATAAGGGAAATTTCTGCATTTTTGCCACAAAATATTGAGAATTTCTGCCATTTTGCTCCAAAATATCGAAAATTTCTGCCTTTTTTCTCTGAAATAAGTGAAATTTCTGCAATGTTGACCCAAAATAAGTTAAATTTTTGCAATTTTGCCCCAAAATAAGGGAAATTTCTGGAATTTTCCCCAAAATAAATGCAATTTCTGAGTTTTGCCCTCAAAATAAATAGAATTTCTGACTTTTTGCCCCAACATATAGGGAATTTCTGCATTTTTGCCCCACAAGTAGAGGAATTTCTGCAATTTTCCTCCAAAATACGGGGAATTTCTGCTTTTTAGCCCGAAAATAAAAAAATGTATACCTTTTGCCACAAAAAAAAGAAATTTCTTCATTTTTGCCTCAAAATAAGAGGAATTTCTGCATTTTTACCTCAAAATAAGTGAAATTTCTGCCTTTTTACTCAAAAATAAATGGAATTTCTGTCTTTTTGCCCCAAAATAAAAGGAAATTTTGAATTATGCCCTGAAATAAGTGATATTTCTGCAATTTTTCCCCAAAATAAAAGAAATTTCTGCCTTTTTGCCACAAAATAAGGGCAATTTCTGTATTTTTGCCCCAAAATAAGGGAAATTTCTGCCTTTTTGTCCCAAAATAAGGGGAATTTTAGCCTTTATACCTCAAAATAAGGGGAATTTCTGCATTTTTGTCACAAAATATTGAGAATTTCTGCAATTTTGCTCCAAAATATTGAAAATTTCTGCCTTTTTTTCCTGAAATAAGTGAAATTTCTGCAATTTTGCCCCAAAATAAGTGAAATTTCTGCAATTTTGCCCCAAAATAATGGAAATTTCTGGAATTTTCCCCAAAATAAATGGAATTTCTGAGTTTTGCCCTCAAAATAAATAGAATTTCTGACTTTTTGCCCCAACATATAGGGAATTTCTGCATTTTTGCCCCACAAGTAGAGGAATTTCTGCAATTTTGCTCCAAAATACGGGGAATTTCTGCTTTTTAGCCCGAAAATAAAAAAATGTATACCTTTTGCCACAAAAAAAAGAAATTTCTTCATTTTTGCCTCAAAATAAGAGGAATTTCTGCATTTTTACCTCAAAATAAGTGAAATTTCTGCCTTTTTACTCAAAAATAAATGGAATTTCTGTCTTTTTGCCCCAAAATAAAAGGAAATTTTGAATTATGCCCTGAAATAAGTGATATTTCTGCAATTTTTCCCCAAAATAAAAGAAATTTCTGCCTTTTTGCCACAAAATAAGGGCAATTTCTGTATTTTTGCCCCAAAATAAGGGAAATTTCTGCCTTTTTGTCCCAAAATAAGGGGAATTTTAGCCTTTATACCTCAAAATAAGGGGAATTTCTGCATTTTTGTCACAAAATATTGAGAATTTCTGCAATTTTGCTCCAAAATATTGAAAATTTCTGCCTTTTTTTCCTGAAATAAGTGAAATTTCTGCAATTTTGCCCCAAAATAAGTGAAATTTCTGCAATTTTGCCCCAAAATAATGGAAATTTCTGGAATTTTCCCCAAAATAAATGGAATTTCTGAGTTTTACCCCAAAATAAAAAGAATTTCTGTGTTTTTGCCCCAACATATAGGGAATTTCTGCCTTTTTGCCCCAGAACTAGGGGAATTTCTGCAATTTTGCTTTAAAATACGGGGAATTTCTGCCTTTTTTTCTCAAAAATAAGAGGAATGTATACCTTTTGCCACAGAAAAGGGAAATTTCTTCATTTTTGCACCAAAATAAGAGGAATTTCTGCCTTTTAACCTCAAAATAAGTGAAATTTCTGCCTATCGACCCAAAAATAAATGGAATTTCTGTTATTTTGCCCCAAAATAAAAGGAATTTTTGAATTATGCCCTGAAAAAAGTGAAATTTCTGCAATTTTACCCCAAAATAAAAGAAATTTCTGCTTTTTGCCACAAAATAAAAGGAATTTCTGTCTTTTTGCCCAAAAATAAGGGAAATTTCTGCCTTTTTGTTCCAAAATAATGGAAATTTTAGCCTTTTTACCTCAAAATAAAGGGAATTTCTGCATTTTTGCCACAAAATATTGAGAATTTCTGCCATTTTGCTCCAAAATATCGAAAATTTCTGCCTTTTTTCCCTGAAATAAGTGAAATTTCTGCAATTTTGCCCCAAAGTAAGTAAAATTTCTGCAATTTAGCCCCCAAATAAGGGAAATTTCTGGAATTTTCCCCAAAATAAATGGAATTTCTGAGTTTTGCCCCAAAATAAAGAATTTCTGTCTTTTGCTTCTACATATAGGGAATTTCTGCATTTTTGCCCCATAATTAGGGGAATTTCTGCAATTTTGCTCCAAATATGGGGAATTTCTGCTTTTTAGCCCGAAAATAAAAGTAATGTATACCTTTTGCCACAAAAAAAGAAATTTTTTAATTTTTGCCCTAAAATAAAAGGAATTTCTGCATTTTTACCTCAAAATAAGTGAAATTTCTGCCTTTTTATCCAAAAATAAACGGAATTTCTGTCTTTTTGCCCCAAAATAAAAGGAATTTTTGAATTTTGCCCTGAAATAAGGGAAATTTCTGCAATCTTGCCCCAACATAAAAGAAATTTCTGCCTTTTTGACACAAAATAAGGGGAATTTCTGCATTTTTGCCAGAAAATATTAGGAATTTCTGACTTTTTGCCCCAAAATAAGAAAATTTCTGCCTTTTTTCCCTAAAATAAGTGAAATTTCTGCAATTTTGCCCCAAAATAAGGGAAATTTCTGCATTTTTGTTCCGAAATAAGGGGAATTTCAGCCTTTTTACCTCAAAATAGGGGAATTTCTGCATTTTTGCCACAAAATATTGAGAATTTCTGCCATTTTGCTCCAAAATATTGAAAATTTCTGCCTTTTTTCTCTGAAATAAGTGAAATTTCTGCAATGTTGCCCCAAAATAAGTGAAATTTTTGCAATTTTGCCCCAAAATAAGGGAAATTTCTGGAATTTTCCCCAAAATAAATGGAATTTCTGAGTTTTGCCCCAAAATAAAAAGAATTTCTGTCTTTTTGCCCCAACATATAGGGAATTTCTGCATTTTTGCCCCACAAGTAGAGGAATTACTGCAATTTTGCTCCAAAATACGGGGAATTTCTGCTTTTTAGCCCGAAAATAAAAAAATGTATACCTTTTGCCACAAAAAAAAGAAATTTCTTCATTTTTGCCTCAAAATAAGAGGAATTTCTGCATTTTTACCTCAAAATAAGTGAAATTTCTGCCTTTTTACTCAAAAATAAATGGAATTTCTGTCTTTTTGCCCCAAAATAAAAGGAAATTTTGAATTATGCCCTGAAATAAGTGATATTTCTGCAATTTTTCCCCAAAATAAAAGAAATTTCTGCCTTTTTGCCACAAAATAAGGGCAATTTCTGTATTTTTGCCCCAAAATAAGGGAAATTTCTGCCTTTTTGTCCCAAAATAAGGGGAATTTTAGCCTTTATACCTCAAAATATGGGGAATTTCTGCATTTTTGTCACAAAATATTGAGAATTTCTGCAATTTTGCTCCAAAATATTGAAAATTTCTGCCTTTTTTCCTGAAATAAGTGAAATTTCTGCAATTTTGCCCCAAAATAAGTGAAATTTCTGCAATTTTGCCCCAAAATAATGGAAATTTCTGGAATTTTCCCCAAAATAAATGGAATTTCTGAGTTTTACCCCAAAATAAAAAGAATTTCTGTGTTTTTGCCCCAACATATAGGGAATTTCTGCCTTTTTGCCCCTGAACTAGGGGAATTTCTGCAATTTTGCTTTAAAATACGGGGAATTTCTGCCTTTTTTTCTCAAAAATAAGAGGAATGTATACCTTTTGCCACAGAAAAGGGAAATTTCTTCCTTTTTGCATCAAAATAAGAGGAATTTCTGCCTTTTAACCTCAAAATAAGTGAAATTTCTGCCTATCGACCCAAAAATAAATGGAATTTCTGTTATTTTGCCCCAAAATAAAAGGAATTTTTGAATTATGCCCTGAAAAAAGTGAAATTTCTGCAATTTTACCCCAAAATAAAAGAAATTTCTGCTTTTTGCCACAAAATAAAAGGAATTTCTGTCTTTTTGCCCAAAAATAAGGGAAATTTCTGCCTTTTTGTTCCAAAATAATGGAAATTTTAGCCTTTTTACCTCAAAATAAAGGGAATTTCTGCATTTTTGCCACAAAATATTGAGAATTTCTGCCATTTTGCTCCAAAATATCGAAAATTTCTGCCTTTTTTCCCTGAAATAAGTGAAATTTCTGCAATTTTGCCCCAAAGTAAGTAAAATTTCTGCAATTTAGCCCCAAAATAAGGGAAATTTCTGGAATTTTCCCCAAAATAAATGGAATTTCTGAGTTTTGCCCCAAAATAAAGAATTTCTGTCTTTTGCTTCTACATATAGGGAATTTCTGCATTTTTGCCCCATAATTAGGGGAATTTCTGCAATTTTGCTCCAAATACGGGGAATTTCTGCTTTTTAGCCCGAAAATAAAAGTAATGTATACCTTTTGCCACAAAAAAAGAAATTTTTTCATTTTTGCCCTAAAATAAAAGGAATTTCTGCATTTTTACCTCAAAATAAGTGAAATTTCTGCCTTTTTATCCAAAAATAAACGGAATTTCTGTCTTTTTGCACCAAAATAAAAGGAATTTATGAATTTTGCCCTGAAATAAGGGAAATTTCTGCAATCTTGCCCCAACATAAAAGAAATTTCTACCTTTTTGACACAAAATAAGGGGAATTTCTGCATTTTTGCCAGAAAATATTAGGAATTTCTGACTTTTTGCCCCAAAATAAGAAAATTTCTGCCTTTTTTCCCTAAAATAAGTGAAATTTCTGCAATTTTGCCCCAAAATAAGGGAAATTTCTGCATTTTTGTTTCGAAATAAGGGGAATTTCAGCCTTTTTACCTCAAAATAGGGGAATTTCTGCATTTTTGCCACAAAATATTGATAATTTCTGCCATTTTGCTCCAAAATATCAAAAATTTCTGCCTTTTTTCCCTGAAATAAGTGAAATTTCTGCAATGTTGCCCCAAATAAGTGATATTTCTGCAATTTTGCCCCAAAATAAGGGAAATTTCTGGAATTTTCCCCAAAATAAATGGAATTTCTGAGTTTTGCCCCAAAATAAAAAGAATTTTAGTCTTTTTGCCCCAACATATAGGGAATTTCTGCATTTTTGCCCCACAAGTAGAGGAATTTCTGCAATTTTGCTCCAAAATACGGGGAATTTCTGCTTTTTAGCCCGAAAATAAAAATAATGTATACCTTTTGCCACAAAAAAAACAAATTTCTTCATTTTTGCCTCAAAATAAGAGGAATTTCTGCATTTTTACCTCAAAATAAGTGAAATTTCTGCCTTTTTACCCAAAAATAAACGGAATTTCTGTCTTTTTGCCCCAAAATAAAAGGAATTTTTGAATTATGCCCTGAAATAAGTGATATTTCTGCAATTTTTCCCCAACATAAAAGAAATTTCTGCCTTTTTGCCACAAAATAAGGGCAATTTCTGTCTTTTTGCCCCAAAATAAGGGAAATTTCTGCCTTTTTGTCCCAAAATAAGGGGAATTTCAGCCTTTATACCTCAAAATAAGGGGAATTTCTGCATTTTTGTCACAAAATATTGAGAATTTCTGCAATTTTGCTCTAAAATATTGAAAATTTCTGCTTTTTTTCTTGAAATAAGTGAAATTTCTGCAATTTTGCCCCAAAATAAGTTAAATTTCTGCAATTTTGCCCCAAAATAATGGAAATTTCTGGAATTTTCCCCAAAATAAATGGAATTTCTGAGTTTTACCCCAAAATAAATAGAATTTCTGTGTTTTTGCCCCAACATATAGGGAATTTCTGCCTTTTTGCCCCAGAACTAGGGGAATTTCTGCAATTTTGCTTTAAAATACGGGGAATTTCTGCTTTTTTTGCCCAAAAATAAGAGGAATGTATACCTTTTGCCACAGAAAAGGGAAATTACTTCATTTTTGCCCCAAAATAAGAGGAATTTCTGCCTTTAACTTCAAAATAAGTGAAATTTCTGCCTTTTTATTCAAAAATAAATGGAATTTCTGTCTTTTTGCCCCAAAATAAAAGGAATTTTTGAATTATGCCCGGAAATAAGTTAAATTTCTGCAATTTTGCCCCAAAATAAGAGAAATTTCTGCCTTTTTGACACAAAATATTAGGAATTTCTGCCTTTTTGCCCCAAAATAAGGAAAATTCCTGTATTTTTTCCCTGAAATAAGTGAAATTTCTGCAATTTTGCCCCAAAATAAGTGAAATTTCTGGAATTTATCCCCAAAATAAGGGAAATTTCTGGAATTTTGCCCCCAAATAAGGGGGATTTCAGCCTTTTTACCTCAAAATAATGGGAATTTCAGCAGTTTTGCCACAAAATATTAGGAATTTCTGCCTTTTTGCCCCAAAATAAGGAAAATTTCTGCCTTTTTTCCCTGAAATAAGTGAAATTTCTGCACTTTTGCCCCAAAATAAGTGAAATTTCTGCAATTTTGCCCCAAATAAGGGAAATTTCTGGAATTTTGCCCCAAAATAATTGGAATTTTGAGTTTTGCCCCAAAATAAGGAGAATATCTGACTTTTGCCCTAACATATAGGGAATTTTTGCCTTTTTGCACGGCAATTAGGGGAATTACTGCAATTTTGCTCCAAAATACGGGGAATTTCTGCTTTTTTTCCCAATAATAATAGGAATGTATACCTTTTGCCACAAAAAAGGGAAATTTCTTCATTTTTGCCCCAAAATAAGAGGAATTTCTGCCTTTTAACCTCAAAATAAGTGAAATTTCTGCCTTTCTACCCAAAAATAAATGGAATTTCTGTCATTTTACCCCAAAATAAAAGGAATTTTTGAATTATGCCCTGAAATAAGTGAAGTTTCTGCAATTTTACCCCAAAATAAAAGAAATTTCTGCCTTTTTGCCACAAAATAAAAGGAATTTCTGTTTTTTTGCCCAAAAATAAGGGAAATTTCTGCCTTTTTGTTCCGAAATAAGGGGAATTTCAGCTTTTTTACCTCAAAATAAAGGAATTTCTGCATTTTTGCCACAAAATATTGAGAACTTCTGCCATTTTGCTCCAAAATATCGAAAATTTCTGCCTTTTTTCCCTGAAATAAGTGAAATTTCTGCAATTTTGCCCCAATATAAGTGAAGTTTCTGCAATTTAGACCCAAAATAAGGGAAATTTCTGGAATTTTCCCCAAAATAAATGGAATTTCTGAGTTTTGCCCCAAAATAAAAAGAATTTCTGTCTTTTTGCCCCAACATACAGGGAATTTCTGCGTTTTTGCCCCACAATTAGAGGAATTTCTGCAATTTTGCTCCAAAATACGGGGAATTTCTGCTTTTTAGCCCGAAAATAAAAATGATGTATACCTATTGCCACAAAAAAAAGAAATTTCTTCATTTTTGCCTCAAAATAAGAGGAATTTCTGCATTTTTACCTCAAAATATGTGAAATTTCTGCCTTTTTACCCAAAAATAAACGGAATTTCTGTCTTTTTGCCCCAAAATAAAAGGAATTTTTGAATTATGCCCTGAAATAAGTGAAATTTCTGCAATTTTTCCCCAACATAAAAGAAATTTCTGCCTTTTTGCCACAAAATAAGGGCAATTTCTGTCTTTTTGCCCCAAATTAAGGGAAATTTCTGCCTTTTTGTCCCGAAATAAGGGGAATTTCAGCCTTTATACCTCAAAATAAGGGAAATTTCTGCATTTTTGTCACAAAATATTGAGAATTTCTGCAATTTTGCTCCAAAATATTGAAAATTTCTGCCTTTTTTCCTTGAAATAAGTGAAATTTCTGCAATTTTGCCCCAAAATAAGTGAAATTTCTGCAATTTTGCTTCAAAATAAGAAAAATTTCTGGAATTTTCCCCAAAATAAATGGAATTTCTGAGTTTTACCCCAAAATAAATGAATTTCTGTGTTTTTGCCCCAACATATAGGGAATTTCTGCCTTTTTGCCCCAGAACTAGGGGAATTTCTGCAATTTTGCTCCAAAATACGGTGAATTTCTGCTTTTTTCCCAAAAATAAGAGAAATGTATACCTTTTGCCACAAAAAAGGGAAATTTCTTCATTTTTGCCCCATAATAAGAGGAATTTCTGCTTTTTAACCTCAAAATAAGTGAAATTTCTGCCTTTTTATTCAAAAATAAACGGAATTTCTGTCTTTTTGCCCCAAAATATAAGGAATTTTTGAATTATGCCCTGAAATAAGTGAAATTTCTGAAATTTTGCCCCAAAATAAGTGAAATTTCTGGAATTTTGCCCCAAAATAAGGGAAATTTCTGGAATTTTGCCCCCAAATAAGGCGAATTTCAGCCTTTTTACCTCAAAATAATGGGAATTTCAGCATTTTTGCCACAAAATATTAGGAATTTCTGCCTTTTTGCCCCAAAATAAGGAAAATTTATGCCTTTTTTTCCTGAAATAAGTGAAATTTCTGCAATTTTGCCCCAAAATAATTGAAATTTCTGCAATTTTGCCCCAAATAAGGGAAATTTCTGGAATTTTGCCCCAAAATAATTGGAATTTTGAGTTTTGCCCCAAAATAAAGGGAATATCTGACTTTTGCCCTAACATATAGGGAATTTTTGCCTTTTTGCCCCGCAATTAGGGGAATTTCTGCAATTTTGCTCCAAAATACGGGGAATTTCTGCCTTTTTGCCCGAAAATAAGGGGAATGTGTACCTTTTGCCACAAAAGAAGGAAATTTCTTCATTTTTGCCCCAAAATAAGAGGAATTTCTGCCTTTTAACCTCAAAATAAGTGAAATTTCTGCCTTTCTACCAAAAATAAACAGAATTTCTGTCATTTTGCCCTGAAATAAAAAGAATTTTTGAATTATGCCTTGAAATAAGTGAAATTTCTGCAATTTTACCACAAAATAAAAGAAATTTCTGCCTTTTTGCCACAAAATAAAAGGAATTTCTGTCTTTTTGCCCCAAAATAAGGGAAATTTCTGCCTTTTTGTTCCGAAATAAGGAGAATTTCAGCCTTTTTACCTCAAAATAGGGGAATTTCTGCATTTTTGCCACAAAATATTGATAATTTCTGCCATGTTGCTCCAAAATATCAAAAATTTCTGCTTTTTTTCCCTAAAATAAGTGAAATTTCTGCAATGTTGCCCCAAAATAAGTGAAATTTCTGCAATTTTGCCCCAAAATAAAGGAAATTTCCGGAATTTTCCCCAAAATAAATGGAATTTCTGAGGTTTGCCCCAAAATAAAAAGAATTTCTGTCTATTTGCCCCAACATATAGGGAATTTCTGCATTTTTGCCCCACAATTAGAGGAATTTCTGCAATTTTGCTCCAAAATACGGGGAATTTCTGCTTTTTAGCCCGAAAATAAAAATAATGTATACCTTTTGCCACAAAAAATAGAAATTTCTTCATTTTTACCTCAAAATAAGAGAAATTTCTGCGTTTTTACCTCAAAATAAGTGAAATTTCTGCCTTTTTACCCAAAAATAAACGGAATTTCTGTCTTTTTGCCACAAAATAAAAGGAATTTTGGAATTATGCCCTGAAATAAGTGATATTTTTGCAATTTTTCCCCAAAATAAAAGAAATTTTTGCTTTTTGCCACAAAATAAGGGAAATTTCTGCCTTTTTGTCCCGAAATAAGGGGAATTTCAGCCTTTATACCTCAAAATAAGGGGAATTTCTGCATTTTTGGCACAAAATATTGAGAATTTCTGCAATTTTGCTCCAAAATATTGAAAATTTCTGTCTTTTTTCCCTAAAATAAGTGAAATTTCTGAAATTTTGCCCAAAAATAAGTGAAATTTCTACAATTTTGCCTCAAAATAAGGGAAATTTCTGGAATTTTCCCCAAAATAAATGGAATTTCTGGGTTTTACCCCAAAATAAAAAGAATTTCTGTGTTTTTGCCCCAACATATAGGGAATTTATGCCTTTTTGCCCCACAACTAGGGGAATTTCTGCAATTTTGCTCCAAAATACGGGGAATTTCTGCTTTTTTTCCCAAAAATAAGAGGAATGCATACGTTTCGCCACAAAAAAGGGAAATTTCTTCATTTTTGCCCAAAAATAAGAGGAATTTCTGCCTTTTAACCTCAAAATAAGTGAAATTTTTGCCTTTTTATTTCAAAATAAATGGAATTTCTGTCTTTTTGCCCCAAAATAAATGGAATTTTTGAATTATGCCCTGAAATAAGTGAAATTTCTGCAATTTTGCCCCAAAATAAGAGAAATTTCTGCCTTTTTGACACAAAATATTAGGAATTTTTGCCTTTTTGCCCCAAAATAAGGAAAATTCCTGCTTTTTTTTCCCTGAAATAAGTTAAATTTCTGCAATTTTGCCCCAAAATAAGTGAAATTTCTTTAATTTTTTCCCAAAATAAGGGAAATTTCTGGAATATTGCCCCCAAATAAGGGGAATTTCACCCTTTTTACCTCAAAATAATGGGAATTTCAGCATTTTTGCCACAAAATATTAGGAATTTCTGCCTTTTTGCCCCAAAATAAGAAAAATTTCTGCCTTTTATTCCTGAAATAAGTTAAATTTCTGCAATTTTGCCCTAAAATAAGTGAAATTTCTGGAATTTTGCCCCAAATAGGGAAATTTCTGGAATTTTCCCCAAAATAATTGGAATTTTGAGTTTTGCCCCAAAATAAGGAAAATATCTGACTTTTTCCCTAACATATAGGGAATTTTTGCCTGTTTGCACGGCAATTAGAGGAATTTCTGCAATTTTGCTCCAAAATACGGGGAATTTCTGCCTTTTTGCCCGAAAATAAGGGGAATGTATACCTTTTGCCAAAAAAAAGGGAAATTTCTTCATTTTTGCCCCAAAATAAGAAGAATTTCTGCCGTTTAACCTCAAAATAAGTGAAATTTCTGCCTTTCTACCCAAAAATAAATGGAATTTCTGTCATTTTGCCCCAAAATAAAAGGAATTTTTGAATTATGCCCTGAAATAAGTGAAATTTCTGCAATTTTATCCCAAAATAAAAGAAATTTCTGCCTTTTTGCCAAAAAATAAAAGGAATTTCTGTATTTTTGCCCAAAAATAAGGGAAATTTCTGCCTTTTTGTTCCGAAATAAGGGGAATTTCAGGCTTTTTACCTCAAAATAAAGGGAATTTCTGCATTTTTGCCACAAAATATTGAGAATTTCTGCCATTTTGCTCCAAAATATCAAAAATTTCTGCCTTTTTTTCCTGAAATAAGTGAAATTTCTGCAATTTTGCCCCAAAATATTTAAATTTCTGCAATTTAGCCCCAAAATAAGGGAAATTTCTGGAATTTTCCCCAAAATAAATGGAATTTCTGAGTTTTGCCCCAAAATAAAGAATTTCTGTCTTTTTGCCCCAACATATAGGGAATTTCTGCATTTTTGCCCCACAATTAGGGGAATTTCTGCAATTTAGCTCCAAAATACGGGGAATTTCTGCTTTTTAGCCCGAAAATAAAATTAATGTATACCTTTTGCCACAAAAAAAGAAATTTTTTTATTTTTGCCATAAAATAAGAGGAATTTCTGCATTTTTACCTCAAAATAAGTGAAATTTCTGCCTTTTTACCCAAAAAAACGGAATTTCTGTCTTTTTGCCCCAAAATAATAGGAATTTTTAAATTTTGCCCTGAAATAAGGGAAATTTATGCAATTTTGCCCCAACATAAAAGAAATTTCTGCCTTTTTGACACAAAATAAGGGGAATTTCTGCATTTTTGCAACAAAATATTAGGAATTTCTGAGTTTGCCCCAAAATAAGAAAATTTCTGCCTTTTTTTCCTGAAATAAGTGAAATTTCTGCAATTTTGCCCCAAAATAAGGGAAATTTTGGCCTTTTTGTTCCGAAATAAGGGGAATTTCAGCCTTTTTACCTCAAAATAGGGGAATTTCTGCATTTTTGCCACAAAATATTGATAATTTCTGCCATTTTGCTCCAAAATATCAAAAATTTCTGCCTTTTTTCCCTGAAATTAGTTAAATTTCTGCAATCTTGCCACAAAATAAGTGAAATTTCTGCAATTTTGCCCCAAAATAAGGGAAATTTCTGGAATTTTCCCAAAAATAAATGGAATTTCTGAGTTTTGCCCCAAAATAAAAAGAATTTCTGTCTTTTTGCCCCAACATATAGGAAATTTCTGCATTTTTGCCCCACAATAAGAGGAATTTCTGCAATTTTGCTCCAAAATACGGGGAATTTCTTCTTTTTAGCCCGAAAATATAAATAATGTATACCTTTTGCCACAAAAAAAAATTTCTTCATTTTTGCCTCCAAATAAGAGGAACTTCTGCATTTTGTCCTCAAAATAAGTGAAATTTTTGGCTTTTTACCCAAAAATAAACGGAATTTCTGTCTTTTTGCCCCAAAATAAAAGGAAATTTTGAATTATTCTCTGAAATAACTGATATTTCTGCAATTTTCCCCCAAAATAAAAGAAATTTCTGCCTTTTTGCCATAAAATAAGGGCAATTTCTGTCTTTTTGCCCCAAAATAAGGGAAATTTCTGCCTTTTTGTCCCAAAATAAGGGGAATTTTAGCCTTTATACCTCAAAATAAGGGGAATTTCTGCATTTTTAGCACAAAATATTGAGAATTTCTGCAATTTTGCTCCAAAATATTGAAAATTTCTGCCTTTTTTCCCTGAAATAAGTTAAATTTCTGCAATTTTGCCCAAAAATTAGTGAAATTTCTGCAATTTTGCCCCAAAATAAGGAAAATTTCTGGAATTTTCCCCAAAATAAAAAGAATTTCTGTGTTTCAGCCCTAACATATAGGGTATTTCTGCCTTTTTGCCCCACAACTAGGGGAATTTCTGCAATTTTGCTCCAAAATACGGGGAATTTCTGCTTTTTTTCCCAAAAATAAGAGGAATGTATACCTTTTGCCACAAAAAAGCAAAATTTCTTCATTTTTGCCCCAAAATAAGAGGAATTTCTTCCTTTTAACCTCAAAATAAGTGAAATTTCTGCCTTTTTATTCAAAAATAAACGGAATTTCTGTCTTTTTGCCCCAAAATAAAAGGAATTTTTGAATTATGCCCTGAAATAAGTGAAATTTCTGGAATTTTGCCCCAAAATAAGAGAAATTTCTGGCTTTTTGACACAAAATATTAGAAATTTCTGCCTTTTTGCCCCAAAATAAGGAAAATTCCTGCCTTTTTTTCCCTGAAATAAGTGAAATTTCTGCAATTTTGCCCCAAAATAAGTGAAATTTCTGGAATTTTGCCCCAAAATAAGGAAAATTTCTGGAATTTTGCCCCCAAATAAAGGGAATTTCAGCCTTTTTACCTCAAAATAATGGGAATTTCATCATTTTTGCCACAAAATATTAGGAATTTCTGCCTTTTTGCCCCAAAATAAAGAATTTCTGTCTTGTTGCCACAACATATAGGGAATTTCTGCATTTTTGCCCCACAATTAGGGGAATTTCTGCAATTTTGCTCCAAAATACGGGGAATTTCTTCTTTTTAGCCGGAAAATAAAAATAATGTATACCTTTTGCCACAAAAAAAGAATTTTTTTTATTTTTGCCCCAAAATAAGAGGAATTTCTGCATTTTTACCTCAAAATAAGTGAAATTTCTGCATTTTACCCAACAATAAACGGAATTTCTGTCTTTTTTCCCCTTAATAAAAGGAATTTTTGAATTATGCCCTGAAATAAGTGATATTTCTGCAATTTTTCCCCAAAATAAAAGAAATTTCTGCCTTTTTGCCACAAAATAAGGGAAATTTCTGTCTTTTTGCCCCAAAATAAGGGAAATTTATCTCTTTTTGCCCCCAAATAAGGGAAATTTCAGCCTTTTTACCTCAAAATAAGGGGAATTTCTGCAATTTTGCCACAAACTATTAGGAATTTCTGCCTTTTTGCTCCAAAATAAGGAAAATTTCTGCCTTTTTTCCATGAAATAAGTGAAATTTCTGCAATTTTGCCCTAAAATAAGGGAAATTTCTGGAATTATGCCCCAAAATAAGGGAAATGTCTGGAATTTTGCCTCAGAATAAGTGGAATTTCTGAGTTGTGCCCAAAAATGTGGAGAATTTTTGTCTTTTAGCCTCATCATATAGGGAATTTCTGCCTTTTTGCCCCACAATTTGAGGAATTTCTGCAATTTTGCTCCAAAATACAGGCATTTCTGCTATTTTGCCCGAAAATAAGGGGAATGTATACCTTTTGCCACAAAAATGTGAAATTTCTTCATTTTTGCCCCAAAATAAGAGGAATTTCTGCATTTTTACCTCAAAATAAGTGAAATTTCTGCCTTTTTACCCAAAATAAACGGAATTTCTCTCTTTTTGCCCCAAAATAAAAGGAATTTTTGAATTATGCCCTGAAATAAGTGAAATTTCTGCAATTTTGCCCCAAAATAAGTGAAATTTCTGGAATTTTGCCCAAAAATAAGGGAAATTTCTGGAATTTTGCCCCCAAAATAAGGGGAATTTCAGCCTTTTTACCTCAAAATAATGGGAATTTCAGCATTTTTGCCACAAAATACTAGGAAATTTCTGCCTTTTTGCCCCAAAATAAGGAAAATTTCTGCCTTTTTTTCACTGAAATAAGTGAAATTTCTGCAATTTTGCCCCAAAATAAGTGAAATTTCTGCAATTTTGCCCCAAAAGAGGGAAATTTCTGAAATTTTGCCCCAAAATAATTGGAATTTTGAGTTTTGCCCCAAAATAATGAGAATATCTGACTTTTGCCCTAACATATAGGGAATTTTTGCCTTTTTGCCCCGCAATTAGGGGAATTTCTGCAATTTTGCTCCAAAATACGGGGAATTTCTGCCTTTTTGCCCGAAAATAAGGGGAATGTATACCTTTCGCCACAAAAAAGGGAAATTTCTTCATTTTTGCCCCAAAATAAGAGGAATTTCTGCCTTTTAACCTCAAAATAAGTGAAATTTCTGCCTTTCTACCTAAAAATAAACAGAATTTCTGTCATTTTGCACCGAAATAAAAAGAATTTTGGAATTATGCCCTGATATAAGTGAAATTTCTGCAATTATACCCCAAAATAAAAGAAATTTCTGCCTTTTTGCCACAAAATAAAAGGAATTTCTGTCTTTTTGCCCCAAAATAAGGGAAATTTCTGTCTTTTTGTTCGGAAATAAGGAGAATTTCAGCCTTTTTACCTCAAAATAGAGGAATTTCTGCATTTTTGCCACAAAATATTGATAATTTCTGCCATTTTGCTCTAAAATATTAAAAATTTCTGCCTTTTTTCCCTGAAATAAGTGAAATTTCTGCAATGTTGCCCCAAAATAAGTGAAATTTCTGCAATTTTGCCCCAAAATAAGGGAAATTTCTGGAATTTTCCCCAAAATAAATGGAATTTCTGAGTTTTGCCCCAAAATAAAAAGAATTTCTGTCTTTTTGCCCCAACATATAAGGAATTTCTGCATTTTTGCCCCACAATTAGAGGAATTTCTGCAATTTTGCTACAAAATAAGGGGAATTTCTGCTTTTTAGCCCGAAAATAAAAATAATGTATACCTTTTGCCACAAAAAAAAAGAAATTTCTTCATTTTTGCCTCAAAATATAAGGAATTTCTGCATTTTTACCTCAAAATAAGTGAAATTTCTGCCTTTTTACCCAAAAATAAACGGAATTTCTGTCTTTCTGCCCCAAAATAAAAGGAATTTTTGAATTATGCCCTGAAATAAGTGATATTTCTGCAATTTTCCCCAAAATAAAAGAAATTTCTGCTTTTTGCCACAAAATAAGGGCAATTTCTGTCTTTTTGCCCCAAAATAAGGGAAATTTCTGCCTTTTTGTCCCGAAATAAGGGGAATTTCAGCCTTTATACCTCAAAATAAGGGGAATTTCTGCATTTTTGGCACAAAATATTGAGAATTTCTCCAATTTTGCTCCAAAATATTGAAAATTTCTTCCTTTTTTCCCTGAAATAAGTGAAATTTCTGCAATTTTGCCCAAAAATAAGTGAAATTTCTGCAATTTTGCCTCAAAATAAGGGAAATTTCTGGAATTTTCCCCAAAATAAATGGAATTTCTGAGTTTTACCCCAAAATAAAAAGAATTTTAGTGTTTTTGCCCCAACATATAGGGAATTTATGCCTTTTTGCCCCACAACTAGGGGAATTTCTGCAATTTTGCTCCAAAATTTGGGGAATTTCTACTTTTTTCTCAAAAATAACAGGAATGCATACCTTTCGCCACAAAAAAGGGAAATTTCTTCATTTTTGCCCCAAAATAAGAGGAATTTCTGCCTTTTAACCTCAAAATATGTGAAATTTCTGCCTTTTTATTCAAAAATAAACGGAATTTATGTCTTTTTGCCCCAAAACAAAAGGAATTTTTGAATTATGCCCTGAAATAAGTGAAATTTCTGCAATTTTGCCCCAAATAAGGAAAATTTCTGGAATTTTGCCCCAAAATAATTGGAATTTTGAGTTTTGCCCCAAAATAAGGAGAATATCTGACTTTTTCTCTAACATATAGGGAATTTCTGCATTTTTGCCCCACAATTAGGGGAATTTCTGCAATTTAGCTCCAAAATACGGGGAAATTCTGCTTTTTAGCCCGAAAATAAAAATAATGTATACCTTTTGCCACAAAAAAAGAAATTTTTTCATTTTTGCCCCAAAATAAGAGGAATTTCTGCATTTTTACCTCAAAATAAGTGAAATTTCTGCCTTTTTACCCAAAAATAAACGGAATTTCTGTCTTTTTACCCCAAAATAAAAGGAATTTATAAATTTTGCCCTTAAATAAGGGAAATTTCTGCAATTTTGCCCCAACATATAAGAAATTTCTGCCTTTTTCACACAAATTTGGGGAATTTCTGCCTTTTTGCCACAAAATATTAGGAATTTCTGAGTTTGCCCCAAAATAAGAAAATTTCTGCATTTTTTCCCTGAAATAAGTGAAATTTCTGCAATTTTGCCTCAAAATAAGGGAAATTTTTGCCTTTTTGTTCCGAAATAAGGGGAATTTCAGCTTTTTTACCTCAGAATAGGGGAATTTCTGCATTTTTGCCACAAAATATTGATAATTTCTGCCATTTTGCTCCAAAATATCAAAAATTTTTGCCTTTTTTCCCTGAAATAAGTGAAATTTCTGCAATGTTTCAACAAAATAAGTGAAATTTCTGCAATTTTGCCCCAAAATAAGGGAAATTTCTGGAATTTTCCCAAATATAAATGGAATTTCTGAGTTTTGCCCCAAAATAAAAAGAATTTCTGTCTTTTTGCTCCAACATATAGGAAATTTCTGCATTTTTGCCCCACAATTAGAGGAATTTCTGCAATTTTGCTCCAAAATACGGGGAATTTCTGCTTTTTAGCCTGAAAATAAAAATAATGTATACCTTTTGCCACAAAAAAAAATTTCTTCTTTTTGCCTTAAAATAAGAGGAACTTTTGCATTTTGACCTCAAAATAAGTGAAATTTCTGCCTTTTTACCCAAAATTAAATGGAATTTCTGTCTTTTTGCCCCAAAATAAAAGGAAATTTTAAATTATTCCCTGAAATAAGTGATATTTCTGCAATTATCTCCCAAAATAAAAGAAATTTCTGCCTTTTTGCCACAAAATAAGGGCAATTTCTGTCTTTTTGCCCCAAAATAAGTGAAATTTCTGCCTTTTTGTCCCAAAATAAGGGGAATTTCAGCCTTTATACCTCAAAATAAGGGGAATTTCTGCATTTTTGGCACAAAATATTGAGAATTTCTGCAATTTTGCTCCAAAATATTGAAAATTTCTGCCTTTTTTCCCTGAAATAAGTGAAATTTCTGCAATTTTGCCCAAAAATAAGTGAAATTTCTGCAATTTTGCCCCAAAATAAGGGAAATTTCTAGGATTTTCCCCAAAATAAATAGAATTTCTGAGTTTTACCCCAAAATAAAAAGAATTTCTGTGTTTTTGCCCCAACATATAGGGTATTTCTGCCTTTTTGCCCCACAACAAAGGGAATTTCTGCAATTTTGCTCCAAAATACGGGGAATTTCTGCTTTTTTTCCCAAAAATAAGAGGAATGTATACCTTTTGCCACAAAAAAGGGAAATTTCTTCATTTTTGCCCCAAAATAAGAGGAATTTCTTCCTTTTAACCTCAAAATAAGTGAAATTTCTGCCTTTTTATTCAAAAATAAATGGAATTTCTGTCTTTTTGCCCCAAAATAAAAGGAATTTTTGAATTATGCCCTGAAATAAGTGAAATTTCTGCAATTTTGCCCCAAAATAAGAGAAATCTTTGCCTTTTTGACACAAAATATTAGGAATTTCTGCATTTTTGCCCCAAAATAAGGAAAATTCCTGCCTTTTTTCCTTGAAATAAGTGAAATTTCTGCAATTTTGCCCCAAAATAAGTGAAATTTCTGGAATTTTGCTCCAAAATAAGAGAAATTTCTGGAATTTTGCCCCCAAATAGGGGGAATTTCAGCCTTTTTACCTCAAAATAATGGGAATTTCAGCATTTTTGCCACAAAATATTAGGAATTTCTCCCTTTTTGCCCCAAAATAAGGAAAATTTCTGCCTTTTTTCCCTGAAATAAGTGAAATTTGTGCAATTTTGCCCCAAAATAAGTGAAATTTCTGCAATTTTGCCCCAAAATACGTAAAATTTCTGCAATTTTGCCCAAAAATAAGGGAAATTTCTGGAATTTTGCCCCAAAATAAGTGGAATTTCTGAGTTTTGCCCCAAAATAAAAAGAATTTCTGTTTTTTTAAGCCAACATATAGGGAATTTCTGCATTTTTGCCCCACAATTAGGATAATTTCTGCAATTTTGCTTCTAAATACGAGGAATTTCTGTTTTTTAGCCCGAAAATAAGGGGAATGTATACCTTTGCCACAAAAAAGGGAAATTTCTTCATTTTTGACCCAAAATAAGAGGAATTTCTGCCTGTTTACCTCAAAATAAGTGAAATTTCTGCCTTTCTTACCCAAAAATAAATGGAATTTCTGTCTTTTTGCCCCAAAATAAAATAAATTTTTGAATTATGCCCTGAAATAAGTGAAATTTCTTCAATTTTTCCCCAAAATGTGGGAAATTTCTGACTTTTTGACAGAAAATTAGGGGAATTTCTGCATTTATGCCACAAAATATTAGGAATTTCTGCCTTTTTGGCCCGAAATAAAGAAAATTTCTATCTTTCTTCCCTGAAATAAAGGAAATTTCTGCAATTTTGCCCCAAAATAAGGGAAATTTCTGGAATTTTCCCCAAAATAAATGGAATTTCTGAGTTTTACCCCAAAATAAAATGAATTTCTGTGTTCTTGCCCCAACATATAGGGTATTTCTGCCTTTTTGCCCCACAACTAGGGGAATTTCTGCAATTTTGCTCCAAAATACGGGGAATTTCTGCTTTTTTTCCCAAAATTAAGAGGAATGTATACCTTTTGCCACAAAAAAGGGAAATTTCTTCATTTTTGCCCCAAAATAAGAGGAATTTCTGCTTTTTAACCTCAAAATAAGTGAAATTTCTGCCTTTTTATTCAAAAATAAACGGAATTTCTGTCTTTTTGCCCCAAAATAAAAGGAATTTTTGAATTATGCCCTGAAATAAGTGAAATTTCTGCAATTTTGCCCCAAAATAAGAGAAATTTCTGCCTTTTTGACACAAAATATTAGGAATTTCTGCATTTTTGCCGCAAAATAAGGAAAATTCCTGCCTTTTTTTCCCTGAAATAAGTGAAATTTCTGCAATTTTGCCCCAAAAATAAGTGAAATTTCTGGAATTTTGCCCCAAAATAAGGGAAATTTCTGGAATTTTGCCCCCAAATTAGGGGAATTTCAGCCTTTTTACCTTAAAATAATGGGATTTTCAGCATTTTTGCCACAAAATATTAGGAATTTTGCCTTTTTGCCCCAAAATATCAAAAATTTCTGCCTTTTTTCCCTGAAATAAGTGAAATTTCTGCAATGTTGCCCCAAAATAAGTGAAATTTCTGCAATTTTGCCCAAAAAAAAGGGAAATTTCTGGAATTTTCCCCAAAATAAATGGAATTTCTGAGTTTTGCCCCAAAATAAAAGGAATTTCTGTATTTTTGCCCCAACATATAGGGATTTTCTGCATTTTTGCCCCACAATTAGAGGAATTTCTGCAATTTTGCTACAAAATACGGGGAATATCTGCTTTTTAGCCCGAAAATAAAAATAATGTATACTTTTTGCCACAAAAAAAAAGAAATTTCTTCATTTTTGCCTCAAAATAAGAGGAATTTCTGACTTTTTACCCAAAAATAAACGGAATTTCTGTCTTTTTGCCCTAAAATAAAAGGAATTTTTGAATTATGCCCTGAAATAAGTGATATTTCTGCAATTTTTCCCTAAAATAAAAGAAATTTCTGCCTTTTTGCCACAAAATAAGGGCAATTTCTGTCTTTTTGTTACAAAATAAGGAAAACTCATGCCTTTTTGCCCCCAAATAAGGGGAATTTCAGCCTTTTTACCTCAAAATAAGGGGAATTTCTGCATTTTTGCCAAAAATATTAGGAATTTCTGCCTTTTTGCTCCAAAATAAGGAAAATTTCTGCCTTTTTTCCATGAAATAAGTGAAATTTCTGCAATTTTGCCCTAAAATAAGGGCAATTTCTGCAATTTTGCACCAAAATAAGGGAAATTTCTGAAATTTTGCCCCAGAATAAGTGGAATTTCTGAGTTTGCCCAAAAATGTGGAGAATTTTTGTCTTTTAGCCTACACATATAGGGAATTTCTGCCTTTTTGCCCCACAATTAGGGGAATTTCTGCAATTTTCCTCCAAAATACGGGAATTTCTGCTTTTTTGCCCGAAAATAAGGGAAATGTATACCTTTTGCCACAAAAAAAATGGAAATTTCTTCATTTTTGCCCCAAAATAAGAGGAATTTCTGCATTTTTACCTCAAAATAAGTGAAATTTCTACCTTTTTGCCCAAAATAAACGGAATTTCTCTCTTTTTGCCCCAAAATAAAATTAATTTTTGAATTATGCCCTGAAATAAGTGAAATTTCTGCAATTTTGCCCCAAAATAAATTAATTTCTGCCTTTTTGACACAAAATAAAGGAAATTTCTGCATTTTTACCAAAAAATATTAAGAATTTCTGCCTTTTTGCCCCAAAATAAGGAAAATTTCTCCATTTTTCCCTAAAATAAGTGAAATTTCTGCAATTTTGCCCCAAAATACGTGAAATTTCTGCAATTTTGCCCCAAAATAAGTAAAATTTCTGCAATTTTGCCCAAACATAAAAGAAATTTTTGGAATTTTGCCCCAAAATAAGTAGAATTTCTGAGTTTTGACCCAAAATAAAAAGAATTTCTGTCTTTTTACCCCAACATATAGGGAATGTCTGCATTTTTGCCCCACAATTAGGAGAATTTTTGCAATTTTGCTCCAAAATACGGGGAATTTCTGCTTTTTAGCCCGAAAATAAGGGGAATGTATACCTTTTGCCACAAAAGGGAAATTTCTTCATTTTTGCCCCCAAATAAGAGGAATTTCTGCCTTTTTACCTCAAAATAAGTGAAATTTCTGCCTTTCATACCCAAAAATAAATGGAATTTCTGTCTTTTTGCCCCAAAATAAAAGGAATTTTTGAATTATGGCCTGAAATAAATGAAATTTCTTCAATTTTGCCTCAAAATAAGGGAAATTTCTGACTTTTTGACACAAAATAAGAGGAATTTCTGCATTTTTACCACAAAATATTAGGAATTTCTGCCTTTTTGCCCCAAAATAAAGAATTTCTGTCTTGTTGCCACAACATATAAGGAATTTCTGCATTTTTGCCCCACAATTAGGGGAATTTCTGCAATTTTGCTCCAAAATACGGGGAATTTCTTCTTTTTAGCCGGAAAATAAAAATAATGTATACCTTTTGCCACAAAAAAAGAATTTTTTTTATTTTTGCCCCAAAATAAGAGGAATTTCTGCATTTTTACCTCAAAATAAGTGAAATTTCTGCATTTTACCCAACAATAAACGGAATTTCTGTCTTTTTTCCCCTTAATAAAAGGAATTTTTGAATTATGCCCTGAAATAAGTGATATTTCTGCAATTTTTCCCCAAAATAAAAGAAATTTCTGCCTTTTTGCCACAAAATAAGGGAAATTTCTGTCTTTTTGCCCCAAAATAAGGGAAATTTATCTCTTTTTGCCCCCAAATAAGGGAAATTTCAGCCTTTTTACCTCAAAATAAGGGGAATTTCTGCAATTTTGCCACAAACTTTTAGGAATTTCTGCCTTTTTGCTCCAAAATAAGGAAAATTTCTGCCTTTTTTCCATGAAATAAGTGAAATTTCTGCAATTTTGCCCTAAAATAAGGGAAATTTCTGGAATTATGCCCCAAAATAAGGGAAATGTCTGGAATTTTGCCTCAGAATAAGTGGAATTTCTGAGTTGTGCCCAAAAATGTGGAGAATTTTTGTCTTTTAGCCTCATCATATAGGGAATTTCTGCCTTTTTGCCCCACAATTTGAGGAATTTCTGCAATTTTGCTCCAAAATACAGGCATTTCTGCTATTTTGCCCGAAAATAAGGGGAATGTATACCTTTTGCCACAAAAATGTGAAATTTCTTCATTTTTGCCCCAAAATAAGAGGAATTTCTGCATTTTTACCTCAAAATAAGTGAAATTTCTGCCTTTTTACCCAAAATAAACGGAATTTCTCTCTTTTTGCCCCAAAATAAAAGGAATTTTTGAATTATGCCCTGAAATAAGTGAAATTTCTGCAATTTTGCCCCAAAATAAGTGAAATTTCTGGAATTTTGCCCAAAAATAAGGGAAATTTCTGGAATTTTGCCCCCAAAATAAGGGGAATTTCAGCCTTTTTACCTCAAAATAATGGGAATTTCAGCATTTTTGCCACAAAATACTAGGAAATTTCTGCCTTTTTGCCCCAAAATAAGGAAAATTTCTGCCTTTTTTTCACTGAAATAAGTGAAATTTCTGCAATTTTGCCCCAAAATAAGTGAAATTTCTGCAATTTTGCCCCAAATAAGGGAAATTTCTGAAATTTTGCCCCAAAATAATTGGAATTTTGAGTTTTGCCCCAAAATAATGAGAATATCTGACTTTTGCCCTAACATATAGGGAATTTTTGCCTTTTTGCCCCGCAATTAGGGGAATTTCTGCAATTTTGCTCCAAAATACGGGGAATTTCTGCCTTTTTGCCCGAAAATAAGGGGAATGTATACCTTTCGCCACAAAAAAGGGAAATTTCTTCATTTTTGCCCCAAAATAAGAGGAATTTCTGCCTTTTAACCTCAAAATAAGTGAAATTTCTGCCTTTCTACCCAAAAATAAACAGAATTTCTGTCATTTTGCACCGAAATAAAAAGAATTTTGGAATTATGCCCTGATATAAGTGAAATTTCTGCAATTATACCCCAAAATAAAAGAAATTTCTGCCTTTTTGCCACAAAATAAAAGGAATTTCTGTCTTTTTGCCCCAAAATAAGGGAAATTTCTGTCTTTTTGTTCGGAAATAAGGAGAATTTCAGCCTTTTTACCTCAAAATAGAGGAATTTCTGCATTTTTGCCACAAAATATTGATAATTTCTGCCATTTTGCTCTAAAATATTAAAAATTTCTGCCTTTTTTCCCTGAAATAAGTGAAATTTCTGCAATGTTGCCCCAAAATAAGTGAAATTTCTGCAATTTTGCCCCAAAATAAGGGAAATTTCTGGAATTTTCCCCAAAATAAATGGAATTTCTGAGTTTTGCCCCAAAATAAAAAGAATTTCTGTCTTTTTGCCCCAACATATAAGGAATTTCTGCATTTTTGCCCCACAATTAGAGGAATTTCTGCAATTTTGCTACAAAATAAGGGGAATTTCTGCTTTTTAGCCCGAAAATAAAAATAATGTATACCTTTTGCCACAAAAAAAAAGAAATTTCTTCATTTTTGCCTCAAAATATAAGGAATTTCTGCATTTTTACCTCAAAATAAGTGAAATTTCTGCCTTTTTACCCAAAAATAAACGGAATTTCTGTCTTTCTGCCCCAAAATAAAAGGAATTTTTGAATTATGCCCTGAAATAAGTGATATTTCTGCAATTTTCCCCAAAATAAAAGAAATTTCTGCTTTTTGCCACAAAATAAGGGCAATTTCTGTCTTTTTGCCCCAAAATAAGGGAAATTTCTGCCTTTTTGTCCCGAAATAAGGGGAATTTCAGCCTTTATACCTCAAAATAAGGGGAATTTCTGCATTTTTGGCACAAAATATTGAGAATTTCTCCAATTTTGCTCCAAAATATTGAAAATTTCTTCCTTTTTTCCCTGAAATAAGTGAAATTTCTGCAATTTTGCCCAAAAATAAGTGAAATTTCTGCAATTTTGCCTCAAAATAAGGGAAATTTCTGGAATTTTCCCCAAAATAAATGGAATTTCTGAGTTTTACCCCAAAATAAAAAGAATTTTAGTGTTTTTGCCCCAACATATAGGGAATTTATGCCTTTTTGCCCCACAACTAGGGGAATTTCTGCAATTTTGCTCCAAAATTTGGGGAATTTCTACTTTTTTCTCAAAAATAACAGGAATGCATACCTTTCGCCACAAAAAAGGGAAATTTCTTCATTTTTGCCCCAAAATAAGAGGAATTTCTGCCTTTTAACCTCAAAATATGTGAAATTTCTGCCTTTTTATTCAAAAATAAACGGAATTTATGTCTTTTTGCCCCAAAACAAAAGGAATTTTTGAATTATGCCCTGAAATAAGTGAAATTTCTGCAATTTTGCCCCAAATAAGGAAAATTTCTGGAATTTTGCCCCAAAATAATTGGAATTTTGAGTTTTGCCCCAAAATAAGGAGAATATCTGACTTTTTCCCTAACATATAGGGAATTTCTGCATTTTTGCCCCACAATTAGGGGAATTTCTGCAATTTAGCTCCAAAATACGGGGAAATTCTGCTTTTTAGCCCGAAAATAAAAATAATGTATACCTTTTGCCACAAAAAAAGAAATTTTTTCATTTTTGCCCCAAAATAAGAGGAATTTCTGCATTTTTACCTCAAAATAAGTGAAATTTCTGCCTTTTTACCCAAAAATAAACGGAATTTCTGTCTTTTTACCCCAAAATAAAAGGAATTTATAAATTTTGCCCTTAAATAAGGGAAATTTCTGCAATTTTGCCCCAACATATAAGAAATTTCTGCCTTTTTCACACAAATTTGGGGAATTTCTGCCTTTTTGCCACAAAATATTAGGAATTTCTGAGTTTGCCCCAAAATAAGAAAATTTCTGCATTTTTTCCCTGAAATAAGTGAAATTTCTGCAATTTTGCCTCAAAATAAGGGAAATTTTTGCCTTTTTGTTCCGAAATAAGGGGAATTTCAGCTTTTTTACCTCAAAATAGGGGAATTTCTGCATTTTTGCCACAAAATATTGATAATTTCTGCCATTTTGCTCCAAAATATCAAAAATTTTTGCCTTTTTTCCCTGAAATAAGTGAAATTTCTGCAATGTTTCAACAAAATAAGTGAAATTTCTGCAATTTTGCCCCAAAATAAGGGAAATTTCTGGAATTTTCCCAAATATAAATGGAATTTCTGAGTTTTGCCCCAAAATAAAAAGAATTTCTGTCTTTTTGCTCCAACATATAGGAAATTTCTGCATTTTTGCCCCACAATTAGAGGAATTTCTGCAATTTTGCTCCAAAATACGGGGAATTTCTGCTTTTTAGCCTGAAAATAAAAATAATGTATACCTTTTGCCACAAAAAAAAATTTCTTCTTTTTGCCTTAAAATAAGAGGAACTTTTGCATTTTGACCTCAAAATAAGTGAAATTTCTGCCTTTTTACCCAAAATTAAATGGAATTTCTGTCTTTTTGCCCCAAAATAAAAGGAAATTTTAAATTATTCCCTGAAATAAGTGATATTTCTGCAATTATCTCCCAAAATAAAAGAAATTTCTGCCTTTTTGCCACAAAATAAGGGCAATTTCTGTCTTTTTGCCCCAAAATAAGTGAAATTTCTGCCTTTTTGTCCCAAAATAAGGGGAATTTCAGCCTTTATACCTCAAAATAAGGGGAATTTCTGCATTTTTGGCACAAAATATTGAGAATTTCTGCAATTTTGCTCCAAAATATTGAAAATTTCTGCCTTTTTTCCCTGAAATAAGTGAAATTTCTGCAATTTTGCCCAAAAATAAGTGAAATTTCTGCAATTTTGCCCCAAAATAAGGGAAATTTCTAGGATTTTTCCCAAAATAAATAGAATTTCTGAGTTTTACCCCAAAATAAAAAGAATTTCTGTGTTTTTGCCCCAACATATAGGGTATTTCTGCCTTTTTGCCCCACAACAAAGGGAATTTCTGCAATTTTGCTCCAAAATATGGGGAATTTCTGCTTTTTTTCCCAAAAATAAGAGGAATGTATACCTTTTGCCACAAAAAAGGGAAATTTCTTCATTTTTGCCCCAAAATAAGAGGAATTTCTGCCTTTTAACCTCAAAATAAGTGAAATTTCTGCCTTTTTATTCAAAAATAAATGGAATTTCTGTCTTTTTGCCCCAAAATAAAAGGAATTTTTGAATTATGCCCTGAAATAAGTGAAATTTCTGCAATTTTGCCCCAAAATAAGAGAAATCTTTGCCTTTTTGACACAAAATATTAGGAATTTCTGCATTTTTGCCCCAAAATAAGGAAAATTCCTGCCTTTTTTCCCTGAAATAAGTGAAATTTCTGCAATTTTGCCCCAAAATAAGTGAAATTTCTGGAATTTTGCTCCAAAATAAGAGAAATTTCTGGAATTTTGCCCCCAAATAAGGGGAATTTCAGCCTTTTTACCTCAAAATAATGGGAATTTCAGCATTTTTGCCACAAAATATTAGGAATTTCTCCCTTTTTGCCCCAAAATAAGGAAAATTTCTGCCTTTTTTCCCTGAAATAAGTGAAATTTGTGCAATTTTGCCCCAAAATAAGTGAAATTTCTGCAATTTTGCCCCAAAATACGTAAAATTTCTGCAATTTTGCCCAAAAATAAGGGAAATTTCTGGAATTTTGCCCCAAAATAAGTGGAATTTCTGAGTTTTGCCCCAAAATAAAAAGAATTTCTGTCTTTTTAAGCCAACATATAGGGAATTTCTGCATTTTTGCCCCACAATTAGGATAATTTCTGCAATTTTGCTTCTAAATACGAGGAATTTCTGTTTTTTAGCCCGAAAATAAGGGGAATGTATACCTTTGCCACAAAAAAGGGAAATTTCTTCATTTTTGACCCAAAATAAGAGGAATTTCTGCCTGTTTACCTCAAAATAAGTGAAATTTCTGCCTTTCTTACCCAAAAATAAATGGAATTTCTGTCTTTTTGCCCCAAAATAAAATAAATTTTTGAATTATGCCCTGAAATAAGTGAAATTTCTTCAATTTTTCCCCAAAATGTGGGAAATTTCTGACTTTTTGACAGAAAATTAGGGGAATTTCTGCATTTATGCCACAAAATATTAGGAATTTCTGCCTTTTTGGCCCGAAATAAAGAAAATTTCTATCTTTCTTCCCTGAAATAAAGGAAATTTCTGCAATTTTGCCCCAAAATAAGGGAAATTTCTGGAATTTTCCCCAAAATAAATGGAATTTCTGAGTTTTACCCCAAAATAAAATGAATTTCTGTGTTCTTGCCCCAACATATAGGGTATTTCTGCCTTTTTGCCCCACAACTAGGGGAATTTCTGCAATTTTGCTCCAAAATACGGGGAATTTCTGCTTTTTTTCCCAAAATTAAGAGGAATGTATACCTTTTGCCACAAAAAAGGGAAATTTCTTCATTTTTGCCCCAAAATAAGAGGAATTTCTGCTTTTTAACCTCAAAATAAGTGAAATTTCTGCCTTTTTATTCAAAAATAAACGGAATTTCTGTCTTTTTGCCCCAAAATAAAAGGAATTTTTGAATTATGCCCTGAAATAAGTGAAATTTCTGCAATTTTGCCCCAAAATAAGAGAAATTTCTGCCTTTTTGACACAAAATAGCATTTTTGCCGAAAAATAAGGAAAATTCCTGCCTTTTTTTCCCTGAAATAAGTGAAATTTCTGCAATTTTGCCCCAAAAATAAGTGAAATTTCTGGAATTTTGCCCCAAAATAAGGGAAATTTCTGGAATTTTGCCCCCAAATAAGGGGAATTTCAGCCTTTTTACCTTAAAATAATGGGAATTTCAGCATTTTT
Organism: Micromys minutus; assembly: GCF_963924665.1. Taxonomy (NCBI): domain Eukaryota; kingdom Metazoa; phylum Chordata; class Mammalia; order Rodentia; family Muridae; genus Micromys; species Micromys minutus. Next base: position 179,946 of record NW_027667771.1, read on the forward strand.
GCCACAAAATATTAGGAATTTTGCCTTTTTGCCCCAAAATATCAAAAATTTCTGCCTTTTTTCCCTGAAATAAGTGAAATTTCTGCAATGTTGCCCCAAAATAAGTGAAATTTCTGCAATTTTGCCCAAAAAAAAGGGAAATTTCTGGAATTTTCCCCAAAATAAATGGAATTTCTGAGTTTTGCCCCAAAATAAAAGGAATTTCTGTATTTTTGCCCCAACATATAGGGAATTTCTGCATTTTTGCCCCACAATTAGAGGAATTTCTGCAATTTTGCTACAAAATACGGGGAATATCTGCTTTTTAGCCCGAAAATAAAAATAATGTATACTTTTTGCCACAAAAAAAAGAAATTTCTTCATTTTTGCCTCAAAATAAGAGGAATTTCTGACTTTTTACCCAAAAATAAACGGAATTTCTGTCTTTTTGCCCCAAAATAAAAGGAATTTTTGAATTATGCCCTGAAATAAGTGATATTTCTGCAATTTTTCCCTAAAATAAAAGAAATTTCTGCCTTTTTGCCACAAAATAAGGGCAATTTCTGTCTTTTTGTTACAATATAAGTAAAACTCATGCCTTTTTGCCCCCAAATAAGGGGAATTTCAGCCTTTTTACCTTAAAATAATGGGAATTTCAGCATTTTTGCCACAAAATATTAGGAATTTTGCCTTTTTGCCCCAAAATATCAAAAATTTCTGCCTTTTTTCCCTGAAATAAGTGAAATTTCTGCAATGTTGCCCCAAAATAAGAGAAATTTCTGCCTTTTTGACACAAAATATTAGGAATTTCTGCATTTTTGCCGCAAAATAAGGAAAATTCCTGCCTTTTTTTCCCTGAAATAAGTGAAATTTCTGCAATTTTGCCCCAAAAATAAGTGAAATTTCTGGAATTTTGCCCCAAAATAAGGGAAATTTCTGGAATTTTGCCCCCAAATAAGGGGAATTTCAGCCTTTTTACCTTAAAATAATGGGATTTTCAGCATTTTTGCCACAAAATATTAGGAATTTTGCCTTTTTGCCCCAAAATATCAAAAATTTCTGCCTTTTTTCCCTGAAATAAGTGAAATTTCTGCAATGTTGCCCCAAAATAAGTGAAATTTCTGCAATTTTGCCCAAAAAATAGGGAAATTTCTGGAATTTTCCCCAAAATAAATGGAATTTCTGAGTTTTGCCCCAAAATAAAAAGAATTTCTGTATTTTTGCCCCAACATGTAGGGAATTTCTGCATTTTTGCCCCACAATTAGAGGAATTTCTGCAATTTTGCTACAAAATACGGGGAATATCTGCTTTTTAGCCCGAAAATAAAAATAATGTATACTTTTTGCCACAAAAAAAAAGAAATTTCTTCATTTTTGCCTCAAAATAAGAGGAATTTCTGACTTTTTACCCAAAAATAAACGGAATTTCTGTCTTTTTGCCCCAAAATAAAAGGAATTTTTGAATTATGCCCTGAAATAAGTGATATTTCTGCAATTTTTCCCTAAAATAAAAGAAATTTCTGCCTTTTTGCCACAAAATAAGGGCAATTTCTGTCTTTTTGTTACAAAATAAGGAAAACTCATGCCTTTTTGCCCCCAAATAAGGGGAATTTCAGCCTTTTTACCTCAAAATAAGGGGAATTTCTGCATTTTTGCCAAAAATATTAGGAATTTCTGCCTTTTTGCTCCAAAATAAGGAAAATTTTTGCCTTTTTTCCATGAAATAAGTGAAATTTCTGCAATTTTGCCCTAAAATAAGGGCAATTTCTGCAATTTTGCCCCAAAATAAGGGAAATTTCTGAAATTTTGCCCCAGAATAAGTGGAATTTCTGAGTTTGCCCAAAAATGTGGAGAATTTTTGTCTTTTAGCCTACACATATAGGGAATTTCTGCCTTTTTGCCCCACAATTAGGGGAATTTCTGCAATTTTCCTCCAAAATACGGGAATTTCTGCTTTTTTGCCCGAAAATAAGGGAAATGTATACCTTTTGCCACAAAAAAATGGAAATTTCTTCATTTTTGCCCCAAAATAAGAGGAATTTCTGCATTTTTACCTCAAAATAAGTGAAATTTCTACCTTTTTACCCAAAATAAACGGAATTTCTCTCTTTTTGCCCCAAAATAAAATTAATTTTTGAATTATGCCCTGAAATAAGTGAAATTTCTGCAATTTTGCCCCAAAATAAATTAATTTCTGCCTTTTTGACACAAAATAAAGGAAATTTCTGCATTTTTACCAAAAAATATTAAGAATTTCTGCCTTTTTGCCCCAAAATAAGGAAAATTTCTCCATTTTTCCCTAAAATAAGTGAAATTTCTGCAATTTTGCCCCAAAATACGTGAAATTTCTGCAATTTTGCCCCAAAATAAGTAAAATTTCTGCAATTTTGCCCAAACATAAAAGAAATTTTTGGAATTTTGCCCCAAAATAAGTAGAATTTCTGAGTTTTGACCCAAAATAAAAAGAATTTCTGTCTTTTTACCCCAACATATAGGGAATGTCTGCATTTTTGCCCCACAATTAGGAGAATTTTTGCAATTTTGCTCCAAAATACGGGGAATTTCTGCTTTTTAGCCCGAAAATAAGGGGAATGTATACATTTTGCCACAAAAGGGAAATTTCTTCATTTTTGCCCCCAAATAAGAGGAATTTCTGCCTTTTTACCTCAAAATAAGTGAAATTTCTGCCTTTCATACCCAAAAATAAATGGAATTTCTGTCTTTTTGCCCCAAAATAAAAGAAATTTTTGAATTATGGCCTGAAATAAATGAAATTTCTTCAATTTTGCCTCAAAATAAGGGAAATTTCTGACTTTTTGACACAAAATAAGAGGAATTTCTGCATTTTTACCACAAAATATTAGGAATTTCTGCCTTTTTGCCCCAAAATAAGAAAAATTTCTCTCTTTCTTTCCTGAAATAAAGGAAATTTCTGCAATTTTGCCCCAAAATAAGTGAAATTTCTGCAATTTTGCCCCAAAATAAGTGGAATTTCTGAGTTTTGCCCCAAAATAAGGAGAATTTCTGTCTTTTTGCGCCAACAAATAGAAAATTTCTCCCTTTTTGCCCCACAACTTGGGGAATTTCTGCAATTTTGCTCCAAAATACAGGGAATTTCTGCTTTTTTTCCCAAAAATGAGGGTAATGTATACCTTTTGCGACAAAAAAGGGAAATTTCTTAATTTTTGCCCCAAAATAATAGGAATTTCTGCCTTTTTACATCAAAATAAGTGAAATTTTTGCCTTTTTACCCAAAAATAAACGGAATTTCTTTCTTTTTGCCCCAAAATAAAAGGAATTTTTGAATTATGCCCTGAAATAAGTGAAATTTCTGCAATTTTACCCCAAAATAAAAGAAATTTCTGCCTTTTTGCCACAAAATAAGGGCAATTTCTGTCTTTTTGCCCCAAAATAAGGGAAATTTCTGCCTTTTTGTCCCGAAATAAGGGGAATTTCAGCATTTATACATCAAAATAAGGGGAATTTCTGCATTTTTGGCACAAAATATTGAGAATTTCTGCCATTTTGCTCCAAAATATCGAAAATTTCTGACTTTTTTTCCTGAAATAAGTGAAATTTCTGCAATTTTGCCCCAAAATAAGTGAAATTTCTGCAATCTAGCCCCAAAATAAGGGAAATTTTTGGAATTTTCCCCAAAATAAATGGAATTTCGGGGTTTTGCCCCAAAATAAAGAATTTCTGACTTTTTGCCCCAACATATAGGGAATTTCTGCATTTTTGCCACACAATTAGGGGGTTTTCTGCAATTTTGCTCCAAAATACGGGGAATTTTTGCTTTTTTGCCCGAAAATAAGGGGAATGTATACCTTTTGCCACAAAAAAGGGAAATTTCTTCATTTTTGCCCCAAAATAAGAGGAATTTCTTCCTTTTTACCTCAAAATAAGTGAAATTTCTGCCTTTTTACCCAAAAATAAACGGAATTTCTGTCTTTTTGCCCCAAAATAAAAGGAATTTTTGAATTTTGCCCTGAAATAAGTGAAATTTATGCAATTTTACCCCAAAATAAGGGAAATTTCTGTAATTTTGCCCCAAAATAAGTGGAATTTCTGAGTTTTTTCCCAAAATAAGGAGAATTTCTGTCTTTCTGCCCCAACACATAGGGAATTTCTGCCTTTTTGCCCCACAATTAGGGGATTTTCTGCAATTTTGCTCCGAAATACGGGGAATTTCTGCTTTTTTGCCCGAAAATAAGGGGAATGTATACCTTTTGCCACAAAAAAGGGAAATTTCTTCATTTTTGCCCCAAAATAAGAGGAATTTCTTGCTTTCTACCTCAAATTAAGTGAAATTTCTGACTTTTTACCCAAAAATAAACGGAATTTCTGACTTTTTGCCCCAAAATAAAATAAATTTTTGAATTATGCCCTGAAATAAGTGAAATTTCTTCAATTTTTCCCCAAAATGTGGGAAATTTCTGACTTTTTGACAGAAAATTAGGGGAATTTCTGCATTTATGCCACAAAATATTAGGAATTTCTGCCTTTTTGGCCCGAAATAAAGAAAATTTCTATCTTTCTTCCCTGAAATAAAGGAAATTTCTGCAATTTTGCCCCAAAATAAGGGAAATTTCTGGAATTTTCCCCAAAATAAATGGAATTTCTGAGTTTTACCCCAAAATAAAATGAATTTCTGTGTTCTTGCCCCAACATATAGGGTATTTCTGCCTTTTTGCCCCACAACTAGGGGAATTTCTGCAATTTTGCTCCAAAATACGGGGAATTTCTGCTTTTTTTCCCAAAATTAAGAGGAATGTATACCTTTTGCCACAAAAAAGGGAAATTTCTTCATTTTTGCCCCAAAATAAGAGGAATTTCTGCTTTTTAACCTCAAAATAAGTGAAATTTCTGCCTTTTTATTCAAAAATAAACGGAATTTCTGTCTTTTTGCCCCAAAATAAAAGGAATTTTTGAATTATGCCCTGAAATAAGTGAAATTTCTGCAATTTTGCCCCAAAATAAGAGAAATTTCTGCCTTTTTGACACAAAATATTAGGAATTTCTGCATTTTTGCCGCAAAATAAGGAAAATTCCTGCCTTTTTTTCCCTGAAATAAGTGAAATTTCTGCAATTTTGCCCCAAAAATAAGTGAAATTTCTGGAATTTTGCCCCAAAATAAGGGAAATTTCTGGAATTTTGCCCCCAAATAAGGGGAATTTCAGCCTTTTTACCTTAAAATAATGGGATTTTCAGCATTTTTGCCACAAAATATTAGGAATTTTGCCTTTTTGCCCCAAAATATCAAAAATTTCTGCCTTTTTTCCCTGAAATAAGTGAAATTTCTGCAATGTTGCCCCAAAATAAGTGAAATTTCTGCAATTTTGCCCAAAAAAAAGGGAAATTTCTGGAATTTTCCCCAAAATAAATGGAATTTCTGAGTTTTGCCCCAAAATAAAAAGAATTTCTGTATTTTTGCCCCAACATATAGGGAATTTCTGCATTTTTGCCCCACAATTAGAGGAATTTCTGCAATTTTGCTACAAAATACGGGGAATATCTGCTTTTTAGCCCGAAAATAAAAATAATGTATACTTTTTGCCACAAAAAAAAAGAAATTTCTTCATTTTTGCCTCAAAATAAGAGGAATTTCTGACTTTTTACCCAAAAATAAACGGAATTTCTGTCTTTTTGCCCCAAAATAAAAGGAATTTTTGAATTATGCCCTGAAATAAGTGATATTTCTGCAATTTTTCCCTAAAATAAAAGAAATTTCTGCCTTTTTGCCACAAAATAAGGGCAATTTCTGTCTTTTTGTTACAAAATAAGGAAAACTCATGCCTTTTTGCCCCCAAATAAGGGGAATTTCAGCCTTTTTACCTCAAAATAAGGGGAATTTCTGCATTTTTGCCAAAAATATTAGGAATTTCTGCCTTTTTGCTCCAAAATAAGGAAAATTTTTGCCTTTTTTCCATGAAATAAGTGAAATTTCTGCAATTTTGCCCTAAAATAAGGGCAATTTCTGCAATTTTGCCCCAAAATAAGGGAAATTTCTGAAATTTTGCCCCAGAATAAGTGGAATTTCTGAGTTTGCCCAAAAATGTGGAGAATTTTTGTCTTTTAGCCTACACATATAGGGAATTTCTGCCTTTTTGCCCCACAATTAGGGGAATTTCTGCAATTTTCCTCCAAAATACGGGAATTTCTGCTTTTTTGCCCGAAAATAAGGGAAATGTATACCTTTTGCCACAAAAAAATGGAAATTTCTTCATTTTTGCCCCAAAATAAGAGGAATTTCTGCATTTTTACCTCAAAATAAGTGAAATTTCTACCTTTTTACCCAAAATAAACGGAATTTCTCTCTTTTTGCCCCAAAATAAAATTAATTTTTGAATTATGCCCTGAAATAAGTGAAATTTCTGCAATTTTGCCCCAAAATAAATTAATTTCTGCCTTTTTGACACAAAATAAAGGAAATTTCTGCATTTTTACCAAAAAATATTAAGAATTTCTGCCTTTTTGCCCCAAAATAAGGAAAATTTCTCCATTTTTCCCTAAAATAAGTGAAATTTCTGCAATTTTGCCCCAAAATACGAGAAATTTCTGCAATTTTGCCCCAATAAGTAAAATTTCTGCAATTTTGCCCAAACATAAAAGAAATTTTTGGAATTTTGCCCCAAAATAAGTAGAATTTCTGAGTTTTGACCCAAAATAAAAAGAATTTCTGTCTTTTTACCCCAACATATAGGGAATGTCTGCATTTTTGCCCCACAATTAGGAGAATTTTTGCAATTTTGCTCCAAAATACGGGGAATTTCTGCTTTTTAGCCCGAAAATAAGGGGAATGTATACCTTTTGCCACAAAAGGGAAATTTCTTCATTTTTGCCCCCAAATAAGAGGAATTTCTGCCTTTTTACCTCAAAATAAGTGAAATTTCTGCCTTTCATACCCAAAAATAAATGGAATTTCTGTCTTTTTGCCCCAAAATAAAAGAAATTTTTGAATTATGGCCTGAAATAAATGAAATTTCTTCAATTTTGCCTCAAAATAAGGGAAATTTCTGACTTTTTGACACAAAATAAGAGGAATTTCTGCATTTTTACCACAAAATATTAGGAATTTCTGCCTTTTTGCCCCAAAATAAGAAAAATTTCTCTCTTTCTTCCCTGAAATAAAGGAAATTTCTGCAATTTTGCCCCAAAATAAGTGAAATTTCTGCAATTTTGCCCCAAAATAAGTGGAATTTCTGAGTTTTGCCCCAAAATAAGGAGAATTTCTGTCTTTTTGCGCCAACAAATAGAAAATTTCTCCCTTTTTGCCCCACAACTTGGGGAATTTCTGCAATTTTGCTCCAAAATACAGGGAATTTCTGCTTTTTTTCCCAAAAATGAGGGTAATGTATACCTTTTGCGACAAAAAAGGGAAATTTCTTAATTTTTGCCCCAAAATAATAGGAATTTCTGCCTTTTTACATCAAAATAAGTGAAATTTTTGCCTTTTTACCCAAAAATAAACGGAATTTCTGTCTTTTTGCCCCAAAATAAAAGGAATTTTTGAATTATGCCCTGAAATAAGTGAAATTTCTGCAATTTTACCCCAAAATAAAAGAAATTTCTGCCTTTTTGCCACAAAATAAGGGCAATTTCTGTCTTTTTGCCCCAAAATAAGGGAAATTTCTGCCTTTTTGTCCCGAAATAAGGGGAATTTCAGCATTTATACATCAAAATAAGGGGAATTTCTGCATTTTTGGCACAAAATATTGAGAATTTCTGCCATTTTGCTCCAAAATATCGAAAATTTCTGCCTTTTTTTCCTGAAATAAGTGAAATTTCTGCAATTTTGCCCCCAAATAAGTGAAATTTCTGCAATCTAGCCCCAAAATAAGGGAAATTTTTGGAATTTTCCCCAAAATAAATGGAATTTCGGGGTTTTGCCCCAAAATAAAGAATTTCTGACTTTTTGCCCCAACATATAGGGAATTTCTGCATTTTTGCCACACAATTAGGGGGTTTTCTGCAATTTTGCTCCAAAATACGGGGAATTTTTGCTTTTTTGCCCGAAAATAAGGGGAATGTATACCTTTTGCCACAAAAAAGGGAAATTTCTTCATTTTTGCCCCAAAATAAGAGGAATTTCTTCCTTTTTACCTCAAAATAAGTGAAATTTCTGCCTTTTTACCCAAAAATAAACGGAATTTCTGTCTTTTTGCCCCAAAATAAAAGGAATTTTTGAATTTTGCCCTGAAATAAGTGAAATTTATGCAATTTTACCCCAAAATAAGGGAAATTTCTGTAATTTTGCCCCAAAATAAGTGGAATTTCTGAGTTTTTTCCCAAAATAAGGAGAATTTCTGTCTTTCTGCCCCAACACATAGGGAATTTCTGCCTTTTTGCCCCACAATTAGGGGATTTTCTGCAATTTTGCTCCGAAATACGGGGAATTTCTGCTTTTTTGCCCGAAAATAAGGGGAATGTATACCTTTTGCCACAAAAAAGGGAAATTTCTTCATTTTTGCCCCAAAATAAGAGGAATTTCTTGCTTTCTACCTCAAATTAAGTGAAATTTCTGACTTTTTACCCAAAAATAAACGGAATTTCTGACTTTTTGCCCCAAAATAAAAGAAATTTTTGAAATTTGCAGTGAAATAATTGAAATTTCTGCAATTTTGCCCAAAAATAAGTGAAATTTCTGCAATTTTGCCCCAAAATAAGGGAAATTTCTGGAATTTTCCCCAAAATAAATGGAATTTCTGAGTTTTACTCCAAAATTAAAAGAATTTCTGTGTTTTTGCCCCAACATATAGGGAATTTCTGCCTTTTTGCCCCACAACTAGGGGAATTTCTGCAATTTTGCTCCAAAATACGGGGAATTTCTGCTTTTTTTCCCAATAATAATAGGAATGTATACCTTTTGCCACAAAAAAGGGAAATTTCTTCATTTTTGCCCCAAAATAAGAGGAATTTCTGCCTTTTAACGTCAAAATAAGTGAAATTTCTGCCTTTCTACCCAAAAATAAACGGAATTTCTGTCATTTTGCCCTGAAATAAAAAGAATTTTTATATTATGCCCTAATAAGTAAAATTTCTGCAATTTTACCCCAAAATAAAAGAAATTTCTGCCTTTTTGCCACAAAATAAAAGGAATTTCTGTCTTTTTGCCCAAAAATAAGGGAAATTTCTGCCTTTTTGTTCCAAAATAAGGGGAATTTCAGCCCTTTTACCTCAAAATAAAGGGAATTTCTGCATTTTTGCCACAAAATATTGAGAATTTCTGCCATTTTGCTCCAAAATATCAAAAATTTCTGCCTTTTTTTCCTGAAATAAGTGAAATTTCTGCAATTTTGCCCCAAAATAAGTGAAATTTCTGCAATCTAGCCCCAAAATAAGGGAAATTTTTTTAATTTTCCCCAAAATAAATGGAATTTCGGGGTTTTGCCCCAAAATAAAGAATTTCTGACTTTTTGCCCCAACATATAGTGAATTTCTGCATTTTTGCCACACAATTAGGGGGTTTTCTGCAATTTTACTCCAAAATACGGGGAATTTTTGCTTTTTTGCCCGAAAATAAGGGGAATGTATACCTTTTGCCACAAAAAAGGGAAATTTCTTCATTTTTGCCCCAAAATAAGAGGAATTTCTTCCTTTTTACCTCAAAATAAGTAAAATTTCTGCCTTTTTACCCAAAAATAAACGGAATTTCTGTCTTTTTGCCCCAAAATAAAAGGAATTTTTGAATTATGCCCTGAAATAAGTGAAATTTATGCAATTTTACCCCAAAATAAGGGAAATTTCTGTAATTTTGCCCCAAAATAAGTGGAATTTCTGAGTTTTTTCCCAAAATAAGGAGAATTTCTGTCTTTCTGCAAATAATAAAATAAAAGAAATTTTTGAAATTTGCAGTGAAATAAGTGAAATTTCTGCAATTTTGCCCAAAAATAAGTGAAATTTCTGCAATTTTGCCCCAAAATAAGGGAAATTTCTGGAATTTTCCCCAAAATAAATGGAATTTCTGAGTTTTACTCCAAAATTAAAAGAATTTCTGTGTTTTTGCCCCAACATATAGGGAATTTCTGCCTTTTTGCCCCACAACTAGGGGAATTTCTGCAATTTTGCTCCAAAATACGGGGAATTTCTGCTTTTTTTCCCAATAATAATAGGAATGTATACCTTTTGCCACAAAAAAGGGAAATTTCTTCATTTTTGCCCCAAAATAAGAGGAATTTCTGCCTTTTAGCCTCAAAATAAGTGAAATTTCTGCCTTTCTACCCAAAAATAAACGGAATTTCTGTCATTTTGCCCTGAAATAAAAAGAATTTTTATATTATGCCCTAATAAGTAAAATTTCTGCAATTTTACCCCAAAATAAAAGAAATTTCTGCCTTTTTGCCACAAAATAAAAGGAATTTCTGTCTTTTTGCCCAAAAATAAGGGAAATTTCTGCCTTTTTGTTCCAAAATAAGGGGAATTTCAGCCCTTTTACCTCAAAATAAAGGGAATTTCTGCATTTTTGCCACAAAATATTGAGAATTTCTGCCATTTTGCTCCAAAATATCAAAAATTTCTGCCTTTTTTCCTGAAATAAGTGAAATTTCTGCAATTTTGCCCCAAAATAAGTGAAATTTCTGCAATCTAGCCCCAAAATAAGGGAAATTTTTTTAATTTTCCCCAAAATAAATGGAATTTCGGGGTTTTGCCCCAAAATAAAGAATTTCTGACTTTTTGCCCCAACATATAGTGAATTTCTGCATTTTTGCCACACAATTAGGGGGTTTTCTGCAATTTTGCTCCAAAATACGGGGAATTTTTGCTTTTTTGCCCGAAAATAAGGGGAATGTATACCTTTTGCCACAAAAAAGGGAAATTTCTTCATTTTTGCCCCAAAATAAGAGGAATTTCTTCCTTTTTACCTCAAAATAAGTAAAATTTCTGCCTTTTTACCCAAAAATAAACGGAATTTCTGTCTTTTTGCCCCAAAATAAAAGGAATTTTTGAATTTTGCCCTGAAATAAGTGAAATTTATGCAATTTTACCCCAAAATAAGGGAAATTTCTGTAATTTTGCCCCAAAATAAGTGGAATTTCTGAGTTTTTTCCCAAAATAAGGAGAATTTCTGTCTTTTTGCCCCAACACATAGGGAATTTCTGCCTTTTTGCCCCACAATTAGGGGATTTTCTGCAATTTTGCTCCGAAATACGGGGAATTTCTGCTTTTTTGCCCGAAAATAAGGGGAATGTATACCTTTTGCCACAAAAAAGGGAAATTTCTTCATTTTTGCCCCAAAATAAGAGGAATTTCTTGCTTTCTACCTCAAATTAAGTGAAATTTCTGACTTTTTACCCAAAAATAAACGGAATTTCTGACTTTTTGCCCCAAAATAAAAGAAATTTTTGAATTTTGCAGTGAAATAAGTGAAATTTCTGCAATTTTGCCCAAAAATAAGTGAAATTTCTGCAATTTTGCCCCAAAATAAGGGAAATTTCTGGAATTTTCCCCAAAATAAATGGAATTTCTGAGTTTTACCCCAAAATAAAAAGAATTTCTGTGTTTTTGCCCCAACATATAGGGAATTTCTGCCTTTTTGCCCCACAACTAGGGGAATTTCTGCAATTTTGCTCCAAAATACGGGGAATTTCTGCTTTTTTTCCCAATAATAATAGGAATGTATACCTTTTGCCACAAAAAAGGGAAATTTCTTCATTTTTGCCCCAAATAAGAGGAATTTCTGCTTTTTAACCTCAAAATAAGTGAAATTTCTGCCTTTTTATTCAAAAATAAACGGAATTTCTGTCTTTTTGCCCCAAAATAAAAGGAATTTTTGAATTATGCCCTGAAATAAGTGAAATTTCTGCAATTTTGCCCCAAAATAAGAGAAATTTCTGCCTTTTTGACACAAAATATTAGGAATTTCTGCATTTTTGCCCCAAAATAAGGAAGATTCCTGCCTTTTTTTCCCTGAAAAAAGTGAAATTTCTGCAATTTTGCCCCAAAAATAAGTGAAATTTCTGGAATTTTGCCCCAAAATAAGGGAAATTTCTGGAATTTTGCCCCCAAATAAGGGGAATTTCAGCCTTTTTACCTTAAAATAATGGGAATTTCAGCATTTTTGCCACAAAATATTAGGAATTTCTGCCTTTTTGCCCCAAAATAAGGAATTTCTGTCTTTTGGCCACAACATATAGGGAATTTCTGCATTTTTGCCCCACAATTAGAAAAATTTCTGCAATTTTGCTCCAAAATACGGGGAATTTCTTCTTTTTAGCCCGAAAATAAAAATAATGTATACCTTTTGCCACAAAAAAGAATTTTTTTTATTTTTGCCCCAAAATAAGAGGAATTTCTGCATTTTTACCTCAAAATAAGTGAAATTTCTGCCTTTTTACCCAACAATAATCGGAATTTCTGTCTTTTTTCCCCAAAATAAAAGGAATTTTTGAATTATGCCCTGATATAAGTGATATTTCTGCAATTTTTCCCCAAAATAAAAGAAATTTCTGCCTTTTGCCACAAAATAAGGGGAATTTCTGTCTTTTTGCCCCAAAATAAGGGAAATTTATCTCTTTTTGCCACCAAATAAGGGAAATTTCAGCCTTTTCACCTCAAAATAAGGGGAATTTCTGCAATTTTGCCACAAACTATTAGGAATTTCCGCCTTTTTGCTCCAAAATAAGGAAAATTTCTGCCTTTTTTCCATGAAATAAGTGAAATTTCTGCAATTTTGCCCTAAAATAAGGGAAATTTCTGGAATTTTGCCCCAAAATAAGGGAAATTTCTGGAATTTTGCCTCAGAATAAGTGGAATTTTGAGTTTTGCCCCAAAATAATGAGAATATCTGACTTTTGCCCTAACATATACGGAATTTTTGCCTTTTTGCCCCGCAATTAGGGGAATTTCTGCAATTTTGCTCCAAAATACGGGGAATTTCTGCCTTTTTGCCCGAAAATAAGGGGAATGTATACCTTTTGCACAAAAAAGGAAAATTTCTTCATTTTTGCCCCAAAATAAGAGGAATTTCTGCCTTTTAACCTCAAAATAATTGAAATTTTTGTCTTTCTACACAAAAATAAATGTAATTTCTGTCATTTTGCCCCAAAATAAAAAGAATTTTTGAATTATGCCCTGAAATAAGTAAAATTTCTGCAATTTTACCCCAAAATAAAAGAAATTTCTGCCTTTTTGCCACAAAATAAAAGGAATTTCTCTCTTTTTGCCCAAAAATAAGGGAAATTTCTGCCTTTTTGTTCCGAAATAAGGGGAATTTCAGCCCTTTTACCTCAAAATAAAGGGAATTTCTGCATTTTTGCCACGAAATATTGAGAATTTCTGCCATTTTGCTCCAAAATATCAAAAATTTCTGCCTTTTTTTCCTGAAATAAGTGAAATTTCTGCAATTTTGCCCCAAAATAAGTGAAATTTCTGCAATTTAGCCCCAAAATAAGGGAAATTTTTGGAATTTTCCCCAAAATAAATGGAATTTCGGGGTTTTGCCCCAAAAATAAAGAATTTCTGTCTTTTTGCCCCAACATATAGAGAATTTCTGCATTTTTGCCACACAATTTGGGGATTTTCTGCAATTTTGCTCCAAAATACGGGGAATTTATGCTTTTTTGCCCGAAAATAAGGGGAATGTATACCTTTTGCCACAAAAAAGGGAAATTTCTTCATTTTTGCCCCAAAATAAGAGGAATTTCTTCCTTTTTACCTCAAAATAAGTGAAATTTCTGCCTTTTTCCCCAAAAATAAACGGAATTTCTGTCTTTTTGCCCCAAAATAAAAGGAATTTTTGAATTTTGCCCTGAAATAAGTGAAATTTATGCAATTTTACCCCAAAATAAGGGAAATTTCTGTAATTTTGCCCCAAAATAAGTGGAATTTCTGAGTTTTTTCCCAAAATAAGGAGAATTTCTGTCTTTTTGGCCCAACACATAGGGAATTTCTGCCTTTTTGCCCCACAATTAGGAGATTTTCTGCAATTTTGCTCCGAAATACGGGGAATTTCTGCTTTTTTGCCCGAAAATAAGGGGAATGTATACCTTTTGCCACAAAAAAGGGAAATTTCTTCATTTTTGCCCCAAAATAAGAGGAATTTCTTCCTTTTTACCTCAAAATAAGTGAAATTCCTGCCTTTTTATCCAAAAATAAACGGAATTTCTGTCTTTTTGCCCCAAAATAAAAGAAATTTTTGAATTTTGCAGTGAAATAAGTGAAATTTCTGCAATTTTGCCCAAAAATAAGTGAAATTTCTGCAATTTTGCCCCAAAATAAGGGAAATTTCTGGAATTTTCCCCAAAATAAATGGAATTTCTGAGTTTTACCCCAAAATAAAATGAATTTCTGTGTTCTTGCCCCAACATATAGGGTATTTCTGCCTTTTTGCCCCACAACTAGGGGAATTTCTGCAATTTTGCTCCAAAATACGGGGAATTTCTGCTTTTTTTCCCAAAAATAAGAGGAATGTATACCTTTTGCCACAAAAAAGGGAAATTTCTTCATTTTTGCCACAAAATAAGAGGAATTTCTGCCTTTTAACCTCAAAATAAGTGAAATTTCTGCTTTTTTATTCAAAAATAAACGGAATTCCTGTCTTTTTGCCCCAAAATAAAAGGAATTTTTGAATTATGCCTTGAAATAAGTGAAATTTCTGCAATTTTGCCCCAAAATAAGAGAAATTTCTGCCTTCTTGACACAAAATATTAGGAATTTCTGCATTTTTGCCTCAAAATAAGGAAAATTCCTGCTCTTTTTTCCCTGAAGTAAGTGAAATTTCTGCAATTTTGCCCCAAAATAAGTGAAATTTCCGGAATTTTGCCCCAAAATAAGGGAAATTTCTGGAATTTTGCCCCCAAATAAGAGGAATTTCAGCCTTTTTACCTTAAAATAATGGGAATTTCAGCATTTTTGCCACAAAATATTAGGAATTTCTGCCCTTTTGCCCCAAAATAAAGAATTTCTGTCTTGTGGCCACAACATATAGGGAATTTCTGCATTTTTGCCCCACAATTAGGGGAATTTCTGCAATTTTGCTCCAAAATACGGGGAATTTCTGCTTTTTAGCCCGAAAATAAAAATAATGTATACCTTTTGCCACAAAAAAGAATTTTTTTTATTTTTGCCCCAAAATAAGAGGAATTTCTGCATTTTTACCTCAAAATAAATGAAATTTTTGCCTTTTTACCCAACAATAAACGGAATTTCTGTCTTTTTTCCCCAAAATAAAAGGAATTTTTGAATTATGCCTTGAAATAAGAGATATTTCTGCAATTTTTCCCCAAAATAAAAGAAATTTCTTCCATTTTGCCACAAAATAAGGGGTATTTCTGTCTTTTTGCCCCAAAATAAGGGAAATTTATCTCTTTTTGCCCCCAAATAAGGGAAATTTCAGCCTTTTTACCTCAAAATAAGGGGAATTTCTGCAATTTTGCCACAAACTATTAGGAATTTCCGTCTTTTTGCTCCAACATAAGGAAAATTTCTGCCTTTTTTCCATGAAATAAGTGAAATTTCTGCAATTTTGCCCTAAAATAAGGGCAATTTCTGGAATTTTGCCCCAAAATAAGGAAAATTTCTGGAATTTTGCCTCATAATAAGTGTAATTTCTGAGTTGTGCCCAAAAATGTGGAAAATTTTTGTCTTTTTGCCTCAACATATAGGGAATTTCTGCCTTTTTGTCCCACAATTTGGGGAATTTCTGCAATTTTGCTCCAAAATACGGGCATTTCTGCTATTTTGCCCGAAAATAAGAGCAATGTATACCTTTTGCCACAAAAAAGTGAAATTTCTTCATTTTTGCCCCAAAATAAGAGGAATTTCTGCATTTTTACCTCAAAATAAGTGAAATTTCTGCCTTTTTACCCCAAATAAATGGAATTTCTGTCTTTTTTCCCCAAAATAAAAAGTATTTTTGAATTATGCCCTGAAATAAGTGAAATTTCTGCAAATTTGCTCCAAAATAAGGGAACTTTCTGCCTTTTTGACAAAAAATAAAGGAAATTTCTGCATTTTTGCCAAAAAATATTAGGAATTACTGCCTTTTTGCCCCAAAATAAAAAAAATTTCCGCATTTTTTCCCTGAAATTAGTGAAATTTCTGCAATTTTGCCCCAAAATAAGTGAAATTTCTGAAATTTTGCCCCAAAATACGTAAAATTTCTGCAATTTTGCCCAAAAATAAGGGAAAATCCTGGAATTTTGCCCCAAAATAAGTGGAATTTCTGAGTTTTGCCCCAAAATAAAAAAAAATTCTGTCTTTTTACCCCAACATATAGGGAATTTCTGCATTTTTGCCCCACAATTAGAAGAATTTCTGCAATTTTGCTTCAAAATACGAGGAATTTCTGTTTTTTGCCAGAAAATAAGGGGAATGTGTACCTTTTGCCACAAAAAGGGAAATTTCTTCATTTTTGCCCCAAAATAAGAGGAATTTCTGCCTTTTTACCTCAAAATAAATGAAATTTCTGCCTTTTTTCCCCAAAAATAAATGGAATTTCTGTCTTTTTGCTCCAAAATAAAAGGAATTTTTGAATTATGCCCTGAAATAAGTGAAATTTCTTCAATTTTGCCCCTAAATGAGGGAAATTTCTGACTTTTTGACACAAAATTAGAGGAATTTCTGCATTTTTGCCACAAAATATTAGGAATTTCTGCCTTTTTGGCCCAAAATAAAGAAAATTTCTGTCTTTCTTCTCTGAAATAAAGGAAATTTCTGCAATTTTGCCTCAAAATAAGTGAAATTTCTGCAATTTTGCCCCAAAATAATTAGAATTTCTGAGTTTTGCCCCAAAATAAGGAGAATTTCTGTCTTTTTGCCCCAACAAATAGGGAATTTTTCCTTTTTTGCCCCACAACTAGGGGAATTTTTGCAATTTCACTTCAAATAAAGGGAATTTCTGCTTTTTTTCCCAAAAATAAGGGGAATGTATACCTTTTGCCACAAAAAAAGGGAAATTTCTTCATTTTTGCCACAAAATAATAGGAATTTCTGCATTTTTACATCAAAATAAGTGAAATTTCTGCCTTTTTACCCAAAAATAAATGGAATTTCTGTCTTTTTGCCCCAAAATAAAAGGAATTATTGAATTTTGCCCTGAAATAAGGGAAATTTCTGCAATTTTGCCCCAACATAAAAGAAATTTCTGCCTTTTTGACACAAAATAAGGGGAATTTCTGCATTTTTGCCACAAAATATTAGGAATTTCTGACTTTTTGCCCCAAAATAAGAAAATTTCTGCCTTTTTTCCCTGAAATAAGTGAAATTTCTGCAATTTTGCCCCAAAATAATGGAAATTTCTGCCTTTTTGTTCCAAAATAAGGGAAATTTCAGACTTTTTACCTCAAAATAGGGGAATTTCTGCATTTTTGCCACAAATATTGAGAATTTCTGCCATTTTACTCCAAACTATCAAAAATTTCTGCCTTTTTTCCCTGAAATAAGTGAAATTTCTGCAATGTTGCCCCAAAATAATTGAAATTTCTGCAATTTTGCCCCAAAATAAGGGAAATTTCTGAAATTTGCCCCAAAATAAATGGAATTTCTGAGTTTTGCCCCAAAAATAAAAAGAATTTCTGTCTTTTTGCCCCAACATATAGGGAATTTCTGCATTTTTGCCCCACAATTAGAGGAATTTATGCAATTTTGCTACAAAATACAGGGAATTTCTGCTTTTTAGCCCGAAAATAAAAATAATGTATACCTTTTGCCACAAAAAAAAGAAATTTCTTCATTTTTGTCTCAAAATAAGAGGAGTTTCTGCATTTTTACCTCAAAATAAGTGAAATTTCTGCCTTTTTACCCAAAAATAAACGGAATTTCTGTCTTTTTGCCCCAAAATAAAAGGAATTTTTGAATTATGCCCTGAAATAAGTGATAGTTCTGCAATTTTTCCCTAAAATAAAAGAAATTTCTGCCTTTTTGCCACAAAATAAGGGCAATTTCTGTCTTTTTGCCCCCAAATAAGGAAAACTTATGCCTTTTTGCCCCCAAATAAGGGGAATTTCAGCCTTTTTACCTCAAAATAAGGGGAATTTCTGCATTTTTGCCAAAAATATTAGGAATTTCTGCCTTTTTGCTCCAAAATAAGGAAAATTTCTGCCTTTTTTCCATGAAATAAGTGAAATTTCTGCAATTTTGCCTTAAAATAAGGGCAATTTCTGCAATTTTGCCCCAAAATAAGGGAAATTTCTGAAATTTTACCCCAGAATAAGTGGAATTTCTGAGTTTGCCCAAAAATGTGGAGAATTTATGTCTTTTTGCTTCAACATATAGGGAATTTCTGCCTTTTTGCCTCACAATTATGGGAATTTCTGCAATTTTGCTCCAAAATACGGGAATTTCTGCATTTTTGCCCGAAAATAAGGGGAATGTATACCTTTTGCCACAAAAAAGGGGAATTTCTTCATTTTTGCCCCAAAATAAGAGGAATTTCTGCATTTTTACCTCAAAATAAGTGAAATTTCTACCTTTTTACACAAAATAAACGGAATTTCTCTCTTTTTGCCCCAAAATAAAAGGAATTTTTGAATTATGCCCTGAAATAAGTGAAATTTCTGCAATTTTGACCCAAAATAAAGGAAATTTCTGCCTTTTTGACACAAAATAAAGGAAATTTCTGCATTTTTACCAAAAATATTAATAATTTCTGCCTTTTTGCCCCAAAATAAGGAAAATTTCTGCATTTTTCCCTGAAATAAGTGAAATTTCTGCAATTTTGCCACAAAATACGTGAAATTTCTGCAATTTTGGCCCAAAATAAATAAAATTTCTGCAATTTTGCCCAAAAATAAGATAAATTTTTTGAATTTTGCCCCAAAATAAGTGTAATTTCTGAGTTTTGACCCAAAATAAAAAGAATTTCTGTCTTTTTACCCCAACATATAGGGAATTTCTGCATTTTTGCCCCACAATTAGGAGAATTTCTGCAATTTTGCTCCAAAATACGGGGAACTTCTGCTTTTTAGCCCGAAAATAAGGGGAATGTATACCTTTTGCCACAAAAAAAGGGAAATTTCTTCATTTTTGCCCCAAAATAAGAGGAATTTCTGCCTTTTTAGCTCAAAATAAGTGAAATTTCTGCCTTTCTTATCCAAAAATAAATGGAATTTCTGTCTTTTTGCCCCAAAATAAAAGAAATTTTTGAATTATGCCCTGAAATAAATGAAATTTCTTCAATTTTGCCTCAAAATAAGGGAAATTTGTGACTTTTTGACACAAAATAAAGGGAATTTCTTCATTTTTGCCACAAAATATTAGGAATTTCTGACTTTTTGCCCCAAAATAAGAAAAATTTCTCTCTTTCTTTCCTGAAATAAAGGAAATTTCTGCAATTTTGCCCCAAAATAAGTGAAATTTCTGCAATTTTGCCCCAAAATAAGTGGAATTTCTGAGTTTTGCCCCAAAATAAGGAAAATTTCTGTCTTTTTGCCCCAACAAATAGAAAATTTCTCCCTTTTTGCCTCACAACTAGGGGAATTTCTGCAATTTTGCTCCAAAATACAGGGAATTTCTGCTTTTTTCCCAAATATAAGGGTAATGTATACCTTTTGCCACAAAATGGAAATTTCTTCATTTTTGCCCCAAAATAATAGGAATTTCTGCCTTTTTACATCAAAATAAGTGAAATTTTTGCCTTTTTACCCAAAAATAAACGGAATTTCTGTCTTTTTGCCCCAAAATAAAAGGAATTTTTGAATCATGCCCTGAAATAAGTGATATTTCTGCAATTTTTTCCCAAAATAAAAGAAATTTCTGCCTTTTTGCCCCAAAATAAGGGAAATTTCTGCAATTTTGCTCCAAAATACGGGGAATTTCTGCCTTTTTGCGCGAAAATAAGAAGAATGCATACCTTTGTGCCATAAAAAGTGGAAATTTCTTCATTTTTGCTCCAAAATAAGGGGAATTTTTGCTTTTTTGCCTCTAAATAAGTGGAATTTCTGTCTATTTCCCCAAAAAGAGGGAATTTCTGTCTTGTTTGCCCCAATATATGGAAATTTTCTGACTTATTACCCTTAAATAAGTGAAATTTCTGCAATTTTGCCCCAAAATAAGTTAAAATTCTGCCTTTTTGTCCCCAAATAAGAGGAATTTCAGTCTTTTTACCTCAAAATAAAGGGAATTTCTGCATTTTTGCCCCAAAATATGGGAAACTTCTGCCATTTTGCCCCAAAATAAGAAAAATTTCTGCAATTTTGTACCAAAATAAAAGAAATTTCTGCCTTTTTGCTCCAAAATAAGAAAATTTCATCTTTTTTTCTGAAATAAGTGAAATTTCTGCAATTTTGCCCCAAAATAAGTGAAATATCTGCAATTCTGCCCCAAAATAACGGAAATTTCTAGAATTTTGCCCCAAAATAAGTGAAATTTCTGAGTTTTGCCCCAAAATAAGGAGAATTCCTATCTTTTTGCCAAAACATATAGAGAATTTCTGCCTTTTTGCCCCACAATTAGGGGAATTTCTACAATTTTGCTCCAAAATACGGGGAATTTCTGACTTTTTGCCCGAAAATAAGAAGAATGCATACCAT
The DNA here is from genome assembly GCF_963924665.1 of Micromys minutus. NCBI lineage: Eukaryota > Metazoa > Chordata > Mammalia > Rodentia > Muridae > Micromys > Micromys minutus. Next base: position 200,393 of record NW_027667771.1, read on the forward strand.
TTTGCCAAAAAAAAGGAAATTTCTTCATTTTTGCTCCAAAATAAGGGGAATTTCTGCTTTTTTGCCTCAAAATAAGAGGAATTTCTGTCTTTTTCCCCCAAAACAAAGGGAATTTCTGTCTTTTTTGCCCCAAATTAAGGAAAAATTCTGACTTATTACCCTGAAATAAGTGAAATTTCTGCAATTTTGCCCCAAAATAAAGGAAATTTCTGCCTTTTTGCCCCCCAAAAAGGGAATTTCAGCCTTTTTACCTCAAAATAAAAAGATTTTTTGCATTTTTGCCACAAAATATTAGGAATTTCTGCCTCTTTGACCCAAAATAGGGAAAATTTCTTTCTTTTTTCCCTGAAATAAATGAAATTTCTGCAATTTTGCCCCAAAATAAGTGAAATTTCTGCAATTTTGCCCCAACATATAGGGAATTTCTGCCTTTTTGCCCCACAATTAGAGGAATTTCTGCAATTTTGCTCCAAAATACAAGGAATTTCTGCCTTTTTGCCCGCAAATAAGAAGAATGCATACCTTTTTTAGCTTAAAAAAAGGGAAATTTCTTCATTTTTGCTCCAAAATAAGGGGAATTTCTGCATTTTTGCCTCTAAATAAGTGGAATTTTTTCTTTTTCCCTCAAAACAAAGAAAATTTCTGTCTTTTTTGCACCAAAATAAGGAAATTTCTGACTTATTACCCTGAAGTAAGTGAAATTTCTGCAATTTTGCCCCAAAATAAGGGAAATTTCTGCCTTTTTGCCCCCAAATAAAGGGAATTTCACATTTTTACCTCAAAATAAGGGGAATTTCTGAAGTTTTGCCACAAAATATAAGAATTTCTGCCTTTTTGCCCCAAAATAAGGAAAATATCTGCCTTTGTTCCCTGACATATGTGAAATTTCTGCAATTTTTCCCCAAAATAAGTGAAATTTTTGCAATTTTGCCCCAAAATAAGGGAAATTTCTGCCTTTTTGCCCCCAAATAAGGGGAATTTCAGTTTTTTTACCTCAAAATAAGGGGAATTTCTGCATTTTGCCACAAAATATTAGGAATTTCTGCCTTTTTGCCCCAAAATAAAGAAAATTTCTGCCTTTTTTCCCTGAAATAAATGAAATTTCTGCAATATTGCCCCAAAATAAGTGAAATTTCTGCAATTTTGCCCCAAAATAAGGGAAATTTCTGGAATTTTGCCCCAAAATAAGTGGAATTTATGAGTTTTGCCCCAAAATATAGAGAATTTCTGTCTTTTTGCCCAAACATAGAGGGAATTTCTGCCTTTTTGCGTCACATTTAGGTGAATTTCTCTAATTTTGCTCCAAAATACAAGGAATTTCTGCCTTTTTACCCGAAAATAAGAAGAATGCATACGTTTTTGCCATAAAAAAGGGAAATTTCTTCATTTTTGCTCCAAAAAAGGGGAATTTCTGCATTTTTGCCTTTAAATAAGTGGATTTTTTCTTTTCCCCCAAAACAAAGGGAATTTCTCTCTTTCTTACACCAAAATTAGGATATTTCTGACTTATTACCCTGAAGTAAGTGAAATTTCTGCAATTTTGCCCCAAAATAAGGGAAATTTCTGCCTTTTTGCCCCCAAATATGGGGAATTTCAGGCTTTTTACCTCAAAATAAGGGGAATTTCTGCAGTTTTGTCACAAAATATAAGAATTTCTGCATTTTTGCCCCAAAATAAGAAAAATTTCTGCCTTTTTTATCTCAAATAAGTGAAATTTCTGCAATTTTGCCCCAAAATAAGTGAAATTTTTGCAATTTCGCCCCAAAATAAGAGAAAATTTCTGCAATTTTGCCCCAAAATAAGTGGAATTTCTGAGTTTTGCCCCAAAATAAAGAGAATTTATGTCTTTTTGCCCCAACATATAGGGAATTTCTGGCTTTTTGCCCCACAATTAGGGGAATTTCTGCAATTTTGCTCCAAAATACGGGGAATTTCTGCATTTTGCCCAAAAATAAGAAGAATGCATACCTTCTTGCCATAAAAAAAGGGTAATTTCTTCATTTTTGCTCCAAAATAAGGGGAATTTCTGCTTTTTTACCTCTAAACAAGTGGAATTTCTGTCTTTTTCCCCCAAAACAAAGGGAATTCCTCTCTTTTTGCCACAAAATAAAGAAAATTTCTGACTTATTATCCTGAAATAAGTGAAATTTCTGCAATTTTGCCTTAAAAAAAAGAAATTTCTGCTTTTTTGCTCCAAAATAAAAGGAATTTCAGCCTTTTTACCTCAAAATAAAAGGAATTTCTGTATTTTTGCCAAAAAATATAGGAAATTTCTGCCCTTTTGCCCACATATAAGAAAATTTCTGCTTTTTTTCTGAAATAAGTGAAATTTCTGCAATTTTGCCCCTAAATAAGTGAAATTTTTTCAATTTTGCCCAAAAATAAGTGAAATTTCTGGAATTTTGCCCCAAAATAAGTGGAATTTCTGAGTTTTGTCCCAAAATAATGAGAATTTCTATATTTTTGCTTAAACATATAGGAAATTTCTTCCTTTTTGCCCCACAATTAGGGGAATTTCCGCAATTTTGCTCCAAAATAAAAGGAATTTCTGCTTTTTTGCCTCAAAATAAGAGGAATTTCTGTCTTTTTCTCCCAAACAAAGGGAATATCTGTCTTTTTTGCCCCAAAATAAACAAAAATTCTGACTTATTACCCTGAAATAAGTAAAATTTCTGCAATTTTGCCCCAAAATAAGGGAAATTTCTGCCTTTTTGCACCCAAATAATGGGAATTTCAGCATTTTTCCCTCAAAATAATGGAAAATTCTGCATTTTTGCCCAAAATAAGTGAAATTTCTGCCTTTTTGCCCCAAAATAAGAAAAATTTCTGCAATTTTGTACCAAAATAAAAGAAATTTCTGCTTTTTGCCCCAAAATAAGAAAATTTCTGCTTTTTTTTCTGAAATAAGTGAAATTTCTGCAATTTTGCCCCAAAATAAGTGGAATTTCTGAGTTTTGCCCCAAAATAAGGAGAATTTCTGTCTTTTTGCCCCATCATATAGGGAATTTCTGCATTTTTGCACCACAATTAGGGGAATTTCTGCAATTTTGCTCAAAAATATGGGGAATTTCTGCATTTTGCCTATAAAATAAGAAGAATGCATACCTTTTTACCATAAAAAAGGGAAATTTCTACAATTTTGCTCCAAAATAAGGGAAATTTCTGCCTTTTTGCCCCCAAATAATGGGAATTTCAGCCTTTATACCTCAGAATAAGGAGAATTTCTGCATTTTTGCCCCAAAATATGGGAAATTTCTGCCTTTTTGCCCCAAAATAAGAAAAATTTCTGCAATTTTGTACCAAAATAAAAGAAATTTTTGCCTTTTTGCCCCAAAATAAGAAAATTTCTGCAATTTTGCCCCAAAATAATGGAAATTTCTGCCTTTTCCCCCCAAATAAAAGGAATTTCAGCCTTTTTACCTCAAAATAAGGGGAATTTCTGCATTTTTGCCACAAAATATTAGGAATTTCTGACTTTTTGCCCCAAAATGAGGAAAATTTTTGCCTTTTTCCCTGAACTAAGTGAAATTTCTGCAATTTTGCTTCAAAATAAGGAAAATTTCTGCCTTTTTGCCCCCAAATAAGGGGAATTTCAGTCTTTTTACCTCAATATAAAGAGAATTTCTGCATTTTTGCCCCAAAATATGGGAAATTACTGCCTTTTTGCCCCAAAATAAGAAAAATTTCTGCAATTTTGTACCAAAATAAAAGAAATTTCTGCCTTTTTGACACAAAATAGGAAAATTTCTCATTTTTTTCTGAAATAAGTGAAATTTCTGCAATTTTGCCCCAAAATAAGTGAAATTTCTGCAATTATGCCCCAAAACAAGGAAAATTTCTGGAATTTTGCCCCAAAATAAGTGGAATTTCTGAGTTTTGCCCCAACGTAAAGAGAATTTCTGTCTTTTTGCCCCAACATATAGGGAATTTCTGACTTTTTGCCCCACATTTAGGGGAATTTCTGCAATTTTGCTCCAAAATACGGGGAATTTCTGCCTTTTTCCCGAAAATAAGAAGAATGCATACCTTTGTGCCATAAAAAGTGGAAATTTCTTCATTTTTGCTCCAAAATAAGGGGAATTTCTGCTTTTTTGCCTCTAATTAAGAAGAATTTCTGTCTTTTTTCCCAAAAAGAGGTAATTTCTGTCTTGTTTGCCCCAAAATATGGAAAATTTCTGACTTATTACCCTTAAATAAGTGAAATTTCTGCAATGTTGCCCCAAAATAAGTGAAAATTCTGCCCGTTTGTCCCCAAATAAGGGGAATTTCAGCCTTTTTACCTCAAAATAAAGGGAATTTCTGCATTTTTGCCCCAAAATATGAGAAATTTCTTCCATTTTGCCCCAAAATAAGAAAAATTTCTGCAATTTTGTACCAAAATAAAAGAAATTTCTGCCTTTTGCTCCAAAATAAGAAAATTTCAACTTTTTTTCTGAAATAAGTGAAATTTCTGCAATTTTGCCCGAAAATAAGGGAAAATTCTGGAATTTTGCCCCAAATTAAGTGGAATTTCTGAGTTTTGCCCCAAAATAAGAAGAATTTCTGTCTTTTTGCCCCAACATATAGGGAATTTCTGCCTTTTTGGCCCACAATTTGGGGAATTTCTGCAATTTTGCTCCAAAATACGAGGAATTTCTGCCTTTTTGCCCGCAAATAAGAAGATTGCATACCTTTTTGCCATAAAAAAAAGAAAATTTCTTCATTTTTGCTCCATATTAAGGGGAATTTCTGCTTTTTTGCCTCTAAATAAGTGGAATTTTTTCTTTTTCCCTCAAAACAAAGAAAATTTCTGCCTTTTTTGCACCAAAATAAGGAAATTTCTGACTTATTACCCTGAAGTAAGTGAAATTTCTGCAATTTTGCCCCAAAATAAAGGGAAATGTCTTTTTTTTTTGCCCCCAAATAAGGGGAATTTCACTCTTTTTACCTCAAAATAAGGGGAATTTCTGCAGTTTTGCCACAAAATATAAGAATTTCTGCTTTTTTGCCCCAAAATAAGGAAAATTTCTGCCTTTTTTCCCTGAAATATGTGAAATATCTGCAATTTTGCCCCAAAATAAGTGAAATTTCTGCAATTTTGCCCCAAAATAAGAGAAATTTCTGGAATTTTGCCCCAAAATAAGTGGAATTTCTGAGTTTTGCACCAAAATAAGGCAAATTTCTGTCTTTTTGCCCCAACATATAGGGAATTTAATGCCTTTTTGCCCTACAATTAGATGAATTTCTGCAATTGTGCTCCAAAATACGGGGAATTTCTGCCTTTTTGCCCAAAAATAAGAAGAATGCATACCTTTTTGCCATAAAAAAAGGGAAATTGCTTCATTTTTGCTCCAAAATAAGGGGAATTTCTCCTTTTTTGCCTCTAAACAAGTGGAATTTCGGTTTTTTTCCCCCAAAACAAAGGGAATTTCTGTCTTTTTTGCCCCCAAAAAAAGGAAAATTTCTGACTTATTACCCTGAAATAAGTGAAATTTCTGCAATTTTGCCCCAAAATAAAGGAAATTTCTGCCATTTGAAGCCAAGTAAGAGGAATTTCAGACTTTTTACCTCAAAATAAGGGGAATTTCTGTATTTTTGCCACAAAATATGGGAAATTTTGTCTTTTTTGACAGAAAATAAAAAAAAAATTCTGCAATTTTGTACCAAAATAATAGAAATTTCTGCCTTTTTGCCCCCAAATAATAAAATTTCTGCTTTTTTTTCTGAAATAAGTGAAATTTCTGCAATTTTGCCCCAAAATAAGTGAAATTTCTGCAATTTTGCCCCAACATAAGTGAAATTTCTGGAATTTTGCCACAAAATAAGTGGAATTTCTAAGTTTTGCCCAAAAATAAGGAGAATTTCTATCTTTTTGCCCCAACATATAGGGAATTTCTGCCTTTTTGCCCCACAATTAGGGGAATTTCTGCAATTTTGCTCCAAAATAAGGGGAATTTCTGCTTTTTTGCCTCTAAATAAGTGGAATTTCTGTCTATTTCCCGTAAAACAAAAGAATTCCTGTCTTTTTGCCCCAAAATAAAGAAAATTTCTGACTTATTACCCTGAAATAAGTTAAATTTCTGCAATTTTGCCCCAAAATAAGGGAAATTTCTTCTTTTTTGCTCCCAAATAATGGGAATTTCAGCCTTTTTACCTCAAAAAAGGGGAATTTCTGCATTTTTGCCAAAAATAAGGGAAATTTCTGCCTTTTTGCCCCAAAATAAGAAAAATTTCTGCAATTTTGCACCAAAATAAAAGAAATTTCTGCCTTTTTGCCCAAAATAAGAAAATTTCTGCTTTTTTTCTGTAATAAGTGAAATTTCTGCAATTTTTCCCCAAAATAAGTGAAATTTCTGCTATTTTGCCCCTAAATTAGGGAAATTTCTGGAATTTTCACCGAAAATAAGTGGAATTTCTGAGTTTTGCCCCAAAATAAGGAGAATTTCTGTATTTTTGCCCAAACATATAGGGAATTTCTGCCTTTTTACCCCACAATTAAGGGAATTTCTGCAATTTTGCTCCAAAATACAGGGAATTTCTGCCTTTTTGCCCGAAAATAAGAAGAATGCATAACTTTTTGCCATAAAAAAGAGAAATTTCTTTATTTTTGCTCCATATTAAGAAGAATATATGCTTTTTTGCCTCTAAATAAGTGGAATTTCTGTCTTTTTACTCAAAACAAAAGGAATTTCTGTCTTTTTTGCCCCAAAATAAGGAAAATTTCTGACATATTACCCTGAAATAAGTGAAATTTCTGCAATTTTGCCCCAAAATAAGGGAAAATTCTGCCTTTTTGCCCCCAAATAAGGGGAATTTCAGCCTTTTTACCTCAAAATAAGGGGAATTTCTGCAATTTTGCCACAAAATATTAGGAATTTCTGCCTTTTTGCCCCAAAATAAGGAAAATTTCTGCCTTTTTTTCCTGAAATAAGAAAAATTTTTGCAATTTTGCCACAAAATAAGGGAAATTTCTGCAATTTTGCCCCAAAATAAGGGAAATATCTGGAATTTTGCCCCAAAATAAGTGGAATTTCTGAGTTTTGCCCCAAAATAAGGAGAATTTCTTTTTTTGCCCTAACATTTAGGGAATTTCTGCCTTTTTGCCCCACAGTTAGGGGAATTTCTGCAATTTTGCTCCAAAATACAGGGAATTTCTGCCTTTTTGCCCGAAAATAAGAAGAATGCATACCTTTTTACCATAAAAAAATGAAATTTCTTCATTTTTGCTCCAAAATAAGGGGAATTTCTGCTTTTTTGCCTCTAAATAAGTGGAATTTCTATCTTTTTCCCCCAAAACAAAGGGAATTCCTGTATTTTTTGCCCCAAAATAAGGAAAATTTCTGACTTATTACCCTGAAATAAGTGAAATTTCTGCAATTTTGCCCCAAAATACTGGAAATTTCTGCCTTTTTGCCCCAAAATTAAGGGGAATTTAAGCCTTTTTACCTCAAAATAAGGGGAATTTCTGCATTTTTGCCACAAAACATTAGGAATTTCTGCGTTTTTGCCCCAAAATAAGGAAAATTTCTGCCTTTTTTTCCTGAAATATGTGAAATTTTTGCAATTTTGCCCCAAAATAAGTGAAATTTCTGCAATTTTGCCCCAAAATAAGGGAAATTTCTGGAATTTTGCAACAAAATTAGTGGAATTTCTGAGTTTTGCCCCAAAATAAGGGGAATTTCTATATTTTTGCCCCAACATATAGGGAATTTCTGCCTTTTTGCCCCACAATTAGGGGAATTTCTGCAATTTTGCTACAAAATATGGGGAATTTCTGCCTTTTTGCCCCAAAATAAGAAAAATTTCTGCAATTTTGTAGCAAAATAATAAAAATTTCTGCCTTTTTGCCCCCAAATAAGAAAATTTCTGCATTTTTTCTGAAATAAGTGAAATTTCTGCAATTTTGTTCCAAAATAAGTGAAATTTTTGCAATTTTGCCCCAAAATATGTGAAATTTCTGAAATTTTCCCCGAAAATAAGTGGAATTTTTGAGTTTTGCCCCAAAATAAGGAGAATTTCTGTTTTTTTGCCCCAACATATAGGGTATTTCTGCCTTTTTGCCCACATTTAGGGGAATTTCTGCAATTTTGCTCCAAAATAAGGGGAATTTCTGCTTTTTTGCCTCTAAATAAGTGGAATTTCTGTGTTTTTCCCCCAAAACAAAGGAATTTCTGTATTTTTTTTCCCAAAATAAGGAAAATTTCTGACTTATTACCCTGAAATAAGTGAAATTTCTGCAATTTTGCCCCAAAATAAGGGAAATTTCTGCCTTTTTGCCCCCAAATAAGGGGAATTTCAGCATTTTTACCTCAAAATAAGGGGAATTTCTGCATATTTGCCCCAAAATAAGATCAATTTCTGCAATTTTGTACCAAAATTAAAGAAATTTCTACCTTTTTGCCCAAAAATAAGAAAATTTCTGCTTTTTTTCTTGAAATAAGTGAAATTTCTGCAATTTTGCCCCAAAATAAGTAAAATTTCTGAGTTTTGCCTAAAAATAAGGAGAATTTCTGTCTTTTTGCCACAACATATACGGAATTTCTGCCTTTTTACCCCACAATTAGGGGAATTTCTGCAATTTTGCTCCAAAATACGGGGAATTTCTGCCTTTTTGCCCAAAAATAAGAAGAATGCATAACTTTTTGCCATAAAAAAGGGAAATTTCTTCATTTTTGCTCCATATTAAGGGGAATTTCTGCTTTTTTTCCTCTAAATAAGTGGAATTTCTGTCTTTTTCCCCAAAGACAAAAAGAATTTCTGTCTTTTTTGCCCAAAAATAAAGAAAATTTCTGACTTATTACCCTGAAATATGTGAAATTTCTGCAATTTTGCCCCAAAATAAGGGAAAATTCTGCCTTTTTGCCCCAAAATAAAAGGAATTTCTGCCTTTTTACCTCAAAATAAGGGGAATTTCTGCATTTTTGCCACAAAATATTAGGAATTTTAGAATTTTTGACCCAAATTAGGAAAATTTCTGCTTTTTTTCCCTGAAATAAGTGAAATTTCTGCAATTTTGCCCCAAAATAAGTGAAATTTCTGCAATTTTGCTACAAAATAAAAGAAATTTCTGAAATTTTGCCCCAAAATAAGTGGAATTTCTGAGTTTTGACCCAAAATAAAGAGAATTTCTTCTTTTTGCCCTAACATATAGGGAATTTCTGCCTTTTTGCCCCACAATTAGAGGAATTTCTGCAATTTTGCTCCAAAATACGGGGAATTTCTGCCTTTTTGTCCGAAAATAAATAGAATGCATACCATTTTGCCATAAAAAAAGGGAAATTTCTTCATTTTTGCTCCAAAATAAGGGGAATTTCTCCTTTTTGCCTCTAAATAAGTGGAATTTCTGTTTTTTTCCCCCAAAACAAAGGGAATTCCTGTCTTTTTTGCCCCAAAATAAAGAAAATTACTGACTTATTACCTACCCTAAAATAAGTGAAATTTCTGCAATTTTGCCCCAAAATAATGGAAATTTCTGCTTTTTTGCCCCTAAATATAGGGAATTTCAGCCTTTTTACCTCAAAATAAGGGGAATTTCTGCATTTTTGCCACAAAATATTAGGAATTTCTGTCTTTTTGCGCCAAAATAAGAAAATTTTCGGCCTTTTTTCCCTAAAATAAGTGAAATTTCTGCAATTTTGCCCCAAAATAAGTGAAATTTCTGCAATTTTGCCCCAAAATAAGATAAATTTCTGGAATTTTGCCCCAAAATAAGTGGAATTTCTGAGTTTTGCACCAAAATAAGGCAAATTTCTGTCTTTTTGCCCCAACATATAGGGAATTTAATGCCTTTTTGCCCTACAATTAGATGAATTTCTGCAATTGTGCTCCAAAATACGGGGAATTTCTGCCTTTTTGCCCAAAAATAAGAAGAATGCATACCTTTTTGCCATAAAAAAAGGAAAATTGCTTCATTTTTGCTCCAAAATAAGGGGAATTTCTCCTTTTTTGCCTCTAAACAAGTGGAATTTCGGTTTTTGTCGCCCAAAACAAAGGGAATTTCTGTCTTTTTTGCCCCCAAAAAAAAGGAAAATTTCTGAATTATTACCCTGAAATAAGTGAAATTTCTGCAATTTTGCCCCAAAATAAAGGAAATTTCTGCCATTTGAAGCCAAGTAAGAGGAATTTCAGACTTTTTACCTCAAAATAAGGGGAATTTCTGTATTTTTGCCACAAAATATGGGAAATTTTGTCTTTTTTGACAGAAAATAAAAAAAATTCTGCAATTTTGTACCAAAATAATAGAAATTTCTGCCTTTTTGCCCCCAAATAATAAAATTTCTGCTTTTTTTTCTGAAATAAGTGAAATTTCTGCAATTTTGCCCCAAAATAAGTGAAATTTCTGCAATTTTGTTCCAAAATAAGTGAAATTTTTGCAATTTTGCCCCAAAATATGTGAAATTTCTGAAATTTTCCCCGAAAATAAGTGGAATTTTTGAGTTTTGCCCCAAAATAAGGAGAATTTCTGTTTTTTTGCCCCAACATATAGGGTATTTCTGCCTTTTTGCCCACATTTAGGGGAATTTCTGCAATTTTGCTCCAAAATAAGGGGAATTTCTGCTTTTTTGCCTCTAAATAAGTGGAATTTCTGTGTTTTTCCCCCAAAACAAAGGAATTTCTGTATTTTTTTTCCCAAAATAAGGAAAATTTCTGACTTATTACCCTGAAATAAGTGAAATTTCTGCAATTTTGCCCCAAAATAAGGGAAATTTCTGCCTTTTTGCCCCCAAATAAGGGGAATTTCAGCATTTTTACCTCAAAATAAGGGGAATTTCTGCATATTTGCCCCAAAATAAGAACAATTTCTGCAATTTTGTACCAAAATTAAAGAAATTTCTACCTTTTTGCCCAAAAATAAGAAAATTTCTGCTTTTTTTCTTGAAATAAGTGAAATTTCTGCAATTTTGCCCCAAAATAAGTAAAATTTCTGAGTTTTGCCTAAAAATAAGGAGAATTTCTGTCTTTTTGCCACAACATATACGGAATTTCTGCCTTTTTACCCCACAATTAGGGGAATTTCTGCAATTTTGCTCCAAAATACGGGGAATTTCTGCCTTTTTGCCCAAAAATAAGAAGAATGCATAACTTTTTGCCATAAAAAAGGGAAATTTCTTCATTTTTGCTCCATATTAAGGGGAATTTCTGCTTTTTTTCCTCTAAATAAGTGGAATTTCTGTCTTTTTCCCCAAAGACAAAAAGAATTTCTGTCTTTTTTGCCCAAAAATAAAGAAAATTTCTGACTTATTACCCTGAAATATGTGAAATTTCTGCAATTTTGCCCCAAAATAAGGGAAAATTCTGCCTTTTTGCCCCAAAATAAAAGGAATTTCTGCCTTTTTACCTCAAAATAAGGGGAATTTCTGCATTTTTGCCACAAAATATTAGGAATTTTAGAATTTTTGACCCAAATTAGGAAAATTTCTGCTTTTTTTCCCTGAAATAAGTGAAATTTCTGCAATTTTGCCCCAAAATAAGTGAAATTTCTGCAATTTTGCTACAAAATAAAAGAAAATTCTGAAATTTTGCCCCAAAATAAGTGGAATTTCTGAGTTTTGACCCAAAATAAAGAGAATTTCTTCTTTTTGCCCTAACATATAGGGAATTTCTGCCTTTTTGCCCCACAATTAGAGGAATTTCTGCAATTTTGCTCCAAAATACGGGGAATTTCTGCCTTTTTGTCCGAAAATAAAAAGAATGCATACCATTTTGCCATAAAAAAAGGGAAATTTCTTCATTTTTGCTCCAAAATAAGGGGAATTTCTCCTTTTTGCCTCTAAATAAGTGGAATTTCTGTTTTTTTCCCCCAAAACAAAGGGAATTCCTGTCTTTTTTGCCCCAAAATAAAGAAAATTACTGACTTATTACCTACCCTAAAATAAGTGAAATTTCTGCAATTTTGCCCCAAAATAATGGAAATTTCTGCTTTTTTGCCCCTAAATATAGGGAATTTCAGCCTTTTTACCTCAAAATAAGGGGAATTTCTGCATTTTTGCCACAAAATATTAGGAATTTCTGTCTTTTTGCGCCAAAATAAGAAAATTTTCGGCCTTTTTTCCCTAAAATAAGTGAAATTTCTGCAATTTTGCCCCAAAATAAGTGAAATTTCTGCAATTTTGCCCCAAAATAAGATAAATTTCTGGAATTTTGCCCCAAAATAAGTGGAATTTCTGAGTTTTGCACCAAAATAAGGCAAATTTCTGTCTTTTTGCCCCAACATATAGGGAATTTAATGCCTTTTTGCCCTACAATTAGATGAATTTCTGCAATTGTGCTCCAAAATACGGGGAATTTCTGCCTTTTTGCCCAAAAATAAGAAGAATGCATACCTTTTTGCCATAAAAAAAGGAAAATTGCTTCATTTTTGCTCCAAAATAAGGGGAATTTCTCCTTTTTTGCCTCTAAACAAGTGGAATTTCGGTTTTTGTCGCCCAAAACAAAGGGAATTTCTGTCTTTTTTGCCCCCCAAAAAAAGGAAAATTTCTGAATTATTACCCTGAAATAAGTGAAATTTCTGCAATTTTGCCCCAAAATAAAGGAAATTTCTGCCATTTGAAGCCAAGTAAGAGGAATTTCAGACTTTTTACCTCAAAATAAGGGGAATTTCTGTATTTTTGCCACAAAATATGGGAAATTTTGTCTTTTTTGACAGAAAATAAAAAAAATTCTGCAATTTTGTACCAAAATAATAGAAATTTCTGCCTTTTTGCCCCCAAATAATAAAATTTCTGCTTTTTTTTCTGAAATAAGTGAAATTTCTGCAATTTTGCCCCAAAATAAGTGAAATTTCTGCAATTTTGCCCCAACATAAGTGAAATTTCTGGAATTTTGCCACAAAATAAGTGGAATTTCTAAGTTTTGCCCAAAAATAAGGAGAATTTCTCTCTTTTTGCCCCAACATATAGGGAATTTCTGCCTTTTTGCCCCACAATTAGGGGAATTTCTGCAATTTTGCTCCAAAATAAGGGGAATTTCTGCTTTTTTGCCTCTAAATAAGTGGAATTTCTGTCTATTTCCCGTAAAACAAAGGAATTCCTGTCTTTTTGCCCCAAAATAAAGAAAATTTCTGACTTATTACCCTGAAATAAGTTAAATTTCTGCAATTTTGCCCCAAAATAAGGGAAATTTCTTCTTTTTTGCTCCAAAATAATGGGAATTTCAGCCTTTTTACCTCAAAAAAGGGGAATTTCTGCATTTTTGCCAAAAATAAGGGAAATTTCTGCCTTTTTGCCCCAAAATAAGAAAAATTTCTGCAATTTTGCACCAAAATAAAAGAAATTTCTGCCTTTTTGCCCAAAATAAGAAAATTTCTGCATTTTTTTCTGTAATAAGTGAAATTTCTGCAATTTTTCCCCAAAATAAGTGAAATTTCTGCTATTTTGCCCCTAAATTAGGGAAATTTCTGGAATTTTCACCGAAAATAAGTGGAATTTCTGAGTTTTGCCCCAAAATAAGGAGAATTTCTGTATTTTTGCCCAAACATATAGGGAATTTCTGCCTTTTTACCCCACAATTAAGGGAATTTCTGCAATTTTGCTCCAAAATACAGGGAATTTCTGCCTTTTTGCCCGAAAATAAGAAGAATGCATAACTTTTTGCCATAAAAAAGAGAAATTTCTTTATTTTTGCTCCATATTAAGAAGAATATATGCTTTTTTGCCTCTAAATAAGTGGAATTTCTGTCTTTTTACTCAAAACAAAAGAAATTTCTGTCTTTTTTGCCCCAAAATAAGGAAAATTTCTGAGATATTACCCTGAAATAAGTGAAATTTCTGCAATTTTGCCCCAAAATAAGGGAAAATTCTGCCTTTTTGTCCCCAAATAAGGGGAATTTCAGCCTTTTTACCTCAAAATAAGGGGAATTTCTGCAATTTTGCCACAAAATATTAGGAATTTCTGCCTTTTTCCCCCAAAATAAGGAAAATTTCTGCCTTTTTTTCCTGAAATAAGAAAAATTTTTGCAATTTTGCCACAAAATAAGGGAAATTTCTGCAATTTTGCCCCAAAATAAGGGAAATATCTGGAATTTTGCCCCAAAATAAGTGGAATTTCTGAGTTTTGCCCCAAAATAATGAGAATTTCTTTTTTTGCCCTAACATTTAGGGAATTTCTGCCTTTTTGCCCCACAGTTAGGGGAATTTCTGCAATTTTGCTCCAAAATACGGGGAATTTCTTCCTTTTTGCCCGAAAATAAGAAGAATGCATACCTTTTTACCATAAAAAAAGGAAATTTCTTCATTTTTGCTCCAAAATAAGGGGAATTTCTGCTTTTTTGCCTCTAAATAAGTGGAATTTCTATCTTTTTCCCCCAAAACAAAGGGAATTCCTGTATTTTTTGCCCCAAAATAAGGAAAATTTCTGACTTATCACCCTGAAATAAGTGAAATTTCTGCAATTTTGCCCCAAAATACTGGAAATTTCTGCCTTTTTGCCCCAAAATAAGGGGAATTTAAGCCTTTTTACCTCAAAATAAGGGGAATTTCTGCATTTTTGCCACAAAACATTAGGAATTTCTGCGTTTTTGCCCCAAAATAAGGAAAATTTCTGCCTTTTTTTCCTGAAATATGTGAAATTTTTGCAATTTTGCCCCAAAATAAGTGAAATTTCTGCAATTTTGCCCCAAAATAAGGGAAATTTCTGGAATTTTGCAACAAAATTAGTGGAATTTCTGAGTTTTGCCCCAAAATAAGGGGAATTTCTATATTTTTGCCCCAACATATAGGGAATTTCTGCCTTTTTGCCCCACAATTAGGGGAATTTCTGCAATTTTGCTACAAAATATGGGGAATTTCTGCCTTTTTGCCCCAAAATAAGAAAAATTTCTGCAATTTTGTAGCAAAATAATAAAAATTTCTGCCTTTTTGCCCCCAAATAAGAAAATTTCTGCATTTTTTCTGAAATAAGTGAATTTCTGCAATTTTGTTCCAAAATAAGTGAAATTTTTGCAATTTTGCCCCAAAATATGTGAAATTTCTGAAATTTTCCCCGAAAATAAGTGGAATTTTTGAGTTTTGCCCCAAAATAAGGAGAATTTCTGTTATTTTGCCCCAACATATAGGGTATTTCTGCCTTTTTGCCCACATTTAGGGGAATTTCTGCAATTTTGCTCCAAAATAAGGGGAATTTCTGCTTTTTTGCCTCTAAATAAGTGGAATTTCTGTGTTTTTCCCCCAAAACAAAGGAATTTCTGTATTTTTTTTTCCCAAAATAAGGAAAATTTCTGACTTATTACCCTGAAATAAATAAAATTTCTGCAATTTTGCCCCAAAATAAGAAAAATTTCTGCCTTTTTGCCCCCAAATAAGGGGAATTTCAGCCTTTTTACCTCAAAATAAGGGGAATTTCTGCATATTTGCCCCAAAATAAGAACAATTTCTGCAATTTTGTACCAAAATTAAAGAAATTTCTACCTTTTTGCCCCAAAATAAGAAAATTTCTGCTTTTTTTCCTGAAATAAGTGAAATTTCTGCAATTTTGCCCCAAAATAAGTAAAATTTCTGAGTTTTGCCTAAAAATAAGGAGAATTTCTGTCTTTTTGCCACAACATATACGGAATTTCTGCCTTTTTACCCCACAATTAGGGGAATTTCTGCAATTTTGCTCCAAAATACGGGGAATTTCTGCCTTTTTGCCCGAAAATAAGAAGAATGCATAAGTTTTTGCCATAAAAAAGGGAAATTTCTTCATTTTTGCTCCATATTAAGGGGAATTTCTGCTTTTTTTCCTCTAAATAAGTGGAATTTCTGTCTTTTTCCCCAAAGACAAAAAGAATTTCTGTCTTTTTTGCCCAAAAATAAAGAAAATTTCTGACTTATTACCCTGAAATATGTGAAATTTCTGCAATTTTGCCCCAAAATAAGGGAAAATTCTGCCTTTTTGCCCCAAAATAAAAGGAATTTCTGCCTTTTTACCTCAAAATAAGGGGAATTTCTGCATTTTTGCCGCAAAATATTAGGAATTTTAGAATTTTTGACCCAAAATAAGGAAAATTTCTGCTTTTTTTTCCTGAAATAAGTGAAATTTCTGCAATTTTGCCCCAAAATAAGTGAAATTTCTGCAATTTTGCTACAAAATAAAAGAAATTTCTGAAATTTTGCCCCAAAATAAGTGGAATTTCTGAGTTTTGACCCAAAATAAAGAGAATTTCTTCTTTTTGCCCTAACATATAGGGAATTTCTGCCTTTTTGCCCCACAATTAGAGGAATTTCTGCAATTTTGCTCCAAAATACGGGGAATTTCTGCCTTTTTGTCCGAAAATAAAAAGAATGCATACCATTTTGCCATAAAAAAAGGGAAATTTCTTCATTTTTGCTCCAAAATAAGGGGAATTTCTCCTTTTTGCCTCTAAATAAGTGGAATTTCTGTTTTTTTCCCCCAAAACAAAGGGAATTCCTGTCTTTTTTGCCCCAAAATAAAGAAAATTACTGACTTATTACCTACCCTAAAATAAGTGAAATTTCTGCAATTTTGCCCCAAAATAATGGAAATTTCTGCTTTTTTGCCCCTAAATATAGGGAATTTCAGCCTTTTTACCTCAAAATAAGGGGAATTTCTGCATTTTTGCCACAAAATATTAGGAATTTCTGTCTTTTTGCGCCAAAATAAGAAAATTTTCGGCCTTTTTTCCCTAAAATAAGTGAAATTTCTGCAATTTTGCCCCAAAATAAGTGAAATTTCTGCAATTTTGCCCCAAAATAAGATAAATTTCTGGAATTTTGCCCCAAAATAAGTGGAATTTCTGAGTTTTGCACCAAAATAAGGCAAATTTCTGTCTTTTTGCCCCAACATATAGGGAATTTAATGCCTTTTTGCCCTACAATTTGATGAATTTCTGCAATTGTGCTCCAAAATACGGGGAATTTCTGCCTTTTTGCCCAAAAATAAGAAGAATGCATACCTTTTTGCCATAAAAAAAGGAAAATTGCTTCATTTTTGCTCCAAAATAAGGGGAATTTCTCCTTTTTTGCCTCTAAACAAGTGGAATTTCGGTTTTTGTCGCCCAAAACAAAGGGAATTTCTGTCTTTTTTGCCCCCAAAAAAAAGGAAAATTTCTGAATTATTACCCTGAAATAAGTGAAATTTCTGCAATTTTGCCCCAAAATAAAGGAAATTTCTGCCATTTGAAGCCAAGTAAGAGGAATTTCAGACTTTTTACCTCAAAATAAGGGGAATTTCTGTATTTTTGCCACAAAATATGGGAAATTTTGTCTTTTTTGACAGAAAATAAAAAAAATTCTGCAATTTTGTACCAAAATAATAGAAATTTCTGCCTTTTTGCCCCCAAATAATAAAATTTCTGCTTTTTTTTCTGAAATAAGTGAAATTTCTGCAATTTTGCCCCAAAATAAGTGAAATTTCTGCAATTTTGCCCCAACATAAGTGAAATTTCTGGAATTTTGCCACAAAATAAGTGGAATTTCTAAGTTTTGCCCAAAAATAAGGAGAATTTCTATCTTTTTGCCCCAACATATAGGGAATTTCTGCCTTTTTGCCCCACAATTAGGGGAATTTCTGCAATTTTGCTCCAAAATAAGGGGAATTTCTGCTTTTTTGCCTCTAAATAAGTGGAATTTCTGTCTATTTCCCGTAAAACAAAGGAATTCCTGTCTTTTTGCCCCAAAATAAAGAAAATTTCTGACTTATTACCCTGAAATAAGTTAAATTTCTGCAATTTTGCCCCAAAATAAGGGAAATTTCTTCTTTTTTGCTCCCAAATAATGGGAATTTCAGCCTTTTTACCTCAAAAAAGGGGAATTTCTGCATTTTTGCCAAAAATAAGGGAAATTTCTGCCTTTTTGCCCCAAAATAAGAAAAATTTCTGCAATTTTGCACCAAAATAAAAGAAATTTCTGCCTTTTTGCCCAAAATAAGAAAATTTCTGCATTTTTTTCTGTAATAAGTGAAATTTCTGCAATTTTTCCCCAAAATAAGTGAAATTTCTGCTATTTTGCCCCTAAATTAGGGAAATTTCTGGAATTTTCACCGAAAATAAGTGGAATTTCTGAGTTTTGCCCCAAAATAAGGAGAATTTCTGTATTTTTGCCCAAACATATAGGGAATTTCTGCCTTTTTACAACACAATTAAGGGAATTTCTGCAATTTTGCTCCAAAATACAGGGGATTTCTGCCTTTTGGCCCGAAAATAAGAAGAATGCATAACTTTTTGCCATAAAAAAGAGAAATTACTTTATTTTTGCTCCATATTAAGAAGAATATATGCTTTTTTGCCTCTAAATAAGTGGAATTTCTGTCTTTTTACTCAAAACAAAAGAAATTTCTGTCTTTTTTGCCCCAAAATAAGGAAAATTTCTGACATATTACCCTGAAATAAGTGAAATTTCTGCAATTTTGCCCCAAAATAAGGGAAAATTCTGCCTTTTTGTCCCCAAATAAGGGGAATTTCAGCCTTTTTACCTCAAAATAAGGGGAATTTCTGCAATTTTGCCACAAAATATTAGGAATTTCTGCCTTTTTGCCCCAAAATAAGGAAAATTTCTGCCTTTTTTTCCTGAAATAAGAAAAATTTTTGCAATTTTGCCACAAAATAAGGGAAATTTCTGCAATTTTGCCCCAAAATAAGGGAAATATCTGGAATTTTGCCCCAAAATAAGTGGAATTTCTGAGTTTTGCCCCAAAATAATGAGAATTTCTTTTTTTGCCCTAACATTTAGGGAATTTCTGCCTTTTTGCCCCACAGTTAGGGGAATTTCTGCAATTTTGCTCCAAAATACGGGGAATTTCTGCCTTTTTGCCCGAAAATAAGAAGAATGCATACCTTTTTACCATAAAAAAATGAAATTTTTTCATTTTTGCTCCAAAATAAGGGGAATTTCTGCTTTTTTGCCTCTAAATAAGTGGAATTTCTATCTTTTTCCCCCAAAACAAAGGGAATTCCTGTATTTTTTGCCCCAAAATAAGGAAAATTTCTGACTTATTACCCTGAAATAAGTGAAATTTCTGCAATTTTGCCCCAAAATACTGGAAATTTCTGCCTTTTTGCCCCAAAATAAGGGGAATTTAAGCCTTTTTACCTCAAAATAAGGGGAATTTCTGCATTTTTGCCACAAAACATTAGGAATTTCTGCGTTTTTGCCCCAAAATAAGGAAAATTTCTGCCTTTTTTTCCTGAAATATGTGAAATTTTTGCAATTTTGCCCCAAAATAAGTGAAATTTCTGCAATTTTGCCCCAAAATAAGGGAAATTTCTGGAATTTTGCAACAAAATTAGTGGAATTTCTGAGTTTTGCCCCAAAATAAGGGGAATTTCTATATTTTTGCCCCAACATATAGGGAATTTCTGCCTTTTTGCCCCACAATTAGGGGAATTTCTGCAATTTTGCTACAAAATATGGGGAATTTCTGCCTTTTTGCCCCAAAATAAGAAAAATTTCTGCAATTTTGTAGCAAAATAATAAAAATTTCTGCCTTTTTGCCCCCAAATAAGAAAATTTCTGCATTTTTTCTGAAATAAGTGAAATTTCTGCAATTTTGTTCCAAAATAAGTGAAATTTTTGCAATTTTGCCCCAAAATATGTGAAATTTCTGAAATTTTCCCCGAAAATAAGTGGAATTTTTGAGTTTTGCCCCAAAATAAGGAGAATTTCTGTTTTTTTGCCCCAACATATAGGGTATTTCTGCCTTTTTGCCCACATTTAGGGGAATTTCTGCAATTTTGCTCCAAAATAAGGGGAATTTCTGCTTTTTTGCCTCTAAATAAGTGGAATTTCTGTGTTTTTCCCCCAAAACAAAGGAATTTCTGTATTTTTTTCCCAAAATAAGGAAAATTTCTGACTTATTACCCTGAAATAAGTGAAATTTCTGCAATTTTGCCCCAAAATAAGAAAAATTTCTGCCTTTTTGCCCC
Organism: Micromys minutus; assembly: GCF_963924665.1. NCBI lineage: Eukaryota > Metazoa > Chordata > Mammalia > Rodentia > Muridae > Micromys > Micromys minutus. Next base: position 220,230 of record NW_027667771.1, read on the forward strand.
CAAATAAGGGGAATTTCAGCCTTTTTACCTCAAAATAAGGGGAATTTCTGCATATTTGCCCCAAAATAAGAACAATTTCTGCAATTTTGTACCAAAATTAAAGAAATTTCTACCTTTTTGCCCCAAAATAAGAAAATTTCTGCTTTTTTTCCTGAAATAAGTGAAATTTCTGCAATTTTGCCCCAAAATAAGTAAAATTTCTGAGTTTTGCCTAAAAATAAGGAGAATTTCTGTCTTTTTGCCACAACATATACGGAATTTCTGCCTTTTTACCCCACAATTAGGGGAATTTCTGCAATTTTGCTCCAAAATACGGGGAATTTCTGCCTTTTTGCCCGAAAATAAGAAGAATGCATAACTTTTTGCCATAAAAAAGGGAAATTTCTTCATTTTTGCTCCATATTAAGGGGAATTTCTGCTTTTTTTCCTCTAAATAAGTGGAATTTCTGTCTTTTTCCCCAAAGACAAAAAGAATTTCTGTCTTTTTTGCCCAAAAATAAAGAAAATTTCTGACTTATTACCCTGAAATATGTGAAATTTCTGCAATTTTGCCCCAAAATAAGGGAAAATTCTGCCTTTTTGCCCCAAAATAAAAGGAATTTCTGCCTTTTTACCTCAAAATAAGGGGAATTTCTGCATTTTTGCCACAAAATATTAGGAATTTTAGAATTTTTGACCCAAATAAGGAAAATTTCTGCTTTTTTTCCCTGAAATAAGTGAAATTTCTGCAATTTTGCCCCAAAATAAGTGAAATTTCTGCAATTTTGCTACAAAATAAAAGAAATTTCTGAAATTTTGCCCCAAAATAAGTGGAATTTCTGAGTTTTGACCCAAAATAAAGAGAATTTCTTCTTTTTGCCCTAACATATAGGGAATTTCTGCCTTTTTGCCCCACAATTAGAGGAATTTCTGCAATTTTGCTCCAAAATACGGGGAATTTCTGCCTTTTTGTCCGAAAATAAAAAGAATGCATACCATTTTGCCATAAAAAAGGGAAATTTCTTCATTTTTGCTCCAAAATAAGGGAAATTTCTCCTTTTTGCCTCTAAATAAGTGGAATTTCTGTTTTTTTCCCCCAAAACAAAGGGAATTCCTGTCTTTTTTGCCCCAAAATAAAGAAAATTACTGACTTATTACCTACCCTAAAATAAGTGAAATTTCTGCAATTTTGCCCCAAAGTAATGGAAATTTCTGCTTTTTTGCCCCTAAATATAGGGAATTTCAGAATTTTAACCTCAAAATAAGGGAAATTTCTGCATTTTTGCCACAAAATATTAGGAATTTCTGTCTTTTTGCCCCAAAATAAGAAAATTTTCGGCCTTTTTTCCTTAAAATAAGTGAAATTTCTGCAATTTTGCCCCAAAATAAGTGAAATTTCTGCAATTTTGCCCCAAAATAAGATAAATTTCTGTAATTTTTCAACAAAATAAGTGGAATTTCTGAGTTTTGCCCCAAAATAAGGAGAATTTCTGTCTTTTTACCCCAACATATAGGGAATATCTGCCTTTTTGCCCCTCAATTGGGGGAATTTCTGCAATTTTGCTACAAAATATGGGGAATATCTGCCTTTTTGCTCAAAAATAAAAAGAATGCATACATTTTTGCCATAAAAAAGAGAAATTTCTTCATTATTGCTCCAAAATAAGGGGAATTTCTGTTTTTTGCCGCTAAATAAGTGGAATTTCTGTCTTTTTCCTCCAAAACAAAGGGAATTTCTGTCTTTTTTGCACCAAAATAAGGAAAAATTCTGACTTATTACCCTGACATAAGTGAAATTTCTCAATTTTGCCCCAAAATAAGGGAAATTTCTGCCTTTTTGCCCCCAAATAATAGGAATTTCAGCCTTTTTACCTCAAAAAAAGGGGAATTTCTGCATTTTTGCCACAAAATATTAGGAATTTCTGCCTTTTTGCCAAAAATAAGGAATATTTCTGCCTTTTTTTCCTGAATTAAGTGAAATTTCTGCAATTTTGCTCCAAAATAAGTGAAAATTCTGCCTTTTTGCCCCCAAATAAGGGGAATTTCAGCCTTTTTACCTCAAAATAATGGGAATTTCTGCATTTTTGCCCCAAATATGGGAAATTTCTGCCTTTTTGCCCCAAAATAAGAAAAATTTCTGCAATTTTGTAGCAAAATAATAGAAATTTCTGCCTTTTTGCCCCCAAATAAGAAAATTTCTGCATTTTTTTCTGAAATAAGTGAAATTTCTGCTATTTTGCCCCAAAATAAGTGAAATTTCTGCAATTTTGCCCCAAAATATGTGAAATTTCTGAAATTTTCCCCGAAATAAGTGGATTTTTTGAGTTTTGGCCATAAATAAGTAGAATTTCTGTCTTTTTGCCCCAACATATAGGGAATTTCTCCTTTTTGCCTACATTTAGGGGAATTTCTGCAATTTTGCAGCAAAATAAGGGGAATTTCTGCTTTTTTGCCTCTAAATAAGTGGAATTTCTGTCTTTTTCCCCCAAAACAAATGAATTTCTGTATTTTTTTTCCCAAAATAAGGAAAATTTCTGACTTATTACCCTGAAATAAGTGAAATTTCTGCAATTTTGCCCCAAAATAAGGGAAATTTCTGCCTTTTTGCCCCCAAATAAAGGAAATTTCAGCCTTTTTACCTCAAAATAAGGGGAATTTCTGCATTTTTACCCCAAAATATGGGAAATTTCTGCCTTTTTGCCCCAAAATAAGAAAAATTTCTGCAATTTTGTACAAAAATAAAAGAAATTTCTGCCTTTTTGGCTCAAAATAAGAAAATTTCTGCTTTTTTTCCTGAAATAAGTGAAATTTTTGCAATTTTGCCCCAAAATAAGTGAAATATCTGAGTTTTGCCTTAAAATAAAGAGAATTTCTGTCTTTTTGCCACAACATATAGGGAATTTCAGCCTTTTTACCTAAAATAAAAGGAATTTCTGCATTTTTGCTCCAAAATATGGGAAATTTCTGCCTTTTTGCCCCCAAATATGAAAATTTCTGCATTTTTTTTGAACTAAGTGAAATTTCTGCAATTTTGCCCCAAAATAAGTGAAATTTCTTCAATTTTGCCCAAAAATATGTGAAATTTCTGAAATTTTTTCCGAAAATAAGTGGAATTTCTGAGTTTTGCCCCAAAATAAGGAGAATTTCTGTCTTTTTGCACCAACATATAGGGAATTTCTGCCTTTTTGCCCCACAATTAGGGGAATTTCTGCAATTTTGCTCCAAAATAAGGGGAATTTCTGCATTTTTGCCTCTAAATAAGTGGAATTTCTGTCTTTTTCCCCCAAAACAAAGGGAATTTCTGTCTTTTTTGCCCCAAAATAAGGAAAATTTCTGACTTATTACCATTAAATAAGTGAAATTTCTGCAATTTTGCCCCAAAATAAGGGAAAATTCTGCCTTTTTGCCCCCAAATAAGGGGAATTTCAGCCTTTTTACCTCAAAATAATGGGAATTTCTGCATTTTTGCCTAAAATATTAGGAATTTCTGCCTTTTTGCCCCAAAATAAGGAAAATTTCTGCCTTTTTTCCCTGAAATAAGTGAAATTTCTGCATTTTGCCCCAAAATAAGTGAAATTTTTGCCTTTTTGCCCCCAAATAAGGGGAATTTCAGCCTTTTTACCTCAAAATAAGGGAAATTTCTTTATTTTTCCCCAAAATAAGGGAAATTTCTGGAATTTTGCCCCAAAATAAGGGAAATTTCTGAGTTTTGCCCAAAAATAAGGAGAATTTTTTTATTTTGCCCTAACATATAGGGAATTTCTGCCTTTTTGCCCTACATTTAGGGGAATTTATGCAATTTTGCCCCAAAATACGGGGAATTTCTGCCTTTTTGCCCGAAAATAAGAAGAATGCATACCTTTTTGCCATAAGAAAAAGAAATTTTTTTCATTTTTGCCCCGAAATAAGGAAAATTTCTGCTTTTTTTCCCTAAAATAAGTGAAATTTCTGCAATTTTGCCCCAAAATAAGTAAAATTTCTGCAATTTTGCCCCAAAATAAGAGAAATTTCTGGAATTTTGTACCAAAATAAGTGTAATTTCTGAGTTTTGCCCCAAAATAAGGAGAATTTCTGTCTTTTTGCCCCAACATATATGGAATTTCTGCCTTTTTCCCCCACAATTAGGGGAATTTCTGCAATTATGCTTCAAAATATAAGTAATTTTTGCCTTTTTGCCCAAAAATAAAAAGAATGCATACATTTTTGCCATAAAAAAGGGAAATTTCTTCATTATTGCTTCAAAATAAAAGGAATTTCTGCATTTTTGCCTCTAAATAAGTGTTATTTCTGTCTTTTTCCCCCAAAACAAAGGGAATTTTTGTATTTTTTGCCCCAAAATAAGGAAAATTTCTGAGTTATTACCCTGAAATATGTGAAATTTCTGCAATTTTGCCCCAAAATAAGGGAAATTTCTGCCTTTTTGCCCCCAAATAAGGGGAATTTCAGCCTTTTTACCTCAAAATAAGGGGAATTTCTGCATTTTTGCCAAAAAAATATTAGAAATTACTGAATTTTGCCTAAAAATAAGGAAAATTTTTGCCTTTTTTCCCTTAAATAAGTGAAATTTCTGCAATTTTGTCCAAAAATAAGTGAAATTTCTGCCTTTTTGCCCCCAAATACGAAGAAATTCAGCCATTTTACCTCAAAATAAAAGAAATTTCTGCATTTTTGCCTCAAAATATGGGAAATTTCTGCCTTTTTGCCCCAAAATAAGAAAAATTTCTGCAATTTTGTACCAACATAATAGAAATTTCTGCCTTTTTGCCCCAAATAAGAAAATTTCTGCTTTTTTATCTGAAATAAGTGCAATTTCTGCAATTTTGCCCCAAAATAAGTGAAATTTCTGCAATTTTGCCCCAAAATAAGGGAAAATTCTGCCTTTTTGCCCCAAAATAAAAGGAATTTCTGCCTTTTTACCTCAAAATAAGGGGAATTTCTGCATTTTTGCCACAAAATATTAGGAATTTTAGAATTTTTGACCCAAAATAAGGAAAATTTCTGCTTTTTTTCCCTGAAGTAAGTGAAATTTCTGCAATTTTGCCCCAAAATAAGTGAAATTTCTGCAATTTTGCTACAAAATAAAAGAAATTTCTGAAATTTTGCCCCAAAATTAGTGGAATTTCTGAGTTTTGACCCAAAATAAAGAGAATTTCTTCTTTTTGCCCTAACATATAGGGAATTTCTGCCTTTTTGCCCCACAATTAGAGGAATTTCTGCAATTTTGCTCCAAAATACGGGGAATTTCTGCCTTTTTGTCCGAAAATAATAAGAATGCATACCATTTTGCCATAAAAAAAGGGAAATTTCTTCATTTTTGCTCCAAAATAAGGGGAATTTCTCCTTTTTGCCTCTAAATAAGTGGAATTTCTGTTTTTTTCCCCCAAAACAAAGGGAATTCCTGTCTTTTTTGCCCCAAAATAAAGAAAATTACTGACTTATTACCTACCCTAAAATAAGTGAAATTTCTGCAATTTTGCCCCAAAGTAATGGAAATTTCTGCTTTTTTGCCCCTAAATATAGGGAATTTCAGCCTTTTTACCTCAAAATAAGGGAAATTTCTGCATTTTTGCCACAAAATATTAGGAATTTCTGTCTTTTTGCCCCAAAATAAGAAAATTTTCGGCCTTTTTTCCTTAAAATAAGTGAAATTTCTGCAATTTTGCCCCAAAATAAGTGAAATTTCTGCAATTTTGCCCCAAAATAAGATAAATTTCTGGAATTTTGCAACAAAATAAGTGGAATTTCTGAGTTTTGCCCCAAAATAAGGAGAATTTCTGTCTTTTTACCCCAACATATAGGGAATATCTGCCTTTTTGCCCCTCAATTGGGGGAATTTCTGCAATTTTGCTACAAAATATGGGGAATATCTGCCTTTTTGCTCAAAAATAAAAAGAATGCATACATTTTTGCCATAAAAAAGAGAAATTTCTTCATTATTGCTCCAAAATAAGGGGAATTTCTGTTTTTTGCCGCTAAATAAGTGGAATTTCTGTCTTTTTCCTCCAAAACAAAGGGAATTTCTGTCTTTTTTGCACCAAAATAAGGAAAAATTCTGACTTATTACCCTGACATAAGTGAAATTTCTCAATTTTGCCCCAAAATAAGGGAAATTTCTGCCTTTTTGCCCCCAAATAATAGGAATTTCAGCCTTTTTACCTCAAAAAAGGGGAATTTCTGCATTTTTGCCACAAAATATTAGGAATTTCTGCCTTTTTGCCAAAAATAAGGAATATTTCTGCCTTTTTTTCCTGAATTAAGTGAAATTTCTGCAATTTTGCTCCAAAATAAGTGAAAATTCTGCCTTTTTGCCCCCAAATAAGGGGAATTTCAGCCTTTTTACCTCAAAATAATGGGAATTTCTGCATTTTTGCCCCAAATATGGGAAATTTCTGCCTTTTTGCCCCAAAATAAGAAAAATTTCTGCAATTTTGTAGCAAAATAATAGAAATTTCTGCCTTTTTGCCCCCAAATAAGAAAATTTCTGCATTTTTTTCTGAAATAAGTGAAATTTCTGCTATTTTGCCCCAAAATAAGTGAAATTTCTGCAATTTTGCCCCAAAATATGTGAAATTTCTGAAATTTTCCCCGAAATAAGTGGATTTTTTGAGTTTTGGCCATAAATAAGTAGAATTTCTGTCTTTTTGCCCCAACATATAGGGAATTTCTCCTTTTTGCCTACATTTAGGGGAATTTCTGCAATTTTGCAGCAAAATAAGGGGAATTTCTGCTTTTTTGCCTCTAAATAAGTGGAATTTCTGTCTTTTTCCCCCAAAACAAATGAATTTCTGTATTTTTTTTCCCAAAATAAGGAAAATTTCTGACTTATTACCCTGAAATAAGTGAAATTTCTGCAATTTTGCCCCAAAATAAGGGAAATTTCTGCCTTTTTGCCCCCAAATAAAGGGAATTTCAGCCTTTTTACCTCAAAATAAGGGGAATTTCTGCATTTTTACCCCAAAATATGGGAAATTTCTGCCTTTTTGCCCCAAAATAAGAAAAATTTCTGCAATTTTGTACAAAAATAAAAGAAATTTCTGCCTTTTTGGCTCAAAATAAGAAAATTTCTGCTTTTTTTCCTGAAATAAGTGAAATTTTTGCAATTTTGCCCCAAAATAAGTGAAATATCTGAGTTTTGCCTTAAAATAAAGAGAATTTCTGTCTTTTTGCCACAACATATAGGGAATTTCAGCCTTTTTACCTAAAATAAAAGGAATTTCTGCATTTTTGCTCCAAAATATGGGAAATTTCTGCCTTTTTGCCCCCAAATATGAAAATTTCTGCATTTTTTTGAACTAAGTGAAATTTCTGCAATTTTGCCCCAAAATAAGTGAAATTTCTTCAATTTTGCCCAAAAATATGTGAAATTTCTGAAATTTTTTCCGAAAATAAGTGGAATTTCTGAGTTTTGCCCCAAAATAAGGAGAATTTCTGTCTTTTTGCACCAACATATAGGGAATTTCTGCCTTTTTGCCCCACAATTAGGGGAATTTCTGCAATTTTGCTCCAAAATAAGGGGAATTTCTGCATTTTTGCCTCTAAATAAGTGGAATTTCTGTCTTTTTCCCCCAAAACAAAGGGAATTTCTGTCTTTTTTGCCCCAAAATAAGGAAAATTTCTGACTTATTACCATTAAATAAGTGAAATTTCTGCAATTTTGCCCCAAAATAAGGGAAAATTCTGCCTTTTTGCCCCCAAATAAGGGGAATTTCAGCCTTTTTACCTCAAAATAATGGGAATTTCTGCATTTTTGCCTTAAATATTAGGAATTTCTGCCTTTTTGCCCCAAAATAAGGAAAATTTCTGCCTTTTTTCCCTGAAATAAGTGAAATTTCTGCATTTTGCCCCAAAATAAGTGAAATTTTTGCCTTTTTGCCCCCAAATAAGGGGAATTTCAGCCTTTTTACCTCAAAATAAGGGAAATTTCTTTATTTTTCCCCAAAATAAGGGAAATTTCTGGAATTTTGCCCCAAAATAAGGGAAATTTCTGAGTTTTGCCCAAAAATAAGGAGAATTTTTTTATTTTGCCCTAACATATAGGGAATTTCTGCCTTTTTGCCCTACATTTAGGGGAATTTATGCAATTTTGCCCCAAAATACGGGGAATTTCTGCCTTTTTGCCCGAAAATAAGAAGAATGCATACCTTTTTGCCATAAGAAAAAGAAATTTTTTTCATTTTTGCCCCGAAATAAGGAAAATTTCTGCTTTTTTTCCCTAAAATAAGTGAAATTTCTGCAATTTTGCCCCAAAATAAGTAAAATTTCTGCAATTTTGCCCCAAAATAAGAGAAATTTCTGGAATTTTGTACCAAAATAAGTGTAATTTCTGAGTTTTGCCCCAAAATAAGGAGAATTTCTGTCTTTTTGCCCCAACATATATGGAATTTCTGCCTTTTTCCCCCACAATTAGGGGAATTTCTGCAATTATGCTTCAAAATATAAGTAATTTTTGCCTTTTTGCCCAAAAATAAAAAGAATGCATACATTTTTGCCATAAAAAAGGGAAATTTCTTCATTATTGCTTCAAAATAAAAGGAATTTCTGCATTTTTGTCTCTAAATAAGTGTTATTTCTGTCTTTTTCCCCCAAAACAAAGGGAATTTTTGTATTTTTTGCCCCAAAATAAGGAAAATTTCTGAGTTATTACCCTGAAATATGTGAAATTTCTGCAATTTTGCCCCAAAATAAGGGAAATTTTTGCCTTTTTGCCCCCAAATAAGGGGAATTTCAGCCTTTTTACCTCAAAATAAGGGGAATTTCTGCATTTTTGCCAAAAAATATTAGAAATTACTGAATTTTGCCTAAAAATAAGGAAAATTTTTGCCTTTTTTCCCTTAAATAAGTGAAATTTCTGCAATTTTGTCCAAAAATAAGTGAAATTTCTGCCTTTTTGCCCCCAAATACGAAGAAATTCAGCCATTTTACCTCAAAATAAAAGATATTTCTGCATTTTTGCCTCAAAATATGGGAAATTTCTGCCTTTTTGCCCCAAAATAAGAAAAATTTCTGCAATTTTGTACCAACATAATAGAAATTTCTGCCTTTTTGCCCCAAATAAGAAAATTTCTGCTTTTTTATCTGAAATAAGTGCAATTTCTGCAATTTTGCCCCAAAATAAGTGAAATTTCTGCAATTTTGCCCCAAAATAAGTGAAATTTCTGGACATTTGCCCAAAAATAAGTGGAATTTCTGAGTTTTGTTCCAAAATAAGGAGAATTTCTGTTTTTTGCCCCCAAATAAGGGGAATTTCGGCCTTTTTACCTCAAAATAAGGGGAATTTCTGCATTTTTGCCTAAAAATAAGGAAAATTTTTGACTTATTACCCGGAAATAAGTAAAATTTCTGCTATTTTGCCCCAAAAATAAGGGAATTTTCTGCATTTTTGCCCCCAAATAAGCGGAATTTCGGCCTTTTTACCTCAAAATAAGGCGAATTTTTGTATTTTTGCCAGAAATAAGGAAAATTTCTGACTTATTACCCTGAAATAAGTGAAATTTCTGCAATTTTGCCCCAAAATAAGGGAAATTTCTGCCTTTTTGCCCCCAAATAATGGGAATTTCAGCCTTTTTACCTCAAACTAAGGGTAATTTCTGTATTTGCCAAAAATATTAGGAATTTCTGCCTTTTTGCCCCAAAATTAGGAAAATTTCTGCCTTATTTCCCTGAAATAAATGAAATTTCTGCCATTTTGACACAAAATAAGTGAAATTTCTGCAATTCTGCCCCAAAATAAGGGAAATTTCTGGAATTTTGCCACAAAATAAGTGGAATTTCTGAGTTTTGCCCCAAAATAAGGAGAATTTCTGTCTTTTTGCCACAACATATAGGGAATTTCTGCCTTTTTGCCCCACAATTAGGGAAATTTCTGCAATTTTGCTCCTAAATACGGGGAATTTCTGCATTTTTGCCCAAAAATAAGAAGAATGCATACCTTTTTGCCATAAAAAAAGAAAATGTCTTCATTTTTGCTCCAAAAAAATGGGAATTTCTGCTTTTTTGCCTCTAAATAAGTGGAATTTCTGTCTTTTTCCCCCAAAACAAAGGGAATTACTGTCTTTTTTGCCCCAAAATAAAAAAAATTTCTGACTTATTACCCTGAAATAAGTGAAATTTCTGCAATTTTGCCCCAAAATAAAGGAAATTTCTGCATTTTTGCCCCCAAATAAGGGGAAATTCAGACTTTTTACCTCAAAATAAGCGTCATTTCTGCATTTTTACCACAAAATATTAGGAATTTCTGCCTTTTTGCCCCAAAATAAGAAAATTTCTGCTTATTTTCCCTGAAATAATTGAAATTTCTGCAATTTTGCCTCAAAATAAGTGAAATTTCTGCAATTTTGCCCCAAAGTAAGGGAAATTTCTAGAATTTTGCCCCAAAATAAGTGGAATTTTTGAGTATTGCCCCAAAATAAGAATAATTTCTGTCTTTTTGCCCCAACATATAGGGAATTTTTGCCTTTTTGCCCCACAATTAGGGGAATTTCTGCAATTTTGCTCCAAAATACAGAGAATTTCTGCCTTTTTGCCCGAAAATAAGAAGAATGCATAACTTTTTACCATAAAAAAGGGAAATTTCTTCATTTTTGCTCCAAAATAAGAAGAATTTCTTCTTTTTTGCCTCTAAATAAGTGGAATTTCTGTCTTTTTCCCCAAAAAGAAACAGAATTTCTTTCTTTTTTGCCACAAAATAAGGAAAAATTCTGACTTATTACCCTAAGGTAAGTGAAATTTCTGCAATTTTGCCCCAAAATAAGAGAAATTTCTGCCTTTTTGCCCCCAAATAAGGGGAATTTAAGACTTTTTACCTCAAAATAAGGGGAATTTCTGCATTTTTGCCAAAAAATATTATGAATTTCTCCCTTTTTGCCCCAAAATAAGGAAAATTTCTGCCTTTTATCTTTGAAATAAGTGAAATTTCTGCAATTTTGCCCCAAAATAAGTGAAATTTCTGCAATTTTGCCCATAAATAAGTGAAATTTCTTCAATTTTGCCCAAAAAAAAAGGAAATTTCTGGAATTTTGCCCCAAAATAAGTGGAATTTCTGAGTTTTGCCTCAAAATAAGGAAATTTCTGTCTTTTTGCCCCAACATATAGAGTATTTCTGCTTTTACCCCACAATTAGGGGAATTTCTGAAATTTTGCTCAAAAATACGGGGAATTTCTGCCTTTTTGCCCGAAATTAAGAAGAATGCATATCTTTTTGCCATAAAAAAAAGGAATTTCTTTATTTTTGCTCCAAAATAATGGGAATTACTGCTTTTTTGCCTCTAAATAAGTGGAATTTCTGTCTTTTTCCCCCAAAACAAAGAGAATTACTGTCTTTTTTGCCCCAAAATTAAAAAAATTTCTGACTTATTACCCTGAAATAAGTGAAATTTTTGCAATTTTGCCCCAAAATAAGGGAAAATTCTGCCTTTTTTTTCTCAAATAAAGGAAAATTCAGCTTTTTTACCTTAAAATAAGGGTAATTTCTGCATTTTTGCCAGAAAATATTAGGAATTTCTGCCTTTTTGCCCCAAAATAAGAAAATTTCTGCTTATTTTCCCTGGAACAAGTGAAATTTCTGGAATTTTGCCACAAAATAAGTGAAATTTCTGCAATTTTGCGGCAAAGTAAGGGAAATTTCTGGAATTTTGCCCCCAAATAAGGGGTATTCCAGCCTTTTTACCTCAAAATAAGCAGAATTTCTGCATTTTTGCCACAAAATATTAGGAATTTCTGCCTTTTTGCCCCATAATAAGAAAATTTCTGCTTTTTTTTGAAATAAGTTAAATTTATGCAATTTTGCCCCAAAATAATTGAAATTTCTGCAATTTTGCCTCGAAATCATGGAAATTTCTAGAATTTTGCCCGAAAATAAGGTGAATTTCTGAGTTTTGCCCCAAAATAAGGAGAATTTCTGTCTTTTTGCCCCACATTTAGGGGAATTTCTGCAATTTTGCTTTAAAATTAGAGGAATTTCTGCCTTTTTGCCGGAAAATAAGAAGTATGCATAACTTTTTGCCATTAAAAAGGGAAATTTTTTCATTTTTGCTCCAGTATAAAGGGAATTTCTGCTTTTTTGCCTCTAAATAAGTGGAATTTCTGTCTTTTTTCCCTAAAACAAAGGGAATTTCTGTCTTTTTTGCCACAAAAATAAAGAAAATTTCTGACTTATTACCCTGAAATAAGTGAAATTTCTGCAATTTTGCCCCAAAATAAGGGAAATTTCTGCATTTTTGCCCCCAAATAAATGGAATTTCAGCCTTTTTACCTCAAAATAAGGGGAATTTCTTCATTTTTGCCACAAAATATTAGGAATTTCTGCCTTTTGGCCCCAAAATAAGGAAATTTTCTGCCTTTTTTTTCTGAAATAAGTGAAATTTCTGTAATATTGCCCTAAAATAAGTGAAATTTCTGCAATTTTGCCCCAAAATAAGGGAAATTTCTGGAATTTTGCCCCAAAATAAGTGGAATTTCTGAGTTTTTCCCCAAAATAAGGAGAATTTCTGTCTTTTTGCCACAACATATAGGGAATTTCTGCCTTTTTGCCCCACAATTAGGGAAATTTCTGCAATATTGCTCCTAAATACGGGGAATTTCTGCATTTTTGCCCGAAAATAAGAAGAATGCATACCTTTTTGCCATAAAAAAAGAAAATGTCTTCATTTTTGCTCCAAAAAAATGGGAATTTCTGCTTTTTTGCCTCTAAATAAGTGGAATTTCTCTCTTTTTCCCTCAAAACAAAGGGAATTACTGTCTTTTTTGCCCCAAAATAAAAAAAATTTCTGACTTATTACCCTGAAATAAGTGAAATTTCTGCAATTTTGCCCCAAAATAAAGGAAATTTCTGCATTTTTGCCCCCAAATAAGGGGAAATTCAGAATTTTTACCTCAAAATAAGCGTCATTTCTGCATTTTTACCACAAAATATTAGGAATTTCTGCCTTTTTGCCCCAAAATAAGAAAATTTCTGCTTATTTTCCCTGAAATAATTGAAATTTCTGCAATTTTGCACCAAAATAAGTGAAATTTCTGCAATTTTGCCCCAAAGTAAGGGAAATTTCTGGAATTTTGCCCCAAAATAAGTGGAATTTTTGAGTATTGCCCCAAAATATGAAGAATTTCTGTCTTTTTGCACCAACATATAGGGAATTTTTGCCTTTTTGCCCCACAATTAGGGGAATTTCTGCAATTTTGCTCCAAAATACGGAGAATTTCTGCCTTTTTGCCCGAAAATAAAAAGAATGCATACCTTTTTACCATAAAAAAGGGAAATTTCTTCATTTTTGCTCCAAAATAAGGGGAATTTCTGCTTTTTTGCCTCTAAATAAGTGGAATTTCTGTCTTTCCCCCAAAAAGAAACAGAATTTCTGTATTTTTTGCCACAAAATAAGGAAAAATTCTGACTTATTACCCTAAGGTAAGTGAAATTTCTGCAATTTTGCCTGAAAATAAGAGAAATTTCTGCCTTTTTGCCCCCAAATAAGGGGAATTTCAGCCTTTTTACTACAAAATAAGAGGAATTTTTGCATTTTTGCCACTAAATATTAGGAATTTCTTCCTTTTTGCCCCAAAATATAGAAAATTTCTGCCTTTTTTCCCTGAAATAAGTGAAATTTCTGGAATTTTGCCCCAAAATAAGGGAAATTTCTGTCCTTTTGCCCCCAAATAAGGGGAATTTCAGACTTTTTACCTCAAAATAAGGGGAATTTCTGCATTTTTGCCACTAAATATTAGGAATTTTTGCTTTTTTGCCCCAAAATAAGAAAATTTCTGCTTTTTTTCTGAAATAAGTGAAATTTCTGCAATTTTGCCCCAAAATAATTGAAATTTCTGCAATTTTGCCTCAAAATAATGGAAATTTCTGGAATTTTGCCCCAAAATAAGGTGAATTTCTGAGTTTTTCCCCAAAATAAGGAGAATTTCTGTCTTTTTGCCCCACAATTAGGGGAATTTCTGCAATTTTGCTTTAAATTACGAGGAATTTCTGCCTTTTTGCCCTAAAATAAGAAGAATGCATACCTTTTTGCCATTTATAAGGGAAATTTCCTCATTTTTGCTCCAGATAAATGGGGAATTTCTACTTTTTTGCCTCTAAATAAGTGGAATTTCTGTCTTTTTCCCCTAAAACAAAGGGAATTTCTGTCTTTTTTCCACAAAAATAAAGAAAATTTCTGAATTCTTGCCCCTAAATAAGTGAAATTTCTGCAATTTTGCCCCAAAATAAGGGAAATTTCTGCCTTTTTGCCCCGAAATAAGGGGAATTTCAGCCTTCTTACCTCAAAATAAAAGGAATTTCTGATTTTTGCCACAAAATATTAGGAATTTCTGCCTTTTTGCCCCAAAATAATGTAATTTTCTGCTTTTTTTCCCTGAAATGAGTGAAATTTCTGCAATTTTTCCCCAAAATAAGTGAAATTTCTGCAATTTTGCCCCAAAATAATGGAAATTTATGGAATTTTGCCCCAAAATAAGTGGAATTTCTGAGTTTTGCCCCAAAATAAGAATTTCTGTCTTTTTGCCCTAACGTATAGGGAATTTCTTTTTTTTTTGCCCCACAATTAGGGGAATTTCTGCAATTTTGCTCCAAAATACGGGGAATTTCTGCCTTTTTGCCTGAAAATAAGAGAATGCATACCTTTTTGCCATTAAAAAGGGAAATTTCTTCATTCTTGCTCCGAAATAAGGGGAATTTTTGCTTTTTTGCCTCTATATAAGTGGAATTTCTGTCTTTTTCCTTAAAAACAAAGAAAATTCTTGTATTTTTGCCCCAAAATAAGAAAAATTTCTGACTTATTACCCTGAAAAAGGTGAAATTTCTGAAATTTGGCCGCAAAAGAAGGGAAATTTCTGGAATTTTGCCCCAAAATAAGTGGATTTTCTGAGTTTTGCCCCAAAATAAAGAAAATTTCTGTCTTTTTGCCCCAACATATAGGGAATTTCTCCCTTTTTGCCCCACAATTAGGGGAATTTCTGCAATTTTGCTCAAAAATACGGGGAATTTCTGCCTTTTTGCCCGAAAATAAGAATAATGCATACCTTTTTGCCATCAAAAAAAGAAATTTCTTCATTTTTGCTCCAAAATAAGGGGAATTTCTGCTTTTTTGCCTCTAAATAAGTGGAATTTCTGTATTTTTTCCCAAAACAAAGGGAATTCCTGTATTTTTGACCCAAAATAAGAAAAATTTTTGACTTATTACCCTGAAATAAGTGAAATTTCTGCAATTTTGCCCCAAAATAAGGGAAATTTCTGCCTTTTTGCCCCCAAATAAGGGGAATTTCAACCTTTTTACTTCAAAATAAGGGGAATTTCTGCATTTTTGCCAGAAAATATTAGGAATTTCTGCCTTTTTGCCCCAAAATAAGAAAATTTCTGCTTTTTTTTCTCTGAAATAAGTGAAATTTCTGCAATTTTGCCCCAACATAAGTGAAATTTCTGCAATTTTGTCCCAAAATTAGGGAAATTTCTGAAATATTGTTCCAAAATAAGTGGATTTTCTGAGTTTTGCCCAAAAATAAAAAAAATATCTGTCTTTTTGCCCCAACATATAGGGAATTTCTGCCTTTTTGCCCCGCAATTAGGGGAATTTCTGCAATTTTGCTCCTAAATACGGGGAATTTCTTCCTTTTTGCCTGAAAATAAGAAGAATGCATACCTTTTTACCATAAAAAAGGAAAATGTCTTCATTTTTGCTCCAAAATAAGGGGAATTTCTGTTTTTGCCTCTAAATAAGTAGAATTTCTGTCTTTTTCCCCCAAAACAACGGAAATTTCTGTCTTTTTGCTGCAAAATAAGGAAAAATTCTGACTTATTACCCTGAAGTAAGTGAAATTTCTGCAATTTTTTTCCCCAACATAAGGGAAATTTCTGCTTTTTGCCCCCAAATAAAGGGAATTTAAGCCTTTTTACCTCAAAATAAAAGGAATTTTTGCATTTTTGCCACAAAATATTATGAATTTCTGCTTTTTTGCCCCAAAATAAGGAAAATTTCTGCCTTTTTTCCCTGAAATTAGTGAAATTTCTACAATTTTGCCCCAAAATAAGTGAAATTTTTGCAATTTTGCCCAAAAATATGTGAAATTTCTTCAATTTTGCCCAAAAAAAGGGAAATTTCTGGAATTCTTCCCCAAAATAAGTGGAATTTCTGAATTTTGCCCTAAAATAAGGAAATGAAATTTCTGTCTTTTTAGCCCAACATATAGAGTATTTCTGCTTTTGCCCCACAATTAGGGGAATGTCTGAAATTTTGCTCAAAAATACGGGGAATTTCTGCCTTTTTGCCCGAAATTAAGAAGAATGCAAATCTTTTTGCCATAAAAAACAGAAATTTCTTCATTTTTGCTCCACAATAATGGGAATTTCTACTTTTTTGCCTCTAAATAAGTGGAATTTCTGTCTTTTTCCCCCAAAACAAAGGGAATTACTGTCTTTTTTGCCCCAAAATAAAAAAAAATTCTGAATTATTACCCTGAAATAAGTGAAATTTCTGCAATTTTGCCCCAAAATAAGGGAAATTTCTGCCTTTTTTTTTCTCAAAAAAATGGAAAAATCAGCTTTTTTACCTTAAAATAAGGGTAATTTCTGCATTTTTGCCAGAAAATATTAGGAATTTCTGCCTTTTTGCCCAAAAATAAGAAAATTTCTGCTTATTTTCCCTGACATAATTGAAATTTCTGGAATTTTGCCCCAAAATTAGTGAAATTTCTGCAATTTTGCCGCAAAGTAAGGGAAATTTCTGGAATTTTGCCCCCAAATAAGGGGAATTCCAGCCTTTTTACCTCAAAATAAGGGGAATTTCTGCATTTTTGCCACAAAATATTAGGAATTTCTGCCTTTTTGCCCCAAAATAAGAAAATTTCTGCTTTTTTGTGAAATAAGTGAAATTTATGCAATTTTGCCACAAAATAATTGAAATTTCTGCAATTTTGCCTCAAAATAATGGAAATTTCTAGAATTTTGCCCCAAAATAAGGTGAATTTTTGAGTTTTGCCCCAAAAAAAGGAGAATTTCTGTCTTTTTGCCCCACAATTAGGGGAATTTCTGCAATTTTGCTTTAAAATAGAAGGAATTTCTGCCTTTTTGCCCGAAAATAAGAAGAATGCATACCTTTTTGCCATTAAAAAGGGAAATTTCTTCATTTTTGCTCCACAATAAAGGAAATTTCTGCTTTTTTGCCTCTAAATAAGTGGAATTTCTGTCTTTTTCCCCTAAAACAAAGGGAATTTCTGTCATTTTTGCCACAAAAATAAAGAAAATTTCTGACTTATTACCCTGAAATAAGTGAAATTTCTGCAATTTTTTCCCCAAAATAAGGGAAATTTCTGCATTTTTGCCCACAAATAAGGGGAATTTCAGCCTTTTTACCTCAAAATAAGGGGAATTTCTGCATTTTTGCCACAAAATATTAGGAATTTCTGCCTTTTTGCCCCAAAATAAGGAAAATTTATGCCTTTTTTCCCTGAAATAAGTGAAATTTCTGCAATTTTGCCCCAAAATAAGTGAAATTTCTGCAATTTTGCCACAAAATAAGTGAAATTTCTTCAATTTTGCCCAAAAAAAGGGAAATTTCTGGAATTTTTCCACAATATAAGTGGACTTTCTGAGTTTTGCCCCAAAATAAGGAGAATTTCTGTCTTTTTGCCCCAACATATAGAGAATTTCTGCCTTTTTGCCCCACAATTAGGGGAATTTCTGAAATTTTGCTCCATATACGGGGAATTTCTGCCTTTTTGCCCAAAATTAAGAAGAATGCATATCTTTTTGCCATAAAAAGAGAAATTTCTTCATTTTTGCTCCAAAAATTGGAAATTTCTGCTTTTTTGCCTCTAAATAAGTGGAATTTCTGTCTTTTTCCCCCAAAACAAAGGGAATTACTGTCTTTTTCGCCCCAAAGTAAAAAAAAAATTTCTGACTTATTACCCTGAAATAAGTGAAATTTCTGCAATTTTGCCCCAAAATAAAGGAAATTTCTGCCTTTTTGCCCCCAAATAAAAGGAAATTCAGACTTTTTACCTCAAAATAAGGGCCATTTCTTCATTTTTGCCACAAAATATTAGGAATTTCTGCCTTTTTGCCCAAAAATAAGAACATTTCTGCTTATTTTCCCTGAAATAAGTGAAATTTCTGCAATTTTGCCCCAAAATAAGTGAAATTTCTGCAATTTTGCCCCAAAGTAAGGGAAATTTCTGGAATTTTGCCCCAAAATAAGTGGAATTTTTGAGTTTTGCCCCAAAATAAGAAGAATTTCTGTCTTTTTGCCCCAACATATAGGGAATTTTTTTCCTTTTTGCCCCACAATTAGGGGAATTTCTAATATTTTGCTCCAAAATACGGAGAATTTCTGCCTTTTTGCCCGAAAATAAGAAGAAGACATACCTTTTTACCATAAAAAAGGGAAATTTCTTCATTTTTGCTCCAAAATAAGGGGAATTTCTGCTTTTTTGCCTCTAAATAAGTGGAATTTCTGTCTTTTTCCCCAAAAACAAACAGAATTTCTGTCTTTTTTGCCCCAAAATAAGGAAAAATTCTTACTTATTACCATAAGGTAAGTGAAATTTCTGCAATTTTGCCCCAAAATGAGTGAAATTTCTGGAATTTTGCCCCAAAATAAGGGAAATTTCTGCCTTTTTGCCCCCAAATAAAAGGAAATTCAGACTTTTTACCTCAAAATAAGGGCCATTTCTTCATTTTTGCCACAAAATATTAGGAATTTCTGCCTTTTTGCCCAAAAATAAGAACATTTCTGCTTATTTTCCCTGAAATAAGTGAAATTTCTGCAATTTTGCCCCAAAATAAGTGAAATTTCTGCAATTTTGCCCCAAAGTAAGGGAAATTTCTGGAATTTTGCCCCAAAATAAGTGGAATTTTTGAGTTTTGCCCCAAAATAAGAAGAATTTCTGTCTTTTTGCCCCAACATATAGGGAATTTTTTTCCTTTTTGCCCCACAATTAGGGGAATTTCTAATATTTTGCTCCAAAATACGGAGAATTTCTGCCTTTTTGCCCGAAAATAAGAAGAAGACATACCTTTTTACCATAAAAAAGGGAAATTTCTTCATTTTTGCTCCAAAATAAGGGGAATTTCTGCTTTTTTGCCTCTAAATAAGTGGAATTTCTGTCTTTTTCCCCAAAAACAAACAGAATTTCTGTCTTTTTTGCCCCAAAATAAGGAAAAATTCTTACTTATTACCATAAGGTAAGTGAAATTTCTGCAATTTTGCCCCAAAATGAGTGAAATTTCTGGAATTTTGCCCCAAAATAAGGGAAATTTCTGCCTTTTTGCCCCTAAATAAGGGGAATTTCATCCTTATTACCTCAAAATAAGGGGAATTTCTGCATTTTTGCCACAAAATATTAGGAATTTCTGCTTTTTTGCCCCAAAATATGAAAATTTCTGCTTTTTTCTGAAATAAGTGAAATTTCTGCAATTTTGCCCCAAAATAATTTAAATTTCTGCAATTTTGCCTCAAAATAATGGAAATTTCTAAAATTTTGCCCCAAAATAAGGTGAATTTCTGAGTTTTGCCCCAAAATAAGGAGAATTTCTGTATTTTTGCCCCACAATTAGGGGAATTTCTGCAATTTTGCTTTAAAATACCAGGAATTTCTGCCTTTTTGCCCGAAAATAAGAAGAATGCATACCTTTTTGCCATTATAAAGGGAAATTTCTTCATTTCTGCTCCAGAAAAAGGGGAATTTCTGCTTTTTTGCCTCTAAATAAGTGGAATTTCTGTCTTTTTCCCCTAAAACAAAAGGAATTTCTGTTATTTTTGCAACAACAATAAAGAAAATTTCTGACTTATTACCCCTAAATAAGTGAAATTTCTGCAATTTTGCGCCAAAATAAGGAAAATTTCTGCCTTTTTGCCCCCAAATAAGGGGAATTTCAGCCTTTCTACCTCAAAATAAGGGAAATTTCTGCATATTTACCACAAAATATAGGATTTTCTGCCTTTTTGCCCCAAAATAAGGTAATTTTCTGCCTTTTTTCCCTGAAATAAGTGAAATTTCTGCAATTTTGCCCCAAAATAAGTGAAATTTCTGCAATTTTGCCCCAAAATAAGGGAAATTTCTGGAATTTTGGCTCAAAATAAGTGGAATTTCTGAGTTTTGCCCCAAAATAAGGAGAATTTTTGACTTTTTGCCCTAACGTATAGAGAATTTCTCCCTTTTTGCCCCACAATTAGTGTAATTTCTGAAATTTTTCTCCAAAATATGGGGAATTTCTGCCTTTTTGCCCGAAAATAAGAGAATGCATATCTTTTTGCCATTAAAAAGGGAAATTTCTTCATTTTTGCTCCAAAATAAAGGGAATTTTTGCTTTTTTGCCTCTAAATAAGTGGAATTTCTGTCTTTTTCCCCCAAAACAAAAGGAATTCCTGTATTTTTGCCCCAAAATAAGAAAAATTTCTGACTTATTACCCTGAAAAAGGTGATATTTCTGCAATTTTGCCCCAAAATAAGGGAAATTTCTGGAATTTTGCCCCAAAATAAGTGGATTTTCTGAGTTTTGTCCCAAAATAAAGAAAATTTCTGTCTTTTTGCCCCAAAATATAGGGAATTTCTCTCTTTTTGCCCCATAATTAGGGGAATTTCTGCAATTTTGCTCCAAAATACAGGGAATTTCTGCCTTTTTGCCCGAAAAATAGAAGAATGCATACCTTATTGCCATTAAAAAGGGAAATTTCTTCATTTTTGCTCCAGAAAAAGGGGAATTTCTGCTTTTTTGCCTCTAAATAAGTGGAATTTCTGTCTTTTTCCCCTAAAACAAAAGGAATTTCTGTTATTTTTGCAACAAAAATAAAGAAAATTTCTGACTTATTACCCCTAAATAAGTGAAATTTCTGCAATTTTGCGCCAAAATAAAGAAAATTTCTGCCTTTTTGCCCCCAAATAAGGGGAATTTCAGCCTTTCTACCTCAAAATAAGGGGAATTTCTGCGTATTTACCACAAAATATTAGGATTTTCTGCCTTTTTGCCCCAAAATAAGGTAATTTTCTGCCTTTTTTCCCTGAAATAAGTGAAATTTCTGCAATTTTGCCCCAAAATAAGTGAAATTTCTGCAATTTTGCCCCAAAATAAGGGAAATTTCTGGAATTTTGGCTCAAAATAAGTGGAATTTCTGAGTTTTGCCCCAAAATAAGGAGAATTTTTGACTTTTTGCCCTAACGTATAGAGAATTTCTCCCTTTTTGCCCCACAATTAGTGTAATTTCTGAAATTTTTCTCCAAAATATGGGGAATTTCTGCCTTTTTGCCCGAAAATAAGAGAATGCATATCTTTTTGCCATTAAAAAGGGAAATTTCTTCATTTTTGCTCCAAAATAAAGGGAATTTTTGCTTTTTTGCCTCTAAATAAGTGGAATTTCTGTCTTTTTCCCCCAAAACAAAAGGAATTCCTGTATTTTTGCCCCAAAATAAGAAAAATTTCTGACTTATTACCCTGAAAAAGGTGAAATTTCTGCAATTTTGCCCCAAAATAAGGGAAATTTCTGGAATTTTGCCCCAAAATAAGTGGATTTTCTGAGTTTTGTCCCAAAATAAAGAAAATTTCTGTCTTTTTGCCCCAAAATATAGGGAATTTCTCTCTTTTTGCCCCATAATTAGGGGAATTTCTGCAATTTTGCTCCAAAATACAGGGAATTTCTGCCTTTTTGCCCGAAAAATAGAAGAATGCATACCTTATTGCCATTAAAAAGGGAAATTTCTTCATTTTTGCTCCAGAAAAAGGGGAATTTCTGCTTTTTTGCCTCTAAATAAGTGGAATTTCTGTCTTTTTCCCCTAAAACAAAAGGAATTTCTGTTATTTTTGCAACAAAAATAAAGAAAATTTCTGACTTATTACCCCTAAATAAGTGAAATTTCTGCAATTTTGCGCCAAAATAAAGAAAATTTCTGCCTTTTTGCCCCCAAATAAGGGGAATTTCAGCCTTTCTACCTCAAAATAAGGGGAATTTCTGCGTATTTACCACAAAATATTAGGATTTTCTGCCTTTTTGCCCCAAAATAAGGTAATTTTCTGCCTTTTTTCCCTGAAATAAGTGAAATTTCTGCAATTTTGCCCCAAAATAAGTGAAATTTTTGCAATTATGCCCCAAAATAAGGGAAATTTCTGGAATTTTGGCCCAAAATAAGTGGAATTTCTGAGTTTTGCCCCAAAATAAGGAGAATTTCTGTCTTTTTGCCCTAACGTATAGAGAATTTCTCCCTTTTTGCCCCACAATTAGGGGTATTTCTGAAATTTTTCTCCAAATTACGGGGAATTTCTGCCTTTTTGCCCGAAAATAAGAGAATGCATATCTTTTTGCCATTAAAAAGGGAAATTTCTTCATTTTTGCTCCAAAATAAAGGGAATTTTTGCTTTTTTGCCTCTAAATAAGTGGAATTTCTGTCTTTTTCCCCCAAAACAAAAGGAATTCCTGTATTTTTGCCCCAAAATAAGAAAAAATTCTGACTTATTACCCTGAAAAAGGTGAAATTTCTGCAATTTTGCCCCAAAATAAGGAAAATTTCTGGAATTTTGCCCCAAAATAAGTGGATTTTCTGAGTTTTGTCCCAAAATAAAGAAAATTTCTGTCTTTTTGCCCCAAAATATAGGGAATTTCTCCCTTTTTGCCCCATAATTAGGGGAATTTCTGCAATTTTGCTCCAAAATTCAGGGAATTTCTGCCTTTTTGCCCGAAAATAAGAAAAATGCATATCTTTTTGCCATAAAAACGGGAAATGTCTTCATTTTTGCTCCAAAATAAGAGGAATTTCTGCTTTTTTGCCTCTAAATAAGTGGAATTTCTGTCTTTTTCACCAAAAACAAACAGAATTTCTGTCTTTTTTGCCCCAAAATAAGGAAAAATTCTGACTTATTACCGTAAGGTAAGTGACATTTCTGCAATTTTGCTTCAAAATAAGAGAAATTTCTGCTTTATGCCCCCAAATAAGGGGAATTTCAGCCTTTTTACTTCAAAATAAAAGGAATTTTTGCATTTTTGCCACAAAATATTAGGAATTTCTTCCTTTTTGCCCCAAAATAAAGAAAATTTCTGCCTTTTTTCCCTTAAATAAGTGAAATTTCTGCAATTTTGCCCCAAAATAAGTGAAATTTCTGGAATTTTGCCAGAAAATAAGGGAAATTTCTGCCTTTTTGCCCCAAATAAGGGGAATTTCAGCCTTTTTACCTCAAATTAAGGGGAATTTCTGCATTTTTGCCACAAAATATTATGAATTTCTGCTTTTTTGCCCCAAAATAAGAAAATTTCTGCTTTTTTTCTTAAATAAGTGAAATTTCTGCAATTTTGCCCCAAAATAAGTGAAATTTCTCCAATTTTGCCCCAAAATATGGGAAATTTTTGGAATTTTGCCCCAAAATAAGGAGAATTTCTGTCTTTTTGCCCAACATAAAGAGTATTTCTGCCTTTTTGCCCCACAATTAGGGGAATTTCTGCAATTTTGCTTCCAAATATGGGGATTTCTGCCATTTTGCCCGAAAATAAGAAGAATGGATATATTTTTGCCATAAAAAAGGTAAATTTCTTCATTTTGGCTCCAAATAAGGGAAATTTCTGCTTTTATGCGTCTAAATAAGTGGAATTTCTGTCTTTTTCCCCCAAAACAAAGGGAATTTCTGTCTTTTTTGCCCTAAAATAAAGAAATTTCTGATTTATTACCTTGAAATAAGTGAAATTTCTGCAATTTTGCCCCAAAATAAGGGAAATTTCTGCCTTTTTGCCCCCAAATAAGGGGAATTTCAGCCTTTTTACCTCAAAATGAGGGGAATTTCTGCATTTTTGCCACAAAATATTAGGAATTTCTGACTTTTTGCCCCAAAATAAGGAAAATTTCTGCCTTTTTCCCCTGAAATAAATGAAATTTCTGCAATTTTGCCCCCAAATATGTGAAATTTCTAAAATGTTGCCCCAAAATAAGGGAAATTTCTTGAATTTTGCCCCAAAATATGTGGAATTTCTGAGTTTTGCCCCAAAATAAAAAGAGTTTCTGTCTATTTGCGCCAACATAGAGAGAATTTCTGCCTTTTTGCCCCACAATTAGGGGAATTTCTGCAATTTTGCTCCAAAATACGTGGAATTTCTGCCTTTTTGCCCGAAAATAAGAAGAATGCATACCTTTTTGACATAAAAAAGGAAAATTTCTTAATTTTTGTTCCAAAATAATGGGAATTTCTGCTTTTTTGCCTCTAAATAAGTGGAATTTCTGTCTTTTTCCCCCAAAACAAAGGGAATTCATTTCATTTTTGCCCAAAAATAAGGAAAATTTCTGCCTTTTTTCCCTGAAATAAGTAAAATTTCTGCAATTTTGCCCCAAAATAAGTGAAATTTCTCCAATTTTCCCCAAAAATAATGGAAATTTCTGCAATTTTGACCTAAAATAAGGGAAATTTCTGCATTTTTGCCACAAAAATATTAGGAATTTCTGCCTTTTTGCCTCAAAATAAGGAAAATTTCTGCCCTTTTTCCCCTGAAATATGTGAAATTTCTGCTATTTTGCCCCAAAATGAGGGAAAGTTGTGCAATTTTGCACTAAAATAAGGGAAATTTCTGGAATTTTGCCCCAAAATAAGTGGTATTTCAGAGTTTTGCTCGAATATAAGGAGAATTTCTGTCTTTTTGCCCTAACATATAGGGAATTTCTGCCTTTTTGCCCCACAATTAGGGGAATTTCTGCACTTTTGCTCCAAAATACAGGGAATTTCTGCCTTTTTGCCTGAAAATAAGAAGAATGCATACCTTTTTGCCATAAATAGGGAAATTTCTTATTTTTTGCTCCAAAATAAGGGGAATTTCTGCGTCTTTGCCTCTAAATAAGTGGAATTTCTGTCTTTTTCCTTCAAAAAAAAAGGTTATTCATGTTTTTTCCCCAAAATAAGAAAAATTTCTGACTTATTACCCTGAAATAAGTGAAATTTCTGCAATTTTGCCCCAAAATAAGGGAAATTTCTGCCTTTTTGCCCCCGAATAAGGGGAATTTCTGAGTTTTGCCCCAAAATAAGGAAATTTCTGACTTATTACCCTGAAATAAGTGAAATTTCTGCAATTTTGCCCCAAAATAAGGGAAATTTCTGGAATTTTGCCCCAAAGTAAGTGGAATTTCTGAGTTTAACCCAAAATAAGGAGAATTTCTGTCTTTTTGGCCTCAAAATAAAAAAATCTCTGACGTATTACCATGAAGTAAGTGAAAACTCTGCAATTTTGCCCCAAAATAAGGGAAATTTCTGCCTTTTGGCCCCCAAATAAGGGGAATTTCAGCCTTTTTACCTCAAAATAAGGGGAATTTCTGCATTTTTGCCACAATATATTAGGAATTTCTGCCTTTTTGCCCCAAAAATTAGAAAAATTTCTGCCCTTTTTCCCTGAAATGAGTGAAATTTCTGCAATTTTGCGCCAAAATAAGTGAAATTTCTGCAATTTTTCCCCAAAATAAGTGAAATTTCTGGAATTTTGCCCCAAAATAAAGAAAATTTCTGGAAATTTGCCCCAAAATAAGTGGAATTTCTGAGTTTTGCCCTAAAATAAGGAGACTTTCTGTCTTTTTGCCCCAACATATAGAGAATTTCTGCCTTTTTGTCCCACAATTAGGGGAATTTCTGCAATTTTGCTCCAAATAGGGGGAATTTCTGCCTTATTGCCCGAAATTAAGAAGAATGCATATCTTTTTGCCATAAAATAGAGAAATTACTTCATTTTTGCTCCAAAATAATGGGAATTTCTGCGATTTTGCCTCTAAATAAGTGGAATTTCTGTCTTTTTCCCCCAAAACAAAGGGAATTACTGTCTTTTTTGCCCCAAAATAAAAAAAAATTCTGAGTTATTACCCTGAAATAAGTGAAATTTCTGCAATTTTGACCCATAATAAGTGGAATTTCTGAGTTTTGCCCTAAAATAAGGAGAATTTCTGTATTTTTGACCCAACATATAGAGAATTTCTGCCTTTTGCCACACAATTAGGGGAATTTCTGCAATTTTGCCCCAAAATAAGGGAAATTTCTGCCTTTTTGCCCCCAAATAAGAAGAATTTCAGCCATTTTACCTCAAAATAAGAAGAATTTCTGCATTTTTGCCACAAAATATTAGGAATTACTGCCTTTTTTCTACAAAATAAGAAAATTTCTGCATTTTTTCCCTGAATTAAGTCAAATTTCTGCAATTTTGCCCCAAAACAAGTGAAATTTCTGCAATTTTGCCCCAAAATAAGGGAAATTTCTGCCTTTTTTCCCCCAAATAAGGGGAATTTAAGCCTTTTTACCTCAAAATAAGGGGAATTTCTGCATTTTTGCCACAAAATATTAGGAATTTCTGACTTTTTGCTTCAAAATAAGAAAACTTCTGCTTTTTTTCCCTGAAATAAGTGATATTTCTGCAATTTTGCCCCAAAATAAGTGAAATTTCTCCAATTTTGCCCCAAAATATGGGAAATTTCTGGAATTTTGCCACAAAATATGTGGAATTTCTGAGTTTTGCCCCAAAATAAGGAGAATTTCTGTGTTTTTCCCCAACATAAAGAGAATTTCTGCCTTTTTGCCCCACAATTAGGGGAATTTCTGCAATTTTGCTCCAAATAGGGGGAATTTCTGCCTTATTGCCCGAAATTAAGAAGAATGCATATCTTTTTGCCATAAAATAGAGAAATTACTTCATTTTTGCTCCAAAATAATGGGAATTTCTGCGATTTTGCCTCTAAATAAGTGGAATTTCTGTCTTTTTCCCCCAAAACAAAGGGAATTACTGTCTTTTTTGCCCCAAAATAAAAAAAAATTCTGAGTTATTACCCTGAAATAAGTGAAATTTCTGCAATTTTGACCCATAATAAGGGAAATTTCTGCCTTTTTTCCCCCAAATAAGGGGAATTTAAGCCTTTTTACCTCAAAATAAGGGGAATTTCTGCATTTTTGCCACAAAATATTAGGAATTTCTGACTTTTTGCTTCAAAATAAGAAAACTTCTGCTTTTTTTCCCTGAAATAAGTGATATTTCTGCAATTTTGCCCCAAAATAAGTGAAATTTCTCCAATTTTGCCCCAAAATATGGGAAATTTCTGGAATTTTGCCACAAAATAAGTGGAATTTCTGAGTTTTGCCCCAAAATAAGGAGAATTTCTGTGTTTTTCCCCAACATAAAGAGAATTTCTGCCTTTTTGCCCCACAATTAGGGGAATTTCTGCAATTTTGCTTCCAAATACGGGGATTTCTGCCATTTTTCCCGAAAATAAGAAGAATGGATATATTTTTGCCATAAAAAAGGTAAATTTCTTCATTTTTGCTCCAAAATAAGGGAAATTTCTGCTTTTATGCGTCTAAATAAGAGGAATTTCTGTCTTTTTTCCCCCAAAACAAAGGGAATTTCTGTCTTTTTTGCCCTAAAATAAAGAAATTTCTAATTTATTACCTTGAAATAAGTGAAGTTTCTGCAATTTTGCCCCAAAATAAGGTAAATTTCTGCCTTTTTGCCCCCAAATAAGGGGAATTTCAGCCTTTTTACCTCAAAATGAGGGGAATTTCTGCATTTTTGCCACAAAATATTAGGAATTTATGACTTTTTGCCCCAAAATAAGGAAAATTTCTGCCATTTTCCCCTGAAATAAATGAAATTTCTGCAATTTTGCTCCCAAATATGTGAAATTTCTGCAATGGTGCCCCAAAATAAGGGAAATTTCTGGAATTTTGCCCCAAAATATGTGGAATTTCTGAGTTTTCCCCAAAATAAAGAGAATTTCTGTCTTTTTGCCCTAACATATAGGGAATTTCTGCCTTTTTGCCCCACAATTAGG
Organism: Micromys minutus; assembly: GCF_963924665.1. Taxonomy (NCBI): domain Eukaryota; kingdom Metazoa; phylum Chordata; class Mammalia; order Rodentia; family Muridae; genus Micromys; species Micromys minutus. The sequence continues at coordinate 247,962 of NW_027667771.1, forward strand.
GGAATTTCTGCAATTTTGCTCCAAAATACAAGGAATTTCTGACTTTTTGCCGGAAAATAAGAAGAATGCATACCTTTATGCCATAAAAAAAGGGAAATTTCTTCATTTTTGCTCCAAAAAAAGAGGAATTTCTGCTTTAGTGCCTCTAAATAAGTGAAATTTATGTCTTTTTTCCCCAATACATAGAAAATTCCTGTCTTTTTTGCCCCAAAATAAGGAAAATTTCTGCCTTTTTTCCCTGAAATAAGTGAAATTTCTGCAATTTTACTTCTAAATAAGTGAAATTTCTCCAATTTTGCCCTAAAATAAGGGAAATTTCTGCAATGTTGCCCCAAAATAAGGGAAAATTCTGGAATTTTGCTCCAAAATAAGTGGAATTTCTGAATTTTGCCCCAAAATAAAGAGAATTTCTGTCTTTTTGCCCTAACATATAGAGAATTTCTGCCTTTTTGCCCCACAATTAGGGGAATTTCTACAATTTGCTCCAAAATAGAGGGAATTTCTGCCTTTTTGCCCGAAATTAAGAAGAATGCATATCTTTTTGCCATAAAAAAGGGAAATTGCTTCATTTTTGCTCCAAAATAATTGGAATTTCTGCTTTTTTGCCTCTAAATAAGTGGAATTTCTGTCTTTTTCCCCTAAAACAAAGGGAATTACTGTCTTTTTTGCCCCCCCCCCAAAAAAAATTCTGACTTATTACCCTGAAATAAGTGAAATTTCTGCTATTTTGCCCCAAAATAAGGGAAATTTCTGCCTTTTTGCCCCCAAATAAGGGGAATTTCAGCCTTTTTACCTCAAAATAAGGGTAATTTCTGCATTTTTGTCACAAAATAATAGAAATTTCTGCCTTTTTCCTTCAAAATAAGGAAAATTTCTGCCTTTTTTCCCTGAAATAAGTGAAATTTCTGCGATTTTGCCCCAAAATAAGTGAAATTTCTGCAATTTTGCCCCAAAATAAGGAAAATTTCTGGAATTTTGCCTCAAAATAAGTGGAATTTCTGTCTTTTTTGCCCGAAATTAAGAAGAATGCATATCTTTTTGCCATAAAAAAGGGAAATTTCTTCATTTTTGCTCCAAAATAAGGGGAATTTCTGCTTTTTTTGCCTCTAAATAAGTGGAATTTTGTTTTTTACCCCAAAACAAAGGGAATTCCTGTCTTTTTTGCCCCAAAATAAGGAAAATTTCTGACTTATTACTCTTAAATAAGTGAAATTTTTGCAATTTTGCCCCTAATTAAGGGAAATTTCTGCCTTTTTGCCCCCGAAAAAGGGGAAATTCAGCCTTTTTACCTCAAAATAAGGGGAATTTCTGCATTTTTGCCAATAAATATTAGGAATTTCTGCCTTTTTGCCCCAAAATAAGAAAATTCCTGCTTTTTTTTCTGAAATAAGTGAAATTTCTGCAATTTTGCCCCAAAATAAGTGAAATTTTTGCAATTTTGCCCCAAAGTAAGGGAAATTTCTGGAATTTTGCTCCAAAATAAGTTAAATTTCTGAGTTTAGCCCCAAAATAAGGAGAATTTCTGTCTTTTTGCCCCAACATATAGGGAATTTTTGCCTTTTTGCCACACAATTAAGGGAATTTCTGCAATTTTGCTCCAAAATACGGAAAATTTCTGCCTTTTTGCCCCAAAATAAGAAGAATGCATACCTTTTTGCCATAAAAAAGGGAAATTTTTTCATTTTTGCTCCAAAATAAGGGGAATTTCTGCGTTTTGCCTCTAAGTAAGTGGAATTTCTGTCTTTTTTCTTCAAAACAAAAGGAATTCCTTTCTTTTTTGCCCCAAAATAAAGAAAATTTCTGCCTTTTTTCCTTGAAATAAGTAAAATTTCTGCAATTTTGCCCCAAAATATGTGAAATTTCTCCAATTTTGCCCCAAAGTAAGGGAAATTTCTGCAATTTCGCCCCAAAATAAAGGAAATTTCTGAAATTTTGCACCAAAATAAGTGGAATTTCTGAGTTTTGCCACAAAATAAGGAGAATTTCTGTATTTTTGCCCCAACATATAGAGAATTTCTGCCTTTTTGCCCCACAATTAGGGGAATTTCTGCAATTTTGCCCCAAAATAAGGGAAATTTCTGCTTTTTGCCCCCAAATAAGAAGAATTTCAGCATTTTACCTCAAAATAAGGGGAATTTCTGCATTTTTGCCACAAAATATTAGGAATTACTGCCTTTTTTCTACAAAATAAGAAAATTTCTGCTATTTTTCCCAGAAATAAGTAATTTCTGCCATTTTGCCCCAAAATAAGTGAAATTTCTGCAATTTTGCTCCAAAAGAAGGGAAATTTCTGGAATTTTGCCCTAAAATAAGTAGAATTTCTGAGTTTTGCCCCAAAATAAGGAGAATTTCTGTCTTTTTGTTCCAACATATAGGGAATTTCTGCCTTTTTGCCCCACAATTAGGGGAATTTCTGCAATTTAGCTCCAAAATACGGGGAATTTCTGCCTTTTTGCCCGAAAATAAAAGAATGCATATCTTTTTGCCATAAAAAATGGAAATTTCTTCATTTTTGCTCCAAAATAAAAAGAATTTCTGCTTTTTTGCCTCTAAATATGTGGAATTTCTGTCTTTTTCTTCCAAAACAAAGGGAATTTCTTTATTTTTTGCCTCAAAATAAGGAAAAATTCTGACTTATTACCCTGAAGTAAGTGAAATTTCTGCAATTTTGCCCCAAAATATGAAAAATTTCTGCCTTTTTGCCCCCAAATAAGGGGAATTTCTGCCTTTTTACCTCAAAATAATGGGAATTTCTGCATTTTTGCCACAAAATATTAGAAATTTCTGCCTTTATGCCATAAAATAAGGATAATTTCTGCCTTTTTTCCTTGAAATAAGTGAAATTTCTGCAATTTTGCCACAAAATAAGTGAAATTTCTGCAATTTTGCCCCTAAATAAGTGGAATTTCTGAGTTTTGCTCCAAAATAAGGAGAATTTCTGTCTTTCTGCCCCAACATATAGGCAATTTCTGCATTTTGGCCCCACAATTAGGGGAATTTCTGCAATTTAGCTCCAAAATACGGGGAATTTCTGCCTTTTTGCCCGAAAATAAAAGAATGCATATCTTTTTGCCATAAAAAAGGGAAATTGCTTCATTTTTGCTCCAAAATAATTGGAATTTCTGCTTTTTTGCCTCTAAATAAGTGGAATTTCTGTCTTTTTCCCCTAAAACAAAGGGAATTACTGTCTTTTTTGCCCCAAAAAAAAAAAATTCTGACTTATTACCCTGAAATAAGTGAAATTTCTGCTATTTTGCCCCAAAATAAGGGAAATTTCTGCCTTTTTACCCCCAAATAAGGGGAATTTCAGCCTTTTTACCTCAAAATAAGGGTAATTTCTGCATTTTTGTCAAAAATAATAGAAAATTCTGCCTTTTTCCTTCAAAATAAGGAAAATTTCTGCCTTTTTTTCCTGAAATAAGTGAAATTTCTGTGATTTTGCCCCAAAATAAGTGAAATTTCTGCAATTTTCCCCCCAAATAAGGGAAATTTCTGGAATTTTGCCTCAAAATAAGTGGAATTTCTGTCTTTTTTGCCCTAACATATAGAGAATTTCTGCCTTTTTGCCCCACAATTAGGGGAATTTCTGCAATTTTGCTCCAAAATACAGGGAATTTCTGCCTTTTTACCGGAAAATAAGAAGAATGCATACTTTTTTGCCATAAAAAGGGAAATTTCTTCATTTTTGCTCCAAAATAAGGGGAATTTCTGCTTTTTTGCCTCTAAATAAGTGGAATTTTGTTTTTTACCCCAAAACAAAGGGAATTCCTGTCTTTTTTGCCCCAAAATAAGGAAAATTTCTGACTTATTACCCTGAAATAAGTGAAATTTTTGCAATTTTGCCCCTAATTAAGGGAAATTTCTGCCTTTTTGGCCCCAAATAAGGGGAAATTCAGCCTTTTTACCTCAAAATAAGGGGAATTTCTGCATTTTTGCCAAAAAATATTAGGAATTTTTGCCTTTTTTCCCCAAAATTAGAAAATTCCTGCTTTTTTTTCTGAAATAAGTGAAATTTCTGCAATTTTGCCCCAAAATAAGTGAAATTTTTGCAATTTTGCCCCAAAGTAAGGGAAATTTCTGGGATTTTGCTCCAAAATAAGTGGAATTTCTGAGTTTAGCCCCAAAATAAGGAAAATTTCTGTCTTTTTACCCCAACATATAGGGAATTTTTGCCTTTTTGCCCCACAATTAAGGGAATTTCTGCAATTTTGCTCCAAAATACGGAAAATTTCTGCCTTTTTGCCCCAAAATAAGAAGAATGCATACCTTTTTGCCATAAAAAAGGGAAATTTCTTCATTTTTGCTCCAAAATAAGGGGAATTTCTGCGTTTTGCCTCTAAATAAGTGGAATTTCTGTCTTTTTTCCCCAAAACAAAAGGAATTCCTTTCTTTTTTGCCCCAAAATAAAGAAAATTTCTGCCTTTTTTCCTTGAAATAAGTAAAATTTCTGCAATTTTGCCCCAAAATATGTGAAATTTCTCCAATTTTGCCCCAAAATAAGGGAAATTTCTGCAATTTCGCCCCAAAATAAAGGAAATTTCTGAAATTTTGCACCAAAATAAGTGGAATTTCTGAGTTTTGCCACAAAATAAGGAGAATTTCTGTATTTTTGCCCCAACATATAGAGAATTTCTGCCTTTTTGCCCCACAATTAGGGGAATTTCTGCAATTTTGCTCCAAAATAAGGGAAATTTCTGCCTTTTTGCCCCCAAATAAGAAGAATTTCAGCCTTTTTACCTCAAAAAAAGGGGAATTTCTGCATTTTTGCCACAAAATATTAGGAATTACTGCCTTTTTTCTACAAAATAAGAAAATTTCTGCTTTTTTTCCCTGAAATAAGTGAAATTTCTGCAATTTTGCCCCAAAATAAGTGAAATTTCTGCAATTTTGCCACAAAAGAAGGAAATTTCTGGAATTTTGCACCAAAATATGTGGAATTTCTGAGTTTTGTCCCAAAATAAGGAGAATTTCTGTGTTTTTGCCCCAACATATAGGGAATTTCTGCCTTTTTGCCCCACAATTAGGGGAATTTCTGCAATTTAGCTCCAAAATACGGGGAATTTCTGCCTTTTTGCCCGAAAATAAGAAGAATGCATATCTTTTTGCCATAAAAAAGGGAAATTTCTTCATTTTTGCTCCAATAAGGGGATTTTCTGCTTTTTTGCCTCTAAATAAGTGGAATTTCTGTCTTTTTCCCCCAAAACAAAGGGAATTTCTGTATTTTTTGCCTCAAAATAAGGAAAAATTCTGACTTATTACTCTGATGTAAGTGAAATTTCTGCAATTTTGCCACAAAATATGAAAAATTTTTGCCTTTTTGCCCCCAAATAAGGGGAATTTCAGCCTTTTTACCTCAAAATAATGGAAATTTCTGCATTTTTGCCACAAAATATTAGGAATTTCTGCCTTTTTGCCGTAAAATAAAGAAAATTTCTGCCTTTTTTCCCTGAAATAAGTGAAATTTCTGCAATTTTGCCACAAAATAAGTGAAATTTCTCCAATTTTGCCCCAAAATAAGGGAAATTTCTTCAATTTTGCCCCAAAATAAGTGAAATTTCTGGAATTTTGCCCCAAAATACGTGGAATTTCAGAGTTTTGCTCCAAAATAAGGAGAATTTCTGTCTTTTTGCCCTAACATATATGGAATTTCTGCCTTTTTGCCCCACAATTAGGGAAATTTCTCCAATTTTGCTCCAAAATACGGAGAATTTCTGCCTTTTTGCCTGAAAATAAGAATGCATATTTTTTTGCATTAAATATTTAAATTCCTTCATTTTTGCTACAAAATAAGGGGAATTTCTGCTTTTTTGCCTCTAAATAAGTGGAATTTCTGTCTTTTTTTCCCAAAACAAAGGGAATTCCTGTCTTTTTTGCCCCATAATAAGGTAAAATTCTGACTTATTACCCTGAAGTAAGTGAAATTTCTGCAATTTTGCCCGAAAATAAAGGAAATTTCTGCCTTTATTTCCCAAATAAGGGGAACTTCAGCCTTTTTACCTCAAAATAAGGGGAATTTCTGCATTTTTGCCACAAAATAATAAGAATTTCTGATTTTTGCTTCAAAATAAGAAAACTTCTGCTTTTTTTCCCTGAAATAAGTGAAATTTCTGCAATTTTGCCCCAAAATAAGTGAAAATTCTCCAATTTTGCCCCCAAATAAGGGAAATTTCTAGAATTTTGCTCCAAAATAAGTGGAATTTCTTAGTTTTGCTCCAAAATAAGGAGAATTTCTGTCTTTTTGCCCCAACATATAGGCAATTTCTGACTTTTTGCGCCAAAATTAGAGGAATTTCTGCAATTTTGCTACAAAATACGGGGAATTTCTGCCTTTTTGCCCGAAAATAAGAAGAATGCATAATTTTTTACCATAAAAAAGAGAAATTTCTTCATTTTTGCTTCAAAATAAGAGGAATTTCTGCTTTTTTGCCTCTAAATAAGTGGAATTTCTGTCTTTTTCCCCTAAAACAAAAGGAATTCCTTTCTTTTTTGCCCCAAAATAAAGAAAATTTCTGCCTTTTTTCCTTGAAATAAGTAAAATTTCTGCAATTTTGCCCCAAAATATGTGAAATTTCTCCAATTTTGCCCCAAAATAAGGGAAATTTCTGCAATTTTGCCCCAAAATAAAGGAAATTTCTGGAATTTTGCACCAAAATAAGTGGAATTTCTGAGTTTTGCCCCAAAATAAGGAGAATTTCTGTATTTTTGACCCAACATATAGAGAATTTCTACCTTTTTGCACCACAATTAGGGGAATTTCTGCAATTTTGCCCCAAAATAAGGGAAATTTCTGCCTTTTTGCCCCCAAATAAGAAGAATTTCAGCCTTTTTACCTCAAAATAAGGGGAATTTGTGCATTTTTGCCACAAAGTATTAGGAATTACTGCCTTTTTTCTACAAAATAAGAAAATTTCTGCTATTTTTCCCAGAAATAAGTAATTTCTGAAATTTTGCCCCAAAATAAGTGAAATTTCTGCAATTTTGCTCCAAAAGAAGGGAAATTTCTGGAATTAGCCCTAAAATAAGTAGAATTTCTGAGTTTTGCCCCAAAATAAGGAGAATTTCTGTCTTTTTGTTCCAACATATAGGGAATTTCTGCCTTTTTGCCCCACAATTAGGGGAATTTCTGCAATTTAGCTCAAAAATACGGGGAATTTCTGCCTTTTTGCCCGAAAATAAAAGAATGTATATCTTTTTGCCATAAAAAATGGAAATTTCTTCATTTTTGCTCCAAAATAAAAGGAATTTCTGCTTTTTTGCCTCTAAATATGTGGAATTTCTGTCTTTTTCTCCCAAAACAAAGGGAATTTCTTTATTTTTTGCCTCAAAATAAGGAAAAATTCTGACTTATTACCCTGTAGTAAGTGAAATTTCTGCAATTTTGCCCCAAAATATGAAAAATTTCTGCCTTTTTGCCCCCAAATAAGGGGAATTTCAGCCTTTTTACCTCAAAATAATGGGAATGTCTGCATTTTTGCCACAAAATATTAGAAATTTCTGCCTTTATGCCATAAAATAAGGATAATTTCTGCCTTTTTTCCTTGAAATAAGTGAAATTTCTGCAATTTTGCCAAAAAATAAGTGAAATTTCTGCAATTTTGCCCCAAAATAAGTGGAATTTCTGAGTTTTGCTCCAAAATAAGGAGAATTTCTGTCTTTCTGCCCCAACATACAGGCAATTTCTGACTTTTTGCGCCAAAATTAGAGGAATTTCTGCAATTTTGCTACAAAATACGGGGAATTTCTGCCTTTTTGCCCAAAAATAAGAAGAATGCATACTTTTTTACCATAAAAAAGGGAAATTTCTTCATTTTTGCTTCTAAATAAGAGGAATTTCTGCTTTTTTACCTCTAAATAAGTGGAATTTCTGTCTTTTTCCCCTAAAACAAAAGGAATTCCTTTCTTTTTTGCCCCAAAATAAAGAAAATTTCTGCTTTTTTTCTTTGAAATAAGTAAAATTTCTGCAATTTTGCCCCAAAATATGTGAAATTTCTCCAATTTTGCCCCAAAATAAGAGAAATGTCTTCAATTTTGCCCCAAAATAAAGAAAATTTCTGGAATTTTGCACCAAAATAAGTGGAATTTTTGAGTTTTGCCCCAAAATAAGGAGAATTTCTGTATTTTTGACCAAACATATAGAGAATTTCTTCCTTTATGCCCCACAATTAGGGGAAATTCTGCAATTTTGCTCCAAAATAAGGGAAATTTCTGACTTTTTGCCCCCAAATAAGAAGAATTTCAGCCTTTTTACCTCAAAATAAGGGGAATTTCTGCATTTTTCCCACAAAATATTAGGAATTACGGCATTTTTTCTACAAAATAAGAAAATTTCTGCTTTTCTTCCCTGAAATAAGTCAAATTTCTGCAATTTTGCCACAAAATAAGTGAAATTTCTGCAATTTTGCCCCAAAAGAAGGGAAATTTCTGGAATTTTGTCCCAAAATAAGTGGAATTTCTGAGTTTTGCCACAAAATAAGGAGAATTTCTGTCTTTTTGCCCCAATATATAGGGAATTTCTGCCGTTTTTCCCACAATTAGGGGAATTTCTGCAATTTAGCTCCAAAATACTGGGAATTTCTGCCTTTTTGCCCGAAAATATGAAGAATGCATATCTTTTTGCCATAAAAAAGGGAAATTTCTTCATTTTTGCTCCAAAATAAGGGGAATTTCTGCTTTTTTGCCACTAAATACGTGGAATTTCTGTCTTTTTCTCCCAAAACAAAGGGAATTTCTGTATTTTTTGCCTCAAAATAAGAAAAATTCTGACTTATTACCCTGAAGTAAGTGAAATTTCTGCAATTTTGCCCCAAAATATGAAAATTTCTGCATTTTTGCCCACAAATAAGGGGAATTTCAGCCTTTTTACCTCAAAATAATGGGAATTTCTGCATTTTTGCCACAAAATAAGTGAAATTTCTGCAATTTTGCCCCAAAATAAGGGAAATTCCTGCAATTTTGCCCAAAAATAAGGGAAATTTCTGGAATTTTGCCCCAAAATAAGTGGAATTTCTGAGTTTTGCCCACAAATAAGGAGAATTTCTGTCTTTTTGCCCCAACATATAGGCAATTTCTGCATTTTTGCCCAACAATTAGGGGAATTTCTGCAATTTTGCTCCAAAATACGGGGAATTTCTGCCTTTTTGCCCGAAAATAAGAAGAATGCATATCTTTTTGCCATAAAAAAGGGAAATTTCTTCATTTTTGCTCCAAAATAAGGGGAATTTCTGCTTTTTTGCCTCTAAATATGTGGAATTTCTGTCTTTTTCTCCCCAAAAAAGGGAATTTCTGTATTTTTTGCCTCAAAATAAGAAAAATTCTGACTTATTACCCTGAAGTAAGTGAAATTTCTGCAATTTTGCCCCAAAATATGAAAATTTCTGCATTTTTGCGCACAAATAAGGGGAATTTCAGCCTTTTTACCTCAAAATAATGGGAATTTCTGCATTTTTGCCACAAAATAAGTGAAATTTCTGCAATTTTGCCCCAAAATAAGGGAAATTCCTGCAATTTTGCCCCAAAATAAGGGAAATTTCTGGAATTTTGCCCCAAAATAAGTGGAATTTCAGAGTTTTGCTCCAAAATAAAAAGAATTTCTGTATTTTTCCCCTAACATATATAGAATTTCTGCCCTTTTTGCCCCACAATTAGGGAAATTTCTGCAATTTTGCCCCAAAATAAGTGGAATTTCTGAGTTTTGCTCCAAAATAAGGAGAATTTCTGTCTTTTTGCCCCAACATATAGGCAATTTCTGAATTTTTGCCCGACAAGTAGGGGAATTTCTGCAATTTTGCTACAAAATACGTGGAATTTCTGCTTTTTTGCCCGAAAATAAGAAGAATGCATCCTTTTTTACCATAAAAAAGGGAAATTTCTTCATTTTTGCTTCAAAATAAGGGGAATTTCTGCTTTTTTGCCTCTAAATAAGTGGAATTTCTGTCTTTTTACCCCAAAACAAAAGGAATTCCTTTCTTTTTAGCCCCAAAATAAAGAAAATTTCTGCCTTTTTTCCTTGAAATAAGTGAAATTTCTGCAATTTTGCCCCAAAATATGTGAAATTTCTCCAATTTTGCCCCAAAATAAGGGAAATTTCTGCAATTTCGCCCCAAAATAAAGGAAATTTCTGGAATTTTGCACCAAAATAAGTGGAATTTCTGAGTTTTGCCCCAAAATAAATAGAATTTCTGTATTTTTGACCCAACATATAGAGAATTTCTGCCTTTTTGCCCCACAATTAGGGGAATTTCTGCAATTTTGCCCCAAAATAAAGGAAATTTCTAACTTTTTGCCCCCAAATAAGAATTTAAGCCTTTTTACCTCAAAATAAGGGGAATTTCTGCATTTTTGCCACAAAATATTAGGAATTACTGCCTTTTTTTTTAAAAAATAAGAAAATTTCTGCTTTTCTTCCCTGAAATAAGTCAAATTTCTGCAATTTTGCCCCAAAAGAAGGGAAATTTATGGAATTTTGCCCCAAAATAAGTGGAATTTCTGAGTTTTGCCCCAAAATAAGGAGAATTTCTGTCTTTTTGCCCCAACATATAGGCAATTTCTGCCTTTTTGCCCCACAATTAGGGGAATTTCTGCAATTTAGCTCCAAAATACGGGGAATTTCTGCCTTTTTGCCCGAAAATAAGAAGAATGCATATCTTTTTGCCATAAAAAAGGGAAATTTCTTCATTTTTGCTCCAAAATAAAAGGAATTTCTGCTTTTTTGCCTCTAAATATGTGGAATTTCTGTCTTTTTCTCCCAAAACAAAGGGAATTTCTTTATTTTTTGCCTCAAAATAAGGAAAAATTCTGACTTATTACCCTGAAGTAAGTGAAATTTCTGCAATTTTGCCCCAAAATATGAAAAATTTCTGCCTTTTTGCCCCCAAATAAGGGGAATTTCAGCCTTTTTACCTCAAAATAATGGGAATGTCTGCATTTTTGCCACAAAATATTAGAAATTTCTGCCTTTATGCCATAAAATAAGGATAATTTCTGCCTTTTTTCCTTGAAATAAGTGAAATTTCTGCAATTTTGCCAAAAAATAAGTGAAATTTCTGCAATTTTGCCCCAAAATAAGTGGAATTTCTGAGTTTTGCTCCAAAATATGGAGAATTTCTGTCTTTCTGCCCCAACATACAGGCAATTTCTGACTTTTTGCGCCAAAATTAGAGGAATTTCTGCAATTTTGCTACAAAATACGGGGAATTTCTGCCTTTTTGCCCAAAAATAAGAAGAATGCATACTTTTTTACCATAAAAAAGGGAAATTTCTTCATTTTTGCTTCTAAATAAGAGGAATTTCTGCTTTTTTACCTCTAAATAAGTGGAATTTCTGTCTTTTTCCCCTAAAACAAAAGGAATTCCTTTCTTTTTTGCCCCAAAATAAAGAAAATTTCTGCTTTTTTTTCTTTGAAATAAGTAAAATTTCTGCAATTTTGCCCCAAAATATGTGAAATTTCTCCAATTTTGCCCCAAAATAAGAGAAATGTCTGCAATTTTGCCCCAAAATAAAGAAAATTTCTGGAATTTTGCACCAAAATAAGTGGAATTTTTGAGTTTTGCCCCAAAATAAGGAGAATTTCTGTATTTTTGACCAAACATATAGAGAATTTCTTCCTTTATGCCCCACAATTAGGGGAAATTCTGCAATTTTGCTCCAAAATAAGGGAAATTTCTGACTTTTTGCCCCCAAATAAGAAGAATTTCAGCCTTTTTACCTCAAAATAAAGGGAATTTCTGCATTTTTCCCACAAAATATTAGGAATTACGGCATTTTTTCTACAAAATAAGAAAATTTCTGCTTTTCTTCCCTGAAATAAGTCAAATTTCTGCAATTTTGCCACAAAATAAGTGAAATTTCTGCAATTTTGCCCCAAAAGAAGGGAAATTTCTGGAATTTTGTCCCAAAATAAGTGGAATTTCTGAGTTTTGCCACAAAATAAGGAGAATTTCTGTCTTTTTGCCCCAATATATAGGGAATTTCTGCCGTTTTTCCCACAATTAGGGGAATTTCTGCAATTTAGCTCCAAAATACTGGGAATTTCTGCCTTTTTGCCCGAAAATATGAAGAATGCATATCTTTTTGCCATAAAAAAGGGAAATTTCTTCATTTTTGCTCCAAAATAAGGGGAATTTCTGCTTTTTTGCCACTAAATACGTGGAATTTCTGTCTTTTTCTCCCAAAACAAAGGGAATTTCTGTATTTTTTGCCTCAAAATAAGAAAAATTCTGACTTATTACCCTGAAGTAAGTGAAATTTCTGCAATTTTGCCCCAAAATATGAAAATTTCTGCATTTTTGCCCACAAATAAGGGGAATTTCAGCCTTTTTACCTCAAAATAATGGGAATTTCTGCATTTTTGCCACAAAATAAGTGAAATTTCTGCAATTTTGCCCCAAAATAAGGGAAATTCCTGCAATTTTGCCCAAAAATAAGGGAAATTTCTGGAATTTTGCCCCAAAATAAGTGGAATTTCTGAGTTTTGCCCACAAATAAGGAGAATTTCTGTCTTTTTGCCCCAACATATAGGCAATTTCTGCATTTTTGCCCAACAATTAGGGGAATTTCTGCAATTTTGCTCCAAAATACGGGGAATTTCTGCCTTTTTGCCCGAAAATAAGAAGAATGCATATCTTTTTGCCATAAAAAAGGGAAATTTCTTCATTTTTGCTCCAAAATAAGGGGAATTTCTGCTTTTTTGCCTCTAAATATGTGGAATTTCTGTCTTTTTCTCCCCAAAAAAGGGAATTTCTGTATTTTTTGCCTCAAAATAAGAAAAATTCTGACTTATTACCCTGAAGTAAGTGAAATTTCTGCAATTTTGCCCCAAAATATGAAAATTTCTGCATTTTTGCGCACAAATAAGGGGAATTTCAGCCTTTTTACCTCAAAATAATGGGAATTTCTGCATTTTTGCCACAAAATAAGTGAAATTTCTGCAATTTTGCCCCAAAATAAGGGAAATTCCTGCAATTTTGCCCCAAAATAAGGGAAATTTCTGGAATTTTGCCCCAAAATAAGTGGAATTTCAGAGTTTTGCTCCAAAATAAAGAGAATTTCTGTATTTTTCCCCTAACATATATAGAATTTCTGCCCTTTTTGCCCCACAATTAGGGAAATTTCTGCAATTTTGCCCCAAAATAAGTGGAATTTCTGAGTTTTGCTCCAAAATAAGGAGAATTTCTGTCTTTTTGCCCCAACATATAGGCAATTTCTGAATTTTTGCCCGACAAGTAGGGGAATTTCTGCAATTTTGCTACAAAATACGTGGAATTTCTGCTTTTTTGCCCGAAAATAAGAAGAATGCATCCTTTTTTACCATAAAAAAGGGAAATTTCTTCATTTTTGCTTCAAAATAAGGGGAATTTCTGCTTTTTTGCCTCTAAATAAGTGGAATTTCTGTCTTTTTACCCCAAAACAAAAGGAATTCCTTTCTTTTTAGCCCCAAAATAAAGAAAATTTCTGCCTTTTTTCCTTGAAATAAGTGAAATTTCTGCAATTTTGCCCCAAAATATGTGAAATTTCTCCAATTTTGCCCCAAAATAAGGGAAATTTCTGCAATTTCGCCCCAAAATAAAGGAAATTTCTGGAATTTTGCACCAAAATAAGTGGAATTTCTGAGTTTTGCCCCAAAATAAATAGAATTTCTGTATTTTTGACCCAACATATAGAGAATTTCTGCCTTTTTGCCCCACAATTAGGGGAATTTCTGCAATTTTGCCCCAAAATAAAGGAAATTTCTAACTTTTTGCCCCCAAATAAGAATTTAAGCCTTTTTACCTCAAAATAAGGGGAATTTCTGCATTTTTGCCACAAAATATTAGGAATTACTGCCTTTTTTTTAAAAAAATAAGAAAATTTCTGCTTTTCTTCCCTGAAATAAGTAAAATTTCTGCAATTTTGCCCCAAAAGAAGGGAAATTTATGGAATTTTGCCCCAAAATAAGTGGAATTTCTGAGTTTTGCCCCAAAATAAGGAGAATTTCTGTCTTTTTGCCCCAACATATAGGCAATTTCTGCCTTTTTGCCCCACAATTAGGGGAATTTCTGCAATTTAGCTCCAAAATACGGGGAATTTCTGCCTTTTTGCCCGAAAATAAGAAGAATGCATATCTTTTTGCCATAAAAAAGGGAAATTTCTTCATTTTTGCTCCAAAATAAAAGGAATTTCTGCTTTTTTGCCTCTAAATATGTGGAATTTCTGTCTTTTTCTCCCCAAAAAAGGGAATTTCTGTATTTTTTGCCTCAAAATAAGAAAAATTCTGACTTATTACCCTGAAGTAAGTGAAATTTCTGCAATTTTGCCCCAAAATATGAAAATTTCTGCATTTTTGCGCACAAATAAGGGGAATTTCAGCCTTTTTACCTCAAAATAATGGGAATTTCTGCATTTTTGCCACAAAATAAGTGAAATTTCTGCAATTTTGCCCCAAAATAAGGGAAATTCCTGCAATTTTGCCCCAAAATAAGGGAAATTTCTGGAATTTTGCCCCAAAATAAGTGGAATTTCAGAGTTTTGCTCCAAAATAAAGAGAATTTCTGTATTTTTCCCCTAACATATATAGAATTTCTGCCCTTTTTGCCCCACAATTAGGGAAATTTCTGCAATTTTGCCCCAAAATAAGTGGAATTTCTGAGTTTTGCTCCAAAATAAGGAGAATTTCTGTCTTTTTGCCCCAACATATAGGCAATTTCTGAATTTTTGCCCGACAAGTAGGGGAATTTCTGCAATTTTGCTACAAAATACGTGGAATTTCTGCTTTTTTGCCCGAAAATAAGAAGAATGCATCCTTTTTTACCATAAAAAAGGGAAATTTCTTCATTTTTGCTTCAAAATAAGGGGAATTTCTGCTTTTTTGCCTCTAAATAAGTGGAATTTCTGTCTTTTTACCCCAAAACAAAAGGAATTCCTTTCTTTTTAGCCCCAAAATAAAGAAAATTTCTGCCTTTTTTCCTTGAAATAAGTGAAATTTCTGCAATTTTGCCCCAAAATATGTGAAATTTCTCCAATTTTGCCCCAAAATAAGGGAAATTTCTGCAATTTCGCCCCAAAATAAAGGAAATTTCTGGAATTTTGCACCAAAATAAGTGGAATTTCTGAGTTTTGCCCCAAAATAAATAGAATTTCTGTATTTTTGACCCAACATATAGAGAATTTCTGCCTTTTTGCCCCACAATTAGGGGAATTTCTGCAATTTTGCCCCAAAATAAAGGAAATTTCTAACTTTTTGCCCCCAAATAAGAATTTAAGCCTTTTTACCTCAAAATAAGGGGAATTTCTGCATTTTTGCCACAAAATATTAGGAATTACTGCCTTTTTTTTTAAAAAATAAGAAAATTTCTGCTTTTCTTCCCTGAAATAAGTCAAATTTCTGCAATTTTGCCCCAAAAGAAGGGAAATTTATGGAATTTTGCCCCAAAATAAGTGGAATTTCTGAGTTTTGCCCCAAAATAAGGAGAATTTCTGTCTTTTTGCCCCAACATATAGGCAATTTCTGCCTTTTTGCCCCACAATTAGGGGAATTTCTGCAATTTAGCTCCAAAATACGGGGAATTTCTGCCTTTTTGCCCGAAAATAAGAAGAATGCATATCTTTTTGCCATAAAAAAGGGAAATTTCTTCATTTTTGCTCCAAAATAAGGGGAATTTCTGCTTTTTGCCTCTAAATATGTGGAATTTCTGTCTTTTTCTCCCAAAACAAAGGGAATTTCTGTATTTTTTGCCTCAAAATAAGGAAAAATTCTTACTTATTACCCTGAAGTAAGTGAAATTTCTGCAATTTTGCCCCAAAATATGAAAAATTTTTGCCTTTTTGCCACCAAATAAGGGGAATTTCAGCATTTTAACCTCAAAATAATGGGAATTTCTGCATTTTTGCCACAAAATATTAGAAATTTCTGCATTTTGCCATAAAATAAGGAAAATTTCTGCCTTTTTTCCCTGAAATAAGTGAAATTTCTGCAATTATGCCACAAAATATGTGAAATTTCTGCAATTTTGCCCCAAAATAAGAGAAATTTCTGCAATTTTGCCCTAAAATAAGGGAAATTTCTGGAATTTTGCCCCAAAATAAGTGGAATTTCAGAGTTTTGCTCCAAAAGAATGAGAATTTCTGTCTTTTTGCCCTAACATATATGGAATTTCTGCCTTTTTGCCCCACAATTAGGGAAATTTCTGCAATTTTGCCCCAAAATAATTGGAATTTCTAAGTTTTGCTCCAAAATAAGGAGAATTTCTGTCTTTTTGCCCCAACATATAGGCAATTTCTGCATTTTTGCCCCACAATTAGGGGAATTTCTGCAATTTTGCTACAAAATACGGGGAATTTCTGCCTTTTTGCCCGAAAATAAGAAGAATGCATACTTTTTTACCATAAAAAATGGAAATTTCTTCATTTTTACTTCAAATAAGGGGAATTTCTGCTTTTTTGCCTCTAAATATGTGGAATTTCTGTCTTTTTCCCCTAAAACAAAAGGAATTCCTTTCTTTTTGCCGCAAAATAAAGAAAATTTCTGCCTTTTTTTTTTGAAATAAGTAAAATTTCTGCAATTTTGCCCCAAAATATGTGAAGTTTCTCCAATTTTTTCCCAAAATAAGGGAAATTTCTGCAATTTCGCCCCCAAATAAAGAAAATTTCTGGAATTTTGCACCAAAATAAGTGGAATTTCTGAGTTTTGCCCCAAAATAAGGAGAATTTCTGTATTTTTGACCAAACATATAGAGAATTTCTGCCTTTTTGCCCCACAATTAGGGGAATCTCTGCAATTTTGCCCCAAAATAAGGAAATTTCTGACTTTTTGCCCCCAAATAAGATGAATTTCAGCCTTTTTACCTCAAAATAAGGGGAATTTCTGCATTTTTGTCACAAGATATTAGGAATTACTGCCTTTTTTCTACAAAATAAGAAAATTTCTGATTTTCTTCCCTGAAATAAGTCAAATTTCTGCAATTTTGCCCCAAAATAAGTGAAATTTCTGCAATTTTGCCCCAAAAGAAGGGAAATTTCTGGAATTTTGCCCGAAAATAAGTGGAATTTCTGAGTTTTGCCACAAAATAAGGAGAATTTCTGTCTTTTTGCCCCTACATATAGGGAATTTCTGATTTTTTCCCACAATTAGGGGAATTTCTGCAATTTAGCTCAAAAATACGGGGAATTTCTGCCTTTCTGCCCGAAAATATATAGAATGCATATCTTTTTGCCATAAAAAAGGGAAATTTCTTCATTTTTGCTCCAAAATAAGGGGAATTTCTGCTTTTTTGCCTCTAAATATGTGGAATTTCTGTCTTTTTCTCCCAAAACAAAGGGAATTTCTGTATTTTTTGCCTCAAAATAAAGAAAAATTGGAACTTATTACCCTGAAGTAAGTGAAATTTCTGCAATTTTGCCTCAAAATATGAAAAGTTTTTGCCTTTTTGCCCCCAAATAAGGGGGAATTTCAGCCTTTTTACCTCAAAATAATGGGAATTTCTGCATTTTTGCCACAAAATATTAGAAATTTCAGCCTTTTGGCCATAAAATAAGGAAAATTTCTGCCTTTTTTCCCTGAAATAAGTGAAATTTCAGCAATTTTGCCACAAAATAAGTGAAATTTCTGCAATTTTGCCCCAAAATAAGGGAAATTTCTGCAATTTTTCCCCAAAATAGGGGAAATTTCTGGAATTTTGCCCCAAAATAAGTGGAATTTCAGAGTTTTGCTCCAAAATAAGGAGAATTTCTGTCTTTTTGCCCTAACATATATGGAATTTCTGCCTTTTTGCCCCACAATTAAGGAAATTTCATCAATTTTGCCCCAAAATAATTGGAATCTCTGAGTTTTGCTCCAAAATAAGGAGAATTTCTGTCTTTTTGCCCCAACATATAGGCAATTTCTGAATTTTTGCCCCACAATTAGGGGAATTTCTGCAATTTTGCTACAAAATACGGGGAATTTCTGCCTTTTTGATCGAAAATAAGAAGAATGCATACTTTTTTACCATAAAAAAGGGAAATTTCTTCATTTTTGCTTCAAAATAAGGAGAATTTCTGCTTTTTTGCCTCTAAATATGTGGAATTTCTGTCTTTTTCCCCTAAAACAAAAGGAATTCCTTTCTTTTTGCCGCAAAATAAAGAAAATTTCTGCCTTTTTTTTTTGAAATAAGTAAAATTTCTGCAATTTTGCCCCAAAATATGTGAAGTTTCTCCAATTTTTTCCCAAAATAAGGGAAATTTCTGCAATTTCGCCCCCAAATAAAGAAAATTTCTGGAATTTTGCACCAAAATAAGTGGAATTTCTGAGTTTTGCCCCAAAATAAGGAGAATTTCTGTATTTTTGACCAAACATATAGAGAATTTCTGCCTTTTTGCCCCACAATTAGGGGAATCTCTGCAATTTTGCCCCAAAATAAGGAAATTTCTGACTTTTTGCCCCCAAATAAGATGAATTTCAGCCTTTTTACCTCAAAATAAGGGGAATTTCTGCATTTTTGTCACAAGATATTAGGAATTACTGCCTTTTTTCTACAAAATAAGAAAATTTCTGATTTTCTTCCCTGAAATAAGTCAAATTTCTGCAATTTTGCCCCAAAATAAGTGAAATTTCTGCAATTTTGCCCCAAAAGAAGGGAAATTTCTGGAATTTTGCCCGAAAATAAGTGGAATTTCTGAGTTTTGCCACAAAATAAGGAGAATTTCTGTCTTTTTGCCCCTACATATAGGGAATTTCTGATTTTTTCCCACAATTAGGGGAATTTCTGCAATTTAGCTCAAAAATACGGGGAATTTCTGCCTTTCTGCCCGAAAATATATAGAATGCATATCTTTTTGCCATAAAAAAGGGAAATTTCTTCATTTTTGCTCCAAAATAAGGGGAATTTCTGCTTTTTTGCCTCTAAATATGTGGAATTTCTGTCTTTTTCTCCCAAAACAAAGGGAATTTCTGTATTTTTTGCCTCAAAATAAAGAAAAATTGGAACTTATTACCCTGAAGTAAGTGAAATTTCTGCAATTTTGCCTCAAAATATGAAAAGTTTTTGCCTTTTTGCCCCCAAATAAGGGGGAATTTCAGCCTTTTTACCTCAAAATAATGGGAATTTCTGCATTTTTGCCACAAAATATTAGAAATTTCAGCCTTTTGGCCATAAAATAAGGAAAATTTCTGCCTTTTTTCCCTGAAATAAGTGAAATTTCAGCAATTTTGCCACAAAATAAGTGAAATTTCTGCAATTTTGCCCCAAAATAAGGGAAATTTCTGCAATTTTTCCCCAAAATAAGGGAAATTTCTGGAATTTTGCCCCAAAATAAGTGGAATTTCAGAGTTTTGCTCCAAAATAAGGAGAATTTCTGTCTTTTTGCCCTAACATATATGGAATTTCTGCCTTTTTGCCCCACAATTAAGGAAATTTCATCAATTTTGCCCCAAAATAATTGGAATCTCTGAGTTTTGCTCCAAAATAAGGAGAATTTCTGTCTTTTTGCCCCAACATATAGGCAATTTCTGAATTTTTGCCCCACAATTAGGGGAATTTCTGCAATTTTGCTACAAAATACGGGGAATTTCTGCCTTTTTGATCGAAAATAAGAAGAATGCATACTTTTTTACCATAAAAAAGGGAAATTTCTTCATTTTTGCTTCAAAATAAGGAGAATTTCTGCTTTTTTGCCTCTAAATAAGTGGAATTTCTGTCTTTTTCCCCTAAAACAAAAGGAATTCCTTTCTTTTTTGCCCCAAAATAAAGAAAATTTCTGCCTTTTTTCCTTGAAATAAGTAAAATTTCTGCAATTTTGCCCCAAAATATGTGAAATTTCTCCAATTTTGCCCCAAAATAAGGGAAATTTCTGCAATTTTGCCCCAAAATAAAGGAAATTTCTGGAATTTTGCACCAAAATAAGTGGAATTTCTGAGTTTTGCCCCAAAATAAGGAGAATTTCTGTATATTTGACCCAACATATAGAGAATTTCTGCCTTTTTGCCCCACAATTAGGGGAATTTCTGCAATTTTGCCCCAAAATAAGGGAAATTTCTGATTTTTGCCCCCAAGTAAGAAGAATTTAAGCCTTTTTACTTCAAAATAAGGGAATTTCTGCATTTTTCCACAAAATACTAGGAATTACTGCCTTTTTTTTTACAAAATAAGAAAATTTCTGCTTTTCTTCCCTGAAATAAGTCAAATTTCTGCAATTTTGCCCAAAAATAAGTGAAATTTCTTCAATTTTGCCTCAAAAAAAGGGAAATTTCTGGAATTTTGCCCCAAAATAAGTGGAATTTCTGAATTTTGCCCTAAAATAAGGAGAATTTCTGTCTTTTTGCCTCAACATATAGGGAATTTCTGCCTTTTTGCCCCACAATTAGGGAAATTTCTGCAATTTTGCCCCAAAATAATTGGAATTTCTGAGTTTTGCTCCAAAATACGGAGAATTTCTGTCTTTTTGCCCCAACATATAGGAAATTTCTGCATTTTTGCCCCACAATTAGGGGAATTTCTGCAATTTTGCTACAAAATACGGGGAATTTCTGCCTTTTTGATCGAAAATAAGAAGAATGCATATTTTTTAACATAAAAAAGGGAAATTTCTTCATTTTTGCTTAAAAATAAGGGGAATTTCTGCTTTTTTGCCTCTAAATAAGTGGAATTTCTGTCTTTTTCCCCTAAAACAAAATAAATTCCTTTCTTTTTTGCCCCAAAATAAAGAAAATTTCTGCCTTTTTTCCTTGAAATACGTAAAATTTCTGCAATTTTGCCCCAAAAGATGTGAAATTTCTCCAATTTTGCCCCAAAATAAGGGAAATTTCTGCAATTTCGCCCCAAAATAAAGGAAATTTCTGGAATTTTGCACCAAAATAAGTGGAATTTCTGAGTTTTGCCCCAAAATAAGGAGAATTTCTGTATTTTTGACCCAACATATAGAGAATTTCTGCCTTTTTGCCCCACAATTTTGGGAATTTCTGCAAGTTAGCTCCAAAATACGGGGAATTTCTGCCTTTTTGCCTGAAAATAAGAAGAATGCATATCTTTTTGCCATAAAAAAGGGAAATTTCTTCATTTTTGCTCCAAAATAAGGGGAATTTCTGCTTTTTTGCCTCTAAATATGTGGAATTTCTGTCTTTTTCTCCCAAAAAATGGGAATTTCTGTATTTTTTGCCTCAAAATAAGAAAAATTCTGACTTATTACCCTGAAGTAAGTGAAATTTCTGCAATTTTGCCCCAAAATATGAAAAATTTCTGCATTTTTGCCCCCAAATAAGGGGAATTTCAGCCTTTTTACCTCAAAATAATGGGAATTTCTGCATTTTTGCCACAAAATAAGTGAAATTTCTGCAATTTTTCCCCAAAATAAGGGAAATTCCTGCAATTTTGCCCCAAATAAGAGAAATTTCTGGAATTTTGCCCCAAAATAAGTGGAATTTCAGAGTTTTGCTCCAAAATAAGGAGAATTTCTGTCTTTTTCCCCTAACATATATGGAATTTCTGCCTTTTTGCCCCACAATTAGGGAAATTTCTGCAATTTTGCCCCAAAATATGTGGAATTTCTGAGTTTTTCTCCAAAATAAGGAGAATTTCTGTCTTTTTGCCCAAACATATAGGCAATTTCTGCCTTTTTGCCCCACAAGTAGGGGAATTTCTGCAATTTTGCTACAAAATACGGGGAATTTCTGCTTTTTTGCCCGAAAATAAGAAGAATGCATACTTTTTTACCATAAAAAAGGGAAATTTCTTCATTTTTGCTTCAAAATAAGGGGAATTTCTGCTTTTTTGCCTCTAAATAAGTTGAATTTCTGTCTTTTTACCCCAAAACAAAAGGAAATCCTTTCTTTTTTGCCCCAAAATAAAGAAAATTTCCGCCTTTTTTCCTTGAAATAAGTAAAATTTCTTCAATTTTGCCCCAAAATATGTGAAATTTCTCCAATTTTGCCCCAAAATAAGGGAAATTTCTGCAATTTCGCCCCAAAATAGAGGAAATTTATGGAATTTTGCACCAAAATAAGTGGAATTTCTGAGTTTTGCCCCAAAATAAGGAGAATTTCTGTATTTTTGACCCTACATATAGAGAATTTCTGCCTTTTTGCCCCACAATTAGGGGAATTTCTGCAATTTTGCCCCAAAATAAGTGAAATTTCTGACTTTTTGCCCCCAAATACGAAGAATTTAAGCCTTTTTACCTCAAAATATAGGGAATTTCTGCATTTTTGCCACAAAATATTAGGAATTACTGCCTTTTTTCTACAAAATAAGAAAATTTCTGCTTTTCTTCCCTGAAATAAGTCAAATTTCTGCAATTATGCCACAAAATAAGTGAAATTTCTGCAATTTGGCCCCAAAAGAAGGGAAATTTCTGGAATTTTGCCCCAAAATAAGTGGAATTTCTGAGTTTTGCCCCAAAATAAGGAGAATTTCTGTCTTTTTGCCCCAACATATAGGGAATTTCTGCCTTTTTGCCCCACAATTAGGGGAATTTCTGCAATTTAGCTCCAAAATACGGGGAATTTCTGCCTTTTTGCCCGAAAATAAGAAGAATGCATATCTTTTTGCCATAAAAAAGTAAAATTTCTTCATTTTTGCTTCAAAATAAGGGGAATTTCTGCTTTTTTGCCTCTAAATAAGTGGAATTTCTGTCTTTTTCCCCTTAAACAAAAAGAATTCCTTTTTTTTTGCCCCAAAATACAGAAAATTTCTGCCTTTTTTCCTTGAAATACGTAAAATTTCTTCAATTTTGCCCCAAAAGATGTGAAATTTCTCCAATTTTGCCCTAAAATAAGGGAAATTTCTGCATTTTCACCCCTAAATAAAGGAAATTTCTGGAATTTTGCACCAAAATAAGTGGAATTTCTGAGTTTTGCCCCAAAATATGGAGAATTTCTGTATTTTTGACCCAACATATAGAGAATTTCTGCCTTTTTGCCCCACAATTAGGGGAATTTCTGCAATTTTGCCCCAAAATAAGTGAAATTTCTGATTTTTGCCCCCAAATAAGAAGAATTTAAGCCTTTTTACCTCAAAATAAGGGGAATTTCTGCATTTTTGCCACAAAATATTAGGAATTGCGGCCTTTTTTTTACAAAATAAGAAAATTTCTGCTTTTCTTCCCTGAAATAAGTCAAATTTCTGCAATATTGCCCCAAAATAAGTGAAATTTCTTTAATTTTGCCTCAAAAGAAGGGAAATTTTTGGAATTTTGCCCCAAAATAAGTGGAATTTCTGAGTTTTGCCCCAAAATAAGGAGAATTTCTGTCTTTTTGCCCCAACATATAGGGAATTTCTGCCTTATTGCCCCACAATTAGGGGAATTTCTGCAATTTAGCTCCAAAATACGGGGAATTTCTGCCTTTTTGCCTGAAAATAAGAAGAATGCATATCTTTTTGCCATAAAAAAGGGAAATTTCTTCATTTTTGCTCCAAAATAAGGGGAATTTCTGCTTTTTTGCCTCTAAATATGTGGAATTTCTGTCTTTTTTAGCCAAAAAAAGGGAATTTCTGTATTTTTTGCCTCAAAATAAGAAAAATTCTGACTTATTACCCTGAAGTAAGTGAAATTTCTAGAATTTTGCCCCAAAATATGAAAAATTTCTGCATTTTTGCCCCCAAATAAGGGGAATTTCAGCCTTTTTACCTCAAAATAATGGGAATTTCTGCATTTTTGCCACAAAATAAGTGAAATTTCTGCAATTTTGCCCCAAAATAAGGGAAATTCCTGCAATTTTGCCCCAAAATAAGAGAAATTTCTGGAATTTTGCCCCAAAATAAGTGGAATTTCAGAGTTTTGCTCCAAAATAAGGAGAATTTCTGTCTTTTTCCCCTAACATATATGGAATTTCTGCCTTTTTGCCCCACAATTAGGTAAATTTCTGCAATTTTGCCCCAAAATAAGTGGAATTTCTGAGTTTTGCCCCAAAATAAGGAGAATTTCTGTCTTTTTGCCCCAACATATAGGCAATTTCTGCCTTTTTGCCCCACAAGTATGGGAATTTCTGCAATTTTGCTACAAAATACGGGGACTTTCTGCTTTTTTGCCCGAAAATAAGAAGAATGCATACTTTTTTATTATAAAAAAGGGAAATTTCTTCATTTTTGCTTCAAAATAAGGGGAATTTCTGCTTTTTTGCCTCTAAATAAGTTGAATTTTTGTCTTTTTACCCCAAAACAAAAAGAATTCCTTTCTTTTTTGCCCCAAAATAAAGAAAATTTCTGCAATTTTGCCCCAAAATATGTGAAATTTCTAAAATTTTGCCCCAAAATAAGGGAAATTTCTGCAATTTTGCCCCAAAATAAAGGAAATTTATGGAATTTTGCACCAAAATAAGTGGAATTTCTGAGTTTTGCCCCAAAATAAGGAGAATTTCTGTATTTTTGACCCAACATATAGAGAATTTCTGCTTTTTGCCCCACAATTAGGGGAATTTCTGCAATTTTGCCCCAAAATAAGGGAAATTTCTGACTTTTTGCCCCCAAATACGAAGAATTTAAGCCTTTTTACCTCAAAATAAGGGGAATTTCTGCATTTTTGCCACAAAATATTAGGAATTACTGCATTTTTTCTACAAAATAAGAAAATTTTGCTTTTCTTCCCTGAAATAAGTCAAATTTCTGCAATTTTGCCACAAAATAAGTGAAATTTCTGCAATTTGGCCCCAAAAGAAGGGAAATTTCTGGAATTTTGCCCCAAAATAAGTGGAATTTCAGAGTTTTGCTCCAAAATAAGGAGAATTTCTGTCTTTTTCCCCTAACATATATGGAATTTCTGCCTTTTTGCCCCACAATTAGGTAAATTTCTGCAATTTTGCCCCAAAATAAGTGGAATTTCTGAGTTTTGCCCCAAAATAAGGAGAATTTCTGTCTTTTTGCCCCAACATATAGGCAATTTCTGCCTTTTTGCCCCACAAGTAGGGGAATTTCTGCAATTTTGCTACAAAATACGGGGAATTTCTGCTTTTTTGCCCGAAAATAAGAAGAATGCATACTTTTTTACCATAAAAAAGGGAAATTTCTTCATTTTTGCTTCAAAATAAGGGGAATTTCTGCTTTTTTGCCTCTAAATAAGTTGAATTTCTGTCTTTTTACCCCAAAACAAAAAGAATTCCTTTCTTTTTTGCCCCAAAATAAAGAAAATTTCTGCCTTTTTTCCTTGAAATAAGTAAAATTTCTGCAATTTTGCCCCAAAATATGTGAAATTTCTCCAATTTTGCCCCAAAATAAGGGAAATTTCTGCAATTTTGCCCCAAAATAAGGGAAATTTCTGCAATTTTGCCCCAAAATAAGGGAAATTTCTGGAATTTTTCCCCAAAATAAGTGGAATTTCAGAGTTTTGCTCCAAAATAAGGAGAATTTCTGTCTTTTTCCCCTAACATATATGGAATTTCTGCCTTTTTGCACCACAATTAGGTAAATTTCTGCAATTTTGCCCCAAAATAAGTGGAATTTCTGAGTTTTGCCCCAAAATAAGGAGAATTTCTGTCTTTTTGCCCCAACATATAGGCAATTTCTGCATTTTTGCCCCACAAGTAGGGGAATTTCTGCAATTTTGCTACAAAATACGGGGAATTTCTGCTTTTTTGCCCGAAAATAAGAAGAATGCATACTTTTTTACCATAAAAAAGGGAAATTTCTTCATTTTTGCTTCAAAATAAGGGGAATTTCTGCTTTTTTGCCTCTAAATAAGTTGAATTTCTGTCTTTTTACCCCAAAACAAAAGGAATTCCTTTCTTTTTTGCCCCAAAATAAAGAAAATTTCTGCCTTTTTTCCTTGAAATAAGTAAAATTTCTGCAATTTTGCCCCAAAATATGTGAAATTTCTCCAATTTTGCCCCAAAATAAGGGAAATTTGTGCAATTTTGCCCCAAAATAAAGGAAATTTATGGAATTTTGCACCAAAATAAGTGGAATTTCTGAGTTTTGCCCCAAAATAAGGAGAATTTCTGTTTTTTTTGACCCAACATATAGAGAATTTCTGCCTTTTTGCCCCACAATTAGGGGAATTTCTGCAATTTTGCCCCAAAATAAGGGAAATTTCTGACTTTTTGCCCCCAAATATGAAGAATTTCAGCCTTTTTACCTCAAAATAAGGGGAATTTCTGCATTTTTGCTACAAAATAAGGGTAATTTCTTCCTTTTTGCCCGAAAATAAGAAGAATGCATACCTTTTTGCCATAAAAAATGGAAATTTCTTGATTTTTGCTCCAAAATAAGGGGAATTTCTGCTTTTTTGCCTCTAAATAAGTGGAATTTCTGTCTTTTCCCCCCAAAACAAAGGGAATTTCTGTCTTTTTTGCCCGAAAATAAGAAAAAATTCTGACTTATTACCCTGAAGTAAGTGAAATTTCTGCAATTTTGCCCCAAAATATGGGAAATTTCTGCCTTTTTGCCCCCAAATAACGGGAATTTCAGGCTTTTTACCTCAAAATAAGGGGAATTTCTGCATTTTTGCCACAAAATATTAGGAATTTCTGCTTTTTGCCCCAAAATAAGGAAAATTTCTGCCTTTTTTTACTGAAATAAGTAAAATTTCTGCAATTTTGCCCCAAAATAGTGAAATTTCTGCAATTTTGCCCCAAAATAAGGAAATTTCTAAAATTTTGCCCCAAAATAAGTGGAATTTCTGAGTTTTGCCCACAAATAAGGAGAATTTCTGTCTTTTTGCCCCAACATATAGGCAATTTCTGCATTTTTGCCCCACAATTAGGGGAATTTCTGCAATTTTGCTCCAAAATACGGGGAATTTCTACCTTTTTGCCCGAAAATAAGAAGAATGATATCTTTTTGCCATAAAAAAGGGAAATTTCTTCATTTTTGCTCCAAAATAAGGGGAATTTCTGCTTTTTTGCCTCTAAATATGTGGAATTTCTGTCTTTTTCTCCCCAAAAAAGGGAATTTCTGTATTTTTTGCCTCAAAATAAGAAAAATTCTGACTTATTACCCTGAAGTAAGTGAAATTTCTGCAATTTTGCCCCAAAATATGAAAATTTCTGCATTTTTGCGCACAAATAAGGGGAATTTCAGCCTTTTTACCTCAAAATAATGGGAATTTCTGCATTTTTGCCACAAAATAAGTGAAATTTCTGCAATTTTGCCCCAAAATAAGGGAAATTCCTGCAATTTTGCCCCAAAATAAGGGAAATTTCTGGAATTTTGCCCCAAAATAAGTGGAATTTCAGAGTTTTGCTCCAAAATAAAGAGAATTTCTGTATTTTTCCCCTAACATATATGGAATTTCTGCCCGTTTTGCCCCACAATTAGGGAAATTTCTACAATTTTGCCCCAAAATAAGTGGAATTTCTGAGTTTTGCTCCAAAATAAGGAGAATTTCTGTCTTTTTGCCCCAACATATAGGCAATTTCTGCCTTTTTGCCCCACAAGTAGGGGAATTTCTGCAATTTTGCTACAAAATACGTGGAATTTCTGCTTTTTCGCCCGAAAATAAGAAGAATGCATCCTTTTTTACCATAAAAAAGGGAAATTTCTTCATTTTTGCTTCAAAATAAGGGGAATTTCTGCTTTTTTGCCTCTAAATAAGTGGAATTTCTGTCTTTTTACCCCAAAACAAAAGGAATTCCTTTCTTTTTAGCCCCAAAATAAAGAAAATTTCTGCATTTTTCCCTTGAAATAAGTAAAATTTCTGCAATTTTGCCCCAAAATATGTGAAATTTCTCCAATTTTGCCCCAAAATAAGGGAAATTTCTGCAATTTCGCCCCAAAATAGAGGAAATTTCTGAAATTTTGCACCAAAATAAGTGGAATTTCTGAGTTTTGCCCCAAAATAAATAGAATTCCTGTATTTTTGACCCAACATATAGAGAATTTCTGCCTTTTTGCCCCACAATTAGGGGAATTTCTGCAATTTTGCCACAAAATAAGGGAAATTTCTGACTTTTTGCCCCCAAATAAGAATTTCAGGCTTTTTACCTCAAAATAAGGGGAATTTCTGCATTTTTGCCACAAAATATTAGGAATTGCTGCCTTTTTTTTACAAAATAAGAAAATTTCTGCTTTTCTTCCCTGAAATAAGTCAAATTTCTGCAATATTGCCCCAAAATAAGTGAAATTTCTTCAATTTTGCCTCAAGAGAAGGGAAATTTCTGGAATTTTGCCCCAAAATAAGTGGAATTTCTGAGTTTTGCCCTAAAATAAGGAGAATTTCTGTCTTTTTGCCCCAACATATAGGGAATTTCTGCCTTTTTGCCCCACAATTAGGGGAATTTCTGCAATTTAGCTCCAAAATACGGGGAATTTCTGCCTTTTTGCCTGAAAATAAGAAGAATGCATATCTTTTTGCCATAAAAAAGGGAAATTTCTTCATTTTTGCTCCAAAATAAGGGGAATTTCTGCTTTTTTGCCTCTAAATATGTGGAATTTCTGTCTTTTTCTCCCAAAAAATGGGAATTTCTGTATTTTTTGCCTCAAAATAAGAAAAATTCTGACTTATTACCCTGAAGTAAGTGAAATTTCTGCAATTTTGCCCCAAAATATGAAAAATTTCTGCATTTTTGCCCCCAAATAAGGGGAATTTCAGCCTTTTTACCTCAAAATAATGGGAATTTCTGCATTTTTGCCACAAAATAAGTGAAATTTCTGCAATTTTGCCCCAAAATAAGGGAAATTCCTGCAATTTTGCCCCAAATAAGAAAAATTTCTGGAATTTTGCCACAAAATAAGTGGAATTTCAGAGTTTTGCTCCAAAATAAGGAGAATTTCTGTCTTTTTCCCCTAACATATATGGAATTTCTGCCTTTTTGCCCTACAATTAGGGAAATTTCGGCAATTTTGCCCCAAAATATGTGGAATTTCTAGGTTTGGTCCAAAATAAGGAGAATTTCTGTCTTTTTGCCCCAACATATAGGCAATTTCTGCCTTTTTGCCCCACAAGTAGGGGAATTTCTGCAATTTTGCTACAAAATACGGGGAATTTCTGCTTTTTTGCCCGAAAATAAGAAGAATGCATACTTTTTTACCATAAAAAAGGGAAATTTCTTCATTTTTGCTTCAAAATAAGGGGAATTTCTGCTTTTTTGCCTCTAAATAAGTTGAATTTCTGTCTTTTTACCCCAAAACAAAAGGAAATCCTTTCTTTTTTGCCCCAAAATAAAGAAAATTTCTGCCTTTTTTCCTTGAAATTAGTAAAATTTCTTCAATTTTGCCCCAAAATATGTGAAATTTCTCCAATTATGCCCCAAAATAAGGGAAATTTCTGCAATTTCGCCCCAAGATAAAGGAAATTTATGGAATTTTGCACCAAAATAAGTGGAATTTCTGAGTTTTGCCCCAAAATAAGGAGAATTTCTGACTTTTTGCCCCAACATATAGGGAATTTCTGCCTTTTTGCCCCACAATTAGGGGAATTTCTGCAATTT
The DNA here is from genome assembly GCF_963924665.1 of Micromys minutus. NCBI lineage: Eukaryota > Metazoa > Chordata > Mammalia > Rodentia > Muridae > Micromys > Micromys minutus. The sequence goes on from NW_027667771.1 coordinate 277,264, forward strand.
AGCTCCAAAATACGGGGAATTTCTGCCTTTTTGCCCGAAAATAAGAAGAATGCATATCTTTTTGCCATAAAAAAGTAAAATTTCTTCATTTTTGCTTCAAAATAAGGGGAATTTCTGCTTTTTTGCCTCTAAATAAGTGGAATTTCTGTCTTTTTCCCCTTAAACAAAAAGAATTCCTTTGTTTTTTGCCACAAAATACAGAAAATTTCTGCCTTTTTTTCTTGAAATACGTAAAATTTCTGCAATTTTGCCCCAAAAGATGTGAAATTTCTCCAATTTTGCCCCAAAATAAGGGAAATTTCTGCATTTTCGCCCCAAAATAAAGGAAATTTCTGGAATTTTGCACCAAAATAAGTGGAATTTCTGAGTTTTGCCCCAAAATAAGGAGAATTTCTGTATTTTTGACCCAACATATAGAGAATTTCTGCCTTTTTGCCCCACAATTAGGGGAATTTCTGCAATTTTGCCCCAAAATAAGGGAAATTTCTGATTTTTGCCCCCAAATAAGAAGAATTTAAGCCTTTTTACCTCAAAATAAGGGGAATTTCTGCATTTTTGCCACAAAATATTAGGAATTGCTGCCTTTTTTTTTACAAAATAAGAAAATTTCTGCTTTTCTTCCCTGAAATAAGTCAAATTTCTGCAATATTGCCCCAAAATAAGTGAAATTTCTTCAATTTTGCCTCAAAAGAAGGGAAATTTCTGGAATTTTGCCCCAAAATAAGTGGAATTTCTGAGTTTTGCCCTAAAATAAGGAGAATTTCTGTCTTTTTGCCCCAACATATAGGGAATTTCTGCCTTTTTGCCCCACAATTAGGGGAATTTCTGCAATTTAGCTAGAAAATACGGGGAATTTCTGCCTTTTTGCCTGAAAATAAGAAGAATGCATATCTTTTTGCGATAAAAAAGGGAAATTTCTTCATTTTTGCTCCAAAATAAGGGGAATTTCTGCTTTTTTGCCTCTAAATATGTGGAATTTCTGTTTTTTCTCCCCCAAAAAAAAAAGAATTTCTGTATTTTTTGCCTCAAAATAAGAAAAATTCTGACTTATTACCCTGAAGTAAGTGAAATTTCTGGAATTTTGCCCCAAAATATGAAAAATTTCTGCATTGTTGCCTCCAAATAAGGGGAATTTCAGCCTTTTTACTTCAAAATAATGGGAATTTCTGCATTTTTGCCACAAAATAAGTGAAATTTCTGCAATTTTGCCCCAAAATAAGGGTAATTCCTGCAATTTTGCCCCAAAATAAGAGAAATTTCTGGAATTTTGCCCCAAAATAAGTGGAATTTCAGAGTTTTGCTCCAAAATAAGGAGAATTTCTGTCTTTTTCCCCTAACATATATGGAATTTCTGCCTTTTTGCCCCACAATTAGGTAAATTTCTGCAATTTTGCCCCAAAATAAGTGGAATTTCTGAGTTTTGCCCCAAAATAAGGAGAATTTCTGTCTTTTTGCCCCAACATATAGGCAATTTCTGCCTTTTTGCCCCACAAGTAGGGGAATTTCTGCAATTTTGCTACAAAATACTGGGATTTTCTGCTTTTTTGCCCGAAAATAAGAAGAATGCATACTTTTTTACCATAAAAAAAGGAAATTTCTTCATTTTTGCTTCAAAATAAGGGGAATTTCTGCTTTTTTGCCTCTAAATAAGTTGAATTTCTGTCTTTTTACCCCAAAACAAAAGGAATTCCTTTCTTTTTTGCCCCAAAATAAAGAAAATTTCTGCCTTTTTTCCTTGAAATACGTAAAATTTCTGCAATTTTGCCCCAAAATATGTGAAATTTCTCCAATTTTGCCCCAAAATAAGGGAAATTTCTGCATTTTCGCCCCAAAATAAAGGAAATTTCTGGAATTTTGCACCAAAATAAGTGGAATTTCTGAGTTTTGCCCCAAAATAAGGAGAATTTCTGTATTTTTGACCCAACATATAGAGAATTTCTGCCTTTTTGCCCCACAATTAGGGGAATTTCTGCAATTTTGCCCCAAAATAAGGGAAATTTCTGATTTTTGCCCCCAAGTAAGAAGAATTTAAGCCTTTTTACTTCAAAATAAGGGGAATTTCTGCATTTTTCCACAAAATATTAGGAATTACTGCCTTTTTTTTACAAAATAAGAAAATTTCTGCTTTTCTTCCCTGAAATAAGCCAAATTTCTGCAATTTTGCCCAAAAATAAGTGAAATTTCTTCAATTTTGCCTCAAAAGAAGGGAAATTTCTGGAATTTTGCTCCAAAATAAGTGGAATTTTTGAATTTTGCCCTAAAATAAGGAGAATTTCTGTCTTTTTGCCCCAACATATAGGGAATTTCTGCCTTTTTGCCCCACAATTAGGGAAATTTCTGCAATTTTGCCCCAAAATAATTGGAATTTCTGAGTTTTGCTCCAAAATAAGGAGAATTTCTGTCTTTTTGCCCCAACATATAGGCAATTTCTGCATTTTTGCCCCACAATTAGGGGAATTTCTGCAATTTTGCTACAAAATACGGGGAATTTCTGCCTTTTTGATCGAAAATAAGAAGAATGCATACTTTTTTACCATAAAAAAGGGAAATTTCTTCATTTTTGCTTCAAAGTAAGGGGACTTTCTGCTTTTTTGCCTCTAAATAATAGGAATTTCTGTCTTTTTCCCTAAAACAAAAGGAATTCCTTTCTTTTTTGCCCCAAAATAAAGAAAATTTCTGCCTTTATTCCTTGAAATACGTCAAATTTCTGCAATTTTGCCCCAAAAGATGTGAAATTTCTCCAATTTTGCCCCAAAATAAGAGAAATTTCTGCAATTTTGCCCCAAAATAATGGAAATTTCTGGAATTTTGCACCAAAATAAGTGGAATTTCTGAGTTTTGCACCAAAATAAGGAGAATTTCTGTATTTTTGACCCAACATATAGAGAATTTCTGCCTTTTTGCCCCACAATTAGGGGAATTTCTGCAATTTTGCCCCAAAATAAGGGAAATTTCTGATTTTTGCCCCCAAATAAGAAGAATTTAAGCCTTTATACCTCAAAATAAGGGGAATTTCTGCATTTTTGCCACAAAATATTAGGAATTGCCGCCTTTTTTTTACAAAATAAGAAAATTTCTGCTTTTCTTCCCTGAAATAAGTCAAATTTCTGCAATATTGCCCCAAAATAAGTGAAATTTCTTCAATTTTGCCTCAAGAGAAGGGAAATTTCTGGAATTTTGCCCCAAAATAAGTGGAATTTCTGAGTTTTGCCCTAAAATAAGGAGAATTTCTGTCTTTTTGCCCGAACATATAGGGAATTTCTGCCTTTTTGCCCCACAATTAGGGGAATTTCTGCAATTTAGCTCCAAAATACCAGGAATTTCTGCCTTTTTGCCTGAAAATAAGAAGAATGCATATCTTTTTGCCATAAAAAAGAGAAATTTCTTCATTTTTGCTCCAAAATAAGGGGAATTTCTGCTTTTTTGCCTCTAAATATGTGGAATTTCTGTCTTTTTCTCCCAAAAAATGGGAATTTCTGTATTTTTTGCCTCAAAATAAGAAAAATTCTGACTTATTACCCTGAAGTAAGTGAAATTTCTGCAATTTTGCCCCAAAATATAAAAAATTTCTGCATTTTTGCCCCCAAATAAGGGGAATTTCAGCATTTTTTACCTCAAAATAATGGGAATTTCTGCATTTTTGCCACAAAATAAGTGAAATTTCTGCAATTTTGCCCCAAAATAAGGGAAATTCCTGCAATTTTGCCCCAAATAAGAGAAATTTCTGGAATTTTGCCCCAAAATAAGTGGAATTTCAGAGTTTTGCTCCAAAATAAGGAGAATTTCTGTCTTTTTCCCCTAACATATATGGAATTTCTGCCTTTTTGCCCTACAATTAGGGAAATTTCTGCAATTTTGCCCCAAAATATGTGGAATTTCTGAGTTTTGCTCCAAAATAAGGAGAATTTCTGTCTTTTTGCCCCAACATATAGGCAATTTCTGCCTTTTTGCCCCACAAGTAGGGGAATTTCTGCAATTTTGCTACAAAATACGGGGAATTTCTGCTTTTTTGCCCGAAAATAAGAAGAATGCATACTTTTTTACCATAAAAAAGGGAAATTTCTTCATTTTTGCTTCAAAATAAGGGGAATTTCTGCTTTGTTGCCTCTAAATAAGTTGAATTTCTGTCTTTTTACCCCAAAACAAAAGGAATTCCTTTTTTTTTGCCCCAAATAAAGAAAATTTCTGCCTTTTTTCCTTGAAATAAGTAAAATTTCTTCAATTTTGCCCCAAAATATGTGAAATTTCTCCAATTATGCCCCAAAATAAGGGAAATTTCTGCAATTTCGACCCCAAGATAAAGGAAATTTATGGAATTTTGCACCAAAATAAGTGGAATTTCTGAGTTTTGCCCCAAAATAAGGAGAATTTCTGACTTTTTGCCCCAACATATAGGGAATTTCTGCCTTTTTGCCCCACAATTAGGGGAATTTCTGCAATTTAGCTCCAAAATACGGGGAATTTCTGCCTTTTTGCCCGAAAATAAGAAGAATGCATATCTTTTTGCCATAAAAAGTAAAATTTCTTCATTTTTGCTTCAAAATAAGGGGAATTTCTGCTTTTTTGCCTCTAAATAAGTGGAATTTCTGTCTTTTTCCCCTTAAACAAAAGGAATTCCTTTCTTTTTTGCCCCAAAATACAGAAAATTTCTGCCTTTTTTCCTTGAAATACGTTAAATTTCTGCAATTTTGCCCCAAAAGATGTGAAATTTCTCCAATTTTGCCCCAAAATAAGGGAAATTTCTGCATTTTCGCCCCAAAATAAAGGAAATTTCTGGAATTTTGCACCAAAATAAGTGGAATTTCTGAGTTTTGCCCCAAAATAAGGAGAATTTCTGTATTTTTGACCCAACATATAGAGAATTTCTGCCTTTTTGCCCCACAATTAGGGGAATTTCTGCAATTTTGCCCCAAAATAAGGGAAATTTCTGATTTTTGCCCCCAAATAAGAAGAATTTAAGCCTTTTTACCTCAAAATAAGGGGAATTTCTGCATTTTTGCCACAAAATATTAGGAATTGCTGCCTTTTTTTTACAAAATAAGAAAATTTCTGCTTTTCTTCTCTGAAATAAGTCAAATTTCTGCAATATTGCCCCAAAATAAGTGAAATTTCTTCAATTTTGCCTCAAAAGAAGGGAAATTTCTGGAATTTTGCCCCAAAATAAGTGGAATTTCTGAGTTTTGCCCTAAAACAAGGAGAATTTCTGTCTTTTTGCCCCAACATATAGGGAATTTCTGCCTTTTTGCCCCACAATTAGGGGAATTTCTGCAATTTAGCTCCAAAATACGGGGAATTTCTGCCTTTTTGCCTGAAAATAAGAAGAATGCATATCTTTTTGCCATAAAAAAGGAAAATTTCTTCATTTTTGCTCCAAAATAAGGGGAATTTCTGCTTTTTTGCCTCTAAATATGTGGAATTTCTGTTTTTTCTCCCAAAAAAAAGAATTTCTGTATTTTTTGCCTCAAAATAAGAAAAATTCTGACTTATTACCCTGAAGTAAGTGAAATTTCTGGAATTTTGCCCCAAAATATGAAAAATTTCTGCATTTTTGCCCCCAAATAAGGGGAATTTCAGCCTTTTTACCTCAAAATAATGGGAATTTCTGCATTTTTGCCACAAAATAAGTGAAATTTCTGCAATTTTGCCCCAAAATAAGGGAAATTCCTGCAATTTTGCCCCAAAATAAGAGAAATTTCTGGAATTTTGCCCCAAAATAAGTGGAATTTCAGAGTTTTGCTCCAAAATAAGGAGAATTTCTGTCTTTTTCCCCTAACATATATGGAATTTCTGCCTTTTTGCCCCACAATTAGGTAAATTTCTGCAATTTTGCCCCAAAATAAGTGGAATTTCTGAGTTTTGCCCCAAAATAAGGAGAATTTCTGTCTTTTTGCCCCAACATATAGGCAATTTCTGCCTTTTTGCCTCACAAGTAGGGGAATTTCTGCAATTTTGCTACAAAATACTGGGAATTTCTGCTTTTTTGCCCGAAAATAAGAAGAATGCATACTTTTTTACCATAAAAAAGGGAAATTTCTTCATTTTTGCTTCAAAATAAGGGGAATTTCTGCTTTTTTGCCTCTAAATAAGTTGAATTTCTGTCTTTTTACCCCAAAACAAAAGGAATTCCTTTCTTTTTTGCCCCAAAATACAGAAAATTTCTGCCTTTTTTCCTTGAAATACGTAAAATTTCTGCAATTTTGCCCCAAAAGATGTGAAATTTCTCCAATTTTGCCCCAAAATAAGGGAAATTTCTGCAATTTTGCCCCAAAATAAAGGAAATTTATGGAATTTTGCACCAAAATAAGTGGAATTTCTGAGTTTTGCCCCAAAATAAGGAGAATTTCTGTATTTTTGACCCAACATATAGAGAATTTCTGCCTTTTTGCCCCACAATTAGGGGAATTTCTGCAATTTTGCCCCAAAATAAGGGAAATTTCTGACTTTTTGCCCCCAAATACGAAGAATTTAAGCCTTTTTACCTCAAAATAAGGGGAATTTCTGCATTTTTGCCACAAAATATTAGGAATTACTGCCTTTTTTCTACAAAATAAGAAAATTTCTGCTTTTCTTCCCTGAAATAAGTCAAATTTCTGCAATTTTGCCACAAAATAAGTGAAATTTCTGCAATTTGGCCCCAAAAGAAGGGAAATTTCTGGAATTTTGCCCCAAAATAAGTGGAATTTCTGAGTTTTGCCCCAAAATAAGGAGAATTTCTGTCTTTTTGCCCCAACATATAGAGAATTTCTGCCTTTTTGCCCCACAATTAGGGGAATTTCTGCAATTTAGCTCCAAAACACGGGGAATTTCTGCCTTTTTGCCCGAAAATAAGAAGAATAAATATCTTTTTGCCATAAAAAAGGGAAATTTCTTCATTTTTGCTCCAAAATAGGGGGAATTTCTGCTTTTTTGCCTCTAAATATGTGGAATTTCTGTCTTTTTCTCCCAAAACAAAGGGAATTTCTGTATTTTTTGCCTCAAAATAAGGAAAAATTCTGACTTATTACCCTGAAGTAAGTGATATTTCTGCAATTTTGCCCCAAAATATGAAAAATTTCTGCCTTTTTGCCCCCAAATAAGGGGAATTTCAGCCTTTTAACCTCAAAATAATGGGAATTTCTGCATTTTTGCCACAAAATATGTGAAATTTCTGCAATTTTGCCCCAAAATAAGGGAAATTTCTGCAATTTTGCCCCAAAATAAGGGAAATTTCTGGAATTTTTCCCCAAAATAAGTGGAATTTCAGAGTTTTGCTCCAAAATAAGGAGAATTTCTGTTTTTTGCCTTAACATATATGGAATTTCTGCCTTTTTGCCCCACAATTAGGGAAATATCTGCAATTTTGCCTCAAAATAATTGTAATTTCTGAGTGTTGCTCCAAAATAAGGAGAATTTCTGTCTTTTTGCCCCAACATATAGGCAATTTCTGCATTTTTGCCCCACAAGAACGGGAATTTCTGCAATTTTGCTACAAAATACGGGGAATTTCTGCCTTTTTGCCCGAAAATAAGAAGAATGCATACTTTTTTACCATAAAAAAGGGAAATTTCTTCATTTTTGCTTCAAAATAAGGGGAATTTCTGCTTTTTTGCCTCTAAATAAGTGGAATTTCTGTCTTTTTCCCCTAAAACAAAAGGAATTCCTTTCTTTTTTGCCCCAAAATAAAGAAAATTTCTTCCTTTTTTCATTGAAATAAGTAAAATTTCTGCAATTTTGCCCCAAAATATGTGAAATTTCTCCAATTTTGCCCAAAAATAAGGGAAATTTCTGCAATTTCGCCCCAAAATAAAGAAAATTTCTGGAATTTTGCACCAAAATATGTGGAATTTCTTAGTTTTTCCCCAAAATAAGGAGAATTTCTGTATTTTTGACCCAACATATAGAGAATTTCTGCCTTTTTGCCACAAAATATTAGAAATTTCTGCCTTTTTGCCATAAAAAATGGAAAATTTCTGCCTTTTTTCCCTAAATAAGTGAAATTTCTGCAATTTTGCCACAAAATAAGTGAAATTTCTGCAATTTTGCCCCAAAATAAGGGAAATTTCTGCAATTATGCCCAAAAATAAGGGAAATTTCTGGAATTTTGCCCCAAAATAAGTGGAATTTCAGAGTTTTGCTCCAAAATAAGGAGAATTTCTGTCTTTTTGCCCTAACATATATGGAATTTCTGCCTTTTTGCCCAACAATTAGGGAAATTGCTGCAATTTTGCTCCAAAATACGTGGAATTTCTGCCTTTTTGCCTGAAAATAAGAAGAATGCATATTTTTTGCCATATAATAGGGAAATTTCTTCATTTTTGCTCCAAAATAAAGGGAATTTCTGCTTTATTGCCTCTAAATAAGTGGAATTTCTGTCTTTTCCCCCAAAACAAAGGGAATTCCTGTCTTTTTTGTTCCAAAATAAGGAAAAATTCTGACTTCTTACCCTGAAGTAAGTGAAATTTCTGCAATTTTTCCCCAAAATAAGGGAAATTTCTGCCTTTTTTTTCCCAAATAAGGGTAATTTCAGCCTTTTTACCTCAAAATAAGGGGAATTTCTGCATTTTTGCCACAATATATTAGGAATTTCTGACTTTTTGCTTCAAAATAAGAAAGCTTCTGCTTTTTTTCCCTGTAATAAGTGAAATTTCTGCAATTTTTCCCCAAAATAAGTGAAATTTCTCCAATTTTGCCCCAAAATAAAGGAAATTTCTGGAATTTTGCCCCAAAATAAGTGGAATTTCTGAGATTTGCTCCAAAATAAGGGGAATTTCTGTCTTTTTGCCCTAACATATAGGCAATTTCTGCCTTTTTGCCCAACAATTAGGGGAATTTCTGCAATTTTGCTACAAAATAAGGGTAATTTCTGCCTTTTTGCACGAAAATAAGAAGAATGCATACCTTTTTGCCATAAAAAATGGAAATTTCTTGATTTTTGCTCCAAAATAAGAGGAATTTCTGCTTTTTTGCCTCTAAATAAGTGGAATTTCTGTCTTTTTCCCCCAAAACAAAGGGAATTTCTGTCTTTTTTGCCCCAAAATAAGAAAAAAAATCTGACTTATTACCCTGAAGTAAGTGAAATTTCTGCAATTTTGCCCCAAAATATGGGAAATTTCTGCCTTTTTGCCCCCAAATAACGGGAATTTCAGGCTTTTTACCTCAAAATAAGGGGAATTTCTGCATTTTTGCCACAAAATATTAGGAATTTCTGCTTTTTGCCCCAAAATAAGGAAAATTTCTGCCTTTTTTTACTGAAATAAGTAAAATTTCTGCAATTTTGCCCCAAAATAAGTGAAATTTCTGCAATTTTGCCCCAAAATAAGGGAAATGTCTGGAATTTTGCCCCAAAATAAGTGGAATTTCTGAGTTTTGCCACAAAATAAAGAGAATTTCTGTCTTTTTGCCCTAACATATAGAGAATTTCTGCCTTTTTGCCCCACAATTAGGGGAATTTCTGCAATTATGCTCCAAAAAACAGGGAATTTCAGCCTTTTTGCCGGAAAAAAAGAAGAATGCATACCTTTTTGGCATAAAAAAGTGAAATTTCTTAATTTTTGCTCCAAAATAAGGGGAATTTCTGCTTTTTTGCCTCTAAATATGTGGAATTTCTGTTTTTTACCCCAAAACAAAGGGAATTCCTATCTTTTTTGCCCCAAAATAAGGAAAACTTCTGACTTATTATTCTGAAATAAGTGAAATTTCTGCAATTTTGCCTCAAAATAAGGGAAATTTCTGCCTTTTTGCCCCCAAATAAGGGGAATTTCAGCCTTTTTACCTCAAAATAAGGGGAATTTCTGCATTTTTGCCACAAAATATTAGGAATTTCTGCCTTTTTGCCTCAAAATTAGGAAAATTTCTGCCTTTTTTCCCTGAAATAAGTAAAATTTCTGCAATTTTGCCCCAAAATAAGTGAAATTTCTCCAATTTTGCCCCAATATATAGGAAATTTCTGCAATTTTGCCCCAAAATAAAGGAAATTTCTAGACTTTTGCCCCAAAATAAGTGGAATTTCTGAGTTTTGCCCCAAAATAAGGAGAATTTCTGTATTTTTGCCCCAACATATAGAGAATTTCTGCCTTTTTGCCCCACAATTAGGGGAATTTCTGCAATTTTGCCCCAAAATAAGGGAAATTTCTGCCTTTTTGCCCGCAAATAAGAAGAATTTCAGCCTTTTTACCTCAAAATAAAGGGAATTTCTGCATTTTTGCCACAAAATATTAAGAATTACTGCCTTTTTGCTACAAAATAAAAAAATTTCTGCTTTTTTTCCCTGAAATAAGTCAAATTTCTGCAATTTTGCCCCAAAATAAGTGAAATTTCTGCAATTTTGCCCCAAAAGAAGGGAAATTTCTGGAATTTTGCCCCAAATTAAGTGCAATTTCTGAGTTTTGCCCCAAAATAAGGAGAATTTCTGTCTTTTTGCCCCAACATATAGGGAATGTCTGCCTTTTTGCCCCACAATTAGGGGAATTTCTGCAATTTAGCTCCAAAATACGGGCAATTTCTGCCTTTTTGCCCGAAAATAGGAAGAATGCATATCTTTTTGCCATAAAAAAGGGAAATTTCTTCATTTTTGCTCCAAATAAAAGGAATTTCTGCTTTTTTGCCTCTAAATAAGTGGAATTTCTGTCTTTTCCCCAAAAACAAAGGGAATTTCTGTATTTTTTGCACCAAAATAAGGAAAAATTCTGACTTATTACCCTGAAGTAAGTGAAATTTCTGCAATTTTGCCCCAAAATATGAAAAATTTCTTCCTTTTTGCCCCCAAATAAGGGGAATTTCAGCCTTTTTATCTCAAAATAATGAGAATTTCTGATTTTTGCCACAAAATATTAGGAATTTCTGCATTTTTGCCCCAAAATAAGGAAAATTTTTGCCTTTTTTCCCTGAAATAAGTGAAATTTCTGCAATTTTGCCACAAAATAAGTGAAATTTCTGCAATTTTACCCCAAAATAAGTGAAATTTCTGCAATTTTGCCCCAAAATAAGGGAAATTTCTGGAATTTTGCTCCAAACTAAGTGGAATTTCAGAGTTTTGCCCCAAAATAAGGAGAATTTCTGTATTTTTGCCCTAACATATAGGGAATTTCTGCCATTTTGCCCCACAATTAGGGAAATTTCTGCAATTTTGCTCCAAAATACGGGGAATTTCTGCCTTTTTTCCTTGAAAATATGAAGAATGCATACCTTTTTGACATAAAATAGGGAAATTTCTTCATTTTTTGCTACAAAATAAGGGGAATTTCTGCTTTTTTGCCTCTAAATAAGTGGAATTTCTGTCTTTTTCCTCAAAAACAAAGGGAATTCCTTTTTTTGCCCCAAAATAAGGAAAAATTCTGACTTATTACCCTGAAGTAAGTGAAATTTCTGCAATTTTGCCTCAGATTAAGGGAAATTTCTGCCTTTTTCTTCCAAATAAGGGGAAATTCAGCCTTTTTACCTTAAAATAAGAGGAATTTCTGCATTTTTGCCACAAAATATTAGGAATTACTGACTTTTTGCTACAAAATAAGAAAATTTCTTCTTTTTTTTCCCTGAAATAAGTCAAATTTCTGCAATTTTGCACCAAAATAAGTGGAATTTCTGAGTTTTGCCCCAAAATAAGGAGAATTTCTGTCTTTTTGCCCCAACATATAGGGAATTTCTGCTTTTTTGCAGCACAATTAGGGGAATTTCTGCAATTTAGCTCCAAAATATGGGGAATTTCTTCCTTTTTGCCCGAAAATAGGAAGAATTCATATCTTTTTGCCATAAAAAAGGGAAATTTCTTCATTTTTGCTCCATATAAAAGGAATTTCTTCTTTTTTGCCTCTAAATAAGTGGAATTTCTGTCTTTTTCCCCCAAATCAAAGGGAATTTCTGTATTTTTTGCACCAAAATAAGGAAATATTCTGACTTATTACCCTGAAGTAAGTGAAATTTCTGCAATTTTGCCCCAAAATATGAAAAATTTCTGCCTTTTTGCTCCCAAATAAGGGGAATTTCAGCCTTTTTATCTCAAAATAATGGGAATTTCTGCATTTTTGCCACAAAATATTAGGAATTTCTGCATTTTTTCCCCAAAATAAGGAAAATTTCTGCCTTTTTTTCCTGAAATAAGTGAAATTTCTGCAATTTTGCCACAAAATAAGTGAAATTTCTGCAATTTTGTCCCAAAATAAGGGAAATTTCTGGAATTTTGCCCCAAACTAAGTGGAATTTCAGAGTTTTGCCCCAAAATAAGGAGAATTTCTGTATTTTTGCCCTAACATATAGAGAATTTCTGCCTTTTTGCCCCACAATTAGGGAAATTTCTGCAATTTTGCTCCAAAATATGGGGAATTTCTGCCTTTTTCCTTGAAAATATGAAAAATGCATACCTTTTTGCCATGAAATAGGGAAATTTCTTCATTTTTGCTACAAAATAAGGGGAATTTCTGCTTTTTTGCCTCTAAATAAGTGGAATTTCTGTCTTTTTCCTCAAAAACAAAGGGAATTCCTTTTTTTGCCCCAAAATAAGGAAAAATTCTGACTTATTACCCTGAAGTAAGTGAAATTTCTGCAATTTTGCCTCAAAATAAGGGAAATTTCTGCCTTTTTCTCCAAAATAAGGGAAAATTCAGCCTTTTTACCTCAAAATAAGGGGAATTTCTGCATTTTTGCCACAAAATATTAGGAATTACTGCCTTTTTGCTACAAAATAAAAAAATTTCTGCTTTTTTTCCCTGAAATAAGTCAAATTTCTGCAATTTTGCCCCAAAATAAGTGAAATTTCTGCAATTTTGCCCTAAAATAAGGGAAATTTCTGCCTTTTTCCCCCAAATAAGGGGAATTTCAGCCTTTTTAACTCAAAATAAGGGGAATTTCTGCATTTTTGCCACAAAATATTAGGAATTTCTGACTTTTGGCTTCAAAATAAGAAAACTGCCTTTTTTCCCTGAAATAAGTGAATTTTCTGCAATTTTGCCCCAAAATAAGTGAAATTTCTGCAATTTTGCCCCAAAAGAAGGGAAATTTCTGGAATTTTGCCCCAAAATAAGTGGAATTTCTGAGTTTTGCCCCAAAATAAGGAGAATTTCTGTCTTTTTGCCCCAACATATAGGGAATTTCTGCTTTTTTGCAGCACAATTAGGGAAATTTCTGCAATTTAGCTCCAAAATACGGGCAATTTCTGCCTTTTTGCCCGAAAATAGGAAGAATGCATATCTTTTTGCCATAAAAAAAGGAAATTTCTTCATTTTTGCTCCAAATAAAAGGAATTTCTTATTTTTTGCCTCTAAATAAGTGGAATTTCTGTCTTTTTCCCCCAAAACAAAGAGAATTTCTGTATTTTTTGCACCAAAATAAGGAAAAATTCTGACTTATTACCCTGAAGTAAGTGAAATTTCTGCAATTTTGCCCCAAAATATGAAAAATTTTTGCCTTTTTGCCCCCAAATAAGGGGAATTTCAGCCTTTTTATCTCAAAATAATGGGAATTTCTGCATTTTTGCCACAAAATATTAGGAATTTCTGCAATTTTGCCCCAAAATAAGGGAAATTTCTGGAATTTTCCCCCAAACTAAGTGGAATTTCAGAGTTTTGCCCCAAAATAAGGAGAATTTCTGTATTTTTGCCCTAACATATAGAGAATTTCTGCCTTTTTGCCCCACAATTAGGGAAATTTCTGCAATTTTGCTCCAAAATATGGGGAATTTCTGCCTTTTTTCCTTGAAAATATGAAGAATGCATACCTTTTTGCCATGAAATAGGGAAATTTCTTAATTTTTGCTACAAAATAAGGGGAATTTCTGCTTTTTTGCCTCTAAATAAGTGGAATTTCTGTCTTTTTCCTCAAAAACAAAGGGAATTCCTTTTTTTTTGTCCCAAAATAAGGAAAAATTCTGACTTATTACCCTGAATTAAGTGAAATTTCTGCAATTTTGGATCAAAATAAGGGAAATTTCTGCCTTTTTCTCCCAAATAAGGGAAAATTCAGCCTTTTTACCTCAAAATAAGGGGAATTTCTGCATTTTTGCCACAAAATATTAGGAATTACTGCCTTTTTGCTACAAAATAAAAAAAATTCTGGTTTTTTTCCCTGAAATAAGTCAAATTTCTGCAATTTTGCCCCAAAATAAGTGAAATTTCTGCAATTTTGCCCTAAAATAAGGGAAATTTCTGCCTTTTTCCCCCAAATAAGGGGAATTTCAGCCTTTTTACCTCAAAATAAGGGGAATTTCTGCATTTTTGCCACAAAATATTAGGAATTTCTGACTTTTGGCTTCAAAATAAGAAAACTGCCTTTTTTCCCTGAAATAAGTGAATTTTCTGCAATTTTGCCCCAAAATAAGTGAAATTTCTGCAATTTTGCCCCAAAAGAAGGAAAATTTCTGGAATTTTGCCCCAAAATAAGTGGAATTTCTGAGTTTTGCCCCAAAATAAGGAGAATTTCTGTCTTTTTGCCCCAACATATAGGGAATGTCTGCCTTTTTGCCCCACAATTAGGGGAATTTCTGCAATTTAGCTCCAAAATACGGGCAATTTCTGCCTTTTTGCCCGAAAATAGGAAGAATGCATATCTTTTTGCCATAAAAAAAGGAAATTTCTTCATTTTTGCTCCAAATAAAAGGAATTTCTGCTTTTTTGACTCTAAATAAGTGGAATTTCTGTCTTTTTCCCTCAAAACAAAGGGAATTTCTGTCTTTTTTGCCCTAAAATAAGGAAAAATTCTGACTTATTACCCTGTAGTAAGTGAAATTTCTTCAATTTTGCCCCAAAATAAGGGAAATTTCTGCATTTTTGCCCCCAAATAAGGGGAATTTCAGTCTTTTTACCTTAAAATAAGGGGAATTTCTGCATTTTTGCCACAAAATATTAGGAATTTCTGCCTTTTTTCCCCAAAATAAGAAAATTTCTGCTTTTTTTCCCTGAAATAAGTGAAATTTCTGCAATTTTGCCCCAAAATAAGTGAAATGTCTGCAATTTTGCCCCAAAATAAGGGAAATTTCTGGAATTTTGCCCCAAAATAAGTGGAATTTCTGAGTTATGCCCCATAATAAGGAGAATTTCTGTTTTTTTGCCCCAACATATAGGCAATTTCTGCCTTTTTGCCCCACAATTAGGGGAATTTCTGCAATTTTGCTCCAAAATACGGAGAATTTCTGCCTTTTTGCTTGAAAATAAGAAGAATGCATACCTTTTTGCCATGAAAAAAGAAAATTTCTTCATTTTTGCTCCAAAAAGGGGAATTTCTGCTTTTTTGCCTCTAAATAAGTGGAATTTCTGTATTTTTCCCCCAAAACAAAGGGAATTCCTGTATTTTTTGCCCCAAAATAAGGAAAATTTCTGACTTATTACCCTGAAATAAGTGAAATTTCGGCAATTTTGCCCCAAAATAAAGGAAATTTTTGACTTTTGCCCTCAAATAAAGGGAATTTCAGCCTTTTTACCTCAAAATAAGGGGAATTTCTGCATTTTTGCCACAAAATATTAGGAATTTCTGCCTTTTTGCCCCAAAATAAGAAAATTTCTGCTTTTTTACTCTGAAATAAGTGAAATTTTGCAACTTTGCCCCAAAATAAGTGAAATTTCTGCAATTTTGCTCCAAAATAAGGGAAATTTCTGGAATTTTGCCCCAAAATAAGTGGAATTTCTGAGTTTTGCCCCAAAATAAGGAGAATTTCTGTTTTTTTGCCCCAACATATAGGCAATTTCTGCCTTTTTGCCCCACAATTAGGGTAATTTCTGCAATTTTGCTCCAAAATACGTGGATTTTCTCCCTTTTTGCACGAAAATAAGAAGAATGCATACCTTTTTGCCATAAAAAAGGGAAATTTTTTCATTTTTGCTCCAAATTAAGGGGAATTTCTGCTTTTTTGCCTCTAAATAAGTGGAATATTTGTCTTTGTCCCCCAAAACAAAGGGAATTTCTGTCTTTTTTGCCCCAAAATAAGGAAAAATTCTGACTTATTAACCTGAAGTAAGTAAAATTTCTGCAATTTTGCACCAAAATAAGGGAAATTTCTGGAATTTTGCCCCAAAATAAGTGGAATTTTTGTGTTTTTCCCCAAAATAAAGAGAATTTCTGTATTTTTACCCAAACATATAGAGAATTTCTGTTTTTTTGCCACACAATTAGGGAAATTTCTGTAATTTTGCTCCAAAATACGGGTAATTTCTGCCTTTTTGCCCGAAAATAAGAAGAATGAATACCTTTTTGCCAAAAAATGGGAAATTTCTTCATTTTTGCTCCAAAATAAAAGGAATTTCTGCTTTTTTGCCTCTAAATAAGTGGAATTTCTGTCTATTTCCCCCAAAATAAAGAGAATATCTGTCTTTTTTGGCCCAAAAGAAGGAAAAATTCTGACTTATTACCCTGAAGTAAGTGAAATTTCTGCAATTTTGCCCCAAAATAAGGGAAATTTCTGCCTTTTTGCCCCCAAATAAGGGGAATTTCAGCCTTTTTACCTCAAAATAAGGGGAATTTCTGCATTTTTGCCCCCAAATAAGGGGAATTTCAGCCTTTTTACCTCAAAATAAGGGGAATTTCCGCATTTTTGCCACAAAATATTAGGAATTTCTTCCTTTTTGCCCCAAAATAAGAAAATTTCTGCTTTTTTTCCATGAAATAATTGAAATTTCTGCAATTTTGCCCCAAAATAAGTGAAATTTCTGCAATTTTGTCCTAAAATAAGGGAAATTTCTGGAATTTTGCTTCAAAATAAGAGGAATTTCTGAGTTTTGCTTCAAAATAAGGAGAATTTCTGTCTTTTTGCCCCAACATATAGGAAATTTCTGCCTTTTTGCCCCACAATTAGGGGAATTTCAGCAATTTTGCTCCAAAAGACGGGGAATTTCTGCCTTTTTGCCCGAAAATAAGAAGAATGCATACCTTTTTGCCATCAAAAATGTAATTTCTTCTATTTTGCTTCAAAATAAAGGGAATTTCTATTTTTTTGCCTCTAAATAAGTGGAATTTCTGTCTTTTTCCCTCAAAACAAAGGGAATTTCTGTCTTTTTTGCCCTAAAATAAGGAAAAATTCTGACTTATTACCCTGTAGTAAGTGAAATTTCTTCAATTTTGCCCCAAAATAAGGGAAATTTCTGCCTTTTTGCCCCCAAATAAGGGGAATTTCAGTCTTTTTACCTTAAAATAAGGGGAATTTCTGCATTTTTGCCACAAAATATTAGGAATTTCTGCCTTTTTTCCCCAAAATAAGAAAATTTCTGCTTTTTTTCCCTGAAATAAGTGAAATTTCTGCAATTTTGCCCCAAAATAAGTGAAATGTCTGCAATTTTGCCCCAAAATAAGGGAAATTTCTGGAATTTTGCCCCAAAATGAGTGGAATTTCTGAGTTTTGCCCCAAAAAATGGAGAATTTCTGTTTTTTTGCCCTAAGATATAGGCAATTTCTGCCTTTTTGCCCCACAATTAGGGGAATTTCTGCAATTTTGCTCCAAAATACCGAGAATTTCTGCCTTTTTGCCCGAAAATAAGAAGAATGCATACCTATTTGCCATAAAAAAGAGAAATTTCTTCATTTTTGCTCCAAAATAAGGGGAATTTCTGCTTTTTTGCCTCTAAATAAGTGGAATTTCTGTCTTTTTCTCCCAAAACAAAAGGAATTTCTGTCTTTTTTGCCCCAAAATAAGGAAAAATTCTGACTTATTACCCTGAAGTAAGTGAAATTCCTGTACTTTTGCTCCAAAATTAGGGAAATTTCTGCCTTTTTGCCCCAAAATAATGCGAATTTCAGCCTTTTTACCTCAAAATAAGGGGAATTTCTGCATTTTTGCCACAAAATATTAGGAATATCTGCTTTTTGCCCCAAAATAAGGAAAATTTCTGCCTTTTTTCTCTGAAATAAGTGAAATTTCTGCAATTTTGCCCCAAAATAAGTGAAATTTCTGCAATTTTGCCCCAAAATAAGTGAAATTTCTGCAATTTTGCCCCAAAATAAGGAAAATTTCTGGAATTTTGCCCCAAAATAAGTGGAATTTCTGAGTTTTGCCCCAAAATAAAGAAAATTTCTGTCTTTTTGCCCCAACATATAGGCAATTTCTGCCTTTTTGCCCAAAAATTAGGGGAATTTCTTCAATTTTGCTCCAAAATACGGGGAATATCTGCCTTTTTGCCTTAAAATATAAAGAATGCATAACTTTTTGCCATAAAAAAGGGAAATTTCTTCATTTTTGCTCCATAATAAGGGGAATTTCTGCTTTTTTGCCTCTAAATAAGTGGAATTTCTGTCTTTTTTTCCCAAAACAAAGGGAATTTTTGTATTTTTGCACCAAAATACGGAAAAATTCTGACTTATTACCCTGAAGTAAGTGAAATTTCTGCAATTTTGCCTCAAAATAAGAGAAATTTCTGCCTTTTTGCCCACAAATAAGGGGAATTTCAGCCTTTTTACCTCAAAATAAAGAGAATTTCTGCATTTTTGCCACAAAATATTATTAATTTCTGCCTTTTTGCACCAAAATAAAAAAATTTCTGCTTTTTTTCCCTGAAATAAGTGAAATTTCTGCAATTTTGCCCCAAAATAAGGGAAATTTCTGGAATTTTGACCCAAACTAAGTGGAATTACTGAGTTTTGCCCCAAAATAAGGAGAAATTCTGTCTTTTGGCCCCAACATATAAAGAATTTCTGCCTTTTTGCCCCACAATTAGGGGAATTTCTGCAATTTTGCTCCAAAATACAGGGAATTTCTGCCTTTTTGCCCGAAAGTAAGAAGAATGCTTATCTTTTTGCCATAAAAAGGAAATTTCTTCATTTTTGCTCAAAAATAAGGGTAATTTCTGCTTTTTTGCCTCTAAATAAGTGGAATTTCTGTATTTTTCCCCCAAAACGAAGGAAATTTCTGTCTTTTTTGCCCCAAAATAAAGAAAAATTCTGACTTATTACCCTGAAGTAAGTGAAATTTCTGCAATTTTGCCCCAAAATAAGAAAAATTTCTGCCTTTTTGCCCCAAATAAGTGGAATTTCAGCCTTTTTACCTCGAAATATGGGGAATTTCTGCATTTTTGCCACAAAATATTAGGAATTTCTGCCTTTTTGCCCCAAAATAAGGAAAATTTCTGCCTTTTTTCACTGAAATAAGTGAAATTTCTGCAGTTTTGCCCCAAAATAAGTGAAATTTCTGCAAATTTGCCCCAAAATAAGTGAAATTTCTGCAATTTTGCCCCAAAATAAGGGAAATTTCTGGAATTTTGCCCAAAAATAAGTGGAATTTTTGAGTTTTGCCCAAAAATAAGGAGAATTTCTGTCTTTTTGCCCCAACATATAGGGAAATTTTGCCTTTTTGCCCCACAATTAGAAGAATTTCTGCAATTTTGCTCCAAAATTCAGGGAATTTCTGCCTTTTTGCCTGAAAATAAGAAGAATGCATACCTTTTTGCCATAAAAAAGAGAAATTTCTGCAATTTTGCTCCAAAATAAGGAAAATTTATGCTTTTTTGCCTCTAAATAAGTAAAATTTCTCTCTTTTCCCCCCCAAAAAAGGGAATTTCTGTCTTTTTGGCCCCAAAATAAAGAAAATTTCTGAATTATTACCCTGAAATAAGTGAAATTTCTGAAATTTTGCCCCAAAATGTGGGAAATTTCTCCAATTTTGCCCCAAAATAAGGGAAATTTCTGGAATTTTGCCCCAAAATAAGTGGAATTTCTGAGTTTTGCCCTAAAATAAAGAGAATTTCTGTCTCTTTGCCCTAACATATAGGGAATTTCTGCCTTTTTGCAACACAATTAGGGGAATTTCTACAATTTTGCTCCAAAATACGGGGAATTTCTGCTTTTTAGCCCGAAAATAAGGGGAATTTATACCTTTTGCCACAAAAAAGGGAAATTTCTTCATTTTTGCTCCAAAATAAGGGGATTTTCTGCTTTTTTGCCTCTAAATAAGTGGAATTTCTGTCTTTTTCCCTCAAAACAAAGAAAATTTCTGTCATTTTTGCCCCAAAATAAGCAAAATTTCTGACTTATTACACTGAAAATAGTGAAATTTCATCAATTTTGCCCCAAAATAAGAGAAATTTCTGCCTTTCTGCCCCTAAATAAGGGAAATTTCAGCCTTTTTACCTCAAAATAAGGGGAATTTCTGCATTTTTGCCACATAATATTAGGAATTTCTGCCTTTTTGCCCCAAAATATGGAAAATTTCTGCCTTTCTTCCCTGAAATAAGTGAAAT
The DNA here is from genome assembly GCF_963924665.1 of Micromys minutus. NCBI lineage: Eukaryota > Metazoa > Chordata > Mammalia > Rodentia > Muridae > Micromys > Micromys minutus. The sequence goes on from NW_027667771.1 coordinate 297,387, forward strand.
TTCTGCAATTTTGCCCTAAAATAAGTGAAATTTCTGCAATTTTTCTCCAAAATAAGAAAAATTTCTGGAATTTTGCCCCAAAATATGTGAAATTTCTGAGTTTTGCCCCATAATAAGAAGAATTTCTGTCTTTTTGCCCCAACATATAGGGAATTTCTGCCTTTTGGCCCCACATTTAAGGGAATTGCTGCAATTTTGCTCCAAAATACGGGAAATTTCTGCCTTTTTGCCTGAAAATAAGAAGAATGCATTCCTTTTTGCCATAAAAAAGGGAAATTTCTTCATTTTTGCTCCAAAATAAGGGGAATTTCTGCTTTATTGCCTCTAAATAAGTAAAATTTCTTTCTTTTTCCCACAAAACAAAAAGAATTTCTGTCTTTTTTGCCGCAAAATAAGAAAAATGTCTGACTTATTACCCTGAAATAAGTGAAATTTCTGCATTTTTTTCCCAAAAAAAAAAAGAAATTTCTGCCTTTTTGCAACCAAATAAGAGGAATTCCAGCTTTTTTACCTCAAAATAAGGGGAATTTCTGCATTTTTGCCACAAAATATGAGAATTTTCTGGCTTTTTGCCCCAAAATAAGAAAATTTCTGCTTTTTTTCCCTGAAATAAGTGAAATTTCTGCAATTTTGCCCCAAAATAAGAGAAATTTTTGCAATTTTGCCCCAAAATAAGTGAAATTTCTGCAATTTTTCTCCAAAATAAGAAAAATTTCTGGAATTTTGCCCCAAAATATGTGACATTTCTGAGTTTTGCCCCAAAATAAGGAGAAATTCTGTCTTTTTGCCCCAACATATAGGGAATTTCTGCCTTTTGGCCCCACATTTAGGGGAATTTCTGCAATTTTCCTCCAAAATACGGGGAATTTCAGCCTTTTTGCCCGAAAATAAGAAGAATGCATACCTTTTTGCCATAAAAAAGAAATTCCTTCATTTTTGCTCCAAAAAAAGGAATTTCTGCTTTTTTGCCTCTAAATAAGTAGAATTTCTGTTTTTTTCCCCCAAAACAAAGAGATTTTTTGTATTTTTGCACCAAAATAAGGAAAAATTCTGACTTATTACCCTGAAGTAAGTGAAATTTCTGCAATTTTGCCCCAAAATAAGGGAAAATTCTGCCTTTTTGCCCCCAAATAAGGGGAATTTCAGCCTTTTTACCTCAAAATAAGGTGAATTTCTCCATTTTTGCCACAAAATATTAGGAATTTCTGCCTTTTTGCCCCAAAATAAGAAAATTTCTCCTTTTTTTTCTGAAATAAGTGAAATTTCTGCAATTTTGCCCCAAAATAAGTGAAATTTCTGCAATTTTGTCCCAAAATAAGGGAAATTTCTGGAATTTTGCCCCTAAATAAGTGGAATTTCTGAGTGTTGCCCCAAAATAAAAAGAATTTCTTTTTTTTCCCAAACATATAGAGATTTTCTGCCTTTTTGCCCCACTATTAGGGGAATTTCTGCAATTTTGTTCCAAAATACGGGGAATTTCTGCCTTTTTGCCCGAAAATAAGAAGAATGCATACCTTTTGCCATAAAAAGTAAATTTCTTCATTTTTGCTCCAAAATAAGGGGAATTTCTGCTTTTTTGCCTCTAAATAAGTGGAATTTCTGTCTTTTTCCCCCAAAACAAAGGGAATTCCTGTCTTTTTTGCCCCAAAATAAAGAAAATTTCTGACTTATTACCCTTAAATAAGTGAAATTTCTGCAATTTTGCCCCAAAATAAAGGAAATTTTTGCCTTATTGCCCCCAAATAAAAGGAATTTCAGCCTTTTTACCTCAAAATAAAGGGAATTTCTGCATTTATGCCACAAAATATTAGGAATTTCTGCCGTTTTACCCTAAAATAAGAAAATTTCTGCTTTTTTTCCCTGAAATAAGTGAAATTTCTGCAATTTTGCAACAAAATAAGTGAAATGTCTGCAATTTTGCCACAAAATAAGGGAAATTTCTGGAATTTTGCCCAAAAATAAGTTTAATTTCTGAGTTTTGCACCAAAATAAGGAGAATTTCTGTCTTTTTGCCCCAACATATAGGCAATTTCTGGCTTTTTGCCCCACAATTAGGGGAATTTCTTCATTTTTGCTCCAAAATAAGGGGAATTTCTGCTTTTTTGCCTCTAATTAAGTGGAATTTCTGTCTTTTTCCCCCAAAACAAAGGGAATTTCTGTCTTTTTGCCCCAAAATAAAGAAAAATTCTGACTTTTTACCCTGAAGTAAGTGAAATTTCGGCAATTTTGTCCCAAAATAAGGGAAATTTCTGCATTTTTGCCCCCAAATAAGGGGAATTTCAGACTTTTTACCTCGAAATAAGGGGAATTTCTGCATTTTTGCAACAAAAATATTAGGAATTTCTGCCTTTTTGCCCCAAAAGAAGGAAAATTTCTGCCTTTTTTCCCTGAAATAAGTGAAATTTCTGCAATTTTGCCCCAAAATAAGTGAAATTTCTGCATATTTTCCCCAAAATAAGTGAAATTTCTGCAATTTTGCCCCAAAATAAGGAAAATTTCTGGAATTTTGCCCCAAAATAAGTGGAATTTCTGAGTTTTGCCCCAAAATATAGAGAATTTCTGTCTTTTTGCCCCAACATATAGAGATTTTCTGCATTTTTGCCCCACAATTAGGGGAATTTCTGCAATTTTGCTCCAAAATACATGGAATTTCTGCCTTTTTGCCCGAAAATAAAAAGAATGCATACCTTTTTGCCTTAAAAAAAAGGGAAATTTCTTCATTTTTGCTCCTAAATAAAGGGAATTTCTGCTTTTTTGCCTCTAAATAAGTGGAATTTCTGTCTTTTTCCCCCAAAACAAAGGGAATTCCTGTCTTTTTTGCCCAAAAATAAGGAAAAATTCTGACTTATTACTCTGAAGTAAGTGAAATTTCTGCAATTTTGCCCCAAAATAAGGGAAATTTCTACTTTTTTGCTACCAAATAAAGGGAATTTCAGCCTTTTTACCTCGAAATAAGGGGAATTTCTACATTTTGCTACAAAATATTAGGAATTTCTGCCTTTTTGCCTCAATATAAGGAAAATTTCTGCCTTTTTTTCCTGAAATAAGTGAAATTTCTGCATTTTGCCCCAAAATAAGTGAAATTTCTGCATTTTGCCCCAAAATAAGTGGAATTTCTGAGTTTTGCCCCAAAATAAGAAGAATTTCTGTCTTTTTGCCCCAACATATAGAGAATTTCTGCCTTTTTGCCCCACAATTGGGGGAATTTCTGCAATTTTGCTCCAAAATATGGGGAATTTCTGCCTTTTTGCCCAAAAATAAGAAGAATGCAAACATTTTTGCCATAAAAAGGAAATTTCTTCATTTTTGCTCCAAAATAAAAGGAATTTCTGCTTTTGTGCCTCTAAATAAGTGGAATTTCTGTATTTTTCCCCCAAAACAAAGGGAATTCCTGTCTTTTTGCCCCAAAATAAAGAAAATTTCTAACTTATTACCCTGAAATAAGTGAAATTTCTGCAATTTTGCCCCAAAATAAAAGAATTTTTTGCCTTATTGCCCCCAAATAAGGGGAATTTCAGCCTTTTTACCTCAAAATAAGGGGAATTTCTGCATTTATGCCTCAAAATATTAGGAATTTCTGCCTTTTTGCCCCAAAATAAGAAAATTTCTGCTTTTTTTCCCTGAAATAAGTGAAATTTCTGCAATTTTGCCTCAAAATTAGGGAAATTTCTGCCTTTTTGCCCCCAAATAAGGGGAATTTCAGCCTTTTTACCTCAAAAAAAGAAGAATTTCTGCATTTTTGTCACAAAATATTAGGAATTTCTGCCTTTTTTCCCAAAATAAGGAAAACTTCTGCCTTTTTTCTTAAATAAGTGAAATTTCTGCAATTTTGCCCCAAAATAAGTGAAATTTCTGCAATTTTGCCCCAAAATAAGTGAAATTTCTGCAATTTTGCCCCAAATTAAGGGAAATTTCAGGAATTTTGCCCCAAAATAAGTGGAATTTCTGAGTTTTGCCCTAAAATAAGAAGAATTTCTGTCTTTTTGCCCCAACATATAGAGAATTTCTGCCTTTTTGCCAAACAATTAGAAGAATTTCTGCAATTTTGCTCCAAAATACAGGGAATTACTGCCTTTTTGCCCGAAAATAAGAAGAATGCATATCTTTTTGCCATAAAAATGGGGAATTTCTTCATTTTTCCTCCAAAATAAGGAAAATTTCTGCATTTTTGCCTCTAAATAAGTGGAATTTCTGTCTTTTCCCCCCAAAACAAAAGGAATTCCTTTCTTTTTTGCCCCAAAATAAGGAAAATTTCTGACTTACTACCCTGAAATAAGTGAAATTTCTGCAATTTTGCCCCAAAATAAAAAAAAATTTTTGCCTTCTTGCCCCCAAATAAGGGGAATTTCAGCCTTTTTACCTCAAAATAAGGGGAATTTCTGCATTTTTGCCACAAAATATTATTAATTTCTGCCTTTTTGCCCACAAATAAGAAAATTTCTGCTTTTTTTTCTGAAATAAGTGAAATTTCTGCAATTTTGCCCCAAAATAAGTGAAATTTCTGCAATTTTGCCCCAAAATAAGGGAAATTTCTGGAATTTTGCCCAAAAATAAGTGGAATTTTTGAATTTTGCCCCAAAATAAGGAGAATTTCTGTCTTTTTACCCCAACATATAGGGAAATTTTGCCTTTTTGCCCCACAATTAGGGGAATTTCTGCAATTTTGCTCCAAAGTACGGGGAATTTCTGCCTTTTTGCCCGAAAATAAGAAGAATGCACACCTTTTTGCCATAAAAAAGAGAAATTTCTGCAATTTTGCTCCAAAATAAAGGGAATTTCTGCATTTTGCCTCTAAATAAGTAAAATTTCTCTCTTTTCCCCCCCAAAAAAAAGGGAATTTCTGTCTTTTTGGCCCCAAAATAAAGAAAATTTCTGACTTATTACCCTGAAATAAGTGAAATTTCTGAAATTTTGCCCCAAAATGAGGGAAATTTCTCCAATTTTGCCCCAAAATAAGGGAAATTTCTGGAATTTTGCCCCAAAATAAGTGGAATTTCTGAGTTTTGCCCCAAAATAAGGAGAATTTCTGTCTCTTTGCCCTAACATATAGGGAATTTCTGCCTTTTTGCACCACAATTAGGGGAATTTCTACAATTTTGCTCCAAAATACGGGGAATTTCTGCTTTTTAGCCCGAAAATAAGGGGAATTTATACCTTTTGCCACAAAAAAGGTAAATTTCTTCATTTTTGCTCCAAAATAAGGGGAATTTCTGCTTTTTGCCTCTAAATAAGTGGAATTTCTCTCTTTTTCTCTCAAAACAAAGAAAATTTCTGTCATTTTTGCCCCAAAATAAGCAAAATTTCTGACTTATTACACTGAAAATAGTGAAATTTCATCAATTTTGCCCCAAAATAAGAGAAATTTCTGCCTTTCTGCCCTTAAATAAGGGTAATTTCAGCCTTTTTACCTCATAATAAGGGGAATTTCTGCATTTTTGCCACAAAATATTAGGAATTTCTGCCTTTTTGCCCCAAAATAAAGAAAATTTCTGCCTTTCTTCCCTGAAATAAGTGAAATTTCTGCAATTTTGCCCTAAAATAATGAAATTTCTGCAATTTTTCTCCAAAATAAGAAAAATTTCTGGAATTTTGCCCCAAAATATGTGAAATTTCTGAGTTTTGCCCCATAATAAGAAGAATTTCTGTTTTTTTGCCCCAACATATAGGGAATTTCTGCCTTTTGGCCCCACATTTAGGGGAATTTCTGCAATTTTGCTCCAAAATACGGGAAATTTCTGCCTTTTTGCCTGAAAATAAGAAGAATGCATTCCTTTTTGCCATAAAAAAGGGAAATTTCTTCATTTTTGCTCCAAAATAAGGGGAATTTCTGCTTTATTGCCTCTTAATAAGTAAAGTTACTGTCTTTTTCCCACAAAACAAAAAGAATTTCTTTCTTTTTTGCCGCAAAATAAGAAAAATTTCTGACTTATTACCCTGAAATAAGAGAAATTTCTGCAATTTTTCCCCCCAAAAAAAAGAAATTTCTGCCTTTTTGCACCCAAATAAGGGGAATTCCAGCTTTTTTACCTCAAAATAAGGGGAATTTCTGCATTTTTGCCACAAAATATGAGAAATTTCTGCCTTTTTGCTCAAAAATAAGAAAATTTCTGCTTTTATTCCCTGAAATAAGTGAAATTTCTGCAATTTTGCCCTAAAATAAGAGAAATTTTTGCAATTTTGCCCCAAAATAAGTGAAATTTCTGCAATTTTTCTCCAAAATAAGAAAAATTTCTGGAATTTTGCCCCAAAATATGTGAAATTTCTGAGTTTTGCCCCAAAATAAGGAGAAATTTTGTCTTTTTGCCCCAACATATAGGGAATTTCTGCATTTTGGCCCCACTTTTAGGGGAATTTCTGCAATTTTGCTCCAAAATACGGGGAATTTCAGCCTTTTTGCCCGAAAATAAGAAGAATGCATACCTTTTTGCCATAAAAAAGAAATTCCTTCATTTTTGCTCCAAAAAAAGGAATTTCTGCTTTTTTGCCTCTAAATAAGTGGAATTTCTGTTTTTTTCCCCCAAAACAAAGGTATTTTTTGTATTTTTGCACCAAAATAAGGAAAAATTCTGACTTATTACCCTGAAGTAAGTGAAATTTCTGCAATTTTGCCCCCAAATAAGGGAAAATTCTGCCTTTTTGCCCCCAAATAAGGGGAATTTCAGCCTTTTTACCTCAAAATAAGGTGAATTTCTGCATTTTTGCCACAAAATATTAGGAATTTCTGCCTTTTTGCCCCAAAATAAGAAAATTTCTCCTTTTTTCCAAGAAATAAGTGAAATTTCTGCAATTTTGCCCCAAAATAAGTGAAATTTCTACAATTTTGTCCCAAAATAAGGGAAATTTCTGGAATTTTGCCCCTAAATAAGTGGAATTTCTGAGTTTTGCCCCAAAATAAAAAGAATTTCTTTTTTTTTCCCCAACATATAGAGATTTTCTGCCTTTTTGCCCCACTATTAGGGGAATTTCTGCAATTTTGCTCCAAAATACGGGGAATTTCTGCCTTTTTGCCTGAAAATAAGAAGAATGCATACCTTTTTGCCATAAAAAGTAAATTTCTTCATTTTTGCTCCAAAATAAGGGGAATTTCTGCTTTTTTGCCTCTAAATAAGTGGAATTTCTGTCTTTTTCCCCCAAAACAAAGGGAATTCCTGTCTTTTTTGCCCCAAAATAAAGAAAATTTCTGACTTATTACCCTTAAATAAGTGAAATTTCTGCAATTTTGCCCCAAAATAAAGGAAATTTTTGCCTTATTGCCCCCAAATAAAAGGAATTTCAGCCTTTTTACCTCAAAATAAGGGGAATTTCTGCATTTATGCCACAAAATATTAGGAATTTCTGCCGTTTTACCCTAAAATAAAAAAATTTCTGCTTTTTTTCCCTGAAATAAGTGAAATTTCTGCAATTTTGCCCCAAAATAAGTGAAATGTCTGCAATTTTGCCACAAAATAAGGGAAATTTCTGGAATTTTGCCCAAAAATAAGTTTAATTTCTGAGTTTTGCACCAAAATAAGGAGAATTTCTGTCTTTTTGCCCCAACATATAGGCAATTTCTGCCTTTTTGCCCCACAATTAGGGGAATTTCTTCATTTTTGCTCCAAAATAAGGGGAATTTCTGCTTTTTTGCCTCTAATTAAGTGGAATTTCTGTCTTTTTCCCCCAAAACAAAGGGAATTTCTGTCTTTTTGCCCCAAAATAAAGAAAAATTCTGACTTTTTACCCTGAAGTAAGTGAAATTTCGGCAATTTTGTCCCAAAATAAGGGAAATTTCTGCATTTTTGCCCCCAAATAAGGGGAATTTCAGACTTTTTACCTCGAAATAAGGGGAATTTCTGCATTTTTGCAACAAAATATTAGGAATTTCTGCCTTTTTGCCCCAAAATAAGGAAAATTTCTGCCTTTTTTCCCTGAAATAAGTGAAATTTCTGCAATTTTGCCCCAAAATAAGTGAAATTTCTGCATATTTGCCCCAAAATAAGTGAAATTTCTGCAATTTTGCCCCAAAATAAGGAAAATTTCTGGAATTTTGCCCCAAAATAAGTGGAATTTCTGAGTTTTGCCCCAAAATATAGAGAATTTCTGTCTTTTTGCCCCAACATATAGAGATTTTCTGCATTTTTGCCCCACAATTAGGGGAATTTCTGCAATTTTGCTCCAAAATACATGGAATTTCTGCCTTTTTGCCCGAAAATAAAAAGAATGCATACCTTTTTGCCTTAAAAAAAGGGAAATTTCTTCATTTTTGCTCCTAAATAAAGGGAATTTCTGATTTTTTGCCTCTAAATAAGTGGAATTTCTGTCTTTTTCCCCCAAAACAAAGGGAATTCCTGTCTTTTTTGCCCAAAAATAAGGAAAAATTCTGACTTATTACTCTGAAGTAAGTGAAATTTCTGCAATTTTGCCCCAAAATAAGGGAAATTTTTACTTTTTTGCTACCAAATAAAGGGAATTTCAGCCTTTTTACCTCGAAATAAGGGGAATTTCTACATTTTGCTACAAAATATTAGGAATTTCTGCCTTTTTGCCTCAATATAAGGAAAATTTCTGCCTTTTTTTCCTGAAATAAGTGAAATTTCTGCATTTTGCCCCAAAATAAGTGAAATTTCTGCATTTTGCCCCAAAATAAGTGGAATTTCTGAGTTTTGCCCCAAAATAAGAAGAATTTCTGTCTTTTTGCCCCAACATATAGAGAATTTCTGCCTTTTTGCCCCACAATTGGGGGAATTTCTGCAATTTTACTCCAAAATATGGGGAATTTCTGCCTTTTTGCCCAAAAATAAGAAGAATGCAAACATTTTTGCCATAAAAACGAAATTTCTTCATTTTTGCTCCAAAATAAGGGGAATTTCTGCTTTTGTGCCTCTAAATAAGTGGAATTTCTGTATTTTTCCCCCAAAACAAAGGGAATTCCTGTCTTTTTTGCCCCAAAATAAAGAAAATTTCTAACTTATTACCCTGAAATAAGTGAAATTTCTGCAATTTTGCCCCAAAATAAAAGAAATTTTTGCCTTATTGCCCCCAAATAAGGGGAATTTCAGCCTTTTTACCTCAAAATAAGGGGAATTTCTGCATTTATGCCTCAAAATATTAGGAATTTCTGCCTTTTTGCCCCAAAATAAGAAAATTTCTGCTTTTTTTCCCTGAAATAAGTGAAATTTCTGCAATTTTGCCTCAAAATTAGGGAAATTTCTGCCTTTTTGCCCCCAAATAAGGGGAATTTCAGCCTTTTTACCTCAAAAAAAAAGAATTTCTGCATTTTTGTCACAAAATAATAGGAATTTCTGCCTTTTTTCCCAAAATAAGGAAAACTTCTGCCTTTTTTTTTAAATAATTGAAATTTCTGCAATTTTGCCCCAAAATAAGTGAAATTTCTGCAGTTTTGCCCCAAAATAAGTGAAATTTCTGCAATTTTGCCCCAAATTAAGGGAAATTTCTGGAATTTTGCCCCAAAATAAGTGGAATTTCTGAGTTTTGCCCTAAAATAAGAAGAATGTCTGTCTTTTTGCCCCAACATATAGAGAATTTCTGCCTTTTTGCCAAACAATTAGGGGAATTTCTGCAATTTTGCTCCAAAATACAGGGAATTACTGCCTTTTTGCCCGAAAATAAGAAGAATGCATACCTTTTTGCCATAAAAATGGGGAATTTCTTCATTTTTGCTCCAAAATAAGGAAAATTTCTGCATTTTTGCCTCTAAATAAGTGGAATTTCTGTCTTTTCCCCCCAAAACAAAAGGAATTCCTTTCTTTTTTGCCCCAAAATAAGGAAAATTTCTGACTTACTACCCTGAAATAAGTGAAATTTCTGCAATTTTGCCCCAAAATAAAAAAAATTTTTTGCCTTCTTGCCCCCAAATAAGGGGAATTTCAGCCTTTTTACCTCAAAATAAGGGGAATTTCTGCATTTTTGCAACAAAATATTATTAATTTCTGCCTTTTTGCCCCAAAATAAGAAAATTTCTGCTTTTTTTTTCTGAAATAAGTGAAATTTCTGCAATTTTGCCCCAAAATAAGGGAAATTTCTGGAATTTTGCCCAAAAATAAGTGGAATTTTTGAGTTTTGCCCCAAAATAAGGAGAATTTCTGTCTTTTTGCCCCAACATATAGGGAAATTTTGCCTTTTTGCCCCACAATTAGGGGAATTTCTGCAATTTTGCTCCAAAATACGGGGAATTTCTGCCTTTTTGCCCGAAAATAAGAAGAATGCATACCTTTTTGCCATAAAAAAGAGAAATTTCTGCAATTTTGCTCCAAAATAAGGGGAATTTCTGCTTTTTTGCCTCTAAATAAGTAAAATTTCTCTCTTTTCCCCCCCAAAAAAAGGGAATTTCTGTCTTTTTGGCCCCAAAATAAAGAAAATTTCTGACTTATTACCCTGAAATAAGTGAAATTTCTGAAATTTTGCCCCAAAATGAGGGAAATTTCTCCAATTTTGCCCCAAAATAAGGGAAATTTCTGGAATTTTGCCCCAAATAAGTGGAATTTCTAAGTTTTGCCCCAAAATAAGGAGAATTTCTGTCTCTTTGCCCTAACATATAGGGAATTTCTGCCTTTTTGCACCACAATTAGGGGAATTTCTACAATTTTGCTCCAAAATACGGGGAATTTCTGCTTTTTAGCCCGAAAATAAGGGGAATGTATACCTTTTGCCACAAAAAATGGAAATTTCTTCATTTTTGCTCCAAAATAAGGGGAATTTCTGCTTTTTTGCCTCTAAATAAGTGGAATTTCTGTCTTTTTCCCTCAAAACAAAGAAAATTTCTGTCATTTTTGCCCCAAAATAAGCAAAATTTCTGACTTATTACACTGAAAATAGTGAAATTTCATCAATTTTGCCCCAAAATAAGAGAAATTTCTGCCTTTCTGCCCCTAAATAAGGGGAATTTCAGCCTTTTTACCTCATAATAAGGGGAATTTCTGCATTTTTGCCACAAAATATTAGGAATTTCTGCCTTTTTGCCCCAAAATATAGAAAATTTCTGCCTTTCTTCCCTGAAATTAGTGAAATTTCTGCAATTTTGCCCCAAAATAAGTGAAATTTCTGCAATTTTGCCCCAAAATAAGTGAAATTTCTGCAATTTTGCTCCAAATTAAGGGAAATTTCTGGAATTTTGACCCAAAATAAGTGGAATTTCTGAGTTTTGCCCCAAAATAAAAAGAATTTCTGTCTTTTTGCCCCAACATATAGAGAATTTCTGCCTTTTTGCCAAACAATTAGCGAATTTCTTCAATTTTGCTCCAAAATACAGGGAATTACTGCCTTTTTGCCCGAAAATAAGAAGAATGCATACCTTTTTGCCATAAAAATGGGGAATTTCTTCATTTTTGCTCCAAAATAAGGAAAATTTCTGCATTTTTGCCTCTAAATAAGTGGAATTTCTGTCTTTTTCCCCCAAAACAAAAGGAATTCCTTTCTTTTTTGCCCCAAAATAAGGAAAATTTCTGACTTACTACCCTGAAATAAGTGAAATTTCTGCAATTTTGCCCCAAAATAAAAAAAAAAATTTGCCTTCTTGCCCCCAAATAAGGGGAATTTCAGCCTTTTTACCTCAAAATAAGGGGAATTTCTGCATTTTTGCAACAAAATATTATTAATTTCTGCCTTTTTGCCCCAAAATAAGAAAATTTCTGCTTTTTTTCTGAAATAAGTGAAATTTCTGCAATTTTGCCCCAAAATAAGTGAAATTTCTGCAATTTTGCCCCAAAATAAGTGAAATTTCTGCAATTTTGCTCCAAATTAAGGGAAATTTCTGGAATTTTGACCCAAAATAAGTGGAATTTCTGAGTTTTGCCCCAAAATAAAAAGAATGTCTGTCTTTTTGCCCCAACATATAGAGAATTTCTGCCTTTTTGCCAAACAATTAGCGAATTTCTTCAATTTTGCTCCAAAATACAGGGAATTACTGCCTTTTTGCCCGAAAATAAGAAGAATGCATACCTTTTTGCCATAAAAATGGGGAATTTCTTCATTTTTGCTCCAAAATAAGGAAAATTTCTGCATTTTTGCCTCTAAATAAGTGGAATTTCTGTCTTTTTCCCCCAAAACAAAAGGAATTCCTTTCTTTTTTGCCCCAAAATAAGGAAAATTTCTGACTTACTACCCTGAAATAAGTGAAATTTCTGCAATTTTGCCCCAAAATAAAAAAAAAAATTTGCCTTCTTGCCCCCAAATAAGGGGAATTTCAGCCTTTTTACCTCAAAATAAGGGGAATTTCTGCATTTTTGCAACAAAATATTATTAATTTCTGCCTTTTTGCCCCAAAATAAGAAAATTTCTGCTTTTTTTCTGAAATAAGTGAAATTTCTGCAATTTTGCCCCAAAATAAGTGAAATTTCTGCAATTTTGCCCCAAAATAAGGGAAATTTCTGGAATTTTGCCCAAAAATAAGTGGAATTTTTGAGTTTTGCCCCAAAATAAGGAGAATTTCTGTCTTTTTGCCCCAACATATAGGGAAATTTAGCCTTTTTGCCCCACAATTAGAAGAATTTCTGCAATTTTGCTCCAAAATACGGGGAATTTCTGCCTTTTTGCCCGAAAATAAAAAGAATGCATACCTTTTTGCCATAAAAAAGAGAAATTTCTGCAATTTTGCTCCAAAATAATGGAAATTCCTGCTTTTTTGCCTCTAAATAAGTAAAATTTCTCTCTTTTCCCCCCCAAAAAAAGGGAATTTCTGTCTTTTTGGCCCCAAAATAAAGAAAATTTCTGACTTATTACCCTGAAATAAGTGAAATTTCTGAAATTTTGCCCCAAAATGAGGGAAATTTCTCCAATTTTGGCCCAAATTAAGGGAAATTTCTGGAATTTTGCCCCAAAATAAGTGGAATTTCTGAGTTTTGCCCCAAAATAAGGAGAATTTCTGTCTCTTTGCCCTAACATATAGGGAATTTCTGCCTTTTTGCACCACAATTAGGGGAATTTCTACAATTTTGCTTTAAAATACGGGGAATTTCTGCTTTTTAGCCCGAAAATAAGGGGAATGTATACCTTTTGCCACAAAAAAGGAAATTTCTTCATTTTTGCTCCAAAATAAGGGGAATTTCCTCTTTTTTGCCTCTAAATAAGTGGAATTTCTGTCTTTTTCCCTCAAGACAAAGAAAATTTCGGTCATTTTTGCCCCAAAATAAGCAAAATTTCTGACTTATTACACTGAAAATAGTGAAATTTCATCAATTTTGCCCCAAAATAAGAGAAATTTCTGCCTTTCTGCCCCTAAATAAGGGGAATTTCAGCCTTTTTACCTCAAAATAAGGGGAATTTCTGCATTTTTGCCACAAAATATTAGGAATTTCTGCCTTTTTGCCCCAAAATAAGGAAAATTTCTGCCTTTCTTCCCTGAAATAAGTGAAATTTCTGCAATTTTGCCCTAAAATAAGTGAAATTTCTGCAATTTTTCTCCAAAACAAGAAAAATTTCTGGAATTTTGCCCCAAAATATGTGAAATTTCTGAGTTTTGCCCCATAATAAGAAGAATTTCTGTCTTTTTGCCCCAACATATAGGGAATTTCTGCCTTTTGGCCCCACATTTAGGGGAATTTCTGCAATTTTGCTCCAAAATACGGGAAATTTCTGCCTTTTTGCCTGAAAATAAGAAGAATGCATTCCTTTTTGCCATAAAAAAGGGAAATTTCTTCATTTTTGCTCCAAATTAAGGGGAATTTCTGCTTTATTGCCTCTAAATAAGTAATATTTCTATCTTTTTCCTACAAAACAAAAAGAATTTCTGTCTTTTTTGCCGCAAATAAGAAAAATTTCTGACTTATTACCCTGAAATAAGTGAAATTTCTGCAATTTTTTCCAAAAAAAAAAGAAATTTCTGCCTTTTTGCACCCAAATAAGGGGAATTCCAGCTTTTTTACCTCAAAATAAGGGGAATTTCTGCATTTTTGCCACAAAATATGAGAAATTTCTGCCTTTTTGCCCCAAAATAAGAAAATTTCTGCTTTTTTTCTCTGAAATAAGTGAAATTTCTGCAATTTTGCCCCAAAATAAGAGAAATTTTTGAAGTTTTGCCCCAAAATAAGTGAAATTTCTGCAATTTTTCTCCAAAATAAGAAAAATTTCTGGAATATTGCCCCAAAATATGTGAAATTTCTGAGTTTTGCCCCAAAATAAGGAGAAATTCTGTCTTTTTGCCCCAACATATAGGGAATTTCTGCCTTTTGGCCCCACATTTAGGGGAATTTCTGCAATTTTGCTCCAAAATACAGGAAATTTCTTCCTTTTTGTCCGAAAATAAGAAGAATGCATACCTTTTTGCCATAAAAAAGGGAAATTTCTTCATTTTTGCTCCAAAATAAGGGGAATTTCTGCTTTTTTGCCTCAAAATAAGTGGAATTTCTGTCTTTTCTCCCCAAAACAAAGGGAATTTCTGTAATTTTTGCCCCAAAACAAGAAAAATTTCTGACTTATTACCCTGAAATAAGTGAAATTTCTGCAATTTTACCCCAAAATAAGGGAAATTTCTGCATTTTTGCTCCCAAATAAGAGGATTTTCAGCCTTTTTACCTCAAAATAAGGGGAATTTCTGCATTTTTGCCACAACATATGTGAAATTTCTGCCTTTTTGCCCCACAATCAGAAAAATTCTAATTTTTTCCCTGAAATAAGTGAAATTTCTGCAATTTTGCCCCAATATAAGTGAAATTTCTGCAATTTTGCCCCAAAATAAGGGAAATTTCTGGAATTTTGCCCCAAAATAAGTGGAATTTTAGAGTTTTACCCCAAAATAAGGAGAATTTCTGTCTTTTTGCCCAAACATATAGGGAATTTCTGCATTTTTGCCCCACAATTAGAGGAATTTCTGCAATTTTGCTGCAAAATACGGGGAATTTCTGCCTTGTTGCCTGAAAATAAGAAGAATGCATTCCTTTTTGCCATAAAAAAGATAAATTTCTTCATTTTTGCTCCAAAATATGGGGAATTTCTGCTTTATTGTCTCGAAATAAGTAAAATTTCTGTCTTTTTCCCACAAAACAATGGGAATTTCTGTCTTTTTTGCCGCAAAATAAGAAAAATTTTTGACTTATTATCCTGAAATAAGTGAAATTTCTGCAATTTTGCCCCAAAATAAAGGAAATTTCTGCCTTTTTTCCCCCAAATAAGGGGAATTTCAGCCTCTTTGCCTCAAAATAAGGGGAATTTCTGCATTTTTGCCACAAAATATTAGAAATTTCTGCCTTTCTGCCCCAAAATAAGGAAAATTTCTGACTTTTTGCCCTGAAATGAAATAAATTTCTAAAATTTTCCCCAAAATAAGGGAAATGTCTGCTTTTTGCCACAAAATAAGAGGAATTTCTTACCTTTTGCCCCTAAATAAGGGGAATTTCAGCCTTTTTACCTTAAAATAATGGGAATTTCTGCATTTTTCCCCAAAATATGGGAAATTTCTGCATTTTGCCCAAAATAAGAAAAATTTCTGCAATTTTGTACCAAAATAAAAGAAATTTCTGCCTTTTTGCCCCCAAATAAGGGGAATTTCAGCCTTTTTACCTCAAAATAAGGGGAATTTCTGCTTTTTTGCCACAAAATATTAGGAATTTCTGCCTTTTTGCCCCAAAATAAGAAAAATTTCTGCAATTTTGTACCAAAATAAAAGAAATTTCTGCCTTTTTGACCCAAAATAAGAAAATTTCTGCTTTTTTCTGAAATAAGTGAAATTTCTGCAATTTTGCCCCAAAATAAGTGAAATTTCTGAGTTTTGCCCCACAATAAGGAGAATTTCTGTCTTTTTGCCCCAACATATAGAAAATTTCTGCCTCTTGGCCCCACAATTAGGGGAATTTCTGCAATTTTGCTCCAAAATACGGGGAATTTCTGCCTTTTTGCCCGAAAATAAGAAGAATGCATACCTTTTTGCCATAAAAAATGGAAATTTCTTCATTTTTGCTCCAAAATAAGTGGAATTTCTGCTTTTTTGCCTCTAAATAAGAGGAATTTCTGTCTTTCTCCCCCAAAACAAAAGGAATTTCTGTCTTTTTTACCCCAAAATAAGGAAAATTTCTGACTTATTACTTTGAAGTAAGTGAAATTTCTGCAATTTTGCCCCAAAATAAGGGAAATTTCTGACTTTTTGCCCCCAAATAAGGGGAATTTCAGCCTTTTTACCTCAAAATAAGGGGAATTTCTGCATTTTGCCACAAAATATTAGGAATTTCTGCCTTTCTGCCCCAAAATAAGGAAAATTTCTGACTTTTTGCCCTGAAATAAGTTAAATTTCTAAAATTTTTCCCAAAAACAAGGGAAATATCTACTTTTGGCACCAAAATAATGAGAATTTCTTACTTTTTGCCCCCAAATAATAGGAATTTCAGCCTTTTTACCTCAAAATAAAAGGAATTTCTGCATTTTTGCCCCAAAATATGGGAAATTTCTGCCTTTTTGCCCAAAATAAGAAAAATTTCTGCAATTTTGTACCAAAATAAAAGAAATTTCTACGTTTTTGCCTCCAAATAAGAAAAATTCTTCATTTTATCCTTGAAATAAGTGAAATTTCTGCAATTTGCCCCAACATAAGTGAAATTTCTGCAATTTTGCCCCAAAATAAGGGAAATTTCTGGAATTTTGCCCCAAAATAAGTGGAATTTCTGAGTTTTGCCCCAAAATAATGAGAATTTCTGTCTTTTTGCCCCAACATATAGGGAATTTCTGACTTTTTGC
Source organism: Micromys minutus (assembly GCF_963924665.1). Taxonomy (NCBI): domain Eukaryota; kingdom Metazoa; phylum Chordata; class Mammalia; order Rodentia; family Muridae; genus Micromys; species Micromys minutus. Next base: position 314,043 of record NW_027667771.1, read on the forward strand.
CCCACAATTAGGGGAATTTCTGCAATTTTGCCCCAAAATACAGGGAATTTCTGCCTTTGTGTCCAAAATAAGAAGAATGCATACCTTTTTGCCACAAAATAGGGAAATTTCTGCAATTTTGCTCCACAATAAGGGGAATTTCTGCTTTTTTGCCTCTAAATAAGTGGAATTACTCTCTTTTCTCCCCAAAACAAAGGGAATTTCTGTCTTTTTTGTCCCAAAATAAAAAAAAAATTTCTGACTTATTACCCTGAAATAAGTGAAATTTCTGCAATTTTGCCTCAAAATAAGAGAAATTTCTGCCTTTTTGCCCCAAAATATGGGAAATTTCTGCCTTTTTGCCCCAAAATACGAAAAATTTCTGCAATTTTGTACCAAAATAAAAGAAATTTCTGCTTTTTTGCCCCAAAATAAGAAAATTTGTGCTTTTTTTCTGAAATAAGTGAAATTTCTGCAATTTTGCCTCAAAATAATTGAAATTTCTGAGTTTTTCTCCTAAATAAGGAGAATTTCTGTCTTTTTGCCCCAACATATAGGGAATTTCTGCCATTTTGCCCCAAAATTAGAGGAATTTCTTCAATTTTGCTCCAAAATACGGGGAATTTCTGCCTTTTTGCCTGAAAATAAGAGGAATGCATACCTTTTTGCCATAAAAAAGGGAAATCTCCTCATTTTTGCTCCAAAATAAGGGGAATTTCTGCATTTTTGCCTCTAAATAAGTAAAATTTCTGTCTTTTTCCCACAAAACAAAGGGAATTTTTGTGTTTTTGCTTCAAAATAAGAAAAATTTCTGACTTATTACCCTGAAATAAGTGAAATTTCTTCAATTTTGCCCCAAATTAAAAGAAATTTCTGCCTTTTTGCCCCCAAATAAGGGGAATTTCAGCCTTTTTACCTCAAAATAAAAGGAATTTCTGCATTTTTGCCACAAAATATTAGGAATTTCTGCCTTTGTGCCCCAAAATAAGAAAAATTTCTGACTTTTTGCCCTGAAATAAGTTAAATTTCTAAAATTTTTCCCCAAAATATGGGAAATGTCTGCTTTTTGCCCCAAAATAAGGGGAATTTCTTACTTTTTGCCCCCAAAATAAGGGGAATTTCAGCCTTTTTACCTCAAAATAAGGGGAATTTCTGCATTTTAGCCCCAAAATATGGAAAATTTCTGCTTTTTGGCCCAAAATAAGAAAAATTTCTGCAATTTTGTACCAAAATTATAGAAATCTCTGCCTTTTTGCCCCCTAATAAGGGGAATTTCAGCCTTTTTACCTCAAAATAAGGGGAATTTCTGCATTTTTGCCCTAAAATATGGGAAATTTCTGCCTTTTTGCCCCAAAATAAGAAAAATTTCTTCAATTTTGTACCAAAATGAAAGAAATTTCTGCCTTTTTGCCCGAAAATAAGAAAATTTCTGCTTTTTTTCTGAAATAAGTGAAATTTCTGCAATTTTGCCCCAAAATAAGTGAAATTTCTGAGTTTTGCCCCACAATAAGGAGAATTTCTGTCTTTTTGCCCCAACATATAGAAAATTTCTGCCTCTTTGCCCCACAATTAGGGGAATTTCTGCAATTTTGCTCCAAAATACGGGGAATTTCTGCCTTTTTGCCCGAAAATAATAAGAATGCATACCTTTATGCCATAAAAAATGGAAATTTCTTCATTTTGGCCCCAAAATAAGGGGAATTTCTGCTTTTTTGCCTCTAAATAAGTGGAATTTCTGTCTTTCTCCCCCAAAACAAAAGGAATTTCTGTCTTTTTTACCCCAAAATAAGGAAAATTTCTGACTTATTACTTTGAAGTAAGTGAAATGTCTGCAATTTTGCCCCAAAATAAGGGAAATTTCTGACTTTTTGCCCCCAAATAAGGGGAATTTCAGCCTTTTTACCTCAAAATAAGGGGAATTTCTGCATTTTGCCACAAAATATTAGGAATTTCTGCCTTTCTGCCCCAAAATAAGGAAAATTTCTGACTTTTTGCCCTGAAATAAGTTAAATTTCTAAAATTTTTCCCAAAAACAAGGGAAATGTCTGCTTTTGGCACCAAATTAATGGGAATTTCTTACTTTTGCCCCCAAATAATAGGAATTTCAGCCTTTTTACCTCAAAATAAAAGGAATTTCTGCATTTTTACCCCAAAATATGGGAAATTTCTGCCTTTTTGCCCAAAATAAGAAAAATTTCTGCAATTTTGTACCAAAATAAAAGAAATTTCTACGTTTTTGCCTCCAAATAAGAAAAATTCTTCATTTTATCCTTGAAATAAGTGAAATTTCTGCAATTTGCCCCAAAATAAGTGAAATTTCTGCAATTTTGCCCCAAAATAAGGGAAATTTCTGGAATTTTGCCCCAAAATAAGTGGAATTTCTGAGTTTTGCCCCAAAATAATGAGAATTTCTGTCTTTTTGCCCCAACATATAGGGATTTTCTGCCTTTTTGCCCCACAATTAGGGGAATTTCTGAAATTTTGCTCCAAAATATGAGGAATTTCTGCCTTTTTTGCCCGAAAATAAAAAGAATGCATACCTTTTTGCCATAAAAAAGGGAAATTTCTGAAATTTTGTTCCAAAATAAGGGCAATTTCTGCTTTTTTGCCTTTAAATAAGTGGAATTTATGTCTTTTTTTCCCAAAACAAAGGGAATTTCTGTCTTTTTTGCCCCAAAATAAGGAAAATTTCTGAATTATTACCCTGAAATAAGTGATGTTTCTGCAATTTTGCCCCAAAATAAGAGAAATTTCTGCCTTTTTGCCTCCAAGTAAGGGAAATTTTAGCCTATTTCCTTCAAAATAAGGGGAATTTCTGCATTTTTGCCCCAAAATATGGGAAATTTCTGCCTTTTGGCCCCAAAATAAGAAAAATTTCTGCAATTTTGTACCAAAATAAAAAAATTTCTGCCTTTTGCCCCAAATTAAGAAAATTTCTGCTTTTTTTCTGAAATAAGTGAAATTTCTGCAATTTTGCCCCAAAATAAGGGAAATTTCTGCCTTTTTGCCCCCAAATACGGGGAATTTCAGCCATTTTACCTCAAAATAAGGGGAATTTCTGCATTTTTGCACCAAAATATGGGAAATTTCTGACTTTTTGCCTCAAAAAAAAAAAGAAAATTTCTTCTTTTTTCCATGAAATAAGTGAAATTTCTGCAATTTTGCCCCAAAATAAGTGAAATTTCTGCAATTTTGCCACAAAATAAAAGAAATTTCTGGAATTATGCTCCAAAATAAGTGGAATTTCTGAGTTTTGCCCCAAAATAAAGAGAATTTCTGATTTTTGCCCCAAAATATAGGGAATTTCTGACTTTTTGCCCCACAATTATGGGAATTTCTGAAATTTTGCTCCAAATTACAGGGAATTTCTGCCTTTTTGCCCAAAAATAAAAAGAATGCATACCTTTTTGCCATAAAAAAGGGAAATTTCTGCAATTTTGCTCCAAAATAAAAGGAATTTCTGCTTTTTTGCCTCTAAATAAGTGGAATTTCTGTCTTTTTCCCGCAAAACAAAGAGAATTTCTGTCTTTTTTGCTCCAAAATAAGAAAAATTTCTGACTTATTACCCTGAAATAAGTGAAATTTCTGCAATTTTGCCCCAAAATTAGAGAAATTTCTGCCTTTTTGCCCCCAAATAAGAGGAATTTCAGTCTTTTTACCTCAAAATAAGGGGAATTTCTGCATTTTTGCCACAAAATATTAGGAATTTCTGCATTTTGCACAAAATAAGGAAAATTTCTGTTTTTTTTCTCTGAAATAAGTGAAATTTCTGCAATTTTGCCCCAAAATAACTGAAATTTCTTCAATTTTGCCCCAAAATTAGGGAAATTTCTGGAATTTTGCCCCAAAATACGTGCAATTTCTGAGTTTTGCCCCAAAATAAGGAGAATTTCTGTCTTTTTGCCCCAACATATAGGCAATTTCTGCCTTTTTGCCCCACAATTAAGGGAATTTCTGCAATTTTGCTCAAAAATAAAGGGAATTTCTGCTTTTTAGCCTGAAAATAAGGAGAATGTATACCTTTTGCCACAAAAAAGAAAAATTCATTTTTGCTCAAAAATAAAAGGAATTTCTGCTTTTTTGCTTCCAAAAATGTGGAATTTCTGTCTTTTTCCCCTAAAAACAAAGGGAATTTCTGTCTTTTTTGCCCCAAAATTAAGAAAATTTCTGACTTATTACCCTGAAATAAGTGAAATTTCTGAAATTTTGCCCCAAAATAAGGGAAATTTCTGCCTTTTTCCCCCCAAATAAGGGGAATTTCAGCCTTTTTACCTCAAGATAATGATAATTTCTGCATTTTTGCCCCAAAATATGGGATATTTCTGCCTTTTTGCCCCAAAATAAGAAAAATGTCTGCAATTTTCTACCAAGAGAAAAGAAATTTCTGCCTTTTTGCCCCAAAATAAGAAATTTCTGCTTTTTTTCCTGAAATAAGTGAAATTTCTGCAATTTTGCCCCAAAATAAAGGAAATTTCTGGAATTTTGCCCCAAAATAAGTGGAATTTCTGAGTTTTGCCCCAAAATAAGGAGTATTTCTGTCTTTTTGCCCCAACATATAGGGAATTTCTGCCTTTTTGCCCCACAATTAGGGGAATTTCTGCAATTTTGCTCCAAAATACGGAAAATTTCTGCCTTTTTGCTGGAAAATAAGAAGAATGCATAACTTTTTGCCATAAAAAAGGGAAATTTTTTCATTTTTGCTCCAAAATAAGGGGAATTTCTGCTTTTTTGCTTCTAAATAAGTAGAATTTCTATCTTTTTCCCCCAAACAAAGGGAATATCTGTCCTTTTTGCCCCAAAATAAGGAATATTTCTGATTATTACCCTGAAATAAGTGAAATTTCTGCAATTTTGCCCCAAAATGAGAGAAAATTTCTGCTTTTTTGCCCCCAAATAAGGGGAATGTCAGCCTTTTTACCTCAAAATAAAGGGAATTTCGGCATTTTTGCTACAAAATATTAGGAATTTCTGCCTTTTTGCCCCAAAAGAAGAGAAATTTCTGGAATTTTGCCCCAAAATAAGTGGAATTTCTGAGTTTTGCCCCAAAATAAGGAGAATTTCTGTCTTTTTGACCCAACATATAGGGAATTTCTGCCTTTTTGCCCCACAATTAGGGGAATTTCTGCAATTTTGCTATAAAATACGGGGACTTTCTGCCTTTTTGCCCGAAAATAAGAAGAATGCATTTTTTTTGGCATAAAAAAGGGAAATTTCTTTATTTTTGCTCCAAAATAAGGGGAATATCTGCTTTTTTGCCACAAAATATGAGAAATTACTGCCTTTTTGCCCCAAAATGAGACAAATTCTGCTTTTTTTCCCAGAAATAAGTGAAATTTCTGCAATTTTGCCCCAAAATAAGTGAAATTTCTGCAATTTTGCCCCAAAATAAGGGAAATTTCTGGAATTTTGCCACAAAATACGGGGAATTTCTGCCTTTTTGCCTGAAAATAAGAAGAATGCATTACTTTTTGCCATAAAAAAGAAAAATTTCCTCATTTTTGCTCCAAAATAAGAGGAATTTCTGCTTTTTTGCGTATAATAAGTAAAATTTCTGTCTTTTTCCCACAAAACAAAGAAAATTTCTGTCTTTTTTGCCGCAAAATAAGAAAAATTTTTGACTTATTACCCTGAAATAAGTGAAATTTCTGCAATTTTGCCCCAAAATAAGGGAAATTTCTGCCTTTTTGCCCCAAAATAAGAAAATTTCTGCTTTTTTCCCCTGAAATAAGTGAAATTTCTGCACTTTTGCCCCAAAATAAGTGAAATTTTTGCAATTTTGCCCCAAAATAAGTGGAATTTCTGAGTTTTGCCCCAAAATAAGGAGAATTTCTGTCTTTTTGCCCTAACATATAGGGAATTTCTGCCTTTTTTCCCCACAATTAGGGAAATTTCTGCAATTTTGCTCCAAAATACAGGGAACTTCTGCCTTTTTATTCAAAATAAGAAGAATTCATACCTTTTTGCCACAAAAAAGGGAAATTTCTGCAATTTTGCTCCAAAATAAGGTGAATTTCTGCTTTTTTGCCTCTAAAAGTGGAATTACTCTCTTTTCCCCCCAAAACAAAGGGAATTTCTGTCTTTTTTGTCCCAAAATAAAAAAAATTTCTGACTTATTACCCTGAAATAAGTGAATTTTCTGAAATTTTGCCTCAAAATAAGGGAAATTTCTGCTTTTTTGCCCCCAAATAAGGGGAATTTCAGCCTTTTTACCTCAAAATAAGGGGAATTTCTGCATTTTTGCCCAAAAATATGGGAAAGTTCTGCCTTTTTGCCCCAAAATAAGAAAAATTTCTGCAATTTTGTACTAAAATAAAAGTAATTTCTGCCTTTTTGCCCCAAAATAAGAAAATTTCTGCTTTTTTTTACTGAAATAAGTGAAATTTCTGCAATTTTGCCCAAAAATAAGTGAAATTTCTGAGTTTTGCCCCACAATAAGGAGCATTTCTGTCTTTTTGCCCCAACATATAGGGAATTTCTGCCTTTTTCCCCACAATTAGAGGAATTTCTGCAATTTTGCTCCAAAATACGGGGAATTTCTGCCTTTTTGCCCGAAAATAAGAATGCATACCTTTTTGCCATAAAAAAGGGAAATTTCTTCATTTTTGCTCCAAAATAAGGGGAATTTCTTCTTTTTTGCCTCTAAATAAGTGCAATTTCTATCTTTTTCCCCCAAAACAGAGGGAATTTCTGTATTTTTTGCCCCAAAATAAGGAAAATTTCTGAAGTATTACCCTGTAATAAGTGAAATTTCTGCAATTTTGCCCCAAAATAAGGGAAATTTCTGCCTTTTTGCCCCCAAATAAGGGGAATTTCATCCTTTTTACCTCAAAATAAGGGGAATTTCTGCATTTTTGCCACAAAATATTAAGAATTTCTGGCTTTTTGCCCCAAAATAAAAAAATTTTCTGCTTTTTTCCCTGAAATAAGTGAAATTTCTGCAATTATGCCCCAAAATAAGTGAAATTTCTGCAATTTTGCCCCGAAATAAGGGAATTTTCTGGAATTTTGCCCCAAAATAAGTGGAATTTCAGAGTTTTGCCCCAAATAAGGAGAATTTCTGTATTTTTGCCCAAACATATAGGGAATTTCTGCCTTTTTGCCCCACAATTAGGGGATTTTCTGCAATTTTGCTCCAAAATAAAGGGAATATCTGCTTTTTAGCCTGAAAATAAGGGGAATGTATACCTTCTGCCACAAAAAAGAGAAATTTCTTCATTTTTGCTCCAAAATAAAAGGAATTTCTGCTTTTTTGCCTCTAAAAATGTGGAATTTCTGTCTTTTTCCCCTAAAAACAAAGGGAATTTCTGTCTTTTTTGCCCCAAATAAGGAAAATTTCTGACTTATTATTCTGAAATAAGTGAAATTTCTGAAATTTTGCCCCAAAATAAGGGAAATTTCTGCCTTTTTGCCCCCAAATAAGGGGAATTTCAGCCTTTTTACCTCAAGATAATGGGAATTTCTGCATTTTTGCCCCCAAATACGGGGAATTTCAGCCTTTTTAAATCAAAACAAGGGGAATTTCTGCATTTTTGCCCCAAATATGGGAAATTTCTGCCTTTTTGCCCCAAAATAAGAAAATTTCTGCTTTTTTCCATGAAATAAGTGAAATTTCTGCAATTTTGCCCCAAAATAAGTGAAATTTCTGCAATTTTGCTTCAAAATAAGGGAAATTTCTGGAATTTTGCCTCAAAATAAGTGGAATTTCTAAGTTTTGCCCTAAAATAAGGAGAATTTCGGTCTTTTTGGCCCCCAAATAAGGGGAATTTCAGCCTTTTTACCTCAAAATAAAGGGAATTTCTGCATTTTTGCCACAAAATATTAGGAATTTCTGAATTTTTGCCCCAAAATAAGGGAAATTTCTGTATTTTGCCCCAAAATAAGTGGAATTTCTGAGTTTTGCCCCATAATTTGGAGAATTTCTGCCTTTTTGCCCCAACATATAGGGAATTTCTACCTTTTTGCCCGACAATTAGGGGAATTTCTGCAATTTTGCTCTAAAATACGAGGAATTTCTGCCTTTTTGCCCGAAAATAAGAAGAATGCATACCTTTTTGCCATAAAAAGGGAAATTTCTTCATTTTTGCTCCAAAATAAGGGGAATTTCTGCTTTTTGCCTCTAAATAAGTGGAACTTCTGTCTTTGTCCCCCAAAACAAAAAGAATTTCTGTCTTTTTTGCCCCAAAATATATAAAATTCTGATTTATTACTTTGAAGTAAGTGAAATTTCTGCAATTTTGCCCCAAAATAATGTAAATTTCTCCTTTTTTGCCCCCAAATAAAGGGAATTTCCGCCTTTTTACCTCAAAATAAGGAGAATTTCGGCATTTTTGCTACAAAATATTAGGAATTTCTGCCTTTTTGCCCGAAAAGAAGGGAAATTTCTGGAATTTTGCCCAAGATAAGTGGAATTTCTGAGTTTTGCCCCAAAATAAAGAGAATTTCTGTCTTTTTGACCCAACATGTAGGGAATTTCTGCCTTTTTCCCCCACAATTAGGGGATTTCTGCAATTTTGCTATAAAATACGGTGAATTTTTGCCTTTTTGCCCGAAAATAAGAAGAATGCATACCTTTTTGCCATAAAAAGGGAAATTTCTTCATTTCTGCTCCAAAATAAGTGGAATTTCTGCTTATTTCCTCTAAATAAGTGGAATTTCTGTCTTTTTCCCTAAAACAAAAGGAATTTCTGTTTTTTTTACCCCAAAATAAGGAAAATTTCTGACTTATTACTTTGAAGTAAGTGAAATTTCTGCAATTTTGCCCCAAAATAAGGGAAATTTCTGCTTTTTGCCCCCAAATAAGGGGAATTTCAGCCTTTTTACCTCAAAATAAGGGGGATTTCAGCATTATTGCCACAAAATATTAGGAATTTCTACCTTTCTGCCCCAAAATAAGGAAAATATCTGACTTTTTGCTCTGAAATAAGTTAAATTTCTAAAATTTTTCCCGAAAATAAGGGAAATGTCTGTTTTTGGCACCAAAATAATGGGAATTTCTTACTTTTTGCCCCCAAATAATAGGAATTTCAGCCTTTTTACCTCAAAATAAAAGGAATTTCTGCATTTTTGCCCAAAAATATGGTAAATTTCTGCCTTTTTGCCCAAAATAAGAAAAATTTCTGCAATTTTGAACCAAAATAAAAGAAATTTCTGCCTTTATGCCTCAAAATAAGAAAATTTCTGCATTTTTTTCCCTGAAATAAGTGAAATTTCTGCAATTTTGCTCCAAAATAAGTGAAATTTCTGCTATTTTGTCCCAAAATAAGGGAAATTTCTGGAATTTTGCCCCAAAATAAGTGGAATTTCTGAGTTTTGCCCCAAAATAGGAGAATTTCTGTCTTTTTGCGCCAACATATAGGGAATTTCTGCCTTTTTGCCCCACAATTAGGGGATTTCTGAAATTTTGCTCCAAAATACGAGGAATTTCTGCCTTTTTGCCCGAAAATAAAAGAATGCATAATTTTTTGCCATAAAAAAGGGAAATATCTTCATTTTTGCTCCAAAATAAGGGGAATTTCTGCTTTTTTGCCTCTAAATAAGTGGAATTTCTGTCTTTTTCCCCCAAAACAAAGAGAATTTCTATTTTTTGGCCCCAAAATAAGGAAAATTTCTGACTTATTACCCTGAAATAGATGAAGTTTCTGAAATTTTGCCCCAAAATAAGAGAAATTTCTGACTTTTTGCCTCCAAATAAGGGGAATTTGAGCATTTTTACCTCAAAATAAAGGGAATTTCTGCATTTTTGCCCCAAAATATGGGAAATTTCTTCCTTTTGGCCCCAAAATAAGAAAAATTTCTGCAATTTTGTACAAAAATAAAAAAAAATTTCTGCCTTTTTGCACCAAAATAAGAAAATTTCTGCTTTTTTTAAAATAATTGAAATTTCTGCAATTTGCCCCAAAATAAGTGTAATTTCTGAGTTTTGCCCCAAAATAAGAATTTCTGTCTTTTTGCCCCAACATATAGGGAATTTCTGCATTTTTGCCCAACAATTAGGGGAATTTCAGCAATTTTGCTTTAAAATACGGGGAATTTCTGCCTTTTTGTCCGAAAATGAGAAGAATGCATACCTTTTTGCCATAAAAAAGGGAAATTTCTTCATTTTTGCTCCAAAATAAGGGGAATTTCTGCTTTTTTGCCTCTAAATAAGAGAAATTTCTGTCCTTTTCCCGCAAAACAAAGGGAATTTCTGTCTTTTTTGCCCCAAAATAAGGAAAATTTCTGACTTTTTACCCTTAAATAAGTGAAATTTCTGCAATTTTGCGCCAAAATATGGGAAATTTCTGCCTTTTGCCCCAAAATAAGAAAATTTCTGCTTTTTTCCATGAAATAAGTGAAATTTCTGCAATTTTGCCCCAAAATAAATGGCATTTCTGAGTTTTGCCCCAAAATAAGGAGACTTTCTGTCTTTTTGCCCCAACATATAGGGAATTTCTGCCTTTTTGCCCCAAAATTAGGGGAATTTCTGCAATTTTGCTCCTAAATACGAGGAATTTCTGCCTTTTGTCCGAAAATAAGAAGAATGCATACCTTTTTGCCATAAAAAAGGGAAATTTCTGCAATTTTGCTCCAAAATAAGGGGAATTGCTGCTTTTTTGCCTCTAAATAAGTGGAATTTCTGTCTTATTCCCCAAAACAAAAAGAATTTCTGTCTTTTTTGCCCCAAAATAAGGAAAATTTCTGACTTATTACTCTGAAATAAGTGAAATTTCTGCAATTTTGCCCCAAAATAATAGAAATTTCTGCCTTTTTGCCCCCAAATAAGGGGAATTTCAGCCTTTCTACCTCAAAATAAGGGGAATTTCTGCATTTTTGCCACAAAATATTAAGAATTTCTGGCTTTTTGCCCCAAAATAAAAAAATTTTCTGCTTTTTTCCCTGAAATAAGTGAAATTTCTGCAATTATGCCCCAAAATAAGTGAAATTTCTGCAATTTTGCCCCGAAATAAGGGAATTTTCTGGAATTTTGCCCCAAAATAAGTGGAATTTCAGAGTTTTGCCCCAAATAAGGAGAATTTCTGTATTTTTGCCCAAACATATAGGGAATTTCTGCCTTTTTGCCCCACAATTAGGGGATTTTCTGCAATTTTGCTCCAAAATAAAGGGAATATCTGCTTTTTAGCCTGAAAATAAGGGGAATGTATACCTTCTGCCACAAAAAAGAGAAATTTCTTCATTTTTGCTCCAAAATAAAAGGAATTTCTGCTTTTTTGCCTCTAAAAATGTGGAATTTCTGTCTTTTTCCCCTAAAAACAAAGGGAATTTCTGTCTTTTTTGCCCCAAATAAGGAAAATTTCTGACTTATTATTCTGAAATAAGTGAAATTTCTGAAATTTTGCCCCAAAATAAGGGAAATTTCTGCCTTTTTGCCCCCAAATAAGGGGAATTTCAGCCTTTTTACCTCAAGATAATGGGAATTTCTGCATTTTTGCCCCCAAATACGGGGAATTTCAGCCTTTTTAAATCAAAACAAGGGGAATTTCTGCATTTTTGCCCCAAATATGGGAAATTTCTGCCTTTTTGCCCCAAAATAAGAAAATTTCTGCTTTTTTCCATGAAATAAGTGAAATTTCTGCAATTTTGCCCCAAAATAAGTGAAATTTCTGCAATTTTGCTTCAAAATAAGGGAAATTTCTGGAATTTTGCCTCAAAATAAGTGGAATTTCTAAGTTTTGCCCTAAAATAAGGAGAATTTCGGTCTTTTTGGCCCCCAAATAAGGGGAATTTCAGCCTTTTTACCTCAAAATAAAGGGAATTTCTGCATTTTTGCCACAAAATATTAGGAATTTCTGAATTTTTGCCCCAAAATAAGGGAAATTTCTGTATTTTGCCCCAAAATAAGTGGAATTTCTGAGTTTTGCCCCATAATTTGGAGAATTTCTGCCTTTTTGCCCCAACATATAGGGAATTTCTACCTTTTTGCCCGACAATTAGGGGAATTTCTGCAATTTTGCTCTAAAATACGAGGAATTTCTGCCTTTTTGCCCGAAAATAAGAAGAATGCATACCTTTTTGCCATAAAAAGGGAAATTTCTTCATTTTTGCTCCAAAATAAGGGGAATTTCTGCTTTTTGCCTCTAAATAAGTGGAACTTCTGTCTTTGTCCCCCAAAACAAAAAGAATTTCTGTCTTTTTTGCCCCAAAATATATAAAATTCTGATTTATTACTTTGAAGTAAGTGAAATTTCTGCAATTTTGCCCCAAAATAATGTAAATTTCTCCTTTTTTGCCCCCAAATAAAGGGAATTTCCGCCTTTTTACCTCAAAATAAGGAGAATTTCGGCATTTTTGCTACAAAATATTAGGAATTTCTGCCTTTTTGCCCGAAAAGAAGGGAAATTTCTGGAATTTTGCCCAAGATAAGTGGAATTTCTGAGTTTTGCCCCAAAATAAAGAGAATTTCTGTCTTTTTGACCCAACATGTAGGGAATTTCTGCCTTTTTCCCCCACAATTAGGGGATTTCTGCAATTTTGCTATAAAATACGGTGAATTTTTGCCTTTTTGCCCGAAAATAAGAAGAATGCATACCTTTTTGCCATAAAAAGGGAAATTTCTTCATTTCTGCTCCAAAATAAGTGGAATTTCTGCTTATTTCCTCTAAATAAGTGGAATTTCTGTCTTTTTCCCTAAAACAAAAGGAATTTCTGTTTTTTTTACCCCAAAATAAGGAAAATTTCTGACTTATTACTTTGAAGTAAGTGAAATTTCTGCAATTTTGCCCCAAAATAAGGGAAATTTCTGCTTTTTGCCCCCAAATAAGGGGAATTTCAGCCTTTTTACCTCAAAATAAGGGGGATTTCAGCATTATTGCCACAAAATATTAGGAATTTCTACCTTTCTGCCCCAAAATAAGGAAAATATCTGACTTTTTGCTCTGAAATAAGTTAAATTTCTAAAATTTTTCCCGAAAATAAGGGAAATGTCTGTTTTTGGCACCAAAATAATGGGAATTTCTTACTTTTTGCCCCCAAATAATAGGAATTTCAGCCTTTTTACCTCAAAATAAAAGGAATTTCTGCATTTTTGCCCAAAAATATGGTAAATTTCTGCCTTTTTGCCCAAAATAAGAAAAATTTCTGCAATTTTGAACCAAAATAAAAGAAATTTCTGCCTTTATGCCTCAAAATAAGAAAATTTCTGCATTTTTTTCCCTGAAATAAGTGAAATTTCTGCAATTTTGCTCCAAAATAAGTGAAATTTCTGCTATTTTGTCCCACAATAAGGGAAATTTCTGGAATTTTGCCCCAAAATAAGTGGAATTTCTGAGTTGTGCCCCAAAATAGGAGAATTTCTGTCTTTTTCCCCCAACATATAGGGAATTTCTGCCTTTTTGCCCCACAATTAGGGGATTTCTGAAATTTTGCTCCAAAATACGAGGAATTTCTGCCTTTTTGCCCGAAAATAAAAGAATGCATAATTTTTTGCCATAAAAAAGGGAAATTTCTTCATTTTTGCTCCAAAATAAGGGGAATTTCTGCTTTTTTGCCTCTAAATAAGTGGAATTTCTGTCTTTTTCCCCCAAAACAAAGAGAATTTCTATTTTTTGGCCCCAAAATAAGGAAAATTTCTGACTTATTACCGTGAAATAGATGAAGTTTCTGAAATTTTGCCCCAAAATAAGAGAAATTTCTGACTTTTTGCCTCCAAATAAGGGGAATTTGAGCATTTTTACCTCAAAATAAAGGGAATTTCTGCATTTTTGCCCCAAAATATGGGAAATTTCTTCCTTTTGGCCCCAAAATAAGAAAAATTTCTGCAATTTTGTACAAAAATAAAAAAAAATTTCTGCCTTTTTGCACCAAAATAAGAAAATTTCTGCTTTTTTTAAAATAATTGAAATTTCTGCAATTTGCCCCAAAATAAGTGTAATTTCTGAGTTTTGCCCCAAAATAAGAATTTCTGTCTTTTTGCCCCAACATATAGGGAATTTCTGCATTTTTGCCCAACAATTAGGGGAATTTCAGCAATTTTGCTTTAAAATACGGGGAATTTCTGCCTTTTTGTCCGAAAATGAGAAGAATGCATACCTTTTTGCCATAAAAAAGGGAAATTTCTTCATTTTTGCTCCAAAATAAGGGGAATTTCTGCTTTTTTGCCTCTAAATAAGAGAAATTTCTGTCCTTTTCCCGCAAAACAAAGGGAATTTCTGTCTTTTTTGCCCCAAAATAAGGAAAATTTCTGACTTTTTACCCTTAAATAAGTGAAATTTCTGCAATTTTGCGCCAAAATATGGGAAATTTCTGCCTTTTGCCCCAAAATAAGAAAATTTCTGCTTTTTTCCATGAAATAAGTGAAATTTCTGCAATTTTGCCCCAAAATAAATGGCATTTCTGAGTTTTGCCCCAAAATAAGGAGACTTTCTGTCTTTTTGCCCCAACATATAGGGAATTTCTGCCTTTTTGCCCCAAAATTAGGGGAATTTCTGCAATTTTGCTCCTAAATACGAGGAATTTCTGCCTTTTGTCCGAAAATAAGAAGAATGCATACCTTTTTGCCATAAAAAAGGGAAATTTCTGCAATTTTGCTCCAAAATAAGGGGAATTGCTGCTTTTTTGCCTCTAAATAAGTGGAATTTCTGTCTTATTCCCCAAAACAAAAAGAATTTCTGTCTTTTTTGCCCCAAAATAAGGAAAATTTCTGACTTATTACTCTGAAATAAGTGAAATTTCTGCAATTTTGCCCCAAAATAATAGAAATTTCTGCCTTTTTGCCCCCAAATAAGGGGAATTTCAGCCTTTCTACCTCAAAATAAGGGGAATTTCTGCATTTTTGTCACAAAATATTAGGAATTTCTGCATTTTGCCCAAAAATAAGGAAAATTTCTGCCTATTTTCCCTGAAATAAGTGAAATTTCTGCAATTTTGCCCCAAAATTAGTGAAATTTCTGCAATTTTGCCCCAAAATAAGTGAAAATTTCTGCAATTTTGACCCAAAATAAGGGAAATTTCTGGAATTTTGCCCCAAAATAAGTGGAATTTCAGAGTTTTGCCCCAAAATAAGGAGAATTGTTGTCTTTTTGCGCTAACATATAGGGAATTTCTGCCTTTTTGCCCCACAATTAGGGGAATTTCTGCAATTTTGCTCCAAAATAAAGGGAATTTCTGCTTTTTAGCCTGAAAATAAGGGGAATGTATACCTTTTGCCACAAAAAAAGGGAAATTTCTTCATTTTTGCTCCAAAATAATAGAAATTTCTGCTTTTTTGCCTCCAAAAATGTGGAATTTCTGTCTTTTTCCCCTAAAAACAAAGGAAATTTCTGTCTTTTTTGCCCCAAAATAAGGAAAATTTCTGACTTATTACCCTGAAGTAAGTGAAATTTCTGCAATTTTGCCCCAAAATAAGGGAAATTTCTGCCTTTTTGCCTCCAAATAAGGGGAATTTCAGCCTTTTTACCTCAAGATAATGGGAATTTCTGCATTTTTGCCCCAAAATATCGGAAATTTCTGACTTTTTGCCCCAAAATAAAAAAATTTCTGCAATTTTGTACCAAGATAAAAGAAATTTCTGCCTTTTTGCCCCAAAATAAGAAAATTTCTGCTTTTTTTTCTGAAATAAGTGAAATTTCTACAATTTTGCCCCAAAATAAGTGAAATTTCTGCAATTTTGCCCCAAAATAAAGGAAATTTCTGGAATTTTGCCCCAAAATAAGTGGAATTTCTGAGTTTTGCCCCAAAATAAGGAGAATTTCTGTCTTTTTGCCCCAACATATAGGGAATTTCTGCCTTTTTGCCCCATAATTAGGGGAATTTCTGAAATTTTGCTCCAAAATACGGAAAATTTCTGCCTTTTTGCTGGAAAATAAGAAGAATGCATAACTTTTTGCTATAAAAAAGGGAAATTTCTTCATTTTTGCTCCAAAATAAGGGGAATTTCTGCTTTTTTGCTTCTGAATAAGTAGAATTTCTGTCTTTTTCCCCCAAAACAAAGGGAATTTCTGTCTTTTTGCCCCAAAATAAGGAATATTTCTGATTATTACCCTGAAATAAGTAAAATTTCTGCAATTTTGCCCCGAAATAAGAAAAAATTTCTGGTTTTTTGCCCCCAAATAAAAGGAATTTTAGCCTTTTTACCTCGAAATAAGGGGAAATTCTGCATTTTTGCCACAAAATATTAGGAATTTCTGCCTTTTTGCCGCAAAATAATGAAAATTTCTATTTTGCCCCAAAATAAGTGGAATTTCTGAGTTTTGCCCCAAAATAAAGAGAATTTCTGCCTTTTTGCCCCAACATATAGGGAATTTCTGCCTTTTTGCCCCACAATTAGGAGAATTTCTGCAATTTTGCTCTATAATACGAGGAATTTCTGCCTTTTTGCCCGAAAATAAGAAGAATGCATACCTTTTTGCCATAAAAAGGGAAATTTCTTCATTTTTGCTCCAAAATAAGAGGAATTTCTGCTTTTTTGCCTCTAAATTAGTGGAATTTCTCTTTTTCTCCCCGAAAACAAAGGGAATTTCTGTCTTTTTTACCCCAAAATAAGGAAAATTTCCGACTTATTACTTTGAAGTAAGTGAAATTTCTGCAATTTTGCCCCAAAATAAGGGAAATTTCTGCCTTTTTGCCCCCAAATAAGGGGAATTTCAGCCTTTTTACCTCAAAATAAGGGGAATTCCTGCATTTTTGCCACAAAATATTAGGAATTTCTGCCTTTCTGCCCCAAAATAAGGAAAATTTCTGACTTTTTGCCCTGAAATAATTTAAATTCCTAAAATTTTTCCCGAAAATAAGAGAAATGTCTGCTTTTGGCACCAAAATAATGGGAATTTCTTACTTTTTGCCACCAAATAAGAGGAATTTCAGCCTTTTTACCTCAAAATAAAAGGAATTTTTGCATTTTTGCCCAAAAATATGGGAAATTTCTGCCTTTTTGCCCAAAATAAGAAAAATTTCTGCAATTTTGTACCAAAATAAAAGAAATTTCTGCCTTTTTGTCTCAAAATAAGAAAATTTCTGCATTTTTTCCCTGAAATAAGTGAAATTTCTGCATATTTGCCCCAAAATAAGTGAAATTTCTGCAATTTTGCACCAAAATAAAGGAAATTTCTGGAATTTTGCCCCAAAATGAGTGGAATTTCTGAGTTTTGCCCCAAAATAAGGAGAATTTCTGCCTTTTTGCCCCATAATTAGGGGAATTTCTGCAATTTTGCTCCAAAATACGGAAAATTTCTGCCTTTTTGCTGGAAAATAAGAAGAATGCATAACTTTTTGCTATAAATAGGGAAATTTCTTCATTTTTGTTCCAAAATAACGGGAATTTCTGCTTTTTTGCTTCTAAATAAGTAGAATTTCTGTCTTTTTCCCCCAAAACAAAGGGAATTTCTGTCTTTTTGCCCCAAAATAAGGAATATTTCTGATTATTACCCTGAAATAAGTGAAATTTCTTCAATATTGCCCCAAAATAAGAAAAAATTTCTGCTTTTTTGCCCCCAAATAAAAGGAATTTTAGCCTTTTCACCTCGAAATATGTGGAATTTCTGCATTTTTGCCACAAAATATTAGGAATTTCTGCCTTTTTGCCCCAAAATAATGAAAATTTCTATTTTGCCCCAAAATAAGTGGAATTTCTGAGTTTTGCCCCAAAATAAAGAGAATTTCTGCCTTTTTGCCCCAACATATAGGGAATTTCTGCCTTTTTGCCCCACAATTAGGAGAATTTCTTAAATTTTGCTCTATAATACGAGGAATTTCTGCCTTTTTGCCCGAAAATAAGAAGAATGCATACCTTTTTGCTATAAAAAGGGAAATTTCTTCATTTTTGCTCCAAAATAAGAGGAATTTCTGCTTTTTTGCCTCTAAATTAGTGGAATTTCTCTTTTTCTCCCCGAAAACAAAGGGAATTTCTGTCTTTTTTACCCCAAAATAAGGAAAATTTCTGACTTATTACTTTGAAGTAAGTGAAATTTCTGCAATTTTGCCACAAAATAAGGGAAATTTCTGCCTTTTTGCCCCCAAATAAGGGGAATTTCAGCCTTTTTACCTCAAAATAAGGGGAATTCCTGCATTTTTGCCACAAAATATTAGGAATTTCTGCCTTTCTGCCCCAAAATAAGAAAAATTTCTGACTTTTTGCCCTGAAATAAGTTAAATTCCTAAAATTTTTCCCGAAAATAAGAGAAATGTCTGCTTTTGGCACCAAAATAATGGGAATTTCTTACTTTTTGCCCCCAAATAAGAGGAATTTCAGCATTTTTACCTCAAAATAAAAGGAATTTTTGCATTTTTGCCCCAAAATATGGGAAATTTCTGCCTTTTTGCCCAAAATAAGAAACATTTCTGCAATTTTGTTCCAAAATAAAAGAAATTTCTGCCTTTTTGTCTCAAAATAAGAAAATTTCTGAATTTTTTCCCTGAAACAAGTGAAATTTCTGCAATTTCGCCGCAAAATAAGTGAAATTTCTGCAATTTTTCCCCAAAATAAGGGAAATTTCTGGAATTTTGCCCCAAAATAAGTGGAATTTCTGAGTTTTCCTCCAAAATAAGGAGAATTTCTGTCTTTTTGCCCCAACATATAGGGAATTTCTGCCTTTTTGCCCCACAATTAGGGTAATTTCTGAAATTTTGCTCCAAAATACGGGGAATTTCTGCCTTTTTGCCCGAAAATAAAAAGAATGCATAACTTTTTGCCATAAAAAAGGGAAATTTCTTCATTTTTGCTCCAAAATATGGGGAATTTCTGCTTTTTTGACTCTAAATTTGTGGAATTTCTGTCCTTTTCCCCCAAAACAAAGGGAATTTCTGTCTTTTTTGCCCCAAAATAAGGAAAATTTCTGACTTATTTCCCTGAAATAAGTGAAATTTCTGCAATTTTGCCCCAAAATAAGGGAAATTTCTGCCTTTTTGCCCCCAAATAAGGGGAATTTCAGCCTTTTTACCTCAAAATAAAAGGAATTTCTGCATTTTTGCCCCAAATAATGAAAAATTTCTGCCTTTTGCACCAAAATAAGAAAATTTCTGCTTTTTTCCATGAAATAATTGAATTTTCTGATATTTTTCCCCAAAATAAGTGAAATTTCTACAATTTTGCCCCAAAATAAGAGAAATTTCTGGAATTTTGCCCCAAAATAAGTGGAAATTCTGAGATTTGCCCCAAAATAAGGAGACTGTCTGTCTTTTTGCCCCAACATTTAGGGAATTTCTGCCTTTTTGCCCCAAAATTAGGGGAATTTCTGCAATTTTGCTCCAAAATACGAGGAATTTCTGCCTTTTGCCCGAAAATAAGAAGAATGCATACCTTTTTGCCATAAAAAAGTGAAATTTCTGCAATTTTGCTCCAAAATAAGGGGAATTGCTGCTTTTTTGCCTCTAAATAAGTGGAATTTCTGTCTTATTCCCCCAAAACAAAGAGAATTTCTGTCTTATTTGCCCCAAAATAAGGAAAATTTCTGACTTATTACCCTGAAATAAGTGAAATTTCTCAATTTTCCCCAAAATAATAGAAATTTCTGCCTTTTTGCCCCCAAATAAGGGGAATTTCAGCCTTTCTACCTCAAAATAAGGGGAATTTCTGCATTTTTGTCACAAAATATTAGGAATTTCTGCATTTTGCCCAAAAATAAGGAAAATTTCTGCCTATTTTCCCTGAAATAAGTGAAATTTCTGCAATTTTGCCCCAAAATTAGTGAAATTTCTGCAATTTTGCCCCAAAATAAGTGAAAATTTCTGCAATTTTGACCCAAAATAAGGGAAATTTCTGGAATTTTGCCCCAAAATAAGTGGAATTTCAGAGTTTTGCCCCAAAATAAGGAGAATTGTTGTCTTTTTGCGCTAACATATAGGGAATTTCTGCCTTTTTGCCCCACAATTAGGGGAATTTCTGCAATTTTGCTCGAAAATAAAGGGAATTTCTGCTTTTTAGCCTGAAAATAAGGGGAATGTATACCTTTTGCCACAAAATAAGGGAAATTTCTTTATTTTTGCTCCAAAATAATAGAAATTTCTGCTTTTTTGCCTCCAAAAATGTGAAATTTCTGTCTTTTTCCCCTAAAAACAAAGGAAATTTCTGTCTTTTTTGCCCCAAAATAAGGAAAATTTCTGACTTATTACCCTGAAGTAAGTGAAATTTCTGAAATTTTCCTTCAAAATAAGGGAAATTTCTGCCTTTTTGCCCCCAAATAAGAGGAATTTCAGCCTTTTTACCTCAAGATAATGGGAATTTCTGCATTTTTGCCCCAAAATATTGGAAATTTCTGACTTTTTGCCCCAAAATAAAAAAATTTCTGCAATTTTGTACCAAGATAAAAGAAATTTCTGCTTTTTTGCCCCAAAATAAGAAAATTTCTGCTTTTTTTTCTGAAATAAGTGAAATTTCTACAATTTTGCCCCAAAATAAGTGAAATTTCTGCAATTTTGCCCCAAAATAAAGGAAATTTCTGGAATTTTGCCCCAAAATAAGTGGAATTTCTGAGTTTTGCCCCAAAATAAGGAGAATTTCTGTCTTTTTGCCCCAACATATAGGGAATTTCTGCCTTTTTGCCCCACAATTAGGGGAATTTCTGCAATTTTGCTCCAAAATACGGAAAATTTCTGCCTTTTTGCTGGAAAATAAGAAGAATGCATAACTTTTTGCTATTAAAAAAGGGAAATTTCTTCATTTTTGCTCCAAAATAAGGGGAATTTCTGCTTTTTTGCTTCTGAATAAGTAGAATTTCTGTCTTTTTCCCCCAAAACAAAGGGAATTTCTGTCTTTTTGCCCCAAAATAAAAAATATTTCTGATTATTACCCTGAAATAAGTGAAATTTCTGCAATTTTGCCCCAAAATAAGGAAAAATTTCTGGATTTTTGCCCCCAAATAAAAGGAATTTTAGCCTTTTTACCTCGAAATAAGGGGAAATTCTGCATTTTTGCCACAAAATATTAGGAATTTCTGCCTTTTTGCCCCAAAATAATGAAAATTTCTATTTTGCCCCAAAATAAGTGGAATTTCTGAGTTTTGCCCCAAAATAAAGAGAATTTCTGCCTTTTTGCCCCAACATATAGGGAATTTCTGCCTTTTTGCCCATCAATTAGGAGAATTTCTGCAATTTTGCTCTATAATACGAGGAATTTCTGCCTTTTTGCCCGAAAATAAGAAGAATGCATACCTTTTTGCCATAAAAAGGGAAATTTCTTCATTTTTGCTCCAAAATAAGAGGAATTTCTGCTTTTTTGCCTCTAAATTAGTGGAATTTCTCTTTTTCTCCCCGAAAACAAAGGGAAATTTCTGCCTTTTTGCCCCCAAATAAGGGGAATTTCAGCCTTTTTACCTCAAAATAAAAGGAATTTCTGCATTTTTGCCCCAAATAATGGGAAATTTCTGCCTTTTGCGCCAAAATAAGAAAATTTCTGTTTTTTTCCATGAAATAAGTGAAATTTCTGATATTTTGCCCCAAAATAAGTGAAATTTCTGCAATTTTGCCCCAAAATAAGGGAAATTTCTGGAATTATGCCCCAAAATAAGTGGAAATTCTGAGTTTTGCCCTTAAATAAGGAGACTTTCTGTCTTTTTGCCCCAACATTTAGGGAATTTCTGCCTTTTTGCCCCAAAATTAGGGGAATTTCTGCAATTTTGCTCCAAAATACGAGGAATTTCTGCCTTTTGCCCGAAAATAAGGAGAATGCATACCTTTTTGCCATAAAAAAGGGAAATTTCTGCAATTTTGCTCCAAAATAAGGGGAATTGCTGCTTTTTTGCCTCTAAATAAGTGGAATTTTTGTCTTATTCCCCCAAAACAAAGAGAATTTCTGTCTTTTTTGCTCCAAATTAAGGAAAATTTCTGACTTATTACCCTCTAATAAGTGAAATTTCTGAAATTTTGCCCCAAAATAAAAGAAATTTCTGCCTTTTTGCTCCAAATAAGGGAAATTTCAGCCTTTTTACCTCAAAATAAGGCAAATTTCTGCATTTTTGTCACAAAATATTAGGAATTTCTGCATTTTGCCCAAAAATAAGGAAAATTTCTGCCTTTTTTCCCTGAAATAAGTGAAATTTCTGCAATTTTGCCCCAAAATAAGTGAAATTTCTGCAATTTTGCCCCAATATAAGTGAAATTTCTGCAATTTTGCCCCAAAATAAGGTAAATTTCTGGAATTTTGCCCCAAAATTAGTGGAATTTCAGAGTTTTGCCCCAAAATAAGGAGAATTTCTGTCTTTTTGCCCTAACATATAGGGAATTTCTGCCTTTTTGCCCCACAATTAGGGGAATTTCTGCAATTTTGCTCCAAAATAAAGGGAATCTCTGCTTTTTAGCCTGAAAATAAGGGGAATGTATACCTTTTGCCACAAAAAAGGGAAATTTCTTCATTTTTGCTCCAAAATAAAAGGAATTTCTGCTTTTTTGCCTCCAAAAATGTGGAATTTCTGTATTTTTCCCCTAAAAACGAAGGAAATTTCTGTCTTTTTTGCCCCAAAATAAGGAAAATTTCTTACTTATTACCCTGAAATAAGTGAAATTTCTGAAATTTTGCTTCAAAATAAGGGAAATTTCTGCCTTTTTGCCCCCAAATAAGGGGAATTTCAGCCTTTTTACCTCAAGATAATGGGAATTTCTGCATTTTTCCCCAAAATATCGGAAATTTCTGCATTTTTGCCCCAAAATAAGAAAAATTTCTGAAATTTTTTACCAAGATAAAAGAAATTTCTGCCTTTTTGCCCCAAAATAAGAAAATTTCTGCTTTTTTTTCTGAAATAAGTGAAATTTCTACAATTTTGCCCCAAAATAAGTGAAATTTCTGCAATTTTGCCACAAAATAAGGGAAATTTCTGGAATTTTGCACCAAAATATGTGGAATTTCTGAGTTTTGCCCCAAAATAAGGAGAATTTCTTTCATTTTGCCCCAACATTTAGGGAATTTCTGCCTTTTTGCCCCACAATTAGAGGAATTTCTGCAATTTTGCTCCAAAATACAGAAAATTTCTACCTTTTTGCTGGAAAATAAGAAGAATGCATAACTTTTTGCTATAAAAAATGAAACTTCTTCATTTTTGCTCCAAAATAAGGGGAATTTCTGTTTTTTGCTTCTAAATAAGTAGAATTTCTGTCTTTTTCCCCCAAAACAAAGGGAATTTCTGTCTTTTTTGGCCCAAAATAAGGAATATTTCTGATTATTACCCTGAAATAAGTGAAATTTCTGCAAATTTGCGCCAAAATAAGAAAAAATTCATGCTTTTTTGCCCCCAAATGAGGGGAATTTCAGCCTTTTTACCCCAAAATAAGGGGAATTTCTGCATTTTTGCCACAAAATATTAGGAATTTCTGCCTTTTTGCCACAAAATAAGGGAAATTTCTGGAATTTTGCCCCAAAATAAGTGGAATTTCTGAGTTTTGCCCCAAAATAAGAATTTCTACCTTTTTTCCCCAACATATAGGGAATTTCTGCCTTTTTGCCCTACAATTAGGGGAATTTCTGCAATTTTGCTCTAAAATACTAGGAATTTCTGCCTTTTTGCCGAAAGTAAGAAGAATGCATACTTTTTTGCCATAAAAAGGGAAATTTCTTCATTTTTGCTCCAAAATAAGGGGAATTTCTGCTTTTTTGCCTCTAAATTAGTGGAATTTCTCTCTTTCTCCCCCAAAACAAAGGGAATTTCTGTTTTTTTTACCCCAAAATAAGGAAAATTTCTGACTTATTACTTTGAAGTAAGTGAAATTTCTGCAATTTTGCCCCAAAATAAGTGGAATTTCTGAGTTTTGCCCCAAAATAAGGAGAATTTCTGTCTTTTTGCCCCAACATATAGGGAATTTCAGCCTTTTTGCCCCACAATTAGGGGAATTTCTGCAATTTTGTCCCAAAATACAGGGAATTTCTGCCTTTGTGTCCAAAATAAGAAGAATGCATACCTTTTTGCCACAAAATAGGGAAATTTCTGCAATTTTGCTCCACAATAAGGGGAATTTCTGCTTTTTTGCCTCTAAATAAGTGGAATTACTCTCTTTTCTCCCCAAAACAAAGGGAATTTCTGTCTTTTTTGTCCCAAAATAAAAAAAAATTTCTGACTTATTACCCTGAAATAAGTGAAATTTCTGCAATTTTGCCTCAAAATAAGAGAAATTTCTGCCTTTTTGCCCCCAAATAAGGAGAATTTCAGCATTTTTACCTCAACATAAGAGGAATTTCTGCATTTTTGCCCCAAAATATGCGAAATTACTGCCTTTTTGCCCCAAAATAAGAAAAATTTCTGCAATTTTGTACCAAAATAAAAGAAATTTCTGCTTTTTTGCCCCAAAATAAGAAAATTTCTGCTTTTTTTCTGAAATAAGTGAAATTTCTGCAATTTTGCCTAAAAATAATTGAAATTTCTTAGTTTTTCTCCTAAATAAGGAGAATTTCTGTCTTTTTGCCCCAACATATAGGGAATTTCTGCCTTTTTGCCCCACAATTAGGAGAATTTCTTCAATTTTGCTCCAAAATACAGGGAATTTCTGCCTTTTTGCCTGAAAATAAGAGGAATGCATACCTTTTTGCCATAAAAAAGGGAAATTTCTTCATTTTTGCTCCAAAATAAGGGGAATTTCTGTCTTTTTGCCCCAACATATAGGGAATTTCTGCCATTTTGCCCCAAAATTAGAGGAATTTCTTCAATTTTGCTCCAAAATACGGGGAATTTCTGCCTTTTTGCCTGAAAATAAGAGGAATGCATACATTTTTGCCATAAAAAAGGGAAATCTCCTCATTTTTGCTCCAAAATAAGGGGAATTTCTGCATTTTTGCCTCTAAATAAGTAAAATTTCTGTCTTTTTCCCACAAAACAAAGGGAATTTTTGTTTTTTTGCTTCAAAATAAGAAAAATTTCTGACTTATTACCCTGAAATAAGTGAAATTTCTTCAATTTTGCCCCAAAATAAGGGAAATTTCTCCCTTTTTGCCCCCAAATAAGGGGAATTTCAGCCTTTTTACCTCAAAATAAAAGGAATTTCTGCATTTTTGCCACAAAATATTAGGAATTTCTGCCTTTGTGCCCCAAAATAAGAAAAATTTCTGACTTTTTGCCCTGAAATAAGTTAAATTTCTAAAATTTTTCCCCAAAATATGGGAAATGTCTGCTTTTTGCCACAAAATAAGGGGAATTTCTTACTTTTTGCCCCCAAATAAGGGGAATTTCAGCCATTTTACCTCAAAATAATGGGAATTTCTGCATTTTAGCCCCAAAATATGGGAAATTTCTGATTTTGCCCAAAATAAGAAAAATTTCTGCAATTTTGTACCAAAATTATAGAAATCTCTGCCTTTTTGCCCCCAAATAAGGGGAATTTCAGCCTTTTTACCTCAAAATAAGGGGAATTTCTGCATTTTTGCCCTAAAATATGGGAAATCTTTGCCTTTTTGCCCCAAAATAAGAAAAATTTCTGCAATTTTGTACCAAAATATAAGAAATTTCTGCCTTTTTGCCCGAAAATAAGAAAATTTCTGCTTTTTTTCTGAAATAAGTGAAATTTCTGCAATTTTGCCCCAAAATAAGTGAAATTTCTGAGTTTTGCCCCACAATAAGGAGAATTTCTGTCTTTTTGCCCCAACATATAGAAAATTTCTGCCTCTTTGCCCCACAATTAGGGGAATTTCTGCAATTTTGCTCCAAAATACGGGGAATTTCTGCCTTTTTGCCCGAAAATAATAAGAATGCATACCTTTATGCCATAAAAAATGGAAATTTCTTCATTTTTGCCCCAAAATAAGGGGAATTTCTGCTTTTTTGCCTCTAAATAAGTGGAATTTCTGTCTTTCTCCCCCAAAACAAAAGGAATTTCTGTCTTTTTTACCCCAAAATAAAAAAATTTCAGACTTATTACTTTGAAGTAAGTGAAATTTCTGCAATTTTGCCCCAAAATAAGGGAAATTTCTGACTTTTTGCCCCCAAATAAGGGGAATTTCAGCCTTTTTACCTCAAAATAAGGGGAATTTCTGCATTTTGCCACAAAATATTAGGAATTTCTGCCTTTCTGCCCCAAAATAAGGAAAATTTCTGACTTTTTGCCCTGAAATAAGTTAAATTTCTAAAATTTTTCTCAAAAACAAGGGAAATGTCTGCTTTTGGCACCAAAATAATGGGAATTTCTTACTTTTTGCCCCCAAATAATAGGAATTTCAGCCTTTTTACCTCAAAATAAAAGGAATTTCTGCATTTTTGCCCCAAAATATGGGAAATTTCTGCCTTTTTGCCCAAAATAAGAAAAATTTCTGCAATTTTGTACCAAAATAAAAGAAATTTCTACGTTTTTGCCTACAAATAAGAAAAATTCTTCATTTTATCCTTGAAATAAGTGAAATTTCTGCAATTTGCCCCAAAATAAGTGAAATTTCTGCAATTTTGCCCCAAAATAAGGGAAATTTCTGGAATTTTGCCCCAAAATAAGTGGAATTTCTGAGTTTTGCCCCAAAATAATGAGAATTTCTGTCTTTTTGCCCCAACATATAGGGAATTTCTGCCTTTTTGCGCCACAATTAGGGGAATTTCTGAAATTTTGCTCCAAAATACGAGGAATTTCTGCCTTTTTGCACGAAAATAAAAAGAATGCATACCTTTTTGCCATAAAAAAGGGAAATATCTGAAATTTTGCTCCAAAATAAGGGCAATTTCTGCTTTTTTGCCTTTAAATAAGTGGAATTTATGTCTTTTTTCCCCAAAACAAAAAGAATTTCTGTCTTTTTTGCCCCAAAATAAGGAAAATTTCTGAATTATTACCCTGAAATAAGTGATGTTTCTGCAATTTTGCCCCAAATAAGAGAAATTTCTGCCTTTTTGCCTCCAAGTAAGGGAAATTTTAGCCTATTTCCCTCAAAATAAGGGGAATTTCTGCATTTTTGCCCCAAAATATGGGAAATTTCTGCCTTTTGGCCCCAAAATAAGAAAAATTTCTGCAATTTTGTACCAAAATAAAAAAATTTCTGCCTTTTTGCCCCAACATAAGAAAATTTCTGCTTTTTTCCTGAAATAAGTGAAATTTCTGCAATTTTGCCCCAAAATAAGGGAAATTTCTGCCTTTTTGCCCCCAAATACGGGAAATTTCAGCCTTTTTACCTCAAAATAAGGGGAATTTCTGCATTTTTGCACCAAAATATGGGAAATTTCTGACTTTTTGCCTCAAAAAAAAGAAAATTTCTTCTTTTTTCCATGAAATAAGTGAAATTTCTGCAATTTTGCCCCAAAATAAGTGAAATTTCTGCAATTATGCCACAAAATAAAAGAAATTTCTGGAATTGTGCTCCAAAATAAGTGGAATTTCTGAGTTTTGCCACAAAATATAGAGAATTTCTGATTTTTGCCCCAAAATATAGGGAATTTCTGACTTTTTGCCCCACAATTATGGGAATTTCTGAAATTTGGCTCCAAATTACAGGGAATTTCTGCCTTTTTGCCCAAAAATAAAAAGAATGCATACCTTTTTGCCATAAAAAAGGGAAATTTCTGCAATTTTGCTCCAAAATAAGGGGAATTTCTGCTTTTTTGCCTCTAAATAAGTGGAATTTCTGTCTTTTTCCTGCAAAACAAAGAGAATTTCTGTCTTTTTGGCTCCAAAATAAGGAAAATTTCTGACTTATTACCCTGAAATAAGTGAAATTTCTGCAATTTTGCCCCAAAATAAGAGAAATTTCTGCCTTTTTGCCCCCAAATAAGGGGAATTTCAGCCTTTTTACCTCAAAATAAGGGGAATTTCTGCATTTTTGCCACAAAATATTAGGAATTTCTGCATTTTGCACAAAATAAAGAAAATTTCTGTTTTTTTTCTCTGAAATAAGTGAAATTTCTGCAATTTTGCCCCAAAATAACTGAAATTTCTGCAATTTTGCCCCAAAATTAGGGAAATTTCTGGAATTTTGCCCCAAAATACGTGCAATTTCTGAGTTTTGCCCCAAAATAAGGAGAATTTCTGTCTTTTTGCCCCAACATATAGGCAATTTCTGCCTTTTTGCCCCACAATTAAGGGAATTTCTGCAATTTTGCTCAAAAATAAAGGGAATTTCTGCTTTTTAGCCTGAAAATAAGGAGAATGTATACCTTTTGCCACAAAAAAGAAAAATTCATTTTTGCTCCAAAATAAAAGGAATTTCTGCTTTTTTGCCTCCAAAAATGTGGAATTTCTGTCTTTTTCCCCTAAAAACAAAGGGAATTTCTGTCTTTTTTGCCCCAAAATAATGAAAATTTCTGACTTATTACCCTGAAATAAGTGAAATTTCTGAAATTTTGCCCCAAAATAAGGGAAATTTCTGCCTTTTTGCCCCCAAATAAGGGGAATTTCAGCCTTTTTACCTCAAGATAATGGGAAATTCTGCATTTTTCCCCAAAATATGAGAAATTTCTGCCTTTTTGACCCAAAATAAGAAAAATTTCTGCAATTTTGTACCAAGATAAAAGAAATTTCTGCCTTTTTGCCCCAAAATAAGAAAATTTCTGCTTTTTTTTTCTGAAATAAGTGAAATTTCTGCAATTTTGCCCCAAAATAAGTGAAATTTCTGCAATTTTGCCACAAAATAAAAGAAATTTCTGGAATTTTGCCCAAAAATAAGTGGAATTTCTGAGTTTTGCCCCAAAATAAGGAGAATTTCTGTCTTTTTGCCGCAACATATAGGGAATTTCTGCCTTTTTGCCCCACAATTAGGGGAATTACTGCAATTTTGCTCCAAAATACGGAAAATTTCTGCCTTTTGGCTGGAAAATAAGAAGAATACATAACTTTTTGCCATAAAAAAGGTAAATTTCTTCATTTTTGTTCCAAAATAATGGGAATTTCTGCTTTTTTGCTTCTAAATAAGCAGAATTTCTGTCTTTTTCCCCCAAAACAAAGGGAATTTCTGTCCATTTTGCCCCATAATAAAGAATATTTCTGATTATTACCCTGAAATAAGTGAAATTTCTGCAATTTTGCCCCAAAATAAGAGAAAATTTCTGCTTTTTTGCCCCCAAATAAGGGGAATTTCAGCCTTTTTACCTCAAAATAAGGGGAATTTCTGCATTTTTGCCACAAAATATTAGGAATTTCTACCTTTTTGCTCCAAAATAAAGGGAAATTTCTGGAATTTTGCCCCCAAAATAAGTGGAATTTCTGAGTTTTGCCCCAAAGTAAGGAGAATTTCTGCCTTTTTGCCCCAACATATGGTGAATTTCTGACTTTTTGCCCCACAATTAGGGGAATTTCTGCAATTTTGCTCTAAAATACGAGGAATTTCTGCCTTTTTGCCCGAAAATAAGAAGAATGCATACCTCTTTGCCATAAAAAGGGAAATTTCTTAATTTTTGCTCCAAAATAAGGGGAATTTCTGTTTTTTGCTGCTAAATAAGTAGAATTTCTGTCTTTTTCCCCCAAAACAAAGGGAATTTCTGTCCTTTTTGGCCCAAAATAAGGAATATTTCTGATTATTACCCTGAAATAAGTGAAATTTCTGCAAATTTGCCCCAAAATAAGAAAAAATTTATGCTTTTTTGCCCCCAAATGAGGGGAATTTCAGCCTTTTTACCCCAAAATAAGGGGAATTTCTGCATTTTTGCCACAAAATATTAGGAATTTCTGCCTTTTTGCCACAAAATAAGGGAAATTTCTGGAATTTTGCCCCAAAATAAGTGGAATTTCTGAGTTTTGCCCCAAAATAAGAATTTCTACCTTTTTGCCCCAACATATAGGGAATTTCTGCCTTTTTGCCCCACAATTAGGGGAATTTCTGCAATTTTGCTCTAAAATACTAGGAATTTCTGCCTTTTTGCCGAAAGTAAGAAGAATGCATACTTTTTTGCCATAAAAAGGGAAATTTCTTCATTTTTGCTCCAAAATAAGGGGAATTTCTGCTTTTTTGCCTCTAAATTAGTGGAATTTCTCTCTTTCTCCCCCAAAACAAAGGGAATTTCTGTTTTTTTTACCCCAAAATAAGGAAAATTTCTGACTTATTACTTTGAAGTAAGTGAAATTTCTGCAATTTTGCCCCAAAATAAGTGGAATTTCTGAGTTTTGCCCCAAAATAAGGAGAATTTCTGTCTTTTTGCCCCAACATATAGGGAATTTCTTCCTTTTTGCCCCACAATTAGGGGAATTTCTGCAATTTTGCCCCAAAATACAGGGAATTTCTGCCTTTGTGTCCAAAATAAGAAGAATGCATACCTTTTTGCCACAAAATAGGGAAATTTCTGCAATTTTGCTCCACAATAAGGGGAATTTCTGCTTTTTTGCCTCTAAATAAGTGGAATTACTCTCTTTTCTCCCCAAAACAAAGGGAATTTCTGTCTTTTTTGTCCCAAAATAAAAAAAAAATTTCTGACTTATTACCCTGAAATAAGTGAAATTTCTGCAATTTTGCCTCAAAATAAGAGAAATTTCTGCCTTTTTGCCCCCAAATAAGGAGAATTTCAGCATTTTTACCTCAACATAAGGGGAATTTCTGCATTTTTGCCCCAAAATATGGGAAATTTCTGCCTTTTTGCCCCAAAATAAGAAAAATTTCTGCAATTTTGTACCAAAATAAAAGAAATTTCTGCTTTTTTGCCCCAAAATAAGAAAATTTCTGCTTTTTTTCTGAAATAAGTGAAATTTCTGCAATTTTGCCTAAAAATAATTGAAATTTCTGAGTTTTTCTCCTAAATAAGGAGAATTTCTGTCTTTTTGCCCCAACATATAGGGAATTTCTGCCTTTTTGCCCCACAATTAGGAGAATTTCTTCAATTTTGCTCCAAAATACACGGAATTTCTGCCTTTTTGCCTGAAAATAAGAGGAATGCATAACTTTTTGCCATAAAAAAGGGAAATTTCTTCATTTTTGCTCCAAAATAAAGGGAATTTCTGTCTTTTTGCCCCAACATATAGGGAATTTCTGCCATTTTGCCCCAAAATTAGAGGAATTTCTTCAATTTTGCTCCAAAATACGGGGAATTTCTGCCTTTTTGCCTGAAAATAAGAGGAATGCATACCTTTTTGCCATAAAAAAAGGAAATCTCCTCATTTTTGCTCCAAAATAAGGGGAATTTCTGCATTTTTGCCTCTAAATATGTAAAATTTCTGTCTTTTTCCCACAAAACAAAGGGAATTTTTGTTTTTTTGCTTCAAAATAAGAAAAATTTCTGACTTATTACCCTGAAATAAGTGAAATTTCTTCAATTTTGCCCCAAAATAAGGGAAATTTCTGCCTTTTTGCCCCCAAATAAGGGGAATTTCAGCCTTTTTACCTCAAAATAAAAGGAATTTCTGCATTTTTGCCACAAAATATTAGGAATTTCTGCCTTTGTGCCCCAAAATAAGAAAAATTTCTGACTTTTTGCCCTGAAATAAGTTAAATTTCTAAAATTTTTCCCCAAAATATGGGAAATGTCTGCTTTTTGCCCCAAAATAAGGGGAATTTCTTACTTTTTGCCCCCAAATAAGGGGAATTTCAGCCATTTTACCTCAAAATAATGGGAATTTCTGCATTTTAGCCCCAAAATATGGGAAATTTCTGATTTTGCCCAAAATAAGAAAAATTTCTGCAATTTTGTACCAAAATTATAGAAATCTCTGCCTTTTTGCCCCCAAATAAGGGGAATTTCAGCCTTTTTACCTCAAAATAAGGGGAATTTCTGCATTTTTGCCCTAAAATATGGGAAATCTTTGCCTTTTTGCCCCAAAATAAGAAAAATTTCTGCAATTTTGTACCAAAATATAAGAAATTTCTGCCTTTTTGCCCGAAAATAAGAAAATTTCTGCTTTTTTTCTGAAATAAGTGAAATTTCTGCAATTTTGCCCCAAAATAAGTGAAATTTCTGAGTTTTGCCCCACAATAAGGAGAATTTCTGTCTTTTTGCCCCAACATATAGAAAATTTCTGCCTCTTTGCCCCACAATTAGGGGAATTTCTGCAATTTTGCTCCAAAATACGGGGAATTTCTGCCTTTTTGCCCGAAAATAATAAGAATGCATACCTTTATGCCATAAAAAATGGAAATTTCTTCATTTTTGCCCCAAAATAAGGGGAATTTCTGCTTTTTTGCCTCTAAATAAGTGGAATTTCTGTCTTTCTCCCCCAAAACAAAAGGAATTTCTGTCTTTTTTACCCCAAAATAAAAAAATTTCAGACTTATTACTTTGAAGTAAGTGAAATTTCTGCAATTTTGCCCCAAAATAAGGAAAATTTCTGACTTTTTGCCCCCAAATAAGGGGAATTTCAGCCTTTTTACCTCAAAATAAGGGGAATTTCTGCATTTTGCCACAAAATATTAGGAATTTCTGCCTTTCTGCCCCAAAATAAGGAAAATTTCTGACTTTTTGCCCTGAAATAAGTTAAATTTCTAAAATTTTTCTCAAAAACAAGGGAAATGTCTGCTTTTGGCACCAAAATAATGGGAATTTCTTACTTTTTGCCCCCAAATAATAGGAATTTCAGCCTTTTTACCTCAAAATAAAAGGAATTTCTGCATTTTTGCCCCAAAATATGGGAAATTTCTGCCTTTATGCCCAAAATAAGAAAAATTTCTGCAATTTTGTACCAAAATAAAAGAAATTTCTACGTTTTTGCCTCCAAATAAGAAAAATTCTTCATTTTATCCTTGAAATAAGTGAAATTTCTGCAATTTGCCCCAAAATAAGTGAAATTTCTGCAATTTTGCCCCAAAATAAGGGAAATTTCTGGAATTTTGCCCCAAAATAAGTGGAATTTCTGAGTTTTGCCCCAAAATAATGAGAATTTCTGTCTTTTTGCCCCAACATATAGGGAATTTCTGCCTTTTTGCGCCACAATTAGGGGAATTTCTGAAATTTTGCTCCAAAATACGAGGAATTTCTGCCTTTTTGCATGAAAATAAAAAGAATGCATACCTTTTTGCCATAAAAAAGGGAAATATCTGAAATTTTGCTCCAAAATAAGGGCAATTTCTGCTTTTTTGCCTTTAAATAAGTGGAATTTATGTCTTTTTTCCCCAAAACAAAGGGAATTTCTGTCTTTTTTGCCCCAAAATAAGGAAAATTTCTGAATTATTACCCTGAAATAAGTGATGTTTCTGCAATTTTGCCCCAAATAAGAGAAATTTCTGCCTTTTTGCCTCCAAGTAAGGGAAATTTTAGCCTATTTCCCTCAAAATAAGGGGAATTTCTGCATTTTTGCCCCAAAATATGGGAAATTTCTGCCTTTTGGCCCCAAAATAAGAAAAATTTCTGCAATTTTGTACCAAAATAAAAAAATTTCTGCCTTTTTGCCCCAACATAAGAAAATTTCTGCTTTTTTCCTGAAATAAGTGAAATTTCTGCAATTTTGCCCCAAAATAAGGGAAATTTCTGCCTTTTTGCCCCCAAATACGGGAAATTTCAGCCTTTTTACCTCAAAATAAGGGGAATTTCTGCATTTTTGCACCAAAATATGGGAAATTTCTGACTTTTTGCCTCAAAAAAAAGAAAATTTCTTCTTTTTTCCATGAAATAAGTGAAATTTCTGCAATTTTGCCCCAAAATAAGTGAAATTTCTGCAATTATGCCACAAAATAAAAGAAATTTCTGGAATTGTGCTCCAAAATAAGTGGAATTTCTGAGTTTTGCCCCAAAATATAGAGAATTTCTGATTTTTGCCCCAAAATATAGGGAATTTCTGACTTTTTGCCCCACAATTATGGGAATTTCTGAAATTTTGCTCCAAATTACAGGGAATTTCTGCCTTTTTGCCCAAAAATAAAAAGAATGCATACCTTTTTGCCATAAAAAAGGGAAATTTCTGCAATTTTGCTCCAAAATAAGGGGAATTTCTGCTTTTTTGCCTCTAAATAAGTGGAATTTCTGTCTTTTTCCCGCAATACAAAGAGAATTTCTGTCTTTTTGGCTCCAAAATAAGGAAAATTTCTGACTTATTACCCTGAAATAAGTGAAATTTCTGCAATTTTGCCCCAAAATAAGAGAAATTTCTGCCTTTTTGCCCCCAAATAAGGGGAATTTCAGCCTTTTTACCTCAAAATAAGGGGAATTTCTGCATTTTTGCCACAAAATATTAGGAATTTCTGCATTTTGAACAAAATAAGGAAAATTTCTGTTTTTTTCCTCTGAAATAAGTGAAATTTCTGCAATTTTGCCCCAAAATAACTGAAATTTCTGCAATTTTGCCCCAAAATTAGGGAAATTTCTGGAATTTTGCCCCAAAATACGTGCAATTTCTGAGTTTTGCCCCAAAATAAGGAGAATTTCTGTCTTTTTGCCCCAACATATAGGCAATTTCTGCCTTTTTGCCCCACAATTAAGGGAATTTCTGCAATTTTGCTCAAAAATAAAGGGAATTTCTGCTTTTTAGCCTGAAAATAAGGAGAATGTATACCTTTTGCCACAAAAAAGAAAAATTCATTTTTGCTCCAAAATAAAAGGAATTTCTGCTTTTTTGCCTCCAAAAATGTGGAATTTCTGTCTTTTTCCCCTAAAAACAAAGGGAATTTCTGTCTTTTTTGCCCCAAAATAATGAAAATTTCTGACTTATTACCCTGAAATAAGTGAAATTTCTGAAATTTTGCCCCAAAATAAGGGAAATTTCTGCCTTTTTGCCCCCAAATAAGGGGAATTTCAGCCTTTTTACCTCAAGATAATGGGAAATTCTGCATTTTTTCCCCAAAATATGAGAAATTTCTGCCTTTTTGACCCAAAATAAGAAAAATTTCTGCAATTTTGTACCAAGATAAAAGAAATTTCTGCCTTTTTGCCCCAAAATAAGAAAATTTCTGCTTTTTTTTCTGAAATAAGTGAAATTTCTGCAATTTTGCCCCAAAATAAGTGAAATTTCTGCAATTTTGCCACAAAATAAAAGAAATTTCTGGAATTTTGCCCAAAAATAAGTGGAATTTCTGAGTTTTGCCCCAAAATAAGGAGAATTTCTGTCTTTTTGCCGCAACATATAGGGAATTTCTGCCTTTTTGCCCCACAATTAGGGGAATTACTGCAATTTTGCTCCAAAATACGGAAAATTTCTGCCTTTTGGCTGGAAAATAAGAAGAATGCATAACTTTTTGCCATAAAAAAGGTAAATTTCTTCATTTTTGTTCCAAAATAATGGGAATTTCTGCTTTTTTGCTTCTAAATAAGCAGAATTTCTGTCTTTTTCCCCCAAAACAAAGGGAATTTCTGTCCATTTTGCCCCATAATAAAGAATATTTCTGATTATTACCCTGAAATAAGTGAAATTTCTGCAATTTTGCCCCAAAATAAGAGAAAATTTCTGCTTTTTTGCCCCCAAATAAGGGGAATTTCAGCCTTTTTACCTCAAAATAAGGGGAATTTCTGCATTTTTGCCACAAAATATTAGGAATTTCTACCTTTTTGCTCCAAAATAAAGGGAAATTTCTGGAATTTTGCCCCCAAAATAAGTGGAATTTCTGAGTTTTGCCCCAAAGTAATGAGAATTTCTGCCTTTTTGCCCCAACATATAGTGAATTTCTGACTTTTTGCCCCACAATTAGGGGAATTTCTGCAATTTTGCTCTAAAATACGAGGAATTTCTGCCTTTTTGCCCGAAAATAAGAAAAATGCATACCTTTTTGCCATAAAAAGGGAAATTTCTTAATTTTTGCTCCAAAATAAGGGGAATTTCTGCTTTTTGCCACTAAATAATTGGAATTTCTGTATTTCTCTCCCAAAACAAAAAGAATTTCTGTCTTTTTTGCCCCAAAATAAATAAAATTTCTGACATATTACTTTGAAGTAAGTGAAATTTCTGCAATTTTGCCCCAAAATAATGGAAATTTCTGACTTTTTGCCCCCAAATAAAGGGAATTTCAGCATTTTTACCTCAAAATAAGGGGAATTTCGGCATTTTTGCTACAAAATATTAGGAATTTCTGCCTTTTTGCCCCAAAAGAAAGGAAATTTCTGGAATTTTGCCACAAAATAAGTGGAATTTCTGAGTTTTGCCCCAAAATAAAGAGAATTTCTGTCTTTTTGACAGAACATATAGGGAATTTCTGCATTTTTGCCCCACAATTCGGGGAATTTCTGCATTTTTGCCCCACAATTCGGGGAATTTCTGCAATTTTGCTATAAAATACGGTGAATTTCTGCCTTTTTGCCCGAAAATAAGAAGAATGCACTTTTTTTTGGAATAAAAAAGGGAAATTTCTTCATTTTTGCTTCAAAATAAGGGGAATTTCTGCTTTTTTGCCACAAAATATGAGAAATTTCTGCCATTTTGCCCCGAAATAAGATAAATTCTGCTTTTTTTTTCTGAAATAAGTGAAATTTATTCAATTTTGCCCCAAAATAAGTGAACATTCTGCAATTTTGCCCCAAAATAAGGGAAATTTCTGAAATTTTGCCCCAAAATAAGTGGAATTTCTGAGTTTTGCCCCAAAATAAGGTGAATTTTTGTAATTTTGCCCCAATATATAGGAAATTTCTGCCTTTTTTCCCCACAAATAGGGGAATTTCTGCAATTTTGCTCCAAAATACGAGGAATTTCAACCTTTTTGCCTGAAAATAAGAAGAATGCATTTCTTTTTGCCATAAAAAAGGAAATTTCTTCATTTTTACTCCAAAATAAGGGGAATTTCTGCTTTTTTGCATCTAAATAAGTAAAATTTGTGTCTTTTCCCCCCAAAACAAAGGGAATTTCTGTCTTTTATGCCCCAAAATAAGGAAAATTTCTTACTTATTACCCTAAAATAAGTGAAATTTCTGCAATTTTGCCCCAAAATAAGGGAAATTTCTGCAATTTTGCCCCAAAATAAGGGAAATTTCTGGAATTTTGCCCCAAAATAAGTGGAATTTCTGAGTTTTGCCCCAAAATAAAAAGAAATTCTGTCTTTTTGCCCCAACATATAGGGAATTTCTGCCTTTTTGCCTCACAAATAGGGGAATTTCTGCAATTTTGCTCCAAAATACGGGGAATTTCTGCCTTTTTGCCTGAAAATAAGAAGAATGCATTCCTTTTTTTCCATAAAAAAGAAAAATTTCTTCATTTTTGCTTCAAAATAAGGAGAATTTCTGCTTTTTTGCCTCTAAATAAGTAAAATTTCTGTCTTTATCCCACAAAACAAAGGGAATTTCTGTGTTTTTGCCGCAAAAAAAGAAAAAATTTTGACTTATTTCCCTGAAATAAGTTAAATTTCTGCAATTTTGCTTCAAAATAAGGGAAATTTCTGCCTTTTTGCCCCCAAATAAGGGGAATTTCAGCCTTTTTACATCAAAAAAAGGGGAATTTCTGCATTTTTGCCACAAAATATTAGGAATTTCTGCCTTTCTGCCCCAAAATGTGGATAATTTCTGACTTTTTGCCCTGAAATAAGTTAAATTTCTAAAATTTTCCCCAAAATATGTGAAATGTCTGCTTTTTTCCCAAAAATAAGAGGAATTTCTTACTTTTTGCCCCCAAATAAGGGGAATTTCAGCCTTTTTACCTCAAAATAAGGGGAATTTCTGCATTTTTGCCCCAAAATATGGGAAATTTCTGATTTTGCCCAAAATAAGAAAAATTTTTGCAATTTTGTACCAAAATAAAAGAAATTTCTGCCTGTTTGCCCCCAAATAAGGGGAATTTCAGCCTTTTTACCTCAAAATAAGGGGAATTTCTGCATTTTTGCCACAAAATATTAAGAATTTCTGCATTTTGCCCCAAAATAAGAAAAATTTCTGGAATTTTGTACCAAAATAAAAGCAATTTCTGCCTTTTTGATCCAAAATAAGAAAATTTCTGCTTTTTTTCTGAAATAAGTGAAATTTCTGTAATTTTGCCCCAAAATAAGTGAAATTTCTTAGTTTTGCCCCAAAATAAGGAGAATTTCTGTCTTTTTGCCCCAACATATAGGGAATTTCTGCGTTTTCTAGCCACAATTAGAGGAATTTGTGCAATTTTGCTGCAAAATACAGGAAATTTCTTCCTTTTTGTCCGTAAATAAGAAGAATGCATACCTTTTTGCCATAAAAAAGTGAAATTTCTTCATTTTTGTTCCAAAATAAGAATTTCTGCTTTTTTGCCTCTAAATAGGTGGAATTTCTGTCTTTTCCCCCCAAAACAAAGGGATTTTCTGTTTTTTGGCCCCAAAATAAGGAAAATTTCTGACTTATTACCCTGAAATAAGTGAAATTTCTGCAATTTTTTCCCAAAATAAAAGAAAATTCTGCCTTTTTGCACCCAAATAAGGGGAATTTCAGCTTTTTTACCTCAAAATAAGGGGAATTTCTGCATTTTTGCCACAAAATATGAGAAATTTCTTCTCTTTTGCCCCAAAATAAGAAAATTTCTGCTTTTTTTCCCTGAAATAAGTGAAATTTCTGCAATTTTGCCCCAAAATAAGTAAAATTTTTGCAATTCTGCCCCCAAAATAAGGGAAATTTCTGCAATTTTGCCCCAAAATAAGTGGAATTTCTGAGTTTTGCCCCAAAATAAAAAGAATTTCTGTCTTTTTGCCCCAACATATAGGGAATTTCAGCCTTTTTGCCCCACAATTAGGGGAATTTCTGCAATTTTGCTCCAAAATACAGGAAATTTCTGACTTTGTGTCCAAAATAAGAAGAATGCATACCTTTTTGCCACAAAAAAGAGAAATTTCTGCAATTTTGCTCCAAAATAAGGGGAATTTCTGCTTTTTTGCCTTTATATAAGTCAAATTTCTGTCTTTTTCCCACAAAACTAAGGGAATTTCTGTCTTTTTGCTTCAAAATAAGAAAAATTTCTGACTTATTACCCTGAAATAAGTGAAATTTCTTCAATTTTGCCCCAAAATAAGGGAAATTTCTGCCTTTTTGCCCCCAAATAAGGGGAATTTCAGCCTTTTTACCTCAAAATAATAGGAATTTCTGCATTTTTGCCACAAAATATTAGGAATTTCTGCCCTTTTCCCACAAAAAAAGGAAAATTTCTGACTTTTTGCCCTGAAATAAGTTAAATTTCTAAAATTTTTCCCCAAAATATGGGAAATGTCTGCTTTTCGCCCAAAAATAAAGGGAATTTCTTACTTTTTGCCCCCAAATAAGGGGAATTTCAGCCTTTTTACCTCAAAATAATGGAAATTTCTGCATTTTTGCATCAAAATATGGTAAATTTCTGCCTTTTTGCCCAAAATAATGGAAATTTCTGCATTTTTGCCCCAAAATATGGGAAATTTCTTCCTTTTTGCCCCCAAATAAGGGGAATTTCAGCCTTTTTACCTCAAAATAAGGGGAATTTCTGCATTTTTGCCCCAAAATATGGGAAATTTATGCCTTTTTGCCCCAAAATAAGAAAAATTTCTGCAATTTTGTACAAAAATAAAAGAAATTTGTGCCTTTTTGCCCCAAAATAAAAAAATTTCTGCTTTTTTTCTGAAATAAGTGAAATTTCTGCAATTTTGCCCCAAAATAAGGAAAATTTCTGCCTTTATGCCCCCAAATACGGGGAATTTAAGCCTTTTTACCTCAAAATAAGGGGAATTTCTGCATTTTTGCCCCAAAATATAGGAAATTTCTGCCTTTTTGCCCCATAATAAGAAAATATCTGCTTTTTTCCATGAAATAAGTGAAATTTCTGCAATTTTGCCAAAAAATAAGTGAAATTTCTGCAATTTTGCCACAAAATAAAAGAAATTTCTGGAATTTTGCCCCAAAATAATTGGAATTTCCGAGTTTTGCTCCAAAATAAGGAGAATTTCTGTCTTTTTGCCCCAAAATAAGGAAAATTTCTGACTTATTACCCTGAAATAAGTGAAATTTCTGCAACTTTGCCCCAAAATAAGAGAAATTTCTGCCTTTTTGCCCCCGAATAAGGGGAATTTCAGCCTTTTTACCTCAAAATAAAAGGACTTTCTGCATTTTTGCCACAAAATATTAGGAATTTCTGCATTTTGCCAAAAAATAAAAAAAATTTCTGCCTTTTTTCCCTGAAATAAGTGAAATTTCTGCAATTTTGCCCCAAAATAAGTGAAATTTCTGCAATTTTGCTCCAAAATAAGGGAAACTTCTGGAATTTTTCCTTAAAATAAGTGGAATTTCATTGTTTTGCCCCAAAATAAGGAGAATTTCTGTCTTTTTGCCCTAACATATAGGGAATTTCTGCCTTTTTGCCACACAATTAGGGGAATTTCTGCAATTTTGCTCCAAAATAAAAGGAATTTCTGCTTTTTAGCCTGAAAATAAGGGGAATGCATAC
Organism: Micromys minutus; assembly: GCF_963924665.1. Taxonomy (NCBI): domain Eukaryota; kingdom Metazoa; phylum Chordata; class Mammalia; order Rodentia; family Muridae; genus Micromys; species Micromys minutus. Next base: position 354,024 of record NW_027667771.1, read on the forward strand.
CTTTTGCCACAAAAAAGGGAAATTTCTTCATTTTTGCTTTAAAATAAAAGGAATTTCTGCTTTTTTACCTTCAAAAATGTGGAATTTCTGTCTTTTTCCCCTAAAAACAAAGGGAATTTCTGTCTTTTTGCCCCAAAATAAAGAAAATTTCTGACTTATTACCCTGAAATAAGTGAAATTTCTGAAATTTTGCCCCAAAATAAGGGAAATTTCTGCAATTTTGCCCCAAAATAAGGGAAACTTCTGGAATTTTTCCTTAAAATAAGTGGAATTTCATTGTTTTGCCCCAAAATAAGGAGAATTTCTGTCTTTTTGCCCTAACATATAGGGAATTTCTGCCTTTTTGCCACACAATTAGGGGAATTTCTGCAATTTTGCTCCAAAATAAAGGGAATTTCTGCTTTTTAGCCTGAAAATAAGGGGAATGTATACCTTTTGCCACAAAAAAGTGAAATTTCTTCATTTTTGCTTTAAAATAAAAGGAATTTCTGCTTTTTTACCTTCAAAAATGTGGAATTTCTGTCTTTTTCCCCTAAAAACAAAGGGAATTTCTGTCTTTTTGCCCCAAAATAAAGAAAATTTCTGACTTATTACCCTGAAATAAGTGAAATTTCTGAAATTTTACCCCAAAATAAGGGAAATTTCTGCCTTTTTGCCCCCAAATAAGGGGAATTTCAGCCTTTTTACCTCAAGATAATGATAATTTCTGCATTTTTGCCCCAAAATATGGGATATTTCTGCCTTTTTGCCCACAAATAAGAAAAATTTCTGCAATTTTGTACCAAGATGAAAGAAATTTCTGCCTTTTTGCCCCAAAATAAGAAAATTTCTGCTTTTTTTTTCTGAAATAAGTGAAATTTCTGCAATTTTGCCCCAAAATAAGGGAAATTTCTGGAATTTTGCCCCAAAATAAGTGGAATTTCTGAGTTTTGCTCCAAAATAAGGAGAATTTCTGTCTTTTTGCCCAAACATATAGGGAATTTCTGCCTTTTTGCCCCACAATTAGGGGAATTTCTGCAATTTTGCTCCAAAATAACGTGGAATTTCTGCCTTTTTGCCCGAAAATAAAAAGAATGCATAACTTTTTGCAATAAAAAAGGAAAATTTCTGCAATTTTGCTCCAAAATAAGGGGAATTTCTGCTTTTTTGCCTCTAAATAAGTGGAATTTCAGTCTTTTTCCCCAAAAACAAAGAGAATTTCTGTCTTTTTGCCCCAAAATAAGGAAAATTTCTGACTTATTACCCTGAAATAAGTGAAATTTCTGCAATTTTGCCCCAAAATATGAGAAATTTCTGCCTTTTTGCCCCCGAATAAGGGGAATTTCAGCCTTTTTTACCTCAAAATAAAAGGAATTTCTGCATTTTTGCCACAAAATATTAGAAATTTCTGCATTTTGCCCAAAAATAAAAAAAATTTCTGCCTTTTTTCCCTGAAATAAGTGAAATTTCTGCAATTTTGCCCCAAAATAAATGAAATTTCTGCAATTTTGCCCGAAAATAAGGGAAATTTCTGGAATTTTGCTCCAAAATAAGTGGAATTTCAGAGTTTTGCCCCAAAATAAGGAGAATTTCTGACTTTTTGCCCTAACATATAGGGAATTTCTGCCTTTTTGCCCCACAATTAGGGGAATTTCTGCAATTTTGCTCCAAAATAAAGGGAATTTCTGCTTTTTAGCCTGAAAATAAGGGGAATGTATACCTTTTGCCACAAAAAAGGGAAATTTCTTCATTTTTGCTCCAAAATAGAAGGAATTTCTGCTTTTTTGCCTTCAAAAATGTGGAATTTCTGTCTTTTTCCCCTAAAAACAAAAGGAATTTCTGTCTTTTTTGCCCCAAAATTAAGAAAATTTCTGACTTATTACCCTGAAATAAGTGAAATTTCTGAAATTTTGCCCCAAAATAAGGGAAATTTCTGCCTTTTTCCCCCCAAATAAGGGGAATTATAGCCTTTTTACCTCAAGATAATGATAATTTCTGCATTTTTGCCCCAAAATATGGGATATTTCTGCCTTTTTGCCCCAAAATAAAAAAAATGTCTGCAATTTTCTACCAAGAGAAAAGAAATTTCTGCCTTTTTGCCCCAAAATAAGAAAATTTCTGCTTTTTTTTCTGAAATAAGTGAAATTTCTGCAATTTTGCCCCAAAATAAAGGAATTTTCTGGAATTTTGCCCCAAAATAAGTGGAATTTCTGAGTTTTGCCCCAAAATAAGGAGTATTTCTGTCTTTTTGCCCCAACATATAGGGAATTTCTGCCTTTTTGCCCCACAATTAGGGGAATTTCTGCAATTTTTCTCCAAAATACGGAAAATTTCTGCCTTTTTGCTGGAAAATAAGAAGAATGCATAACTTTTTCCCATAAAAAAGGGAAATTTTTTCATTTTTGCTCCAAAATAAGGGGAATTTCTGCTTTTTTGCTTCTAAATAAGTAGAATTTCTATCTTTTTCCCCCAAAACAAAGGGAATATCTGTCCTTTTTGCCCCAAAATAAGGAATATTTCTGATTATTACCCTGAAATAAGTGAAATTTCTGCAATTTTGCCCCAAAATGAGAGAAAATTTCTGCTTTTTTGCCCCCAAATAAGGGGAATGTCAGCCTTTTTACCTCAAAATAAAGGGAATTTCGGCATTTTTGCTACAAAATATTAGGAATTTCTGCCTTTTTGCCCAAAAAGAAGAGAAATTTCTGGAATTTTGCCCCAAAATAAGTGGAATTTCTGAGTTTTGCCCCAAAATAAGGAGAATTTCTGTCTTTTTGACCCAACATATAGGGAATTTCTGCCTTTTTGCCCCACAATTAGGGGAATTTCTGCAATTTTGCTATAAAATACGGTGACTTTCTGCCTTTTTGCCCGAAAATAAGAAGAATGCATTTTTTTTGGCATAAAAAAGGGAAATTTCTTTATTTTTGCTCCAAAATAAGGGGAATATCTGCTTTTTTGCCACAAAATATGAGAAATTACTGCCTTTTTGCCCCAAAATGAGACAAATTCTGCTTTTTTTCCCAGAAATAAGTGAAATTTCTGCAATTTTGCTCCAAAATAAGGGAAATTTCTGGAATTTTGCCACAAAATACGGGGAATTTCTGCCTTTTTGCCTGAAAATAAGAAGAATGCATTACTTTTTGCCATAAAAAAGGGAAATTTCCTCATTTTTGCTCCAAAATAATAAGAATTTCTGCTTTTTTGCCTCTAAATAAGTAAAATTTCTTTCTTTTTCCCACAAAACAAAAAAAATTTCTGTCTTTTTTGCCGCAAAATAAGAAAAATTTTTGACTTATTACCCTGAAATAAGTGAAATTTCTGCAATTTTGCCCCAAAATAAGGGAAATTTCTGCCTTTTTGCCCCAAAATAAGAAAATTTCTGCTTTTTTTCCCTGAAATAAGTGAAATTTCTGCACTATTGCCCCAAAATAGGTGAAATTTTTGCAATTTTGCCCCAAAATAAGTGGAATTTCTGAGTTTTGCCCCAAAATAAGGAGAATTTCTGTCTTTTTGCCCGAACATATAGGGAATTTCTGCCTTTTTTCCCCACAATTAGGGAAATTTCTGAAATTTTGCTCCAAAATACAGGGTACTTCTGCCTTTTTATTCAAAATAAGAAGAATTCATACCTTTTTGCCACAAAAAAGGGAAATTTCTGCAATTTTGCTCCAAAATAAGGTGAATTTCTGCTTTTTTGCCTCTAAAAGTGGAATTACTCTCTTTTCCCCCCAAAACAAAGGGAATTTCTGTCTTTTTTGTCCCAAAATAAAAAAAATTTCTGACTTATTACCCTGAAATAAGTGAATTTCTGCAATTTTGCCTCAAAATAAGGGAAATTTCTGCTTTTTTGCCCCCAAATAAGGGGAATTTCAGCCTTTTTACCTCAAAATAAGGGGAATTTCTGCATTTTTGCCCAAAAATATGGGAAAGTTCTGCCTTTTTGCCCCAAAATAAGAAAATTTTCTGCAATTTTGTACTAAAATAAAAGTAATTTCTGCCTTTTTGCCCCAAAATAAGAAAATTTCTGCTTTTTTTTACTGAAATAAGTGAAATTTCTGCAATTTTGCCCAAAAATAAGGGAAATTTCTGAGTTTTGCCCCATAATTTGGAGAATTTCTGCCTTTTTGCCCCAACATATAGGGAATTTCTGCCTTTTTCCCCACAATTAGGGGAATTTCTGCAATATTGCTCCAAAATACGGGGAATTTCTGCCTTTTTGCCCGAAAATAAGAATGCATACCTTTTTGCCATAAAAAAGGGAAATTTCTTCATTTTTGCTCCAAAATAAGGGGAATTTCTGCTTTTTGCCTCTAAATAAGTGGAACTTCTGTCTTTCTCCCCCAAAACAAAAAGAATTTCTGTCTTTTTTGCCCCAAAATATATAAAATTCTGACTTATTACTTTGAAGTAAGTGAAATTTCTGCAATTTTGCCCCAAAATAATGGAAATTTCTCCTTTTTTGCCCCCAAATAAAGGGAATTTCCGCCTTTTTACCTCAAAATAAGGAGAATTTTGGCATTTTTGCTACAAAATATTAGGAATTTCTGCCTTTTTGCCCGAAAAGAAGGGAAATTTCTGGAATTTTGCCCAAAATAAGTGGAATTTCTGAGTTTTGCCACAAAATAAAGAGAATTTCTGTCTTTTTGACCCAACATGTAGGGAATTTCTGCCTTTTTCTCCCACAATTAGGGGAATTTCTGCAATTTTGCTATAAAATACGGTGAATTTCTGCCTTTTTGCCCGAAAATAAGAAGAATGCATACCTTTTTGCCATAAAAAGGGAAATTTCTTCATTTCTGCTCCAAAATAAGGGGAATTTCTGCTTTTTTCCTCTAAATAAGTGGAATTTCTGTCTTTTTCCCTAAAACAAAAGGAATTTCTGTCTTTTTTACCCCAAAATAAGGAAAATTTCTGACTTATTACTTTGAAGTAAGTGAAATTTCTGCAATTTTGCCCCAAAATAAGGGAAATTTCTGCCTTTTTGCCCCCAAATAAGGGGAATTTCAGCCTTTTTACCTCAAAATAATGGGGATTTCAGCATTTTTGCCTCAAAATATTAGGAATTTCTACCTTTCTGCCCCAAAATAAGGAAAATATCTGACTTTTTGCTCTGAAATAAGTTAAATTTCTAAAATTTTTCCCGAAAATAAGGGAAATGTCTGTTTTTGGCACCAAAATAATGGGAATTTCTTACTTTTTGCCCCCAAATAATAGGAATTTCAGCCTTTTTACCTCAAAATAAAAGGAATTTCTGCCTTTTTGCCCAAAAATATGGTAAATTTCTGCCTTTTTGCCCAAAATAAGAAAAATTTCTGCAATTTTGTACCAAAATAAAAGAAATTTCTTCCTTTTTGCCTCAAAATAAGAAAATTTCTGCATTTTTTTCCCTGAAATAAGTGAAATTTCTGCAATTTTGCTCCAAAATAAGTGAAATTTCTGCTATTTTGTCCCAAAATAAGGGAAATTTCTGGAATTTTGCCCCAAAATAAGTGGAATTTCTGAGTTTTGCCCCAAAATAGGAGAATTTCTGTCTTTTTGCGCCAACATATAGGGAATTTCTGCCTTTTTGCCCCACAATTAGGGGATTTCTGAAATTTTGCTCCAAAATACGAGGAATTTCTGCCTTTTTGCCCGAAAATAAAAGAATGCATAATTTTTTGCCATAAAAAAGGGAAATATCTTCATTTTTGCTCCAAAATAAGGGGAATTTCTGCTTTTTTGCCTCTAAATAAGTGGAATTTCTGTTTTTTTCCCCCAAAACAAAGAGAATTTCTATTTTTTGGCCCCAAAATAAGGAAAATTTCTGACGTATTACCCTGAAATAGATGAAGTTTCTGAAATTTTGCCCCAAAATAAGAGAAATTTCTGACTTTTTGCCTCCAAATAAGGGGAATTTGAGCCTTTTTACCTCAAAATAAAGGGAATTTCTGCATTTTTGCCCCAAAATATGGGAAATTTCTGCCTTTTGGCCCCAAAATAAGAAAAATTTCTGCAATTTTGTACAAAAATAAAAAAAAATTTCTGCCTTTTTGCCCCAAAATAAGAAAATTTCTGCTTTTTTTGAAATAATTGAAATTTCTGCAATTTTGCTCCAAAATAAGTGTAATTTCTGAGTTTTGCCCCAAAATAAGGAGAATTTCTGTCTTTTTGCCCCAACATATAGGGAATTTCTGCATTTTTGCCCAACAATTAGGGGAATTTCAGCAATTTTGCTTTAAAATACGGGGAATTTCTGCCTTTTTGTCCGAAAATGAGAAGAATGCATAACTTTTTGCCATAAAAAAGGGAAATTTCTTCATTTTTGCTCCAAAATAAGGGGAATTTCTGCTTTTTTGCCTCTAAATAAGGGAAATTTCTGTCTTTTTCCCGAAAAACAAAGGGAATTTCTGTCTTTTTTGCCCCAAAATAAGGAAAATTTCTGACTTTTTACCCTTAAATAAGTGAAATTTCTGCAATTTTGCGCCAATATATGGGAAATTTCTGCCTTTTGCCCCAAAATAAGAAAATTTCTGCTTTTTTCCATGAAATAAGTGAAATTTCTGAAATTTTGCCCCAAAATAAGTGGAATTTCTGAGTTTTGCCCCAAAATAAGGAGACTTTCTGTCTTTTTGCCCCAACATATAGGGAATTTCTGCCTTTTTGCCCCAAAATTAGGGGAATTTCTGCAATTTTGCTCCTAAATACGAGGAATTTCTGCCTTTTGTCCGAAAATAAGAAGAATGCATACCTTTTTGCCATAAAAAAGGGAAATTTCTGCAATTTTGCTCCAAAATAAGGGGAATTGCTGCTTTTTTGCCTCTAAATAAGTGGAATTTCTGTCTTATTCCCCCAAAACAAAAAGAATTTCTGTCTTTTTTGCCCCTAAAATAAGGAAAATTTCTGACTTATTACTCTGAAATAAGTGAAATTTCTGCAATTTTGCCCCAAAATAATAGAAATTTCTGCCTTTTTCCCCCCAAATAAGGGGAATTTCAGCCTTTCTACCTCAAAAAAAGGGTAATTTCTGCATTTTTGTCACAAAATATTAGGAATTTCTGCATTTTGCGCAAAAATAAAGAAAATTTCTGCCTATTTTCCCTGAAATAAGTGAAATTTCTGCAATTTTGCCCCAAAATTAGTGAAATTTCTGCAATTTTGCCCCAAAATAATTGAAAATTTCTGCAATTTTGACCCAAAATAAGGGAAATTTCTGGAATTTTGCCCCAAAATAAGTGGAATTTCAGAGTTTTGCCCCAAAATAAGGAGAATTGTTGTCTTTTTGCGCTAACATATAGGGAATTTCTGCCTTTTTGCCCCACAATTAGGGGAATTTCTGCAATTTTGCTCCAAAATAAAGGGAATTTCTGCTTTTTAGCCTGAAAATAAGGGGAATGTATACCTTTTTCCACAAAAAAAGGGAAATTTCTTCATTTTTGCTCCAAAATAATAGAAATTTCTGCTTTTTTGCCTCCAAAAATGTGGAATTTCTGTCTTTTTCCCCTAAAAACAAAAAAAATTTCTGTCTTTTTTGCCCCAAAATAAGGAAAATTTCTGACTTATTACCCTGAAGTAAGTGAAATTTCTGAAATTTTCCTTCAAAATAAGGGAAATTTCTGCCTTTTTGCCCCCAAATAAGGGGAATTTCAGCCTTTTTACCTCAAGATAATGGGAATTTCTGCATTTTTGCCCCAAAATATCGGAAATTTCTGACTTTTTGCCCCAAAATAAAAAAATTTCTGCAATTTTGTACCAAGATAAAAGAAATTTCTGCCTTTTTGCCCCAAAATAAGAAAATTTCTGCTTTTTTTCTGAAATAAGTGAAATTTCTACAATTTTGCCCCAAAATAAGTGAAATTTCTGCAATTTTGCCCCAAAATAAAGGAAATTTCTGGAATTTTGCCCCAAAATAAGTGGAATTTCTGAGTTTTGCCCCAAAATAAGGAGAATTTCTGTCTTTTTGCCCCAACATATAGGGAATTTCTGCCTTTTTGCCTCATAATTAGGGGAATTTCTGAAATTTTGCTCCAAAATACGGAAAACTTCTGCCTTTTTGCTGGAAAATAAGAAGAATGCATAACTTTTTGCTATAAAAAAGGGAAATTTCTTCATTTTTGCTCCAAAATAAGGGGAATTTCTGCTTTTTTGCTTCTGAATAAGTAGAATTTCTGTCTTTTTCCCCTAAAACAAAGGGAATTTCTGTCTTTTTGCCCCAAAATAAGGAATATTTCTGATTATTACCCTGAAATAAGTGAAATTTCTGCAATTTTGCCCCGAAATAAGAAAAAATTTCTGCTTTTTTGCCCCCAAATAAAAGGAATTTTAGCCTTTTTACCTCGAAATAAGGGGAAATTTTGCATTTTTGCCACAAAATATTAGGAATTTCTGCCTTTTTGCCCCAAAATAATGAAAATTTCTATTTTGCCCCAAAATAAGTGGAATTTCTGAGTTTTGCCCCAAAATAAAGAGAATTTCTGCCTTTTTGCCCGAACATATCGGGAATTTTTGCCTTTTTGCCCCCAAATAAGGGGAATTTCAGCCTTTCTACCTCAAAGTAAGGGGAATTTCTGCATTTTTGTCACAAAATATTAGGAATTTCTGCATTTTGCCCAAAAATAAGGAAAATTTCTGCCTATTTTCCCTGAAATAAGTGAAATTTCTGCAATTTTGCCCCAAAATTAGTGAAATTTCTGCAATTTTGCCCCAAAATAAGTGAAAATTTCTGCAATTTTGACCCAAAATAAGGGAAATTTCTGGAATTTTGCCCCAAAATAAGTGGAATTTCAGAGTTTTGCCCCAAAATAAGGAGAATTGTTGTCTTTTTGCGCTAACATATAGGGAATTTCTGCCTTTTTGCCCCACAATTAGGGGAATTTCTGCAATTTTGCTCCAAAATAAAGGGAATTTCTGCTTTTTAGCCTGAAAATAAGGGGAATGTATACCTTTTGCCACAAAAAAAGGGAAATTTCTTCATTTTTGCTCTAAAATAATAGAAATTTCTGCTTTTTTGCCTCCAAAAATGTGGAATTTCTGTCTTTTTCCCCTAAAAACAAAGGAAATTTCTGTCTTTTATGCCCCAAAATAAGGAAAATTTCTGACTTATTACCCTGAAGTAAGTGAAATTTCTGAAATTTTCCTTCAAAATAAGGGAAATTTCTGCCTTTTTGCCCCCAAATAAGAGGAATTTCAGCCTTTTTACCTCAAGATAATGGGAATTTCTGCATTTTTGCCCCAAAATATCGGAAATTTCTGACTTTTTGCCCCAAAATAAAAAAATTTCTGCAATTTTGTAACAAGATGAAAGAAATTTCTGCTTTTTTGCCCCAAAATAAGAAAATTTCTGCTTTTTTTTCTGAAATAAGTGAAATTTCTACAATTTTGCCCCAAAATAAGTGAAATTTCTGCAATTTTGCCCCAAAATAAAGGAAATTTCTGGAATTTTGCCCCAAAATAAGTGGAATTTCTGAGTTTTGCCCCAAAATAAGGAGAATTTCTGTCTTTTTGCCCCAACATATAGGGAATTTCTGCCTTTTTGCCCCACAATTAGGGGAATTTCTGCAATTTTGCTCCAAAATACGGAAAATTTCTGCCTTTTTGCTGGAAAATAAGAAGAATGCATAACTTTTTGCTATAAAAAAGGGAAATTTCTTCATTTTTGCTCCAAAATAAGGGGAATTTCTGCTTTTTTGCTTCTGAATAAGTAGAATTTCTGTCTTTTTCCCCCAAAACAAAGGGAATTTCTGTCTTTCTGGCCCAAAATAAGGAATATTTCTGATTATTACCCTGAAATAAGTGAAATTTCTGCAATTTTGCCCCGAAATAAGAAAAAATTTCTGCTTTTTTGCCCCCAAATAAAAGGAATTTTAGCCTTTTTACCTCGAAATAAGGGGAATTTCTGCATTTTTGCCACAAAATATTAGGAATTTCTGCCTTTTTGCCCCAAAATAATGAAAATTTCTATTTTGTCCCAAAATAAGTGGAATTTCTGAGTTTTGCCCCAAAATAAAGAGAATTTCTGCCTTTTTGCCCCAACATATAGGGAATTTCTGCCTTTTTGCCCCACAATTAGGAGAATTTCTGCAATTTTGCTCTATAATACGAGGAATTTCTGCCTTTTTTCCCGAAAATAAGAAGAATGCATACCTTTTTGCCATAAAAAGGGAAATTTCTTCATTTTTGCTCCAAAATAAGGGGAATTTCTTCTTTTTTGCCTTTAAATTAGTGGAATTTCTCTTTTTCTCCCCCAAAACAAAGGGAATTTCTGTCTTTTTTACCCCAAAATAAGGAAAATTTCTGACTTATTACTTTGAAGTAAATGAAATTTCTGCAATTTTGCCCCAAATAAGGGAAATTTCTGCCTTTTTGTCCCCAAATAAGGGGAATTTCAGCCTTTTTACCTCAAAATAAGGGGAATTCCTGCATTTTTGCCACAAAATATTAGGAATTTCTGCCTTTCTGCCCCAAAATAAGGAAAATTTCTGACTTTTTTCCCTGAAATAAGTTAAATTCCTAAAATTTTTCCCGAAAATAAGAGAAATGTCTGCTTTTGGGACCAAAATAATGGGAATTTCTTACTTTTTGACCCCAAATAAGAGGAATTTCAGCCTTTTTACCTCAAAATAAAAAGAATTTTTGCATTTTTGCCCCAAAATATGGGAAATTTCTGCCTTTTTGCCCAAAATAAAAAAAATTTCTGCAATTTTGTACCAAAATAAAAGAAATTTCTGCCTTTTTGTCTCAAAATAAGAAAATTTCTGCATTTTTTCCCTGAAATAAGTGAAATTTCTGCAATTCGCCGCAAAATAAGTGAAATTTCTGCTATTTTGCCCCAAAATAAGGGAAATTTCTGGAATTTTGCCCCAAAATAAGTGAAATTTCCGAGTTTTGCCCCAAAATAAGGAGAATTTCTGTCTTTTTGCCCCAACATATAGGGAATTTCTGCCTTTTTGCCCCACAATTAGGGTAATTTCTGAAATTTTGCTCCAAAATACGGGGTATTTCTGCCTTTTTGCCCGAAAATAAAAAGAATGCATAACTTTTTGCCATAAAAAATGGAAATTTCTTCATTTTTGCTCCAAAATAAGGGGAATTTCTGCTTTTATGCCTCTTAATAAGTGGAATTTCTGTCCTTTTACCCCAAAACAAAGGGAATTTCTGTCTTTTTTGCCCCAAAATAAGGAAAATTTCTGACTTATTACCCTGAAATAAGTGAAATTTCTGCAATTTTGCCCCAAATAATGGGAAATTTCTGCCTTTTGCGCCAAAATAAGAAAATTTCTGTTTTTTTCCATGAAATAAGTGAAATTTCTGATATTTTGCCCCAAAATAAGTGAAATTTCTGCAATTTTGCCCCAAAATAAGGGAAATTTCTGGAATTATGCCCCATAATAAGTGGAAATTCTGAGTTTTGCCCTAAAATAAGGAGACTTTCTGTCTTTTTGCCCCAACATTTAGGGAATTTCTGCCTTTTTGCCCCAAAATTAGGGGAATTTCTGCAATTTTGCTCAAAAATACGAGGAATTTCTGCCTTTTGCCCGAAAATAAGAAGAATGCATACGTTTTTGCCATAAAAAAGGGAAATTTCTGCAATTTTGCTCCAAAATAAGGGGAATTGCTGCTTATTTGCCTCTAAATAAGTGGAATTTTTGTCTTATTCCCCCAAAACAAAGAGAATTTCTGTCTTTTTTGCCCCAAATTAAGGAAAATTTCTGACTTATTTCCCTCTAATAAGTGAAATTTCTGAAATTTTGCCCCAAAATAAAAGAAATTTCTGCCTTTTTGCTCCCAAAGAAGGGAAATTTCAGCCTTTTTACCTCAAAATAAGGCGAATTTCTGCATTTTTGTCACAAAATATTAGGAATTTCTGCATTTTGCCCAAAAATAAGGAAAATTTCTGCCTTTTTTCCCTGAAATAAGTGAAATTTCTGCAATTTTGCCCCAAAATAAGTGAAATTTCTGCAATTTTGCCCCAATATAAGTGAAATTTCTGCAATTTTGCCCCAAAATAAGGTAAATTTCTGGAATTTTGCCCCAAAATAAGTGGAATTTCAGAGTTTTGCCCCAAAATAATGAGAATTTCTGTCTTTTTGCCCTAACATATAGGGAATTTCTGCCTTTTTGCCCCACAATTAGGGGAATTTCTGCAATTTTGCTCCAAAATAAAGGGAATTTCTGCTTTTTAGCCTGAAAATAAGGGGAATGTATACCTTTTGCCACAAAAAAGGGAAATTTCTTCATTTTTGCTCCAAAATAAAAGGAATTTCTGCTTTTTTGCCTCCAAAAATGTGGAATTTCTGTCTTTTTCCCCTAAAAACGAAGGAAATTTCTGTCTTTTTTGCCCCAAAATAAGGAAAATTTCTTACTTATTACCCTGAAATAAGTGAAATTTCTGAAATTTTGCTTCAAAATAAAAGAAATTTCTGCCTTTTTGCCCCCAAATAAGGGGAATTTCAGCCTTTTTACCTCAAGATACTGGGAATTTCTGCATTTTTCCCCAAAATATCGGAAATTTCTGCATTTTTGCCCCAAAATAAGAAAAATTTCTGCAATTTTGTACCAAGATAAAAGAAATTTCTGCCTTTTTGCCCCAAAATAAGAAAAATTCTGCTTTTTTTTCTGAAATAAGTGAAATTTCTACAATTTTGCCCCAAAATAAGTGAAATTTCTGCAATTTTGCCACAAAATAAGGGAAATTTCTGGAATTTTGCCCCAAAATATGTGGAATTTCTGAGTTTTGCCCCAAAATAAGGAGAATTTCTTTCATTTTGCCCCAACATATAGGGAATTTCTGCCTTTTTGCCCCACAATTAGAGGAATTTCTGCAATTTTGCTCCAAAATACAGAAAATTTCTACCTTTTTGCTGGAAAATAAGAAGAATGCATAACTTTTTGCTATAAAAAATGAAACTTCTTCATTTTTGCTCCAAAATAAGGGGAATTTCTGTTTTTTGCTTCTAAATAAGTAGAATTTCTGTCTTTTTCCCCCAAAACAAAGGGAATTTCTGTCCTTTTTGGCCCAAAATAAAAAATATTTCTGATTATTACCCTGAAATAAGTGAAATTTCTGCAAATTTGCCTCAAAATAAGAAAAAATTTATGCTTTTTTGCCCCCAAATGAGGGGAATTTCAGCCTTTTTACCCCAAAATTAGGGGAATTTCTGCATTTTTGCCACAAAATATTAGGAATTTCTGCCTTTTTGCCACAAAATAAGGGAAATTTCTGGAATTTTGCCCCAAAATAAGTGGAATTTCTGAGTTTTGCACCAATATAAGAATTTCTACCTTTTTGCCCCAACATATAGGGAATTTCTGCCTTTTTCCCCTACAATTAGGGGAATTTCTGCAATTTTGCTCTAAAATACGAGGAATTTCTGCCTTTTTGCCGAAAGTAAGAAGAATGCATACTTTTTTGCCATAAAAAGGGAAATTTCTTCATTTTTGCTCCAAAATAAGGGGAATTTCTGCTTTTTTGCCTCTAAATTAGTGGAATTTCTTTCTTTCTCCCCCAAAACATAGGGAATTTCTGTTTTTTTACCCCAAAATAAGGAAAATTTCTGACTTATTACTTTGAAGTAAGTGAAATTTTTGCAATTTTGCCCCAAAATAAGGGAAATTTCTGCCTTTTTTCCCCCAAATAAGGGGAATTTCAGCCTTTTTACCTCAAAATAAGGGGAATTTCTGCATTTTTGCCACAAAATATTAGGAATTTCTGCCTTTCTGCCCCAAAATAAGGAAAATTTCTGACTTTTTGCCCTTAAATAAGTTAAATTTCTAAAATTTTTCCTGAAAATAATGGAAATGTCTGCTTTTGGCACCAAAATAATGGCAATTTCTTACTTTTTGCCACCAAATAAGAGGAATTTCATCCTTTTTACCTCAAAATAAAAGGAAGTTTTACATTTTTGCCCCAAAATATGGGAAATTGCTGCCTTTTTGCCCAAAATAAGAAAAATTTCTGCAATTTTGTACCAAAATAAAAGAAATTTCTGCCTTTTTGCCTCAAAATAAAATTTCTGCATTTTTTCCCTGAAATAAGTGAAATTTCTGCAATTTCGCCCCAAAATAATTGAAATTTCTGCAATTTTGCCCCAAAATAAGGGAAATTTCTGGAATTTTGCCCCAAAATAAGTGAAATTTCTGAGTTTTGCCCCAAAATAAGGAGAATTTCTGTCTTTTTGCCCCAACATATAGAAAATTTCTGCCTTTTGCCCCACAATTAGGGGAATTTCTGAAATTTTGCTCCAAAATACAGGGAATTTCTGCCTTTTTGCCCGAAAATAAAAAGAATGCATAACTTTTTGCCATAATAAAGGGAAATTTCTTCATTTTTGCTCCAAAATAAGGGGAATTTCTGCTGTTTTGCCTCTAAATAAGTGGAATTTCTGTCTTTTTCCCCCAAAACAAAGAGAATTTCTGTCTTTTTTGCCCAAAAATAAGGAAAATTTCTTACTTATTACCCTGAAATAAATGATGTTTCTGCAATTTTGCCCCAAAATAAGAGAAATTTCTGCCTTTTTGCCTCCAAATTAGGGGAATTTGAGCTTTTTTTCCTCAAAATAAAGGGAATTTCTGCATTTATGCCCCAAAATATGGGAAATATCTGCCTCTTGGCCCCAAAATAAGAAAAATTTCTGCAATTTTGTACCAAAATAAAAAAAAAAAATTTCTGCCTTTTTTCCCCAAAATAAGAAAATTTCTGCTTTTTTCTGAAATAAGTGAAATTTCTGCAATTTTGCCCCAAAATAAGTGAAATTGCTGCAATTTTGCCCGAAAATAAAGGAATTTTCTGGAATTTTGCCCCAAAATAAGTGGAATTTCTGACTTTTGCCCCAAAATAAGGAGAATTTCTGTCTTTTTGCCCTAACATATAGGGAATTTCTGCCTTTTTGCACCACAATTAGCGGAATTTCTGCAATTTTGCTCCAAAATACGGGGAATTTCTGCTTTTTAGCCCAAAATAAGTGGAATGTATACCTTTTGCCACAAAAAAAGGGAAATTTCTTCATTTTTGCTCCAAAATAAGGGGGAATTTCTGCTTTTTTGCCTATAAATAAGTGGAATTTCTGTCTTTTTCCCCCAAAACAAAGGGAATTTCTGTCTTTTTTGCCGCAAAATAAGGAAAATTTCTGAATTATTACCCTGAAATAAGTTAAATTTCTGCAATTTTTCCTCAAAATTAGGGAAATTTCTGCCTTTTTGCCCTCAAATAGGAGTAATTTCAGCCTTTTTACCTCAAAATAAGGGGAATTTCTGCATTTTTGCCCCAAAATACAAGGAATTTCTGTCTTTTTGCCCGAAAATAATAAGAATGCATACTTTTTTGCCATAAAAAAGGGAAATTTCTTCACTTTTGCTTCAAAATAAGGGGAATTTCTGCTTTTATGCCTCTAAATAAGTGGAATTTCTGTCTTTTTCCCCCAAAACAAAGGGAATATCTGTCTATTTTGCCCCAAAATAAGGAAAATTTCTGTCTTATTACCCTGAAATAAGTGAAATTTCTGCAATTTTGCCTCAAAATAAGTGAAATTATTGGAATTTTGCCCCAAAATAAGTGGAATTTCTGAGTTTTGACCCAAAATAAGGAGAATTTCTGTCTTTTTGCCCCAACATATATGGAATTTCTGCCTTTTTGCCCCACAATTAGAAGAATTTCTGTAATTTTGCTCCAAAATACAGAGAATTTCTGCCTTTTTGCCCGAAAATAAGAAGAATGCATACCTTTTTCCCATAAGAAGGGAAATTTCTTTATTTTTGCTCCAAAATAAGGGGAATTTCTGCTTTTTTGCCTCTAAATTAGTGGAATTTCTGTCTTTTTCCCCCAAAACAAAGGGAATTTCTGTCTTTTTTGCCCCAAAATAAGGAAAATTTCTGACTTATTACCCTGAAGTAAGTATAATTTCTGAAATTTTGCCCCAAAATAATGGAAATTTCTGCCTTTTGGCACCCAAATATGAAGAATTTCAGCCTTTTTACCTCAAAATAATAGGAATTTCTGTATTTTTGCCACAAACGATTAAGAATTTCTGCCTTTTTGTCCCAAAATAAGGAAAATTTCTGACTTTTTGCCCTGAAATATGTTAAATTTCTAAATTTTTTCCCCAAAATAATGGACATGTCTGCTTTTTGCCCCAAAATAAGGGGAATTTCTTACTTTTCCCTCCAAATAAGGGGATTTTCAGCCTTTTTACCTCAAAATAAGGAGAATTTCTGCATTTTTGACCCAAAATATGTGAAATTTCTGCCTTTTTGCACAAAATAAGAAAAATTTCTGCTATTTTATACCATAATAAAAGAAATTTCTGCTTCTTTGCCCTGAAATAATTGAAATTTCTGCAATTTTGCCCCAAAATGAGTGAAATTTCTGCAATTTTGACCCAAAATAAGGGAAATTTCTGGAATTTTCCCCCAAAATAAGTGGAATTTCTGTGTTTTGCCCCAAAATAAGGAGAATTTCTGTCTTTTTGCCCCAACATATAGGGAATTTCTGCCTTTTTGCCCCACAATTAGGGGAATTTCTGCAATTTTGCTCCAAAATATGGGGAATTTCTGCCTTTTTGCCCGAAAATAAGAAGAATGCATACCTTTTTGCCATAAAAAGGAAATTTCTGCAATTTTGCTCCAAAATAAGGGGAATTTCTGCTTTTTTGTCTCTAAATAAGTGGAATTTCTGTCTTTTCCCCCCAAAACAAAGGGAATTTCTGTCTTTTTTGCCCCAAAATAAGGAAAATTTCTGACTTATTACCCTGAAATAAGTGAAATTTCTGCAATTTTGCCCAAAAATAAGGGGAATTTTCTGCCTTTTGCCCTCAAATAAAGAAAATTTCAGACTTATTATATCTAAATATGGGGAATTTTTGCTTTTTTGCCTTCACATAAGTGGAATTTCTTTCCTTTTCCCCCAAAACAAAAAGAATTTCTGTCTTTTTATTCCTAAAATAAGGAAAATTTCTGACTTATTACACTGAAATAAGTGAAATTTCTGCAATTTTGCCCCAAAATAAGGGAAATTTCTGCCTTTTTGCCCCCAATACGGGGATCTTCAGCCTTTTTACCTCAAAATAAGGGGAATTTCTGCATTTTTTCCCCAAAATATGGGAAATTTCTGCCTTTTTGCCCCAAAATAAAAAAATTTCTGCTTTTTTCCATGAAATGAGTGAAATTTCTGCAATTTTGCCCCAAAATAAGTGAAATTTGCAATTTTGCCCCAAAATAAGGGAAATTTCTGGAATTTTGCCCCAAAATAAGTGGAATTTCTGAGTTTTGCCCCAAAATAAGGAGAATTTCTGTCTTTTTGCCCCAACATATAGAGAATTTTGCCTTTTTGCTTCACAATTAGGGGAATTTCTGCAATTTTGCTCCAAAATACGGGGAACTTCTGCCTTTTTGCCCGAAAATAAGAAGAATGCATACCTTTTTGCCATAAAAAAGGTAAATTTCTGCAATTTTGCTCCAATATAAGGGTAATTTCTGCTTTTTTGCCCCTAAATAAGTGGAATTTCTGTCTTTTTCCCCCAAAACAAAGGGAATTTCTGTCTTTTTTGCCCCAAAAGAAGGAAAATTTCTGACTTATTACCCTGAAGTTAGTGAAGTTTCTGCAATTTTGCCCCAAAAAAAGGGAAATTTCTGCCTTTTTGCCCCCAAATAAGGGGAATTTCAGCCTTTTTACCTCAAAATAAGGGGAATTTCTGCATTCTTGCCACAAAATATTGGGAATTTCTTCCTTTATGCCCCAAAATAAGGAAAATTTCTGACTTTTTGCATTGAAATAAGTTAAATTTCTAAAATTTTTCCCCAAAATAAGGGAAATGTCTGCTTTTTGCCCCAAAATAATGGGAATTTCTTACTTTTTGCACCCAAATAATGGGAATTTCAGCCTTTTTACCTCAAAATAAGGGAAATTTCTGCATTCTTGCCCCAAAATATGGGAAATTTCTGCCTTTTGCCCAAAATAAGAAAAATTCTGCTTTTTTTCCATGAAATAAGTGAAATTTCTGCAATTTTGCCCCAAAATAATGGAAATTTCTGGAATTTTGCCCCAAAATAAGTGGAATTTCTTAGTTTTGCCTCAAAATAAGGAGAATTTCTGTATTTTTGCCCCAACATATAGGGAATTTCTGCCTTTTTGCCCCACAATTAGGGGAATTTCTGTAATTTTGCTCCAAAATACGGGGAATTTCTGCCTTTTTGCCCGAAAATAAGAAGAATGCATACCTTTTTGCCATAAAAAGGGAAATTTCTTCATTTTTGCTCCAAAATAAGAGGAATTTCTCCTTTTTCGCCTCTAAATTAGTGGAATTTCTGTCTTTTTCCCCCAAAACAAAGGGAATTTCTGTCTTTTTTGCCCCTAAATAAGGAAAATTTCTGACTTATTACCCTGAAATAAGTGAAATTTCTGCAATTTTGCCCCGAAATAAGGGGAAATTTCTGCCTTTTGCCCCCAAATAAGGAAAATTTCAGCCTTATTACCTCTAACTATGGGGAATTTCTGCTTTTTTGCCTCCCAGTAAGTGGAATTTCTTTCCTTTTCCCCCAAAACAAAAAGAATTTCTGTCTTTTTATTCCCAAAATAAGGAAAATTTCTGACTTATTACACTGAAATATGTGAAATTTCTGCAATTTTGCCCCAAAATAAGGGAAATTTCTGCCTTTTTGCCCCCAAATACGGGGAACTTCAGCCTTTTTACCTCAAAATAAGGGGAATTTCTGCATTTTTTCCCCAAAATATGGGAAATTTCTGCCTTTTTGCCCCAAAATAAGAAAATTTCTGCTTTTTTCCATGAAATAAGTGAAATTTCTGCAATTTTGCTCCAAAATAAGTGAAATTTCTGCAATTTTGCGCCAAAATAAAGGAAATTTCTGGAATTTTGCCCCAAAATAAGTGGAATTTCTGAGTTTTGCCCCAAAATGAGGAGAATTTCTGTCTTTTTGCCCCAACATATAGGAAATTTCTGCCTTTTTGCTTCACAATTACAGGAATTTCTGCAATTTTGATCCAAAATACGGGGAATTTCTGACTTTTTGCCTAAAAATAAGAAGAATGCATACATTTTTGCCATAAAAAAGGAAAATTTCTGCAATTTTGCTCCAATATAAGGGGAATTTCTGCTTTTTTGCCTCTAAATAAGTGGAATTTCTGTATTTTCCCTCCAAAACAAAGGGAATTTCTGTCTTTTTTGCCCCAAAACAAGGAAAATTTCTGACTTATTACCCTGAAGTAAGTGAAGTTTCTGCAATTTTGCCCCAAAATAAGGGAAATTTCTGCCTTTTTGCCCCCAAATAAGGGGAATTTCAGCCTTTTTACCTCAAAATAAGGGGAATTTCTGCATTCTTGCCACAAAATATTGGGAATTTCTGCCTTTTTGCCCCAAAATAAAGAAAATTTCGGACTTTTTGCACTGAAATAAGTTAAATTTCTAAAATTTTTCCCCAAAATAAGGTAAATGTCTGCTTTTTGCCCCAAAATAATGGGAATTTCTTACTTTTTGCCCCCAAATAATGGGAATTTCAGCATTTTTACCTCAAAATAAGGGGAATTTCTGCATTCTCGCCGCAAAATATGGGAAATTTCTGCCTTTTTGCCCAAAATAAGAAAAATTCTGCTTTTTTCCATGATATAAGTGAAATTTCTGCAATTTTACCCCAAAATAAGTGAAATTTCTGGAATTTTGCCCCAAAATAAGGGAAATTTCTGGAATTTTGCCCCAAAATAAGTGGAATTTCTGAGATTTGCCTCAAAATAAGGAGAATTTCTGCCTTTTTGCCCCAACATATAGGGAATTTCTGCCTTTTTGCCCCACAATTAGGGGAAT
The DNA here is from genome assembly GCF_963924665.1 of Micromys minutus. NCBI lineage: Eukaryota > Metazoa > Chordata > Mammalia > Rodentia > Muridae > Micromys > Micromys minutus. The sequence continues at coordinate 373,790 of NW_027667771.1, forward strand.
TTCTGCAATTTTGCTCCAAAATACGGGTAATTTCTGCCTTTTTGCCCGAAAATAAGAAGAATGCCTACCTTATTGCCATAAAAGGGAAATTTCTTCATTTTTGCTCCAAAATAAGGGGAATTTCTGCTTTATTGCCTCTAAATTAGTGGAATTTCTGTCTTTTTCCCCCAAAACAAAAGGAATTTCTGTCTTTTTTGCCCCAAAATAAGGAAAATTTCTGACTTATTACCCTGAAATAAGTGAAATTTCTGCAATTTTGCCCCAAAATAAGGGGAAATTTCTGCCTTTTGCCCCCAAATAAAGAAAATTTTAGCCTTATTACCTCTAAATATGGGGAATTTCTGCTTTTTTGCCTCCCAATAAGTGGAATTTCTTTCCTTTTCCCCCAAAACAAAAAGAATTTCTGTCTTTTTATTCCCAAAATATGGAAATTTCTGCCTTATTACACTGAAATAAGTGAAATTTCTGGAATTTTGCCCCAAAATAAGGGAAATTATTGCAATTTTGCCCCAAAATAAGGGAAATTTCTGGAATTTTGCATCAAAATAAGTGGAATTTTTGAGTTTTGCCCCAAAATAAGGAGAATTTTTGTCTTTTTGCCCCAACATATAAGGAATTTCTGCTTTTTTGCCCAACAATTAGGGGAATTTTTGCAATTTTGCTCCAAAATACGGGGAATTTCTGCCTTTTTGTACGAAAATAAGAAGAATGCATACATTTTTGCCATATAAAAAGGAAATTTCTTCATTTTTGCTCCAAAATAAGGGGAATTTCTGCTTTTTTGTCTTTAAATAAGTGGAATTTCTGTCTTTTTCCCCAAAAACAAAGGGAATTTCTGTCTTTTTTGCCCCAAAATAAGGAAAATTTCTGACTTATTACCCTGAAGTAAGTGAAATTTCTGCAATTTTGCTCCAAAATAAGGGAAATTTTTGCCTTTTTGCTCCCAAATAAGGGGAATTTCAGCCTTTTTACCTCAAAATAAGGGGAATTTCTGCATTCTTGCCACAAAATATTGGGAATTTCTGCCTTTTTGCCCTAAAAAAAGGAAAATTACTGACGTTTTGCCCTGAAATAAGTTAAATTTCTAAAATTTTCCACAAAATAAGGGAAATGTCTGCTTTTTGCCCCCAAATAATGCGAATTTTTTACTTTTTGCCCCCAAATAAGGGGAATTTCAGCCTTTTTACCTCAAAATAAGGGGAATTTCTGCATTTTTGCCCCAAAATATGAGAAATTTCTGACTTTTTGCCCCAAAATAAGAAAATTTCTCATTTTTTCCCCTGAAATAAGTGAAATTTCTGCAATTTTGCCCCAAAATAAGGGAAATTTCTGGAATTTTGCCCCAAAATAAGTGGAATTTCTGAGTTTTGACCCAAAATGAGGAGAATTTCTGTCTTTTTGCCCCATCATATAGGAAATTTCTGCTTTTTTGCCTAACAATTAGGGGAATTTCTGCAATTTTGCTCCAAAATACAGGGAATTACTGCCTTTTTGTACGAAAATAAGAAGAATGCATACCTTTTTGCCATAAAAAAGGGAAATTTCGTCATTTTTGCTCCAAAATAAGGGGAATTTCTGCTTCTTTTTCTCTAAATAAGTGGAATTTCTGTCTTTTTCTCCCAAAACAAAGGGAATTTCTGTCTTTTTTGCTCTAAAATATAAACAATCTCTGACTTATTACCCTGAAATAAGTAAAATTTCTGCAATTTTGCCCCAAAATAAGGGTAATTTCTGCCTTTTTGCCCCCAAATACGGGGAATTTCAGACTTTTTATTTCAAAATAAGTGAATTTCTGCATTTTTGCACCAAAATATTGGAAATTTCTGCCTTTTTGCCCCAAATTAAGAAAATTTCTCCTTTTTCCATGAAATAAGTGAAATTTCTGCAATTTTTCCCCAAAATTAATGAAATTTCTGCAATTTTGCCCCCAAATACGGAAATTTCTGGAATTTTGCCCCAAAATAAGTGGAATTTCTGAGTTTTGCCTCAAATTAAGGAGAATTTCTGCCTTTTTGCCCCAACATATAGAGAATTTCTGCCTTTTTGCCCCACAATTAGGGGAATTTCTGCAATTTTGCTCCAAAATATGGGGAATTTCTGCCTTTTTGCCTCTAAATTAGTGGAATTTCTGTCTTTTTCCCCCAAAACAAAGGGAATTTCTGTCTTTTTTGCTCCAAAATAAGGAAAATTTCTGACTTATTACGCTGAAATAAGTGAAATTTCTGCAATTTTGCCCCAAAATAAGGGGAAATTTCTGCCTTTTGCCCCCAAATAAGGAAAATTTCAGCCTTATTACCTCTAAATATGGGGAATTTCTGCTTTTTTGCCTCCCAATAAGTGGAATTTCTTTCCTTTTCCCCCAAAACAAAAAGAATTTCTGTCTTTTTATTCCCAAAATAAGGAAATTTCTGCCTTATTACACTGAAATAAGTGAAATTTCTGCAATTTTGCCCCAAAATAAGGGAAATTTCTGCCTTTTTGCCCCCAAATACGGGGAACTTCAGCCTTTTTTCCTCGAAATAAGGGGAATTTCTGCATTTTTTCCCCAAAATATGGGAAATTTCTTCCTTTTTGCCCTAAAATAAGAAAATTTCTGCTTTTTTCCATGAAATAAGTGAAATTTCTGCAATTTTGCCCCAAAATAAGTGAAATTTCTGCAATTTTGCGCCAAAATAAGGGAAATTTCTGGAATTTTGACCCAAAATAAGTGGAATTTCTGAGTTTTGCCCCAAAATAAGGAGAATTTCTGTCTTTTTGCCCCAACATATAGGGAATTTCTGCCTTTTGACTTCACAATTAGGGGAATTTCTGCAATTTTGCCTCAAAAATACGAGGAATTTCTGACTTTTTGCCTAAAAATAAGAAGAATGCATACATTTTTGCCATAAAAAAGGAAAATTTCTGCAATTTTGCTCCAATATAAGGGGAATTTCTGCTTTTTTGCCTCTAAATAAGTGGAATTTCTGTCTTTATCTCCCAAAACAAAGGGAATTTCTGTCTTTTTTGGCCCAAAACAAGGAAAATTTCTGACTTATTACCCTGAAGTAAGTGAAGTTTCTGCAATTTTGCCCCAAAATAAGGGAAATTTCTGCCTTTTTGCCCCCAAATAAGGGGAATTTCAGCCTTTTTACCTCAAAATAAGGAAAATTTCTGCATTCTTGCCACAAAATATTGGGAATTTCTGACTTTTTGCCCCAAAATAAGGAAAATTTCTGACTTTTTGCACTGAAATAAGTTAAATTTCTAAAATTTTTCCCCAAAATAAGGGAAATGTCTCATTTTTGCCCAAAAATAATGGGAATTTCTTACATTTTGCCCCCAAATAATGGGAATTTCAGTCTTTTTACATCAAAATAAGGGGAATTTCTGCATTCTTGCCGCAAAATATGGGAAATTTCTGCCTTTTTGCCCAAAATAAGAAAAATTCTGCTTTTTTCCATGAAATAAGTGAAATTCCTGCAATTTTGCCCCAAAATAAGTGAAATTTCTGCAATTTTGCCCCAAAATAAGGGAAATTTCTGGAATTTTGCCCCAAAATAAGTGGAATTTCTGAGTTTTGCCTTAAAATAAGGAAAATTTCTGTATTTTTACCACAAGATATAGGGAATTTCTGCCTTTTTGCCCCACAATTAGGGGAATTTCTGTAATTTTGCTCCAAAATACGGGGAATTTCTGCCTTTTTGCCCGAAAATAAGAAGAATGCATACCTTTTTGCCATAAAAAGGGAAATTTCTTCATTTTTGCTCCAAAATAAGGGGAATTTCTGCTTTTTTGCCTCTAAATTAGTGGAATTTCTGTCTTTTTCCCCCAAAACAAAAAAAATTTCTGTCTTTTTTGCCCCAAAATAAGGAAAATTTCTGACTTATTTTCCTGAAATAAGTGAAATTTCTGCAATTTTGCCCCAAAATAAGGGGAAATTAATGCCTTTTGCCCCCAAATAAGGAAAATTTCAGCCTTATTACCTCTAATTATGGGGAATTTCTGCTTTTTTTGCCTCCCAATAAGTGGAATTTCTTTCCTTTTCCCCCAAAACAAAAAGAATTTCTGTCTTTTTATTCCCAAAATAAGGAAAATTTCTGACTTATTACACTGAAATATGTGAAATTTCTGCAATTTTGCCCCAAAATAAGGGAAATTTCTGCCTTTTTGCCCCCAAATACGGGGAACTTCAGCCTTTTTACCTCAAAATAAGGGGAATTTCTGCATTTTTTCCCCAAAATATGGGAAATTTCTGCTTTTTTGCCCCAAAATAAGAAAATTTCTGCTTTTTTCCATGAAATAAGTGAAATTTCTGCAATTTTGCCCCAAAATAAATGAAATTTCTGCAATTTTGCGCCATATTAAGGGAAATTTTTGGAATTTTGCCCCAAAATAATTGGAATTTCTGAGTTTTGCCCCAAAATAAGGAGAATTTCTGTCTTTTTGCCCCAACATATAGGGAATTTCTGCCTTTTTGCTTCACAATTAGGGGAATTTCTGCAATTTTGCTCCAAAATACGGGGAATTTCTGCCTTTTTGCCCGAAAATAAGAAGAATGCATACATTTTTGCCATAAAAAAGGAAAATTTCTGCAATTTTGCTCCAATATAAGGGGAATTTCTGCTTTTTTGCCTCTAAATAAGTGGAATTTCTGTCTTTTTCCCCCAAAACAAAGGGAATTTCTGTCTTTTTTGCCCCAAAACAAGGAAAATTTCTGACTTATTACCCTGAAGTAAGTGAAGTTTCTGCAATTTTGCCCCAAAATAAGGGAAATTTCTGCCTTTTTGCCCCCAAATAAGGAGAATTTCAGCCTTTTTACCTCAAAATAAGGGGAATTTCTGCATTCTTGCCACAAAATATTGGGAATTTCTGCCTTTTTGCCCCAAAATAAGGAAAATTTCTGACTTTTTGCACTGAAATTAGTTAAATTTCTAAAATTTTTTCCCCAAAATAAGGGAAATGTCTGCTTTTTGCCCCAAAATAATGGGAATTTCTTACTTTTCCCCCAAATAATGGGAATTTCAGCCTTTTTACCTCAAAATAAGGGGAATTTCTGCATTCTTGCCCCAAAATATAAAAAATTTCTGCCTTTTTGCCCAAAATAAGAAAAATTCTGCTTTTTTTTCATGAAATAAATGAAATTTCTGCAATTTTGCCCCAAAATAACTGAAATTTCTGCAATTTTGCCCCAAAATAAGGGAAATTTCTGGAATTTTGCCCCAAAATAAGTGGAATTTCTGAGTTTTGCCTCAAAATAAGGAGAATTTCTGTATTTTTGCCCCAACATATAGGGAATTTCTGCCTTTTTGCCCCACAATTAGGGGAATTTCTGTAATTTTGCTCCAAAATACGAGGAATTTCTGCCTTTCTTTCCCGAAAATAAGAAGAATGCATACCTTTTGCCATAAAAAGGGAAATTTCTTCATTTTTGCTCCAAAATAAGGGGAATTTCTGCATTTTTGGCCCAAAATATGGGAAATTTCTGACTTTTTGCCCCAAAATAAAAAAATTTCTCCTTTTTCTCCTGAAATAAGTGAAATTTCTGCAATTTTGCCCCAAAATAAGGGAAATTTCTGGAATTTTGCCCCAAAATAAGTGTAATTTCTAAGTTTTGACCCAAAATGAGGAGAATTTCTGTCTTTTTGCCCCAACATATAGGGAATTTCTAATTTTTGGCCTAACAATTAGAGGAATTTCTGCAATTTTGCTTCAAAATACAGGGAATTTCTGCCTTTTTGTACGAAAAAAGAAGAATGCATAACTTTTTGCCATAAAAAAGGGAAATTTCTTCATTTTTGCTCCAAAATAAGGGGAATTTCTGCTTTTTTTCCTCTAAATAAGTGGAATTTCTGTCTTTTTCCCCCAAGACAAAGGGAATTTCTGTCCTTTTTGCTCCAAAATAAAAACAATTTCTGACTTATTACCCTGAAATAAGTGAAATTTCTGCAATTTTGCCCCAAAATAAGGGAAATTTCTGGAATTTTGCCCCAAAATAAGTGGAATTTCTGAGTTTTGCCTCAAAATAAGGAAAATTTCTGTATTTTTACCCCAACATATAGGGAATTTCTGCCTTTTTGCCCCACAATTAGGGGAATTTCTGTAATTTTGCTCCAAAATACGGGGAATTTCTGCCTTTTTGCACGAAAATAAGAAGAATGCATACCTTTTGCCATAAAAAGGGAAATTTCTTCATTTTTGCTCCAAAATAAGGGGAATTTCTGCTTTTTTGCCTCTAAATTAGTGGAATTTCTGTCTTTTTCCCCCAAAACTAAAGGAATTTCTGTCTTTTTTGCCCCAAAATAAGGAAAATTTCTGACTTATTTCCCTGAAATAAGTGAAATTTCTGCAATTTTGCCCCAAAATAAGGGGAAATTTCTGCCTTTTGCCCCCAAATAAGGAAAATTTCAGCCTTATTACCTCTAATTATGGGGAATTTCTGCTTTTTTGCCTCCCAATAAGTGGAATTTCTTTCCTTTTCCCCCAAAACAAAAAGAATTTCTGTCTTTTTATTCCCAAAATAAGGAAAATTTCTGACTTATTACACTGAAATATGTGAAATTTCTGCAATTTTGCCCCAAAATAAGGGAAATTTCTGCCTTTTTGCCCCCAAATACGGGGAACTTCAGCCTTTTTACCTCAAAATAAGGGGAATTTCTGCATTTTTTCCCCAAAATATGGGAAATTTCTGCCTTTTTGCCCCAAAATAAGAAAATTTCTGCTTTTTTCCATGAAATAAGTGAAATTTCTGCAATTTTGCCCCAAAACAAGTGAAATTTCTGCAATTTTGCGCCATATTAAGGGAAATTTTTGGAATTTTGCCCCAAAATAATTGGAATTTCTGAGTTTTGCCCCAAAATAAGGAGAATTTCTGTCTTTTTGCCCCAACATATAGGGAATTTCTGCCTTTTTGCTTCACAATTAGGGGAATTTCTGCAATTTTGCTCCAAAATACGGGGAATTTCTGCCTTTTTGCCCGAAAATAAGAAGAATGCATACATTTTTGCCATAAAAAAGGAAAATTTCTGCAATTTTGCTCCAATAGAAGGGGAATTTCTGCTTTTTTGCCTCTAAATAAGTGGAATTTCTGTCTTTTTCCCCCAAAACAAAGGGAATTTCTGTCTTTTTTGCCCCAAAACAAGGAAAATTTCTGACTTATTACCCTGAAGTAAGTGAAGTTTCTGCAATTTTGCCCCAAAATAAGGGAAATTTCTGCCTTTTTGCCCCCAAATAAGGAGAATTACAGCCTTTTTACCTCAAAATAAGGGGAATTTCTGCATTCTTGCCACAAAATATTGGGAATTTCTGCATTTTGCCCCAAAATAAGGAAAATTTCTGACTTTTTGCACTGAAATTAGTTAAATTTCTAAAATTTTTTCCCCAAAATAAGGGAAATGTCTGCTTTTTGCCCCAAAATAATGGGAATTTCTTACTTTTTGCCCCCAAATAATGGGTATTTCAGCATTTTTACCTCAAAATAAGAGGAATTTCTGCATTCTTGCCCCAAAATATGAAAAATTTCTGCCTTTTTGCCCAAAATAAGAAAAATTCTGCTTTTTTTCCATGAAATAAATGAAATTTCTGCAATTTTGCCCCAAAATAACTGAAATTTCTGCAATTTTGCCCCAAAATAAGGGAAATTTCTGGAATTTTGCCCCAAAATAAGTGGAATTTCTGAGTTTTGCCTCAAAATAAGGAGAATTTCTGTATTTTTGCCCCAACATATAGGGAATTTCTGCCTTTTTGCCCCACAATTAGGGGAATTTCTGTAATTTTGCTCCAAAATACGAGGAATTTCTGCCTTTCTTTCCCGAAAATAAGAAGAATGCATACCTTTTGCCATAAAAAGGGAAATTTCTTCATTTTTGCTCCAAAATAAGGGGAATTTCTGCATTTTTGCCCCAAAATATGGGAAATTTCTGACTTTTTGCCCCAAAATAAAAAAATTTCTCCTTTTTCTCCTGAAATAAGTGAAATTTCTGCAATTTTGCCCCAAAATAAGGGAAATTTCTAGAATTTTGCCCCAAAATAAGTGTAATTTCTGAGTTTTGACCCAAAATGAGGAGAATTTCTGTCTTTTTGCCCCAACATATAGGGAATTTCTAATTTTTGGCCTAACAATTAGAGGAATTTCTGCAATTTTGCTTCAAAATACAGGGAATTTCTGCCTTTTTGTACGAAAAAAGAAGAATGCATACCTTTTTGCCATAAAAAAGGGAAATTTCTTCATTTTTGCTCCAAAATAAGGGGAATTTCTGCTTTTTTTCCTCTAAATAAGTGGAATTTCTGTCTTTTTCCCCCAAGACAAAGGGAATTTCTGTCCTTTATCTCCGAAATAAAAACAATTTCTGACTTATTACCCTGAAATAAGTGAAATTTCTGCAATTTTGCCCCAAAATAAGTGAAATTTCTGGAATTTTGCCCCAAAATAAGTGGAATTTCTGAGTTTTGCCTCAAAATAAGGAAAATTTCTGTATTTTTACCCCAACATATAGGGAATTTCTGCCTTTTTGCCCCACAATTAGGGGAATTTCTGTAATTTTGCTCCAAAATACGGGGAATTTCTGCCTTTTTGCCCGAAAATAAGAAGAATGCATACCTTTTTGCCATAAAAAGGGAAATTTCTTCATTTTTGCTCCAAAATAAGGGGAATTTCTGCTTTTTTGCCTCTAAATTAGTGGAATTTCTGTCTTTTTCCCCCAAAACTAAAGGAATTTCTGTCTTTTTTGCCCCAAAATAAGGAAAATTTCTGACTTATTTCCCTGAAATAAGTGAAATTTCTGCAATTTTGCCCCAAAATAAGGGGAAATTTCTGCCTTTTGCCCCCAAATAAGGAAAATTTCAGCCTTATTACCTCTAATTATGGGGAATTTCTGCTTTTTTGCCTCCCAATAAGTGGAATTTCTTTCCTTTTCCCCCAAAACAAAAAGAATTTCTGTCTTTTTATTCCCAAAATAAGGAAAATTTCTGACTTATTACACTGAAATATGTGAAATTTCTGCAATTTTCCCCGAAAATAAGGGAAATTTCTGCCTTTTTGCCCCCAAATACGGGGAACTTCAGCCTTTTTACCTCAAAATAAGGGGAATTTCTGCATTTTTTCCCCAAAATATGGGAAATTTCTGCCTTTTTGCCCCAAAATAAGAAAATTTCTGCTTTTTTCCATGAAATAAGTGAAATTTCTGCAATTTTGCCCCAAAACAAGTGAAATTTCTGCAATTTTGCGCCATATTAAGGGAAATTTTTGGAATTTTGCCCCAAAATAATTGGAATTTCTGAGTTTTGCCCCAAAATAAGGAGAATTTCTGTCTTTTTGCCCCAACATATAGGGAATTTCTGCCTTTTTGCTTCACAATTAGGGGAATTTCTGCAATTTTGCTCCAAAATACGGGGAATTTCTGCCTTTTTGCCCGAAAATAAGAAGAATGCATACATTTTTGCCATAAAAAAGGAAAATTTCTGCAATTTTGCTCCAATAGAAGGGGAATTTCTGCTTTTTTGCCTCTAAATAAGTGGAATTTCTGTCTTTTTCCCCCAAAACAAAGGGAATTTCTGTCTTTTTTGCCCCAAAACAAGGAAAATTTCTGACTTATTACCCTGAAGTAAGTGAAGTTTCTGCAATTTTGCCCCAAAATAAGGGAAATTTCTGCCTTTTTGCCCCCAAATAAGGAGAATTACAGCCTTTTTACCTCAAAATAAGGGGAATTTCTGCATTCTTGCCACAAAATATTGGGAATTTCTGCATTTTGCCCCAAAATAAGGAAAATTTCTGACTTTTTGCACTGAAATTAGTTAAATTTCTAAAATTTTTTCCCCAAAATAAGGGAAATGTCTGCTTTTTGCCCCAAAATAATGGGAATTTCTTACTTTTTGCCCCCAAATAATGGGTATTTCAGCATTTTTACCTCAAAATAAGAGGAATTTCTGCATTCTTGCCCCAAAATATGAAAAATTTCTGCCTTTTTGCCCAAAATAAGAAAAATTCTGCTTTTTTTCCATGAAATAAATGAAATTTCTGCAATTTTGCCCCAAAATAACTGAAATTTCTGCAATTTTGCCCCAAAATAAGGGAAATTTCTGGAATTTTGCCCCAAAATAAGTGGAATTTCTGAGTTTTGCCTCAAAATAAGGAGAATTTCTGTATTTTTGCCCCAACATATAGGGAATTTCTGCCTTTTTGCCCCACAATTAGGGGAATTTCTGTAATTTTGCTCCAAAATACGAGGAATTTCTGCCTTTCTTTCCCGAAAATAAGAAGAATGCATACCTTTTGCCATAAAAAGGGAAATTTCTTCATTTTTGCTCCAAAATAAGGGGAATTTCTGCATTTTTGCCCCAAAATATGGGAAATTTCTGACTTTTTGCCCCAAAATAAAAAAATTTCTCCTTTTTCTCCTGAAATAAGTGAAATTTCTGCAATTTTGCCCCAAAATAAGGGAAATTTCTAGAATTTTGCCCCAAAATAAGTGTAATTTCTGAGTTTTGACCCAAAATGAGGAGAATTTCTGTCTTTTTGCCCCAACATATAGGGAATTTCTAATTTTTGGCCTAACAATTAGAGGAATTTCTGCAATTTTGCTTCAAAATACAGGAAATTTCTGCCTTTTTGTACGAAAAAAGAAGAATGCATACCTTTTTGCCATAAAAAAGGGAAATTTCTTCATTTTTGCTCCAAAATAAGGGGAATTTCTGCTTTTTTTCCTCTAAATAAGTGGAATTTCTGTCTTTTTCCCCCAAGACAAAGGGAATTTCTGTCCTTTTTGCTCCGAAATAAAAACAATTTCTGACTTATTACCCTGAAATAAGTGAAATTTCTGCAATTTTGCCCCAAAATAAGTGAAATTTCTGGAATTTTGCCCCAAAATAAGTGGAATTTCTGAGTTTTGCCTCAAAATAAGGAAAATTTCTGTATTTTTACCCCAACATATAGGGAATTTCTGCCTTTTTGCCCCACAATTAGGGGAATTTCTGTAATTTTGCTCCAAAATACGGGGAATTTCTGCCTTTTTGCCCGAAAATAAGAAGAATGCATACCTTTTTGCCATAAAAAGGGAAATTTCTTCATTTTTGCTCCAAAATAAGGGGAATTTCTGCTTTTTTGCCTCTAAATTAGTGGAATTTCTGTCTTTTTCCCCCAAAACTAAAGGAATTTCTGTCTTTTTTGCCCAAAAATAAGGAAAATTTCTGACTTATTTCCCTGAAATAAGTGAAATTTCTGCAATTTTGCCCCAAAATAAGGGGAAATTTCTGCCTTTTGCCCCCAAATAAGGAAAATTTCAGCCTTATTACCTCTAATTATGGGGAATTTCTGCTTTTTTCCCTCCCAATAAGTGGAATTTCTTTCCTTTTCCCCCAAAACAAAAAGAATTTCTGTCTTTTTATTCCCAAAATAAGGAAAATTTCTGACTTATTACACTGAAATATGTGAAATTTCTGCAATTTTGCCCCAAAATAAGGGAAATTTCTGCCTTTTTGCCCCCAAATACGGGGAACTTCAGCCTTTTTACCTCAAAATAAGGGGAATTTCTGCATTTTTTCCCCAAAATATGGGAAATTTCTGCCTTTTTGCCCCAAAATAAGAAAATTTCTGCTTTTTCCATGAAATAAGTGAAATTTCTGCAATTTTGCCCCAAAATAAGTGAAATTTCTGCAATTTTGCGCCAAAATAAGGGAAATTTTTGGAATTTTGCCCCAAAATAATTGGAATTTCTGAGTTTTGCCCCAAAATAAGGAGAATTTCTGTCTTTTTGCCCCAACATATAGGGAATTTCTGCCTTTTTGCTTCACAATTAGGGGAATTTCTGCAATTTTGCTCCAAAATACGGGGAATTTCTGCCTTTTTGCCCGAAAATAAGAAGAATGCATACATTTTTGCCATAAAAAAGGAAAATTTCTGCAATTTTGCTCCAATATAAGGGGAATTTCTGCTTTTTTGCCTCTAAATAAGTGGAATTTCTGTCTTTTTCCCCCAAAACAAAGGGAATTTCTGTCTTTTTTGCACCAAAACAAGGAAAATTTCTGACTTATTACCCTGAAGTAAGTGAAGTTTCTGCAATTTTGCCCCAAAATAAGGGAAATTTCTGCCTTTTTGCCCCCAAATAAGGAGAATTTCAGCCTTTTTACCTCAAAATAAGGGGAATTTCTGCATTCTTGCCACAAAATATTGGGAATTTCTGCCTTTTTGCCCCAAAATAAGGAAAATTTCTGACTTTTTGCACTGAAATTAGTAAAATTTCTAAATTTTTTTCCCCAAAATAAGGGAAATGTCTGCTTTTTGCCCCAAAATAATGGGAATTTCTTACTTTTTGCCCCCAAATAATGGGAATTTCAGCATTTTTACCTCAAAATAAGAGGAATTTCTGCATTCTTGCCCCAAAATATGAAAAATTTCTGCCTTTTTGCCCAAAATAAGAAAAATTCTGCTTTTTTTCCATGAAATAAATGAAATTTCTGCAATTTTGCCCCAAAATAACTGAAATTTCTGCAATTTTGCCCCAAAATAAGGGAAATTTCTGGAATTTTGCCCCAAAATAAGTGGAATTTCTGAGTTTTGCCTCAAAATAAGGAGAATTTCTGTATTTTTGCCCCAACATATAGGGAATTTCTGCCTTTTTGCCCCACAATTAGGGGAATTTCTGTAATTTTGCTCCAAAATACGAGGAATTTCTGCCTTTCTTTCCAGAAAATAAGAAGAATGCATACCTTTTGCCATAAAAAGGGAAATTTCTTCATTTTTGCTCCAAAATAAGGGGAATTTCTGCATTTTTGCCCCAAAATATGGGAAATTTCTGACTTTTTGCCCCAAAATAAAAAAATTTCTCCTTTTTCTCCTGAAATAAGTGAAATTTCTGCAATTTTGCCCCAAAATAAGGGAAATTTCTGGAATTTTGCCCCAAAATAAGTGTAATTTCTGAGTTTTGACCCAAAATGAGGAGAATTTCTGTCTTTTTGCCCCAAGATATAGGGAATTTCTAATTTTTGGCCTAACAATTAGAGGAATTTCTGCAATTTTGCTTCAAAATACAGGAAATTTCTGCCTTTTTGTACGAAAAAAGAAGAATGCATACCTTTTTGCCATAAAAAAGGGAAATTTCTTCATTTTTGCTCCAAAATAAGGGGAATTTCTGCTTTTTTTCCTCTAAATAAGTGGAATTTCTGTCTTTTTCCCCCAAGACAAAGGGAATTTCTGTCCTTTTTGCTCCAAAATAAAAACAATTTCTGACTTATTACCCTGAAATAAGTGAAATTTCTGCAATTTTGCCCAAAAATAAGGGAAATTTCTGCCTTTTTGCCCCCAAATACGGGGAATTTCAGACTTTTTATTTCAAAATAAGGGGAATTTCTGCATTTTTGCACCAAAATATAGGAAATTTCTGCATTTCTTGCCCCAAAATAAGAAAATTTCTGCTTTTTTCCATGAAATAAGTGAAATTTCTGCAATTTTGCCCCAAAATTAATGAAATTTCTGCAATTTTGCCCCAAAATAACGGAAATTTCTGGAATTTTGCCCCAAAATAAGTGGAATTTCTGAGTTTTGCCACAAAATAAGGAGAACTTCTGCCTTTTTGCCCCAACATATAGGGAATTTCTGCCTTTTTGCCCCACAATTAGGGGAATTTCTGCAATTTTGCTCCAAAATACGGGGAATTTCTGCCTTTTTCCGAAAATGAGAAGAATGCCTACCTTATTGCCATAAAAAAGGTAAATTTCTGAAATTTTGCTCCAAAATAAGGGGAATTTCTGCTTTTTTGCCTCTAAATTAGTGGAATTTCTGTGTTTTTCCTCCAAAACAAAGGGAATTTCTGTCTTTTTTGCCCCAAAATAAGGAAAATTTCTGACTTATTACCCTGAAATAAGTGAAATTTCTGCAATTTTGCCCCAAAATAAGAGAAATTTCTGCCTTTTTGCCGCCAAATAACGGGAATTTCAGTCTTTTTACCTCAAAATAAGGGGAATTTCTGCATTTTTGCCCCAAAATAAGGGATATTTCTGCCTTTTTATCCCAAAATAAGAAAAATTCTGCAATTTTTTACCAAAATAAAAGAAATTTTTGCCTTTTTGCCCCAAAATAAGAAAATTTCTGCTTTTTTTTGTGAAATAAGTGAAATTTCTGCAATTTTGCCCGAAAATAAGGGAATTTTCTGGAATTTTGCCCCAAAATAAGTGGAATTTCTGAGTTTTGCCCCAAAATAAGGAGAATTTCTGTCTTTTTGCCCTAACATATAGGGAATTTCTGCGTTTTGGCCCCACAATTAGGGGAATTTCTGCAATTTTGCTCCAAAATACGGGGAATTTCTGCTTTTTAGCCCGAAAAAAAGTGGAATGTATACCTTTTGCCAAAAAAAAAGGGAAATTTCCTCATTTTTGCTCCAAAATAAGGGGAATTTCTGCTTTTTTGCCTATAAATAAGTGGAATTTCTGTCTTTTTCCCCCAAAACAAAGGGAATTTCTGTCTTTTTTGCCCCAAAATCAGGAAAATTTCTGACTTATTACCCTGAAGTAAGTGAAATTTCTGCAATTTTGCCCCAAAGTAAGGGAAATTTCTGCCTTTTGGCCCCCAAATAAGGGAATTTCAGGCTTTTTACCTCAAAATAATAGGAATTTCTGTATTTTTGCCACAAACGATTAAGAATTTCTGCCTTTTTGCCCGAAAATAAGAAAAATTTTTGACTTTTTGCCCTGAAATAAGTTATATTTCTTAATTTTTTTCCCCAAAATAATGGAAATGTCTGCTTTTTGTTCAATAATAAAAGGAATTTCTTACTTTTTGCCCCCAAATAAGGGGAATTTCAGCCTTTTTACCTCAAAATAAGAGGAATTTCTGCATTTTTGATCCAAAATATGAGAAATTTCTGCCTTTTTGCCCAAAATAAGAAAAAATTCTGCTATTTTGTACCATAATAAAAGAAATTTCTGTATTTGCCACAAAATAAAAAAAATTTCTGCTTTTTTTCCCTGAAATAATTGAAATTTCTGCAATTTTGCCCCAAAATGAGTGAAATTTCTGCAATTTTGCCCCAAAATAAGGGAAATTTCTGGAATTTTCCCCCAAAATAAGTGGAATTTCTGTGTTTTGCCCTAAAATAAGGAGAATTTCTGACTTTTTGCCCCAACATATAGGGAATTTCTGCCTTTTTGCCCCACAATTAGGGGAATTTCTGCAATTTTGCTCCAAAATACATGGAATTTCTGTTTTTTTGCCCGAAAATAAGAAGAATGCAAACCTTTTTGCCATAAAAAAGGGAAATTTCTGCAATTTTGCTCCAAAATAAGGGGAATTTCTGCTTTTTTGCCTCTAAATAAGTGGAATTTCTGTTTTTCCCCCAAAACAAAGGGAATTTCTGTATTTTTTGCCCCAAAATAAGGAAAATTTCTGACTTATTACCCTGAAATAAGTGAAATTTCTGCAATTTTGCCCCAAAATAAGGAAAATTTCTGCCTTTTTGCCCCCAAATAAGAGGAATTTCAGCCTTTTTACCTCAAAATAAGGGGAATTTCTACATTTTTGCCACAAAATATTAGGAATTTCTGCCTTTTTGCCACAAAATAAGGAAAATTTCTGCCTTTTTTCCCTGAAATAAGTGAAATTTCTGCAATTTTGCCCCAAAATAAGTGAAATTTCTGTAATTTTGCCCCAAAATAAGGGAAATTTCTGGAATTTTGCCCCAAAATAAGTGGAATTTCTGAGTTTTGCCCCAAAATAAGGAGAATTTCTGTCTATTTGCCCCAACACATAGGGAATTTCTGACTTTTTGCCCGACAATTAGGGGAATTTCTGCATTTTTGCTGCAAAATACGGGGAATTTCTGCCTTTTTGCCCGAAAATAAGAAGAATGCATACCTTTATGTCATAAAAAGGGAAATTTCTTCATTTATGCTCCAAAATAAGGAGAATTTCTGCTTTTTTGCCTCTAAATAAGTGGAATTTCTGTCTTTCTCCCCCAAAACAAAGGGAATTTCTGTCTTTTTTGCCCCAAAATGAGGAAAATTTCTGACATTACCCTGAAGTAAGTGAAATTTCTGCAATTTTTCCGCAAAATAAGGGAAATTTCTGCTTTTTTGCCTTCAAATAAGAGGAATTTCAGCCTTTTTACCTCTAAATAAGGGGAATTTCTGCATTTTTGTCAAATATATTAGGAATTTCTGCATTTTTGCCACAAAATAAGGAAAATTTCTGAATTTTTGCCCTGAAATAAGTTAAATTTCTAAACTTTTTTCCCAAAATAATAGAAATGTCTGCTTTTTGCCCTAAAATAATGGGAATTTCTTAATTTTTGCCCCCAAATAAGGGGAATTTCAGCCTTTTTACCTCAAAATAAGGGGAATTTCTGCATTTTTGCCCCAAAATAAGAAAAATTTCTGCAATTTTGTACCAAAATAAAAGAAATTTCTGCCTTTTTGCCACAAAATATAAAAATTTCTGCTTTTTTCCCCTGAAATAAGTGAAATTTCTGCAATTTTGCTCCAAAATAATTGACATTATTGCAATTTTGACCCAAAATGAGGGAAATTTCTCGAATTTTGCTTCAAAATAAGTGGAATTTCTGAGTTTTGCCCCAAAATAAGGAGAATTTCTGTCTTCTTGCCCCAACATTTAGGGAATTTCTGCTTTTTTGCCCAACAATTAGGGGAATTTTGCAATTTTGCTCCAAAATACGGGGAATTTTTCCTTTTTGTACGAAAAAAAGATGAATGCATACCTTTTTGCCATAAATAAAGGAAATTTCTTCATTTTTGCTCCAAAATAAGGGGAATTTCTGCATTTTTGCCTTTAAATAAGTGGAATTTCTGTCTTTTTCCCCAAAACAAAGGGTATTTCTGTCTTTTTTGCCCCAAAATAAGGAAATTTTCTGACTTATTACCCTGAAATAAGTGAAATTTCTGCAATTTTGCCTCAAAATAAGGGAAATTTCTGCCTTTTTGCCCTCAAAAAAGGGGAATTTCAGTCTCTTTAACTCAAAATAATGAGAATTTCTGCATATTTGCCCCAAAATATGGAAAATTTCTGCCTTTTTGTCTCAAAATAAGAAAAATTACTGCAATTTTGTACCAAAATAAAAGAAATTTCTGCCTTTTTGCAACAAACTAAGAAAATTTCTGCTTTTTTTTCTGAAATAAGTGAAATTTCTGCAATTTTGCCACAAAATAAGTGAAATTTCTGCAATTTTGCCCCAAAATAAGGGAAGTTTCTGGAATTTTGCTCCAAATTAAGTGGAATATCTGAGTTTTACCCCAAAATAAGGAGAATTTCTGTCTTTTTGCCCTAACATATAGGGAATTTCTGCCTTTTGGCCCCACAATTAGGGGAATTTCTGCAATTTTGCTCCAAAATACGGGGAATTTCTGCTTTTTAGCCCGAAAAAAAGTGGAATGTATACCTTTTGCCAAAAAAAAAAGGGAAATTTCCTCATTTTTGCTCCAAAATAAGGGGAATTTCTGCTTTTTTGCCTATAAATAAGTGGAATTTCTGTCTTTTTCCCCCAAAACAAAGGGAATTTCTGTCTTTTTTGCCCCAAAATCAGGAAAATTTCTGACTTATTACCCTGAAGTAAGTGAAATTTCTGCAATTTTGCCCCAAAGTAAGGGAAATTTCTGCCTTTTGGCCCCCAAATAAGGGAATTTCAGGCTTTTTACCTCAAAATAATAGGAATTTCTGTATTTTTGCCACAAACGATTAAGAATTTCTGCCTTTTTGCCCGAAAATAAGAAAAATTTTTGACTTTTTGCCCTGAAATAAGTTATATTTCTTAATTTTTTTCCCCAAAATAATGGAAATGTCTGCTTTTTGTTCAATAATAAAAGGAATTTCTTACTTTTTGCCCCCAAATAAGGGGAATTTCAGCCTTTTTACCTCAAAATAAGAGGAATTTCTGCATTTTTGATCCAAAATATGAGAAATTTCTGCCTTTTTGCCCAAAATAAGAAAAAATTCTGCTATTTTGTACCATAATAAAAGAAATTTCTGTATTTGCCACAAAATAAAAAAAATTTCTGCTTTTTTTCCCTGAAATAATTGAAATTTCTGCAATTTTGCCCCAAAATGAGTGAAATTTCTGCAATTTTGCCCCAAAATAAGGGAAATTTCTGGAATTTTCCCCCAAAATAAGTGGAATTTCTGTGTTTTGCCCTAAAATAAGGAGAATTTCTGACTTTTTGCCCCAACATATAGGGAATTTCTGCCTTTTTGCCCCACAATTAGGGGAATTTCTGCAATTTTGCTCCAAAATACATGGAATTTCTGTTTTTTTGCCCGAAAATAAGAAGAATGCAAACCTTTTTGCCATAAAAAAGGGAAATTTCTGCAATTTTGCTCCAAAATAAGGGGAATTTCTGCTTTTTTGCCTCTAAATAAGTGGAATTTCTGTTTTTTCCCCCAAAACAAAGGGAATTTCTGTATTTTTTGCCCCAAAATAAGGAAAATTTCTGACTTATTACCCTGAAATAAGTGAAATTTCTGCAATTTTGCCCCAAAATAAGGAAAATTTCTGCCTTTTTGCCCCCAAATAAGAGGAATTTCAGCCTTTTTACCTCAAAATAAGGGGAATTTCTACATTTTTGCCACAAAATATTAGGAATTTCTGCCTTTTTGCCACAAAATAAGGAAAATTTCTGCCTTTTTTCCCTGAAATAAGTGAAATTTCTGCAATTTTGCCCCAAAATAAGTGAAATTTCTGTAATTTTGCCCCAAAATAAGGGAAATTTCTGGAATTTTGCCCCAAAATAAGTGGAATTTCTGAGTTTTGCCCCAAAATAAGGAGAATTTCTGTCTATTTGCCCCAACACATAGGGAATTTCTGACTTTTTGCCCGACAATTAGGGGAATTTCTGCATTTTTGCTGCAAAATACGGGGAATTTCTGCCTTTTTGCCCGAAAATAAGAAGAATGCATACCTTTATGTCATAAAAAGAGAAATTTCTTCATTTATGCTCCAAAATAAGGAGAATTTCTGCTTTTTTGCCTCTAAATAAGTGGAATTTCTGTCTTTCTCCCCCAAAACAAAGGGAATTTCTGTCTTTTTTGCCCCAAAATGAGGAAAATTTCTGACATTACCCTGAAGTAAGTGAAATTTCTGCAATTTTTCCGCAAAATAAGGGAAATTTCTGCTTTTTTGCCTTCAAATAAGAGGAATTTCAGCCTTTTTACCTCTAAATAAGGGGAATTTCTGCATTTTTGTCAAATATATTAGGAATTTCTGCATTTTTGCCACAAAATAAGGAAAATTTCTGAATTTTTGCCCTGAAATAATTAAATTTCTAAACTTTTTTCCCAAAATAATAGAAATGTCTGCTTTTTGCCCTAAAATAATGGGAATTTCTTAATTTTTGCCCCCAAATAAGGGGAATTTCAGCCTTTTTACCTCAAAATAAGGGGAATTTCTGCATTTTTGCCCCAAAATAAGAAAAATTTCTGCAATTTTGTACCAAAATAAAAGAAATTTCTGCCTTTTTGCCACAAAATATAAAAATTTCTGCTTTTTTCCCCTGAAATAAGTGAAATTTCTGCAATTTTGCTCCAAAATAATTGACATTATTGCAATTTTGACCCAAAATGAGGGAAATTTCTCGAATTTTGCTTCAAAATAAGTGGAATTTCTGAGTTTTGCCCCAAAATAAGGAGAATTTCTGTCTTCTTGCCCCAACATTTAGGGAATTTCTGCTTTTTTGCCCAACAATTAGGGGAATTTTGCAATTTTGCTCCAAAATACGGGGAATTTTTCCTTTTTGTACGAAAAAAAGATGAATGCATACCTTTTTGCCATAAATAAAGGAAATTTCTTCATTTTTGCTCCAAAATAAGGGGAATTTCTGCATTTTTGCCTTTAAATAAGTGGAATTTCTGTCTTTTTCCCCCAAAACAAAGGGTATTTCTGTCTTTTTTGCCCCAAAATAAGGAAAATTTCTGACTTATTACCCTGAAATAAGTGAAATTTCTGCAATTTTGCCTCAAAATAAGGGAAATTTCTGCCTTTTTGCCCTCAAAAAAGGGGAATTTCAGTTTCTTTAACTCAAAATAATGAGAATTTCTGCATATTTGCCCCAAAATATGGAAAATTTCTGCCTTTTTGTCTCAAAATAAGAAAAATTACTGCAATTTTGTACCAAAATAAAAGAAATTTCTGCCTTTTTGCAACAAACTAAGAAAATTTCTGCTTTTTTTTCTGAAATAAGTGAAATTTCTGCAATTTTGCCACAAAATAAGTGAAATTTCTGCAATTTTGCCCCAAAATAAGGGAAGTTTCTGGAATTTTGCTCCAAATTAAGTGGAATATCTGAGTTTTACCCCAAAATAAGGAGAATTTCTGTCTTTTTGCCCCAACATATAGGGAATTTCTGCCTTTTTACTCCACAATTAGGGGAATTTCTGTAATTTTGCTCCAAAATACGGGGATTTTCTGTTTTTTTGTCCAAAATAAGAAGACTGCATACCTTTTTGCTATAAAAAGGGAAATTTCTTCATTTTTGCTCCAAAATAAGGGGAATTTCTGCTTTTTGCCTCTAAATAAGTGGAATTTCTGTTTTCTCCCCCATAACAAAGGGAATTTCTGTCTTTTTTGCCACAAAATAAGGAAAATTTCTTACATATTACCCTGAAGTATGTGAAATTTCTGCAATTTTACCCCAAAATAAGGGAAATTTCTGCCTTTTTGCCCCCAAATAAGGGGAATTTCAGCCTTTTTACCTCAAAATAAAAGGAATTTCTGCATTTTTGCCACAAAATATTAGGAATATCTGCTTTTTTGCCCCAAAATAAAAAAAAATTCTGACTTTTTGCTCTGAAATAAGTTAAATTTCTAAAATTTTTTCCCAAAATAAGGGAAATGTCTGCTTTTTGCCCCAAAAAAGGGGAATTTCTTACTTTTTGCCCCCAAATAAGGGGAATTTCAGCCTTTTTACCACAAAATAAGGGGAATTTCTGCATTTTTGACCCAAAATATGGGAAATCTCTGCCTTTTTGCCCAAAATAAGAAATATGTCTGCAATTTTGTACCAAAATAAAAGACATTTCTTTTTTTTGCCCCAAAATAAGAAAATTTCTGCTTTTTATCCCTGAAATAATTAAAATTTCTGCAATTTTGCCCCAAAATAAGTGAAATTTCTGCAATTTTACCCCAAAATATGGAAAATTTCTGGAATTTTGCACCAAAATAAGTGGAATTTCTGAGTTTTGCCCCAAAATAAGGAGAATTTCTGTCTTTTTTCCCCAACATATTGGAAATTTCTGCCTTTTTGCCTCACAACTATAGGAATTTCTGCAATTTTGCTTTAAAATACGGGGAATTTCTGCCTTTTTGCCCCAAAATAAGAAGAATGCATACCTTTTTTCCATAAAAAATAGAAATTTCTTCATTTTTGCTCCAAAATAAGAGGAATTTCTGCTTTTTTGCCTCTAAATATGTGGAATTTCTGTCTTTTTCCCCCAAAACAAAGGGAATTTCAGTCTTTTTTGCCCCAAAATAAGGAAAATTTCTGCCTTTTTACTGCCAAATAAGGGGAATTTCAGTCTTTTTACCTCAAAATAAGGGGAATTTCTGCATTTTTGCCCCAAAATAAGGAAAATTTCTGCCTTTTTGTCCCAAAAGAAAAAAAATTTCTGCAATTTTGTACCAAAATAAAAGAAATTTCTCCTTTTTTGCCCCAAAATAATAAAATTTCTGCTTTTTTTTCTGAAATAAGTGAAATTTCTGCAATTTTGCCCCAAAATAAGTTAAATTTCTGCAATTTTGCCCGAAAATAAGGGAATTTTCTGGAATTTTGCCCCAAAATAAGTGGAATTTCTGAGTTTTGCCCCAAAATAAGGAGAATTTCTGTCTTTTTGCCCTAACATATAAGAAATTTCTGCCTTTTTGCCCCACAATTAGGGGAATTTCTGCAATTTTGCTTCAAAATACGGAGAATTTCTGCTTTTTAGCCCGAAAAAAAGTGGAATGTATAACTTTTGCCACAAAAAAGGAAAATTTCTTCATTTTTGCTCCAAAATAAGGGGAATTTCTGCTTTTTTGCCTAAAAATAAGTGGAATTTCTGTCTTTTTCCCCCAAAACAAAGGGAATTTCTGTCTTTTTTGCCCCAAAATAAGGAAAATTTCTGACTTATTACACTGAAGTAAGTGAAATTTCTGCAATTTTGCCCCAAAGTAAGGGAAATTTCTGCCTTTTGGCCCCCAAATAAGGGAATTTCAGGCTTTTTACCTCATAATAATAGGAATTTCTGTATTTTTGCCACAAACGATTAAGAATTTCTGCCTTTTTGCCCGAAAATAAGGAAAATTTCTGATTTTTGCCCTGAAATAAGTTATATTTCTTAATTTTTTCCCCAAAATAATGGAAATGTCTGCTTTTTGTTCAAAATAAAGGGAATTTCTTACTTTTTGCCCCCAAATAAAAGGAATTTCAGCCTTTTTACCTCAAAATAAGAGGGAATTTCTGCATTTTTGACCCAAAATATGGGAAATTTTTGCCTTTTTGTTCAAAATAAGAAAAAATTCTGCTATTTTGTACCATAATAAAAGAAATTTCTGTATTTGCCCCAAAATAAGAAAATTTCTGCTTTTTTTCCCTGAAATAATTGAAATTTCTGCAATTTTGCCCCAAAATGAGTGAAATTTCTGCAATTTTGCCCCAAAATAAGGGAAATTACTGGAATTTTCCCCCAAAATAAGTGGAATTTCTGTGTTTTGCCCTAAAATAAGGAGAACTTCTGTCTTTTTGCCCCAACATATAGGGAATTTCTGCCTTTTTGCCCCACAATTAGGGGAATTTCTGCAATTTTGCTCCAAAATATGGGGAATTTCTGTTTTTTTGCCTGAAAATAAGAAGAATGCATTCCTTTTTGCCATAAAAAAGGGAAATTTCTGCAATTTTGCTCCAAAATAAGGGGAATTTCTGCTGTTTTGCCTCTAAATAAGTGGAATTTCTGTTTTTTCCCCCAAAACAAAGGGAATTTCTGTATTTTTAGCCCCAAAATAAGGAAAATTTCTGACTTATTACCCTGAAATAAGTGAAATTTCTGCAATTTTGCCCCAAAATAAGAGAAATTTCTGCCTTTTTGCCCCCAAATAAGAGGAATTTCAGCCTTTTTACCTCAAAATAAGGGGAATTTCTGCATTTTTGCCACAAAATATTAGGAATTTCTGCCTTTTTGCCACAAAATAAAGAAAATTTCTGCTTTTTTTCCCTGAAATAAGTGAAATTTCTGCAATTTTGCCCCAAAATAAGTTAAATTTCTGTAATTTAGCCCCAAAATAAGGGAAATTTCTGCAATTTTGCCCCAAAATAAGTGGAATTTTATAGTTTTGCCCAAAAATAAAAAGAATTTCTGTCTATTTGCCCCAACATATAGGGAATTTCTGCCTTTTTGCCCGACAATTAGGGGAATTTCTGCATTTTTGCTGCAAAATACGTGGAATTTCTGCCTTTTTGCCTGAAAATAAGAAGAATTCATACCTTTATGTCATAAAAAGGGAAATTTCTTCATTTATGCTCCAAAATAAGGAGAATTTCTGCTTTTTTGCTTCCAAATAAGTGGAATTTTTGTCTTTTTCCCCCAAAACAAAAAGAATTTCTGTCTTTTTTCCCCAAAATAAAGAAAATTTCTGACTTATTACCCTGAAATAAGTGAAATTTCTGCAATTTTGCCTCAAAATAAGGGAAATTTCTGCCTTTTTGCCCTCAAATAAGGGGAATTTCAGTCTCTTTAACTCCAAATAATGGCAATTTCTGCATTTTTGCCCCAAAATATGGAAAATTTCTGCCTTTTTGTCTCAAAATAAGAAAAATTACTGCAATTTTGTACCAAAATAAAAAAAAAATTTCTACATTTTTGCAACAAAATAAGAAAATTTCTGCTTTTTTTTCTGAAATAAGTAAAATTTCTGCAATTTTGCCACAGAATAAGTGAAATTTCTGCAATTTTGCCCCAAAATAAGGGAAATTTCTGGAATTTTGCCCCAAATTAAGTGTAATTTCTGAGTTTTACCCCAAAATAAGGAGAATTTCTGTCTTTTTGCCCTAACATATAGGGAATTTCTGCCTTTTTACCCCACAATTAGAGGAATTTCTGTAATTTTGCTCCAAAATACGGGGATTTTCAGTTTCTTTGTCCAAAATAAGAAGACTGCATACCTTTTTGCCATAAAAAAGAGAAATTTCTTCTTTTTTGCTCCAAAATAAGGGGAATTTCTGCTTTTTGCCTCTAAATAAGTGGAATTTCTGTCTTTCTCCCCCAAAACACAGGGAATTTCTGTCTTTTTTGCCCCAAAATAAGGAAAATTTCTGACTTATTACCCTGAAGTAAGTGAAATTTCTGCAATTTTGCCCCAAAGTAAGGGAAATTTCTGCCTTTTGGGCCCCAAATAAGGGAATTTTAGGCTTTTTACCTCAAAATAATAGGAATTTCTGTATTTTTGCCACAAACGATTAAGAATTTCTGCCTTTTTGCCCGAAAATAAGGAAAATTTCTGACTTTTTGCCCTGAAATAAGTTATATTTCTTAATTTTTCTCCAAAATAATGGAAATGTCTGCTTTTTGTTCCAAAATAAAGGGAATTTATTACTTTTTGTCCCCAAATAAAAGGAATTTCTACCTTTTTACCTCAAAATAAGGGGAATTTCTGCATTTTTGACCCAAAATATGGGAAGTTTCTGCCTTTTTGTTCAAAATAAGAAAAAATTCTGCTATTTTGTACCATAATAAAAGAAATTTCTGTATTTGCCCCAAAATAAGAAAATTTCTGCTTTTTTCCCCCGAAATAATTGAAATTTCTGCAATTTTGCCCCAAAATGAGTGAAATTTCTGCAATTTTGCCCCAAAATAAGGGAAATTTCTGGAATTTTCCCCCAAAATAAGTGGAATTTCTGTGTTTTGCCCTAAAATAAGGAGAAATTCTGTCTTTTTGCCCCAACATATAGGGAATTTCTGCCTTCTTGCCCCACAATTAGGGGAATTTCGGCAATTTTGCTCCAAAATACGGGGAATTTCTGTTTTTTTGCCCGAAAATAAGAAGAATGCATAACTTTTTGCCATAAAAAAGGGAAATTTCTGCAATTTTGCTCCAAAATAAGGAAAATTTCTGCTGTTTTGTCTCTAAATAAGTGGAATTTCTGTTTTTTCCCCAAAACAAAGGGAATTTCTGTATTTTTTGCCCCAAAATAAGGAAAATTTCTGAATTATTACCCTGAAATAAGTGAAATTTCTGCAATTTTGCCCCAAAATAAGTTAAATTTCTGTAATTTAGCCCCAAAATAAGGGAAATTTCTGAAATTTTGCTCAAAATAAGTGGAATTTTTGAGTTTTGCCCCAAAATAAGGAGAATTTCTGTCTATTTGCCCCAACATATAGGGAATTTCTGCCTTTTTGCCCGACAGTTAGGGGAATTTCTGCATTTTTATGCAAAATACAGGGAATTTCTGCCTTTTTGCCTGAAAATAAGAAGAATGCATACCTTTATGTCATAAAAAGGGAAATTTCTTCATTTATGCTCCAAAATAAGGAGAATTTCTGCTTTTTTGCCTCTAAATAAGTGGAATTTCTGTCTTTCTCCCCCAAAACAAAGGGAATTTCTGTTTTTTTTTGCCCCAAAATAAGGAAAATTTCTGACTTATTACCCTGAAGTAAGTGAAATTTCTGCAATTTTGCTGCAAAATAAGGGAAATTTCTGCTTTTTTGCCCCCAAATAAGGGGAATTTCAGCCTTTTTACCTCTAAATAAAGGGAATTTCTGCATTTTTGCCAAAAATATTAGGAATTTCTGCCTTTTTGCCCCAAAATAAGGAAAATTTCTAAATTTTTTCCCTGAAATAAGTTAAATTTCTAAAATTTTTTCCCAAAATAAGAGAAATGTCTGCTTTTTGCCCCAAAATAATGAGAATTTCTTAAGTTTTGCCCCCAAATAAGGGGAATTTCAGCCTTTTTACCTCAAAATAAGGGGAATTTCTGCATTTTTGCCCCAAAATATGGGAAATTTCTGCCTTTTTGCCCCAAAATAAGAAAAATTTCTGCAATTTTGTACCAAAATAAAAGAAATTTCTGCCTTTTTGCCACAAAATAAGAAAATTTCTGCTTTTTCCCCCTGAAATAAGTGAAATTTCTGCAATTTTGCTCCAAAATAATTGACATTATTGCAATTTTGCCCCAAAATGAGGGAAATTTCTGGAATTTTGCTTCAAAATAAGTGGAATTTCTGAATTTTGCCCCAAAATAAGGAGAATTTCTGTCTTTTTGCCCCAACATATACGGAATTTCTGCTTTTTTGCCCAACAATTAGGGGAATTTTGCAATTTTGCTCCAAAATACGGGAATTTTCTTCCTGTTTGTACGAAAATAAGAAGAATGCATACCTTTTTGCCATAAATAAAGGAAATTTCTTCATTTTTGCTCCATAATAAGGGAAATCTGCATTTTTGCCTTTAAATAAGTGGAATTTCTGTCTTTTTCCCCCAAAACAAAGGTATTTCTGTCCTTTTTGCCCCAAAATAAGGAAAATTACTGACTTATTACCCTGACATAAGTAAAATTTCTGCAATTTTGCTCCATAATAAGGGAAATTTCTGCCTTTTTGCCACCACATACGGGGAATTTCAGCCTTTTTACCTCAAAATAAAGGGAATTTTTGCATTTTTGCTCCAAAATATTTGAAATTTCTAAGTTTTTGCCCCAAAATAAGGTAATTTCTGCTTTTTCCCATGAAATAAGTGAAATTTCTGCAATTTTGCCCCCAAAAAAGTTAAATTTCTGTAATTTTGCCCCAAATAAGGGAAATTTCTGGAATTTTGCCCCAAAATAAGTGGAATTTCTGAGTTTTGCCTCAAAATAAGGAGAATTTCTGTCTTTTTGCCCTAACATATAAGGAATTTCTGCCTTTTTGCCCAACAATTAGGGGAATTTCTGCAATTTTGCTCCAAAATACGGGGAATTTCTGCTTTTTAGCCCGAAAATAATGGGAATGTATACCTTTTGCCACAAAAAATGGAAATTTCTTCATTTTTGCTCCGAAATAAGGGGAATTTCTGCTTTTTTGCCTCTAAATAAGTGGAATTTCTCTTTTTTTCCCCCAAAACAAAGGGAATTTCTGTCTTTTTTTGCCCCAAAATTAGGAAAATTTCTTAATTATTACCCTGAAATAAGTGAAATTTCTGCAATTTTGCCTCAAAATAGGGAAATTTTTGCCCTTTTCCCCCCAAATAAGGGGAATTTCTGTCTTTTTGCCCCAACATATAGGGAATTTCTGCCTTTTTGCCCCACAATTAGGGGAATTTCTGCAATTTTGCTGCAAAATACGGGGAATTTCTGCCTTTTTGCCCAAAAATAAGAAGAATGCATACCTTTTTGCCATAAAAAGTGAAATTTCTTCATTTTTGCTCCAAAATAAGGGAAATTTCTCCTTTTTTGCCTATAAATAAGTGGAATTTCTGTCTTTCTCCCCTAAAACAAAGGGAATTTCTGTCTTCTTTGCCCCAAAATAGTGAAAATTTCTGACTTATTACCCTGAAGTAAGTAATATTTCTGCAATTTTACGCCAAAATAAGGGAAATTTCTGCCTTTTGGCCCCAAAAAAGGGGAATTTCAGCCTTTTTACCTCAAAATAATAGGAATATCTGTATTTTAGCCACAAAATATTAAGAATTTCTGCCTTTTTACCCCAAATTAAGGAAAATTTCTGACTTTTTGCCCTGAAATTAGTTAAATTTCTAAATTTTTTCCACAAAATAATGGAAATGTCTGCTTTTTGTTCCAAAACAAGGGGAATTTCTTACTTTTTGCCCCCAAATAAGGGGAATTTCAGCCTTTTTACCTCAAAATAAGGGGAATTTCTGCATTTTTGACCCAAAATATGGGAAATTTCTGCCTTTTTGCCAAAAATAAGAAAAATTTCTGCTATTTTGTACCATAATAAAAGAAATTTCTGTTTTTTTGCCCCAAAATAAGAAAATTTCTCCTTTTTTTCCCAGAAATAATTGAAACTTCTGCAATTTTGCCCCAAAATGAGTGAAATTTCTGCAATTTTGCCCAAAATAAGGGAAATTTCTGGAATTTTCCTTCAAAATAAGTGGAATTCCTGAGTTTTGCCCCAAAATAAGGAGAATTTCTGTATTTTTGCCCCAACATATAGGGAATTTCTGCCTTTTTGCCCCACAATTAGAGGAATTTCTGATATTTTGCTGCAAAATACGGGGAATTTCTGCCTTTTTGCCCGAAAATAAGAAGAATGCATAACTTTTTGCCATAAAAAAGGAAAATTTTGGCAATTTTGCTTTAAAATAAGGGGAATTTCTGCTTTTTTGCCTCTAAATAAGAGGAATTGCTGTCTTTTTCCCCCAAAACAATGGGAATTTCTGTATTTTTTGCCCCAAAATAAGGAAAATTTCTGACTTATTACCCTGAAATAAGTGAAATTTCTGCAATTTTGCCCCATAATAAGGGAAATTTCTGCCTTTTTGCCCCCAAATAAGGAAAATTTCAGCCTTTTTACCTCAAAATAACAGGAATTTCTGCATTTTTGCCAAAAAATATTTGGAATTTCTGCCTTTTTGCCACAAAATAAGGAAAATTTCTGCCTTTTTTCCCTGAAATAAGTGAAATTTCTTCAATTTTGCCCCAAAATAAGTTAAATTTCTGTAATTTTGTCCAAAAATAAGGGAAATTTCTGGAATTTTGCCCCAAAATAAGTGGAATTTCTGTATTTTGCCCCAAAATAAGGAGAATTTCTGTCGTTTTGCCCCAACATATAGGGAATTTCTACTTTTTTGCCCCACAATTAGGGGAATTTCTGCAATTTTGCTGCAAAATACGGGGAATTTCTGCCTTTTTGCCCGAAAATAAGAAGAATGCATACCTTTTTGCCATAAAAAGGAAAATTTCTTCATTTTTGCTCCAAAATAAGGGGAATTTCTGCTTTTTTGCCTCTAAATAAGTGGAATTTCTGTATTTCTCTCCCAAAACAAAGGGAATTTCTGTCTTTTTTGCCCAAAATATGGAAAATTTCTGATTTATTACCCTGAAGTAAGTGAAATTTTTGCAATTTTGCCACAAAAAAGGTAAATTCCTGCATTTTTGCCCCCAAATAAGGGGAATTTCAGCTTTTTTACCTGTAAATAAGGGGAATTTCTGCCTTTTTGACCCAAAATAAGGAAAATTTCTTAATTTTTGCCCTGAAATAAGTTAAATTTCTAAAATTTTTTTCCAAAATAAGGGAAATGTCTGCTTTTTGCCCCAAAATAATGGGAATTTCTTAATTTTTGCACCCAAATAAAAGGAATTTCAGGCTTTTTACCTCAAAATAAGGGGAATTTCTGCATTTTTGCCCCAAAATATGGGAAATTTCTTATTTTTGCCCAAAATAAGAATAATTTCTGCAATTTTGTACCAAAATAAAAGAAATTTCTGCCTTTTTGCCCCAAAATAAAAAATTTCTGCTTTTTTCCCCTGAAATAAGTGAAATTTCTGCAATTTTGCCCCAAAATAAGTGAAATTATTGCAATTTTGCCCCAAAATAAGGGGTAATTTCTGGAATTTTGCTTCAAAATAAGTGGAATTTCTGAGTTTTGCCCCAAAACAAAAGGAATTTCTGTCTTTTTTGCCCGAAAATAAAAAAAAAATTCTGACTTATTTCCCTGAAATAAGTGAAATTTCTGCAATTTTGCCTCAAAATAAGAGAAATTTCTGCCTTTTTGCTCCAAAATATGGGGAATTTCAACATTTTACCTCAAAATAAGGGGAATTTCAGCCTTTTTGCACCAAAATATAGGGAATTTCTGCCTTTTTGCCACAAAATAAGAAAAATTTCTGCAATTCTGTACCAAAATAAAAGAAATTTCTAAAATTTTTCCCCAAAATAAGGGAAATTTCTGCAATTTTTCCCCAAAATAAGGGAAATTTCTGCCTTTTTGCCACAAATTAAGGGGAATTTCTGTCTTTTTGCCTCAAAATAAAAGGATTTTAAGCCTTTTTACCTCATAATAAGGGGAATCTCTGCCTTTTTGCCCAAAAATATGGGGAATTTCTGCATTTTTGCCTCAAAATAAAGAAAATTTCTGCAATTTTGTACCAAAATAAAAGAAATTTTTGACTTTTTGCCCCAAAATAAGAGAAATTCCTGACTTCTTTCCCTGAAATAAGTGAAATTTCTGCAATTTTGCCCAAAATAAGAAAAATTTCTGCAATTTTGTTACAAAATAAGGGAAATTTCTGCAATTTTGCCCAAAAATAAGGGGAATTTCTGACTTTTTGCCATGAAATAAGGAGAATTTCTGTCTTTTTGCCCCAAAATAATGTGAATTTCTTCACTTTCCCTCAAAATTAAGGGAATTTGTGCAATTTTGCTTCAAAATATGGGAAATTTCTGCCTTCTTGCACCAAAATAAAGGGAATTTCTGCAATTTTTCCCCAAAATAAGGGAAAGTTCTGTCTTTTTGCCACA
Source organism: Micromys minutus (assembly GCF_963924665.1). Taxonomy (NCBI): domain Eukaryota; kingdom Metazoa; phylum Chordata; class Mammalia; order Rodentia; family Muridae; genus Micromys; species Micromys minutus. The sequence goes on from NW_027667771.1 coordinate 404,178, forward strand.
AAACAAAGGGAATTTCTGCATTTTTGCCCCAAAATAAAGAAAATTTCTGCAATGTTGTACCAAAATAAAAGAAATTTCTGCCTTTTTGCACCAAAATAAGAGAAATTCCTGCCTTCATTTCCTGAAATAAGTGAAATTCCTGCAATTTTGCCACAAAAAAGGGACATTTCTTCATTTTAGCCCCAAAATAAGAGTAATTTCTGCCTTTTTACCTCAAAATAAGTGAAATTTCTGCCTTTTTACCCAAAAATAAACGGAATTTCTCTCTTTTTGCTCCAAAGTAAAAGGAATTTTTGAATTTTGCCTTGAAATAAGTGAAATTTCTGCAATTTTGCCCCAAAATAAGGGAAATTTCTGCCTTTTTGCCACAAAATAAGGGGAATTTCTGCAATTTTGCCACAAAATAAGGGAAATTTCTGTCTTTTTGCCCCAAAATAAAAGGAATTTCAGCCTTTTTACCTCATAATAAGGGGAATCTCTGCATTTTTGCCCCAAAATATGGGGAATTTCTGCATTTTTGCCTCAAAATAAAGAAAATTTCTGCAATTTTGTACCAAAATAAGAAAAATTTTTGCAATTTTGCAACAAAATAAGGGAAATTTCTGCAATTTTGCCCCAAAATAAGGGGAATTTCTAAATTTTTGCCATGAAATAAGGAGAATTTCTGTCCTTTTGCCCCAAAATAATGTGAATTTCTGCATTTTCTCTCAAAATTAGGGGAATTTGTGCAATTTTGCTTCAAAATATGGGTAATTTTAGCCTTATTGCACCAAAATAAAGGGAATTTCTGCATTTTTGCACCAATATAAAAGGAATTTCCTAGATTTTGCTCAAAATACAGAAAATTTCTGCCTTATTGCCCGAAATTAAGTGGAATTTCTGCCTTTTTGCCCTGAAATATTTGAAATTTCTTTAATTTTACCCCAAAATAAAGGGAATTTCTGTTTTTGGCCCCAAAATTAGGAGAATTTCTGCTTTTTGCCCTAAAATATGTGAAATGTGTGCAATTTTGCCCCAAATTAAGGGAAATTTCTGCCTTTTTGCCCAAAATAAGGGGAATTTCATCATTTTACCTCCAAATAAGGGGAATTTCTGCCTTTTTGCCGCAAAATATTTGGTATTTCTGCATTATTGCTTTCAAATAAGGAAAATTTCTACTTTTCTGCCCGAATTAACAAGAATTTCTGCATTTTTGCCACAAAGTAAAGAAAATTTTTGCCTTTTTGCCCTAAAATAAAGGGAATTTCAACCTTTTTACCTCAAAATAAGGGGAATTTCTGCCTTTTACCCCAAAATATGGGGAATTTCTGCTTTTTTGTTTCAAAATAAGGAAAATTTTTTTAATTTTGTACCAATATAAAAGAAATTTCTGCTTTTTGCCCCAAAATAAAAGGAATATCTGACTTTTTGCCCTGAAATAAATGAAATTTCTGCAATTTTGACTGAAAATGAGGGAAATTTGTGCCTTTTTGCCCCAAAATGTAGGGAATTTCTGCCTTTTTGCCCCAAAATATGGGGAATTTCAGCATTTTACCTCAAAATAAGGGGAATTTCAGCCTTTTTGCACCAAAATATGGGGAATTTCTGCTTTTTAGGAACAAAATAAGAAAAATTTCTGCAATTCTGTACCAAAATAAAAGAAATTTCTAAAATTTTGCCTGAAAATAAGGGAAATTTCTGCAATTTTGCCCCAAAATAAGGGAAATTTCTGCCTTTTTGCCGCAAAATAAGGGGAATTTCTGTCTTTTTGCCCCAAAATAAAAGAAATTTCAGCCTTTTTACCTCATAATAAGGGGAATCTCTGTTTTTTTGCCCCAAAATATGGGGAATTTCTGCATTTTTGCCTCAAAATAAAAAAAATTTCTGCAATTTTGTACCAAAATAAAAGAAATTTCTGCCTTTTTGCCCCAAAATAAGAGAAATTCCTGCCTTCTTTCCCTGAAATAAGTGAAATTTCTGCAATTTTGCCCAAAATAAGAAAAATTTTTGCAATTTTGCCACAAAATAAGGGAAATTTCTGCAATTTTGCCCCAAAATAAAGGGAATTTCTGACTTTTTGCCATGAAATAAGGAGAATTTCTGACTTTTTGCCCCAAAATAAGGTGAATTTCTGCAATATCCCTCAAAATTAGGGGAATTTTTTCAATTTTGCTTCAAAATAGGGGAATTTCTGCCTTATTGCACCAAAATAAAAAGAATTTCTGCAATTTTGCCACAAAATAAAGAAAATTTCTGCAATTTTGCCCCAAAATAAGGGAAATTTCTGCCTTTTTGCCACAAAATAAGGGGAATTTCTGTCTTTTTGCCCCAAAATAAAAGGAATGTCAGCCTTTTTACCTCATAATATGGGGAATCTCTGCCTTTTTGCCCCAAAATATGGGGAATGTCTGCATTTTTGCCTCAAAATAAAGAAAATTTTTGTAATTTTGTACCAAAATAAAAGAAATTTCTGCTTTTTTGCCCCAAAGTAAGAGAAATTCCTGTTTTCTTGCCCTGAAATAAGTGAAATTTCTGCAATTTTGCCCAAAATAAGAAAAATTTATGAAATTTTGCCCCAAAATAAGGGAAATTTCTGCCTTTTTACCACAAAATAAGGGGAATTTCTGCATTTTTGCCCCAAAATAAAGAAAATTTCTGCAATGTTGTACCAAAAGTAAAGAAATTTCTGCCTTTTTGCCCCAAAATAAGAGAAATTCCTTCCTTTTTTCCCTGAAATAAGTGAAATTTCTGCAATTTTGCCCAAAATAAGAAAAATTTTTGCAATTTTGCCACAAAAAAGGAAAATTTCTTCATTTTAGCCCCAAAATAAGAGTAATTTCTTTCTTTTTACCTTAAAATAAGTGAAATTTCTGCCTTTTTACCCAAAAATAAACGGAATTTCTGTCTTTTTGCCCCAAAATAAAAGGAATTTTTGAATTTTGCCTTGAAATAAGTGAAATTTCTGCAATTTTGCCCCAAAATAAGGGAAATTTTTGCCTTTTTGCCACAAAATAAGGGGAATTTCTGCATTTTTGCCTCAAAATAAAGAAAATTTCTGCAATTTTGTACCAAAATAAAAGAAATTTCTGCCCTTTTGCCCCAAAATAAGAGAAATTCCTAAGTTCTTTCCCTGAAATAATTGAAATTTCTGCAATTTTGCCGAAAATAAGAAAAATTTCTGCAATTTTGCCACAAAATAAGGGAAATTTCTGCAATTTTACCCCAAAATAAGGGGAATTTCTGACGTTATGCCCTGAAATAAAGAGAATTTCTGTCTTTTTGCCCCAAAATAATTTGAATTTTTGCATTATTCCTCAAAATTAGATGAATTTGTGCAATTTTGCTTCAAAACACGGGGAATTTCTGCCTTATTACACGAAAATAAAGGGAATTTCTGCATTTTTGCACCAATATAAGGGGAACTTCTGAGATTTTGCTCCAAAATACAGAAAATTTGTGCCTTATTGCCTAAAATTAAGTGGAATTTCTGCCATTTTGCACTGAAATATTTGAAATTTCTGCAATTATACTCTAAAATAAGGGGAATTTCTGTTTTTGGCCCCAAAATTAGGAGAATTTCTGCTTTTTGCCCAAAAATAAGGCAAATTTCTGACTTTTTGCTCTAAAATAAGTGAAATTTCTGCAATTTTGCCTTAAAATAAAAGGAATTTCTGCCTTTTGCCCAAAATAAGGGGAATTTCAGCATTTTACCTCCAAAAAAAAGAATTTCTGCCTTTTTGCCACAAAATATGGGGAATTTCTGCATTATTGCCCCCAAATAAGGAAATTTTCTGCTTTTCTGCCCCAATTAATGGGAATTTCTGCCTTTTTGCCCCAAAATAAGGAGAATTTCAGCCTTTTTATCTCAAAATAAGGGGAATTTCTGCCTTTTGCCCCAAAATATAGGGAATTTCTGCCTTTTTGTTCCAAAATAAGAAAAATTTCTTCACCTTTGTACCAAAATAAAAGAAATTTCTGCTTTTTGCCCCAAAATAAAAGGAATTTCTGACTTTTTGCCCTGAAATAAATGAAATTTCTGCAATTTTGCCCAAAAAAAGGGAAATTTGTGCTTTTTTGCCACAAAATGTAGGGAATTTCTGCCTTTTTGCCCCAAAATATGGGGAATTTCATCATTTTACCTCAAAATAAGGGGAATTTCAGCCTTTTTGCACCAAAATATGGGGAATTTCTGACTTTTTGCCACAAAATAAGAAAAATTTCTGCAATTCTGTACCAAAATAAAAGAAATTTCTAAAATTTTGCCCGAAAATAAAGGAAATTTCTGCAATTTTGCCCCAAAATACGGGAAATTTCTTCTTTTGCCACAAAATAAGGGGAATTTCTGTCTTTTTGCCCCAAAATAAAAGGAATTTCAGCCTTTTTACCTCATAATAAGGGGAATCTCTGCATTTTTGCCCCAAAATATAGGGAATTTCTGCATTTTTGCCTCAAAATAAAGAAAATTTTTGCAATTTTGTACCAAAATAAAAGAAATTTCTGCCTTTTTGCCCCAAAATAAGAGAAATTCCTGCCTTCTTTCCCTGAAATAAGTGAATTTTCTGCAATTTTGCCCAAAATAAGAAAAATTTCTGAAATTTTGCCCAAAAATAAGGAAAATTTCTGCCTTTTTGCCACAAAATAAGGGGAATTTCTGCATTTTTGCCCCAAAATAAAGAAAATTTCTGCAATGTTGTACCAAAATAAAAGAAATTTCTGCCTTTTTGCCCCAAAATAAGAGAAATTCCTTCCTTCTTTCCCTGAAATAAGTGAAATTTCTGCGATTTTGCCCAAAATAAGAAAAATTTTTGCAATTTTGCCACAAAAAAGGTAAATTTCTTCATTTTAGCCCCAAAATAAGAGTAATTTCTGCCTTTTTACCTCAAAATAAGTGAAATTTCTGCCTTTTTACCCAAAAATAAACGCAATTTCTGTCTTTTTGCCCCAAAATAAAAGGAATTTTTGAATTTTTCTTTGAAATAAGTGAAATTTCTGCAATTTTGCCCCAAAATAAGAGAAATTTCTGCCTTTTTGCCACAAAATAAGGGGAATTTCTGCATTTTTGCCCCAAAATAAAGAAAATTTCTGGAATTTTGTACAAAAAAAAAAAGAAATTTCTGCCCTTTTGCCACAAAAAACGAGAAATTCCTGCCTTCTTTCCCTGAAATAAGTGAAATTTCTGCAATTTTGCCCAAAATAAGAAAAATGTCTGCAATTTTGCCACAAAATAAGGGAAATTTCTGCAATTTTGCCCCAAAATAAAAGGAATTTCTGACGTTATGCCCTGAAATAAGGAGAATTTCTGTCTTTTTGCCCCAAAATAATTTGAATTTCTGCATTTTCCCTCAAAATTAGATGAATTTGTGCAATTTTGCTTCAAAACACGGGGAATTTCTGCCTTATTACACCAAAATAAAAGGAATTTCTGCATTTTTGCACCAATATAAGGGGAATTTCTGAGATTTTGCTCCAAAATACAGGAAATTTGTGCCTTATTGCTGAAAATTAAGTGGAATTTCTGCCTTTTTGCACTGAAATATTTGAAATTTCTGCAATTTTACCCTAAAATAAGGGTAATTTCTGTGTTTGGCCCCAAAATTAGGGGAATTTCTGCTTTTTGCCACAAAATAAGGCAAATTTCTGACTTTTTTCCCTAAAATAATTGAAATTTCTGCAATTTTGCCCCAAAATAAGGGGAATTTCTGCCTTTTGCCAAAAATAAGGGGAATTTCAGGATTTTACCTTCAATTAAGGGGAATTTCTGCTTTTTTGCAACAAAATATGGGGAATTTCTGCATTATAGCCCCCAAATAAGGAAAGTTTCTGCTTTTCTGCCCAAATTAATGGGAATTTCTACCTTTTTGCCACAAAATAAAGGGAATTTCTGCCTTTTTGCCACAAAATAAGGAGAATTTCAGCCTTTTTACCTCAAAATAAAAGGAATTTCTGCCTTTTGCCCCAAAATATGGAGAATTTCTGCCTTTTTGTTCTAAAATAAGAAAAATTTCTTCACCTTTGTACCTAAATAAAAGAAATTTCTGCTTTTTGCCCCAAAATAAAAAGAATTTCTGACTTTTTGCCCTGAAATAATTGAAATTTCTGCAATTTTGCCCGAAAATAAGGGAAATTTGTGACTTTTTGCCCCAAAATGTAGGGAATTTCTGCCTTTTTGCCCCAAAATATGGGGAATTTCAGCATTTTACCTCAAAAAGAGGAATTTCAGCCTTTTTGCACCAAAATATGGGGAATTTCTGCCTTTTGCCACAAAATAAGAAAAATTTCTGCAATTCTGTACCAAAATAAAAGAAATTTCTAAAATTTTGCCCGAAAATAAGGGAAATTTCTGCAATTTTGCCTCAAAATAAGGGAAATTTCTGGATTTTTGCCCCAAAATAAGGGAAACTTCTGCCTTTTTGCCACAAAATAAGGGGAATTTCTGTCTTTTTGCCCCAAAATAAAAGGAATTTCAGCCTTTTTACCTCATAATAAGGGGAATCTCTGCCTTTTTGCCCCAAAATATGGGGAATTTCTGCATTTTTGCCTCAAAATAAAGAAAATTTTTGCAATTTTGTACCAAAATAAATGAAATTTCTGCCTTTTTACCCCAAAATAAGAAAAATTCCTCCCTTCTTTCCCTGAAATTAGTGAAATTTCTGCAATTTTGCCCAAAATAAGAAAAATTTCTGCAATTTTGCCACAAAATAAGGGAAATTTTTGCAATTTTGCCCCAAAATAAGGGGAATTTCTGACATTTTGCCGTGAAATAAGGAGAATTTCTGTCTTTTTGCCCCAAAATTATGTGAATTTCTGCATTTTCCCTCAAAATTAGGGGAATTTGTGCAATTTTGCTTCAAAATACGGGGAATTTCTGTCTTATTGCACCAAAATAAAGGGAATTTCTGCATTTTTGCACCAATATAAGGGGATTTCCTGAGATTTTGTTCCAAAATACAGAAAATTTCTGCCTTATTGCCCGAAATTAAGTGGAATTTCTGCCTTTTTGCCCTGAAATATTTGAAATTTCTCCAATTTTACCCCAAAATAAGGGAAATTTCTATTTTTAGCCCCAAAATTAGGGGAATTTCTGCTTTTTGCCCCAAAATAAGGCAAATTTCTGACTTTTTGCCCTGAAATAAGTGAAATTTCTGCAATTTTGTCCCAAAATAAGGGGAATTTCTGCCTTTTTGCCCAAAATAAAGAGAATTTCAGCATTTTACCTCCAAATAAGGGGAATTTCTGCCTTTTTGCCACAAAATATGTGAAATTACTGCCTTATTGCCTTCAAATAAGGAAAATTTCTGCTTTTGTGCCCCAATTAACAAGAATTTCTGCCTTTTTGCCACAAAGTAAAGGAAATTTTTGCCTTTTTGCCCTAAAATAAGGGGAATTTCATAATTTTTACCTCAAAATAAGAGGAATTTCTACCTTTTACTCCAAAATATGGGGAATTTCTGCCTTTTTGTTCCAAAATAAGAAAAATTTCTTCAACTTTGTACCAAAATAAAAGAAATTTCTGCTTTTTGTCCCAAAATAAAAGGAATTTTTGACTTTTTGCCCTGAAATAAATGAAATTTCTGCAATTTTGCCCGAAAATAAGTAAAATTTGTGCCTTTTTGCCCCAAAATGAGGGAAATTTCTGCCTTTTAGTCCCAAAATATGGGGAATTTCAGCCTTTAACCTCAAAATAAGGGGAATTTCAGTTTTTTTGCACCAAAATATGGGGAATTTTAGCCTTTTTGCCACAATATAAAAAAAAATTTCTGCAATTCTGTACCAAAACAAAAGAAATTTCTAAAATTTTGCCCCAAAATAAGGGAAATTTCTACAATTTTGCCCCAAATAAGGGAAAGTTCTTCAATTTTGCCCCAAAATAAGGGGAATTTCTGACTTTTTGCCGCAAAATAAGGAGAATTTCTGTATTTTTGACCCAAAATAAAGGGAATTTCTGCCTTTTTACCCCAAAATTAGGGGAGTTTCTGCAATTTTGCTTCAAAATACAAGGAATTTCTGCCTCTTTTCCCAAAAATAAGGGGAACTTCTGCTTTTGCCCCAAATAAAGGGAATTTCTGCATTTTTGCCCCGATATTAGGGGAATTTCTGCAATTTTGCTCCAAAATACGGGGAATTTCTGCCTTTTTGCCCAAAATTAAAAGGATTTTCTGCCTTTTTGCCCCCAAATAAGGGAAATTTCTGCAATTTTATCCCAAAATAAGGGAAATTTCTGCCTTTTTGACCCAAAATATAAGGAATTTCTGCCTTTTTGCCCCAAAATAAGAAACATTTCTGCAATTTTGCCCGAAAATAAAAGGAATTTCTCACTTTTTGCCCAAAAATAAAGGAAATTTCAGCCTTTTTACCTGAAAATAAGTCAAATTTCTGCAATTTTGCTTCAAGTAAGGGAAATTTCTGCAATTTTGCCCCAAAATAAGGTAAATTTCTGCAATTTTGCCCCAAATTAAAGGAAATTTCTGCAATTTTGCCCCAAAATAAGGGGAATTTCTGATTTTTGCCACAAAATATAGGGAATGTCTGCCTTTTGCCCCAAAATTAGGGGAATTTCTACAATTTTGCTTCAAAATAAGGGGAATTTCTGCCTTTTTTCTGGAAATTAGGAAAATGCATATTTTTTTGCCATAAAAAAGGGAAATTTCTTCATTTTTGCGCCAAATTAAAAGGAACTTCTGCCTTTTGCCTCTAAATAAGTGGAATTTCTTTCTTTTTTACGCCAAAACAAAGGGAATTTCTGTATTTTTTGCCCCAAAATAAGGGGAATTTTTGACTTATTACCCTGAAATAAGTGAAATTTCTGCAATTTTGCCCCAAAATAAAGAAAAATTCTTCCTTTTTGCTCCCAAATAAGAGGTATTACAGCCTTTTTACCTCAAAATAAGGGGAATTTCTGCGTTTTTGCCACAATATATTAGGAATTTCTGCCTTTGTGCCCTAAAATAAGGGAAATTTCTGGAATTTTGCCCCAAAATAAGTGGAATTTCTGAGTTTTGCCACAAAATAAGGAGAATTTCTGTCTTTTTGCCCCAACATATAGGGAATTTCAGCCGTTTTGCCCCACAATTAGGGGAATTTCTGCAATTTTGTTCCAAAATGCGGGGAATTTCTGCTTTTTTGCTTGAAAATAAGGGGAATGTATAACTTTTGCAACAAAAAAAGGAAATTTTTTCATTTTAGCCCCAAAATAAGAGTAATTTCTTTCTTTTTACCTTAAAATAAGTGAATTTTCTGCCTTTTTACCCAAAAATAAAGGGAATTTCTGTCTTTTTGCCCCAAAATAAAAGGAATTTTTGAATTTTGCCTTGAAATAAGTGAAATTTCTGCAATTTTGCTCCAAAATAAGGGTAAATTCGGCCTTTTTGCCACAAAATAAGGGGAATTTCTGCATTTTTGCCCCAAAATAAAGAAAATTTCTGCAATTTTGTACCAAAATAAAAGAAATTTCTGCCTTTTTGCCCCAAAATAAGAGAAATTCCTGCCTTCTTTCCCTGAAAAAAGTGAAATTTCTGCAATTTTGCCCAAAATAAGAAAAATTTCTGCAATTTTGCCACAAAAAAGGGAAATTTCTTCATTTTAGCCCCAAAATAAGAGTAATTTCTGCCTTTTTACCTCAAAATAAGTGAAATTTCAGCCTTTTTACCCAAAAATAAACGGAATTTCTGTTTTTTGCCCCAAAATAAAAGGAATTTTTGAATTTTGCCTTGAAATAAGTGAAATTTCTGCAATTTTGCCCCAAAATAAGGGAAATTTCTGCCTTTTTGCCACAAAATCAGGGGAATTTCTGCATTTTTGCCCCAAAATAAAGAAAATTTCTGCAATTTTGTACCAAAATAAATGAAATTTCTGCCCTTTTGCCCCAAAATAAGAGAAATTCCTAAGTTCTTTCCCTGAAATAATTGAAATTTCTGCAATTTTGCCCAAAATAAGAAAAATTTCTGCAATTTTGCAACAAAATAAGGGATATTTCTGCAATTTTGCCCCAAAATAAGGGGAATTTCTTACGTTATGCTCTGAAATAAGGAGAATTTCTGTCTTTTTGCCCCAAAATAATTTGAATTTCTGCATTTTCCCTCAAAATTAGATGAATTTGTGCAATTTTGCTTCAAAACACGGGGAATTTCTGCCTTATTACACCAAAATAAAAGGAATTTCTGCATTTTTGCACCAATATAAGGGGAATTTCTGAGATTTTGCTCCAAAATACAGGAAATTTGTTCCTTATTGCCGAAAATTAAGTGGAATTTCTGCCTTTTTGCACTGAAATATTTGAAATTTCTGCAATTTTACCCTAAAATAAGGGTAATTTCTGTTTTTGGCCCCAAAATTAGGGGAATTTCTGCTTTTTGCCACAAAATAAGGCAAATTTCTGACTTTTTTCCCTAAAATAAGTGAAATTTCTGCAATTTTGCCCCAAAATAAGGGTAATTTCTGCCTTTTGCCCAAAATAAGGGGAATTTCAGCATTTTACCTTCAATTAAGGGGAATTTCTGCTTTTTTGCCACAAAATATGGGGAATTTCTGCATTATAGCCCCCAAATAAGGAAAGTTTCTGCTTTTCTGCCCAAATTAATGGGAATTTCTACCTTTTTGCCACAAAATAAAGGGAATTTCTGCCTTTTTGCCACAAAATAAGGAGAATTTCAGCCTTTTTACCTCAAAATGAGGGGAATTTCTGCCTTTTGCCCCAAAATATGGGGAATTTCTGCCTTTTTGTTCTAAAATAAGAAAAATTTCTTCACCTTTGTACCAAAATAAAAGAAATTTCTGCTTTTTGCCCCAAAATAAAAAGAATTTCTGACTTTTTGCCCTGAAATAATTGAAATTTCTGCAATTTTGCCCGAAAATAAGGGAAATTTGTGACTTTTTGCCCCAAAATGTAGGGAATTTCTGCCTTTTTGCCCCAAAATATGGGGAATTTCAGCATTTTACCTCAAAAAGAGGAATTTCAGCCTTTTTGCACCAAAATATGGGGAATTTCTGCCTTTTTGCCACAAAATAAGAAAAATTTCTGCAATTCTGTACCAAAATAAAAGAAATTTCTAAAATTTTGCCCGAAAATAAGGGAAATTTCTGCAATTTTGCCTCAAAATAAGGGAAATTTCTGGATTTTTGCCCCAAAATAAGGGAAACTTCTGCCTTTTTGCCACAAAATAAGGGGAATTTCTGTCTTTTTGCCCCAAAATAAAAGGAATTTCAGCCTTTTTACCTCATAATAAGGGGAATCTCTGCCTTTTTGCCCCAAAATATGGGGAATTTCTGCATTTTTGCCTCAAAATAAAGAAAATTTTTGCAATTTTGTACCAAAATAAATGAAATTTCTGCCTTTTTACCCCAAAATAAGAAAAATTCCTCCCTTCTTTCCCTGAAATTAGTGAAATTTCTGCAATTTTGCCCAAAATAAGAAAAATTTCTGCAATTTTGCCACAAAATAAGGGAAATTTTTGCAATTTTGCCCCAAAATAAGGGGAATTTCTGACATTTTGCCGTGAAATAAGGAGAATTTCTGTCTTTTTGCCCCAAAATTATGTGAATTTCTGCATTTTCCCTCAAAATTAGGGGAATTTGTGCAATTTTGCTTCAAAATACGGGGAATTTCTGTCTTATTGCACCAAAATAAAGGGAATTTCTGCATTTTTGCACCAATATAAGGGGATTTCCTGAGATTTTGTTCCAAAATACAGAAAATTTCTGCCTTATTGCCCGAAATTAAGTGGAATTTCTGCCTTTTTGCCCTGAAATATTTGAAATTTCTCCAATTTTACCCCAAAATAAGGGAAATTTCTATTTTTAGCCCCAAAATTAGGGGAATTTCTGCTTTTTGCCCCAAAATAAGGCAAATTTCTGACTTTTTGCCCTGAAATAAGTGAAATTTCTGCAATTTTGTCCCAAAATAAGGGGAATTTCTGCCTTTTTGCCCAAAATAAAGAGAATTTCAGCATTTTACCTCCAAATAAGGGGAATTTCTGCCTTTTTGGCACAAAATATGTGAAATTACTGCCTTATTGCCTTCAAATAAGGAAAATTTCTGCTTTTGTGCCCCAATTAACAAGAATTTCTGCCTTTTTGCCACAAAGTAAAGGAAATTTTTGCCTTTTTGCCCTAAAATAAGGGGAATTTCATAATTTTTACCTCAAAATAAGAGGAATTTCTACCTTTTACTCCAAAATATGGGGAATTTCTGCCTTTTTGTTCCAAAATAAGAAAAATTTCTTCAACTTTGTACCAAAATAAAAGAAATTTCTGCTTTTTGTCCCAAAATAAAAGGAATTTCTGACTTTTTGCCCTGAAATAAATGAAATTTCTGCAATTTTGCCCAAAAATAAGTAAAATTTGTGCCTTTTTGCCCCAAAATGAGGGAAATTTCTGCCTTTTAGTCCCAAAATATGGGGAATTTAAGCCTTTAACCTCAAAATAAGGGGAATTTCACTTTTTTTGCACCAAATTATGGGGAATTTTAGCCTTTTTGCCACAATATAAAAAAAATTTCTGCAATTCTGTACCAAAATAAAAGAAATTTCTAAAATTTTGCCCCAAAATAAGGGAAATTTCTACAATTTTGCCCCAAATAAGGGAAAGTTCTTCAATTTTGCCCCAAAATAAGGGGAATTTCTGACTTTTTGCCGCAAAATAAGGAGAATTTCTGTATTTTTGCCCCAAAATAAAGGGAATTTCTGCCTTTTTGCCCCAAAATTAGGGGAGTTTCTGCAATTTTGCTTCAAAATACAAGGAATTTCTGCCTCTTTTCCCAAAAATAAGGGGAACTTCTGCTTTTGCCCCAAATAAAGGGAATTTCTGCATTTTTGCCCCGATATTAGGGGAATTTCTGCAATTTTGCTCCAAAATACGGGGAATTTCTGCCTCTTTGCCCAAAATTAAAAGGATTTTCTGCCTTTTTGCCCCCAAATAAGGGAAATTTCTGCAATTTTATCCCAAAATAAGGGAAATTTCTGCCTTTTTGACCCAAAATATAAGGAATTTCTGCCTTTTTGCCCCAAAATAAGAAACATTTCTGCAATTTTGCCCGAAAATAAAAGGAATTTCTCACTTTTTGCCCAAAAATAAAGGAAATTTCAGCCTTTTTACCTGAAAATAAGTCAAATTTCTGCAATTTTGCTTCAAGTAAGGGAAATTTCTGCAATTTTGCCCCAAAATAAGGTAAATTTCTGCAATTTTGCCCCAAATTAAAGGAAATTTCTGCAATTTTGCCCCAAAATAAGGGGAATTTCTGATTTTTGCACAAAATATAGGGAATGTCTGCCTTTTGCCCCAAAATTAGGGGAATTTCTGCAATTTTGCTTCAAAATAAGGGGAATTTCTGCCTTTTTTCCCGGAAATTAGAAAAATGCATATCTTTTTGCCATAAAAAAGGGAAATTTCTTCATTTTTGCGCCAAATTAAAAGGAACTTCTGCCTTTTGCCTCTAAATAAGTGGAATTTCTTTCTTTTTTACGCCAAAACAAAGGGAATTTCTGTATTTTTCGCCCCAAAATAAGGGGAATTTTTGACTTATTACCCTGAAATAAGTGAAATTTCTGCAATTTTGCCCCAAAATAAAGAAAAATTCTTCCTTTTTGCTCCCAAATAAGAGGTATTTCAGCCTTTTTACCTCAAAATAAGGGGAATTTCTGCGTTTTTGCCACAATATATTAGGAATTTCTGCCTTTGTGCACTAAAATAAGGGAAATTTCTGGAATTTTGCCCCAAAATAAGTGGAATTTCTGAGTTTTGCCACAAAATAAGGAGAATTTCTGTCTTTTTGCCCCAACATATAGGGAATTTCAGCCGTTTTGCCTCACAATTAAAGGAATTTCTGCAATTTTACTTCAAAATACGGGGAATTTCTGCGTTTTTGCCTGAAAATAAGGGGAATGTATACCTTTTGCCACAAAAAAAGGGAAATTTCTTAATTTTAGCCCCAAAATAAGAGTAATTTCTGCCTTTTTACCTCAAAATAAGTGAAATTTCTTCCTTTTTACCCAAAAATAAACGGAATTTCTGTCTTTTTGCCCCAAAATAAAAGGAATTTTTGAATTTTTCCTTGAAATTAAAGAAATTTCTGCAATTTTGCCCCAAAATAAGGGAAATTTCTGCCTTTTTGCCACAAAATAAGGGTAATTTCTGCATTTTTGTCCCAAAATAAAGAAAATTTCTGCAATTTTGTACCAAAATAAATGATATTTCTGCCTTTTTGCCCCAAAATAAAAGAAATTCCTGCCTTCTTTCCCTGAAATAAGTGAAATTTCTGCAATTTTGCACAAAATAAGAAAAATTTCTGCAAATTTGCCACAAAAAAGGGAAATTTCTTTATTTTAGCCCCAAAATAAGAGTAATTTCTGCCTTTTTACCTCAAAATAAGTGAAATTTCTGCCTTTTTACCCAAAAATAAACGGAATTTCTGTCTTTTGCCCCAAAATAAAAGGAATTTTTGAATTTTGCCTTGAAATAAGTGAAATTTCTGCAATTTTGCCACAAAATAAGGGAAATTTCTGCCTTTTTGCCACAAAATAAGTAGAATTTCTGCATTTTGCCCCAAAATAAAGAAAATTTCTGCAATTTTGTACCAAAATAAAAGAAATTTCTGCCATTTTGCCCCAAAATATGAGAAATTCCTACCTTCTTTTCCTGAAATAAATGAAATTTCTGCAATTTTGGCCAAAATAAGGAAAATTTCTGTAATTTTGCCCCAAAAAAGGGGGAATTTCTGACGTTATGCTCTGAAATAAGGAGAATTTCTGTCTTTTTGCCCCAAAATAATTTGATTTTCTGCGTTTTCCCTCAAAATTAGATGAATTTGTACAATTTTACTTCAAAACACAGGGAATTTCGGCCTTATTACACCAAAATAAAGGGAATTTCTGCATTTTTGCACCAATATAAGGAAAATTTCTGAGATTTTGCTCCAAAATACGGTAAATTTCTGCCTTATTGCCTAAAAATAAGTGGAATTTCTGCCTTTTTGCACTGAAATATTTAAAATTTCTGCAATTTTACCCCAAAATAAGGGGAATTTCTGTTTTTGGCCCCAAAATTAGGGAAATTTCTGTTTTGCCCCAAAATAAGGCAAATTTCTGACTTTTTGCCCTAAAATAAGTGAAATTTCTGCAATTTTGCCCCAAAATAAGGGGAATTTCTGCCTTTTGCCCAAAATAAGGGGAATTTCAGCATTTTACCTCCAAATAAGGGGAATTTCTGCCTTTTTGCCACAAAACATGGGGAATTTCTGCATTATTGCCCCCAAATTAGGAATGTTTCTGCTTTTCTGCCCCAATTAATGGAAATTTCTGCCTTTTTGCCACAAAATAAAGTGAATTTCTGCCTTTTTGCCCAAAAATAAGGGGAATTTCAGCCTTTTTACCTCAAAATAAGGGGAATTTTTGCCTTTTGCCTTAAAATATGGGGAATTTCTGCCTTTTTGTTCCAAAATAAGAAAAATTTCTTCAACTTTGTACCAAAATAAAAGAAATTTCTGCTTTTTGCCCCAAAATAAGAGGAATTTCTGACTTTTTGCCCTGAAATAAATGAAATTTCTGCAATTTTGCTCCAAAATAAGGGACATTTGTACATTTTTGCCACAAAATGTAGGGAATTTCTGCCTTTTTGCCCCAAAATATGGTGAATTTCAGCATTTTACCTCAAAATAAGGGGAATTTCAGCCTTTTTGCACCAAAATATGGGGAATTTCTGCATTTTTGCCACAAAATAAGAAAAATTTCTGCAATTCTGTACCAAAATAAAAGAAATTTCTAAAATTGTGCCGAAAAAAAAAAAATTCTGCAATTTTGCCCCAAAATAAGGGAAATTTCTTCCTTTTTGCCACAAAATAAGGGGAATTTCTGTCTTTTTGCCCCAAAATAAAAGGAATTTCAGCGTTTTTACCTCATAATAAGGGGAATCTCTGCCTTTTTACCCCAAAATATGGGGAATTTTTGCATTTTTGCCCCCCAAAAAAAGAAAATTTCTGCAATTTTGTACCAAAAAAAAAAGAAATTTCTGCCTTTTTGCCCCAAAATAAGAGAAATTTCTGCCTTCTGTCCCTGAAATAAGTGAAATTTCTGCAATTTTGCCCAAAATAAGAAAAATTTCTGCAATTTTGCCACAAAATAAGGGAAATTTCTGCAATTTTGCCCCAAAATAAGAGGAATTTCTGACGTTATTCCCTGAAATAAGGAGAATTTCCATCTTTTTGCCATAAAATAATTTGAATTTCTGCATTTTCCCTCAAAATTAGATGAATTTGTGCAATTTTGCTTCAAAACACAGGGAATTTCTGCCTTATTACACCAAAATAAAGGGAATTTCTGCATTTTTGCACCATTATAAGGGGAATTTCTGAGATTTTGCTCAAAAATACGGAAAATTTGTGCCTTATTGCCTAAAATTAAGTGGAATTTCTGCCTTTTTGCACTGAAATATTTAAAATTTCTGCAATTTTACCCCAAAATAATGGGAATTTCTGTTTTTGGCCCCAAAATTAGGAGAATTTCTGCTTTTTGCCCCAAAATAAAGGAAATTTCTGACTTTTTGCCCTAAAATATGTGAAATTTTTGCAATTTTTGCCCCAAAATAAGGGGAATTTCCGCCTTTTTGCCCAAAATAAGGGGAATTTCACCATTTTACCTCCAAATAAAGGGAATTTCTGCCTTTATGCAACAAAATATGGGGAATTACTGCCTTATCACCTTCAAATAAGGAAAATTTCTTTTTTTCTGCCCCAATTAACAAGAATTTCTGCCTTTTTGCCACAAAGTAAAGGAAATTTTTGCCTTTTTGCCCTAAAATAAGGGGAATTTCATCCTTTTTACCTAAAAATAAGGGGAATTTCTGCCTTTTGCCCGAAAATATGGGGAATTTCTGCCTTTTTGTTCCAAAATAAGAAAAATTTCTTCAACTTTGTACCAAAATAAAAGAAATTTCATTTTTTGCCCCAAAATAAAAGGAATTTTTGACTTTTTTCCCTGAAATAAATGAAATTTATGCAATTTTGCCCGAAAATAAGGGAAATTTGTGCCTCTTTGCTCCAAAATGTAGGGAATTTCTGCCTTTTGCCCCAAAATATGGGGAATTTCAGCATTTTACCTCAAAATAAGGGGAATTTCAGCCTTTTTCAACCAAAATATGGGGAATTTCTGCCTTTTTGCCACAAAATAAGAAAAATTTCTGCAATTCTGTACCAAAATAAAAGAAATTTCTAAAATTTTGCCAGAAAATATGGAAAATTTCTGCAATTTTGCCCCAAAATAAGGAAAATTTCTGCCTTTTTGCCACAAAATAAGGGGAATTTCTGTCTTTTTGCCCCAAAATAAAAGGAATTTCAGCCTTTTTACCTCATAATAAGGGGAATCTCTGCCTTTTTGCCCCAAAATATGGGGAATTTCTGCATTTTTACCTCAAAATAAAGAAGATTTTTGCAATTTTGAACCAAAATAAAAGAATTTTCTGCCTTTTTGCCCCAAAATAAGAGAAATTCCTGCCTTTTTTTCCCTGAAATAAGTGAAATTTCTGCAATTTTGCCCAAAATAAGAAAAATTTCTGCAATTATGCCACAAAATAAGGAAAATTTTTGCAAATTTGCCTCAAAATAAGGGGAATTTCTGATTTTGCCGTGAAATAAGGAGAATTTCTGTCTTTTTGCCCCAAAATAATGTGAATTTCTGCATTTTCCCTCAAAATTAAGGGAATTTGTGCAATTTTGCTTCAAAATACGGGGAATTTCTGCCTTATTGCACCAAAATAAAGGGAATTTCTGAATTTTTGCACCAATATAAAGTGGAATTTCTGAGATTTTGCTCCAAAATACAGAAAATTTCTGCCTTATTGCCCGAAATTAAGTGGAATTTCTGCCTTTTTGCCCTGAAATATTTGAAATTTCTGCAATTTTACCCCAAAATAAGGGGAATTTCTATTTTTAGCCCCAAAATTAGGGGAATTTCTGCTTTTTGCCCAAAATAAGGCAAATTTCTGACTTTTTGCCCTGAAATAAGTGAAATTTCTGCAATTTTGTCCCAAAATAAGGGGAATTTCTGCCTTTTTGCCCAAAATAAGGGGAATTTCAGCATTTTACTGCCAAATAAGTGGAATTTCTGCCTTTTTGCCACAAAATATGGGGAATTACTGCCTTATTGCTTTCAAATAAGGAAAATTTCTGCTTTTCTGCCCCAATTAACAAGAATTTCTGCCTTTTTGCCACAAAGTAAATGAAATTTTTGCCTTTTTGCCCTAAAATGAGGGGAATTTCATCCTTTTTACCTCAAAATAAGGTAAATTTCTGCCTTTTACCCCATAATATGGGGAATTTCTATCTTTTTGTTCCAAAATAAGAAAAATTTCTTCAACTTTGTACCAAAATAAAAGAAATTTCTGCTTTTTGTCCCAAAATATAAGAAATTTCTGAATTTTTGCCCTGAAATAAATGAAATTTCTGCAATTTTGCCCGAAAATAAGGAAAATTTGTGCCTTTTTGCCCCAAAATGAGTGAAATTTCTGCCTTTTTGCCCCAAAATATGGGGAATTTCAGCATTTTACCTCAAAATAAGGGGAATTTCAGCCTTTTTGCACCAAAATATGGGGAATTTTAGCATATTTGCCACAATATAAGAAAAATTTCTGCAATTCTGTACCAAAATAAAAGAAATTTCTAAAATTTTGCCCCAAATAAGGGAAATTTCTGTAATTTTGCCCCAAAATAAGGGAAAGTTCTTAAATTTTGCCCCAAAATAAGGGGAATTTCTGACTTTTTTCCGCGAAATAAGGAGAATTTCTGTATTTTTGCTCCAAAATAAAGGGAATTTCTGCCTTTTTGCCCCAAAATTAGGGGAGTTTCTGCAATTTTGCTTCAAAATACAAGGAATTTCTGCCTTTTTTCCCGAAAATTTGGGAAACTTTTGCTTTTGCCCCAAATAAAGGGAATTTCTGCATTTTTGCCCCGATATTAGGGGAATTTCTGCAATTTTGCAACAAAATAAGGGATATTTCTGCAATTTTGCCACAAAATAAGAGGAATTTCTGACGTTTTGCCCTGAAATACGGAGAATTTCTGTCTTTTTGTTCCAAAATAATTTGAATTTCTGCATTTTCCCTCAAAATTAGATGAATTTGTGCAATTTTGCTTCAAAACACAGGGAATTTCTGCCTTATTACACCAAAGTAAAGGGAATTTCTGCATTTTTGCACCAATATAAGGGGAATTTCTTAGATATTGCTTCAAAATACGGAAAATTTCTGCCTTATTGCCTAAAATTAAGTGGAATTTCTGCCTTTTTGCACTGAAATGTTTGAAATTTCTGCAATTTTACCCCAAAATAAGGGGAATTTCTGTTTTTGGCCCCAAAATTAGGGGAATTTCTGTTTTTGCCCCAAAATAAGGCAAATTTCTGACTTTTTGCCCTAAAATAAGTGAAATTTCTGCAATTTTGCCCCAAAATAAGGGGAATTTCTGCCTTTTGCCCAAAATAAGGGGATTTTCAGCATTTTACCTCCAAATAAGGGGAATTTCTGCCTTTTTGCCACAAAATATGGGGAATTTCTGTATTATTGCCCCCAAATAAGAAAAGTTTCTGCTTTTCTGCCCCAATTAATGGGAATTTCTGCAATTTTGCCACAAAATAAGGGAAATTTTTGCAATTTTGTCCCAAAATAAGGGGAATTTCTGACTTTTTGCCGTGAAATAAGGAGAAGTTCTGTCTTTTTGCCCCAAAATAATGTGAATTTCTGCATTTTCCCTCAAAATTAGGGGAATTTGTGCAATTTTGCTTTAAAATATGGGGAATTTCTGCCTTATTGCACCAAAATAAAGGAAATTTCTGCATTTTTGCACCAATATAAAGGGAATTTCTGAGATTTTGCTCCAAAATACAGAAAATTTCTGCCTTATTGCCCGAAATTAAGTTGAATTTCTGCCTTTTTGCCCTGAAATATTTGAAATTTCTGCAATTTTACCCCAAAATAAGGGGAATTTCTATTTTTAGCCCCAAAATTAGGGGAATTTCTGCTTTTTGCCCAAAATAAGGCAAATTTCTGACTTTTTGCCATGAAATAAGTGAAATTTCTGCAATTTTGTCCCAAAATAAGGGGAATTTCTGCCTTTTTGCCCAAAATAAAGAGAATTTCAGCATTTTACCTCCAAATAAGGGGAATTTCTGCCTTTTTGCCACAAAATATGTGAAATTACTGCCTTATTGCCTTCAAATAAGGAAAATTTCTGCTTTTGTGCCCCAATTAACAAGAATTTCTGCCTTTTTGCCACAAAGTAAAGGAAATTTTTGCCTTTTTGCCCTAAAATAAGGGGAATTTCATAATTTTTACCTCAAAATAAGAGGAATTTCTACCTTTTACTCCAAAATATGGGGAATTTCTGCCTTTTTGTTCCAAAATAAGAAAAATTTCTTCAACTTTGTACCAAAATAAAAGAAATTTCTGCTTTTTGTCCCAAAATAAAAGGAATTTCTGACTTTTTGCCCTGAAATAAATGAAATTTCTGCAATTTTGCCCAAAAATAAGTAAAATTTGTGCCTTTTTGCCCCAAAATGAGGGAAATTTCTGCCTTTTAGTCCCAAAATATGGGGAATTTAAGCCTTTAACCTCAAAATAAGGGGAATTTCACTTTTTTTGCACCAAATTATGGGGAATTTTAGCCTTTTTGCCACAATATAAAAAAAATTTCTGCAATTCTGTACCAAAATAAAAGAAATTTCTAAAATTTTGCCCCAAAATAAGGGAAATTTCTACAATTTTGCCCCAAATAAGGGAAAGTTCTTCAATTTTGCCCCAAAATAAGGGGAATTTCTGACTTTTTGCCGCAAAATAAGGAGAATTTCTGTATTTTTGCCCCAAAATAAAGGGAATTTCTGCCTTTTTGCCCCAAAATTAGGGGAGTTTCTGCAATTTTGCTTCAAAATACAAGGAATTTCTGCCTCTTTTCCCAAAAATAAGGGGAACTTCTGCTTTTGCCCCAAATAAAGGGAATTTCTGCATTTTTGCCCCGATATTAGGGGAATTTCTGCAATTTTGCTCCAAAATACGGGGAATTTCTGCCTCTTTGCCCAAAATTAAAAGGATTTTCTGCCTTTTTGCCCCCAAATAAGGGAAATTTCTGCAATTTTATCCCAAAATAAGGGGAATTTCTGCCTTTTTGACCCAAAATATAAGGAATTTCTGCCTTTTTGCCCAAAATAAGGGGAATTTCAGCATTTTACCGCCAAATAAGTGGAATTTCTGCCTTTTTGCCACAAAATATGGGGAATTACTGCCTTATTGCTTTCAAATAAGGAAAATTTCTGCTTTTCTGCCCCAATTAACAAGAATTTCTGCCTTTTTGCCACAAAGTAAATGAAATTTTTGCCTTTTTGCCCTAAAATGAGGGGAATTTCATCATTTTTACCTCAAAATAAGGTAAATTTCTGCCTTTTACCCCATAATATGGGGAATTTCTATCTTTTTGTTCCAAAATAAGAAAAATTTCTTCAACTTTGTACCAAAATAAAAGAAATTTCTGCTTTTTGTCCCAAAATATAAGAAATTTCTGAATTTTTGCCCTGAAATAAATGAAATTTCTGCAATTTTGCCCGAAAATAAGGAAAATTTGTGCCTTTTTGCCCCAAAATGAGTGAAATTTCTGCCTTTTTGCCCCAAAATATGGGGAATTTCAGCATTTTACCTCAAAATAAGGGGAATTTCAGCCTTTTTGCACCAAAATATGGGGAATTTTAGCATATTTGCCACAATATAAGAAAAATTTCTGCAATTCTGTACCAAAATAAAAGAAATTTCTAAAATTTTGCCCCAAATAAGGGAAATTTCTGTAATTTTGCCCCAAAATAAGGGAAAGTTCTTAAATTTTGCCCCAAAATAAGGGGAATTTCTGACTTTTTTCCGCGAAATAAGGAGAATTTCTGTATTTTTGCTCCAAAATAAAGGGAATTTCTGCCTTTTTGCCCCAAAATTAGGGGAGTTTCTGCAATTTTGCTTCAAAATACAAGGAATTTCTGCCTTTTTTCCCGAAAATTTGGGAAACTTTTGCTTTTGCCCCAAATAAAGGGAATTTCTGCATTTTTGCCCCGATATTAGGGGAATTTCTGCAATTTTGCAACAAAATAAGGGATATTTCTGCAATTTTGCCACAAAATAAGAGGAATTTCTGACGTTTTGCCCTGAAATACGGAGAATTTCTGTCTTTTTGTTCCAAAATAATTTGAATTTCTGCATTTTCCCTCAAAATTAGATGAATTTGTGCAATTTTGCTTCAAAACACAGGGAATTTCTGCCTTATTACACCAAAGTAAAGGGAATTTCTGCATTTTTGCACCAATATAAGGGGAATTTCTTAGATATTGCTTCAAAATACGGAAAATTTCTGCCTTATTGCCTAAAATTAAGTGGAATTTCTGCCTTTTTGCACTGAAATGTTTGAAATTTCTGCAATTTTACCCCAAAATAAGGGGAATTTCTGTTTTTGGCCCCAAAATTAGGGGAATTTCTGTTTTTGCCCCAAAATAAGGCAAATTTCTGACTTTTTGCCCTAAAATAAGTGAAATTTCTGCAATTTTGCCCCAAAATAAGGGGAATTTCTGCCTTTTGCCCAAAATAAGGGGATTTTCAGCATTTTACCTCCAAATAAGGGGAATTTCTGCCTTTTTGCCACAAAATATGGGGAATTTCTGTATTATTGCCCCCAAATAAGGAAAGTTTCTGCTTTTCTGCCCCAATTAATGGGAATTTCTGCAATTTTGCCACAAAATAAGGGAAATTTTTGCAATTTTGTCCCAAAATAAGGGGAATTTCTGACTTTTTGCCGTGAAATAAGGAGAAGTTCTGTCTTTTTGCCCCAAAATAATGTGAATTTCTGCATTTTCCCTCAAAATTAGGGGAATTTGTGCAATTTTGCTTTAAAATATGGGGAATTTCTGCCTTATTGCACCAAAATAAAGGAAATTTCTGCATTTTTGCACCAATATAAAGGGAATTTCTGAGATTTTGCTCCAAAATACAGAAAATTTCTGCCTTATTGCCCGAAATTAAGTTGAATTTCTGCCTTTTTGCCCTGAAATATTTGAAATTTCTGCAATTTTACCCCAAAATAAGGGGAATTTCTATTTTTAGCCCCAAAATTAGGGGAATTTCTGCTTTTTGCCCAAAATAAGGCAAATTTCTGACTTTTTGCCATGAAATAAGTGAAATTTCTGCAATTTTGTCCCAAAATAAGGGGAATTTCTGCCTTTTTGCCCAAAATAAAGAGAATTTCAGCATTTTACCTCCAAATAAGGGGAATTTCTGCCTTTTTGCCACAAAATATGTGAAATTACTGCCTTATTGCCTTCAAATAAGGAAAATTTCTGCTTTTGTGCCCCAATTAACAAGAATTTCTGCCTTTTTGCCACAAAGTAAAGGAAATTTTTGCCTTTTTGCCCTAAAATAAGGGGAATTTCATAATTTTTACCTCAAAATAAGAGGAATTTCTACCTTTTACTCCAAAATATGGGGAATTTCTGCCTTTTTGTTCCAAAATAAGAAAAATTTCTTCAACTTTGTACCAAAATAAAAGAAATTTCTGCTTTTTGTCCCAAAATAAAAGGAATTTCTGACTTTTTGCCCTGAAATAAATGAAATTTCTGCAATTTTGCCCAAAAATAAGTAAAATTTGTGCCTTTTTGCCCCAAAATGAGGGAAATTTCTGCCTTTTAGTCCCAAAATATGGGGAATTTAAGCCTTTAACCTCAAAATAAGGGGAATTTCACTTTTTTTGCACCAAATTATGGGGAATTTTAGCCTTTTTGCCACAATATAAAAAAAATTTCTGCAATTCTGTACCAAAATAAAAGAAATTTCTAAAATTTTGCCCCAAAATAAGGGAAATTTCTACAATTTTGCCCCAAATAAGGGAAAGTTCTTCAATTTTGCCCCAAAATAAGGGGAATTTCTGACTTTTTGCCGCAAAATAAGGAGAATTTCTGTATTTTTGCCCCAAAATAAAGGGAATTTCTGCCTTTTTGCCCCAAAATTAGGGGAGTTTCTGCAATTTTGCTTCAAAATACAAGGAATTTCTGCCTCTTTTCCCAAAAATAAGGGGAACTTCTGCTTTTGCCCCAAATAAAGGGAATTTCTGCATTTTTGCCCCGATATTAGGGGAATTTCTGCAATTTTGCTCCAAAATACGGGGAATTTCTGCCTCTTTGCCCAAAATTAAAAGGATTTTCTGCCTTTTTGCCCCCAAATAAGGGAAATTTCTGCAATTTTATCCCAAAATAAGGGGAATTTCTGCCTTTTTGACCCAAAATATAAGGAATTTCTGCCTTTTTGCCCAAAATAAGGGGAATTTCAGCATTTTACCGCCAAATAAGTGGAATTTCTGCCTTTTTGCCACAAAATATGGGGAATTACTGCCTTATTGCTTTCAAATAAGGAAAATTTCTGCTTTTCTGCCCCAATTAACAAGAATTTCTGCCTTTTTGCCACAAAGTAAATGAAATTTTTGCCTTTTTGCCCTAAAATGAGGGGAATTTCATCCTTTTTACCTCAAAATAAGGTAAATTTCTGCCTTTTACCCCATAATATGGGGAATTTCTATCTTTTTGTTCCAAAATAAGAAAAATTTCTTCAACTTTGTACCAAAATAAAAGAAATTTCTGCTTTTTGTCCCAAAATATAAGAAATTTCTGAATTTTTGCCCTGAAATAAATGAAATTTCTGCAATTTTGCCCGAAAATAAGGAAAATTTGTGCCTTTTTGCCCCAAAATGAGTGAAATTTCTGCCTTTTTGCCCCAAAATATGGGGAATTTCAGCATTTTACCTCAAAATAAGGGGAATTTCAGCCTTTTTGCACCAAAATATGGGGAATTTTAGCATATTTGCCACAATATAAGAAAAATTTCTGCAATTCTGTACCAAAATAAAAGAAATTTCTAAAATTTTGCCCCAAATAAGGGAAATTTCTGTAATTTTGCCCCAAAATAAGGGAAAGTTCTTAAATTTTGCCCCAAAATAAGGGGAATTTCTGACTTTTTTCCGCGAAATAAGGAGAATTTCTGTATTTTTGCTCCAAAATAAAGGGAATTTCTGCCTTTTTGCCCCAAAATTAGGGGAGTTTCTGCAATTTTGCTTCAAAATACAAGGAATTTCTGCCTTTTTTCCCGAAAATTTGGGAAACTTTTGCTTTTGCCCCAAATAAAGGGAATTTCTGCATTTTTGCCCCGATATTAGGGGAATTTCTGCAATTTTGCAACAAAATAAGGGATATTTCTGCAATTTTGCCACAAAATAAGAGGAATTTCTGACGTTTTGCCCTGAAATACGGAGAATTTCTGTCTTTTTGTTCCAAAATAATTTGAATTTCTGCATTTTCCCTCAAAATTAGATGAATTTGTGCAATTTTGCTTCAAAACACAGGGAATTTCTGCCTTATTACACCAAAGTAAAGGGAATTTCTGCATTTTTGCACCAATATAAGGGGAATTTCTTAGATATTGCTTCAAAATACGGAAAATTTCTGCCTTATTGCCTAAAATTAAGTGGAATTTCTGCCTTTTTGCACTGAAATGTTTGAAATTTCTGCAATTTTACCCCAAAATAAGGGGAATTTCTGTTTTTGGCCCCAAAATTAGGGGAATTTCTGTTTTTGCCCCAAAATAAGGCAAATTTCTGACTTTTTGCCCTAAAATAAGTGAAATTTCTGCAATTTTGCCCCAAAATAAGGGGAATTTCTGCCTTTTGCCCAAAATAAGGGGATTTTCAGCATTTTACCTCCAAATAAGGGGAATTTCTGCCTTTTTGCCACAAAATATGGGGAATTTCTGTATTATTGCCCCCAAATAAGGAAAGTTTCTGCTTTTCTGCCCCAATTAATGGGAATTTCTGCAATTTTGCCACAAAATAAGGGAAATTTTTGCAATTTTGTCCCAAAATAAGGGGAATTTCTGACTTTTTGCCGTGAAATAAGGAGAAGTTCTGTCTTTTTGCCCCAAAATAATGTGAATTTCTGCATTTTCCCTCAAAATTAGGGGAATTTGTGCAATTTTGCTTTAAAATATGGGGAATTTCTGCCTTATTGCACCAAAATAAAGGAAATTTCTGCATTTTTGCACCAATATAAAGGGAATTTCTGAGATTTTGCTCCAAAATACAGAAAATTTCTGCCTTATTGCCCGAAATTAAGTTGAATTTCTGCCTTTTTGCCCTGAAATATTTGAAATTTCTGCAATTTTACCCCAAAATAAGGGGAATTTCTATTTTTAGCCCCAAAATTAGGGGAATTTCTGCTTTTTGCCCAAAATAAGGCAAATTTCTGACTTTTTGCCATGAAATAAGTGAAATTTCTGCAATTTTGTCCCAAAATAAGGGGAATTTCTGCCTTTTTGCCCAAAATAAAGAGAATTTCAGCATTTTACCTCCAAATAAGGGGAATTTCTGCCTTTTTGCCACAAAATATGTGAAATTACTGCCTTATTGCCTTCAAATAAGGAAAATTTCTGCTTTTGTGCCCCAATTAACAAGAATTTCTGCCTTTTTGCCACAAAGTAAAGGAAATTTTTGCCTTTTTGCCCTAAAATAAGGGGAATTTCATAATTTTTACCTCAAAATAAGAGGAATTTCTACCTTTTACTCCAAAATATGGGGAATTTCTGCCTTTTTGTTCCAAAATAAGAAAAATTTCTTCAACTTTGTACCAAAATAAAAGAAATTTCTGCTTTTTGTCCCAAAATAAAAGGAATTTCTGACTTTTTGCCCTGAAATAAATGAAATTTCTGCAATTTTGCCCAAAAATAAGTAAAATTTGTGCCTTTTTGCCCCAAAATGAGGGAAATTTCTGCCTTTTAGTCCCAAAATATGGGGAATTTAAGCCTTTAACCTCAAAATAAGGGGAATTTCACTTTTTTTGCACCAAATTATGGGGAATTTTAGCCTTTTTGCCACAATATAAAAAAAATTTCTGCAATTCTGTACCAAAATAAAAGAAATTTCTAAAATTTTGCCCCAAAATAAGGGAAATTTCTACAATTTTGCCCCAAATAAGGGAAAGTTCTTCAATTTTGCCCCAAAATAAGGGGAATTTCTGACTTTTTGCCGCAAAATAAGGAGAATTTCTGTATTTTTGCCCCAAAATAAAGGGAATTTCTGCCTTTTTGCCCCAAAATTAGGGGAGTTTCTGCAATTTTGCTTCAAAATACAAGGAATTTCTGCCTCTTTTCCCAAAAATAAGGGGAACTTCTGCTTTTGCCCCAAATAAAGGGAATTTCTGCATTTTTGCCCCGATATTAGGGGAATTTCTGCAATTTTGCTCCAAAATACGGGGAATTTCTGCCTCTTTGCCCAAAATTAAAAGGATTTTCTGCCTTTTTGCCCCCAAATAAGGGAAATTTCTGCAATTTTATCCCAAAATAAGGGGAATTTCTGCCTTTTTGACCCAAAATATAAGGAATTTCTGCCTTTTTGCCCAAAATAAGGGGAATTTCAGCATTTTACCGCCAAATAAGTGGAATTTCTGCCTTTTTGCCACAAAATATGGGGAATTACTGCCTTATTGCTTTCAAATAAGGAAAATTTCTGCTTTTCTGCCCCAATTAACAAGAATTTCTGCCTTTTTGCCACAAAGTAAATGAAATTTTTGCCTTTTTGCCCTAAAATGAGGGGAATTTCATCCTTTTTACCTCAAAATAAGGTAAATTTCTGCCTTTTACCCCATAATATGGGGAATTTCTATCTTTTTGTTCCAAAATAAGAAAAATTTCTTCAACTTTGTACCAAAATAAAAGAAATTTCTGCTTTTTGTCCCAAAATATAAGAAATTTCTGAATTTTTGCCCTGAAATAAATGAAATTTCTGCAATTTTGCCCGAAAATAAGGAAAATTTGTGCCTTTTTGCCCCAAAATGAGTGAAATTTCTGCCTTTTTGCCCCAAAATATGGGGAATTTCAGCATTTTACCTCAAAATAAGGGGAATTTCAGCCTTTTTGCACCAAAATATGGGGAATTTTAGCATATTTGCCACAATATAAGAAAAATTTCTGCAATTCTGTACCAAAATAAAAGAAATTTCTAAAATTTTGCCCCAAATAAGGGAAATTTCTGTAATTTTGCCCCAAAATAAGGGAAAGTTCTTAAATTTTGCCCCAAAATAAGGGGAATTTCTGACTTTTTTCCGCGAAATAAGGAGAATTTCTGTATTTTTGCTCCAAAATAAAGGGAATTTCTGCCTTTTTGCCCCAAAATTAGGGGAGTTTCTGCAATTTTGCTTCAAAATACAAGGAATTTCTGCCTTTTTTCCCGAAAATTTGGGAAACTTTTGCTTTTGCCCCAAATAAAGGGAATTTCTGCATTTTTGCCCCGATATTAGGGGAATTTCTGCAATTTTGCAACAAAATAAGGGATATTTCTGCAATTTTGCCACAAAATAAGAGGAATTTCTGACGTTTTGCCCTGAAATACGGAGAATTTCTGTCTTTTTGTTCCAAAATAATTTGAATTTCTGCATTTTCCCTCAAAATTAGATGAATTTGTGCAATTTTGCTTCAAAACACAGGGAATTTCTGCCTTATTACACCAAAGTAAAGGGAATTTCTGCATTTTTGCACCAATATAAGGGGAATTTCTTAGATATTGCTTCAAAATACGGAAAATTTCTGCCTTATTGCCTAAAATTAAGTGGAATTTCTGCCTTTTTGCACTGAAATGTTTGAAATTTCTGCAATTTTACCCCAAAATAAGGGGAATTTCTGTTTTTGGCCCCAAAATTAGGGGAATTTCTGTTTTTGCCCCAAAATAAGGCAAATTTCTGACTTTTTGCCCTAAAATAAGTGAAATTTCTGCAATTTTGCCCCAAAATAAGGGGAATTTCTGCCTTTTGCCCAAAATAAGGGGATTTTCAGCATTTTACCTCCAAATAAGGGGAATTTCTGCCTTTTTGCCACAAAATATGGGGAATTTCTGTATTATTGCCCCCAAATAAGGAAAGTTTCTGCTTTTCTGCCCCAATTAATGGGAATTTCTGCAATTTTGCCACAAAATAAGGGAAATTTTTGCAATTTTGTCCCAAAATAAGGGGAATTTCTGACTTTTTGCCGTGAAATAAGGAGAAGTTCTGTCTTTTTGCCCCAAAATAATGTGAATTTCTGCATTTTCCCTCAAAATTAGGGGAATTTGTGCAATTTTGCTTTAAAATATGGGGAATTTCTGCCTTATTGCACCAAAATAAAGGAAATTTCTGCATTTTTGCACCAATATAAAGGGAATTTCTGAGATTTTGCTCCAAAATACAGAAAATTTCTGCCTTATTGCCCGAAATTAAGTTGAATTTCTGCCTTTTTGCCCTGAAATATTTGAAATTTCTGCAATTTTACCCCAAAATAAGGGGAATTTCTATTTTTAGCCCCAAAATTAGGGGAATTTCTGCTTTTTGCCCAAAATAAGGCAAATTTCTGACTTTTTGCCATGAAATAAGTGAAATTTCTGCAATTTTGTCCCAAAATAAGGGGAATTTCTGCCTTTTTTCCCAAAATAAGGGTAATTTCACCATTTTACCTCCAAATAAGGGGAATTTCTGCCTTTTACCCCAAAATATGGGGAATTTCTATCTTTTTGTTCCAAAATAAGAAAAATTTCTTCCACTTTGTACCAAAATAAAAGAAATTTCTGCTTTTTGTCCCAAAATAAAAGAAATTTCTAAATTTTTGCCCTGAAATAAATGAAATTTCTGCAATTTTGCCCGAAAATAAGGAAAATTTGTGCCTTTTTGCCCCAAAATGAGGGAAATTTCTGCCTTTTTGCCCCAAAATATGGGGAATTTCAGTATTTTACCTCAAAATAAGGGGAATTTCTGCCTTTTGCCCAAAATAAGGGGATTTTCAGCATTTTACCTCCAAATAAGGGGAATTTCTGCCTTTTGGCCACAAAATATGGGGAATTTCTGCATTATTGCCCCCAAATAAGGAAAGTTTCTGCTTTTCTGCCCCAATTAATGGGAATTTCTGCCTTTTTGCCACAAAATAAAGGGAATTTCTGCCTTTTTGCCCCAAAATAAAAGGAATTTCTGACTTTTTGCCCTGAAATAAATGAAATTTCTGCAATTTTACCCCAAAATAAGGGGAAGTTCTATTTTTAGCCCCAAAATTAGGGGAATTTCTGCTTTTTGCCCAAAATAAGGCAAATTTCTGACTTTTTGCCATGAAATAAGTGAAATTTCTGCAATTTTGTCCCAAAATAAGGGGAATTTCTGCCTTTTTTCCCAAAATAAGGGTAATTTCACCATTTTACCTCCAAATAAGGGGAATTTCTGCCTTTTACCCCAAAATATGGGGAATTTCTATCTTTTTGTTCCAAAATAAGAAAAATTTCTTCAACTTTGTACCAAAATAAAAGAAATTTCTGCTTTTTGTCCCAAAATAAAAGAAATTTCTAAATTTTTGCCCTGAAATAAATGAAATTTCTGCAATTTTGCCCGAAAATAAGGAAAATTTGTGCCTTTTTGCCCCAAAATGAGGGAAATTTCTGCCTTTTTGCCCCAAAATATGGGGAATTTCAGTATTTTACCTCAAAATAAGGGGAATTTCAGCCTTTTTGCACCAAAATATGGGGAATTTTAGCCTTTTTGCCACAATATGAGAAAAATTTCTGCAATTCTCTACCAAAATAAAAGAAATTTCTAAAATTTTGCCCCAAAATAAGGGAAATTTCTGTAATTTTGCCCCAAAATAAGGGAAAGTTCTTCAATTTTGCCCCAAAATAAGGGGAATTTCTGACATTTTGGTGCGAAATAAGGAGAATTTCTGTATTTTTGCCCCAAAATAAAAGGAATTTCTGCCTTTTTGCCCCAAAATTAGGGGAGTTTCTGCAATTTTGCTTCAAAATACAAGGAATTTCTGCCTTTTTTCCCGAAAATATGGGAAACTTTTGCTTTTGCCCCAAATAAAGGGAATTTCTGCATTTTTGCCCCGATATTAGGGGAATTTCTGCAATTTTGCTCTAAAATACGGGGAATTTCTGCCTTTTTGCCCGAAATTAAAAGGATTTTCTGCCCTTTTGCCCCCAAATAAGGGAAATTTCTGCAATTTTATTCCAAAATAAGGGGAATTTCTGACTTTTTGCTTCAAAATATAAGGAATTTCTGCCTTTTTGCCCCAAAATAAGAAATATTTTGCAATTTTGCCCCAAAATAAAAGAAATTTCTAACTTTTTTCTCAAAAATAAAGGAAATTTCAGCCTTTTTACCTGAAAATAAGTCAAATTTCTGCAATTTTGCCCCAAATAAGGGAAATTTCTTCAATTTTGCACCAAAATAAGGGAAATTTCTGACTTTTTGCCCTAAAATAAGTGAAATTATTGCAATTTTGCCCCAAAATAAGGGAAATTTCTGATTTTTGCCCTAAAATAAAGGGAATGTCTGCCTTCTGCCACAAAATTATAGGAATTTCTGCAATTTTGCTTCAAAATAAGGGGAATTTCTGCCTTTTTGCCAGAAAAGAAGAAAAATGCATACTTTTTTGCCATAAAAAAGGGAAATTTCTTCATTTTTGCGCCGAATTAAGAGGAAAATCTGCATTTTGCCTCTAAATAAATGGAATTTCTGTCTTTTTTACCCAAAAACAAAGGGAATTTCTGTCTTTTTTGCCCCAAAATAAGGGGAATTTCTGACTTATTACCCTGAAATAAGTGAAATTTCTGCAATTTTGCCCCAAAATAAGGAAAAATTCTTCCTTTTTGCCCCCAAATAAGAGGAATTTCAGCCTTTTTACTTCAAAATAAGGGGAATTTCTGCATTTTTGCCACAATATATTAGGAATTTCTGCCTTTTTTCTACAAAATAAGAAAATTTCTGCTTTTCTTCCCTGAAATAAGTCAAATTTCTGCAATTTTGCCCCCAAATAAGTGAAATTTCTGCAATTTTGCCCCAAAAGAAGGGAAATTTCTGGAATTTTGCCCCAAAATAAGTGGAATTTCTGAGTTTAGCCCCAAAATAAGGAGAATTTCTGTCTTTTTGCCCCAACATATAGGGAATTTCTGCCGTTTTGCCTCACAATTAGGGGAATTTCTGCTTTTTACCCAAAATAAGGCAAATTTCTGACTTTTTGCCCTAAAATAAGTGAAATTTCTGCAATTTTGCCCCAAAATAAGGGGAATTTCTGCTTTTTGCCCAAAATAAGGGGAATTTCAGCATTTTACCTCCAAATAAGGGGAATTTCTGCCTTTTTGCCACAAAATATGGGGAATTTCTGCATTATTGCCCCCAAATAAAGAATGTTTCTGCTTTTCTGCCCCAATTAATGGGAATTTCTGCCTTTTTGCCACAAAATAAAGGAAATTTCTGCCTTTTTGCCCCAAAATAAGGGGAACTTAAGGGTTTTTACCTCAAAATAAGGGAAATTTCTGCCTTTTGCCCCAAAATATGGGGAATTTCTGCCTTTTTGTTCCAAAATAAGATAAATTTTTTCAACTTTGTACCAAAATAAAAGAAATTTCTGCTTTTTGCCCCAAAATAAAAGGAATTTCTGACATTTTGCCCTGGAATAAATAAAATTTCTGCAATTTTGCCCGAAAATAATGGAAATTTGTGCCTTTTTGCCACAAAATGAGGGGAATTTCTGCCTTTTGCCCCAAAATATGGGGAATTTCAGCATTTTACCTCAAAATAAGGGGAATTTCAGCCTTTTTGAACTAAAATATGGGGAATTTCTGCCTTTTTGCCACAAAATAAGAAAAATTTCTGCAATTCTGTACCAAAATAAAAGAAATTTCTAATATTTTGCCTAAAAATAAGGGAAATTTCTGCAATTTAGCCCCAAAATAAGGGAAATTTCTGCCTTTTTGCCACAAAATAAGGGGAATTTCTGTCTTTTTGCCCCAAAATCAAAGGAATTTCAGCCTTTTTACCTCATAATAAGGGGAATCTCTGCCTTTTTGTCCCAAAATATGGGGAATTTCTGCATTTTGGCCTCAAAATAAAGAAAATTTCTGCAATTTTGTACCAAAATAAAAGAAATTTCTGCATTTTTGCCCCAAAGTAAGAGAAATTACTGCCTTCTTTCCCTGAAATAAGTGAAATTTCTGCAATTTTGCCCAAAATAAGAAAAATTTCTGCAATTTTGCCACAAAATAAGGGAAATTTCTGCAATTTTACCACAAAATAAGGGGAATTTCTGACTTTTTGCCGTGAAATAAAAAGAATTTCTGTCTTTTTGCCCCAAAATAATGTGAATTTCTGCATTTTCCCTCAAAATTAGGGGAATTTGTGCAATTTTGCTTCAAAATTTAGGGAATTTCTGCCTTATTGCACCAAAATAAAGGGAATTTCTGCAATTTTGCCCAAAATAAGGGAAATTTCTGCCTTTTTGCCACGAAATAAAGGGAATTTCTGCATTTTTGCCCCAAAATAAAGAAAATTTCTGCAATTTTGTACCAAAATAAAAGAAATTTCTGACTTTTTGCCCCAAAATAAGAGAAATTCCTGCCTTCTTTCTCTGAAATAAGTGAAATTTCTGCAATTTTGCCCAAAATAAGAAAAATTTCTGAAATTTTGCCACAAAAAAGGGAAATTTCTTCATTTTAGCCCCAAAATAAGAGTAATTTCTGCCTTTTTACCTCAAAATAAGTGAATTTTCTGCCTTTTTACCTAAAAATAAACGGAATTTCTGTATTTTTGCGCCAAAATTAAAGGAATTTTTGAATTTTGCCTTGAAATAAGTGAAATTTCTGCAATTTTGCCCTAAAATAAGGGAAATGTCTGTTTTTTTGTCACAAAATAAGGTGAATTTCTGCATTTTTGCCCCAAAATAAAGAAAATTTCTGCAATTTTTTACCAAAATAAAAGAAATTTCTGCCCTTTTGCCCCAAAATAAGAGAAATTTCTGCCTTCTTTCCCTGAAATAAGTGAAATTTCTGCAATTTTGCCTAAAATAAGAAAAATTTCTGCAATTTTGCCACAAAATAAGGGAAATTTCTGCAATTTTGCCCCAAAATAAGGGGAATTTCTGACGTTATGCCCTGAAATAAAGAGAATTTCTGTCTTTTTGCCCCAAAATAATTTGATTTTCTGCGTTTTCCCTCAAAATTAGATGAATTTGTGCAATTTTGCTTCAAAACACGGGGAATTTCTACCTTATTACACCAAAATAAAGGGAATTTCTGCATTTTTGCACCATTATAAAGGGAATTTCTGAGATTTTGCTCCAAAATACGGAAAATTTGTGCCTTATTGCCTAAAATTAAGTGGAATTTCTGCCTTTTTGCACTGAAATATTTGAAATTTCTGCAATTTTACCCCAAAATAATAGGAATTTCTGTTTTTGGCCCCAAAATTAGGGTAATTTCTGCTTTTTGCCCCAAAATAAGGCAAATTTCTGACTTTTTGCCATAAAATAAGTGAAATTTCTGCAATTTTGCCGCAAAATAAGGGGAATTTCTGCCATTTGCCCAAAATAAGGGGAATTTCAGCATTTTACCTCCAAATAAAGGGAATTTCTGCCTTTTTGCTACAAAATATGGGGAATTTCTGCATTATTGCCCCCAAATAAGGAAAGTTTCTGCTTTTCTGCCCCAATTAATGGGAATTTCTGCATTTTTGCCACAAAATAAAGGGAATTTCTGCCTTTTTGCACCAAAATAAAAGGAATTTCAGCCTTTTTGCCCTGAAATAAAAGAAATTTCTGCAATTTTGCCCGAAAATAAGGGAAATTTGTGCCTTTTTGCCCCAAAATGTAGGTAATTTCTGCCTTTTTGCCCCAAAATATGGGGAATTTCAACATTTTACCTCGAAATAAGGGGAATTTCAGCCTTTTTGCACCAAAATATGGGGAATTTCTGCCTTTTTGCCACAAAATAAGAAAAATTTCTGCAATTCTGTACAAAAATAAAATAAATTTCTAAAATTTTGCCCAAAAATAAGGGAAATTTCTGCAATTTTGCCCCAAAATAAGGGAAATTTCTGCCTTTTTGCCACAAAATAAGGGGAATTTCTGTATTTTTGCCCCAAAATAAAAGGAATTTCAGCCTTTTTACCTCATAATAAGGGGAATCTCTGCCTTTTTGCCCCAAAATATGGGAAATTTCTGCATTTTTGCCTCAAAATAAAGAAAATTTCTGCAATTTTGTACCAAAATAAAAGAAATTTCTACCTTTTTGCCGAAAATAAGAGAAATTCCTGCCTTCTTTCTCTGAAATAAGTGAAATTTCTGCAATTTTGCCCAAAATAAGGGGAATTTCAGACTTTTTGACGTGAAATAAGGAGAATTTCTGTCTTTTTTGCCCCAAAATAATGTTAATTTCTGCATTTTCCCTCAAAATTAGGGGAATTTGTGCAATTTTGCTTCAAAATATTGGGAATTTCTGCCTTACTGCACAAAAATAAAGGGACTTTCTGCAATTTTACCCCAAAATAAGGGAAATTTCTGCCTTTTTCCCACAAAATATGGGGAATTTCTGCATTTTTGCCCCAAAATAAAGAAAATTTCTATAATTTTATACCAAAATAAAAGAAATTTCTGCCTTTTTGCCCCAAAATAAAAGAAATTCCTACCTTCTTTCCCTGAAATAAGTAAAATTTCTGCAATTTTGCAAAAATAAAAAAATTTCTGCAATTTTGCAACAAAATAAGGGATATTTCTGCAATTTTGCCACAAAATAAGAGGAATTTCTGACGTTTTGCCCTGAAATACGGAGAATTTCTGTCTTTTTGCCCCAAAATAACTTGAATTTCTGCATTTTCCCTCAAAATTAGATGAATTTGTGCAATTTTGCTTCAAAACACGGGGAATTTCTGCCTTATTACACCAAAGTAAAGGGAATTTCTGCATTTTTGCACCAATATAAGGGGAATTTCTGAGATATTGCTCCAAAATATGGAAAATTTCTGCCTTATTGCCTAAAATTAAGTGGAATTTCTGCCTTTTTGCACTGAAATGTTTGAAATTTCTGCAATTTTACCCCCAAATAAGGGGAATTTCTGTTTTTGGCCCCAAAATTAGGGGAATTTCTGTTTTTGCCCCAAAATAAGGCAAATTTCTGACTTTTTGCCCTAAAATAAGTGAAATTTCTGCAATTTTGCCCCAAAATAAGGGGAATTTCTGCCTTTTGCCCAAAATAAGGGGATTTTCAGCATTTTACCTCCAAATAAGGGGAATTTCTGCCTTTTTGCCACAAAATATGGGGAATTTCTGCATTATTGCCCCCAAATAAGGAAAGTTTCTGTTTTTCTGCCCCAATTAATGGGAATTTCTGCCTTTTTGCCACAAAATAAAGGGAATTTCTGCCTTTTTGCCCCAAAATAAAAGGAATTTCTGACTTTTTGCCCTGAAATAAATGAAATTTCTGCAATTTTGCCGCAAAATAAGGGAAATTTCTGCCTTTTTGCCCCAAAATGTATGTAATTTCTGCCTTTTTGCCCCAAAATATGAGGAATTTCAGCATTTTACTTCAAAATAAGGGGAATTTCAGCCTTTTTGCACCAAAATATGGGGAATTTCTGCCTTTTTGCCACAAAATAAAAAAAATTTCTGCAATTCTGTACCAAAATAAAATAAATTTCTAAAATTCTGCTCGAAAATAAGGGATATTTCTACAATTTTGCCCCAAAATAAGGGAAGTTTCTGCCTTTTTGCCACAAAATAAGGGGAATTTCAGTATTTTTGCCCCAAAATAAAAGGAATTTCAGCCTTCTTACCTCATAATAAGTAGAATCTCTGCCTTTTTGCCCTAAAATATGGGGAATTTCTGCATTTTGGCCTCAAAATAAAGAAAATTTCTGCAATTTTGTACCAAAATAAAAGAAATTACTGCCTTTTCCCCCCAAAATAAGAAAAATTCCTGCCTTCTTTCCCTGAAATAAGTGAAATTTCTGCAATTTTGCCCAAAATAAGAAAAATTTCTGCAATTTTGCCACAAAATAAGGGAAATTTCTGCAATTTTACCACAAAATAAGGGGAATTTCTGACTTTTTGCCTTGAAATAAAGAGAATTTCTGTCTTATTGCCCCAAAATAATGTGAATTTCTGTATTTTGTCTCAAAATTAGGGGAATTTGTGCAATTATGCTTCACAATATGGGGAATTTCTGCCTTATTGCACCAAAATAAAAGGAATTTCTGCAATTTTGCCCCAAAATAAAGAAAATTTCTGCATTTTTGCCACAAAATAAGGGAAATTTCTGCCTTTTTGCCACAAAATAAGGGGAATTTCTGTCTTTTTGCCCCAAAATAAAAGGAATTTCAGCCTTTTTACCACATAATAAGGGGAATCTCTGCCTTTTTGCCCCAAAATATGGGAAATTTCTGCATTTTTGCCTCAAAATAAAGAAAATTTCTGCAATTTTGTATCAAAATAAAAGAAATTTCTACCTTTTTGTCCCAAAATAAGAGAAATTCCTGCCTTCTTTCCCTGAAATAAGTGAAATTTCTGCAATTTTGCCCAAAATAAGAAAAATTTCTGCAATTTTGCCACAAAATAAGAGAAATTTCTGCAATTTTGCCCCAAAATAAGGGGAATTTCTGACTTTTTGATGTGAAATAAGGAGAATTTCTGTCTTTTTTGCCCCCAAATAATGTGAATTTCTGCATTTTCCTTCAAAATTAGGGGAATTTGTGCAATTTTGCCTCAAAATATTGGGATTTTCTGCCTTATTGCACCAAAATAAAGGGACTTTCTGCAATTTTACCCCAAAATAAGAGAAATTTCTGCCTTTTTCCCACAAAATATGGGGAATTTCTGCATTTTTGCCCCAAAATAAAGAAAATTTCTACAATTTTGTACAAAAATAAAAGAAATTTCTGCCTTTTTGCCCCAAAATAAAAGAAATTCCTACCTTCTTTCCCTGAAATAAGTGAAATTTTTGCAATTTTGCCCAAAATAAGAAAAATTTCTGCAATTTTGCAACAAAATAAGGGATATTTCTGCAATTTTGCCCCAAAATAAGAGGAATTTCTGACGTTTTGCCCTGAAATACAGAGAATTTCTGTCTTTTTGCCCCAAAATAATTTGAATTTCTGCATTTTCCCTCAAAATTAGATGAATTTGTGCAATTTTGCTTCAAAACACTGGGTATTTCTGCCTTTTTACACCAAAATAAAGGGAATTTCTGCATTTTTGCACCAATATAAGGGGAATTTCTGAGATATTGCTCCAAAATACGGAAAATTTCTGCCTTATTGCCTAAAATTAAGTGGAATTTCTGCCTTTTTGCACTGAAATGTTTGAAATTTCTGCAATTTTACCCCAAAATAAGGGGAATTTCTGTTTTTGGCCCCAAAATTAGGGGAATTTCTGCTTTTTGCCCCAAAATAAGGCAAATTTCTGACTTTTTGCCCTAAAATAAGTGAAATTTCTGCAATTTTGCCCCAAAATAAGGGGAATTACTGCCTTTTGCCCAAAATAAGGGGATTTTCAGCATTTTACCTCCAAATAAGGGGAATTTCTGCATTTTTGCCACAAAATATGGGGAATTTCTGCATTATTGCCCCCAAATAAGGAAAGTTTCTGCTTTTCTGCCCCAATTAATGGGAATTTCTGCCTTTTTGCCACAAAATAAAGGGAATTTCTGCCTTTTGCCCCAAAATAAAAGGAATTTCTGACTTTTTGCCCTGAAATAAATGAAATTTCTGCAATTTTGCCGCAAAATAAGGGAAATTTCTTTCTTTTTGCCCCAAAATGTAGGTAATTTCTGCCGTTTTGCCCCAAAATATGAGGAATTTTAGCATTTTACTTCAAAATAAGGGGAATTTCAGCCTTTTTGCACCAAAATATGGGGAATTTCTGCCTTTTTGCCACAAAATAAAAAAAATTTCTGCAATTCTGTACCAAAATAAAATAAATTTCTAAAATTTTGCTAGAAAATAATGGAAATTTCTACAATTTTGCTCCAAAATAAGGGAAGTTTCTGCCTTTTTGCCACAAAATAAGGGGAATTTCAGTATTTTTGCCCCAAAATAAAAGGAATTTCAGCCTTTTTACCACATAATAAGGGGAATCTCTGCCTTTTTGCCCCAAAATAAGGAAAATTTCTGCATTATTGCCCCAAAATAAAGAAAATTTCTGCAATTTTGTAGCAAAATAAAAGAAATTTCTGCCTTTTTTCCCCAAAATAAGAGAAATTCCTGCTTTCTTTCCCTGAAATAAGTGAAATTTCTGCAATTTTGCCCAAAATAAGAAAAATTTCTGCAATTTTGCCACAAAAAAGGGAAATTTCTTAATTTTAGCCCCAAAATAAGAGTAATTTTTGCCTTTTTACCTCAAAATAAGTGAAATTTCTGCCTTTTTACCCAAAAATAAACTGAATTTTTGTCTTTTTGCCCAAAAATAAAAGGAATTTTGAATTTTGCCTTGAAATAAGTGAAATTTCTGCAATTTTGCCCCAAAATTAGGGAAATTTCTGCCTTTTTGCCACAAAATAATGGGAATTTCTGCATTTTTGCCCAAAATAAAGAAAATTTCTGCAATTTTGTACCAAAATAAACAAAATTTCTGCCTTTTTGCCCCAACATAAGAGAAATTCCGGCCTTCTTTCCCTGAAATAAGTGAAATTTCTGCAATTTTGCCCAAAATAAAAAAATTTTCTGCAATTTTGCCACAAAAAAGGGAAATTTCTTCATTTTAGCCACAAAATAAAAGTAATTTCTCCCTTTTTACCTCAAAATAAGTGAAATTTCTGCCTTTTTACCTAAAAATAAACGGAATTTCTGTATTTTTGCCCCAAAATAAAAGGAATTTTTAAATTTTGCCTTGAAATAAGTGAAATTTCTGCAATTTTTCCCTAAAATAAGAAAAATTTCTGCCTTTTTGCCACAAAATAAGGTGAATTTCTGCATTTTTGCCCCAAAATAAAGAAAATTTCTGCAATTTTGTACCAAAATAAAAGAAATTTCTGCCCTTTTGCCCCAAAATAAGAGAAATTTCTGCCTTCTTTCCCTGAAATAAGTGAAATTTCTGCAATTTTGCCCAAAATAAGAAAAATTTCTGCCTTTTTGCCACAAAATAAGGTGAATTTCTGCATTTTTGTTCCAAAATAAAGAAAATTTCTGCAATTTTGTACCAAAATAAAAGAAATTTCTGCCCTTTTGCCCCAAAATAAGAGAAATTTCTGCCTTCTTTCCCTGAAATAAGTGAAATTTCTGCAATTTTGCCCAAAATAAGAAAAATTTCTGCAATTTTCCACAAAATAAGGGAAATAACTGCAATTTTGCCCCAAAATAAGGGGAATTTCTGACGTTATGCCCTGAAATACGGAGAATTTCTGTCTTTTTGCCCCAAAATAATTTGAATTTCTGCAATTTCCCTCAAAATTAGATGAATTTGTGCAATTTTGCTCAAAACACGGGGAATTTCTGCCTTATTACACCAAAATGAAAGGAATTTCTGCATTTTTGCACCATTATAAGGGGAATTTCTGAGATTTTGCTTCAAAATACGGAAAATTTTTGCCTTATTGCCTAAAATTAAGTGGAATTTCTGCCTTTTTGCACTGAAATGTTTGAAATTTCTGCAATTTTACCCCAAAATAAGAAGAATTTCTGTTTTTCGACCCAAAATTAGGGGAATTTTTGCTTTTTGCCCCAAAATAAAGCAAATTTCTGACTTTTTGCCCTAAAATAAGTGAAATTTCTGCAATTTTGCCCCAAATAAGGGGAATTTCTGCCTTTTGCCCAAAATAAGGGGAATTTCAGCATTTTACCTCCAAATAAGGGGAATTTGTGCCTTTTTGCCACAAAATATGGGGAATTTCTGCATCATTGCCCCCAAATAAGGAAAGTTTCTGCTTTTCTGCAAAAATTAATGGGAATTTCTGCCTTTTTGCCACAAAATAAAGGGAATTTCTGCCTTTTTGCCCCAAAATAAAAGGAATTTCTGACTTTTTGCCCTGAAATAAATGAAATTTCTGCAATTTTCCCGAAAATAAGGAACATTTGTGCCTTTTTGCCCCAAAATGTAGGAAATTTCTGCCTTTTTGCCCCCAAATATAAGGAATTTCGGCATTTTACCTCAAAATAAGGGAAATTTCAGCCTTTTTGCACCAAAATATGGGGAATTTCTGACTTTTTGCCACAAAATAAGAAAAATTTCTGCAATTCTGTACCAAAATAAAATAAATTTCTAAAATTTTGCCCAAAAATAAGAAAAATTTTTGCAATTTTGCCCCAAAATAAGGGAAATTTCTGCTTTTGCCACAAAATAAGGGGAATTTGTCTTTTTGCCCCAAAATAAAAGGAATTTCAGCCTTTTTCCCTCATAATAAGGGGAATCTCTACCTTTTTGCCCCAAAATATGGGAAATTTCTGCATTTTTGCCTCAAAATAAAGAAAATATCTGCAATTTTGTACCAAAATAAAAGAAATTTCTGCCTTTTTGCCCCAAAATAAGAGAAATTCCTGCCTTCTTTCCCTGAAATAAGTGAAATTTCTGCAATTTTGCACAAAATAAGAAAAATTTCTGCAATTTTGCCACAAAATAAGGGAAATTTCTGCAATTTTGCCCCAAAATAAGGGGAATTTCTGACTTTTTGCCGTGAAATAAGGAGAATTTCTGTCTTTTTGCCCAAAATAATGTGAATTTCTGCATTTTCCCTCAAAATTAGGGGAATTTGTGCAATTTTGCTTCAAAATATGGGGAATTTCTGCCTTATTGCACCAAAATAAAGAGAATTTCTGCAATTTTGCCCCAAAATAAGGGAAATTTCTGCCTTTTTGCCACAAAATAAGGGGAATTTCTCTATTTTTGCCTCAAAATAAAGAAAATTTCTGCAATTTTGTACCAAAATAAAAGAAATTTCTGCCTTTTTGCCCCAAAATAAGAGAAATTCCTGCCTTCTTTCCCTGAAATAAGTGAAATTTCTGCAATTTTGCACAAAATAAGAAAAATTTCTGCAATTTTGCCACAAAATAAGGGAAATTTCTGCAATTTTGCCCCAAAATAAGGGAAATTTCTGACTTTTTGCCGTGAAATAAGGAGAATTTCTGTCTTTTTGCCCAAAATAATGTGAATTTCTGCATTTTCCCTCAAAATTAGGGAAATTAGTGCAATTTTGCTTCAAAATATTGGGAATTTCTGCCTTATTGCACCAAAATAAAGGGAATTTCTGCAATTTTGCCCCAAAATAATGAAAATTCCTGCCTTTTTGCCACAAAATAAGGGGAATTTCTGCATTTTTGCCCCAAAATAAAGAAAATTTCTGCAATTTTGTAGCAAAATAAAAGAAATTTCTGCCTTTTTGCCCCAAAATAAGACAAATTCCTGCCTTCTTTCCCTGAAATAAGTGAAATTTCTGCAATTTTGCCCAAAATAAGAAAAATTTCTGCAATTTTGCCACAAAACAGGGAAATTTCTTCATTTTAGCCCCAAAATAAGAGTAATTTCTGCCTTTTAACCTCAAAATAAGTGAAATTTCTGCTTTTTTATTCAAAAATAAAAAAATTTCTGTCTTTTTGCCCCAAAATAAAAGGAATGTTTGAATTTTGCCTTGAAATAAGTAAAATTTCTTTAATTTTGCCCCAAAATAAGGGAAATTTCTGCCTTTTTGCCACAAAATAAGGGGAATTTCTGCATTTTTGCCCCAAAATAAAGAAAATTTCTGCAATTTTGTACCAAAATAAAAGAAATTTCTGCCCTTTTCCCTCATAATAAGAGAAATTCCTGCCTTCTTTACCTGAAATAAGTGAAATTTCTGCAATTTTGCCCAAAATAAGAAAAATTTCTGCAATTTTGCCACAAAATAAGGGAAATTTCTGATTTTTTGCCCTGAAATAAGCGAAATTTCTGCAATTTTGTCCCAAAACAAGGGGAATTTCTGCCTTTTTGCCCAAAATAAGGGGAATTTCAGCATTTTACCTCCAAATAAGGGGAATTTCTGCCTTTTTGCCATAAAGTAAAGGAAATTTTTGCCTTTTTGCCCTAAAATAAAGGGAATTTCATCCTTTTTACCTCAAAATAAGGGGAATTTCTGCCTTTTACCCCAAAATATGGGGAATTTCTGCCTTTTGTTCTAAAATAAGAAAAATTTCTTCAACTTTGTACCAAAATAAAAGAAATTTCTGCTTTTTGTCTCAAAATAAAAGGAATTTCTGACTTTTTGCCCTGAAATAAATGAAATTTCTGCAATTTGCCCGAAAATAAGCAAAATTTGTGCCTTTTTGCCCCAAAATGAGGGAAATTTCTGCCTTTTTGCCCCAAAATATGTGGAATTTCAGCATTTTACCTCAAAATAAGGGGAATTTCAGCGTTTTTGCACCAAAATATGGGGAATTTTAGCCTTTTTGCCACAATATAAGAAAAAATTTCTGCAATTCTGTACCAAAATAAAAGAAATTTCTAAAATTTTGCCCCAAAATAAGGGAAATTTCTGCAATTTTGCCCCAAAATAAGGGAAAGTTCTTCAATTTTGCCCCAAATTAAGGGGAATTTCTGACTTTTTGCCGCAAAATAAGGAGAATTTCTGTATTTTTGCCCCAAAATAAAGGGAATTTCTGCCTTTTTGCCCCAAAATTAGGGGAGTTTCTGCAATTTTGCTTCAAAATACAAGGAATTTCTGCCTTTTTTCCCGAAAATAAGGGGAACTTTTGCTTTTGCCCCAAATAAAGGGAATTTCTGCATTTTTGCCCCGATATTAGGGGAATTTCTGCAATTTTGCTCTAAAATACGGGGAATTTCTGCCTTTTTGCCCGAAAATAAAGGATTTTCTGCCTTTTTTCCCCCAAATAAGGGAAATTTCTGCAATTTTATCCCAAAATAAGGGGAATTTCTGCCTTTTTGCTTCAAAATATAAGGAATTTCTGCCTTTTTGCCCCAAAATAAGAAATATTTCTGCAATTTTGCCCCAAAATAAAAGAAATTTCTAACTTTTTTCCCAAAAATAAAGGAAATTTCAGCCTTTTTACCTGAAAATAAGTGAAATTTCTGCAATTTTGCCCCAAATAAGGGAAATTTCTGCAATTTTGCCCCAAAATAAGGTAAATTTCTGCAATTTTGCCCCAAATTAAAGGAAATTTCTGGAATTTTGCCCCATAATAAGGGGAATTTCTGATTTTTGCCCCAAAATAAAGGGAATGTCTGCCTTTTGCCCCAAAATTAGGGGAATTTCTGCAATTTTGCTTCAAAATCAGGGGAATTTCTGCCTTTTTGCCCGAAAATAAGGAAAATGCATACCTTTTTTCCATAAAAAAGGAAAA
The DNA here is from genome assembly GCF_963924665.1 of Micromys minutus. Classification (NCBI taxonomy): domain Eukaryota; kingdom Metazoa; phylum Chordata; class Mammalia; order Rodentia; family Muridae; genus Micromys; species Micromys minutus. The sequence continues at coordinate 448,283 of NW_027667771.1, forward strand.
TTTCTTCATTTTTGCGCCAAATTAAGAGGAACTTCTGCCTTTTGCCTCTAAATAAGTGGAATTTCTGTCTTTTTTACCCCAAAACAAAGGGAATTTCTGTAATTTTGGCCCAAAATAAGGGGAATTTCTGATTTATTACCCTGAAATAAGTGAAATTTCTGCAATTTTTTTCCAAAATAAAGAAAAATTCTTCCTTTTTGCCCCCAAATAAGAGGAATTTCAGCCTTTTTACCTCAAAATAAGGGGAATTTCTGCATTTTTGCCACAATATATTAGGAACTTCTGCCTTTTTGCCCTAAAATAAAGGAAATTTCTGGAATTTTGCCCAAAAATATGTGGAATTTCTGAGTTTTGCCACAAAATAAAAAGAATTTCTGTCTTTTTGCCCCAACATATAGAGAATTTCTTCCGTTTTGCCTCACAATTAGGGGAATTTCTGCTTTTTGCCTCAAAATAAGGCAAATTTCTGTCTTTTTGCCCTAAAATAAGTGAAATTTCTGCATTTTGCCCCAAAACAAGGGGAATTTCTGCCTTTTGCCCAAAATAAGGGGAATTTCATCATTTTACCTCCAAATAAGGGGAATTTCTGACTTTTTGCCACAAAATATGGGGATTTTCTGCATTATTGCCCCCAAATAAAGAAAGTTTCTGCTTTTCTGCCCCAATTAATCAGAATTTCTGCATTTTTGCCACAAAATAAAGGGAATTTCTGCCTTTTTGCCCCAAAATAAGAGGAATTTCTGCCTTTTTACCTCAAAATATGGGGAATTTCTGCCTTTTGCCCCAAAATATGGGGAATTTCTGCCTTTTTGTTCCAAAATAAGAAAAATTTCTTCAACTTTGTACCAAAATAAAAGAAATTTCTGCTTTTTGCCCCAAAATAAAAGGAATTTCTGACTTTTTGCCCTGAAATAAATGAAATTTCTGCAATTTTGCCCGAAAATAAGGGAAATTTGTGCCTTTTTGCCCCAAAATGTAGGGAGTTTCTGCCTTTTTGCCCCAAAATATGGGGAATTTCAGCATTTTAACTCAAATTAAGGGGAATTTCAGACTTTTTGCACCAAAATATGGGGAATTTCTGCCTTCTTGCCACAAAATAAGAAAAATTTCTGCAATTCTGTACCAAAATAAGGGAAATTTCTGCCTTTTTGCCACAAAATAAGGGGAATTTCTGTCTTTTTGCCCCAAAATAAAAGGAATATCAACATTTTTACCTCATAATAAGGGGAATCTCTGCCTTTTTGCCCCATAATATGGGGAATTTTTGCATTTTTGCCTCAAAATAAAGAAAATTTCTGCAATTTTGTACCAAAATAAAAGAAATTTCTGCCTTTTTGCCCCAAAATAAGAGAAATTCCTGCCTTCTTTCCCTGAAATAAGTGAAATTTCTGCAATTTTGCCCAATATAAAAAAAAATTCTGCAATTTTGACATAAAATAAGGGAAATTTCTGCAATTTTGCCCCAAAATAAGCTGAAATTCTGACTTTTTGCCGTGAAATAAGGAGAATTTCTGTCTTTTTGCCCCAAAATAATGTGAATTTCTGCATTTTCCCTAAAAATTAAGGGAATTTGTGCAATTTTGCTTCAAAATACGGGGAATTTCTCCCTTATTGCACCAAAATAAAGGGAATTTCTGCAATTTTGCCCCAAAATAAGGGAAATTTCTGCCTTTTTCCCACAAAATAAGAGGAATTTCTGCATTTTTGCCCCAAAATAAAGAAAATTTCTTCAATTTTGTAACAAAATAAAAGAAATTTCTGCCTTTTTGCCCTAAAGTAAGAGAAATTCCTGCCTTCTTTCTCTGAAATAAGTATAATTTCTGCAATTTTGCCCAAAATAAGGAAAATTTCTGCAATTTTGCCACAAAAAATGGAAATTTCTTCATTTTAGCCCCAAAATAAGAGAAATTTCTGCCTTTTTTACCTCAAAATAAGTGAAATTTCTGCCTTTTTACCCAAAAATAAACGAAATTTCTTTCTTTTTGCCTCAAAATAAAAGAAATTTTTGAATTTTTCCTTGAAATAATTGAAATTTCTGCAATTTTTCCCCAAAATAAGGGAAATTTCTGCCTTTTTGCCACAAAATAAGAAGAATTTCTGCATTTTTGCCCCAAAATAAAGAAAATTTCTGCAATTTTGTACCAAAAAAAAGAAATTTCTGCACTTTTGCTCTAAAATAACAGTAATTCCTGCCTTCTCTCCCTGAAATACGTGAAATTTCTGCAATTTTGCCAAAAATAAGAAAAATTTCTGTAATTTTGCCACAAAATAAGGGAAATTTCTGCAATTTTGTTCCAAAATAAGGGGAATTTCTGATGTTATGCCCTGAAATAAGGAGAATTTCTGCCTTTTTGCCCCAGAATAATTTGATTTTCTGCATTTTCACTCAAAATTAGATGAATTTGTGCACTTTTGCTTCAAAACACGGGGAATTTCTGCCTTATTACACAAATATAAAGGGAATTTCTGCATTTTTGCACCATTATAAGGGGAATTTCTGAAATTTTGCTCCAAAATACGGAAAATTTCTGACTTATTGCCTAAAATTAAGTGGAATTTCTGCCTTTTTGCCCTGAAATATTTGAAATTTCTCCAATTTTACCCCAAAATAAGAAGAATTTCTGTTTTTGGCCCCAAAATTAGGGGAATTTCTGCTTTTTGCCCCAAAATAAGGGAAATTTCTGACGTTTTGCACTAAAATAAGTAAAATTTTTGCAATTTTGCCCCAAAATAAGGGGAATTTCTGCCTTTTGCTAAAATAAGAAGAATTTCAGCATTTTACCTCCAAATAAGGGGAATTTCTTCCTTTTTGCCACAAAATATGGGGAATTTCTGCATTATTGCCCCCAAATAAGGAACGTTCTGCTTTTCTGCCCCAATTAATGGGAATTCTGCCTTTTTGCCACAAAATAAAGGGAATTTCTGCCTTTTTGCCCCAAAATAAGGGGAATTTCAGCCTGTTTACCTCAAAATACAAGGAATTTCTGCCTTTTGCCCCATAATATTGGGAATTCCTGCCTTTTTGTTCCAAAATAAGAAAAATTTCTTCAACTTTGTACCAAAATAAAAGAAATTTCTGCTTTTTGCCCCAAAATAAAAGGAATTTCTGACTTTTTGCCCTGAAATAAATGAAATTTCTGCAATTTTGCCCGAAAATAAAGGAAATTTGTGCCTTTTTGCCCCAAAATGTAGGGAATTTCTGCCTTTTTGCCCCAAAATATAAGGAATTTCAGCATTTTACCTCAAAATAAAGGAAATTTCAGCCTTTTTGCCCCAAAATATGGGGAATTTCAGCATTTTACCGCAAAATAAGGGGAATTTCAGCCTTTTTGCACCAAAATATAAGGAATTTCTGCCTTTTTGCCACAAAATAAAAAAAAATTCTGCAAGTCTTTACCAAAATAAAAGAAATTTCTAAAATTTTGCCCCAAAATAAGGGAAATTTCTCCAATTTTACCCCAAAATAAGGGAAATTTCTGCCTTTTTGCCAAAAAATAAGGGGAAATTCTTTCTTTTTGCCCCAAAATAAAAGAAATTTCAGCCTTTTTACCTCATAATAAGGGGAATCACTGCCTTTTTGCCCCAAAATATGGGGAATTTCTGCATTTTTGCCTCAAAATAAAGAAAATTTTTGCAATTTTGATTCAAAATAAAAGAAATTTCTGCCTTTTTGCCCCAAAATAAGAGAAATTCCTGCCTTCTTTCCCTGAAATAAGTGAAATTTCTGCAATTTTGCCCAAAATAAGAAAAATTTCTGCAATTTTGCCACAAAATAAGGAAAATTTTTGCAATTTTGCCCCAAAATAAGGGGAATTTCTAAATTTTTGCCGTGAAATAAGGAGAATTTCTGTCTTTTTGCCCCAAAATAATGTGAATTTCTGGATTTTCCCTCAAAATTAGGGGAATTTGTGCAATTTTGCTTCAAAATACAGGGAATTTCTGCCTTATTGCACCAAAATAAAGGGAATTTCTGCATTTTTGCACCAATATAAGGGGAATTTCTGAGATTTTGCTGCAAAATACAGAAAATTCTGCCTTATTGCCCGAAATTAAGTGGAATTTCTGCTTTTTGCCCTGAAATATTTGAAATTTCTGCAATTTTACCCCAAAATAAGGCGAATTTCTATTTTTGGCCACAAAATTAGGGGAATTTCTGCTTTTTGCCCCAAAATAAGGCAAATTTCTGACTTTTTGCCCTGAAATAAGTGAAATTTCTGCAATTTTGTCCCTAAATAAAGGGAATTTCTGCCTTTTTGCCCAAAATAAGGGGAATTTCAGCATTTTACCTCCAAATAAGTGGAATTTCTGCCTTTTTGCCACTAAATATGGGGAATTACTGCCTTATTGCCTTCAAATAAAGAAAATTTCTGCTTTTCTGCCACAATTAACAAGAATTTCTGCCTTTTTGCCACAAAGTAAAGGAAATTTTTGCCTTTTTGCCCTAAAATAAGGGGAATTTCATCCTTTTTACCTCAAAATAAGGGGAATTTCTGCCTTTTACCCCAAAATATGGGGAATTTCTGCTTTTTTGTTCCAAAATAAGAAAAATTTCTTCAACTTTGTACCAAAATAAAAGAAATTTCTGCTTTTTGTCCCAAAATAAAAGGAATTTTTGAATTTTTGCCCTGAAATAAATGAAATTTCTTCAATTTTGCCCGAAAATAAGGAAAATTTGTGCCTTTTTGCTCCAAAATGAGGGAAATTTCTGCCTTTTTGCGCCAAAATATGGGTAATTTCAGCATTTTACCTCAAAATAAGAAGAATTTCAGCCTTTTTGCACCAAAATATGGGGAATTTTAGCCTTTTTGCCACAATATAAAAAAATTTCTGCAGTTTTGTACCAAAATAAAAGAAATTTCTAAAATTATGCCCCAAAATAAGAAAAATTTCTGCAATTTTGCCTCAAAATAAGGGGAATTTCTGACTTTTTGCCGCGAAATAAGGAGATTTCTGTATTTTTGCCCCAAAATAAAGGGAATTTCTGCCTTTTTGCCCCAAAATTAGGGGAGTTTCTTCAATTTTGCTTCAAAATACAAGGAATTTCTGCCTTTTTTCCCGAAAATAAGGGGAACTTCTGCTTTTGCCCCAAATAAAGGGAATTTCTGCATTTTTGCCCCGATATTAGCGGAATTTCTGCAATTTTGCTGCAAAATACGGGGAATTTGTGCATTTTTGCCCGAAATTAAAATGATTTTCTGCCTTTTTGCCTCCAAATAAGAAAATTTTTGAAATTTTACCCCAAAATAAGGGGAATTTCTGCCTTTTTGCCCCAAAATAAGAAATATTTCTGCAATTTTGCCCCAAAATAAGGGGAATTTCTCACTTTTTGCCCAAAATAAAGGAAATTTCAGCCTTTTTACCTGAAAATAAGTGAAATTTCTGCAATTTTGCCCCAAATAAGGGAAATTTCTGCAATTTTGCCCCAAAATGAGGTAAATGTCTGCAATTTTGCCCCAAATTAAAGGAAATTTCTGGAATTTCGCCTCAAAATAAGGGAAATTTCTGATTTTTGCCCAAAAATAAAGGAAATGTCTGCCTTTTGCCCCAAAATTAGGGGAATTTCTGCAAATTTGCTTCAAAATAAGAGGAATTTCTGCCTTTTTGCCCGAAAATAAGGGGAATGCATACCTTTTTGCCATAAAAAAGGGAAATTTCTTCATTTTTGCGCCAAATTAAGTGGAACTTCTGCCTTTTGCGTCTAAATAAGTGGAATTTCTGTCTTTTTTACCCAAAAACAAAGGGAATTTCTGTCTTTTTTGCCCCAAAATAAGGGGAATTTCTGACTTATTACCCTGAAATAAGTGAAATTTCGGCAATTTTGCCCCAAAATAAGGAAAAATTCTTCTTTTTTGCCCCCAAATAAGAGGAATTTCAGCCTTTTTACCTCAAAATAAGAAGAATGTGTGAGTTTTGCCACAAAATAAGGAGAATTTCTGTCTTTTTGCCCCAACATATAGGGAATTTCAGCGGTTTTGCCTCACAATTAGGGGAATTTCTGCAATTTTGCTTCAAAATACGGGGAATTTCTGCTTTTTTGCCTAAAAATAAGGGGAATGTATAACTTTTGCCACAAAAAAGAGAAATTTCTTCATTTTAGCTCCAAAATAAGAGTAATTTCTGCCTTTTTACCTCAAAATAAGTGAAATTTCTGCCTTTTTACCCAAAATAAATGGAATTTCTGTCTTTTTGCCCCAAAATAAAAGAAATTTTTGAATTTTGCCTTGAAATAAGTGAAATTTCTGCAATTTTGCTCCAAAATAAGGGTAAATTCGGCCTTTTTGCCACAAAATAAGGGGAATTTCTGCATTTTTGCCCCAAAATAAAGAAAATTTCTGCAATTTTGTACCAAAATAAAAGAAATTTCTGCCTTTTTGCCCCAAAATAAGAGAAATTCCTGCCTTCTTTCCCTGAAATAAGTGAAATTTCTGCAATTTTGCCCAAAATAAGAAAAATTTCTTCAATTTTGCCACAAAAAAGAGAAATTTCTTCATTTTAGCCCCAAAATAAGAGTAATTTCTGCCTTTTTACCTCAAAATAAGTGAAATTTCTGCCTTCTACCCAAAAATAAACAAAATTTCTGTCTTTTTGCCCCAAAATAAAAGGAATTTTTGAAATTTGCCTTGAAATAAGTGCAATTTCTGCAATTTTGCCCCAAAATATGTGTAATTTCTGAGTTTTGCCCCAAAATAAGGAGAATTTCTGTCTTTTTGCTCTAACTAAAGGGAATTTCTGCCTTTTTGCCTCACAATTAGGGGAATTTTTGCAATTTTGCTCCAAAATACGTGGAATTTCTGCCTTTTTGCCCGAAAATAAGAAGAATGCATACCTTTTTGCCATAAAAAAGTTAAATTTCTTCATTTTTGCTTCAAAATAAGGGGAATTTCTACTTTTTTGCCTCTAAATAAGTGGAATTTCTGTCTTTTCCCCAAAACAAAGAAAAGTCCTGTCTTTTTTGCCCCAAAATTAGGAAAATTTCTGACTTATTACCCTGAAATACGTGATATTTCTGTAATTTTGCCCCAAAATAAGTGAAATTTCTGCAATTTTGCCCCAAAATAAGGGAAATTTCTGAAATTTTGCCCCAAAATAAGTGGAATTTCTGAGTTTTGCCCCAAAATAAGGAGAATTTCTGTCTTTTTGCCCCAACATATAGGCAATTTCTGCCTTTTTGCCCCACAATTAGGGGAATTTTTGCAATTTTGCTCCAAAATACCGTGAATTTTTGCCTTTTTGCCCGAAAATAAGAAGAATGCATACCTTTTTGCTATAAAAAAGGGAAATTTCTTCATTTTTGCTCCAAAATAAGGAAAATTTCTGCTTTTTTGCCTCTAAATAAGTGGAATTTCTGTCTTTTTTCCCCAAAACAAAAGGAATTACTGTTTTTTTTTGCCGCAAAATAAAGAAAAATTCTGACTTATTTCCCTGAAGTAAAATTTCTGCAATTTTTCCCCAAAATAAAGGAAATTTCTGAATTTTTGCCCCCAAATAAGGGGAATTTCAGCCTTTTTACCAAAAATAAGAGGAATTTCTGAATTTTTGCCACAAAATATTAGGAATTTCTGCATTTTTGCCCCAAAATAAATAAAATTTCTGCCTTTTTTCTCTGAAATAAGTGAAATTTCTGAAATTTTGCCCCAAAATAAGTTAAAGTTCTGCAATTTTAGCCCAAAATAAGTGAAATTTCTGCAATTTTGCCCCAAAATAAGGAAAATTTCTGCCTTTTTGCCTTCAAATAAGGGGAATTTCAGCCTTTTTACCTCAAAATAAGGGGAATTTCTGCATTTTTGCCACAAAATATTAGCAATTTCTGTCTTTTTGCCCCAAAATAAGGAAAATTACTGCCTTTTTCTCTGAAATAAGGGAAATTTCTGCAATTATGCCCCAAAATATGTGAAATTTCTGCAATTTTGCCCCAAAATAAGTGAAATTTCTCCAATTTTGCCCCAAAATAAAGGAAATTTCTAGAATTTTGCCCAAAAATAAGTGGAATTTCTGAGTTTTGCCCCAAAATAAGGAGAATTTCTGTCTTTTTGCCCTAAAATATAGGCAATTTCTGCCTTTTTGCCTCACAATTAGGGGAATTTTTGCAATTTTGCTCCAAAATACGGAGAATTTCTGCCTTTTTGCCCAAAAATAAGAAGAATGCATACCTTTTTGCCATAAAAAAGGGAAATTTCTTCATTTTTGCTCCAAAATAAGGGGAATTTCTGCTTTTTTGCCTCTAAATAAGTGGAATTTCTGTCTTTTTCCCCCAAATCAAAGGGAATTACTGTTTTTTTTGCCGCAAAATAAGGAAAAATTCTGACTTATTTCCCTGAAGTAAGTAAAATTTCTGCAATTTTTCCCCAAAATAAAGGAAATTTCTGACTTCTTGCCCTCAAATAAGGGGAATTTCAGCCTTTTTACCTAAAATAAGAGGAATTTCTGAATTTTTGCCACAAAATATTAGGAATTTCTGCATTTTTGCCCCAAAATAAGAAAATTTCTGCTTTTTTTCTCTGAAATAAGTGAAATTTATGAAATTTTGCCCCAAAATAAGTTGAAGTTCTGCAATTTTAGCCCAAAATAAGTAAAATTTCTGCAATTTTGCCTCAAAATAAGGGAAATTTCTGGAATTTTGCCCCAAAATAAGTGGAATTTCTGAGTTTTGCCCCAAAATAAGGAGAATTTCTGTCTTTTTGGCCCAACATATAGAGAATTTCTGCCTTTTTGCCCCACAATTAGGGGAATTTCTGCAATTTTGCTCCAAAATACGGGGAATTTCTGCATTTTGAACGAAAATAAGAAGAATGCATAACTTTTTGCCATAAAAAAGGGAAATTTCTTCATTTTTGCTCCAAAATAAGGGGAATGTTTGCTTTTTTGCCTTTAAATAAGTGGAATTTCTGTCATTTTCCCCCAAAACATAGGGAATTCCTGTCTTTTTTGCCCCAAAATAAGCAAAATTTCTGACTTATTACCCTGAAATAAGTGAAATTTCTGCACTTTTGCCCCAAAATAAAGGAAATTTTTGCCTTTTTGCCCCCAAATAAGGGGAATTTCAGCCTTTTTACCTCAAAATAAGGGGAATTTCTGCATTTTTGCCACAAAATATTAGGAATTTCTGCCTTTTTGCCCCAAAATAAGAAAATTTCTGCTTTTTTTCCCTGAAATAAGTGAAATTTCTGCAATTTTGCCCCAAAATAAGTGAAATTTTAGCAATATTGCCCCAAAATAAGGGAAATTTCTGGAATTTTGCCCCAAAATAAGTGGAAATTCTGCAATTTTGCCCCAAAATAAGTGAAATTTCTGGAATTTTGCCCCAAAATAAGTGGATTTTCTGAGTTTTGCCCCAAAATAAAGAGAATTTCTGTTTTTTTGCCCCAACATATAGGCAATTTGTGCCGTTTTGCCCCACAATTAGGGGAATTTCTGCAATTTTGCTCCAAAATACAGGGTATTTCTGCCTTTTTGCCCGAAAATAAGAAGAATGCATACCTTTTTGCCATAAAAATGGGAAATTTCTTCATTTTTGCTCCATAATAAAAGGAATTTCTGCTTTTTTGCCTCTAAATAAGTGGAATTTCTGTCTTTTTCCCCCAAAACAAAGGAAATTTCTGTCTTTTTTGCCCCAAAATAAGGAAAAATTCTGACTTATTACTCTGAAGTAAGTGAAGTTTCTGCAATTTTGCCCCAAAATAAGGGAAATTTTTGGAATTTTGCCCCAAAATAAGTGGAAATTCTGAGTTTTGCCCCAAAATAAAGAGAATTTCTGCCTTTTTGCCCCAACATATGTAGAATTTCTGTTTTTTTGCCCCACAATTAGGGGAATTTCTGCAATTTTGCTCCAAAATACGGGTAATTTCTGCATTTTTGCCTAAAAATAAGAAGAATGCATACCTTTTTGCCATAAAAATGGGAAATTTCTTCATTTTTGCTCCAAAATAAAAGGAATTTCTGCTTTTTTGCCTCTAAATAAGTGGAATTTCTGTCTTTTTCCCCCAAAACAAAGAGAATTTTTGTGTTTTTTGCCCCAAAATAAAGAAAAATTCTGACTTATTACCTTGTAGTAAGTGAAATTTCTGCAATTTTGCCCCAAAATAAGGGAACTTTCTGCCTTTTTACCCCCAAATAAGGGGAATTTCAGCCTTTTTACCTCAAAATAAAGGGAATTTCTGCATTTTTGCCCTTAAATAAGGGGAATTTCAGCCTTTTTACCTCAAAATAAAGGGAATTTCCGCATTTTTGCCACAAAATATTAGGAATTTCTGCATTTTTGCCCCAAAATAAGAAAATTTCTGCTTTTTTTCCCTGAAATAAGTGAAATTTCTGCAATTTTGCCCCAAAATAAGTGGAATTTCTGAGTTTTGCCCTAAAATAAGGAGAATTTCTGTCTTTTTGCCCCAGCATATAGAGATTTTCTGCATTTTTGCCCCACAATTAGGGGATTTTCTGCAATTTTGCTTCAAAATACGGGGAATTTCTGCTTTATTTCCCGAAAATAAAAGAATGCATACCTTTTTTGCCATAAAAAAGGGAAATTTCTTCATTTTTGCTCCAAAATAAGGGGAATTTCTGCTTTTTTGCCTCTAAATAAGTGGAATTTCTGTCTTTTTCCCCCAAAACAAGGGGAATTTCTGTCTTTTTTGCCCCAAAATAAGGAAAAATTCTGAATTATTACCCTGAAGTATGTGAAATTTCTGGAATTTTGCCCCAAAATAAGGTACATTTCTGCGTTTTTGTTTCCAAAATAAATGGAATTTCAGCCATTTTACCTCAAATTAGGGGAATTTCTGCATATTTACCCCCTATTAAGGGGAATTTCAGCCTTTTTACCTAAAAATGAGGGGAATTTCTGCATTTTTGCCACAAAATATTAGGAATTTCGGCCCTTTGGCCCAAAATAAGAAAATTTCTGCATTTTTCCCTGAAATAAGTGAAATTTCTGTAATTTTGCCCCAAAATAAGTGAAATTTCAGCAATTTTGCCACAAAATAAGGGAAATTTCTGGAATTTTGCCCCAAAATAATGGAATTTCTGAGTTTTGCCCCAAAATAAAAAGAATTTCTGTCTTTTTGCCCCAACATATAGAGAATTTCTGCCTTTTTGCCCTACCATTAGGCAAATTTCTGCAATTTTGCTCCAAAATACGGGGAATTTCTGCCTTTTTGCCCGAAAATAAGAAGAATGCATACCTTTTTGCCATGAAAAAAAGAAATTTCTTCATTTTTGCTCCAAAATAAGGGGAATTTCTGCTTTTTTGCCTCTAAATATGTAGAATTTCTGTCTTTTCCCCCAAAACAAAGAAAATTCCTGTCTTTTTTGCCCCAAAATAATGTAAATTTCTGACTTATTACCCTGAAATAAGTGAAATTTCTGCAATTTTGCCCTAAAATAAGAGAAATATCTGCACTTTTGTCCCAAAATAATGGAAATTTCTGGAATTTTGCCCCAAAATAAGTGGAATTTCTGAGTTTTGCCCCAAAATAAGGAGAATTTCTGTCTTTTTGCCCCAACATATAGGGAATTTCTGCCTTTTTGCCCCACAATTAGGGGAATTTCTTCAATTTTGCTCCAAAATACGGGGAATTTCTGCCTTTTTGCCCGAAAATAAGAAGAATGCATACCTTTTTGCCATCAAAAAAGGAAAATCTTCATTTTTGATCCAAAATAAGGGGAATTTCTGCTTTTTTGCCTCTAAATAAGTGGAATATCTGTCTTTTTCCCCCAAAACAAAGGGAATTTCGGTCTTTTTTGCCCCAAAATAAGGAAAAATTCTGACTTATTACCCTAAAGTAAGTGAAATTTCTGCAATTTTGCCCCAAAATATTGGAAATTTTTTACTTTTTGCCCCCACATAAGGGGAATTTCAGCCTTTTTACCTCAAAATAAGGGGAATTTCTGCTTTTTTGCCACAAAATATTAGGAATTTCTGCTTTTTGCCCCAAAATAAGGAAAATTTCTCCATTTTTTCCCTGAAATAAGTGAAATTTTTTCAATTTTGCCCCAAATAAGTGAAATTTCTGCAATTTTGCAACAAAATAAGTGAAATTTCTGCAATTTTGCCCCAAAATAATGGAAATTTCTGGAATTTTGCCCCAAAATAAGTGGAATTTCTGAGTTTTGCCCCAAAATAAGGAGAATTTCTGTCTTTTTGCCCCAACATATAGAGATTTTCTGCATTTTTGCCCCACAATTAGGAGAATTTCTGCAATTTTGCTCCAAAATACGGCGATATTCTGCCTTTTTGCCTGAAAATAAGAAGAATGCATACCTTTTTGCCATAAGAAAGGGAAATTTCTTCATTTTTGCTCCAAAATAAGGGGAATTTCTGCTTTTTTGCCTCTAAATAAGTGGAATTTCTGTCTTTTTTTCCCAAAAAAAGGGAATTACTGTTTTTTTTTGCCACAAAATAAGGAAAAATTCTGACTTATTTCCCTGAAGTAAGTAAAATTTCTGCAATTTTTCCCCAAAATAAAGGAAATTTCTGACTTTTTGCCCCCAAATAAGGGGAATTTCAGCCTTTTTACCTAAAATAAGAGGAATTTCTGAATTTTTGCCACAAAATATTAGGAATTTCTGCATTTTTGCCCCAAAATAAAGAAAATTTCTGCCTTTTTTTCTCTGAAATAAGTGAAATTTCCGAAATTTTGCCCCAAAATAAGATAAAGTTCTGCAATTTTAGCCCAAAATAAGTGAAATTTCTGCAATTTTGCCCCAAAATAATGGAAATTTCTGGAATTTTGCCCCAAAATAAGTGGAATTTCTGAGTTTTGCCCCAAAATAAGGAGAATTTCTGTCTTTTTGCCCCAACATATAGAGATTTTCTGCATTTTTGCCCCACAATTAGGAGAATTTCTGCAATTTTGCTCCAAAATACGGCGATATTCTGCCTTTTTGCCTGAAAATAAGAAGAATGCATACCTTTTTGCCATAAGAAAGGGAAATTTCTTCATTTTTGCTCCAAAATAAGGGGAATTTCTGCTTTTTTGCCTCTAAATAAGTGGAATTTCTGTCTTTTTCCCCCAAAACAAAGGGAATTTCTGTCTTTTTTGCCCCAAAATAAAGAAAAATTCTGACTTATTACCCTGAAGTAAGTGAAATTTTTGCAATTTTGCCCCAAAATAAAGGAAATTTTTGCGTTTTTGTTTCCAAAATAAGGGGATTTCAGCAATTTTACCTCAAATTAGGGGAATTTCTGCATATTTACTCCCTATTAAAGGGAATTTAAGCATTTTTACCTCAAAATAAGGGGAATTTATGCATTTTTGCCACAAAATATTAGGAATTTCTGCCTTTTTGGCCCAAAATAAAAAAATTTCTGCTTTTTATCCCTGAAATAACTGAAATTTCTGCAATTTTGCCCCAAAAGAAAAGAAATTTCTGCCTTTTTGCCCCCAAATAAGGGGAATTTCAGCCTTTTTACCTAAAAATAAGGGGAATATCTGCATTTTTACCACAAAATATTAGGAATTTCTGAATTTTTTCTCCAAAATAAGGAAAATTTCTGCATTTTTCCCTGATATAAGTGAAATTTCTGCCTTTTTGCCCCAAAATAAGGGAAATTTCTGGAATTTTGCCCCAAAATATGTGTAATTTCTGAGTTTTGCCCCAAAATAAGGAGAATTTCTGTCTTTTTGCTCTAACTAAAGGGAATTTCTGCCTTTTTGCCTCACAATTAGGGGAATTTTTGCAATTTTGCTCCAAAATATGTGGAATTTCTGCCTTTTTGCCCGAAAATAAGAAGAATGCATACCTTTTTGCCATAAAAAAGTTAAATTTCTTCATTTTTGCTTCAAAATAAGGGGAATTTCTACTTTTTTGCCTCTAAATAAGTGGAATTTCTGTCTTTTCCCCAAAACAAAGAAAAGTCCTGTCTTTTTTGCCCCAAAATAAGGAAAATTTCTGACTTATTACCCTGAAATACGTGATATTTCTTTAATTTTGCCCCAAAATAAGTGAAATTTCTGCAATTTTGCCCCAAAAAAAGGGAAATTTCTGAAATTTTGCCCCAAAATAAGTGGAATTTTTGAGTTTTGCCCCAAAATAAGGAGAATTTCTGTCTTTTTGCCCCAACATATAGGCAATTTCTGCATTTTTGCCTCACAATTAGGGGAATTTTTGCAATTTTGCTCCAAAATACGGAGAATTTCTGCCTTTTTGCCCAAAAATAAGAAGAATGCATACCTTTTTGCCATAAAAAAGGGAAATTTCTTCATTTTTGCTCCAAAATAAGGGGAATTTCTGCTTTTTTGCCTATAAATAAGTGGAATTTCTGTCTTTTTTCCCCAAAACAAAAGGAATTACTGTTTTTTTTGCCGCAAAATAAGAAAAAATTCTGACTTATTTCCCTGAAGTAAGTAAAATTTCTGCAATTTTTCCCCAAAATAAAGGAAATTTCTGACTTTTTGCCCCCAAACAAGGGGAATTTCAGCCTTTTTACCTAAAATAAGAGGAATTTCTGAATTTTTGCCACAAAATATTAGCAATTTCTGCCTTTTTGCCCCAAAATAAGGAAAATTACTGCCTTTTTCTCTGAAATAAGGGAAATTTCTGCAATTATGCCCCAAAATATGTGAAATTTCTGCAATTTTGCCCCAAAATAAGTGAAATTTCTCCAATTTTGCCCCAAAATAAAGGAAATTTCTAGAATTTTGCCCAAAAATAAGTGGAATTTCTGAGTTTTGCCCCAAAATAAGGAGAATTTCTGTCTTTTTGCCCTAACATATAGGCAATTTATGCCTTTTTGCCTCACAATTAGGGGAATTTTTGCAATTTTGCTCCAAAATACGGAGAATTTCTGCCTTTTTGCCCAAAAATAAGAAGAATGCATACCTTTTTGCCATAAAAAAGGGAAATTTCTTCATTTTTGCTCCAAAATAAGAGGAATTTCTGCTTTTTTGCCTCTAAATAAGTGGAATTTCTGTCTTTTTCCCCCAAAACAAAGGGAATTACTGTTTTTTGCCGCAAAATAAGGAAAAATCCTGACTTATTTCCCTGAAGTAAGTAAAATTTCTGCAATTTTTCCCCAAAAAAAAGAAAATTTCTGACTTTTTGCCCTCAAATAAGGGGAATTTCAGCCTTTTTACCTAAAATAAGAGGAATTTCTGAATTTTTGCCACAAAATATCAGGAATTTCTGCATTTTTGCACCAAAATAAGAAAATTTCTGCTTTTTTCTCTGAAATAAGTGAAATTTCTGAAATTTTGCCCCAAAATAAGTTGAAGTTCTGCAATTTTAGCCCAAAATAAGTGAAATTTCTGCAATTTTGCATCAAAATAAGGGAAATTTCTGGAATTTTGCCCCAAAATAAGTGGAATTTCTGAGTTTTGCCCCAAAATAAGGAGAATTTCTGTCTTTTTGCCACAACATATAGAGAATTTCTGCCTTTCTGCCCCACAATTAGGGGAATTTCTGCAATTTTGCTCCAAAATACGGGGAATTTCTGCCTTTTTGCCCGAAAATAAGAAGAATGCATACCTTTTTGCCATAAAAAAGTTAAATTTCTTCATTTTTGCTTCAAAATAAGGGGAATTTCTGCTTTTTTGCCTCTAAATAAGTGGAATTTCTGTCTTTTCCCCCAAAACAAAGAAAAGTCCTGTCTTTTTTGCCCCAAAATAAGGAAAATTTCTGACTTATTACCCTGAAATACGTGAAATTTCTGTAATTTTGCCCCAAAATAAGTGAAATTTCTGCAATTTTGCCCCAAAATAAGGGAAATTTCTGAAATTTTGCCCCAAAATAAGTGGAATTTCTGAGTTTTGCCCCAAAATAAGGAGAATTTCTGTCTTTTTGCCCTAACATATAGGCAATTTCTGCCTTTTTGCCTCACAATTAGGGGAATTTTTGCAATTTTGCTCCAAAATACGGAGAATTTCTGCCTTTTTGCCCAAAAATAAGAAGAATGCATACCTTTTTGCCATAAAAAAGGGAAATTTCTTCATTTTTGCTCCAAAATAAGGGGAATTTCTGCTTTTTTGCCTCTAAATAAGTGGAATTTCTGTCTTTTTCCCCCAAAACAAAGGGAATTACTGTTTTTTTTTGCCGCAAAATAAGGAAAAATCCTGACTTATTTCCCTGAAGTAAGTAAAATTTCTGCAATTTTTCCCCAAAATAAAGGAAATTTCTGACTTTTTGCCCTCAAATAAGGGGAATTTCAGCCTTTTTACATAAAATAAGATGAATTTCTGAATTTTTACCACAAAATATTAGGAATTTCTGCATTTTTGCCCCAAAATAAGAAAATTTCTGCTTTTTTTCTCTGAAATAAGTGAAATTTCTGAAATCTTGCCCCAAAATAAGTTGAAGTTCTGCAATTTTAGCCCAAAATAAGTGAAATTTCTGCAATTTTGCCTCAAAATAAGGGAAATTTCTGGAATTTTGCCCCAAAATAAGTGGAATTTCTGAGTTTTGCCCCAAAATAAGGAGAATTTCTGTCTTTTTGGCCCAACATATAGAGAATTTCTGCCTTTTTGCCCCACAATTAGGGGAATTTCTGCAATTTTGCTCCAAAATACGGGGAATTTCTGCCTTTTTGCCCGAAAATAAGAAGAATGCCTAACTTTTTGCCATAAAAAAGGGAAATTTCTTCATTTTTGCTCCAAAATAAGGGGAATGTTTGCTTTTTTGCCTTTAAATAAATGGAATTTCTGTCTTTTTCCCCCAAAACATAGGGAATTCCTGTCTTTTTTGCCCCAAAATAAGCAAAATTTCTGACTTATTACCCTGAAATAAGTGAAATTTCTGCACTTTTGCCCCAAAATAAAGGAAATTTTTGCCTTTTTGCCCCCAAATAAGGGGAATTTCAGCCTTTTTACCTCAAAATAAGGGGAATTTCTGCATTTTTGCCACAAAATATTAGGAATTTCTGCCTTTTTGCCCCAAAATAAGAAAATTTCTGCTTTTTTTCCCTGAAATAAGTGAAATTTCTGCAATTTTGCCCCAAAATAAGTGAAATTTCAGCAATTTTGCCCCAAAATAAGGGAAATTTCTGGAATTTTGCCCCAAAATAAGTGGAAATTCTGCAATTTTGCCCCAAAATAAAAGAAATTTCTGGAATTTTGCCCCAAAATAAGTGGAATTTCTGAGTTTTGCCCCAAAATAAAGAGAATTTCTGTTTTTTTGCCCCAACATATAGGCAATTTGTGCCGTTTTGCCCCACAATTAGGGGAATTTCTGCAATTTTGCTCCAAAATACAGGGTATTTCTGCCTTTTTGCCCGAA
This sequence comes from Micromys minutus, assembly GCF_963924665.1. Lineage (NCBI taxonomy): Eukaryota > Metazoa > Chordata > Mammalia > Rodentia > Muridae > Micromys > Micromys minutus. Next base: position 465,485 of record NW_027667771.1, read on the forward strand.
AATAAGAAGAATGCATAACTTTTTGCCATAAAAATGGGAAATTTCTTCATTTTTGCTCCATAATAAAAGGAATTTCTGCTTTTTTGCCTCTAAATAAGTGGAATTTCTGTCTTTTTCCCCCAAAACAAAGGAAATTTCTGTTTTTTTGCCCCAAAATAAGGAATAATTCTGACTTATTACTCTGAAGTAAGTGAAGTTTCTGCAATTTTGCCCCAAAATAAGGGAAATTTTTGGAATTTTGCCCCAAAATAAGTGGAAATTCTGAGTTTTGCCCCAAAATAAAGAGAATTTCTGCCTTTTTGCCCCAACATATGGAGAATTTCTGTTTTTTTGCCCCACAATTAGGGGAATTTCTGCAATTTTGCTCCAAAATACGGGTAATTTCTGCCTTTTTGCCTAAAAATAAGAAGAATGCATACCTTTTTGCCATAAAAATTGGGAAATTTCTTCATTTTTGCTCCAAAATAAAAGGAATTTCTGCTTTTTTGCCTCTAAAGAAGGGGAATTTCTGTCTTTTCCCCCCAAAACAAAGAGAATTTTTGTCTTTTTTGCCCCAAAATAAAGAAAAATTCTGACTTATTACCTTGTAGTAAGTGAAATTTCTGCAATTTTGCCCCAAAATAAGGGAACTTTCTGCCTTTTTACCCCCAAATAAGGGGAATTTCAGCCTTTTTACCTCAAAATAAAGGGAATTTCTGCATTTTTGCCCCCAAATAAGGGAAATTTCAGCCTTTTTACCTCAAAATAAGGGGAATTTCCGCATTTTTGCCACAAAATATTAGGAATTTCTGCATTTTTGCCCCAAAATAAGAAAATTTCTGCTTTTTTTCCCTGAAATAAGTGAAATTTCTGCAATTTTGCCCCAAAATAAGTGAAATTTCTGCAATTTTGTCCTAAAATAAAGGAAATTTCTGGAATTTTGCCCCAAAATAAGTGGAATTTCTGAGTTTTGCCCCAAAATAAGATGAATTTCTGTCTTTTTGCCCCAACATATAGGGAATTTCTGCCTTTTTGCCCCACAATTAGGGGAATTTCTGCAATTTTGCTCCAAAATACGGGGAATTTCTGCCTTTTTGCCCGAAAATAAGAAGAATGCCTACCTTTTTGCCATCAAAAAAGGAAATTTCTTCATTTTTGCTCCAAAATAAGGGGAATTTCTGTTTTTTTGCCTCTAAATAAGTGGAATTTCTGTCTTTTTCCCCCCAAAACAAAGGGAATTTCTGTCTTTTTTGACATAAAATAAGGAAAAATTCTGACTTATTACCCTGAAGTAAGTGAAATTTCTGCAATTTTGCCCCAAAATAAGGGAATTTTCTGCATTTTTGTTTCCAAAATAAGGGGAATTTTAGCCATTTTACCTCAAATTAGGGGAATTTCTGCATATTTACCCCCTATTAAGGGGAATTTCAGCATTTTTACCTCAAAATAAGGGGAATTTATGCATTTTTGCCACAAAATATTAGGAATTTCTGCCTTTTTGGCCCAAAATAAGAAAATTTCTGCTTTTTTCCCTGAAATAAGTGAAATTTCTGCAATTTTGCCCCAAAATAAGTGAAATTTCTGCAATTTTGCCCCAAAATAAGGGAAATTTCTGGAATTTTGCCCCAAAAATGGAATTTCTGAGTTTTGCCCCAAAATAAGTATTTCTGTCTTTTTGCACCAACATATAGAGAATTTCTGCCTTTTTGCCCTACAATTAGGCAAATTTCTGCAATTTTGCTCCAAAATACGGAGAATTTCTGCCTTTTTGCCCGAAAATAAGAAGAATGCATACCTTTTTGCCATAAAGAAGGGAAATTTCTTCATTTTTGCTCCAAAATAAAAGGAATTTCTGCTTTTTTGCCACTAAATAAGGAAAATTACTGCCTTTTTCTCTGAAATAAGGGAAATTTCTGAAATTATGCCCCAAAATATGTGAAATTTCTGCAATTTTGCCCCAAAATAAGTGAAATTTCTCCAATTTTGCCCCAAAATAAAGGAAATTTCTAGAATTTTGCCCAAAAATAAGTGGAATTTCTGAGTTTTGCCCCAAAATAAGGAGAATTTCTGTCTTTTTGCCCCAACATATAGAAAATTTCTGCCTTTTTCCCCACAATTAGGGGAATTTCTGCAATTTTGCTCCAAAATACGGGGAATTTCTGCCTTTTTGCCCGAAAATAAGAAGAATGCATAACTTTTTGCCATCAAAAAAGGAAATTTCTTCATTTATGCTCAAAAATGAGGGGAATTTCTGCTTTTTGCCTCTAAATAAGTGAAATTTCTGTCTTTTTCTCCCAAAACAAAGGGAATTTCTGTCTTTTTTGCCCTAAAATAAGGAAAAATTCTGACTTATTACCCTGAAGTAAGTGAAATTTCTGCAATTTTGCCCCAAAATAAAGGAAATTTCTGCCTTTTTGCCCCCAAATAAGGGGAATTTCAGCCTTTTTACCTAAAAATAAGGGGAATATCTGCATTTTTACCACAAAATATTAGGAATTTCTGCATTTTTGCCACAAAATAAGGAAAATTTCTGCCTTTTTTCCCTGATATAAGTGAAATTTCTGCCTTTTTGCCCCAAAATAAGGGAAATTTCTGGAATTTTGCTCCAAAATATGTGTAATTTCTGAGTTTTGCCCCAAAATAAGGAGAATTTCTGTCTTTTTGCCCTAACTAAAAGAAAATTTCTGCCTTTTTGCTTCACAATTAGGGGAATTTCTGCAATTTTGCTCCAAAATACGTGGAATTTCTGCTTTTTTGCCCGAAAATAAGAAGAATGCATAACTTTTTGCCATAAAAAAGTTAAATTTCTTCATTTTTGCTTCAAAATAAGGGGAATTTCTGCTTTTTTGCCTCAAAATAAGTGGAATTTCTGTCTTTTCCCCCAAAACAAAGAAAAGTCCTGTCTTTTTTGCCCCAATATAAGGAAAATTTCTGACTTATTACCCTGAAATACGTGAAATTTCTTTAATTTTGCCCCAAAATAAGTGAAATTTTTGCAATTTTGCCCCAAAATAAGGGAAATTTCTGAAATTTTGCCCCAAAATAAGTGGAATTTCTGAGTTTTGCCCCAAAATAAGGAGAATTTCTGTCTTTTTGCCCGAACATATAGGCAATTTCTGCCTTTTTGCCTCACAATTAGGGGAATTTTTGCAATTTTGCTTCAAAATACGGAGAATTTCTGTCTTTTTCCCCCAAAACAAATGAAATTTCTGTCTTTTTTGCCCCAAAATAAGGAAAAATTCTGACTTATTACTCTGAAGTAAGTGAAGTTTCTGCAATTTTGCCCCAAAATAAGGGAAATTTTTGGAATTTTGCCCCAAAATAAGTGGAAATTCTGAGTTTTGCCCCAAAATAAAGAGAATTTCTGCCTTTTTGCCCCAACATATGGAGAATTTCTGTTTTTTTGCCCCACAATTAGGGGAATTTCTGCAATTTTGCTCCAAAATACGGGTAATTTCTGCCTTTTTGCCTAAAAATAAGAAGAATGCATACCTTTTTGCCATAAAAATTGGGAAATTTCTTCATTTTTGCTCCAAAATAAAAGGAATTTCTGCTTTTTTGCCTCTAAAGAAGTGGAATTTCTGTCTTTTCCCCCCAAAACAAAGAGAATTTTTGTCTTTTTTGCCCCAAAATAAAGAAAAATTCTGACTTATTACCTTGTAGTAAGTGAAATTTCTGCAATTTTGCCCCAAAATAAGGGAACTTTCTGCCTTTTTACCCCCAAATAAGGGGAATTTCAGCCTTTTTACCTCAAAATAAAGGGAATTTCTGCATTTTTGCCCCCAAATAAGGGGAATTTCAGCCTTTTTACCTCAAAATAAGAGGAATTTCCGCATTTTTGCCACAAAATATTAGGAATTTCTCATTTTTGCCCCATAATAAGAAAATTTCTGCTTTTTTTCCCTGAAATAAGTGAAATTTCTGCAATTTTGCCCCAAAATAAGTGAAATTTCTGCAATTTTGTCCTAAAATAAAGGAAATTTCTGGAATTTTGCCCCAAAATAAGTGGAATTTCTGAGTTTTGCCCCAAAATAAGATGAATTTCTGTCTTTTTGCCCCAACATATAGGGAATTTCTGCCTTTTTGCCCCACAATTAGGGGAATTTCTGCAATAATGCTCCAAAATACGGGGAATTTCTGCCTTTTTGCCCGAAAATAAGAAGAATGCCTACCTTTTTGCCATCAAAAAAGGAAATTTCTTCATTTTTGCTCCAAAATAAGGGGAATTTCTGTTTTTTTGCCTCTAAATAAGTGGAATTTCTGTCTTTTTCCCCCCAAAACAAAGGGAATTTCTGTCTTTTTTGACATAAAATAAGGAAAAATTCTGACTTATTACCCTGAAGTAAGTGAAATTTCTGCAATTTTGCCCCAAAATAAGGGAATTTTCTGCATTTTTGTTTCCAAAATAAGGGGAATTTTAGCCATTTTACCTCAAATTAGGGGAATTTCTGCATATTTACCCCCTATTAAGGGGAATTTCAGCATTTTTACCTCAAAATAAGGGGAATTTATGCATTTTTGCCACAAAATATTAGGAATTTCTGCCTTTTTGGCCCAAAATAAGAAAATTTCTGCTTTTTTCCCTGAAATAAGTGAAATTTCTGCAATTTTGCCCCAAAATAAGTGAAATTTCTGCAATTTTGCCCCAAAATAAGGGAAATTTCTGGAATTTTGCCCCAAAAATGGAATTTCTGAGTTTTGCCCCAAAATAAGTATTTCTGTCTTTTTGCACCAACATATAGAGAATTTCTGCCTTTTTGCCCTACAATTAGGCAAATTTCTGCAATTTTGCTCCAAAATACGGAGAATTTCTGCCTTTTTGCCCGAAAATAAGAAGAATGCATACCTTTTTGCCATAAAGAAGGGAAATTTCTTCATTTTTGCTCCAAAATAAAAGGAATTTCTGCTTTTTTGCCACTAAATAAGGAAAATTACTGCCTTTTTCTCTGAAATAAGGGAAATTTCTGAAATTATGCCCCAAAATATGTGAAATTTCTGCAATTTTGCCCCAAAATAAGTGAAATTTCTCCAATTTTGCCCCAAAATAAAGGAAATTTCTAGAATTTTGCCCAAAAATAAGTGGAATTTCTGAGTTTTGCCCCAAAATAAGGAGAATTTCTGTCTTTTTGCCCCAACATATAGAAAATTTCTGCCTTTTTCCCCACAATTAGGGGAATTTCTGCAATTTTGCTCCAAAATACGGGGAATTTCTGCCTTTTTGCCCGATATTAAGAAGAATGCATAACTTTTTGCCATCAAAAAAGGAAATTTCTTCATTTATGCTAAAAAATGAGGGGAATTTCTGCTTTTTGCCTCTAAATAAGTGAAATTTCTGTCTTTTTCTCCCAAAACAAAGGGAATTTCTGTCTTTTTTGCTTTAAAATAAGGAAAAATTCTGACTTATTACCCTGAAGTAAGTGAAATTTCTGCAATTTTGCCCCAAAATAAAGGAAATTTCTGCCTTTTTGCCCCCAAATAAGGGGAATTTCAGCCTTTTTACCTAAAAATAAGGGGAATATCTGCATTTTTACCACAAAATATTAGGAATTTCTGCATTTTTGCCACAAAATAAGGAAAATTTCTGCCTTTTTTCCCTGATATAAGTGAAATTTCTGCCTTTTTGCCCCAAAATAAGGGAAATTTCTGGAATTTTGCTCCAAAATATGTGTAATTTCTGAGTTTTGCCCCAAAATAAGGAGAATTTCTGTCTTTTTGCCCTAACTAAAAGAAAATTTCTGCCTTTTTGCCTCACAATTAGGAGAATTTCTGCAATTTTGCTCCAAAATACGTGGAATTTCTGCTTTTTTGCCCGAAAATAAGAAGAATGCATAACTTTTTGCCATAAAAAAGTTAAATTTCTTCATTTTTGCTTCAAAATAAGGGGAATTTCTGCTTTTTTGCCTCTAAATAAGTGGAATTTCTGTCTTTTCCCCCAAAACAAAGAAAAGTCCTGTCTTTTTTGCCCCAAAATAAGGAAAATTTCTGACTTATTACCCTGAAATACGTGAAATTTCTTTAATTTTGCCCCAAAATAAGTGAAATTTTTGCAATTTTGCCCCAAAATAAGGGAAATTTCTGAAATTTTGCCCCAAAATAAGTGGAATTTCTGAGTTTTGCCCCAAAATAAGGAGAATTTCTGTCTTTTTGCCCTAACATATAGGCAATTTCTGCCTTTTTGCCTCACAATTAGGGGAATTTTTGCAATTTTGCTTCAAAATACGGAGAATTTCTGTCTTTTTCCCCCAAAACAAATGAAATTTCTGTCTTTTTTGCCCCAAAATAAGGAAAAATTCTGACTTATTACTCTGAAGTAAGTGAAGTTTCTGCAATTTTGCCCCAAAATAAGGGAAATTTTTGGAATTTTGCCCCAAAATAAGTGGAAATTCTGAGTTTTGCCCCAAAATAAAGAGAATTTCTGCCTTTTTGCCCCAACATATGGAGAATTTCTGTTTTTTTGCCCCACAATTAGGGGAATTTCTGCAATTTTGCTCCAAAATACGGGTAATTTCTGCCTTTTTGCCTAAAAATAAGAAGAATGCATACCTTTTTGCCATAAAAATTGGGAAATTTCTTCATTTTTGCTCCAAAATAAAAGGAATTTCTGCTTTTTTGCCTCTAAAGAAGTGGAATTTCTGTCTTTTCCCCCCAAAACAAAGAGAATTTTTGTCTTTTTTGCCCCAAAATAAAGAAAAATTCTGACTTATTACCTTGTAGTAAGTGAAATTTCTGCAATTTTGCCCCCAAATAAGGGAACTTTCTGCCTTTTTACCCCCAAATAAGGGGAATTTCAGCCTTTTTACCTCAAAATAAAGGGAATTTCTGCATTTTTGCCCCCAAATAAGGGGAATTTCAGCCTTTTTACCTCAAAATAAGGGGAATTTCCGCATTTTTGCCACAAAATATTAGGAATTTCTCATTTTTGCCCCATAATAAGAAAATTTCTGCTTTTTTTCCCTGAAATAAGTGAAATTTCTGCAATTTTGCCCCAAAATAAGTGAAATTTCTGCAATTTTGTCCTAAAATAAAGGAAATTTCTGGAATTTTGCCCCAAAATAAGTGGAATTTCTGAGTTTTGCCCCAAAATAAGATGAATTTCTGTCTTTTTGCCCCAACATATAGGGAATTTCTGCCTTTTTGCCCCACAATTAGGGGAATTTCTGCAATTTTGCTCCAAAATACGGGGAATTTCTGCCTTTTTGCCCGAAAATAAGAAGAATGCCTACCTTTTTGCCATCAAAAAAGGAAATTTCTTCATTTTTGCTCCAAAATAAGGGGAATTTCTGTTTTTTTGCCTCTAAATAAGTGGAATTTCTGTCTTTTTCCCCCCAAAACAAAGGGAATTTCTGTCTTTTTTGACATAAAATAAGGAAAAATTCTGACTTATTACCCTGAAGTAAGTGAAATTTCTGCAATTTTGCCCCAAAATAAGGGAATTTTCTGCATTTTTGTTTCCAAAATAAGGGGAATTTTAGCCATTTTACCTCAAATTAGGGGAATTTCTGCATATTTACCCCCTATTAAGGGGAATTTCAGCATTTTTACCTCAAAATAAGGGGAATTTATGCATTTTTGCCACAAAATATTAGGAATTTCTGCCTTTTTGGCCCAAAATAAGAAAATTTCTGCTTTTTTCCCTGAAATAAGTGAAATTTCTGCAATTTTGCCCCAAAATAAGTGAAATTTCTGCAATTTTGCCCCAAAATAAGGGAAATTTCTGGAATTTTGCCCCAAAAATGGAATTTCTGAGTTTTGCCCCAAAATAAGTATTTCTGTCTTTTTGCACCAACATATAGGGAATTTCTGCCTTTTTGCCCTACAATTAGGCAAATTTCTGCAATTTTGCTCCAAAATACGGAGAATTTCTGCCTTTTTGCCCGAAAATAAGAAGAATGCATACCTTTTTGCCATAAAGAAGGGAAATTTCTTCATTTTTGCTCCAAAATAAAAGGAATTTCTGCTTTTTTGCCACTAAATAAGGAAAATTACTGCCTTTTTCTCTGAAATAAGGGAAATTTCTGAAATTATGCCCCAAAATATGTGAAATTTCTGCAATTTTGCCCCAAAATAAGTGAAATTTCTCCAATTTTGCCCCAAAATAAAGGAAATTTCTAGAATTTTGCCCAAAAATAAGTGGAATTTCTGAGTTTTGCCCCAAAATAAGGAGAATTTCTGTCTTTTTGCCCCAACATATAGAAAATTTCTGCCTTTTTCCCCACAATTAGGGGAATTTCTGCAATTTTGCTCCAAAATACGGGGAATTTCTGCCTTTTTGCCCGATATTAAGAAGAATGCATAACTTTTTGCCATCAAAAAAGGAAATTTCTTCATTTATGCTAAAAAATGAGGGGAATTTCTGCTTTTTGCCTCTAAATAAGTGAAATTTCTGTCTTTTTCTCCCAAAACAAAGGGAATTTCTGTCTTTTTTGCTTTAAAATAAGGAAAAATTCTGACTTATTACCCTGAAGTAAGTGAAATTTCTGCAATTTTGCCCCAAAATAAAGGAAATTTCTGCCTTTTTGCCCCCAAATAAGGGGAATTTCAGCCTTTTTACCTAAAAATAAGGGGAATATCTGCATTTTTACCACAAAATATTAGGAATTTCTGCATTTTTGCCACAAAATAAGGAAAATTTCTGCCTTTTTTCCCTGATATAAGTGAAATTTCTGCCTTTTTGCCCCAAAATAAGGGAAATTTCTGGAATTTTGCTCCAAAATATGTGTAATTTCTGAGTTTTGCCCCAAAATAAGGAGAATTTCTGTCTTTTTGCCCTAACTAAAAGAAAATTTCTGCCTTTTTGCCTCACAATTAGGAGAATTTCTGCAATTTTGCTCCAAAATACGTGGAATTTCTGCTTTTTTGCCCGAAAATAAGAAGAATGCATAACTTTTTGCCATAAAAAAGTTAAATTTCTTCATTTTTGCTTCAAAATAAGGGGAATTTCTGCTTTTTTGCCTCTAAATAAGTGGAATTTCTGTCTTTTCCCCCAAAACAAAGAAAAGTCCTGTCTTTTTTGCCCCAAAATAAGGAAAATTTCTGACTTATTACCCTGAAATACGTGAAATTTCTTTAATTTTGCCCCAAAATAAGTGAAATTTTTGCAATTTTGCCCCAAAATAAGGGAAATTTCTGAAATTTTGCCCCAAAATAAGTGGAATTTCTGAGTTTTGCCCCAAAATAAGGAGAATTTCTGTCTTTTTGCCCTAACATATAGGCAATTTCTGCCTTTTTGCCTCACAATTAGGGGAATTTTTGCAATTTTGCTTCAAAATACGGAGAATTTCTGTCTTTTTCCCCCAAAACAAATGAAATTTCTGTCTTTTTTGCCCCAAAATAAGGAAAAATTCTGACTTATTACTCTGAAGTAAGTGAAGTTTCTGCAATTTTGCCCCAAAATAAGGGAAATTTTTGGAATTTTGCCCCAAAATAAGTGGAAATTCTGAGTTTTGCCCCAAAATAAAGAGAATTTCTGCCTTTTTGCCCCAACATATGGAGAATTTCTGTTTTTTTGCCCCACAATTAGGGGAATTTCTGCAATTTTGCTCCAAAATACGGGTAATTTCTTCCTTTTTGCCTAAAAATAAGAAGAATGCATACCTTTTTGCCATAAAAATTGGGAAATTTCTTCATTTTTGCTCCAAAATAAAAGGAATTTCTGCTTTTTTGCCTCTAAAGAAGTGGAATTTCTGTCTTTTCCCCCCAAAACAAAGAGAATTTTTGTCTTTTTTGCCCCAAAATAAAGAAAAATTCTGACTTATTACCTTGTAGTAAGTGAAATTTCTGCAATTTTGCCCCCAAATAAGGGAACTTTCTGCCTTTTTACCCCCAAATAAGGGGAATTTCAGCCTTTTTACCTCAAAATAAAGGGAATTTCTGCATTTTTGCCCCCAAATAAGGGGAATTTCAGCCTTTTTACCTCAAAATAAGGGGAATTTCCGCATTTTTGCCACAAAATATTAGGAATTTCTCATTTTTGCCCCATAATAAGAAAATTTCTGCTTTTTTTCCCTGAAATAAGTGAAATTTCTGCAATTTTGCCCCAAATTAAGTGAAATTTCTGCAATTTTGTCCTAAAATAAAGGAAATTTCTGGAATTTTGCCCCAAAATAAGTGGAATTTCTGAGTTTTGCCCCAAAATAAGATGAATTTCTGTCTTTTTGCCCCAACATATAGGGAATTTCTGCCTTTTTGCCCCACAATTAGGGGAATTTCTGCAATTTTGCTCCAAAATACGGGGAATTTCTGCCTTTTTGCCCGAAAATAAGAAGAATGCCTACCTTTTTGCCATCAAAAAAGGAAATTTCTTCATTTTTGCTCCAAAATAAGGGGAATTTCTGTTTTTTTGCCTCTAAATAAGTGGAATTTCTGTCTTTTTCCCCCCAAAACAAAGGGAATTTCTGTCTTTTTTGACATAAAATAAGGAAAAATTCTGACTTATTACCCTGAAGTAAGTGAAATTTCTGCAATTTTGCCCCAAAATAAGGGAATTTTCTGCATTTTTGTTTCCAAAATAAGGGGAATTTTAGCCATTTTACCTCAAATTAGGGGAATTTCTGCATATTTACCCCCTATTAAGGGGAATTTCAGCATTTTTACCTCAAAATAAGGGGAATTTATGCATTTTTGCCACAAAATATTAGGAATTTCTGCCTTTTTGGCCCAAAATAAGAAAATTTCTGCTTTTTTCCCTGAAATAAGTGAAATTTCTGCAATTTTGCCCCAAAATAAGTGAAATTTCTGCAATTTTGCCCCAAAATAAGGGAAATTTCTGGAATTTTGCCCCAAAAATGGAATTTCTGAGTTTTGCCCCAAAATAAGTATTTCTGTCTTTTTGCACCAACATATAGGGAATTTCTGCCTTTTTGCCCTACAATTAGGCAAATTTCTGCAATTTTGCTCCAAAATACGGAGAATTTCTGCCTTTTTGCCCGAAAATAAGAAGAATGCATACCTTTTTGCCATAAAGAAGGGAAATTTCTTCATTTTTGCTCCAAAATAAAAGGAATTTCTGCTTTTTTGCCACTAAATAAGGAAAATTACTGCCTTTTTCTCTGAAATAAGGGAAATTTCTGAAATTATGCCCCAAAATATGTGAAATTTCTGCAATTTTGCCCCAAAATAAGTGAAATTTCTCCAATTTTGCCCCAAAATAAAGGAAATTTCTAGAATTTTGCCCAAAAATAAGTGGAATTTCTGAGTTTTGCCCCAAAATAAGGAGAATTTCTGTCTTTTTGCCCCAACATATAGAAAATTTCTGCCTTTTTCCCCACAATTAGGGGAATTTCTGCAATTTTGCTCCAAAATACGGGGAATTTCTGCCTTTTTGCCCGATATTAAGAAGAATGCATAACTTTTTGCCATCAAAAAAGGAAATTTCTTCATTTATGCTAAAAAATGAGGGGAATTTCTGCTTTTTGCCTCTAAATAAGTGAAATTTCTGTCTTTTTCTCCCAAAACAAAGGGAATTTCTGTCTTTTTTGACATAAAATAAGGAAAAATTCTGACTTATTACCCTGAAGTAAGTGAAATTTCTGCAATTTTGCCCCAAAATAAGGGAATTTTCTGCATTTTTGTTTCCAAAATAAGGGGAATTTTAGCCATTTTACCTCAAATTAGGGGAATTTCTGCATATTTACCCCCTATTAAGGGGAATTTCAGCATTTTTACCTCAAAATAAGGGGAATTTATGCATTTTTGCCACAAAATATTAGGAATTTCTGCCTTTTTGGCCCAAAATAAGAAAATTTCTGCTTTTTTCCCTGAAATAAGTGAAATTTCTGCAATTTTGCCCCAAAATAAGTGAAATTTCTGCAATTTTGCCCCAAAATAAGGGAAATTTCTGGAATTTTGCCCCAAAAATGGAATTTCTGAGTTTTGCCCCAAAATAAGTATTTCTGTCTTTTTGCACCAACATATAGGGAATTTCTGCCTTTTTGCCCTACAATTAGGCAAATTTCTGCAATTTTGCTCCAAAATACGGAGAATTTCTGCCTTTTTGCCCGAAAATAAGAAGAATGCATACCTTTTTGCCATAAAGAAGGGAAATTTCTTCATTTTTGCTCCAAAATAAAAGGAATTTCTGCTTTTTTGCCACTAAATAAGGAAAATTACTGCCTTTTTCTCTGAAATAAGGGAAATTTCTGAAATTATGCCCCAAAATATGTGAAATTTCTGCAATTTTGCCCCAAAATAAGTGAAATTTCTCCAATTTTGCCCCAAAATAAAGGAAATTTCTAGAATTTTGCCCAAAAATAAGTGGAATTTCTGAGTTTTGCCCCAAAATAAGGAGAATTTCTGTCTTTTTGCCCCAACATATAGAAAATTTCTGCCTTTTTCCCCACAATTAGGGGAATTTCTGCAATTTTGCTCCAAAATACGGGGAATTTCTGCCTTTTTGCCCGATATTAAGAAGAATGCATAACTTTTTGCCATCAAAAAAGGAAATTTCTTCATTTATGCTAAAAAATGAGGGGAATTTCTGCTTTTTGCCTCTAAATAAGTGAAATTTCTGTCTTTTTCTCCCAAAACAAAGGGAATTTCTGTCTTTTTTGCTTTAAAATAAGGAAAAATTCTGACTTATTACCCTGAAGTAAGTGAAATTTCTGCAATTTTGCCCCAAAATAAAGGAAATTTCTGCCTTTTTGCCCCCAAATAAGGGGAATTTCAGCCTTTTTACCTAAAAATAAGGGGAATATCTGCATTTTTACCACAAAATATTAGGAATTTCTGCATTTTTGCCACAAAATAAGGAAAATTTCTGCCTTTTTTCCCTGATATAAGTGAAATTTCTGCCTTTTTGCCCCAAAATAAGGGAAATTTCTAGAATTTTGCCCCAAAATATCCGTAATTTCTGAGTTTTGCCCCAAAATAAGGAGAATTTCTGTCTTTTTGCCCTAACTAAAGGGAATTTCTGCCTTTTTACCTCACAATTAGGGGAATTTCTGCAATTTTGCTCCAAAATACGTGGAATTTCTGCTTTTTTGCCCGAAAATAAGAAGAATGCATACCTTTTTGCCATAAAAAAGTTAAATTTCTTCATTTTTGCTTCAAAATAAGGGGAATTTCTGCTTTTTTGCCTCTAAATAAGTGGAATTTCTGTCTTTTCCCCCAAAACAAAGAAAAGTCCTGTATTTCTTGCCCCAAAATAAGGAAAATTTCTGACTTATTACCCTGAAATACGTGAAATTTCTGTAATTTTGCCCCAAAATAAGTGAAATTTCTCCAATTTTGCCCCAAAAAAAGGGAAATTTCTGAAATTTTGCCCCAAAATAAGTGGAATTTCTGAGTTTTGCACCAAAATAAGGAGAATTTCTGTCTTTTTGCCCTAACATATAGGCAATTTCTGCCTTTTTGCCTCACAATTAGGGAAATTTTTCCAATTTTGCTCCAAAATACGGAGAATTTCTGTCTTTTTCCCCCAAAACAAAGGAAATTTCTGTCTTTTTTGCCCCAAAATAAGGAAAAATTCTGACTTATTACTTTGAAGTAAGTGAAGTTTCTGCAATTTTGCCCCAAAATAAGGGAAATTTTTGGAATTTTGCCCCAAAATAAGTGGAAATTCTGAGTTTTGCCCCAAAATAAAGAGAATTTCTGCCTTATTGCCCCAACATATGGAGAATTTCTGTTTTTTTGCCCCACAATTAGGGGAATTTCTGCAATTTTGCTCCAAAATACGAGTAATTTCTGCCTTTTTGCCTAAAAAAAAAAGAATGCATAACTTTTTGCCATAAAAATGGGAAATTTCTTCATTTTTGCTCCAAAATAAAAGGAATTTCTGCTTTTTTGCCTCTAAATAAGTGGAATTTCTGTCTTTTCCCCCCAAAACAAAGAGAATTTTTGTCTTTTTTGCCCCAAAATAAAGAAAAATTCTGACTTATTACCTTGTAGTAAGTGAAATTTCTGCAATTTTGCCCCAAAATAAGGGAACTTTCTGCCTTTTTACCCCCAAATAAGGGGAATTTCAGCCTTTTTACCTCAAAGTAAAGGGAATTTCTGCATTTTTGCCCCCAAATAAGGGGAATTTCAGCCTTTTAACCTCAAAATAAGGGGAATTTCCGCATTTTTGCCACAAAATAAGAAAATTTCTGCTTTTTTTCCCTGAAATAAGTGAAATTTCTGCAATTTTGCCCCAAAATAAGTGAAATTTCTGCAATTTTGTCCTAAAATAAAGGAAATTTCTGGAATTTTGCCCCAAAATAAGTGGAATTTCTGAGTTTTGCCCCAAAATAAGATGAATTTCTGTCTTTTTGCCCCAACATATAGGGAATTTCTGCCTTTTTGCCCCACAATTAGGGGAATTTCTGCAATTTTGCTCCAAAATACGGGGAATTTCTGCCTTTTTGCCCGAAAATAAGAAGAATGCCTACCTTTTTGCCATCAAAAAAGGAAATTTCTTCATTTTTGCTCCAAAATAAGGGGAATTTCTGTTTTTTTGCCTCTAAATAAGTGGAATTTCTGTCTTTTTCCCCCCAAAACAAAGGGAATTTCTGTCTTTTTTGACATAAAATAAGGAAAAATTCTGACTTATTACCCTGAAGTAAGTGAAATTTCTGCAATTTGGCCCCAAAATAAGGGAATTTTCTGCATTTTTGTTTCCAAAATAAGGGGAATTTTAGCCATTTTACCTCAAATTAGGGGAATTTCTGCATATTTAGCCCCTATTAAGGGGAATTTCAGCATTTTTACCTCAAAATAAGGGGAATTTATGCATTTTTGCCACAAAATATTAGGAATTTCTGCCTTTTTGGCCCAAAATAAGAAAATTTCTGCTTTTTTTCCCTTAAATAAGTGAAATTTCTGCAATTTTGCCCCAAAATAAGTGAAATTTCTGCAATTTTGCCCCAAAATAAGGGAAATTTCTGGAATTTTGCCCCAAAAATGGAATTTCTGAGTTTTGCCCCAAAATAAGTATTTCTGTCTTTTTACACCAACATATAGAGAATTTCTGCCTTTTTGCCCTACAATTAGGCAAATTTCTGCAATTTTGCTCCAAAATACGGAGAATTTCTGCCTTTTTGCCTGAAAATAAGAAGAATGCATACCTTTTTGCCATAAAAAAGGGAAATTTCTTCATTTTTGCTCCAAAATAAAAGGAATTTCTGCTTTTTTGCCACTAAATAAGGAAAATTACTGCCTTTTTCTCTGAAATAAGGGAAATTTCTGCAATTATGCCCCAAAATATGTGAAATTTCTGCAATTTTGCCCCAAAATAAGTGAAATTTCTCCAATTTTGCCCCAAAATAAAGGAAATTTCTAGAATTTTGCCCAAAAATAAGTGGAATTTCTGAGTTTTGCCCCAAAATAAGGAGAATTTCTGTTTTATTGCCCCAACATATAGAAAATTTCTGCCTTTTTCCCCACAATTAGGGGAATTTCTGTAATTTTGCTCCAAAAGACGGAGAATTTCTGCCTTTTTGCCCGAAAATAAGAAGAATGCATAACTTTTTGCCATCAAAAAAGGAAATTTCTTCATTTATGCTCAAAAAAGAGGGGAATTTCTGCTTTTTGCCTCTAAATAAGTGAAATTTCTGTCTTTTTCTCCCAAAACAAAGGGAATTTCTGTCTTTTTTGCCCTAAAATAAGCAAAAATTCTGACTTATTAACCTGAAGTAAGTGAAATTTCTGCAATTTTGCCCCAAAATAAAGGAAATTTCTGCCTTTTTGCCCCCAAATAAAGGGAATTTCAGCCTTTTTACCTAACAATAAGGGGAATATCTGCATTTTTGCCACAAAATATTAGGAATTTCTGCATTTTTGCCACAAAATAAGGAAAATTTCTGCCTTTTTTCCCTGATATAAGTGAAATTTCTGCCTTTTTGCCCCAAAATAAGGGAAATTTCTGCAATTTTGCCCCAAAATAAGGGAATTTTCTGCATTTTTGTTTCCAAAATAAGGGGAATTTTAGCTATTTTACTTCAAATTAGGGGAATTTCTGCATATTTACCCCCTATTAAGGGGAATTTCAGCATTTTTACCTCAAAATAAGGGGAATTTATGTATTTTTGCCACAAAATATTAGGAATTTCTGCCTTTTTGGCCCAAAATAAGAAAATTTCTGCTTTTTTTCCCTTAAATAAGTGAAATTTCTGCAATTTTGCCCCAAAATAAGTGAAATTTCTGCAATTTTGCCCCAAAATAAGGGAAATTTCTGGAATTTTGCCCCAAAAATGGAATTTCTGAGTTTTGCCCCAAAATAAGTATTTCTGTCTTTTTACACCAACATATAGAGAATTTCTGCCTTTTTGCCCTACAATTAGGCAAATTTCTGCAATTTTGCTCCAAAATACGGAGAATTTCTGCCTTTTTGCCTGAAAATAAGAAGAATGCATACCTTTTTGCCATAAAAAAGGGAAATTTCTTCATTTTTGCTCCAAAATAAAAGGAATTTCTGCTTTTTTGCCACTAAATAAGGAAAATTACTGCCTTTTTCTCTGAAATAAGGGAAATTTCTGCAATTATGCCCCAAAATATGTGAAATTTCTGCAATTTTGCCCCAAAATAAGTGAAATTTCTCCAATTTTGCCCCAAAATAAAGGAAATTTCTAGAATTTTGCCCAAAAATAAGTGGAATTTCTGAGTTTTGCCCCAAAATAAGGAGAATTTCTGTCTTTTTGACCCAACATATAGAAAATTTCTGCCTTTTTCCCCACAATTAGGGGAATTTCTGCAATTTTGCTCCAAAAGACGGAGAATTTCTGCCTTTTTGCCCGAAAATAAGAAGAATGCATAACTTTTTGCCATCAAAAAAGGAAATTTCTTCATTTATGCTCAAAAAAGAGGGGAATTTCTGCTTTTTGCCTCTAAATAAGTGAAATTTCTGTCTTTTTCTCCCAAAACAAAGGGAATTTCTGTCTTTTTTGCCCTAAAATAAGGAAAAATTCTGACTTATTAACCTGAAGTAAGTGAAATTTCTGCAATTTTGCCCCAAAATAAAGGAAATTTCTGCCTTTTTGCCCCCAAATAAGGGGAATTTCAGCCTTTTTACCTAACAATAAGGGGAATATCTGCATTTTTACCACAAAATATTAGGAATTTCTGCATTTTTGCCACAAAATAAGGAAAATTTCTGCCTTTTTTCCCTGATATAAGTGAAATTTCTGCC
This sequence comes from Micromys minutus, assembly GCF_963924665.1. Taxonomy (NCBI): domain Eukaryota; kingdom Metazoa; phylum Chordata; class Mammalia; order Rodentia; family Muridae; genus Micromys; species Micromys minutus. The sequence continues at coordinate 482,562 of NW_027667771.1, forward strand.
TTTTTGCCCCAAAATAAGGGAAATTTCTGCAATTTTGCCCCAAAATAAGGGAATTTTCTGCATTTTTGTTTCCAAAATAAGGGGAATTTTAGCTATTTTACTTCAAATTAGGGGAATTTCTGCATATTTACCCCCTATTAAGGGGAATTTCAGCATTTTTACCTCAAAATAAGGGGAATTTATGTATTTTTGCCACAAAATATTAGGAATTTCTGCCTTTTTGGCCCAAAATAAGAAAATTTCTTCTTTTTTTCCCTGAAATAAGTGAAATTTCTGCAATTTTGCCTCAAAATAAGTGAAATTTCTGCAATTTTGCAGCAAAATAAGGGAAATTTCTGGAATTTTGCCCCAAAAATGGAATTTCTGAGTTTTGCCCCAAAATAAGTATTTCTGTCTTTTTGCACCAACATATAGAGAGTTTCTGCCTTTTTGCCTTACAATTAGGCAAATTTCTGCAATTTTGCTCCAAAATACGGAGAATTTCTGCCTTTTTGCCCGAAAATAAGAAGAATGCATAACTTTTTGCCATAAAAAGGGAAATTTCTTCATTTTTGCTCCAAAATAAAAGGAATTTCTGCTTTTTTGCCACTAAATAAGTGGAATTTCTGTCTCTTTCCCACAAAACAAAGGGAATTTCTGTCTTTTTTGCCCCAAAATAAGGAAAAATTCTGTCTTATTACCCTGAACTAAGTAAAATTTTTGCAATATTGCCCCAAAATAAGGGAAATTTCTGACTTTTTGCCCCCAAATAAGGGGAATTTCAGCCTTTTTACCTAAAATAAGAGGAATTTCTGAATTTTTGCCACAAAATATTAGGACTTTCTGCATTTTTGTCCCAAAATAAGGAAAATCTCTGCCTTTTTTCTCTGAAATAAGTGAAATTTCTGAAATTTTGCCCCAAAATAAGTGAAAGTTCTGCAATTTTATCCCAAAATAAGTGAAATTTCTGCAATTTTGCCCCAAAATAAGGGAAATTTCTGCAATTTTGCCCCAAAATAAGTGGAATTTCTGAGTTTTGCCCCAAAATAAGGAGTATTTCTGTCCTTTTGCCCCAACATATAGAGAATTTCTGCCTTTTTGCCCCACAATTATGCAAATTTCTGCAATTTTGCTCCAAAATACCGTGAATTTTTGCCTTTTTGCCCGAAAATAAGAAGAATGCATACCTTTTTGCCATAAAAAAAGAAAATTTCTTCATTTTTGCCCCAAAATAAGGGGAATTTCTGCTTTTTTGCCTAAATAAGTGGAATATCTGTCTTTTTCCCCTAAAACAAATGGAATTTCTGTGTTTTTTGCCTCAAAATAATGAAAAATTCTGACTTATTACCCTGAAGTAAGTGAAATTTCTGCAATTTTGCCCTAAAATAAGAAAAATTTCTGCATTTTTGCCCTCTATTAAGGGGAATTTCAGCCTTTTTTCCTCAAAATAAGGGGAATTTCTGCATTTTTGACACAAAATATTAGGAATTCCTGACTTTTTGAACCAAAATAAGAAAATTTCTGCTTTTTTCTCTGAAATAAGTGAAATTTCTGCAATTATGCCTCAAAATAAGTGAAATTTCTGCAATTTTGCCTTAAAATAAGGGAAATTGCTGGAATTTTGCCCCAAAATAATGGAATTTCTGAGTTTTGCCCCAAAATAAGGAGAATTTCTGTCTTTTTGCCCCAACATATAGAAAATTTCTGCCTTTTTGCCCCACAATTAGGCAAATTTCGGCAATTTTGCTTTAAAATACCGTGAATTTTTGCCTTTTTGCCCGAAAATAAGAAGAATGCATACCTTTTTGCCATAAAAAAAAGAAATTTCTTCATTTTTGCTCCAAAATAAGGGGAATTTCTTTTTTTTTGCCTCTAAATAAGTGGAATTTCTGTCTTTTTCCCCCAAAACAAAGAAAATTCCTGTCTTTTTTGCCCCAAAATAAGAAAAATTTCTGACTTATTACCCTGAAATAAGTGAAATTTCTGCAATTTTGCCTCAAAATAAGTGAAATTTTTGCACTTTTGTCCCAAAATAAGGGAAATTTCTGGAATTTTGCCGCAAAATAAGTGGAATTTCTGAGTTTTCCCCCATAATAAGGAGAATTTCTGTCTTTTTGCCCCAACATATAGGGAATTTCTGCATTTTTGCCCCACAATTAGGGGAATTTCTTCAATTTTGCTTCAAAATACGGGGAATTTCTGCCTTTTTGCCCCAAAATAAGAAGAATGCATACCTTTTTGCCATAAAAAAAGGAAATTTCTTCATTTCTGCAATTTTGCCCCCAAATAAGTGAAATTTTTGCAATTTTGCCCCAAAATAAGGGAAATTTCTGGAATTTTGCCCAAAAATAAGTGGAATTTCTGAGTTTTGCCCCAAAAAAGAGAATTTCTGTCTTTTTGCCCCAACATATAGAGATTTTCTGCATTTTTGTCGTACAATTAGGGGAATTTCTGCAATTTTGCTCCAAAATACGGGGAATTTCTGCTATTTTGCCCGAAAATAAGAAAAATGCATACCTTTTTGCCATAAAAAAGGGAAATTTCTTCATTTTTGCTCCAAAATAAGGGGAGTTTCTGGTTTTTTGCCTCTAAAGAAGTGGAATTTCTGTCTTTTTTTCCAAAACAAAGGGAATTCCTGTCTTTTTTGCCCCATAATATGGATAAATTCTGACTTATTACCATGAAGTATGTGAAATTTCTGGAATTTTGCCCCAAAATAAGGTAAATTTCTGCGTTTATGTTTCCAAAATAAAGGGAATTTCAGCCATTTTACCTCAAATTAGGGGAATTTCTGTATATTTACCCCCTATTAAGAGGAATTTCAGTTTTTTTACCTCAAAATAAAGGGAATTTCTGCATTTTTGACAAAAAATATTAGGAATTTCTGCCCTTTGGCCCAAAATAAGAAAATTTCTGCTTTTTTTTCTGAAATAAGTGAAATTTCTATAATTTTGCCCCAAAATAAGTGAAATTTCAGCAATTGTGCCACAAAATAAGGGAAATTTCTGGAATTTTGCCCAAAATAATGGAATTTCTGAGTTTTCCCCCAAAATAAGGAGAATTTCTGTCTTTTTGCCCAAACATATAGAGAATTTCTGCCTTTTTGCCCCACCAATAGGGGAATTTCTGCAATTTTGCTCCAAAATACGGGGAATTTCTGCCTTTTTGCCTGAAAATAAGAAGAATGCATACCTTTTTGCCATAAAAAAGGGAAATTTCTTCATTTTTGCTCCAAATTAAAGGGAATTTCTGCTTTTTTGCCTCTAAATAAGTGGAATTTCTGTCTTTTTCCCCCCAAACAAAAAAAATTCCTGTCTTTTTTGCCCCAAAATAAGGAAAATTTCTGACTTATTACCCTGAAATAAGTGAAATTTCTGCAATTTTGCCCCAAAATAAGTGAAATTTCTGCAATTTTGCCCCATAATAAGGAAAATTTCTAGAATTTTGCCCCAAAATAAGTGGAATTTCTGAGTTTTGCCCCAAAATAAGAAGAATTTCTGTCTTTTTGCCCCAACATATAGGCAATTTCATCCTTTTTGCCCCACAATTAGAGGAATTTCTGCAATTTTGCTCCAAAATACGGAGAATTTCTGCCTTTTTGCCCGAAAATAAGAAGAATGCATACATTTTGCCATAAAAAAGGGAAATTTCTTCATTTTTGCTCCAAAATAAGGGGAATTTCTGCTTTTTTGCCTCTAAATAAGTGAAATTTCTGTCTTTTTATCCCAAAACAAAAGGAATTCCTGTCTTTTTTGCCCCAAAATAAGGAAAAATTCTGACTTATTACCCTGAAGTAAGTGAAATTTCTGCAATTTTGCCCCAAAATAAGGGAAATTTCTGCCTTTTTGCCCCCAAATAAGAGGAATTTCAGCCTTTTTACATCAAAATAAAGGGAATATCTGCATTTTTACCACAAAATATTAGGAATTTCTGCATTTTTGCCCCAAAATAAGGAAAATTTCTGCTTTTTTTCCCTGAAATAAGTGAAATTTCAGCAATTGTGCCCCAAAATAAGTGACATTTCTGCAATTTTGTCCTAAAATAAGGGAAATTTCTGGAATTTTGCCCCAAAATAAGTGGAATTTCTGAGTTTTGCCCCAAAATAAGATGAATTTCTGTCTTTTTGCCCCAACATATAGGGAATTTCTGCCTTTTTGCCTCATAATTAGGGGAATTTCTGCAATTTTGCTCCAAAATACGGGGAAATTCTGCCTTTTTGCCCGAAAATAAGAAGAATGCATACCTTTTGGCCATCAAAAAAGGAAATTTCTTCATTTTTGCTCCGAAATAAGAGGAATTTCTGTTTTTTTGCCTCTAAATAAGTGGAATTTCTGTCTTTTTCCCCCCAAAACAAAGGGAATTTCTGTCTTTTTTGCCCTAAAATAAAGAAAAATTCTGACTTATTACCCTGAAGTAAGTGAAATTTCTGCAATTTTTCCCCAAAATAAGGGAAATTTCTGTGTTTTTGTTTCCAAAATAAGGGGAATTTCAGCCATTTTACCTCAAATTAGGAAAATTTCTGGATATTTACCCCCTATTAAGGGGAATTTCAGCCATTTTACCTCAAATTAGGGGAATTTCTGCATATTTAATCCCTATTAAGGGGAATTTCAGCATTTTTACCTCAAAATAAGGGGAATTTATGCATTTTTGCCACAAAATATTAGGACTTTCTGCCTTTTTGGCCCAAAATAAAAAAATTCTGCTTTTTTTCCCTGAAATAAGTGAAATTTCTGCAATTGTACCCCAAAATAAGTGAAATTTCTGCAATTTTGCCCCAAAATAAGGGAAATATCTGGAATTTTGCCCCCAAAATGGAATTTCTGAGTTTTTCCCCAAAATAAGGAGAATTTCTGACTTTTTGCCCCAACATGTAGAGAATTTCTGCCTTTTTGCCCTACAATTAGGCAAATTTCTGCAATTTTGCTCCATAATACGATGAATTTCTGCCTTTTTGCCCGAAAATAAGAAGAATGCATACCTTTTTGCCATAAAAGAGGGAAATTTCTTCATTTTTGCTCCAAGATAAAAGGAATTTTTGCTTTTTTGCCACTAAATAAGTGGAATTTCTGTCTTTTTCCCCCAAAACAAAGAAAATTCCTGTCTTTTTTGCCCCAAAATAAGGAAAATTTCTGACTTATTACCCTGAAATACGTGAAATTTCTGCAATTTTGCCCCAAAATAAGTGAAATTTCTGCAATTTTGCCCCAAAATAAGGAAAATTTCTGGAATTTTGCCCCAAAATAAGTGGAATTTCTGAGTTTTGCCCCAAAAAAAGGAGAATTTCTGTCTTTTTGCCCCAACATATAGGCAATTTCATCCTTTTTGCCCCACAATTAGAGGAATTTCTGCAATTTTGCTCCAAAATACGGAGAATTTCTGCCTTTTTGCCCGAAAATAAGAAGAATGCATACATTTTGCCATAAAAAAGGGAAATTTCTTCATTTTTGCTCCAAAATAAGGGGAATTTCTGCTTTTTTGCCTCTAAATAAGTGAAATTTCTGTCTTTTTATCCCAAAACAAAAGAAATTCCTGTCTTTTTTGCCCCAAAATAAGGAAAAATTCTGACTTATTACCCTGAAGTAAGTGAAATTTCTGCAATTTTGCCCCAAAATAAGGGAAATTTCTGGAATTTTGCCCCAAAAATGGAATTTCTGAGTTTTGCCCCAAAATAAGTATTTCTGTCTTTTTGCACCAACATATAGGGAATTTCTGCCTTTTTGCCCTACAATTAGGCAAATTTCTGCAATTTTGCTCCAAAATACGGAGAATTTCTGCCTTTTTGCCCGAAAATAAGAAGAATGCATACCTTTTTGCCATAAAGAAGGGAAATTTCTTCATTTTTGCTCCAAAATAAAAGGAATTTCTGCTTTTTTGCCACTAAATAAGGAAAATTACTGCCTTTTTCTCTGAAATAAGGGAAATTTCTGAAATTATGCCCCAAAATATGTGAAATTTCTGCAATTTTGCCCCAAAATAAGTGAAATTTCTCCAATTTTGCCCCAAAATAAAGGAAATTTCTAGAATTTTGCCCAAAAATAAGTGGAATTTCTGAGTTTTGCCCCAAAATAAGGAGAATTTCTGTCTTTTTGCCCCAACATATAGAAAATTTCTGCCTTTTTCCCCACAATTAGGGGAATTTCTGCAATTTTGCTCCAAAATACGGGGAATTTCTGCCTTTTTGCCCGATATTAAGAAGAATGCATAACTTTTTGCCATCAAAAAAGGAAATTTCTTCATTTATGCTAAAAAATGAGGGGAATTTCTGCTTTTTGCCTCTAAATAAGTGAAATTTCTGTCTTTTTCTCCCAAAACAAAGGGAATTTCTGTCTTTTTTGCTTTAAAATAAGGAAAAATTCTGACTTATTACCCTGAAGTAAGTGAAATTTCTGCAATTTTGCCCCAAAATAAAGGAAATTTCTGCCTTTTTGCCCCCAAATAAGGGGAATTTCAGCCTTTTTACCTAAAAATAAGGGGAATATCTGCATTTTTACCACAAAATATTAGGAATTTCTGCATTTTTGCCACAAAATAAGGAAAATTTCTGCCTTTTTTCCCTGATATAAGTGAAATTTCTGCCTTTTTGCCCCAAAATAAGGGAAATTTCTAGAATTTTGCCCCAAAATATCCGTAATTTCTGAGTTTTGCCCCAAAATAAGGAGAATTTCTGTCTTTTTGCCCTAACTAAAGGGAATTTCTGCCTTTTTACCTCACAATTAGGGGAATTTCTGCAATTTTGCTCCAAAATACGTGGAATTTCTGCTTTTTTGCCCGAAAATAAGAAGAATGCATACCTTTTTGCCATAAAAAAGTTAAATTTCTTCATTTTTGCTTCAAAATAAGGGGAATTTCTGCTTTTTTGCCTCTAAATAAGTGGAATTTCTGTCTTTTCCCCCAAAACAAAGAAAAGTCCTGTATTTCTTGCCCCAAAATAAGGAAAATTTCTGACTTATTACCCTGAAATACGTGAAATTTCTGTAATTTTGCCCCAAAATAAGTGAAATTTTTGCAATTTTGCCCCAAAAAAAGGGAAATTTCTGAAATTTTGCCCCAAAATAAGTGGAATTTCTGAGTTTTGCACCAAAATAAGGAGAATTTCTGTCTTTTTGCCCTAACATATAGGCAATTTCTGCCTTTTTGCCTCACAATTAGGGGAATTTTTCCAATTTTGCTCCAAAATACGGAGAATTTCTGTCTTTTTCCCCCAAAACAAAGGAAATTTCTGTCTTTTTTGCCCCAAAATAAGGAAAAATTCTGACTTATTACTTTGAAGTAAGTGAAGTTTCTGCAATTTTGCCCCAAAATAAGGGAAATTTTTGGAATTTTGCCCCAAAATAAGTGGAAATTCTGAGTTTTGCCCCAAAATAAAGAGAATTTCTGCCTTATTGCCCCAACATATGGAGAATTTCTGTTTTTTTGCCCCACAATTAGGGGAATTTCTGCAATTTTGCTCCAAAATACGAGTAATTTCTGCCTTTTTGCCTAAAAAAAAAAGAATGCATAACTTTTTGCCATAAAAATGGGAAATTTCTTCATTTTTGCTCCAAAATAAAAGGAATTTCTGCTTTTTTGCCTCTAAATAAGTGGAATTTCTGTCTTTTCCCCCCAAAACAAAGAGAATTTTTGTCTTTTTTGCCCCAAAATAAAGAAAAATTCTGACTTATTACCTTGTAGTAAGTGAAATTTCTGCAATTTTGCCCCAAAATAAGGGAACTTTCTGCCTTTTTACCCCCAAATAAGGGGAATTTCAGCCTTTTTACCTCAAAGTAAAGGGAATTTCTGCATTTTTGCCCCCAAATAAGGGGAATTTCAGCCTTTTAACCTCAAAATAAGGGGAATTTCCGCATTTTTGCCACAAAATAAGAAAATTTCTGCTTTTTTTCCCTGAAATAAGTGAAATTTCTGCAATTTTGCCCCAAAATAAGTGAAATTTCTGCAATTTTGTCCTAAAATAAAGGAAATTTCTGGAATTTTGCCCCAAAATAAGTGGAATTTCTGAGTTTTGCCCCAAAATAAGATGAATTTCTGTCTTTTTGCCCCAACATATAGGGAATTTCTGCCTTTTTGCCCCACAATTAGGGGAATTTCTGCAATTTTGCTCCAAAATACGGGGAATTTCTGCCTTTTTGCCCGAAAATAAGAAGAATGCCTACCTTTTTGCCATCAAAAAAGGAAATTTCTTCATTTTTGCTCCAAAATAAGGGGAATTTCTGTTTTTTTGCCTCTAAATAAGTGGAATTTCTGTCTTTTTCCCCCCAAAACAAAGGGAATTTCTGTCTTTTTTGACATAAAATAAGGAAAAATTCTGACTTATTACCCTGAAGTAAGTGAAATTTCTGCAATTTGGCCCCAAAATAAGGGAATTTTCTGCATTTTTGTTTCCAAAATAAGGGGAATTTTAGCCATTTTACCTCAAATTAGGGGAATTTCTGCATATTTAGCCCCTATTAAGGGGAATTTCAGCATTTTTACCTCAAAATAAGGGGAATTTATGCATTTTTGCCACAAAATATTAGGAATTTCTGCCTTTTTGGCCCAAAATAAGAAAATTTCTGCTTTTTTTCCCTTAAATAAGTGAAATTTCTGCAATTTTGCCCCAAAATAAGTGAAATTTCTGCAATTTTGCCCCAAAATAAGGGAAATTTCTGGAATTTTGCCCCAAAAATGGAATTTCTGAGTTTTGCCCCAAAATAAGTATTTCTGTCTTTTTACACCAACATATAGAGAATTTCTGCCTTTTTGCCCTACAATTAGGCAAATTTCTGCAATTTTGCTCCAAAATACGGAGAATTTCTGCCTTTTTGCCTGAAAATAAGAAGAATGCATACCTTTTTGCCATAAAAAAGGGAAATTTCTTCATTTTTGCTCCAAAATAAAAGGAATTTCTGCTTTTTTGCCACTAAATAAGGAAAATTACTGCCTTTTTCTCTGAAATAAGGGAAATTTCTGCAATTATGCCCCAAAATATGTGAAATTTCTGCAATTTTGCCCCAAAATAAGTGAAATTTCTCCAATTTTGCCCCAAAATAAAGGAAATTTCTAGAATTTTGCCCAAAAATAAGTGGAATTTCTGAGTTTTGCCCCAAAATAAGGAGAATTTCTGTTTTTTTGCCCCAACATATAGAAAATTTCTGCCTTTTTCCCCACAATTAGGGGAATTTCTGCAATTTTGCTCCAAAAGACGGAGAATTTCTGCCTTTTTGCCCGAAAATAAGAAGAATGCATAACTTTTTGCCATCAAAAAAGGAAATTTCTTCATTTATGCTCAAAAAAGAGGGGAATTTCTGCTTTTTGCCTCTAAATAAGTGAAATTTCTGTCTTTTTCTCCCAAAACAAAGGGAATTTCTGTCTTTTTTGCCCTAAAATAAGGAAAAATTCTGACTTATTAACCTGAAGTAAGTGAAATTTCTGCAATTTTGCCCCAAAATAAAGGAAATTTCTGCCTTTTTGCCCCCAAATAAAGGGAATTTCAGCCTTTTTACCTAACAATAAGGGGAATATCTGCATTTTTGCCACAAAATATTAGGAATTTCTGCATTTTTGCCACAAAATAAGGAAAATTTCTGCCTTTTTTCCCTGATATAAGTGAAATTTCTGCCTTTTTGCCCCAAAATAAGGGAAATTTCTGCAATTTTGCCCCAAAATAAGGGAATTTTCTGCATTTTTGTTTCCAAAATAAGGGGAATTTTAGCTATTTTACTTCAAATTAGGGGAATTTCTGCATATTTACCCCCTATTAAGGGGAATTTCAGCATTTTTACCTCAAAATAAGGGGAATTTATGTATTTTTGCCACAAAATATTAGGAATTTCTGCCTTTTTGGCCCAAAATAAGAAAATTTCTGCTTTTTTTCCCTTAAATAAGTGAAATTTCTGCAATTTTGCCCCAAAATAAGTGAAATTTCTGCAATTTTGCCCCAAAATAAGGGAAATTTCTGGAATTTTGCCCCAAAAATGGAATTTCTGAGTTTTGCCCCAAAATAAGTATTTCTGTCTTTTTACACCAACATATAGAGAATTTCTGCCTTTTTGCCCTACAATTAGGCAAATTTCTGCAATTTTGCTCCAAAATACGGAGAATTTCTGCCTTTTTGCCTGAAAATAAGAAGAATGCATACCTTTTTGCCATAAAAAAGGGAAATTTCTTCATTTTTGCTCCAAAATAAAAGGAATTTCTGCTTTTTTGCCACTAAATAAGGAAAATTACTGCCTTTTTCTCTGAAATAAGGGAAATTTCTGCAATTATGCCCCAAAATATGTGAAATTTCTGCAATTTTGCCCCAAAATAAGTGAAATTTCTCCAATTTTGCCCCAAAATAAAGGAAATTTCTAGAATTTTGCCCAAAAATAAGTGGAATTTCTGAGTTTTGCCCCAAAATAAGGAGAATTTCTGTCTTTTTGACCCAACATATAGAAAATTTCTGCCTTTTTCCCCACAATTAGGGGAATTTCTGCAATTTTGCTCCAAAAGACGGAGAATTTCTGCCTTTTTGCCCGAAAATAAGAAGAATGCATAACTTTTTGCCATCAAAAAAGGAAATTTCTTCATTTATGCTCAAAAAAGAGGGGAATTTCTGCTTTTTGCCTCTAAATAAGTGAAATTTCTGTCTTTTTCTCCCAAAACAAAGGGAATTTCTGTCTTTTTTGCCCTAAAATAAGGAAAAATTCTGACTTATTAACCTGAAGTAAGTGAAATTTCTGCAATTTTGCCCCAAAATAAAGGAAATTTCTGCCTTTTTGCCCCCAAATAAGGGGAATTTCAGCCTTTTTACCTAACAATAAGGGGAATATCTGCATTTTTACCACAAAATATTAGGAATTTCTGCATTTTTGCCACAAAATAAGGAAAATTTCTGCCTTTTTTCCCTGATATAAGTGAAATTTCTGCCTTTTTGCCCCAAAATAAGGGAAATTTCTGCAATTTTGCCCCAAAATAAGGGAATTTTCTGCATTTTTGTTTCCAAAATAAGGGGAATTTTAGCTATTTTACTTCAAATTAGGGGAATTTCTGCATATTTACCCCCTATTAAGGGGAATTTCAGCATTTTTACCTCAAAATAAGGGGAATTTATGTATTTTTGCCACAAAATATTAGGAATTTCTGCCTTTTTGGCCCAAAATAAGAAAATTTCTTCTTTTTTTCCCTGAAATAAGTGAAATTTCTGCAATTTTGCCTCAAAATAAGTGAAATTTCTGCAATTTTGCAGCAAAATAAGGGAAATTTCTGGAATTTTGCCCCAAAAATGGAATTTCTGAGTTTTGCCCCAAAATAAGTATTTCTGTCTTTTTGCACCAACATATAGAGAGTTTCTGCCTTTTTGCCTTACAATTAGGCAAATTTCTGCAATTTTGCTCCAAAATACGGAGAATTTCTGCCTTTTTGCCCGAAAATAAGAAGAATGCATAACTTTTTGCCATAAAAAGGGAAATTTCTTCATTTTTGCTCCAAAATAAAAGGAATTTCTGCTTTTTTGCCACTAAATAAGTGGAATTTCTGTCTCTTTCCCACAAAACAAAGGGAATTTCTGTCTTTTTTGCCCCAAAATAAGGAAAAATTCTGTCTTATTACCCTGAACTAAGTAAAATTTTTGCAATATTGCCCCAAAATAAGGGAAATTTCTGACTTTTTGCCCCCAAATAAGGGGAATTTCAGCCTTTTTACCTAAAATAAGAGGAATTTCTGAATTTTTGCCACAAAATATTAGGACTTTCTGCATTTTTGTCCCAAAATAAGGAAAATCTCTGCCTTTTTTCTCTGAAATAAGTGAAATTTCTGAAATTTTGCCCCAAAATAAGTGAAAGTTCTGCAATTTTATCCCAAAATAAGTGAAATTTCTGCAATTTTGCCCCAAAATAAGGGAAATTTCTGCAATTTTGCCCCAAAATAAGTGGAATTTCTGAGTTTTGCCCCAAAATAAGGAGTATTTCTGTCCTTTTGCCCCAACATATAGAGAATTTCTGCCTTTTTGCCCCACAATTATGCAAATTTCTGCAATTTTGCTCCAAAATACCGTGAATTTTTGCCTTTTTGCCCGAAAATAAGAAGAATGCATACCTTTTTGCCATAAAAAAAGAAAATTTCTTCATTTTTGCCCCAAAATAAGGGGAATTTCTGCTTTTTTGCCTAAATAAGTGGAATATCTGTCTTTTTCCCCTAAAACAAATGGAATTTCTGTGTTTTTTGCCTCAAAATAATGAAAAATTCTGACTTATTACCCTGAAGTAAGTGAAATTTCTGCAATTTTGCCCTAAAATAAGAAAAATTTCTGCATTTTTGCCCTCTATTAAGGGGAATTTCAGCCTTTTTTCCTCAAAATAAGGGGAATTTCTGCATTTTTGACACAAAATATTAGGAATTCCTGACTTTTTGAACCAAAATAAGAAAATTTCTGCTTTTTTCTCTGAAATAAGTGAAATTTCTGCAATTATGCCTCAAAATAAGTGAAATTTCTGCAATTTTGCCCCAAAATAAGGGAAATTGCTGGAATTTTGCCCCAAAATAATGGAATTTCTGAGTTTTGCCCCAAAATAAGGAGAATTTCTGTCTTTTTGCCCCAACATATAGAAAATTTCTGCCTTTTTGCCCCACAATTAGGCAAATTTCGGCAATTTTGCTTTAAAATACCGTGAATTTTTGCCTTTTTGCCCGAAAATAAGAAGAATGCATACCTTTTTGCCATAAAAAAGAGAAATTTCTTCATTTTTGCTCCAAAATAAGGGGAATTTCTTTTTTTTTGCCTCTAAATAAGTGGAATTTCTGTCTTTTTCCCCCAAAACAAAGAAAATTCCTGTCTTTTTTGCCCCAAAATAAGAAAAATTTCTGACTTATTACCCTGAAATAAGTGAAATTTCTGCAATTTTGCCTCAAAATAAGTGAAATTTTTGCACTTTTGTCCCAAAATAAGGGAAATTTCTGGAATTTTGCCGCAAAATAAGTGGAATTTCTGAGTTTTCCCCCATAATAAGGAGAATTTCTGTCTTTTTGCCCCAACATATAGGGAATTTCTGCATTTTTGCCCCACAATTAGGGGAATTTCTTCAATTTTGCTTCAAAATACGGGGAATTTCTGCCTTTTTGCCCCAAAATAAGAAGAATGCATACCTTTTTGCCATAAAAAAAGGAAATTTCTTCATTTCTGCAATTTTGCCCCCAAATAAGTGAAATTTTTGCAATTTTGCCCCAAAATAAGGGAAATTTCTGGAATTTTGCCCAAAAATAAGTGGAATTTCTGAGTTTTGCCCCAAAAAAGAGAATTTCTGTCTTTTTGCCCCAACATATAGAGATTTTCTGCATTTTTGTCGTACAATTAGGGGAATTTCTGCAATTTTGCTCCAAAATACGGGGAATTTCTGCTATTTTGCCCGAAAATAAGAAAAATGCATACCTTTTTGCCATAAAAAAGGGAAATTTCTTCATTTTTGCTCCAAAATAAGGGGAATTTCTGGTTTTTTGCCTCTAAAGAAGTGGAATTTCTGTCTTTTTTTCCAAAACAAAGGGAATTCCTGTCTTTTTTGCCCCATAATATGGATAAATTCTGACTTATTACCATGAAGTATGTGAAATTTCTGGAATTTTGCCCCAAAATAAGGTAAATTTCTGCGTTTATGTTTCCAAAATAAAGGGAATTTCAGCCATTTTACCTCAAATTAGGGGAATTTCTGTATATTTACCCCCTATTAAGAGGAATTTCAGTTTTTTTACCTCAAAATAAAGGGAATTTCTGCATTTTTGACAAAAAATATTAGGAATTTCTGCCCTTTGGCCCAAAATAAGAAAATTTCTGCTTTTTTTTCTGAAATAAGTGAAATTTCTATAATTTTGCCCCAAAATAAGTGAAATTTCAGCAATTGTGCCACAAAATAAGGGAAATTTCTGGAATTTTGCCCAAAATAATGGAATTTCTGAGTTTTGCCCCAAAATAAGGAGAATTTCTGTCTTTTTGCCCAAACATATAGAGAATTTCTGCCTTTTTGCCCCACCAATAGGGGAATTTCTGCAATTTTGCTCCAAAATACGGGGAATTTCTGCCTTTTTGCCTGAAAATAAGAAGAATGCATACCTTTTTGCCATAAAAAAGGGAAATTTCTTCATTTTTGCTCCAAATTAAAGGGAATTTCTGCTTTTTTGCCTCTAAAAAAGTGGAATTTCTGTCTTTTTCCCCCCAAACAAAAAAAATTCCTGTCTTTTTTGCCCCAAAATAAGGAAAATTTCTGACTTATTACCCTGAAATAAGTGAAATTTCTGCAATTTTGCCCCAAAATAAGTGAAATTTCTGCAATTTTGCCCCATAATAAGGAAAATTTCTAGAATTTTGCCCCAAAATAAGTGGAATTTCTGAGTTTTGCCCCAAAATAAGAAGAATTTCTGTCTTTTTGCCCCAACATATAGGCAATTTCATCCTTTTTGCCCCACAATTAGAGGAATTTCTGCAATTTTGCTCCAAAATACGGAGAATTTCTGCCTTTTTGCCCGAAAATAAGAAGAATGCATACATTTTGCCATAAAAAAGGGAAATTTCTTCATTTTTGCTCCAAAATAAGGGGAATTTCTGCTTTTTTGCCTCTAAATAAGTGAAATTTCTGTCTTTTTATCCCAAAACAAAAGGAATTCCTGTCTTTTTTGCCCCAAAATAAGGAAAAATTCTGACTTATTACCCTGAAGTAAGTGAAATTTCTGCAATTTTGCCCCAAAATAAGGGAAATTTCTGCCTTTTTGCCCCCAAATAAGAGGAATTTCAGCCTTTTTACATCAAAATAAAGGGAATATCTGCATTTTTACCACAAAATATTAGGAATTTCTGCATTTTTGCCCCAAAATAAGGAAAATTTCTGCTTTTTTTCCCTGAAATAAGTGAAATTTCAGCAATTGTGCCCCAAAATAAGTGACATTTCTGCAATTTTGTCCTAAAATAAGGGAAATTTCTGGAATTTTGCCCCAAAATAAGTGGAATTTCTGAGTTTTGCCCCAAAATAAGATGAATTTCTGTCTTTTTGCCCCAACATATAGGGAATTTCTGCCTTTTTGCCTCATAATTAGGGGAATTTCTGCAATTTTGCTCCAAAATACGGGGAAATTCTGCCTTTTTGCCCGAAAATAAGAAGAATGCATACCTTTTGGCCATCAAAAAAGGAAATTTCTTCATTTTTGCTCCGAAATAAGAGGAATTTCTGTTTTTTTGCCTCTAAATAAGTGGAATTTCTGTCTTTTTCCCCCCAAAACAAAGGGAATTTCTGTCTTTTTTGCCCTAAAATAAAGAAAAATTCTGACTTATTACCCTGAAGTAAGTGAAATTTCTGCAATTTTTCCCCAAAATAAGGGAAATTTCTGTGTTTTTGTTTCCAAAATAAGGGGAATTTCAGCCATTTTACCTCAAATTAGGAAAATTTCTGGATATTTACCCCCTATTAAGGGGAATTTCAGCCATTTTACCTCAAATTAGGGGAATTTCTGCATATTTAATCCCTATTAAGGGGAATTTCAGCATTTTTACCTCAAAATAAGGGGAATTTATGCATTTTTGCCACAAAATATTAGGACTTTCTGCCTTTTTGGCCCAAAATAAAAAAATTCTGCTTTTTTTCCCTGAAATAAGTGAAATTTCTGCAATTGTACCCCAAAATAAGTGAAATTTCTGCAATTTTGCCCCAAAATAAGGGAAATATCTGGAATTTTGCCCCCAAAATGGAATTTCTGAGTTTTTCCCCAAAATAAGGAGAATTTCTGACTTTTTGCCCCAACATGTAGAGAATTTCTGCCTTTTTGCCCTACAATTAGGCAAATTTCTGCAATTTTGCTCCATAATACGATGAATTTCTGCCTTTTTGCCCGAAAATAAGAAGAATGCATACCTTTTTGCCATAAAAGAGGGAAATTTCTTCATTTTTGCTCCAAGATAAAAGGAATTTTTGCTTTTTTGCCACTAAATAAGTGGAATTTCTGTCTTTTTCCCCCAAAACAAAGAAAATTCCTGTCTTTTTTGCCCCAAAATAAGGAAAATTTCTGACTTATTACCCTGAAATACGTGAAATTTCTGCAATTTTGCCCCAAAATAAGTGAAATTTCTGCAATTTTGCCCCAAAATAAGGAAAATTTCTGGAATTTTGCCCCAAAATAAGTGGAATTTCTGAGTTTTGCCCCAAAAAAAGGAGAATTTCTGTCTTTTTGCCCCAACATATAGGCAATTTCTGCCTTTTTCCCCCACAATTATGGGAATTTCTGCAATTTTGCTCCAAAATACGGAGAATTTCTGCTTTTTGCTCGAAAATAAGAAGAATGCATACCTTTTTGCCATAAAAATAGGAAATTTTTTCAATTTTGCTCCAAAATAAGTTGAATTTCTACTTTTTTGCCTCTAAATAAGTGGAATATCTGTCTTTTTCCCCTAAAACAAATGGAATTTCTGTCTTTTTTGCCCCAAAATAATGAAAAATTCTGACTTATTACCCTGAAGTAAGTGAAATTTTTGCAATTTTGCCCTAAAATAAGAAAAAATTCTGCCTTTTTGCCATCTATTAAGGGGAATTTCAGCCTTTTTACCTCAAAATAAGGGGAATTTCTGCATTTTGACACAAAATATTAGGAATTTCTGCCATTTTGCCCCAAAATAAGAAAATTTCTGCTTTTTTTCCCTGACATAAGTGAAATTTCTGCAATTATGCCCCAAAATAAGTGAAATTTCTGCAATTTTGCCCTAAAATAAGGAAACTTTCTGCTTTTTTGCCCCCAATAAGGGGAATTTCAGCCTTTTTACCTCAAAATAAGGGGAATTTTTGCATTTTTGCCACAAAATATTAGGAATTTCTGCCTTTTTGCCCCAAAATAAGGAAAATTACTGCCTTTTTACTCTGAAATAAGTGAAATTTCTGCAATTATGCCCCAAAATATGTGAAATTTCTTCAATTTTGCCCCAAAATAAGTGAAATTTCTTCAATTTTGTTCCAAAATAATGGAAATTTCTGGAATTTTGCCCCAAAATAAGTGGAATTTCTGAGTTTTGCCCCAAAATAAGGAGAATTTCTGTCTTTTTGCCCCAACATATAGAGAATTTCTGCCTTTTTGCCCCACAATTAGGGGAATTTCTGCAATTTTGCTCCAAAATACGAGGAATTTCTGCCTTTTTTGCGCGAAAATAAGAAGAATGCATAACTTTTTGCCATAAAAAAGTGAAATTTCTTCATTTTTGCTCGTAAATAAGGGAAATTTCTGCTTTTTTGCCTATAAATAAGTGAAATTTCTGTCTTTTTCCCCCAAAACAAAATGAATTCCTGTCTTTTTTGCCCCAAAATAAGGAAAAATTCTGAATTATTACCCTGAAGTAAGTGAAATTTCTGCAATTTTGCCCCAAAATAAATGAAATTTCTGCCTTTTTGCCCCCAAATAAGGGGAATTTCAGCATTTTTACATCAAAATAAGGGGAATATATGCATTTTTACCCCAAAATATTAGGAATTTCTGAATTTTTGCTCCAAAATAATGAAAATTTCTGCTTTTTTTCCCTGAAATAAGTGAAATTTCTGCAATTTTGCCTTAAAATAAGTG
The DNA here is from genome assembly GCF_963924665.1 of Micromys minutus. Classification (NCBI taxonomy): domain Eukaryota; kingdom Metazoa; phylum Chordata; class Mammalia; order Rodentia; family Muridae; genus Micromys; species Micromys minutus. The sequence continues at coordinate 500,079 of NW_027667771.1, forward strand.
AAATTTCTGGAATTTTGTCCTAAAATAAGGGAAATTTCTGGAATTTTGCCCTAAAATAAGTGGAATTTCTGAGTTTTGCCCAAAAATAAGAAGAATTTCTGTCTTTTTGCCCCAACATATAGGGAATTTCTGCCTTTTTGCCCCACAATTAGGGGAATTTCTGCAATTTTGCTCCAAAATACGGGGAATTTCTGCCTTTTTGCCCGAAAATAAGAAGAATGCATACCTTTTTGCCATCAAAAAAGGTAATTTCTTCATTTTTGCTCCAAAATAAGGGGAATTTTTTTTTGCCTCTAAATAAGAGGAATTTCTGTCTTTTTCCCCCCAAAACAAAGGGAATTTCTGTCTTTTTTGCCCTAAAATAAGGAAAAATTCTGACTTATTACCCTGAAGTAAGTGAAATTTCTGCAATTTTGCCCTAAAATAAGGGAAATTTTTGCGTTTTTGTTTCCAAAATAAGGGGTATTTCAGCCATTTTACCTCCAATTAGGGGAATTTCTGCATATTTACCCCCTATTAAGGGGAATTTCAGCATTTTTACCTCAAAATAAGGGGAATTTATGCATTTTTGCCACAAAATATTAGGAATTTCTGCCTTTTTGGCCCAAAATAAGAAAATTTCTGCTTTTTTTCCCTGAAATAAGTGAAATTTCTGCAATTTTGCCCCAAAATAAGTGAAATTTCTGCAATTTTGCCCCAAAATAAGGGAAATTTCTGGAATTTTGCCCCAAAAATGGAATTTCTGAGTTTTGCCCCAAAAAAGAAGAATTTCTGTCTTTTTGCCCCAACATATAGAGAATTTCTGCATTTTTGCCCTACAATTAGGCAAATTTCTGCAATTTTGCTCCAAAATACGGAGAATTTCTGCCTTTTTGCCCGAAAATAAGAAGAATGCATACCTTTTTGACATAAAAAAAGGAAATTTCTTCATTTTTGCACCAAAATAAGGGGAATTTCTGCTTTTTTGCCTCTAAATAAGTGGAATATCTGTCTTTTTCCCCTAAAACAAATGGAATTTCTGTCTTTTTTGCCTCAAAATAATGAAAAATTCTGACTTATTACCCTGAAGTAAGTGAGATTTCTGCAATTTTGCCCTAAAATAAGAAAAATTTCTGCCTTTTTGCCCCCTATTAATGGGAATTTAAGCCTTTTTACCTCAAAATAAGGGGAATTTCTGCATTTTTGACACAAAATATTAGAAATTTCTGCCTTTTTACCCCAAAATAAGAAAATTGCTGCTTTTTTTCCCTGAAATAAGTGAATTTTCTGCAATTATGCCCCAAAATAAGTGAAATTTCTGCAATTTTGTCCCAAAATAAGGGAAATTTCTGGAATTTTGCCCAAAAATAATGAAATTTCTGAGTTTTGCCCCAAAATAAGAATTTCTGTCTTTTTGCCCCAGAATATAGAGAATTTCTGCCTTTTTGCCCCACAATTAGGCAAATTTCTGCAATTTTGCTCCAAAATACCGTGAATTTTTGCCTTTTTGCCCGAAAATAATAAGAATGCATACTTTTTTGCCATAAAAAAGGGAAATTTCTTCATTTTTGCTTCAAAATAAGGGGAATTTCTTCTTTATTGCCTCTAAATAAGTGGAATTTCTGTCAATTTCCCCCAAAACAAAGAAAATTCCTGTCTTTTTTGCCCCAAAATAAGAAAAATTTCTGACTTATTACCCTGAACTAAGTGAAATTTCTGCAATTTTGCCTCAAAATAAGTGAAATTTCTGCACTTTTTTCCCAAAATAAGGGAAATTTCTGGAATTTTGCCGCAAAATAAGTGGAATTTCTGAGTTTTGCCCCAACATAAGGAGAATTTCTGTCTTTTTGCCCCAACATATAGGGAATTTCTGCCTTTTTGCCCCACAATTAGGGGAATTTCTTTAATTTTGCTCCAAAATACGGGGAATTTCTGCCTTTTTGCCTGAAAATAAGAAGAATGCATACCTTTTTGCCATAAAAAAAGGAAATTTCTTCATTTTTGCTCCAAAATAAGGGGAAAATCTGCTTTTTTGCCTCTAAATAAGTGGAATTTCTGTCTTTTTCCCCCAAAACAAAGATAATTTCTGTATTTTGCCCCAAAATAAGAAGAAATTCTGACTTATTACCCTGAAGTAAGTGAAATTTCTGCAATTTTGCCCCAAAATATGGGAAATTTCTGCAATTTTGCCCCAAAATAAGTGAAATTTCTGCAATTTTGCCCCAAAATAAGGGAAATTTCTGGAATTTTGCCCCAAAATAAGTGGAATTTCTGAGTTTTGCCCCAAAATAAGGAGAATTTCTGTCTTTTTGCCCCAACATATAGAGATTTTCTGCAATTTTGTCCCACAATTAGGGGAATTTCGGCAATTTTGTTCCAAAATACGGGGAATTTCTGCTTTTTTGCCTGAAAACAAGAAGAATGCATGCCTTTTTGCCATAAAAAAGGGAATTTTATTCATTTTTGCTCCGAAATAAGGGGAATTTCTGCTTTTTTGCCTCTAAATAAGTGGAATTTCTGTCTTTTTCCCCCAAAACAAAGGGAATTCCTGTCTTATTTGCCCCATAATATGGAAAAATTCGGACTTATTACCCTGAAGTATGTGAAATTTCTGGAATTTTGCCCCAAAATAAGGTAAATTTCTGCGTTTTTGTTTCCAAAATAAAGGGAATTTCAGCCATTTTACCTCAAATTAGGGGATTTTCTGCATATTTAGCCCCTATTAATAGGAATTTCAGCCTTTTTACCTCAAAATAAGGGGAATTTCTGCATTTTTGCAACAAAATATTAGGAATTTCTGCCCTTTGGCCCAAAATAAGAAAATTTCTGCTTTTTTTCTGAAATAAGTGAAATTTCTATAATTTTGCCCCAAAATAAGTGAAATTTCAGCAATTTTGCCCCCAAATAAGGAAAATTTCTGGAAATTTGCCCCAAAATAATGGGATTTCTTAGTTTTGCCCCAAAATAAGGAGAATTTCTGTCTTTTTGCCCCAACATATAGAGTATTTCTGCCTTTTGCCCCACAAATAGAGGAATTTCTGCAATTTTGCTCCAAAATACGGGGAATTTCTGCCTTTTTGCCCGAAAATAAGAAGAATGCATACCTTTTTGCCATAAAAAAGGGAAATTTCTTCATTTTTGCTCCAAATTAAGGGGAATTTCTGCTTTTTTGCCTCTAAATAAGTGGAATTTCTGTCTTTTTCCCCCCCCAAAAAAAAAAATTCCTGTCTTTTTTGCCCCAAAATTAGGAAAATTTCTGACTTATTACCCTGAAATAAGTGAAATTTCTGCAATTTTGCCCAAAAATAAGTGAAATTTCCGCAATTTTGCCCCAAAATAAGGAAAATTTCTAGAATTTTGCCCCAAAATAAGTGGAATTTCTGAGTTTTGCCCAAAAATAAGAAGAATTTCTGATTTTGCCCCAACATATAGGCAATTTCTGTCTTTTTGCCCCACAATTAGGGGAATTTCTGCAATTTTGCTCCAAAATACGGAGAATTTCTGCCTTTTTGCCCGAAAATAAGAAGAATGCATACCTTTTTGTCATAAAAAAGAGAAATTTCTTTATTTTTGCTCCAAAATAAGGGGAATTTCTGCTTTTTTGCCTCTAAATAAGTGGAATTTCTGTCTTTTTCCCCAAAAAAAATGGAATTTCTGTATTTTTTGCCCCAAAATAAGGAAAAATTCTGACTTATTACCCTGAAGTAAGTGAAATTTCTGCAATTTTGCCCCAAAATAAGGGAAATTTCTGCATTTTTGCCCCCTAATAAGGGGAATTTCAGCCTTTTTACCTCAAAATAAGGAGAATTTCTGCATTTTTGCCACAAAATATTAGGAATTTCTGCCTTTTTGCCCCAAAATAAGGAAAATTACTGCCTTTTTTCTGTGAAATAAGTGAAATTTCTGCAATTATGCTCCAAAATATGTGAAATTTCTGCAATTTTGCCCCAAAATAAGTGAAATTTCTGCAATTTTGCCCCAAAATAAGGGAAATTTCTGGAATTTTGCCCCAAAATAAGTGGAATTTCTGAGTTTTGCCACAAAATAAGGAGAATTTTTGTCTTTTTGCCCCAACATATAGATAATTTCTGCCTTTTTGCCCCACAATTAGGGGAATTTCTGCAATTTTGCTCCAAAATACGAGGAATTTCTGCCTTTTTTGCGCGAAAATAAGAAGAATGCATAACTTTTTGCCATAAAAAATTGAAATTTCTTCATTTTTGCTCCAAAATAAGGGGAATTTCTGCTTTTTTGCCTCTAAATAAGTGGAATTTCTGTCTTTTTTCCCCAAAACAAAATGAATTCCTGTCTTTTTTGCCCCAAAATAAGGAAAAATTCAGACTTATTTCCCTGAAGTAAGTGAAATTTCTGCAATTTTGCCGCAAAATAAGGGAAATTTCTGCCTTTTTGCCCCCAAATAAGGGGAATTTCAGCCTTTTTACACCAAAATAAGGGGAATATCTGCATTTTTACCACAAAATATTAGGAATTTCTGCATTTTTGCCCCAAAATAAGGAAATTTCTGCCTTTTTTCCCTGAAATAAGTGAAATTTATGCCTTTTTGCCCCAAAATAAGTGAAATTTCTGCAATTTTGCCCCAAAATAAGGAAAATTTCTGGAATTTTGCCACAAAATATGTGGAATTTCTGAGTTTTGCCCCAAAAAAAGGAGAATTTCTGTCTTTTTGCCCCAACATATAGGCAATTTCTGCCTTTTTCCCCCACAATTATGGGAATTTCTGCAATTTTGCTCCAAAATTCGGAGAATTTCTGCTTTTTGCCCGTAAATAAGAAGAATGCATACCTTTTTGCCATAAAAAAGGGAAATTTCTTCATTTTTGCCCCAAAATAAGGGGAATTTCTGCTTTTTTGCCTAAATAAGTTGAATATCTGTCTTTTTCCCCTAAAACAAATGGAATTTCTGTTTTTTTGCCTCAAAATAATGAAAAATTCTGACTTATTACCCTGAAGTAAGTGAAATTTCTGCAATTTTGCCCTAAAATAAGAAAAAATTCTGCCTTTTTGCCCCCTATTAAGGGGAATTTCAGACTTTTTACCTCAAAATAAGGGGAATTTCTGCATTTTTGACACAAAATATTAGGAATTTCTGCCATTTTGCCCCAATGAAGAAAATTTCTGCTTTTTTCCCTGAAATAAGTGAAATTTCTGCAATTATGCCCCAAAATAAGTGAAATTTCTGCAATTTTGCCCCAAAATAAGGAAACTTTCTGCTTTTTTGCCCCCACATAAGGGGAATTTCAGCCTTTTACCTCAAAATAAGGGGAATTTTTGCATTTTTGCCACAAAATATTAAGAATTTCTGCCTTTTTGCCCCAAAATAAGGAAAATTACTTCCTTTTTACTCTGAAATAAGTGAAATTTCTGCAATTATGCCCCAAAATATGTGAAATTTCTTCAATTTTGCCCCAAAATAAGTGAAATTTCTGCAATTTTGCTCCAAAATAAGGGAAATTTCTGGAATTTTGCCCCAAAATAAGTGGAATTTCTGAGTTTTGCCCCAAAATAAGGAGAATTTCTGTCTTTTTGCCCCAACATATAGAGAATTTCTGCCTTTTTGCCCCACAATTAGGGGAATTTCTGCAATTTTGCTCCAAAATACGAGGAATTTCTGCCTTTTTTGCGCGAAAATAAGAAGAATGCATAACTTTTTGCCATAAAAAAGTGAAATTTCTTCATTTTTGCTCCAAAATAAGGGAAATTTCTGCTTTTTTGCCTATAAATAAGTGAAATTTCTGTCTTTTTCCCCCAAAACAAAATAAATTCCTGTCTTTTTTGCCCCAAAATAAGGAAAAATTCTGACTTATTACCCTGAAGTAAGTGAAATTTCTGCAATTTTGACCCAAAATAAAGGAAATTTCTGCCTTTTTGCCCCCAAATAAGGGGAATTTCAGCATTTTTACATCAAAAAAGGGGAATATATGCATTTTTACCCCAAAATATTAGGAATTTCTGCATTTTTGCCCCAAAATAATGAAAATTTCTGCTTTTTTTCCCTGAAATAAGTGAAATTTCTGCAATTTTGCCCCAAAATAAGTGAAATTTCTGGAATTTTGTCCTAAAATAAGGGAAATTTCTGGAATTTTGCCCCAAAATAAGTGGAATTTCTGAGTTTTGCCACAAAATAAGAAGAATTTCTGTCTTTTTGCCCCAACATATAGGGAATTTCTGCCTTTTTGCCCCACAATTAGGGGAATTTCTGCAATTTTGCTCCAAAATACAGGGAATTTCTGCCTTTTTGCCCGAAAATAAGAAGAATGCATACCTTTTTGCCATCAAAAAAGGAAATTTCTTCATTTTTGCTCCAAAATAAAGGGAATTTTTTTTGCCTCCAAATAATAGGAATTTCTGTCTTTTTCCCCCCAAAACAAAGGGAATTTCTGTCTTTTTTGCCCTAAAATAAGGAAAAATTCTGACTTATTACCCTGAAGTAAGTGAAATTTCTGCAATTTTGCCCTAAAATAAGGGAAATTTTTGCGTTTTTGTTTCCAAAATAAGGGGTATTTCAGCCATTTTACCTCCAATTAGGGGAATTTCTGCATATTTACCCCCTATTAAGGGGAATTTCAGCATTTTTACCTCAAAATAAGGGGAATTTATGCATTTTTGCCACAAAATATTAGGAATTTCTGCCTTTTTGGCCCAAAATAAGAAAATTTCTGCTTTTTTTCCCTGAAATAAGTGAAATTTCTGCAATTTTGCCCCACAATAAGTGAAATTTCTGCAATTTTGCCACAAAATAAGGGAAATTTCTGGAATTTTGCCCCAAAAATGGAATTTCTGAGTTTTGCCCCAAAAAAGGAGAATTTCTGTCTTTTTGCCCCAACATATAGAGAATTTCTGCCTTTTTGCCCTACAATTAGGCAAATTTCTGCAATTTTGCTCCAAAATACGGAGAATTTCTGCCTTTTTGCCCAAAAATAAGAAGAATGCATACCTTTTTGACATAAAAAAAGGAAATTTCTTCATTTTTGCACCAAAATAAGGGGAATTTCTGCTTTTTTGCCTCTAAATAAGTGGAATATCTGTCTTTTTCCCCTAAAACAAATGGAATTTCTGTCTTTTTTGCCTCAAAATAATGAAAAATTCTGACTTATTACCCTGAAGTAAGTGAGATTTCTGCAATTTTGCCCTAAAATAAGAAAAATTTCTGCCTTTTTGCCCCCTATTAATGGGAGTTTAAGCCTTTTTACCTCAAAATAAGGGGAATTTCTGCATTTTTGACACAAAATATTAGAAATTTCTGCCTTTTTACCCCAAAATAAGAAAATTGCTGCTTTTTTTCCCTGAAATAAGTGAAATTTCTGCAATTATGCCCCCAAATAAGTGAAATTTCTGCAATTTTGTCCCAAAATAAGGGAAATTTCTGGAATTTTGCCCAAAAATAATGAAATTTCTGAGTTTTGCCCCAAAATAAGAATTTCTGTCTTTTTGCCCCAGCCTATAGAGAATTTCTGCCTTTTTGCCCCACAATTAGGCAAATTTCTGTAATTTTGCTCCAAAATACCGTGAATTTTTGCCTTTTTGCCCGAAAATAATAAGAATGCATACCTTTTTGCCATAAAAAAGGGAAATTTCTTCATTTTTGCTTCAAAATAAGGGGAATTTCTTCTTTTTTGCCTCTAAATAAGTGGAATTTCTGTCAATTTCCCCCAAAACAAAGAAAATTCCTGTCTTTTTTGCCCCAAAATAAGAAAAATTTCTGACTTATTACCCTGAACTAAGTGAAATTTCTGCAATTTTGCCTCAAAATAAGTGAAATTTCTGCACTTTTGTCCCAAAATAAGGGAAATTTCTGGAATTTTGCCGCAAAATAAGTGGAATTTCTGAGTTTTGCCCCAAAATAAGGAGAATTTCTGTCTTTTTGCCCCAACATATAGGGAATTTCTGCATTTTTGCCCCACAATTAGGGGAATTTCTTTAATTTTGCTCCAAAATACGAAGAATTTCTGCCTTTTTGCCCGAAAATAAGAAGAATGCATACCTTTTTGCCATAAAAAAAGGAAATTTCTTCATTTTTGCTCCAAAATAAGGGGAAAATCTGCTTTTTTGCCTCTAAATAAGTGGAATTTCTGTCTTTTTCCCCCAAAACAAAGATAATTTCTGTATTTTGCCCCAAAATAAGAAGAAATTCTGACTTATTACCCTGAAGTAAGTGAAATTTCTGCAATTTTGCCCCAAAATATGGGAAATTTCTGCAATTTTGCCCCAAAATAAGTGAAATTTCTGCAATTTTGCCCCAAAATAAGGGAAATTTCTGGAATTTTGCCCCAAAATAAGTGGAATTTCTGAGTTTTGCCCCAAAATAAGGAGAATTTCTGTCTTTTTGCCCCAACATATAGAGATTTTCTGCAATTTTGTCCCACAATTAGGGGAATTTCGGCAATTTTGTTCCAAAATACGGGGAATTTCTGCTTTTTTGCCTGAAAACAAGAAGAATGCATGCCTTTTTGCCATAAAAAAGGGAATTTTATTCATTTTTGCTCCGAAATAAGGGGAATTTCTGCTTTTTTGCCTCTAAATAAGTGGAATTTCTGTCTTTTTCCCCCAAAACAAAGGGAATTCCTGTCTTATTTGCCCCATAATATGGAAAAATTCGGACTTATTACCCTGAAGTATGTGAAATTTCTGGAATTTTGCCCCAAAATAAGGTAAATTTCTGCGTTTTTGTTTCCAAAATAAAGGGAATTTCAGCCATTTTACCTCAAATTAGGGGATTTTCTGCATATTTAGCCCCTATTAATAGGAATTTCAGCCTTTTTACCTCAAAATAAGGGGAATTTCTGCATTTTTGCAACAAAATATTAGGAATTTCTGCCCTTTGGCCCAAAATAAGAAAATTTCTGCTTTTTTTCTGAAATAAGTGAAATTTCTATAATTTTGCCCCAAAATAAGTGAAATTTCAGCAATTTTGCCCCCAAATAAGGAAAATTTCTGGAAATTTGCCCCAAAATAATGGAATTTCTTAGTTTTGCCCCAAAATAAGGAGAATTTCTGTCTTTTTGCCCCAACATATAGAGTATTTCTGCCTTTTGCCCCACAAATAGAGGAATTTCTGCAATTTTGCTCCAAAATACGGGGAATTTCTGCCTTTTTGCCCGAAAAGAAGAATGCATACCTTTTTGCCATAAAAAAGGGAAATTTCTTCATTTTTGCTCCAAATTAAGGGGAATTTCTGCTTTTTTGCCTCTAAATAAGTGGAATTTCTGTCTTTTTCCCCCCCCAAAAAAAAAAATTCCTGTCTTTTTTGCCCCAAAATTAGGAAAATTTCTGACTTATTACCCTGAAATAAGTGAAATTTCTGCAATTTTGCCCAAAAATAAGTGAAATTTCCGCAATTTTGCCCCAAAATAAGGAAAATTTCTAGAATTTTGCCCCAAAATAAGTGGAATTTCTGAGTTTTGCCCAAAAATAAGAAGAATTTCTGATTTTGCCCCAACATATAGGCAATTTCTGTCTTTTTGCCCCACAATTAGGGGAATTTCTGCAATTTTGCTCCAAAATACGGAGAATTTCTGCCTTTTTGCCCGAAAATAAGAAGAATGCATACCTTTTTGTCATAAAAAAGAGAAATTTCTTTATTTTTGCTCCAAAATAAGGGGAATTTCTGCTTTTTTGCCTCTAAATAAGTGGAATTTCTGTCTTTTTCCCCAAAAAAATGGAATTTCTGTATTTTTTGCCCCAAAATAATGAAAAATTCTGACTTATTACCCTGAAGTAAGTGAAATTTCTGCAATTTTGCCCCAAAATAAGGGAAATTTCTGCATTTTTGCCCCCTAATAAGGGGAATTTCAGCCTTTTTACCTCAAAATAAGGAGAATTTCTGCATTTTTGCCACAAAATATTAGGAATTTCTGCCTTTTTGCCCCAAAATAAGGAAAATTACTGCCTTTTTTCTGTGAAATAAGTGAAATTTCTGCAATTATGCCCCAAAATATGTGAAATTTCTGCAATTTTGCCCCAAAATAAGTGAAATTTCTGCAATTTTGCCCCAAAATAAGGGAAATTTCTGGAATTTTGCCCCAAAATAAGTGGAATTTCTGAGTTTTGCCACAAAATAAGGAGAATTTTTGTCTTTTTGCCCCAACATATAGAGAATTTCTGCCTTTTTGCCCCACAATTAGGCAAATTTCTGTAATTTTGCTCCAAAATACCGTGAATTTTTGCCTTTTTGCCCGAAAATAATAAGAATGCATACCTTTTTGCCATAAAAAAGGGAAATTTCTTCATTTTTGCTTCAAAATAAGGGGAATTTCTTCTTTTTTGCCTCTAAATAAGTGGAATTTCTGTCAATTTCCCCCAAAACAAAGAAAATTCCTGTCTTTTTTGCCCCAAAATAAGAAAAATTTCTGACTTATTACCCTGAACTAAGTGAAATTTCTGCAATTTTGCCTCAAAATAAGTGAAATTTCTGCACTTTTGTCCCAAAATAAGGGAAATTTCTGGAATTTTGCCGCAAAATAAGTGGAATTTCTGAGTTTTGCCCCAAAATAAGGAGAATTTCTGTCTTTTTGCCCCAACATATAGGGAATTTCTGCCTTTTTGCCCCACAATTAGGGGAATTTCTTTAATTTTGCTCCAAAATACGAAGAATTTCTGCCTTTTTGCCCGAAAATAAGAAGAATGCATACCTTTTTGCCATAAAAAAAGGAAATTTCTTCATTTTTGCTCCAAAATAAGGGGAAAATCTGCTTTTTTGCCTCTAAATAAGTGGAATTTCTGTCTTTTTCCCCCAAAACAAAGATAATTTCTGTATTTTGCCCCAAAATAAGAAGAAATTCTGACTTATTACCCTGAAGTAAGTGAAATTTCTGCAATTTTGCCCCAAAATATGGGAAATTTCTGCAATTTTGCCCCAAAATAAGTGAAATTTCTGCAATTTTGCCCCAAAATAAGGGAAATTTCTGGAATTTTGCCCCAAAATAAGTGGAATTTCTGAGTTTTGCCCCAAAATAAGGAGAATTTCTGTCTTTTTGCCCCAACATATAGAGATTTTCTGCAATTTTGTCCCACAATTAGGGGAATTTCGGCAATTTTGTTCCAAAATACGGGGAATTTCTGCTTTTTTGCCTGAAAACAAGAAGAATGCATGCCTTTTTGCCATAAAAAAGGGAATTTTATTCATTTTTGCTCCGAAATAAGGGGAATTTCTGCTTTTTTGCCTCTAAATAAGTGGAATTTCTGTCTTTTTCCCCCAAAACAAAGGGAATTCCTGTCTTATTTGCCCCATAATATGGAAAAATTCGGACTTATTACCCTGAAGTATGTGAAATTTCTGGAATTTTGCCCCAAAATAAGGTAAATTTCTGCGTTTTTGTTTCCAAAATAAAGGGAATTTCAGCCATTTTACCTCAAATTAGGGGATTTTCTGCATATTTAGCCCCTATTAATAGGAATTTCAGCCTTTTTACCTCAAAATAAGGGGAATTTCTGCATTTTTGCAACAAAATATTAGGAATTTCTGCCCTTTGGCCCAAAATAAGAAAATTTCTGCTTTTTTTCTGAAATAAGTGAAATTTCTATAATTTTGCCCCAAAATAAGTGAAATTTCAGCAATTTTGCCCCCAAATAAGGAAAATTTCTGGAAATTTGCCCCAAAATAATGGAATTTCTTAGTTTTGCCCCAAAATAAGGAGAATTTCTGTCTTTTTGCCCCAACATATAGAGTATTTCTGCCTTTTGCCCCACAAATAGAGGAATTTCTGCAATTTTGTTCCAAAATACGGGGAATTTCTGCTTTTTTGCCTGAAAACAAGAAGAATGCATGCCTTTTTGCCATAAAAAAGGGAATTTTATTCATTTTTGCTCCGAAATAAGGGGAATTTCTGCTTTTTTGCCTCTAAATAAGTGGAATTTCTGCAATTATGCCCCAAAATAAGTGAAATTTCTGCAATTTTGCCCCAAAATAAGGAAACTTTCTGCTTTTTTGCCCCCAAATAAGGGGAATTTCAGCCTTTTTACCTCAAAATAAGGGGAATTTTTGCATTTTTGCCACAAAATATTAGGAATTTCTGCATTTTTGCCCCAAAATAAGGAAAATTACTGCCTTTTTACTCTGAAATAAGTGAAATTTCTGCAATTATGCCCCAAAATATGTGAAATTTCTTCAATTTTGCCCCAAAATAAGTGAAATTTCTGCAATTTTGCTCCAAAATAAGTAAAATTTCTGGAATTTTGCCCCAAAATAAGTGGAATTTCTGAGTTTTGCCCCAAAATAAGGAGAATTTCTGTCTTTTTGCCCCAACATATAGAGAATTTCTGCCTTTTTGCACCACAATTAGGGGAATTTCTGCAATTTTGCTCCAAAATACGAGGAATTTCTGCCTTTTTTGCGCGAAAATAAGAAGAATGCATAACTTTTTGCCATAAAAAAGTGAAATTTCTTCATTTTTGCTCAAAAATAAGGGAAATTTCTGCTTTTTTGCCTATAAATAAGTGAAATTTCTGTCTTTTTCCCCCAAAACAAAAGGAATCCTGTCTTTTTTGCCCCAAAATAAGGAAAAATTCTGACTTATTACCCTGAAGTAAGTGAAATTTCTGCAATTTTGCCCCAAAATAAAGGAAATTTCTGCCTTTTTGCCCCCAAATAAGAGGAATTTCAGCATTTTTACATCAAAAAAGGGGAATATATGCATTTTTACCCCAAAATATTAGGAATTTCTGCATTTTTGCCCCAAAATAATGAAAATTTCTGCTTTTTTTCCCTGAAATAAGTGAAATTTCTGCAATTTTGCCCCAAAATAAGTGAAATTTCTGGAATTTTGTCCTAAAATAAGGGAAATTTCTGGAATTTTGCCCCAAAATAAGTGGAATTTCTGAGTTTTGCCCCAAAATAAGAAGAATTTCTGTCTTTTTGCCCCAACATATAGGGAATTTCTGCCTTTTTGCCCCACAATTAGGGGAATTTCTGCAATTTTGCTCCAAAATACGGGGAATTTCTGCCTTTTTGCCCGAAAATAAGAAGAATGCATACCTTTTTGCCATCAAAAAAGGAAATTTCTTCATTTTTGCTCCAAAATAAAGGGAATTTTTTTTTGCCTCCAAATAATAGAAATTTCTGTCTTTTTCCCCCCAAAACAAAGGGAATTTCTGTCTTTTTTGCCCTAAAATAAGGAAAAATTCTGACTTATTACCCTGAAGTAAGTGAAATTTCTGCAATTTTGCCCTAAAATAAGGGAAATTTTTGCGTTTTTGTTTCCAAAATCAGGGGTATTTCAGCCATTTTACCTCCAATTAGGGGAATTTCTGCATATTTACCCCCTATTAAGGGGAATTTCAGCATTTTTACCTCAAAATAAGGGGAATTTATGCATTTTTGCCACAAAATATTAGGAATTTCTGCCTTTTTGGCCCAAAATAAGAAAATTTCTGCTTTTTTTCCCTGAAATAAGTGAAATTTCTGCAATTTTGCCCCACAATAAGTGAAATTTCTGCAATTTTGCCCCAAAATAAGGGAAATTTCTGGAATTTTGCCCCAAAAATGGAATTTCTGAGTTTTGCCCCAAAAAAGGAGAATTTCTGTCTTTTTGCCCCAACATATAGAGAATTTCTGCCTTTTTGCCCTACAATTAGGCAAATTTCTGCAATTTTGCTCCAAAATACGGAGAATTTCTGCCTTTTTGCCCGAAAATAAGAAGAATGCATACCTTTTTGACATAAAAAAAGGAAATTTCTTCATTTTTGCACCAAAATAAGGGGAATTTCTGCTTTTTTGCCTCTAAATAAGTGGAATATCTGTCTTTTTCCCCTAAAACAAATGGAATTTCTGTCTTTTTTGCCTCAAAATAATGAAAAATTCTGACTTATTACCCTGAAGTAAGCGAGATTTCTGCAATTTTGCCCTAAAATAAGAAAAATTTCTGCCTTTTTGCCCCCTATTAATGGGAATTTAAGCCTTTTTAACTCAAAATAAGGGGAATTTCTGCATTTTTGACACAAAATATTAGAAATTTCTGCCTTTTTACCCCAAAAAAAGAAAATTGCTGCTTTTTTTCCCTGAAATAAGTGAAATTTCTGCAATTATGCCCCAAAATAAGTGAAATTTCTGCAATTTTGTCCCAAAATAAGGGAAATTTCTGGAATTTTGCCCAAAAATAATGAAATTTCTGAGTTTTGCCCCAAAATAAGGAGAATTTCTGTCTTCTTGCCCCAGCCTATAGAGAATTTCTGCCTTTTTGCCCCACAATTAGGCAAATTTCTGCAATTTTGCTCCAAAATACCGTGAATTTTTGCCTTTTTGCCCGAAAATAATAAGAATGCATACCTTTTTGCCATAAAAAAGGGAAATTTCTTCATTTTTGCTTCAAAATAAGGGGAATTTCTTCTTTTTTGCCTCTAAATAAGTGGAATTTCTGTCTTTTTCCCCCAAAACAAAGAAAATTCCTGTCTTTTTTGCCCCAAAATAAGAAAAATTTCTGACTTATTTCCCTGAACTAAGTGAAATTTCTGCAATTTTGCCTCAAAATAAGTAAAATTTCTGCACTTTTGTCCCAAAATAAGGGAAATTTCTGGAATTTTGCCGCAAAATAAGTGGAATTTCAGAGTTTTGCCCCAAAAAAAAGGAGAATTTCTGTCTTTTTGCCCCAACATATAGGGAATTTCTGCATTTTTGCCCCACAATTAGGGGAATTTCTTCAATTTTGCTTCAAAATACGGAAAATTTCTCTCTTTTTGCCCGAAAATAAGAAGAATGCATACCTTTTTGCCATAAAAAAAGGAAATTTCTTCATTTTTGCTCCAAAATAAGGGGAATTTCTGCTTTTATGCCTCTAAATAAGTGGAATTTCTGTCTTTTCCCCACAAAACAAAGATAATTTCTGTATTTTGCCCCAAAATAAGAAGAAATTCTGACTTATTACCCTGAAGTAAGTGAAATTTCTGCAATTTTGCCCCAAAATATGGGAAATTTCTGCAATTTTGCCCCAAAATAAGTGAAATTTCTGCTATTTTGCCCCAAAATAAGGGAAATTTCTGGAATTTTGCCCCAAAATAAGTGGAATTTCTGAGTTTTGCCCCAAAATAAGGAGAATTTCTGTATTTTTGCCCCAACATATAGAGATTTTCTGCATTTTTGTCCTACAATTAGGGGAATTTCGGCAATTTTGTTCCAAAATACAGGGAATTTCTGCTTTTTTGCCTGAAAACAAGAAGAATGCATGCCTTTTTGCCATAAAAAAGGGAATTTTCTTCATTTTTGCTCCAAAATAAGGGGAATTTCTGCTTTTTTGCCTCTAAATAAGTGGAATTTCTGTCTTTTTCCCCCAAAACAAAGGGAATTCCTGTCTTATTTGCCCCATAATATGGAAAAATTCGGACTTATTACCCTGAAGTATGTGAAATTTCTGGAATTTTGCCCCAAAATAAGGTAAATTTCTGCGTTTTTGTTTCCAAAATAAAGGGAATTTCAGCCATTTTACCTCAAATTAGGGAATTTTCTGCATATTTAGCCCCTATTAATAGGAATTTCAGCCGTTTTACCTCAAAATAAAGGGAATTTCTGCATTTTTGCAACAAAATATTAGGAATTTCTGCCCTTTGGCCCAAAATAAGAAAATTTCTGCTTTTTTTCTGAAATAAGTGAAATTTCTATAATTTTGCCCCAAAATAAGTGAAATTTCAGCAATTTTGCCCCCAAATAAGGGAAATTTCTGGAAATTTGCCCCAAAATAATGGAATTTCTTAGTTTTGCCCCAAAATAAGGAGAATTTCTGTCTTTTTGCCCCAACATATAGAGTATTTCTGCCTTTGCCCCACAAATAGAGGAATTTCTGCAATTTTGCTCCAAAATACGGGGAATTTCTGCCTTTTTGCCCGAAAATAAGAAGAATGCATACCTTTTTGCCATAAAAAAGGGAAATTTCTTCATTTTTGCTCCAAATTAAGGGGAATTTCTGCTTTTTTGCCTCTAAATAAGTGGAATTTCTGTCTTTTTCCCCCCAAACAAAAAAAATTCCTGTCTTTTTTGCCCCAAAATAAGGAAAATTTCTGACTCATTACCCTGAAAAAAGTGAAATTTCTGCAATTTTGCCCAAAAATAAGTGAAATTTCTGCAATTTTGCCCCAAAATAAGGAAAATTTCTAGAATTTTGCCCCAAAATAAGTGGAATTTCTGAGTTTTGCCCCAAAATAAGAAGAATTTCTGATTTTGCCCCAACATATAGGCAATTTCTGCCTTTTTGCCCCACAATTAGGGGAATTTCTGAAATTTTGCTCCAAAATACGGAGAATTTCTGCCTTTTTGCCCGAAAATAAGAAGAATGCATAACTTATTGTCATAAAAAAGAGAAATTTCTTCATTTTTGCTCCAAAATAAGGGGAATTTCTGCTTTTTTGCCTCTAAATAAGTGGAATTTCTGTCTTTTTCCCCCAAAACAAATGGAATTTCTGTCTTTTTTGCCCCAAAATAAGGAAAAATTCTGACTTATTACCCTGAAGTAAGTGAAATTTCTGCAATTTTGCCCTAAAATAAGGGAAATTTCTGCCTTTTTGCCCCCTAATAAGGTGAATTTCAGCCTTTTTACCTCAAAATAAGGAGAATTTCTGCATTTTTGCAAAAAATATTAGGAATTTCTGCCTTTTTGCCCCAAAATAAGGAACATTACTGCCTTTTTTCTCTGAAATAAGTGAAATTTCTGCAATTATGCCCCAAAATATGTGAAATTTCTGCAATTTTGCCCCAAAATAAGTGAAATTTCTGCAATTTTGCCCCAAAATAAGGGAAATTTCTGGAATTTACCCCAAAATAAGTGGAATTTCTGAGTTTTGCCCCAAAATAAGGAGAATTTTTGTCTTTTTGCCCTAACATATAGAGAATTTCTGCCTTTTTGCGCCACAATTAGGGGAATTTCTGCAATTTTGCTCCAAAATACGAGGAATTTCTGCCTTTTTTGCGCGAAAATATGAAGAATGCATAACTTTTTGCCATGAAAAATTGAAATTTCTTCATTTTTGCTCCAAAATAAGGGGAATTTCTGCTTTGTTGCCTCTAAATAAGTGGAATTTCTGTCTTTTTCCCCCAAAACAAAATGAATTCCTGTCTTTTTTGCCCCAAAATAAGGAAAAATTCAGACTTATTACCCTGAAGTAAGTGAAATTTCTGCAATTTTGCCCCAAAATAAGGGAAATTTCTGCCTTTTTGCCCCCAAATAAGGGGAATTTCAGCCTTTTTACACCAAAATAAGGGGAATATCTGCATTTTTACCACAAAATATTAGGAATTTCTGCATTTTTGCCCCAAAATAAGGAAAATTTCTGACTTATTACCCTGAAATAAGTGAAATTTCTGCAATTTTGCCCCAAATTATAGGAAATTTTTGCCTTTTTGCCCCAAAATAAGAGGAATTTCAGCCTTTTTACCTCAAAATAAGAGGAATTTCTGCATTTTTGCCACAAAATATTAGGAATTTCTGCCTTTTTGCCCCAAAATAAGAAAATTTCTGCCTTTTTTCCCTGAAATAAGTGAAATTTCTGCAATTTTGCCCCAAAATAAGTGAAATTTCTGCAATTTTGCCCCACAATAAGGGAAATTTCTGGAATTTTGCCCCAAAATAAGTGAAATTTCTGAGTTTTGCCCCAAAATAAGGAGAATTTCTGTTTTTTCCCCAACATATAGGCAATTTCTGCCTTTCTGCCACACAATTAGGGGAATTTCTGCAATTTTGCTCCAAAATACAGGGAATTTCTGCCTTTTTGCCCGAAAATAAGAAGAATGCATACCTTTTTGCCGTAAAAATGGGAAATTTCTTCATTTTTGCTCCAAAATAAGAGGAATTTCTGCTTTTTTGCCTCTAAATAAGTGGAATTTCTGTCTTTTTCTCCCAAAACAAAGAGAATTTCTGTCTTTTTTGCCCCAAAATAAGGAAAAATTCTGACTTATTACCCTGAAGTAAGTGAAATTTCTGAAATTTTGCCCCAAAATAAGAGAACATTCTGCCTTTTTGCCCCCAAATAAGGGGAATTTCAGCCTTTTTACCTCAAAATAAGGGGAATTTCTGCTTTTTGCCCCCAAATAAGGGGAATTTCAGCCTTTTTACCTCAAAATAAGGGGAATTTCTGCATTTTTGCCACAAAATATTAGAAATTTCTACATTTTTGCCCCAAAATAAGAAAAATTTCTGCTTTTTTTCCCTGAAATAAGTGAAATTTCTGCAATTTTGCCCCAAAATAAGTGAAATTTCTGCAATTTTGCCCCAAAATAAGGGAAATTTCTCGAATTTTGCCCCAAAATAAGTGGAATTTCTGAGTTTTGCCCCAAAATAAGGAGAATTTCTGTCTTTTTGCCCCAACATATAGGCAATTTCTGCCTCTTTGCCCCACAGTTAGGGGAATTTCTGGAATTTTGCTCCAAAATACAGGGAATTTCTGCATTTTTGCCCAAAAATAAAAAGAATGCATACCTTTTTGCCATAAAAAAGGGAAATTTCTTCATTTTTGCTCCAAATAAGGTGAATTTCTGCTTTTTTGCCTCTAAATAAGTGGAATTTCTGTCTTTTTCCCCCAAAACAAATGGAATTCCTGTATTTTTGCACCAAAAAAGGAAAAATTCTGACTTATTACCCTGAAGTAAGTGAAATTTCTGCAATTTTGCCCCAAAATAAGGGAAATTTCTGCCTTTTTGCCCCCAAATAAGGGGAATTTCAGCCTTTTTACCTCAAAATAAGGAGAATTTCTGCATTTTTGCCACAAAATATTATTAATTTCTGCATTTTTGCCCCAAAATAAAAAAATTTCTGATTTTTTTCCTTAAATAAGTGATATTTCTGCAATTTTGCCCCAAAATAAGTGAAATGTCTGCAATTTTGCCCCAAAATAAGGGAAATTTCTGGAATTTTGCCCCAAAATAAGTGGAAATTCTTAGTTTTGCCTCAAAATAAGGAGAATTTCTGACTTTTTGCCCCAACATATAGAGATTTTCTGCATTTTTGCTCCACAATTAGGGGAATTTCTGCAATTTTGCTCCAAAATACGGGGAATTTCTGCCTTTTTCCCCGAAAGTAAGAAGAATGCATAACTTTTTGCCATAAAAAGGGAAATTTCTTCATTTTTGCTCCAAAATAAGGGGAATTTCTGCTTTTTTGCCTCTAAATAAGTGGAATTTCTGTCTTTTTCTCCCAAAACAAAGTGAATTTCTGTCTTTTTTGCCCTAAAATAAGGAAAAATTCTGACTTATCACCCAGAAGTAAGTGAAATTTCTGCAATTTTGCCCCAAAATAAAGGAAATTTCTGCCTTTTTGCCCCCAAATAAGGGGAATTTCAGCCTTTTTACCTAAAAATAAGGGGAATATCTGCATTTTTACCACAAAATATTAGGAATTTCTGCATTTTTTGCCTTAAAATAAGGAAAATTTCTGCCTTTTTTCCCTGACATAATTGAAATTTCTGCCTTTTTGCCCCAAAATAAGGGATATTTCTGGAATTTTGCCCCAAAATATGTGTAATTTCTGAATTTTGCTCCAAAATAAGGAGAATTTCTGTCTTTTTGCCCTAACTAAAGGGAATTTCTGCCTTTTTGCCTCACAATTAGGGGACTTTCTAAAATTTTGCTCCAAAATACGGGGAATTTCTGCCTTTTTGCCCGAAAATAAGAAGAATGTATACCTTTTTGCCATAAAAAAGTTAAATTTCTTCATTTTTGCTTCAAAATAAGGGGAATTTCTGCTTTTTTGCCTCTAAATAAGTGGAATTTCTGTCTTTTCCCCCAAAACAAAGAAAAGTCCTGTCTTTTTTGCCGCAAAATAAGGAAAATTTCTGACTTATTACCCTGAAATATGTGAAATTTCTGTAATTTTGCCCCAAAATAAGTGAAATTTCTGCAATTTTGCCCCAAAATAAGGGAAATTTCTGAAATTTTGCCCCAAAATAAGTGGAATTTCTTAGTTTTGCCCCAAAATAAGGAGAATTTCTGTCTTTTTGCCCCAACATATAGGCAATTTCTGCCTTTTTGCCTCACAATTAGGGGAATTTTTGCAATTTTGCTCCAAAATACGGAGAATTTCTGCCTTTTTGCCCAAAAATAAGAAGAATGCATACCTTTTTGCCATAAAAAAGGGAAATTTCTTCATTTTTGCTCCAAAATAAGGGGAATTTCTGCTTTTTTGCCTATAAATAAGTGGAATTTCTGTCTTTTTTCCCCAAAACAAAGGGAATTACTGTTTTTTTTGCCGCAAAATAAGGAAAAATTCTGACTTATTTCCCTGAAGTAAGTAAAATTTCTGCAATTTTTCCCCAAAGTAAAAGAAATTTCTGACTTTTTGCCCCCAAATAAGGGGAATTTCAGCCTTTTTACCTAAAATAAGAGGAATTTCTGAATTTTTGCCACAAAATATTAGGAATTTCTGCATTTTTGCCCCAAAATAAAGAAAATTTCTGCCTTTTTTCTCTGAAATAAGTGAAATTTCTGAAATTTTGCCCCAAAATAAGTTAAAGTGCTGCAATTTTAGCCCAAAATAAGTGAAATTTCTGCAATTTTGCCTAAAAATAAGGGAAATTTCTGGAATTTTGCCCCAAAATAAGTGGAATTTCTGAGTTTTGCCCCAAAATAAGGAGAATTTCTGTCTTTTTGCCCCAACATATAGAGAAATTCTGCCTTTTTGCCCCACAATTAGGGGAATTTCTGCAATTTTGCTCCAAAATACGGGGAATTTCTGCCTTTTTGCCCGAAAATAAGAAGACTGCATAACTTTTTGCCATAAAAAAGGGAAATTTCTTCATTTTTGCTCCAAAATAAGGGGAATGTTTGCTTTTTTGCCTTTAAATAAGTGGAATTTCTGTCTTTTCCCCCCCAAAACATAGGGAATTCCTGTCTTTTTTGCCCCAAAATAAGCAAAATTTCTGACTTATTACCCTGAAATAAGTGAAATTTCTGCACTTTTGCCCCAAAATAAAGGAAATTTTTGCCTTTTTGCCCCCAAACAAGGGGAATTTCAGACTATTTACCTCAAAATAAGGGGAATTTCTGCATTTTTGCAACAAAATATTAGGAATTTCTGCCTTTTTGCCCCAAAATAAGAAAATTTCTGCTTTTTTTCCCTGAAATAAGTGAAATTTCTGCAATTTTGCCCCAAAATAAGTGAAATTTCAGCAATTTTGCCCCAAAATAAGGGAAATTTCTGGAATTTTGCCCCAAAATAAGTGGAATTTCTGCAATTTTGCCCCAAAATAAGGGAAATTTCTGGAATTTTGCCCCAAAATAAGTGGAATTTCTGAGTTTTGCCCCAAAATAAAGAGAATTTCTGTTTTTTTGCCCCAACATATAGGCTATTTGTGCCGTTTTGCCCCACAATTAGGGGAATTTCTGCAATTTTGCTCCAAAATACAGGGTATTTCTGCCTTTTTGCCCGAAAATAAGAAGAATGCATACCTTTTTGCCATAAAAATTGGAAATTTCTTCATTTTTGCTCCATAATAAAAGGAATTTCTGCTTTTTTGCCTCTAAATAAGTAGAATTTCTGTCTTTTTCCCCCAAAACAAAGGGAATTTCTGTCTTTTTTGCCCCAAAATAAGGTAAAATTCTGACTTATTACTCTGAAGTAAGTGAAGTTTCTGCAATTTTGCCCCAAAATAAGGGAAATTTTTGGAATTTTGCCCCAAAATAAGTGGAATTTCTGAGTTTTGCCCCAAAATAAAAAGAATTTCTGCCTTTTTGCCCCAACATATGGAGAATTTCTGTTTTTTTGCCCCACAATTAGGGGAATTTCTGCAATTTTGCGCCAAAATACGGGTAATTTCTGCCTTTTTGCCTAAAAATAAGAAGAATGCATAACTTTTTGCCATAAAAATGGGAAATTTCTTCATTTTTGCTCCAAAATAAAAGGAATTTCTGCTTTTTTGCCTCTAAATAAGTGGAATTTCTGTCTTTTTCCCCCAAAACAAAGAGAATTTTTGTCTCTTTTGCCCCAAAATAAAGAAAAATTCTGACTTATTACCTTGTAGTAAGTGAAATTTCTGCAATTTTGCCCCAAAATAAAGGAACTTTCTGCCTTTTTACCCCCAAATAAGGGGAATTTCAGCCTTTTTACCTCAAAATAAAGGGAATTTCTGCATTTTTGCCCCCAAATAAGGGGAATTTCAGCCTTTTTAGCTCAAAATAAAGGGAATTTCCGCATTTTTGCCACAAAATATTAGGAATTTCTGCATTTTTGCCCCAAAATAAGAAAATTTCTGCTTTTTTCCCTGAAATAAGTGAAATTTCTGCAATTTCTCCCCAAAATAAGTGAAATTTCTGTAATTTTGTCCTAAAATAAAGGAAATTTCTGGAATTTTGCCCCAAAATAAGTGGAATTTCTGAGTTTTGCCCCAAAATAAGATGAATTTCTGTCTTTTTGCCCCAACATATAGGGAATTTCTGCCTTTTTGCCCCACAATTAGGGGAATTTCTGCAATTTTGCTCCAAAATACGGGGAATTTCTGCCTTTTTGCCCAAAAATAAGAAGAATGCATACCTTTTTGCCATCAAAAAAGGAAATTTCTTCATTTTTGCTCCAAAATAAGGGGAATTTCTGTTTTTTTGCCTCTAAATAAGTGGAATTTCTGTCTTTTCCCCCCCAAAACAAAGGGAATTTCTGTCTTTTTTGACATAAAATAAGGAAAAATTCTGATTTATTACCCTGAAGTAAGTGAAATTTCTGCCATTTTGCCCCAAAATAAGGGAATTTTCTGATTTTTGTTTCCAAAATAAGGGGAATTTTAGCCATTTTACCTCAAATTAGGGGAATTTCTGCATATTTACCCCCTATTAAGGGGAATTTCAGCATTTTTACCTCAAAATAAGGGGAATTTCCGCATTTGTGCCACAAAATATCAGGAATTTCTGCCTTTTTGTCCCAAAATATGAAAATTTCTGCTTTTTTTCCCTGAAATAAGTGAAATTTCTGCAATTTTGCCCCAATATAAGTGAAATTTCTGTAATTTTGCCCCAAAATAAGGGAAATTTCTGGAATTTTGCCCCAAAAATGGAATTTCTGAGTTTTGCCCCAAAATAAGGAGTATTTCTGTCTTTTTGCCCCAACATATAGAGAATTTCTGCCTTTTTGCCCTACAATTAGGCAAATTTCTGCAATTTTGCTCCAAAATACGGAGAATTTCTGCCTTTTTGCCCGAAAATAAGAAGAATGCATACCTTTTTGCCATAAAAAAGGGAAATTTCTTCATTTTTGCTCCAAAATAAAAGGAATTTCTGCTTTTTTGCCACTAAATAAGTGGAATTTCTGTCTTTTTCCCCCAAAACAAAGGGAATTTCTGTCTTTTTTGCCCCAAAATAAGGAAAAATTCTGTCTTATTACCCTGAACTAAGTAAAATTTCTGCAATTTTGCCCCAAAATAAGGGAAATTTCTGACTTTTTGCCCCCAAATAAGGGGAATTTCAGCCTTTTTAACTAAAATAAGAGGAATTTCTAAATTTTTGCCACAAAATATTAGGAATTTCTGCATTTTTGCCACAAAATAAGGAAAATTTCTGCCTTTTTTCTCTGAAATAAGTGAAATTTCTGAAATTTTGCCCCAAAATAAGTGAAAGTTCTGCAATTTTAGCCCAAAATAAGTGAAATTTCTGCAATTTTGCCCCAAAATAAGGAAAATTTCTGGAATTTTGCCCCAAAATAAGTGGAATTTCTGAGTTTTGCCCCAAAATAAGGAGAATTTCTGTCTTTTTGCCCCAACATATAGGCAATTTCTGACTTTTTGCCCCACAATTATGGGAATTTCTGCAATTTTGCTCCAAAATACGGAGAATTTCTGCCTTTTTGCCCGAAAATAAGAAGAATGCATACCCTTTTGCCATAAAAAAGGGAAATTTCTTCATTTTTGCCCCAAAATAAGGGGAATTTCTGCTTTTTTGCCTAAATAAGTGGAATATCTGTCTTTTTCCCCTAGAACAAATGGAATTTCTGTGTTTTTTGCCTCAAAATAATGAAAAATTCTGACTTATTACCCTGAAGTAAGTGAAATTTCTGCAATTTTGCCCTAAAATAAGAAAAATTTCTGCATTTTTGCCCTCTATTAAGGAAAATTTCAGCCTTTTTACCTCAAAATAAGGGGAATTTCTGCATTTTTGACACAAAATATTAGGAATTTCTAACTTTTTGCCCCAAAATAAGAAAATTTCTGCTTTTTTCTCTGAAATAAGTGAAATTTCTGCAATTATTCCCCAAAATAAGTGAAATTTCTGCAATTTTGCCCCAAAATAAGGGAAATTGCTGGAATTTTGCCCCAAAATAATGGAATTTCTTTGTTTTGCCCCAAAATAAGAAGAATTTCTGTCTTTTTGCCCCAACATATAGAGAATTTCTGCGTTTTTGCCCCACAATTAGGCAAATTTCGGCAATTTTGCTTTAAAATACCGTGAATTTTTGCCTTTTTGCCCGAAAATAAGAAGAATGCATACCTTTTTGCCATAAAAAAGGGAAATTTCTTCATTTTTGCTCCAAAATAAAAGGAATTTCTGCTTTTTTGCCACGAAATAAGTGGAATTTCCGTCTTTTTCCCCCAAAACAAAGAAAATTCCTGTCTTTTTTGCCCCAAAATAAGGAAAATTTCTGACTTAGTAACCTGAAATACGTGAAATTTCTGCAATTTTGCCCCAAAATAAGTGAAATTTCTGCAATTTTGCCCCAAAATAAGGAAAATTTCTGGAATTTTGCCCCAAAATAAGTGGAATTTATGAGTTTTGCCCCAAAAAAAGGAGAATTTCTGTCTTTTTGCCCCAACATATAGGCAATTTCTGCCTTTTTCCTCCACAATTATGGGAATTTGTGCAATTTTGCTCTAAAATAGGGAGAATTTCTGCCGTTTTGCCCCAAAATAAGAAGAATGCATACCTTTTTGCCATAAAAAAGGGAAATTTTTTCATTTTTGCTCCAAAATAAGTTGAATTTCTACTTTTTTGCCTCTAAATAAGTGGAATATCTGTCTTTTTCCCCTAAAACAAATGGAATTTCTGTCTTTTTTGCCTTAAAATAATGAAAAATTCTGACTTATTACCTTGAAGTAAGAGAAATTTCTGCAATTTTGCCCTATAATAAGAAAAAATTCTGCCTTTTTGCCCCCTATTAAGGGGAATTTCAGACTTTTTACCTCAAAATAAGGGGAATTTCTGCATTTTTGACACAAAATATTAGGAATTTCTGCCATTTTGCCCCAAAATAAGAAAATTTCTGCTTTTTTTCCCTGAAAAAAGTAAAATTTCTGCAATTATGCCCCAAAATAAGTGAAATTTCTGCAATTTTGCCCCCAAATAAGGAAACTTTCTGCTTTTTTGCCCCCAAATAAGGGGAATTTCAGCCTTTTTACCTCAAAATAAGGGGAATTTTTGCATTTTTGCCACAAAATATTAGGAATTTTTGCCTTTTTGCCCCAAAATAAGGAAAATTACTGCCTTTTTACTCTGAAATAAGTGAAATTTCTGCAATTATGCCCCAAAATATGTGAAATTTCTTCAATTTTGCCCCAAAATAAGTGAAATTTCTGCAATTTTGCTCCAAAATAAGGGAAATTTCTGGAATTTTGCCCCAAAATAAGTGGAATTTCTGAGTTTTGCCCCAAAATAAGGAGAATTTCTGTCTTTTTGCCCCAACATATAGAGAATTTCTGCCTTTTTGCCCCACAATTAGGGGAATTTCTGCAATTTTGCTCCAAAATACGAGGAATTTCTGCCTTTTTTGCGCGAAAATAAGAAGAATGCATAACTTTTTGCCATAAAAAAGTGAAATTTCTTCATTTTTGCTCCAAAATAAGGGGAATTTCTGCTTTTTTGCCTCTAAATAAGTGAAATTTCTGTCTTTTTCCCCCAAAACAAAAGGAATTCCTGTCTTTTTTGCCCCAAAATAAGGAAAATTTCTGACTTATTACCCTTAAATACGTGAAATTTCTGTAATTTTGCCCCAAAATACGTGAAATTTCTGCAATTTTGCCCAAAAATAAGGGAAATTTCTGAAATTTTGCCCCAAAATAAGTGGAATTTCTGAGTTTTGCCCCAAAATAAGGAGAATTTCTGTCTTTTTGCCCCAACATATAGGCAATTTCTGCCTTTTTGCCTCACAATTAGGGGAATTTTTGCAATTTTGCTCCAAAATACGGAGAATTTCTGCATTTTTGCCCAAAAATAAGAAGAATGCATACCTTTTTGCCATAAAAAAGGGAAATTTCTTCATTTTTGCTCCAAAATAAGGGGAATTTCTGCTTTTTTGCCTATAAATAAGTGGAATTTCTGTCTTTTTTCCCCTAAAACAAAGGGAATTACTGTTTTTTTTGCCACAAAATAAGGAAAAATTCTGACTTATTTCTCTGAAGTAAGTAA
Organism: Micromys minutus; assembly: GCF_963924665.1. NCBI lineage: Eukaryota > Metazoa > Chordata > Mammalia > Rodentia > Muridae > Micromys > Micromys minutus. The sequence goes on from NW_027667771.1 coordinate 526,365, forward strand.
AATTTCTGCAATTTTTCCCCAAAATAAAAGAAATTTCTGACTTTTTGCCCCCAAATAAGGGGAATTTCAGCCTTTTTACCTAAAATAAGAGGAATTTCTGCCACAAAATATTAGGAATTTCTGCATTTTTGTCCCAAAATAAAGAAAATTTCTGCAGTTTTTTTCTGAAATAAGTGAAATTTCTGAAATTTTGCCCCAAAATAAGTTAAAGTTCTGCAATTTTAGCCCAAAATAAGTGAAATTTCTGCAATTTTGCCTCAAAATAAGGGAAATTTCTGGAATTTTGCCCCAAAATAAGTGGAATTTCTGAGTTTTGCCCCAAAATAAGGAGAATTTCTGTCTTTTTGCCCCAACATATAGAGAATTTCTGCCTTTTTGCCCCACAATTAGGGGAATTTCTGCAATTTTGCTCCAAAATACGGGGAATTTCTGCCTTTTTGCCTGAAAATAAGAAGAATGCATAACTTTTTGCCATAAAAAAGGGAAATTTCTTCATTTTTGCTCCAAAATAAGGGGAATGTTTGCTTTTTTGCCTTTAAATAAATGGAATTTCTGTCTTTTTCCCCCAAAACATAGGTAATTCCTGTCTTTTTTGCCCCAAAATAAGCAAAATTTCTGACTTATTACCCTGAAATAAGTGAAAATTCTGCACTTTTGCCGCAAAATAAAGGAAATTTTTGCCTTTTTGCCCCCAAATAAGGGGAATTTCAGCCTTTTTACCTCAAAATAAGGGGAATTTCTGCATTTTTGCCACAAAATATTAGGAATTTCTGCCTTTTTGCCCCAAAATAAGAAAATTTCTGCTTTTTTTCCCTGAAATAAGTGAAATTTCTGCAATTTTGCCCCAAAATAAGTGAAATTTCAGCAATTTTGCCCCAAAATAAGGGAAATTTCTGGAATTTTGCCCCAAAATAAGTGGAATTTCTGCAATTTTGCCCCAAAATAAGGGAAATTTCTGGAATTTTGCCCTAAAATAAGTGGAATTTCTGAGTTTTTCCCCAAAATAAAGAGAATTTCTGTTTTTTTGCCCAAACATATAGGCAATTTGTGCCTTTTTGCCCCACAATTAGGGGAATTTCTGCAATTTTGCTCCAAAATAAAGGGTATTTCTGCCTTTTTGCCTGAAAATAAGAAGAATGCATACCTTTTTGCCATAAAAATGGGAAATTTCTTCATTTTTGCTCCATAATAAAAGGAATTTCTGCTTTTTTGCCTCTAAATAAGTGGAATTTCTGTCTTTTTCCCCCAAAACAAAAGGGAATTTCTGTCTTTTTTGCCCCAAAATAAGGAAAAATTCTGACTTATTACCTTGAAGTAAGTGAAATTTCTGCAATTTTGCCCCAAAATAAGGGAACTTTCTGCTTTTTGCCCCCAAATAAGGGGAATTTCAGCCTTTTTACCTCAAAATAAAGGGAATTTCTGCATTTTTGCCCCCAAATAAGGGGAATTTCATCCTTTTTACCTCAAAATAAGGGGAATTTCCGCATTTTTGCCACAAAATATTAGGAATTTCTGCATTTTTGCCCTAAAATAAGAAAATTTCTGCTTTTTTTCCCTAAAATATGTGAAATTTCTGCAATTTTGCCCCAAAATAAGTGAAATTTCTGCAATTTTGTAATAAAATAGAGGAAATTTCTGGAATTTTGCCCCAAAATAAGTGGAATTTCTGAGTTTTGCCCCAAGATAAGATGAATTTCTGTCTTTTTGCAGCAACATATAGGGAATTTCTGCCTTTTTGCCCCACAATTAGGGGAATTTCTGATTTTTTGCTCCAAAACACGGGGAATTTCTGCCTTTTTGCCCGAAAATAAGAAGAATGCATACCTTTTTGCCATCAAAAAAGGTAATTTCTTCATTTTTGTTCCAAAATAAGGGGAATTTCTGTTTTTTTGCCTCTAAATAAGTGGAATTTCTGTCTTTTTCCCCCCAAAACAAAGGGAATTTCTGTCTTTCTTGACATAAAATAAGAAAAAATTCTGACTTACTATTCTGAAGTAAGTGAAATTTCTGCAATTTTGCCCCAAAATAAGGGAATTTTCTGCGTTTTTGTTTCCAAAATGAGTGGAATTTTAGCCATTTTACCTCCAATTAGGGGAATTTCTGCATATTTACCCCCTATTAAGGGGAATTTCAGCATTTTTAACCTCAAAATAAGGGGAATTTATGCATTTTTGCCACAAAATATTAAAAATTTCTGCCTTTTTGGCCCAAAATAAGAAAATTTCTGCTTTTTTTCCCTGAAATAAGTGAAATTTCTGCAATTTTGCCCCAAAATAAGTGGAATTTCTGAGTTTTGCCCCAAAATAAGGAGAATTTCTGTTTTTTTCTCAACATATAGAGAATTTCTGCCTTTTTGCCCCACAATTAGGGGAATTTCTGCAACTTAGCTCCAAAATACGGGGAATTTCTGCCTTTTTCCCCCAAAACAAAGGGAATTTCTGTCTTTTTTGCTCCAAAAAAAGGAAAAATTCTGACTTATTACTCTGAAGTAAGTGAAGTTTCTGCAATTTTGCCCCAAAATAAGGGAAATTTCTGCCTTTTTGCCCCTAAATAAGGGGAATTTCAGCCTTTTTACCTCAAAATAAGGAGAATTTCTGCATTTTTGCCACAAAATATTATTAATTTCTGCATTTTTGCCCCAAAATAAAAAAATTTCTGCTTTTTTTCCCTGAAATAAGTGAAATTTCTGCCTTTTTGCCCCAATATAAGTGAAATTTCTGCAATTTTGCCCCAAATTAAGGGAAATTTCTGCAATTTTGCCACAAAATAAGTGGAATTTCTGAGTTTTGCCCCAAAATAAGATGAATTTCTGTCTTTTTGCCCCAACATATAGGGAATTTCTGCCTTTTTGCCCCACAATTAGGGGAATTTCTGCAATTTTGCTCCAAAATACGGTGAATTTCTGCCTTTTTGCCCAAAATAAGAAGAATGCATACCTTTTTGCCATAAAAAATTGAAATTTCTTCATTTTTGCTCCAAAATAAAGGGAATTTCTGATTTTTTGCCTCTAAATAAGTGGAATTTCTGTCTTTTTCCCCCAAAACAAAGAAAATTCCTGTCTTTTTTGCCCCAAAATAAGGAAAATTTCTGACTTATTACCCTGAAATAAGTGAAATTTCTCCAATTTTGCCCCAAAATAAGTGAAATTTCTGCAATTTTTCCCCAAAATAAAGGAAATTTCTGGAATGTTGCCCCAAAATAAGTGGAATTTCTGAGTTTTGCCGCAAAATAAGGAGAATTTCTGTCTTTTTAACCCAACATATAGGCAATTTCTGCCTTTTTGCCCCACAATTAGAGGAATTTCTGCAATTTTTCTCCAAAATACGGAGAATTTCTGCCTTTTTGCACGAAAATAAGAAGAATGCATACTTTTTTGCCATAAAAAAGGGAAATTTCTTCATTTTTGCTCCAAAATAAGGGGAATTTCTGCTTTTTTGCCTCTAAATAAGTGGAATTTCTGTCTTTTTCCCCCAATACAAAGGGAATTTTTTTGTTTTTGCACCAAAATAAGGAAAAATTCTGACTTATTACCCTGAAGTAAGTGAAATTTCTGCAATTTTGCCAAAAAATAAGGGAAATTTCTGAATTTTTGCCTCCAAATAAGGGGAATTTCAGCCTTTTTACCTCAAAATATGGTGAATTTCTGCATTTTTGCCCCCAAATAAGGGTAATTTCAGCCTTTATATCTCAAAATAAGGAGAATTTCTGCATTATTGCCAAAAAACATTAGGAATTTCTGCCTTTTTGCCCCAAAATAAAAAAATTTCTCATTTTTTTCCCTGAAAAAAGTGAAATTTCCGCAATTTTGCCCCAAAATATGTTATATTTCTGCAATTTTGTCACAAAATAAGGGAAATTTCTGGAATTTTGCCCCCAAATAAGTGGAATTTCTGAGTATTTCCCCAAAATAAGAAGAATTTCTGTCTTTTTGCCCCAACATATAGAGAATTTCTGCCTTTTTGCCACACAATTTGTAAATTTCTGCAATTTTTCTCCAAAACACGGGGAATTTCTGCCTTTTTGTCCGAAAATAAGAAGAATGCATACATTTTTGCCATAAAAAAGAAATTTCTTCATTTTTGCTCTAAAATAAGGGGAATTTCTGCTTTTTTTGCCTTTAAATAAGTGGAATTTCTGTCTTTATCCCCCAAAACAAAGGGAATTCCCGTCTTTTTTTCCCCAAAATAAAGAAAATTTCTGACTTATTACCCTTAAATAAGTGAAATTTCTGCAATTTTGCCACAAAATATTAGGAATTTCTGCCTTTTTGCCCCAAAATAAGAAAATTTCTCTTTTTTTCCCTGAAATAAGTGAAATTTCTGCAATTTTGCCCCAAAATAAGTGAAATGTCTGCAATTTTGCCCCAAAATAAGGGAAATTTCTGGAATTTTGTCCCAAAATAAGTGGAATTTCTGAGTTTCGCCCCAAAATAAGGAGAATTTCTGTTTTTTTGCCCCAAGATATAGGCAATTTCTGCCTTTTTGCCCCACAATTAGGGGAATTTCTGCAATTTTGCTCCAAAATACGGGGAATTTCTGCCTTTTTGCTTGAAAATAAGAAGAATGCATACCTTTTTGCCATAAAAAAAGAAAATTTCTTCATTTTTGCTCCAAAAAGGGGAATTTCTGCTTTTTTGCCTCTAAATAAGTGGAATTTCTTTCTTTTTCCCTCAAAACAAAGGATATTTCTGTCTTTTTTGCCCCAAAATAAGGAAAAATTCTGACTTATTACCCTGAAGTAAGTGATATTTCTGCAATTTTGCCCCAAAATAAGGGAAATTTCTGCCTTTTGCCCCCAAATAAGGGGAATTTCAGCCTTTTACCTCGAAATAAGGGGAATTTCTGCATTTTTGCCACAAAATATTAGGAATTTCTGCCTTTTTGCCCCAAAATAAGGAAAATTTCTGCCTTTTTTCTCTGAAATAAGTGAAATTTCTGCAATTTTGTTACAAATTATGTAAAATTTCTGCATATTTGCCCAAAAATAAGTGAAATTTCTGCAATTTTGCCCCAAAAAAAGGAAAATTTCTGTAATTTTGCCTCAAAATAAGTGGAATTTCTGAGTTTTGCCCCAAAATAAAGAGAATTTCGGTCTTTTTGCCCCAACATATTGAGATTTTCTGCATTTTTGCCCCACAATTAGGGGAGTTTCTGCAATTTTGCTCAAAAATACGGGGAATTTCTGCTTTTTTGCCCGATAATAAGAAGAATGCATACCTTTTTGCCATAAAAAAGGGAAATTTCTTCATTTTTGCTTTAAAATAAGGGGAATTTCTGCTTTTTTGCCTCTGAATAAGTGGAATTTCTGTCTTTTTCCCCCAAGGCAAAGGGAATTCCTGTCTTTTTTGTCCCAAAATAAAGAAAATTTCTGACTTATAACCCTTAAATAAGTAAAATTTCTGCAATTTTGCCCCAAAATAAAGGAAATTTTTGCCTTATTGCCCCCAAATAAGGGGAATTTCAGCCTTTTTACTTCAAAATAAAGGGAATTTCTGCATTTATGCCACAAAATATTAGGAATTTCTGCCTTTTTGCCCCAAAATAAGAAAATTTCTGCTTTTTTTTCATTAAATAAGTGAAATTTCTGCAATTTTGCCCCAAAATAAGTGAAATGTCTGCAATTTTGCCCCAAAATAAGGGAAATTTCTGGAATTTTGCCCCAAAATAAGTGGAATTTCTGAGTTTTGCCCCAAAATAAGGAGAATTTCTGTCTTTTTGCCCCAACATATAGGCAATTTCTGCCTTTTGGCTCCACAATTAGGGGAATTTCTTCAATTTTGCTCCAAAAAACGGGGAATTTCTGCCTTTTGCCCGAAAATAAGAAGAATGCATACCTTTTGCCATAAAAAAGGGAAATTTCTTAGTTTTTGCTCCAAAAAGGGGAATTTCTGCTTTTTTGCCTCTAAATAAGTGAAATTTCTGTTTTTTTTCCCCAAAACAAAGGGAATTTCTGTCTTTTTGCCCCAAAATAAGGAAAAATTCTGACTTATTACCCTGAAGTAAGTGAAATTTCTGCAAATTTGCCCCAAAATAAGGGAAATTTCTGCCTTTTTGCCCCCAAATAAGGGGAATTTCAGCCTTTTTACCTCGAAATAAGGGGAATTTCTGCATTTTTGCCACAAAATATTAGGAATTTCTGCCTTTTTGCCCCAAAATAAAGAAAATTTCTGCCTTTTTTCCCTAAAGTATGTGAAATTTCGGCAATTTTGCCACAAAATAAGTAAAATTTCTTCATATTTGCCCCAAAATAAGTGAAATTTCTGCAATTTTGCCCCGAAATAAGGAAAATTTCTGGAATTTTGCCCCAAAATAAGTGGAATTTCTTAGTTTTGCCCCAAAATAAGGAGAATTTCTGTCTTTTTGCCCCAACATATAGAGATTTTCTGCATTTTTGCCCCACAATTAGGGGAAATTCTGCAATTTTGCTGCAAAATACGGGGAATTTCTGCCTTTTTCCCCGAAAATAAGAAGAATGCATAACTTTTTGCCATAAAAAATGGAAATTTCTTCATTTTTGCTCCAAAATAAGGGGAATTTCTGCTTTTTGGCCTTTAAATAAGTGGAATTTCTGTCTTTTTCCCCCAAGACAAAGGGAATTTCTGTCTTTTTTGCCTCAAAATAAGGAAAAATTCTGACTTATTACCCTGAAGTAAGTGAAATTTCTGCAATTTTTCCACAAAATTAGGGAAATTTCTGCTTTTTGGCTCCAAATAAGGGGAATTTCAGCCTTTTTACCTTAAAACAAGGAGAATTTCTGCATTTTTGTCACAAAAAATTAGGAATTTCTGCCTTTTTGCCCCATATAAGGAAAATTTCTGTCTTTTTTCTCTGAAATAAGTGAAATTTCTGCAATTTTGCCCCAAAATAAGTGAAATTTCTGCAATTTTGCCCAAAAATAAGTGAAATTTCTGCAATTTTGCCCCAAATGAAGGGAAATTTCTGGAATTTTGCCCCAAAATAAGTGGAATTTCTGAGTTTTGACACAAAATAAGGAGAATTTCTGTCTTTTTGCCCCAATATATAGAGAATTTCTGCATTTTTGTCCCACAATTAAGGGAATTTCTGCAATTTTGCTCCAAAATACAGGGAATTTCTGCCTTTTTGCCCGAAAATAAGAAGAATGCATAACTTTTTGCCATAAAAAAGGGAAATTTCTTCATTTTTGCTCCAAAATCAGGGGAATTTCTGCTTTTTTGCCTCTAAATAAGTGGAATTTCTGTCTTTTTCCCCCAAAACAAAGGGAATTCCTGTCTTTTTTGCCCCAAAATAAGGAAAATTTCTGACTTATTACCCTGAAGTAAGTGAAATTTCTGCAATTTTGCCCCAAAATAAAGGAAATTTTTGCCTTTTGCCCTCAAATAAAGGAAATTTCAGCCTTTTTACCTCAAAATAAGGGGAATTTCTGCATTTTTGCCACAAAATATTAGGAATTTCTGCCTTTTTGCCCCAAAATAAGAAAATTTCTGCTTTTTTTACTCTGAAATAAGTGAAATTTTGCAATTTTGCCCCAAAATAAGTGAAATTTCTGCAATTTTGCTCCAAAATAAGGGAAATTTCTGGAATTTTGCCCCAAAATAAGTGGAATTTCTGAGTTTTGCCCCAAAATAAGGAGAATTTCTGTTTTTTTGCCCCAACATATAGGCAATTTCTGCCTTTTTGCCCCACAATTAGGGTAATTTCTGCAATTTTGCTCCAAAATACGTGGAATTTCTCCCTTTTTGCACGAAAATAAGAAGAATGCATACCTTTTTGCCATAAAAAAGGGAAATTTCTTCATTTTTGCTCCAAATTAAGGGGAATTTCTGCTTTTTTGCCTCTAAATAAGTGGAATTTTTGTCTTTTTCCCCCAAAACAAAGGGAATTTCTGTCTTTTTTGCCCCAAAATAAGGAAAAATTCTGACTTATTAACCTGAAGTAAGTAAAATTTCTGCAATTTTGCACCAAAATAAGGGAAATTTCTGTAATTTTGCCCCAAAATAAGTGGAATTTTTGTGTTTTTCCCCAAAATAAAGAGAATTTCTGTATTTTTGCCCAAACATATAGAGAATTTCTGTTTTTTTGCCACACAATTAGGGAAATTTCTGTAATTTTGCTCCAAAATACGGGTAATTTCTGCCTTTTTGCCCGAAAATAAGAAGAATGAATAACTTTTTGACAAAAAATGGGAAATTTCTTCATTTTTGCTCCAAAATAAAAGGAATTTCTGCTTTTTTGCCTCTAAATAAGTGGAATTTCTGTCTATTTCCCCCAAAATAAAGAGAATATCTGTCTTTTTTGGCCCAAAATAAGGAAAAAATCTGACTTATTACCCTGAAGTAAGTGAAATTTCTGGAATTTTGCCCCAAAATAAGGGAAATTTCTGCCTTTTTGCCCCCAAATAAGAGGAATTTCAGCCTTTTTACCTCAAAGTAAGGGGAATTTCTGCATTTTTGCTCCCAAATAAGGGGAATTTCAGCCTTTTTACCTCAAAATAAGGGGAATTTCCGCATTTTTGCCACAAAATATTAGGAATTTCTTCCTTTTTGCCCCAAAATAAGAAAATTTCTGCTTTTTTTCCATGAAATAATTGAAATTTCTGCAATTTTGCCCCAAAATAAGTGAAATTTCTGCAATTTTGTCCTAAAATAAGGGAAATTTCTGGAATTTTGCTTCAAAATAAGAGGAATTTCTGAGTTTTGCTTCAAAATAAGGAGAATTTCTGTCTTTTTGCCCCAACATATAGGAAATTTCTGCCTTTTTGCCCCACAATTAGGGGAATTTCAGCAATTTTGCTCCAAAAGACGGGGAATTTCTGCCTTTTTGCCCGAAAATAAGAAGAATGCATACCTTTTTGCCATCAAAAATGTAATTTCTTCTATTTTGCTTCAAAATAAAGGGAATTTCTATTTTTTTGCCTCTAAATAAGTGGAATTTCTGTCTTTTTCCCTCAAAACAAAGGGAATTTCTGTGTTTTTTGCCCTAAAATAAGGAAAAATTCTGACTTATTACCCTGTAGTAAGTGAAATTTCTTCAATTTTGCCCCAAAATAAGGGAAATTTCTGCCTTTTTGCCCCCAAATAAGGGGAATTTCAGTCTTTTTACCTTAAAATAAAAGGAATTTCTGCATTTTTGCCACAAAATATTAGGAATTTCTGCCTTTTTGCCCCAAATTAAGAAAATTTCTACTTTTTTTTCCTGAAATAAGTGAAATTTCTGCAATTTTGCCCCAAAATAAGTGAAATGTCTGCAATTTTGCCCCAAAATAAGGGAAATTTCTGGAATTTTGCCCCAAAATAAGTGGAATTTCTGAGTTTTGCCCCAAAATAAGGAGAATTTCTGTTTTTTTGCCCTAAGATATAGGCAATTTCTTCCTTTTTGCCCCACAATTAGGGGAATTTCTGCAATTTTGCTCCAAAATACGGGGAATTTCTGCCTTTTTGCTTGAAAATAAGAAGAATGCATACCTTTTTGCCATGAAAAAAGAAAATTGCTTCATTTTTGCTCCAAAAAGGGGAATTTCTGCTTTTTTGCCTCTAAATAAGTGGAATTTCTGTTTTTTTCCCCAAAACAAAGGGAATTTCTGTCTTTTTGCCCCAAAATAAGGAAAAATTCTGACTTATTACCCTGAAGTAAGTGAAATTTCTGCAAATTTGCCCCAAAATAAGGGAAATTTCTGCCTTTTTGCCCACAAATAAGGGGAATTTCAGCCTTTTTACCTCGAAATAAGAAGAATTTCTGCATTTTTGCCACAAAATATTAGGAATTTCTGCCTTTTTTCCCCAAAATAAAGAAAATTTCTGCCTTTTTTCCCTAAAGTATGTGAAATTTCTGCAATTTTGCCACAAAATAAGTAAAATTTCTTCATATTTGCCCCAAAATAAGTGAAATTTCTCCAATTTTGCCCCAAAATAAGGAAAATTTCTGGAATTTTGCCCCAAAATAAGTGGAATTTCTTAGTTTTGCCCCAAAATAAGGAGAATTTCTTTCTTTTTGCCCCAACATATAGAGATTTTCTGCATTTTTGCCCCACAATTAGGAGAAATTCTGAAATTTTGCTCCAAAATACGGGGAATTTCTGCCTTTGTCCCCGATAATAAGAAGAATGCATAACTTTTTGCCATAAAAAATGGAAATTTCTTCATTTTTGCTCCAAAATAAGGGGAATTTCTGCTTTTTGGCCTTTAAATAAGTGGAATTTCTGTCTTTTTCCCCCAAGACAAAGGGAATTTCTGTCTTTTTTGCCTCAAAATAAGGAAAAATTCTGACTTATTACCCTGAAGTAAGTGAAATTTCTGCAATTTTTCCCCAAAATTAGGAAAATTTCTGCCTTTTTGCCTCCAAATAAGGGGAATTTCAGCCTTTTTACCACAAAACAAGGAGAATTTCTACATTTTTGTCACAAAAGATTAGGAATTTCTGCCTTTTTGCCCCATATAAGGAAAATTTCTGTCTTTTTTCTCTGAAATAAGTGAAATTTCTGCAATTTTGCCCCAAAATAAGTGAAATTTCTGCAATTTTGCCCAAAAATAAGTGAAATTTCTGCAATTTTGCCCCAAATTAAGGGAAATTTCTGGAATTTTGCCCCAAAATAAGTGGAATTTCTGAGTTTTGACACAAAATAAGGAGTATTTCTGTCTTTTTGCCCCAATATATAGAGAATTTCTGCATTTTTGTCCTACAATTAAGGGAATTTGTGCAATTTTGCTCCAAAATACAGGGAATTTCTGCCTTTTTGCCCGAAAATAAGAAGAATGCATAACTTTTTGCCATAAAAAAGGGAAATTTCTTCATTTTTGCTCCAAAATCAGTGGAATTTCTGCTTTTTTGCCTCTAAATAAGTGGAATTTCTGTCTTTTTCCCCCAAAACAAAGGGAATTCCTGTCTTTTTTGCCCCAAAATAAGGAAAATTTCTGACTTATTACCCTGAAATAAGTGAAATTTCTGCAATTTTGCCCCAAAATAAAGGAAATTTTTGCCTTTTGCCTTCAAATAAAGGGAATTTCAGCCTTTTTACCTCAAAATAAGGGGAATTTCTGCATTTTTGCCACAAAATATTAGGAATTTCTGCCTTTTTGGCCCAAAATAAGAAAATTTCTGCTTTTTTACTCTGAAATAAGTGAAATTTTGCAACTTTGCCCCAAAATAAGTGAAATTTCTGCAATTTTGCCCCAAAATAAGGGAAATTTCTCAAATTTTGCCCCAAAATAAGTGGAATTTCTGAGTTTTGCCCCAAAATAAGGAGAATTTCTGTTTTTTTGCCCCAACATATAGGCAATTTCTGCCTTTTTGCCCCACAATTAGGGTAATTTCTGCAATTTTGCTCCAAAATCCGTGGAATTTCTCCCTTTTTGCACGAAAATAAGAAGAATGCATACCTTTTTGCCATAAAAAAGGGAAATTTCTTCATTTTTGCTCCAAATTAATGTTAATTTCTGCATTTTTGCCCCCAAATAAGGGGAATTTCAGCCTTTTTACCTCAAAATAAGGGGAATTTCCGCATTTTTGCCACAAAATATTAGGAATTTCTTCCTTTTTGCCCCAAAATAAGAAAATTTCTGCTTTTTTTCCATGAAATAATTGAAATTTCTGCAATTTTGCCCCAAAATAAGTGAAATTTCTGCAATTTTGTCCTAAAATAAGGGAAATTTCTGGAATTTTGCTTCAAAATAAGAGGAATTTCTGAGTTTTGCTTCAAAATAAGGAGAATTTCTGTCTTTTTGCCCCAACATATAGGAAATTTCTGCCTTTTTGCCCCACAATTAGGGGAATTTCAGCAATTTTGCTCCAAAAGACGGGGAATTTCTGCCTTTTTGCCCGAAAATAAGAAGAATGCATACCTTTTTGCCATCAAAAATGTAATTTCTTCTATTTTGCTTCAAAATAAAGGGAATTTCTATTTTTTTGCCTCTAAATAAGTGGAATTTCTGTCTTTTTCCCCCAAAATAAAGAGAATTTCTGTCTTTTTTGCCCCAAAATAAGGAAAAATTCTGACTTATTACCCTGAAGTAAGTGAAATTTCTGTAATTTTTCCCCAAAATAAGGGAAATTTCTACCTTTTTGACCGCAAATAAGGGGAATTTCAGCTTTTTACCTCAAAATAAGGGGAATTTCTGCATTTTTGCCCCCAAATAAGGGGAATTTCAGCCTTTTTACCTCAAAATAAGGGGAATTTCCGCATTTTTGCCACAAAATATTAGGAATTTCTTCCTTTTTGCCCCAAAATAAGAAAATTTCTGCTTTTTTTTTATGAAATAATTGAAATTTCTGAAATTTTGCCCCAAAATAAGTGAAATTTCTGCAATTTTGTCCTAAAATAAGGGAAATTTCTGGAATTTTGCTTCAAAATAAGAGGAATTTCTGAGTTTTGCTTCAAAATAAGGAGAATTTCTGTCTTTTTGCCCCAACATATAGGAAATTTCTGCCTTTTTGCCCCACAATTAGGGGAATTTCAGCAATTTTGCTCCAAAAGACGGGGAATTTCTGCCTTTTTGCCCGAAAATAAGAAGAATGCATACCTTTTTGCCATCAAAAATGTAATTTCTTCTATTTTGCTTCAAAATAAAGGGAATTTCTATTTTTTTGCCTCTAAATAAGTGGAATTTCTGTCTTTTTCCCTCAAAACAAAGGGAATTTCTGTGTTTTTTGCCCTAAAATAAGGAAAAATTCTGACTTATTACCCTGTAGTAAGTGAAATTTCTTCAATTTTGCCCCAAAATAAGGGAAATTTCTGCCTTTTTGCCCCCAAATAAGGGGAATTTCAGTCTTTTTACCTTAAAATAAGGGGAATTTCTGCATTTTTGCCACAAAATATTAGGAATTTTTGCCTTTTTGCCCCAAAATAAGAAAATTTCTGCTTTTTTTCCCTGAAATAAGTGAAATTTCTGCAATTTTGCCCCAAAATAAGTGAAATGTCTGCAATTTTGCCCCAAAATAAGGGAAATTTCTGGAATTTTGCCCCAAAATAAGTGGAATTTCTGAGTTTTGCCCCAAAATAAGGAGAATTTCTGTTTTTTTGCCCTAAGATATAGGCAATTTCTGCCTTTTTGCCCCACAATTAGGGGAATTTCTGCAATTTTGCTCCAAAATACGGGGAATTTCTGCCTTTTTGCTTGAAAATAAGAAGAATGCATACCTTTTTGCCATGAAAAAAGAAAATTGCTTCATTTTTGCTCCAAAAAGGGGAATTTCTGCTTTTTTGCCTCTAAATAAGTGGAATTTCTGTTTTTTTCCCCAAAACAAAGGGAATTTCTGTCTTTTTGCCCCAAAATAAGGAAAAATTCTGACTTATTACCCTGAAGTAAGTGAAATTTCTGCAAATTTGCCCCAAAATAAGGGAAATTTCTGCCTTTTTGCCCCCAAATAAGGGGAATTTCAGCCTTTTTACCTCAAAATAAGGGGAATTTCTGCATTTTTGCCACAAAATATTAGGATTTTCTGCCTTTTTGCCCCAAAATAAAGAAAATTTCTGCCTTTTTTCCCTAAAATATGTGAAATTTCTGCAATTTTGCCACAAAATAAGTAAAATTTCTTCATATTTGCCCCAAAAATAAGTGAAATTTCTGCAATTTTGCCCCAAAATAAGGAAAATTTCTGGAATTTTGCCCCAAAATAAGTGGAATTTCTTAGTTTTGCCCCAAAATAAGGAGAATTTCTTTCTTTTTGCCCCAACATATAGAGATTTTCTGCATTTTTGCCCCACAATTAGGAGAAATTCTGAAATTTTGCTCCAAAATACGGGGAATTTCTGCCTTTGTCCCCGATAATAAGAAGAATGCATAACTTTTTGCCATAAAAAATGGAAATTTCTTCATTTTTGCTCCAAAATAAGGGGAATTTCTGCTTTTTTGCCTCTAAATAAGTGGAATTTCTGTCTTTTTCCCCCAAAACAAAGGGAATTCCTGTCTTTTTTGCCCCAAAATAAGGAAAATTTCTGACTTATTACCCTGAAATAAGTGAAATTTCTGCAATTTTGCCCCAAAATAAAGGAAATTTTTGCCTTTTGCCTTCAAATAAAGGGAATTTCAGCCTTTTTACCTCAAAATAAGGGGAATTTCTGCATTTTTGCCACAAAATATTAGGAATTTCTGCCTTTTTGCCCCAAAATAAGAAAATTTCTGCTTTTTTACTCTGAAATAAGTGAAATTTTGCAACTTTGCCCCAAAATAAGTGAAATTTCTGCAATTTTGCCCCAAAATAAGTGGAATTTCTGAGTTTTGCCCCAAAATAAGGAGAATTTCTGTTTTTTTGCCCAAACATATAGGCAATTTCTGCCTTTTTGCCCCACAATTAGGGTAATTTCTGCAATTTTGCTCCAAAATCCGTGGAATTTCTCCCTTTTTGCACGAAAATAAGAAGAATGCATACCTTTTTGCCATAAAAAAGGGAAATTTCTTCATTTTTGCTCCAAATTAAGGTTAATTTCTGCATTTTTGCCCCCAAATAAGGGGAATTTCAGCCTTTTTACCTCAAAATAAGGGGAATTTTCGCATTTTTGCCACAAAATATTAGGAATTTCTTCCTTTTTGCCCCAAAATAAGAAAATTTCTGCTTTTTTTCCATGAAATAATTGAAATTTCTGCAATTTTGCCCCAAAATAAGTGAAATTTCTGCAATTTTGTCCTAAAATAAGGGAAATTTCTGGAATTTTGCTTCAAAATAAGAGGAATTTCTGAGTTTTGCTTCAAAATAAGGAGAATTTCTGTCTTTTTGCCCCAACATATAGGAAATTTCTGCCTTTTTGCCCCACAATTAGGGGGATTTCAGCAATTTTGCTCCAAAAGACGGGGAATTTCTGCCTTTTTGCCCGAAAATAAGAAGAATGCATACCTTTTTGCCATCAAAAATGTAATTTCTTCTATTTTGCTTCAAAATAAAGGGAATTTCTATTTTTTTGCCTCTAAATAAGTGGAATTTCTGTCTTTTTCCCCCAAAATAAAGAGAATTTCTGTCTTTTTTGCCCCAAAATAAGGAAAAATTCTGACTTATTACCCTGAAGTAAGTGAAATTTCTGTAATTTTTCCCCAAAATAAGGGAAATTTCTACCTTTTTGCCCGCAAATAAGGGGAATTTCAGCTTTTTACCTCAAAATAAGGGGAATTTCTGCATTTTTGCCCCCAAATAAGGGGAATTTCAGCCTTTTTACCTCAAAATAAGGGGAATTTCCGCATTTTTGCCACAAAATATTAGGAATTTCTTCCTTTTTGCCCCAAAATAAGAAAATTTCTGCTTTTTTTCCATGAAATAATTGAAATTTCTGCAATTTTGCCCCAAAATAAGTGAAATTTCTGCAATTTTGTCCTAAAATAAGGGAAATTTCTGGAATTTTGCTTCAAAATAAGAGGAATTTCTGAGTTTTGCTTCAAAATAAGGAGAATTTCTGTCTTTTTGCCCCAACATATAGGAAATTTCTGCCTTTTTGCCCCACAATTAGGGGAATTTCAGCAATTTTGCTCCAAAAGACGGGGAATTTCTGCCTTTTTGCCCGAAAATAAGAAGAATGCATACCTTTTTGCCATCAAAAATGTAATTTCTTCTATTTTGCTTCAAAATAAAGGGAATTTCTATTTTTTTGCCTCTAAATAAGTGGAATTTCTGTCTTTTTCCCTCAAAACAAAGGGAATTTCTGTGTTTTTTGCCCTAAAATAAGGAAAAATTCTGACTTATTACCCTGTAGTAAGTGAAATTTCTTCAATTTTGCCCCAAAATAAGGGAAATTTCTGCCTTTTTGCCCCCAAATAAGGGGAATTTCAGTCTTTTTACCTTAAAATAAGGGGAATTTCTGCATTTTTGCCACAAAATATTAGGAATTTCTGCCTTTTTGCCCCAAAATAAGAAAATTTCTGCTTTTTTTCCCTGAAATAAGTGAAATTTCTGCAATTTTGCCCAAAAATAAGTGAAATGTCTGCAATTTTGCCCCAAAATAAGGGAAATTTCTGGAATTTTGCCCCAAAATAAGTGGAATTTCTGAGTTTTGCCCCAAAATAAGGAGAATTTCTGTTTTTTTGCCCTAAGATATAGGCAATTTCTGCCTTTTTGCCCCACAATTAGGGGAATTTCTGCAATTTTGCTCCAAAATACGGGGAATTTCTGCCTTTTTGCTTGAAAATAAGAAGAATGCATAACTTTTTGCCATGAAAAAAGAAAATTGCTTCATTTTTGCTCCAAAAAGGGGAATTTCTGCTTTTTTGCCTCTAAATAAGTGGAATTTCTGTTTTTTTTTCCCAAAACAAAGGGAATTTCTGTCTTTTTGCCCCAAAATAAGGAAAAATTCTGACTTATTACCCTGAAGTAAGTGAAATTTCTGCAAATTTGCCCCAAAATAAGGGAAATTTCTGCCTTTTTGCCCCCAAATAAGGGGAATTTCAGCCTTTTTACCTCGAAATAAGGGGAATTTCTGCATTTTTGCCACAAAATATTAGGATTTTCTGCCTTTTTGCCCCAAAATAAAGAAAATTTTTGCCTTTTTTCCCTAAAATATGTAAAATTTCTGCAATTTTGCCACAAAATAAGTAAAATTTCTTCATATTTGCCCCAAAAATAAGTGAAATTTCTGCAATTTTGCCCCAAAATAAGGAAAATTTCTGGAATTTTGCCCCAAAATAAGTGGAATTTCTTAGTTTTGCCCCAAAATAAGGAGAATTTCTTTCTTTTTGCCCCAACATATAGAGATTTTCTGCATTTTTGCCCCACAATTAGGGGAAATTCTGCAATTTTGCTCCAAAATACGGGGAATTTCTGCCTTTTTCCCTGATAATAAGAAGAATGCATAACTTTTTGCCATAAAAAATGGAAATTTCTTCATTTTTGCTCCAAAATAAGGGGAATTTCTGCTTTTTGGCCTTTAAATAAGTGGAATTTCTGTCTTTTTCCCCCAAGACAAAGGGAATTTCTGTCTTTTTTGCCTCAAAATAAGGAAAAATTCTGACTTATTACCCTGAAGTAAGTGAAATTTCTGCAATTTTTCCCCAAAATTAGGAAAATTTCTGCCTTTTTGCCTCCAAATAAGGGGAATTTCAGCCTTTTTACCTCAAAACAAGGAGAATTTCTGCATTTTTGTCACAAAAAATTAGGAATTTCTGCCTTTTTGCCCCATATAAGAAAAATTTCTGTCTTTTTTCTCTGAAATAAGTGAAATTTCTGCAATTTTGCCCCAAAATAAGTGAAATTTCTGCAATTTTGCCCAAAAATAAGTGAAATTTCTGCAATTTTGCCCCAAATTAAGGGAAATTTCTGGAATTTTGCCCCAAAATAAGTGGAATTTCTGAGTTTTGACACAAAATAAGGAGAATTTCTGTCTTTTTGCCCCAATATATAGAGAATTTCTGCATTTTTGTCCTACAATTAAGGGAATTTCTGCAATTTTGCTCCAAAATACAGGGAATTTCTGCCTTTTTGCCCGAAAATAAGAAGAATGCATAACTTTTTGCCATAAAAAAGGGAAATTTCTTCATTTTTTCTCCAAAATCAGGGGAATTTCTGCTTTTTTGCCTCTAAATAAGTGGAATTTCTGTCTTTTTCCCCCAAAACAAAGGGAATTCCTGTCTTTTTTGCCCTAAAATAAGGAAAAATTCTGACTTATTACCCTTTAGTAAGTGAAATTTCTGGAATTTTGCTTCAAAATAAGAGGAATTTCTGAGTTTTGCTTCAAAATAAGGAGAATTTCTGTCTTTTTGCCCCAACATATAGGAAATTTCTGCCTTTTTGCCCCACAATTAGGGGAATTTCAGCAATTTTGCTCCAAAAGACGGGGAATTTCTGCCTTTTTGCCCGAAAATAAGAAGAATGCATACCTTTTTGCCATCAAAAATGTAATTTCTTCTATTTTGCTTCAAAATAAAGGGAATTTCTATTTTTTTGCCTCTAAATAAGTGGAATTTCTGTCTTTTTCCCTCAAAACAAAGGGAATTTCTGTCTTTTTTGCCCTAAAATAAGGAAAAATTCTGACTTATTACCCTGTAGTAAGTGAAATTTCTTCAATTTTGCCCCAAAATAAGGGAAATTTCTGCATTTTTGCCCCCAAATAAGGGGAATTTCAGTCTTTTTACCTTAAAATAAGGGGAATTTCTGCATTTTTGCCACAAAATATTAGGAATTTCTGCCTTTTTGCCCCAAAATAAGAAAATTTCTGCTTTTTTTCCCTGAAATAAGTGAAATTTCTGCAATTTTGCCCCAAAATAAGTGAAATGTCTGCAATTTTGCCCCAAAATAAAGGAAATTTCTGGAATTTTGCCCCAAAATAAGTGGAATTTCTGAGTTATGCCCCATAATAAGGAGAATTTCTGTTTTTTTGCCCCAACATATAGGCAATTTCTGCCTTTTTGCCCCACAATTAGGGGAATTTCTGCAATTTTGCTCCAAAATACGGAGAATTTCTGCCTTTTTGCTTGAAAATAAGAAGAATGCATACCTTTTTGCCATGAAAAAAGAAAATTTCTTCATTTTTGCTCCAAAAATAGGAATATCTGCTTTTTTGCCTCTAAATAAGTGGAATTTCTGTATTTTTCCCCCAAAACAAAGGGAATTCCTGTATTTTTTGCCCCAAAATAAGGAAAATTTCTGACTTATTACCCTGAAATAAGTGAAATTTCTGCAATTTTGCCCCAAAATAAAGGAAATTTTTGCCTTTTGCCCTCAAATAAAGGGAATTTCAGCCTTTTTACCTCAAAATAAGGGGAATTTCTGCATTTTTGCCACAAAATATTAGGAATTTCTGCCTTTTTGCCCCATATAAGGAAAATTTCTGTCTTTTTTTTCTGAAATAAGTGAAATTTCTGCAATTTTGCCCCAAAATAAGTGAAATTTCTGCAATTTTGCCCCAAAATAAGGGAAATTTCTGGAATTTTGCCCCAAAATAAGTAGAATTTCTGAGTTTTGCCCCAAAATAAGGAGAATTTCTGTTTTTTTGCCCCAACATATAGGCAATTTCTGCCTTTTTGCCCCACAATTAGGGTAATTTCTGCAATTTTGCTCCAAAATCCGTGGAATTTCTCCCTTTTTGCACGAAAATAAGAAGAATGCATACCTTTTTGCCATAAAAAAGGGAAATTTCTTCATTTTTGCTCCAAATTAAGGGGAATTTCTGCTTTTTTGCCTCTAAATAAGTGGAATTTTTCTCTTTTTCCCCCAAAACAAAGGGAATTTCTGTCTTTTTTGCCCCAAAATAAGGAAAAATTCTGACTTATTAACCTGAAGTAAGTAAAATTTCTGCAATTTTGCACCAAAATAAGGGAAATTTCTGGAATTTTGCCCCAAAATAAGTGGAATTTTTGTGTTTTTCCCCAAAATAAAGAGAATTTCTGTATTTTTGCCCAAACATATAGAGAATTTCTGTTTTTTTGCCACACAATTAGGGAAATTTCTGTAATTTTGCTCCAAAATACGGGTAATTTCTGCCTTTTTGCCCGAAAATAAGAAGAATGAATACCTTTTTGCCAAAAAATGGGAAATTTCTTCATTTTTGCTCCAAAATAAAAGGAATTTCTGCTTTTTTGCCTCTAAATAAGTGGAATTTCTGTCTATTTCCCCCAAAATAAAGAGAATATCTGTCTTTTTTGGCCCAAAATAAGGAAAAATTCTGACTTATTACCCTGAAGTAAGTGAAATTTCTGCAATTTTGCCCCAAAATAAGGGAAATTTCTGCCTTTTTGCCCCCAAATAAGGGGAATTTCAGCCTTTTTACCTCAAAATAAAAGGAATTTCTGCATTTTTGCCCCAAATAAGGGGAATTTCAGCCTTTTTACCTCAAAATAAGGGGAATTTCCGCATTTTTGCCACAAAATATTAGGAATTTCTTCCTTTTTGCCCCAAAATAAGAAAATTTCTGCTTTTTTTCCATGAAATAATTGAAATTTCTGCAATTTTGCCCCAAAATAAGTGAAATTTCTGCAATTTTGTCCTAAAATAAGGGAAATTTCTGGAATTTTGCTTCAAAATAAGAGGAATTTCTGAGTTTTGCTTCAAAATAAGGAGAATTTCTGTCTTTTTGCCCCAACATATAGGAAATTTCTGCCTTTTTGCCCCACAATTAGGGGAATTTCAGCAATTTTGCTCCAAAAGACGGGGAATTTCTGCCTTTTTGCCCGAAAATAAGAAGAATGCATACCTTTTTGCCATCAAAAATGTAATTTCTTCTATTTTGCTTCAAAATAAAGGGAATTTCTATTTTTTTGCCTCTAAATAAGTGGAATTTCTGTCTTTTTCCCTCAAAACAAAGGGAATTTCTGTCTTTTTTGCCCTAAAATAAGGAAAAATTCTGACTTATTACCCTGTAGTAAGTGAAATTTCTTCAATTTTGCCCCAAAATAAGGGAAATTTCTGCCTTTTTGCCCCCAAATAAGGGGAATTTCAGTCTTTTTACCTTAAAATAAGGGGAATTTCTGCATTTTTGCCACAAAATATTAGGAATTTCTGCCTTTTTGCCCCAAAATAAGAAAATTTCTGCTTTTTTTCCCTGAAATAAGTGAAATTTCTGCAATTTTGCCCCAAAATAAGTGAAATGTCTGCAATTTTGCCCCAAAATAAAGGAAATTTCTGGAATTTTGCCCCAAAATAAGTGGAATTTCTGAGTTTTGCCCCAAAATAAGGAGAATTTCTGTTTTTTTGCCCTAAGATATAGGCAATTTCTGCCTTTTTGCCCCACAATTAGGGGAATTTCTGCCTTTTTGCTTGAAAATAAGAAGAATGCATACCTTTTTGCCATGAAAAAAGAAAATTGCTTCATTTTTGCTCCAAAAATAGGAATTTGTGCTTTTTTGCCTCTAAATAAGTGGAATTTCTGTTTTTTTTTCCCCAAAACAAAGGGAATTTCTGTCTTTTTGCCCCAAAATAAGAAGAAATTCTGACTTATTACCCTGAAGTAAGTGAAATTTCTGCAAATTTGCCCCAAAATAAGGGAAATTTCTGCCTTTTTGCCCCCAAATAAGGGGAATTTCAGCCTTTTTACCTCGAAATAAGGGGAATTTCTGCATTTTTGCCACAAAATATTAGGAATTTCTGCCTTTTTGCCCCAAAATAAAGAAAATTTCTGCCTTTTTTCCCTAAAATATGTGTAATTTCTGCAATTTTGCCACAAAATAAGTAAAATTTCTTCATATTTGCCCCAAAATAAGTGAAATTTCTGCAATTTTGCCCCAAAATAAAAAAAATTTCTGGAATTTTGCCCCAAAATAAGTGGAATTTCTTAGTTTTGCCCCAAAATAAGGAGAATTTCTTTCTTTTTGCCCCAACATATAGAGATTTTCTGCATTTTTGCCCCACAATTAGGGGAAATTCTGCAATTTTGCTCCAAAATACGGGAAATTTCTGCCTTTTTCCCCAAAAATAAGAAGAATGCATAACTTTTTGCCATAAAAAATGGAAATTTCTTCATTTTTGCTCCAAAATAAGGGGAATTTCTGCTTTTTGGCCTTTAAATAAGTGGAATTTCTGTCTTTTTCCCCCAAGACAAAGGGAATTTCTGTCTTTTTTGCCTCAAAATAAGAAAAAATTCTGACTTATTACCCTGAAGTAAGTGAAATTTCTGCAATTTTTCCCCAAAATTAGGAAAATTTCTGCCTTTTTGCCTCCAAATAAGGGGAATTTCAGCCTTTTTACCTCAAAACAAGGAGAATTTCTGCATTTTTGTCACAAAAAATTAGGAATTTCTGCCTTTTTGCCCCATATAAGGAAAATTTCTGTCTTTTTTCTCTGAAATAAGTGAAATTTCTGCAATTTTGCCCCAAAATAAGTGAAATTTCTGCAATTTTGCCCAAAAATAAGTGAAATTTCTGCAATTTTGCCCCAAATTAAGGGAAATTTCTGGAATTTTGCCCCAAAATAAGTGGAATTTCTGAGTTTTGACACAAAATAAGGAGAATTTCTGTCTTTTTGCCCCAATATATAGAGAATTTCTGCATTTTTGTCCTACAATTAAGGGAATTTCTGCAATTTTGCTCCAAAATACAGGGAATTTCTGCCTTTTTGCCCGAAAATAAGAAGAATGCATAACTTTTTGCCATAAAAAAGGGAAATTTCTTCATTTTTGCTCCAAAATCAGGGGAATTTCTGCTTTTTTGCCTCTAAATAAGTGGAATTTCTGTCTTTTTCCCCCAAAACAAAGGGAATTCCTGTCTTTTTTGCCCCAAAATAAGGAAAATTTCTGACTTATTACCCTGAAATAAGTGAAATTTCTGCAATTTTGCCCCAAAATAAAGGAAATTTTTGCCTTTTGCCCTCAAATAAAGGGAATTTCAGCCTTTTTACCTCAAAATAAGGGGAATTTCTGCATTTTTGCCACAAAATATTAGGAATTTCTGCCTTTTTGCCCCATATAAGGAAAATTTCTGTCTTTTTTCTCTGAAATAAGTGAAATTTCTGCAATTTTGCCAGAAAATAAGTGAAATTTCTGCAATTTTGCCCCAAAATAAGGGAAATTTCTCTAATTTTGCCCCAAAATAAGTGGAATTTCTGAGTTTTGCCCCAAAATAAGGAGAATTTCTGTTTTTTTGCCCCAACATATAGGCAATTTCTGCCTTTTTGCCCCACAATTAGGGTAATTTCTGCAATTTTGCTCCAAAATCCGTGGAATTTCTCCCTTTTTGCACGAAAATAAGAAGAATGCATACCTTTTTGCCATAAAAAAGGAAAATTTCTTCATTTTTGCTCCAAATTAAGGGGAATTTCTGCTTTTTTGCCTCTAAATAAGTGGAATTTTTGTCTTTTTCCCCCAAAACAAAGGGAATTTCTGTCTTTTTTGCCCCAAAATAAGGAAAAATTCTGACTTATTAACCTGAAGTAAGTAAAATTTCTGCAATTTTGCAACAAAATAAGGGAAATTTCTGGAATTTTGCCCAAAATAAGTGGAATTTTTGTGTTTTTCCCCAAAATAAAGAGAATTTCTGTATTTTTGCCCAAACATATAGAGAATTTCTGTTTTTTTGCCACACAATTAGGGAAATTTCTGTAATTTTGCTCCAAAATACGGGTAATTTCTGCCTTTTTGCCCGAAAATAAGAAGAATGAATACCTTTTTGCCAAAAAATGGGAAATTTCTTCATTTTTGCTCCAAAATAAAAGGAATTTCTGCTTTTTTGCCTCTAAATAAGTGGAATTTCTGTCTATTTCCCCCAAAATAAAGAGAATATCTGTCTTTTTTGGCCCAAAATAAGGAAAAATTCTGACTTATTACCCTGAAGTAAGTGAAATTTCTGCAATTTTGCCCCAAAATAAGGGAAATTTCTGCCTTTTTGCCCCCAAATAAGGGGAATTTCAGCCTTTTTACCTCAAAATAAGGGGAATTTCTGCATTTTTGCCCCCAAATAAGGGGAATTTCAGCCTTTTTACCTCAAAATAAGGGGAATTTCCACATTTTTGCCACAAAATATTAGGAATTTCTTCCTTTTTGCCCCAAAATAAGAAAATTTCTGCTTTTTTTCCATGAAATAATTGAAATTTCTGCAATTTTGCCCCAAAATAAGTGAAATTTCTGCAATTTTGTCCTAAAATAAGGGAAATTTCTGGAATTTTGCTTCAAAATAAGAGGAATTTCTGAGTTTTGCTTCAAAATAAGGAGAATTTCTGTCTTTTTGCCCCAACATATAGGAAATTTCTGCCTTTTTGCCCCACAATTAGGGGAATTTCAGCAATTTTGCTCCAAAAGACGGGAATTTCTGCCTTTTTGCCCGAAAATAAGAAGAATGCATACCTTTTTGCCATCAAAAATGTAATTTCTTCTATTTTGCTTCAAAATAAAGGGAATTTCTATTTTTTTGCCTCTAAATAAGTGGAATTTCTGTCTTTTTCCCTCAAAACAAAGGGAATTTCTGTCTTTTTTGCCCTAAAATAAGGAAAAATTCTGACTTATTACCCTGTAGTAAGTGAAATTTCTTCAATTTTGCCCCAAAATAAGGGAAATTTCTGCCTTTTTGCCCCCAAATAAGGGGAATTTCAGTCTTTTTACCTTAAAATAAGGGGAATTTCTGCATTTTTGCCACAAAATATTAGGAATTTCTGCCTTTTTGCCCCAAAATAAGAAAATTTCTGCTTTTTTTCCCTGAAATAAGTGAAATTTCTGCAATTTTGCCCAAAAATAAGTGAAATGTCTGCAATTTTGCCCCAAAATAAGGGAAATTTCTGGAATTTTGCCCCAAAATAAGTGGAATTTCTGAGTTTTGCCCCATAATAAGGAGAATTTCTGTTTTTTTTCCCCAACATATAGGCAATTTCTGCCTTTTTGCCCCACAATTAGGGGAATTTCTGCAATTTTGCTCCAAAATACGGGGAATTTCTGCCTTTTTGCTTGAAAATAAGAAGAATGCATACCTTTTTGCCATGAAAAAAGAAAATTTCTTCATTTTTGCTCCAAAAAGGGGAATTTCTGCTTTTTTGCCTCTAAATAAGTGGAATTTCTTTCTTTTTCCCTCAAAACAAAGGGAATTTCTGTGTTTTTTGCCCCAAAATAAGGAAAAATTCTGACTTATTACCCTGAAGTAAGTGATATTTCTGCAATTTTGCCCCAAAATAAGGGAAATTTCTGCCTTTTGCCCCCAAATAAGGGGAATTTCAGCCTTTTTACCTCGAAATAAAGGGAATTTCTGCATTTTTGCCACAAAATATTAGGAATTTCTGCCATTTTGCTCCAAAATAAGGAAAATTTCTGCCTTTTACCCCTGAAATAAGTGAAATTTCTGAAATTTTGTTACAAAATATGTAAAATTTCTGCATATTTGCCCGAAAATAAGTGAAATTTCTGCAATTTTGCCCCCAAAAAAGGAAAATTTCTGTAATTTTGCCCCAAAATAAGTGGAATTTCTGAGTTTTGCCCCAAAATAAAGAGAATTTCGGTCTTTTGGCCCCAACATATAGAGATTTTCTGCATTTTTGCCCCACAATTAGGGGAATTTCTGCAATTTTGCTCAAAAATACGGGGAATTTCTGCTTTTTTGCCCGATAATAAGAAGAATGCATACCTTTTTGCCATAAAAAAGGGAAATTTCTTCATTTTTGCTCCAAAATAAGGGGAATATCTGCTTTTTTGCCTCTGAATAAGTGGAATTTCTGTCTTTTTCCCCCAAGGCAAAGGGAATTCCTGTCTTTTTTTTCCCAAAATAAAGAAAATTTCTGACTTATAACCCTTAAATAAGTAAAATTTCTGCAATTTTGCCCCAAAATAAAGGAAATTTTTGCCTTATTGCCCCCAAATAAGGGGAATTTCAGCCTTTTTACCTCAAAATAAAGGGAATTTCTGCATTTATGCCACAAAATATTAGGAATTTCTGCCTTTTTGCCCCCAAAAAAGAAAATTTCTGCTTTTTTTTTCTGAAATAAGTGAAATTTCTGCAATTTTGCCCCAAAATAAGTGAAATGTCTGCAATTTTGCCCCAAAATAAGGTAAATTTCTGGAATTTTGCCCCAAAATAAGTGGAATTTCTGAGTTTTGCCCCAAAATAAGGAGAATTTCTGTCTTTTTGCCCCAACATATAGGCAATTTCTGCCTTTTGGCTCCACAATTAGGGGAATTTCTTCAATTTTGCTCCAAAATACGGGGAATTTCTGCCTTTTGCCCGAAAATAAGAAGAATGCATACCTTTTGCCATAAAAAAGGGAAATTTCTTAGTTTTTGCTCCAAAAAGGGGAATTTCTGCTTTTTTGCCTCTAAATAAGTGGAATTTCTGTTTTTTTTTTCCCCAAAACAAAGGGAATTTCTGTCTTTTTGCCCCAAAATAAGGAAAAATTCTGACTTATTACCCTGAAGTAAGTGAAATTTCTGCAAATTTGCCCCAAAATAAGGGAAATTTCTGCCTTTTTGCCCCCAAATAAGGGGAATTTCAGCCTTTTTACCTCGAAATAAGGGGAATTTCTGCATTTTTGCCACAAAATATTAGGAATTTCTGCCTTTTTGCCCCAAAATAAAGAAAATTTCTGCCTTTTTTCCCTAAAGTATGTGAAATTTCTGCAATTTTGCCACAAAATAAGTAAAATTTCTTCATATTTGCCCCAAAATAAGTGAAATTTCTGCAATTTTGCCCCAAAATAAGGAAAATTTCTGGAATTTTGCCCCAAAATAAGTGGAATTTCTTAGTTTTGCCCCAAAATAAGGAGAATTTCTGTCTTTTTGCCCCAACATATAGAGATTTTCTGCATTTTTGCCCCACAATTAGGGGAAATTCTGCAATTTTGCTGCAAAATACGGGGAATTTCTGCCTTTTTCCCCGAAAATAAGAAGAATGCATAACTTTTTGCCATAAAAAATGGAAATTTCTTCATTTTTGCTCCAAAATAAGGGGAATTTCTGCTTTTTGGCCTTTAAATAAGTGGAATTTCTGTCTTTTTCCCCCAAGACAAAGGGAATTTCTGTCTTTTTTGCCTCAAAATAAGGAAAAATTCTGACTTATTACCCTGAAGTAAGTGAAATTTCTGCAATTTTCCCCCAAAATTAGGGAAATTTCTGCCTTTTTGCCTCCAAATAAGGGGAATTTCAGCCTTTTTACCTCAAAACAAGGAGAATTTCTGCATTTTTGTCACAAAAAATTAGGAATTTCTGCATTTTTGCCCCATATAAGGAAAATTTCTGTCTTTTTTCTCTGAAATAAGTGAAATTTCTGCAATTTTGCCCCAAAATAAGTGAAATTTCTGCAATTTTGCCCAAAAATAAGTGAAATTTCTGCAATTTTGCCCCAAATTAAGGGAAATTTCTGGAATTTTGCCCCAAAATAAGTGGAATTTCTGAGTTTTGACACAAAATAAGGAGAATTTCTGTCTTTTTGCCCCAATATATAGAGAATTTCTGCATTTTTGTCCCACAATTAAGGGAATTTCTTCAATTTTGCTCCAAAATACAGGGAATTTCTGCCTTTTTGCCCGAAAATAAGAAGAATGCATAACTTTTTGCCATAAAAAAGGGAAATTTCTTCATTTTTGCTCCAAAATCAGGGGAATTTCTGCATTTTTGCCTCTAAATAAGTGGAATTTCTGTCTTTTTCCCCCAAAACAAAGGGAATTCTTGTCTTTTTTGCCCCAAAATAAGGAAAATTTCTGACTTATTACCCTGAAATAAGTGAAATTTCGGCAATTTTGCCCCCAAATAAAGGAAATTTTTGCCTTTTGCCCTCAAATAAAGGGAATTTCAGCCTTTTTACCTCAAAATAAGGGGAATTTCTGCATTTTTGCCACAAAGTATTAGGAATTTCTGCCTTTTTGCCCCAAAATAAGAAAATTTCTGCTTTTTTACTCTGAAATAAGTGAAATTTTGCAATTTTGCCCCAAAATAAGTGAAATTTCTGCAATTTTGCTCCAAAATAAGGGAAATTTCTGGAATTTTGCCCCAAAATAAGTGGAATTTCTGAGTTTTGCCCCAAAATAAGGAGAATTTCTGTTTTTTTGCCCCAACATATAGGCAATTTCTGCCTTTTTGCCCCACAATTAGGGTAATTTCTGCAATTTTGCTCCAAAATACGTGGAATTTCTCCCTTTTTGCATGAAAATAAGAAGAATGCATACCTTTTTGCCATAAAAAAGGGAAATTTCTTCATTTTTGCTCCAAATTAAGGGGAATTTCTGCTTTTTTGCCTCTAAATAAGTGGAATTTTTGTCTTTTTCCCCCAAAACAAAGGGAATTTCTGTCTTTTTGCCCCAAAATAAGGAAAAATTCTGACTTATTAACCTGAAGTAAGTAAAATTTCTGCAATTTTGCACCAAAATAAGGGAAATTTCTGGAATTTTGCCCCAAAATAAGTGGAATTTTTGTGTTTTTCCCCAAAATAAAGAGAATTTCTGTATTTTTGCCCAAACATATAGAGAATTTCTGTTTTTTTGCCACACAATTAGGGAAATTTCTGTAATTTTGCTCCAAAATACGGGTAATTTCTGCCTTTTTGCCCGAAAATAAGAAGAATGAATACCTTTTTGCCAAAAAATGGGAAATTTCTTCATTTTTGCTCCAAAATAAAAGGAATTTCTGCTTTTTTGCCTCTAAATAAGTGGAATTTCTGTCTATTTCCCCCAAAATAAAGAGAATATCTGTCTTTTTTGGCCCAAAATAAGGAAAAATTCTGACTTATTACCCTGAAGTAAGTGAAATTTCTGCAATTTTGCCCCAAAATAAGGGAAATTTCTGCCTTTTTGCCCCCAAATAAGGGGAATTTCAGCCTTTTTACCTCAAAATAAGGGGAATTTCTGCATTTTTGCCCCCAAATAAGGGGAATTTCAGCCTTTTTACCTCAAAATAAGGGGAATTTCCGCATTTTTGCCACAAAATATTAGGAATTTCTTCCTTTTTGCCCCAAAATAAGAAAATTTCTGCTTTTTTTCCATGAAATAATTGAAATTTCTGCAATTTTGCCCCAAAATAAGTGAAATTTCTGCAATTTTGTCCTAAAATAAGGGAAATTTCTGGAATTTTGCTTCAAAATAAGAGGAATTTCTGAGTTTTGCTTCAAAATAAGGAGAATTTCTGTCTTTTTGCCCCAACATATAGGAAATTTCTGCCTTTTTGCCCCACAATTAGGGGAATTTCAGCAATTTTGCTCCAAAAGACGGGGAATTTCTGCCTTTTTGCCCGAAAATAAGAAGAATGCATACCTTTTTGCCATCAAAAATGTAATTTCTTCTATTTTGCTTCAAAATAAAGGGAATTTCTATTTTTTTGCCTCTAAATAAGTGGAATTTCTGTCTTTTTCCCTCAAAACAAAGGGAATTTCTGTCTTTTTTGCCCTAAAATAAGGAAAAATTCTGACTTATTACCCTGTAGTAAGTGAAATTTCTTCAATTTTGCCCCAAAATAAGGGAAATTTCTGCCTTTTTGCCCCCAAATAAGGGGAATTTCAGTCTTTTTACCTTAAAATAAGGGGAATTTCTGCATTTTTGCCACAAAATATTAGGAATTTCTGCCTTTTTGCCCCAAAATAAGAAAATTTCTGCTTTTTTTCCCTGAAATAAGTGAAATTTCTGCAATTTTGCCCAAAAATAAGTGAAATGTCTGCAATTTTGCCCCAAAATAAGGGAAATTTCTGGAATTTTGCCCGAAAATAAGTGGAATTTCTGAGTTTTGCCCCATAATAAGGAGAATTTCTGTTTTTTTTCCCCAACATATAGGCAATTTCTGCCTTTTTGCCCCACAATTAGGGGAATTTCTGCAATTTTGCTCCAAAATACGGGGAATTTCTGCCTTTTTGCTTGAAAATAAGAAGAATGCATACCTTTTTGCCATGAAAAAAGAAAATTTCTTCATTTTTGCTCCAAAAAGGGGAATTTCTGCTTTTTTGCCTCTAAATAAGTGGAATTTCTTTCTTTTTCCCTCAAAACAAAGGGAATTTCTGTGTTTTTTGCCCCAAAATAAGGAAAAATTCTGACTTATTACCCTGAAGTAAGTGATATTTCTGCAATTTTGCCCCAAAATAAGGGAAATTTCTGCCTTTTGCCCCCAAATAAGGGGAATTTCAGCCTTTTTACCTCGAAATAAAGGGAATTTCTGCATTTTTGCCACAAAATATTAGGAATTTCTGCCATTTTGCTCCAAAATAAGGAAAATTTCTGCCTTTTACCCCTGAAATAAGTGAAATTTCTGAAATTTTGTTACAAAATATGTAAAATTTCTGCATATTTGCCCGAAAATAAGTGAAATTTCTGCAATTTTGCCCCCAAAAAAGGAAAATTTCTGTAATTTTGCCCCAAAATAAGTGGAATTTCTGAGTTTTGCCCCAAAATAAAGAGAATTTCGGTCTTTTGGCCCCAACATATAGAGATTTTCTGCATTTTTGCCCCACAATTAGGGGAATTTCTGCAATTTTGCTCAAAAATACGGGGAATTTCTGCTTTTTTGCCCGATAATAAGAAGAATGCATACCTTTTTGCCATAAAAAAGGGAAATTTCTTCATTTTTGCTCCAAAATAAGGGGAATATCTGCTTTTTTGCCTCTGAATAAGTGGAATTTCTGTCTTTTTCCCCCAAGGCAAAGGGAATTCCTGTCTTTTTTTTCCCAAAATAAAGAAAATTTCTGACTTATAACCCTTAAATAAGTAAAATTTCTGCAATTTTGCCCCAAAATAAAGGAAATTTTTGCCTTATTGCCCCCAAATAAGGGGAATTTCAGCCTTTTTACCTCAAAATAAAGGGAATTTCTGCATTTATGCCACAAAATATTAGGAATTTCTGCCTTTTTGCCCCCAAAAAAGAAAATTTCTGCTTTTTTTTTCTGAAATAAGTGAAATTTCTGCAATTTTGCCCCAAAATAAGTGAAATGTCTGCAATTTTGCCCCAAAATAAGGTAAATTTCTGGAATTTTGCCCCAAAATAAGTGGAATTTCTGAGTTTTGCCCCAAAATAAGGAGAATTTCTGTCTTTTTGCCCCAACATATAGGCAATTTCTGCCTTTTGGCTCCACAATTAGGGGAATTTCTTCAATTTTGCTCCAAAATACGGGGAATTTCTGCCTTTTGCCCGAAAATAAGAAGAATGCATACCTTTTGCCATAAAAAAGGGAAATTTCTTAGTTTTTGCTCCAAAAAGGGGAATTTCTGCTTTTTTGCCTCTAAATAAGTGGAATTTCTGTTTTTTTTTTCCCCAAAACAAAGGGAATTTCTGTCTTTTTGCCCCAAAATAAGGAAAAATTCTGACTTATTACCCTGAAGTAAGTGAAATTTCTGCAAATTTGCCCCAAAATAAGGGAAATTTCTGCCTTTTTGCCCCCAAATAAGGGGAATTTCAGCCTTTTTACCTAGAAATAAGGGGAATTTCTGCATTTTTGCCACAAAATATTAGGAATTTCTGCCTTTTTGCCCCAAAATAAAGAAAATTTCTGCCTTTTTTCCCTAAAGTATGTGAAATTTCTGCAATTTTGCCACAAAATAAGTAAAATTTCTTCATATTTGCCCCAAAATAAGTGAAATTTCTGCAATTTTGCCCCAAAATAAGGAAAATTTCTGGAATTTTGCCCCAAAATAAGTGGAATTTCTTAGTTTTGCCCCAAAATAAGGAGAATTTCTGTCTTTTTGCCCCAACATATAGAGATTTTCTGCATTTTTGCCCCACAATTAGGGGAAATTCTGCAATTTTGCTGCAAAATACGGGGAATTTCTGCCTTTTTCCCCGAAAATAAGAAGAATGCATAACTTTTTGCCATAAAAAATGGAAATTTCTTCATTTTTGCTCCAAAATAAGGGGAATTTCTGCTTTTTGGCCTTTAAATAAGTGGAATTTCTGTCTTTTTCCCCCAAGACAAAGGGAATTTCTGTCTTTTTTGCCTCAAAATAAGGAAAAATTCTGACTTATTACCCTGAAGTAAGTGAAATTTCTGCAATTTTCCCCCAAATTAGGGAAATTTCTGCCTTTTTGCCTCCAAATAAGGGGAATTTCAGCCTTTTTACCTCAAAACAAGGAGAATTTCTGCATTTTTGTCACAAAAAATTAGGAATTTCTGCATTTTTGCCCCATATAAGGAAAATTTCTGTCTTTTTTCTCTGAAATAAGTGAAATTTCTGCAATTTTGCCCCAAAATAAGTGAAATTTCTGCAATTTTGCCCAAAAATAAGTGAAATTTCTGCAATTTTGCCCCAAATTAAGGGAAATTTCTGGAATTTTGCCCCAAAATAAGTGGAATTTCTGAGTTTTGACACAAAATAAGGAGAATTTCTGTCTTTTTGCCCCAATATATAGAGAATTTCTGCATTTTTGTCCCACAATTAAGGGAATTTCTTCAATTTTGCTCCAAAATACAGGGAATTTCTGCCTTTTTGCCCGAAAATAAGAAGAATGCATAACTTTTTTGCCATAAAAAAGGGAAATTTCTTCATTTTTGCTCCAAAATCAGGGGAATTTCTGCATTTTTGCCTCTAAATAAGTGGAATTTCTGTCTTTTTCCCCCAAAACAAAGGGAATTCTTGTCTTTTTTGCCCCAAAATAAGGAAAATTTCTGACTTATTACCCTGAAATAAGTGAAATTTCGGCAATTTTGCCCCCAAATAAAGGAAATTTTTGCCTTTTGCCCTCAAATAAAGGGAATTTCAGCCTTTTTACCTCAAAATAAGGGGAATTTCTGCATTTTTGCCACAAAGTATTAGGAATTTCTGCCTTTTTGCCCCAAAATAAGAAAATTTCTGCTTTTTTACTCTGAAATAAGTGAAATTTTGCAATTTTGCCCCAAAATAAGTGAAATTTCTGCAATTTTGCTCCAAAATAAGGGAAATTTCTGGAATTTTGCCCCAAAATAAGTGGAATTTCTGAGTTTTGCCCCAAAATAAGGAGAATTTCTGTTTTTTTGCCCCAACATATAGGCAATTTCTGCCTTTTTGCCCCACAATTAGGGTAATTTCTGCAATTTTGCTCCAAAATACGTGGAATTTCTCCCTTTTTGCATGAAAATAAGAAGAATGCATACCTTTTTGCCATAAAAAAGGGAAATTTCTTCATTTTTGCTCCAAATTAAGGGGAATTTCTGCTTTTTTGCCTCTAAATAAGTGGAATTTTTGTCTTTTTCCCCCAAAACAAAGGGAATTTCTGTCTTTTTGCCCCAAAATAAGGAAAAATTCTGACTTATTAACCTGAAGTAAGTAAAATTTCTGCAATTTTGCACCAAAATAAGGGAAATTTCTGGAATTTTGCCCCAAAATAAGTGGAATTTTTGTGTTTTTCCCCAAAATAAAGAGAATTTCTGTATTTTTGCCCAAACATATAGAGAATTTCTGTTTTTTTGCCACACAATTAGGGAAATTTCTGTAATTTTGCTCCAAAATACGGGTAATTTCTGCCTTTTTGCCCGAAAATAAGAAGAATGAATACCTTTTTGCCAAAAAATGGGAAATTTCTTCATTTTTGCTCCAAAATAAAAGGAATTTCTGCTTTTTTGCCTCTAAATAAGTGGAATTTCTGTCTATTTCCCCCAAAATAAAGAGAATATCTGTCTTTTTTGGCCCAAAATAAGGAAAAATTCTGACTTATTACCCTGAAGTAAGTGAAATTTCTGCAATTTTGCCCCAAAATAAGGGAAATTTCTGCCTTTTTGCCCCCAAATAAGGGGAATTTCAGCCTTTTTACCTCAAAATAAGGGGAATTTCTGCATTTTTGCCCCCAAATAAGGGGAATTTCAGCCTTTTTACCTCAAAATAAGGGGAATTTCCGCATTTTTGCCACAAAATATTAGGAATTTCTTCATTTTTGCCCCAAAATAAGAAAATTTCTGCTTTTTTTCCCTGAAATAATTGAAATTTCTGCAATTTTGCCCCAAAATAAGTGAAATTTCTGCAATTTTGTCCTAAAATAAGGGAAATTTCTGGAATTTTGCTTCAAAATAAGAGGAATTTCTGAGTTTTGCTTCAAAATAAGGAGAATTTCTGTCTTTTTGCCCCAACATATAGGAAATTTCTGCCTTTTTGCCCCACAATTAGGGGAATTTCAGCAATTTTGCTCCAAAAGACGGGGAATTTCTGCCTTTTTGCCCGAAAATAAGAAGAATGCATACCTTTTTGCCATCAAAAATGTAATTTCTTCTATTTTGCTTCAAAATAAAGGGAATTTCTATTTTTTTGCCTCTAAATAAGTGGAATTTCTGTCTTTTTCCCTCAAAACAAAGGAAATTTCTGTCTTTTTTGCCCTAAAATAAGGAAAAATTCTGACTTATTACCCTGTAGTAAGTGAAATTTCTTCAATTTTGCCCCAAAATAAGGGAAATTTCTGCCTTTTTGCCCCCAAATAAGGGGAATTTCAGTCTTTTTACCTTAAAATAAGGGGAATTTCTGCATTTTTGCCAAAAAATATTAGGAATTTCTGCCTTTTTGCCCCAAAATAAGAAAATTTCTGCTTTTTTTCCCTGAAATAAGTGAAATTTCTGCAATTTTGCCCCAAAATAAGTGAAATGTCTGCAATTTTGCCCCAAAATAAGGGAAATTTCTGGAATTTTGCCCCAAAATAAGTGGAATTTCTGAGTTTTGCCCCAAAATAAAGAGAATTTCTGTTTTTTTGCCCTAAGATATAGGCAATTTCTTCTTTTTTGCCCCACAATTAGGGGAATTTCTGCAATTTTGCTCCAAAATACGGGGAATTTCTGCCTTTTTGCTTGAAAATAAGAAGAATGCATACCTTTTTGCCATGAAAAAAGAAAATTGCTTCATTTTTGCTCCAAAAAGGGGAATTTCTGCTTTTTTGCCTCTAAATAAGTGGAATTTCTGTTTTTTTTCCCCAAAACAAAGGGAATTTCTGTCTTTTTGCCCCAAAATAAGGAAAAATTCTGACTTATTACCCTGAAGTAAGTGAAATTTCTGCAAATTTGCCCCAAAATAAGGGAAATTTCTGCCTTTTTGCCCCCAAATAAGGGGAATTTCAGCCTTTTTACCTCGAAATAAGGGGAATTTCTCCATTTTTGCCACAAAATATTAGGAATTTCTGCCTTTTTGCCCCAAAATAAAGAAAATTTTTGCCTTTTTTCCCTAAAATATTTGAAATTTCTGCAATTTTGCCACAAAATAAGTAAAATTTCTTCATATTTGCCCCAAAATAAGTGAAATTTCTGCAATTTTGCCCCAAAATAAGGAAAATTTTCTGGAATTTTGCCCCAAAATAAGTGGAATTTCTTAGTTTTGCCCCAAAATAAGGAGAATTTCTTTCTTTTTGCCCCAACATATAGAGATTTTCTGCATTTTTGCCCCACAATTAGGAGAAATTCTGCAATTTTGCTCCAAAATACGGGGAATTTCTGCCTTTTTCCCCGATAATAAGAAGAATGCATAACTTTTTGCCATAAAAAATGGAAATTTCTTCATTTTTGCTCTAAAATAAGGGGAATTTCTGCTTTTTGGCCTTTAAATAAGTGGAATTTCTGTCTTTTTCCCCCAAGACAAAGGGAATTTCTGTCTTTTTTGCCTCAAAATAAGGAAAAATTCTGACTTATTACCCTGAAGTAAGTGAAATTTCTGCAATTTTTCCCCAAAATTAGGAAAATTTCTGCCTTTTTGCCTCCAAATAAGGGGAATTTCAGCCTTTTTACCTCAAAACAAGGAGAATTTCTGCATTTTTGTCACAAAAAATTAGGAATTTCTGCCTTTTTGCCCCATATAAGGAAAATTTCTGTCTTTTTTCTCTGAAATAAGTGAAATTTCTGCAATTTTGCCCCAAAATAAGTGAAATTTCTGCAATTTTGCCCAAAAATAAGTGAAATTTCTGCAATTTTGCCCCAAATTAAGGGAAATTTCTGGAATTTTGCCCCAAAATAAGTGGAAGTTCTGAGTTTTGACACAAAATAAGGAGAATTTCTGTCTTTTTGCCACAATATATAGAGAATTTCTGCATTTTTGTCCTACAATTAAGGGAATTTCTGCAATTTTGCTCCAAAATACAGGGAATTTCTGCCTTTTTGCCCGAAAAAAAGAAGAATGCATAACTTTTTGCCATAAAAAAGGGAAATTTCTTCATTTTTGCTCCAAAATCAGGGGAATTTCTGCTTTTTTGCCTCTAAATAAGTGGAATTTCTGTCTTTTTCCCCCAAAACAAAGGGAATTCCTGTCTTTTTTGCCCCAAAATAAGGAAAATTTCTGACTTATTACCCTGAAATAAGTGAAATTTCTGCAATTTTGCCCCAAAATAAAGGAAATTTTTGCCTTTTGCCTTCAAATAAAGGGAATTTCAGCCTTTTTACCTCAAAATAAGGGGAATTTCTGCATTTTTGCCACAAAATATTAGGAATTTCTGCCTTTTTGCCCCAAAATAAGAAAATTTCTGCTTTTTTACTCTGAAATAAGTGAAATTTTGCAACTTTGCCCCAAAATAAGTGAAATTTCTGCAATTTTGCCCCAAAATAAAAGAAATTTCTGGAATTTTGCCCCAAAATAAGTGGTAATTCTGAGTTTTGCCCCAAAATAAGGAGAATTTCTGTTTTTTTGCCCCAACATATAGGCAATTTCTGCCTTTTTGCCCCACAATTAGGGTAATTTCTGCAATTTTGCTCCAAAATCCGTGGAATTTCTCCCTTTTTGCACGAAAATAAGAAGAATGCATACCTTTTTGCCATAAAAAAGGGAAATTTCTTCATTTTTGCTCCAAATTAAGGGGAATTTCTGCTTTTTTGCCTCTAAATAAGTGGAATTTTTGTCTTTTTCCCCCAAAACAAAGGGAATTTCTGTCTCTTTTGCCCCAAAATAAGGAAAAATTCTGACTTATTAACCTGAAGTAAGTAAAATTTCTGCAATTTTGCACCAAAATAAGGTAAATTTCTGGAATTTTGCCCCAAAATAAGTGGAATTTTTGTGTTTTTCCCCAAAATAAAGAGAATTTCTGTATTTTTGCCCAAACATATAGAGAATTTCTGTTTTTTTGCCACACAATTAGGGAAATTTCTGTAATTTTGCTCCAAAATACGGGTAATTTCTGCCTTTTTGCCCGAAAATAAGAAGAATGAATACCTTTTTGCCAAAAAATGGGAAATTTCTTCATTTTTGCTCCAAAATAAAAGGAATTTCTGCTTTTTTGCCTCTAAATAAGTGGAATTTCTGTCTATTTCCCCCAAAATAAAGAGAATATCTGTCTTTTTTGGCCCAAAATAAGGAAAAATTCTGACTTATTACCCTGAAGTAAGTGAAATTTCTGCAATTTTGCCCCAAAATAAGGGAAATTTCTGCCTTTTTGCCCCCAAATAAGGGGAATTTCAGCCTTTTTACCTCAAAATAAGGGGAATTTCTGCATTTTTGCCCCCAAATAAGGGGAATTTCAGCCTTTTTACCTCAAAATAAGGGGAATTTCCGCATTTTTGCCACAAAATATTAGGAATTTCTTCCTTTTTGCCCCAAAATAAGAAAATTTCTGCTTTTTTTCCATGAAATAATTGAAATTTCTGCAATTTTGCCCCAAAATAAGTGAAATTTCTGCAATTTTGTCCTAAAATAAGGGAAATTTCTGGAATTTTGCTTCAAAATAAGAGGAATTTCTGAGTTTTGCTTCAAAATAAGGAGAATTTCTGTCTTTTTGCCCCAACATATAGGAAATTTCTGCCTTTTTGCCCCACAATTAGGGGAATTTCAGCAATTTTGCTCCAAAAGACGGGGAATTTCTGCCTTTTTGCCCGAAAATAAGAAGAATGCATACCTTTTTGCCATCAAAAATGTAATTTCTTCTATTTTGCTTCAAAATAAAGGGAATTTCTATTTTTTTGCCTCTAAATAAGTGGAATTTCTGTCTTTTTCCCTCAAAACAAAGGGAATTTCTGTCTTTTTTGCCCTAAAATAAGGAAAAATTCTGACTTATTACCCTGTAGTAAGTGAAATTTCTTCAATTTTGCCCCAAAATAAGGGAAATTTCTGCCTTTTTGCCCCCAAGTAAGGGGAATTTCAGTCTTTTTACCTTAAAATAAGGGGAATTTCTGCATTTTTGCCACAAAATATTAGGAATTTCTGCCTTTTTGCCCCAAAATAAGAAAATTTCTGCTTTTTTTCCCTGAAATAAGTGAAATTTCTGCAATTTTGCCCCAAAATAAGTGAAATGTCTGCAATTTTGCCCCAAAATAAGGGAAATTTCTGGAATTTTGCCCCAAAATAAGTGGAATTTCTGAGTTTTGCCCCAAAATAAGGAGAATTTCTGTTTTTTTGCCCTAAGATATAGGCAATTTCTTCCTTTTTGCCCCACAATTAGGGGAATTTCTGCAATTTTGCTCCAAAATACGAGGAATTTCTGCCTTTTTGCTTGAAAATAAGAAGAATGCATTCCTTTTTGCCATGAAAAAAAAAATTGCTTCATTTTTGCTCAAAAAAGGGGAATTTCTGCTTTTTTGCCTCTAAATAATTGGAATTTCTGTTTTTTTTTCCCCAAAACAAAGGGAATTTCTGTCTTTTTGCCCCAAAATAAGGAAAAATTCTGACTTATTACCCTGAAGTAACTGAAATTTGTGCAAATTTGCCCCAAAATAAGGGAAATTTCTGCATTTTTGCCCCCAAATAAGGGGAATTTCAGCCTTTTTACCTCGAAATAAGGGGAATTTCTGCATTTTTGCCACAAAATATTAGGAATTTCTGCCTTTTTGCCCCAAAATAAAGAAAATTTCTGCCTTTTTTCCCTAAAATATGTGAAATTTCTGCAATTTTGCCACAAAATAAGTAAAATTTCTTCATATTTGCCCCAAAATAAGTGAAATTTCTGCAATTTTGCCCCAAAATAAGTGAAATTTCTGCAATTTTGCCCCAAAATAAGTGGAATTTCTTAGTTTTGCCCCAAAATAAGGAGAATTTCTTTCTTTTTGCCCCAACATATAGAGATTTTCTGCATTTTTGCCCCACATTTAGGGGAAATTCTGCAATTTTGCTCCAAAATACGGGGAATTTCTGCCTTTTTCCCCGATAATAAGAAGAATGCATAACTTTTTGCCATAAAAAATAGAAATTTCTTCATTTTTGCTCCAAAATAAGGGGAATTTCTGCTTTTTGGCCTTTAAATAAGTGGAATTTCTGTCTTTTTCCCCCAAGACAAAGGGAATTTCTGTCTTTTTTGCCTCAAAATAAGGAAAAATTCTGACTTATTACCCTGAAGTAAGTGAAATTTCTGCAATTTTTCCCCAAAATTAGGAAAATTTCTGCCTTTTTGCCACCAAATAAGGGGAATTTCAGCCTTTTTACCTCAAAACAAGGAGAATTTCTGCATTTTTGTCACAAAAAATTAGGAATTTATGCCTTTTTGCCCCATATAAGGAAAATTTCTGTCTTTTTTCTCTGAAATAAGTGAAATTTCTGAAATTTTGCCCCAAAATAAGTGAAATTTCTGCAATTTTGCCCAAAAATAAGTGAAATTTCTGCAATTTTGCCCCAAATTAAGGGAAATTTCTGGAATTTTGCCCCAAAATAAGTGGAATTTCTGAGTTTTGACACAAAATAAGGAGAATTTCTGTCTTTTTGCCCCAATATATAGAGAATTTCTGCATTTTTGTCCTACAATTAAGGGAATTTCTGCAATTTTGCTCCAAAATACAGGGAATTTCTGCCTTTTTGCCCGAAAATAAGAAGAATGCATAACTTTTTGCCATAAAAAAGGGAAATTTCTTCATTTTTGCTCCAAAATCAGGGGAATTTCTGCTTTTTTGCCTCTAAATAAGTGGAATTTCTGTCTTTTTCCCCCAAAACAAAGGGAATTCCTGTCTTTTTTGCCCCAAAATAAGGAAAATTTCTGACTTATTACCCTGAAATAAGTGAAATTTCTGCAATTTTGCCCCAAAATAAAGGAATTTTTTGCCTTTTGCCCTCAAATAAAGGGAATTTCAGCCTTTTTACCTCAAAATAAGGGGAATTTCTGCATTTTTGCCACAAAATATTAGGAATTTCTGCCTTTTTGCCCCAAAATAAGAAAATTTCTGCTTTTTCACTCTGAAATAAGTGAAATTTTGCAACTTTGCCCTAAATTAAGTGAAATTTCTGCAATTTTGCCCATAAATAAGGGAAATTTCTGGAATTTTGCCCCAAAATAAGTGGAATTTCTGAGTTTTGCCCCAAAAAAGAGAATTTCTGTTTTTTTGCCCCAACATATAGGCAATTTCTGCCTTTTTGCCCCACAATTAGGGTAATTTCTGCAATTTTGCTCCAAAATCCGTGGAATTTCTCCCTTTTTGCACGAAAATAAGAAGAATGCATACCTTTTTGCCATAAAAAAGGGAAATTTCTTCATTTTTGCTCCAAATTAAGGGGAATTTCTGCTTTTTTGCCTCTAAATAAGTGGAATTTTTGTCTTTTTCTCCCAAAACAAAGGGAATTTCTGTCTTTTTTGCCCCAAAATAAGGAAAAATTCTGACTTATTACCCTGAAGTAAGTGAAATTTCTGCAATTTTGCCCCAAAATTAGGGAAATTTCTGCCTTTTTGCCCCCAAATAAGGGGAATTTCAGCCTTTTTACCTCAAAATAAGGGGAATTTCTGAATTTTTGCCCCCAAATAAGGGGAATTTCAGCCTTTTTACCTCAAAATAAGGGGAATTTCCGCATTTTTGCCACAAAATATTAGGAATTTCTTCCTTTTTGCCCCAAAATAAGAAAATTTCTGCTTTTTTTCCCTGAAATAATTGAAATTTCTGCAATTTAGCCCCAAAATAAGTGAAATTTCTGCAATTTTGTCCTAAAATAAGGGAAATTTCTGGAATTTTGCTTCAAAATAAGAGGTATTTCTGAGTTTTGCTTCAAAATAAGGAGAATTTCTGTCTTTTTGCCCCAACATATAGGAAATTTCTGCCTTTTTGCCCCACAATTAGGGGAATTTCAGCAATTTTGCTCCAAAAGACGGGGAATTTCTGCCTTTTTGCCCGAAAATAAGAAGAATGCATACCTTTTTGCCATCAAAAATGTAATTTCTTCTATTTTGCTTCAAAATAAAGGGAATTTCTATTTTTTTGCCTCTAAATAAGTGGAATTTCTGTCTTTTTCCCTCAAAACAAAGGGAATTTCTGTCTTTTTTGCCCTAAAATAAGGAAAAATTCTGACTTATTACCCTGTAGTAAGTGATATTTCTTCAATTTTGCCCCAAAATAAGGGAAATTTCTGCCTTTTTGCCCCCAAATAAGGGGAATTTCAGTCTTTTTACCTTAAA
Organism: Micromys minutus; assembly: GCF_963924665.1. Lineage (NCBI taxonomy): Eukaryota > Metazoa > Chordata > Mammalia > Rodentia > Muridae > Micromys > Micromys minutus. The sequence goes on from NW_027667771.1 coordinate 566,850, forward strand.
ATAAGGGGAATTTCTGCATTTTTGCCACAAAATATTAGGAATTTCTGCCTTTTTGCCCCAAAATAAGAAAATTTCTGCTTTTTTTCCCTTGAAATAAGTGAAATTTCTGCAATTTTGCCCCAAAATAAGTGAAATGTCTGCAATTTTGCCCCAAAATAAGGGAAATTTCTGGAATTTTGCCCCAAAATAAGTGGAATTTCTGAGTTTTGCCCCATAATAAGGAGAATTTCTGTTTTTTTGCCCCAACATATAGGCAATTTCTGCCTTTTTGCCCCACAATTAGGGGAATTTCTGCAATTTTGCTCCAAAATACGGAGAATTTCTGCCTTTTTGCTTGAAAATAAGAAGAATGCATACCTTTTTGCCATGAAAAAAGAAAATTTCTTCATTTTTGCACCAAAAAGGGGAATTTCTGCTTTTTTGCCTCTAAATAAGTGGAATTTCTGTATTTTTCCCCCAAAACAAAGGGAATTCCTGTCTTTTTTGCCCCAAAATAAGGAAAATTTCTGACTTATTACCCTGAAATAAGTGAAATTTCTGCAATTTTGCCCCAAAATAAAGGAAATTTTTGCCTTTTGCCCTCAAATAAAGGGAATTTCAGCCTTTTTACCTCAAAATAAGGGGAATTTCTGCATTTTTGCCACAAAATATTAGGAATTTCTGCCTTTTTACCCCAAAATAAGAAAATTTCTGCTTTTTTACTCTGAAATAAGTGAAATTTTGCAACTTTGCCCTAAATTAAGTGAAATTTCTGCAATTTTGCCCCAAAATAAGGGAAATTTCTGGAATTTTGCCCCAAAATAAGTGGAATTTCTGAGTTTTGCCCCAAAATAAGGAGAATTTCTGTTTTTTTGCCCCAACATATAGGCAATTTCTGCCTTTTTGCCCCACAATTAGGGTAATTTCTGCAATTTTGCTCCAAAATCCGTGGAATTTCTCCCTTTTTGCACGAAAATAAGAAGAATGCATACCTTTTTCCCATAAAAAAGTGAAATTTCTTCATTTTTGCTCCAAATTAAGGGGAATTTCTGCTTTTTTGCCTCTAAATAAGTGGAATTTTTGTCTTTTTCTCCCAAAACAAAGGGAATTTCTGTCTTTTTTGCCCCAAAATAAGGAAAAATTCTGACTTATTAACCTGAAGTAAGTAAAATTTCTGCAATTTTGCACCAAAATAAGGTAAATTTCTGGAATTTTGCCCCAAAATAAGTGGAATTTTTGTGTTTTTCCCCAAAATAAAGAGAATTTCTGTATTTTTGCCCAAACATATAGAGAATTTCTGTTTTTTTGCCACACAATTAGGGAAATTTCTGTAATTTTGCTCCAAAATACGGGTAATTTCTGCCTTTTTGCCCGAAAATAAGAAGAATGAATACCTTTTTGCCAAAAAATGGGAAATTTCTTCATTTTTGCTCCAAAATAAAAGGAATTTCTGCTTTTTTGCCTCTAAATAAGTGGAATTTCTGTCTATTTCCCCCAAAATAAAGAGAATATCTGTCTTTTTTGCCCCAAAATAAGGAAAAATTCTGACTTATTACCCTGAAGTAAGTGAAATTTCTGCAATTTTGCCCCAAAATTAGGGAAATTTCTGCCTTTTTGCCCCCAAATAAGGGGAATTTCAGCCTTTTTACATCAAAATAAGGGGAATTTCTGCATTTTTGCCCTCAAATAAGGGGAATTTCAGCCTTTTTACCTCAAAATAAGGGGAATTTCCGCATTTTTGCCACAAAATATTAGAAATTTCTTCCTTTTTGCCCCAAAATAAGAAAATTTCTGCTTTTTTTTCCCTGAAATAATTGAAATTTCTGCAACTTTGCCCCAAAATAAGTGAAATTTCTGCAATTTTGTCCTAAAATAAGGGAAATTTCTGGAATTTTGCTTCAAAATAAGAGGTATTTCTGAGTTTTGCTTCAAAATAAGGAGAATTTCTGTCTTTTTGCCCCAACATATAGGAAATTTCTGCCTTTTTGCCCCACAATTAGGGGAATTTCAGCAATTTTGCTCCAAAAGACGGGGAATTTCTGCCTTTTTGCCCGAAAATAAGAAGAATGCATACCTTTTTGCCATCAAAAATGTAATTTCTTCTATTTTGCTTCAAAATAAAGGGAATTTCTATTTTTTTGCCTCTAAATAAGTGGAATTTCTGTCTTTTTCCCTCAAAACAAAGGGAATTTCTGTCTTTTTTGCCCTAAAATAAGGAAAAATTCTGAATTATTACCCTGTAGTAAGTGAAATTTCTTCAATTTTGCCACAAAATAAGGGAAATTTCTGCCTTTTTGCCCCCAAATAAGGGGAATTTCAGCCTTTTTACCTCGAAATAAGGGGAATTTCTCCATTTTTGCCACAAAATATTAGGAATTTCTGCCTTTTTGCCCCAAAATAAAGAAAATTTTTGCCTTTTTTCCCTAAAATATTTGAAATTTCTGCAATTTTGCCACAAAATAAGTAAAATTTCTTCATATTTGCCCCAAAATAAGTGAAATTTCTGCAATTTTGCCCCAAAATAAGGAAAATTTTCTGGAATTTTGCCCCAAAATAAGTGGAATTTCTTAGTTTTGCCCCAAAATAAGGAGAATTTCTTTCTTTTTGCCCCAACATATAGAGATTTTCTGCATTTTTGCCCCACAATTAGGAGAAATTCTGCAATTTTGCTCCAAAATACGGGGAATTTCTGCCTTTTTCCCCGATAATAAGAAGAATGCATAACTTTTTGCCATAAAAAATGGAAATTTCTTCATTTTTGCTCTAAAATAAGGGGAATTTCTGCTTTTTGGCCTTTAAATAAGTGGAATTTCTGTCTTTTTCCCCCAAGACAAAGGGAATTTCTGTCTTTTTTGCCTCAAAATAAGGAAAAATTCTGACTTATTACCCTGAAGTAAGTGAAATTTCTGCAATTTTTCCCCAAAATTAGGAAAATTTCTGCCTTTTTGCCTCCAAATAAGGGGAATTTCAGCCTTTTTACCTCAAAACAAGGAGAATTTCTGCATTTTTGTCACAAAAAATTAGGAATTTATGCCTTTTTGCCCCATATAAGGAAAATTTCTGTCTTTTTTCTCTGAAATAAGTGAAATTTCTGCAATTTTGCCCCAAAATAAGTGAAATTTCTGCAATTTTGCCCAAAAATAAGTGAAATTTCTGCAATTTTGCCCCAAATTAAGGGAAATTTCTGGAATTTTGCCCCAAAATAAGTGGAAGTTCTGAGTTTTGACACAAAATAAGGAGAATTTCTGTCTTTTTGCCACAATATATAGAGAATTTCTGCATTTTTGTCCTACAATTAAGGGAATTTCTGCAATTTTGCTCCAAAATACAGGGAATTTCTGCCTTTTTGCCCGAAAAAAAGAAGAATGCATAACTTTTTGCCATAAAAAAGGGAAATTTCTTCATTTTTGCTCCAAAATCAGGGGAATTTCTGCTTTTTTGCCTCTAAATAAGTGGAATTTCTGTCTTTTTCCCCCAAAACAAAGGGAATTCCTGTCTTTTTTGCCCCAAAATAAGGAAAATTTCTGACTTATTACCCTGAAATAAGTGAAATTTCTGCAATTTTGCCCCAAAATAAAGGAAATTTTTGCCTTTTGCCTTCAAATAAAGGGAATTTCAGCCTTTTTACCTCAAAATAAGGGGAATTTCTGCATTTTTGCCACAAAATATTAGGAATTTCTGCCTTTTTGCCCCAAAATAAGAAAATTTCTGCTTTTTTACTCTGAAATAAGTGAAATTTTGCAACTTTGCCCCAAAATAAGTGAAATTTCTGCAATTTTGCCCCAAAATAAAAGAAATTTCTGGAATTTTGCCCCAAAATAAGTGGTAATTCTGAGTTTTGCCCCAAAATAAGGAGAATTTCTGTTTTTTTGCCCCAACATATAGGCAATTTCTGCCTTTTTGCCCCACAATTAGGGTAATTTCTGCAATTTTGCTCCAAAATCCGTGGAATTTCTCCCTTTTTGCACGAAAATAAGAAGAATGCATACCTTTTTGCCATAAAAAAGGGAAATTTCTTCATTTTTGCTCCAAATTAAGGGGAATTTCTGCTTTTTTGCCTCTAAATAAGTGGAATTTTTGTCTTTTTCCCCCAAAACAAAGGGAATTTCTGTCTCTTTTGCCCCAAAATAAGGAAAAATTCTGACTTATTAACCTGAAGTAAGTAAAATTTCTGCAATTTTGCACCAAAATAAGGTAAATTTCTGGAATTTTGCCCCAAAATAAGTGGAATTTTTGTGTTTTTCCCCAAAATAAAGAGAATTTCTGTATTTTTGCCCAAACATATAGAGAATTTCTGTTTTTTTGCCACACAATTAGGGAAATTTCTGTAATTTTGCTCCAAAATACGGGTAATTTCTGCCTTTTTGCCCGAAAATAAGAAGAATGAATACCTTTTTGCCAAAAAATGGGAAATTTCTTCATTTTTGCTCCAAAATAAAAGGAATTTCTGCTTTTTTGCCTCTAAATAAGTGGAATTTCTGTCTATTTCCCCCAAAATAAAGAGAATATCTGTCTTTTTTGGCCCAAAATAAGGAAAAATTCTGACTTATTACCCTGAAGTAAGTGAAATTTCTGCAATTTTGCCCCAAAATAAGGGAAATTTCTGCCTTTTTGCCCCCAAATAAGGGGAATTTCAGCCTTTTTACCTCAAAATAAGGGGAATTTCTGCATTTTTGCCCCCAAATAAGGGGAATTTCAGCCTTTTTACCTCAAAATAAGGGGAATTTCCGCATTTTTGCCACAAAATATTAGGAATTTCTTCCTTTTTGCCCCAAAATAAGAAAATTTCTGCTTTTTTTCCATGAAATAATTGAAATTTCTGCAATTTTGCCCCAAAATAAGTGAAATTTCTGCAATTTTGTCCTAAAATAAGGGAAATTTCTGGAATTTTGCTTCAAAATAAGAGGAATTTCTGAGTTTTGCTTCAAAATAAGGAGAATTTCTGTCTTTTTGCCCCAACATATAGGAAATTTCTGCCTTTTTGCCCCACAATTAGGGGAATTTCAGCAATTTTGCTCCAAAAGACGGGGAATTTCTGCCTTTTTGCCCGAAAATAAGAAGAATGCATACCTTTTTGCCATCAAAAATGTAATTTCTTCTATTTTGCTTCAAAATAAAGGGAATTTCTATTTTTTTGCCTCTAAATAAGTGGAATTTCTGTCTTTTTCCCTCAAAACAAAGGGAATTTCTGTCTTTTTTGCCCTAAAATAAGGAAAAATTCTGACTTATTACCCTGTAGTAAGTGAAATTTCTTCAATTTTGCCCCAAAATAAGGGAAATTTCTGCCTTTTTGCCCCCAAGTAAGGGGAATTTCAGTCTTTTTACCTTAAAATAAGGGGAATTTCTGCATTTTTGCCACAAAATATTAGGAATTTCTGCCTTTTTGCCCCAAAATAAGAAAATTTCTGCTTTTTTTCCCTGAAATAAGTGAAATTTCTGCAATTTTGCCCCAAAATAAGTGAAATGTCTGCAATTTTGCCCCAAAATAAGGGAAATTTCTGGAATTTTGCCCCAAAATAAGTGGAATTTCTGAGTTTTGCCCCAAAATAAGGAGAATTTCTGTTTTTTTGCCCTAAGATATAGGCAATTTCTTCCTTTTTGCCCCACAATTAGGGGAATTTCTGCAATTTTGCTCCAAAATACGAGGAATTTCTGCCTTTTTGCTTGAAAATAAGAAGAATGCATTCCTTTTTGCCATGAAAAAAAAAATTGCTCCATTTTTGCTCAAAAAAGGGGAATTTCTGCTTTTTTGCCTCTAAATAATTGGAATTTCTGTTTTTTTTTCCCCAAAACAAAGGGAATTTCTGTCTTTTTGCCCCAAAATAAGGAAAAATTCTGACTTATTACCCTGAAGTAACTGAAATTTGTGCAAATTTGCCCCAAAATAAGGGAAATTTCTGCATTTTTGCCCCCAAATAAGGGGAATTTCAGCCTTTTTACCTCGAAATAAGGGGAATTTCTGCATTTTTGCCACAAAATATTAGGAATTTCTGCCTTTTTGCCCCAAAATAAAGAAAATTTCTGCCTTTTTTCCCTAAAATATGTGAAATTTCTGCAATTTTGCCACAAAATAAGTAAAATTTCTTCATATTTGCCCCAAAATAAGTGAAATTTCTGCAATTTTGCCCCAAAATAAGTGAAATTTCTGCAATTTTGCCCCAAAATAAGTGGAATTTCTTAGTTTTGCCCCAAAATAAGGAGAATTTCTTTCTTTTTGCCCCAACATATAGAGATTTTCTGCATTTTTGCCCCACAATTAGGGGAAATTCTGCAATTTTGCTCCAAAATACGGGGAATTTCTGCCTTTTTCCCCGATAATAAGAAGAATGCATAACTTTTTGCCATAAAAAATAGAAATTTCTTCATTTTTGCTCCAAAATAAGGGGAATTTCTGCTTTTTGGCCTTTAAATAAGTGGAATTTCTGTCTTTTTCCCCCAAGACAAAGGGAATTTCTGTCTTTTTTGCCTCAAAATAAGGAAAAATTCTGACTTATTACCCTGAAGTAAGTGAAATTTCTGCAATTTTTCCCCAAAATTAGGAAAATTTCTGCCTTTTTGCCACCAAATAAGGGGAATTTCAGCCTTTTTACCTCAAAACAAGGAGAATTTCTGCATTTTTGTCACAAAAAATTAGGAATTTATGCCTTTTTGCCCCATATAAGGAAAATTTCTGTCTTTTTTCTCTGAAATAAGTGAAATTTCTGAAATTTTGCCCCAAAATAAGTGAAATTTTTGCAATTTTGCCCAAAAATAAGTGAAATTTCTGCAATTTTGCCCCAAATTAAGGGAAATTTCTGGAATTTTGCCCCAAAATAAGTGGAATTTCTGAGTTTTGACACAAAATAAGGAGAATTTCTGTCTTTTTGCCCCAATATATAGAGAATTTCTGCATTTTTGTCCTACAATTAAGGGAATTTCTGCAATTTTGCTCCAAAATACAGGGAATTTCTGCCTTTTTGCCCGAAAATAAGAAGAATGCATAACTTTTTGCCATAAAAAAGGGAAATTTCTTCATTTTTGCTCCAAAATCAGGGGAATTTCTGCTTTTTTGCCTCTAAATAAGTGGAATTTCTGTCTTTTTCCCCCAAAACAAAGGGAATTCCTGTCTTTTTTGCCCCAAAATAAGGAAAATTTCTGACTTATTACCCTGAAATAAGTGAAATTTCTGCAATTTTGCCCCAAAATAAAGGAATTTTTTGCCTTTTGCCCTCAAATAAAGGGAATTTCAGCCTTTTTACCTCAAAATAAGGGGAATTTCTGCATTTTTGCCACAAAATATTAGGAATTTCTGCCTTTTTGCCCCAAAATAAGAAAATTTCTGCTTTTTCACTCTGAAATAAGTGAAATTTTGCAACTTTGCCCTAAATTAAGTGAAATTTCTGCAATTTTGCCCATAAATAAGGGAAATTTCTGGAATTTTGCCCCAAAATAAGTGGAATTTCTGAGTTTTGCCCCAAAAAAGAGAATTTCTGTTTTTTTGCCCCAACATATAGGCAATTTCTGCCTTTTTGCCCCACAATTAGGGTAATTTCTGCAATTTTGCTCCAAAATCCGTGGAATTTCTCCCTTTTTGCACGAAAATAAGAAGAATGCATACCTTTTTGCCATAAAAAAGGGAAATTTCTTCATTTTTGCTCCAAATTAAGGGGAATTTCTGCTTTTTTGCCTCTAAATAAGTGGAATTTTTGTCTTTTTCTCCCAAAACAAAGGGAATTTCTGTCTTTTTTGCCCCAAAATAAGGAAAAATTCTGACTTATTACCCTGAAGTAAGTGAAATTTCTGCAATTTTGCCCCAAAATTAGGGAAATTTCTGCCTTTTTGCCCCCAAATAAGGGGAATTTCAGCCTTTTTACCTCAAAATAAGGGGAATTTCTGAATTTTTGCCCCCAAATAAGGGGAATTTCAGCCTTTTTACCTCAAAATAAGGGGAATTTCCGCATTTTTGCCACAAAATATTAGGAATTTCTTCCTTTTTGCCCCAAAATAAGAAAATTTCTGCTTTTTTTCCCTGAAATAATTGAAATTTCTCCAATTTTGCCCCAAAATAAGTGAAATTTCTGCAATTTTGTCCTAAAATAAGGGAAATTTCTGGAATTTTGCTTCAAAATAAGAGGTATTTCTGAGTTTTGCTTCAAAATAAGGAGAATTTCTGTCTTTTTGCCCCAACATATAGGAAATTTCTGCCTTTTTGCCCCACAATTAGGGGAATTTCAGCAATTTTGCTCCAAAAGACGGGGAATTTCTGCCTTTTTGCCCGAAAATAAGAAGAATGCATACCTTTTTGCCATCAAAAATGTAATTTCTTCTATTTTGCTTCAAAATAAAGGGAATTTCTATTTTTTTGCCTCTAAATAAGTGGAATTTCTGTCTTTTTCCCTCAAAACAAAGGGAATTTCTGTCTTTTTTGCCCTAAAATAAGGAAAAATTCTGACTTATTACCCTGTAGTAAGTGAAATTTCTTCAATTTTGCCACAAAATAAGGGAAATTTCTGCCTTTTTGCCCCCAAATAAGGGGAATTTCAGTCTTTTTACCTTAAAATAAGGGGAATTTCTGCATTTTTGCCACAACATATTAGGAATTTGCATTTTTTGCCCCAAAATAAGAAAATTTCTGCTTTTTTTCCCTGAAATAAGTGAAATTTCTGCAATTTTGCCCCAAAATAAGTGAAATGTCTGCAATTTTGCCCCAAAATAAGGGAAATTGCTGGAATTTTGCCCCAAAATAAGTGGAATTTCTGAGTTTTGCCCCATAATAAGGAGAATTTCTGTTTTTTTGCCCCAACATATAGGCAATTTCTGCCTTTTTGCCCCACAATTAGGGGAATTTCTGCAATTTTGCTCCAAAATACGGAGAATTTCTGCCTTTTTGCTTGAAAATAAGAAGAATGCATACCTTTTTGCCATGAAAAAGAAAATTTCTTCATTTTTGCACGAAAAAGGGGAATTTCTGCTTTTTTGCCTCTAAATAAGTGGAATTTCTGTATTTTTCCCCCAAAACAAAGGGAATTCCTGTCTTTTTTGCCCCAAAATAAGGAAAATTTCTGACTTATTACCCTGAAATAAGTGAAATTTCTGCAATTTTGCCCCAAAATAAAGGAAATTTTTGCCTTTTGCCCTCAAATAAAGGGAATTTCAGCCTTTTTACCTCAAAATAAGGGGAATTTCTGCATTTTTGCCACAAAATATTAGGAATTTCTGCCTTTTTACCCCAAAATAAGAAAATTTCTGCTTTTTTACTCTGAAATAAGTGAAATTTTGCAACTTTGCCCTAAATTAAGTGAAATTTCTGCAATTTTGCCCCAAAATAAGGGAAATTTCTGGAATTTTGCCCCAAAATAAGTGGAATTTCTGAGTTTTGCCCCAAAATAAGGAGAATTTCTGTTTTTTTGCCCCAACATATAGGCAATTTCTGCCTTTTTGCCCCACAATTAGGGTAATTTCTGCAATTTTGCTCCAAAATCCGTGGAATTTCTCCCTTTTTGCACGAAAATAAGAAGAATGCATACCTTTTTGCCATAAAAAAGGGAAATTTCTTCATTTTTGCTCCAAATTAAGGGGAATTTCTGCTTTTTTGCCTCTAAATAAGTGGAATTTTTGTCTTTTTCTCCCAAAACAAAGGGAATTTCTGTCTTTTTTGCCCCAAAATAAGGAAAAATTCTGACTTATTAACCTGAAGTAAGTAAAATTTCTGCAATTTTGCACCAAAATAAGGTAAATTTCTGGAATTTTGCCCAAAATAAGTGGAATTTTTGTGTTTTTCCCCAAAATAATGAGAATTTCTGTATTTTTGCCCAAACATATAGAGAATTTCTGTTTTTTTGCCACACAATTAGGGATATTTCCATAATTTTGCTCCAAAATACGGGTAATTTCTGCCTTTTTGCCCGAAAATAAGAAGAATGAATACCTTTTTGCCAAAAAATGGGAAATTTCTTCATTTTTGCTCCAAAATAAAAGGAATTTCTGCTTTTTTGCCTCTAAATAAGTGGAATTTCTGTCTATTTCCCCCAAAATAAAGAGAATATCTGTCTTTTTTGCCCCAAAATAAGGAAAAATTCTGACTTATTACCCTGAAGTAAGTGAAATTTCTGCAATTTTGCCCCAAAATTAGGGAAATTTCTGCCTTTTTGCCCCCAAATAAGGGGAATTTCAGCCTTTTTACATCAAAATAAGGGGAATTTCTGCATTTTTGCCCCCAAATAAGGGGAATTTCAGCCTTTTTACCTCAAAATAAGGGGAATTTCCGCATTTTTGCCACAAAATATTAGGAATTTCTTCCTTTTTGCCCCAAAATAAGAAAATTTCTGCTTTTTTTTCCCTGAAATAATTGAAATTTCTGCAATTTTGCCCCAAAATAAGTGAAATTTCTGCAATTTTGTCCTAAAATAAGGGAAATTTCTGGAATTTTGCTTCAAAATAAGAGGTATTTCTGAGTTTTGCTTCAAAATAAGGAGAATTTCTGTCTTTTTGCCCCAACATATAGGAAATTTCTGCCTTTTTGCCCCACAATTAGGGGAATTTCAGCAATTTTGCTCCAAAAGACGGGGAATTTCTGCCTTTTTGCCCGAAAATAAGAAGAATGCATACCTTTTTGCCATCAAAAATGTAATTTCTTCTATTTTGCTTCAAAATAAAGGGAATTTCTATTTTTTTGCCTCTAAATAAGTGGAATTTCTGTCTTTTTCCCTCAAAACAAAGGGAATTTCTGTCTTTTTTGCCCTAAAATAAGGAAAAATTCTGACTTATTACCCTGTAGTAAGTGAAATTTCTTCAATTTTGCCCCAAAATAAGGGAAATTTCTGCCTTTTTGCCCCCAAATAAGGGGAATTTCAGTCTTTTTACCTTAAAATAAGGGGAATTTCTGCATTTTTGCCACAAAATATTAGGAATTTCTGCCTTTTTGCCCCAAAATAAGAAAATTTCTGCTTTTTTTCCTTGAAATAAGTGAAATTTCTGCAATTTTGCCCAAAAATAAGTGAAATGTCTGCAATTTTGCCCCAAAATAAGGGAAATTTCTGGAATTTTGCCCCAAAATAAGTGGAATTTCTGAGTTTTGCCCCATAATAAGGAGAATTTCTGTTTTTTTGCCCCAACATATAGGCAATTTCTGCCTTTTTGCCCCACAATTAGGGGAATTTCTGCAATTTTGCTCCAAAATACGGAGAATTTCTGCCTTTTTGCTTGAAAATAAGAAGAATGCATACCTTTTTGCCATGAAAAAAGAAAATTTCTTCATTTTTGCACCAAAAAGGGGAATTTCTGCTTTTTTGCCTCTAAATAAGTGGAATTTCTGTATTTTTCCCCCAAAACAAAGGGAATTCCTGTCTTTTTTGCCCCAAAATAAGGAAAATTTCTGACTTATTACCCTGAAATAAGTGAAATTTCTGCAATTTTGCCCCAAAATAAAGGAAATTTTTGCCTTTTGCCCTCAAATAAAGGGAATTTCAGCCTTTTTACCTCAAAATAAGGGGAATTTCTGCATTTTTGCCACAAAATATTAGGAATTTCTGCCTTTTTACCCCAAAATAAGAAAATTTCTGCTTTTTTACTCTGAAATAAGTGAAATTTTGCAACTTTGCCCTAAATTAAGTGAAATTTCTGCAATTTTGCCCCAAAATAAGGGAAATTTCTGGAATTTTGCCCCAAAATAAGTGGAATTTCTGAGTTTTGCCCCAAAATAAGGAGAATTTCTGTTTTTTTGCCCCAACATATAGGCAATTTCTGCCTTTTTGCCCCACAATTAGGGTAATTTCTGCAATTTTGCTCCAAAATCCGTGGAATTTCTCCCTTTTTGCACGAAAATAAGAAGAATGCATACCTTTTTGCCATAAAAAAGTGAAATTTCTTCATTTTTGCTCCAAATTAAGGGGAATTTCTGCTTTTTTGCCTCTAAATAAGTGGAATTTTTGTCTTTTTCTCCCAAAACAAAGGGAATTTCTGTCTTTTTTGCCCCAAAATAAGGAAAAATTCTGACTTATTAACCTGAAGTAAGTAAAATTTCTGCAATTTTGCACCAAAATAAGGTAAATTTCTGGAATTTTGCCCCAAAATAAGTGGAATTTTTGTGTTTTTCCCCAAAATAAAGAGAATTTCTGTATTTTTGCCCAAACATATAGAGAATTTCTGTTTTTTTGCCACACAATTAGGGAAATTTCTGTAATTTTGCTCCAAAATACGGGTAATTTCTGCCTTTTTGCCCGAAAATAAGAAGAATGAATACCTTTTTGCCAAAAAATGGGAAATTTCTTCATTTTTGCTCCAAAATAAAAGGAATTTCTGCTTTTTTGCCTCTAAATAAGTGGAATTTCTGTCTATTTCCCCCAAAATAAAGAGAATATCTGTCTTTTTTGCCCCAAAATAAGGAAAAATTCTGACTTATTACCCTGAAGTAAGTGAAATTTCTGCAATTTTGCCCCAAAATTAGGGAAATTTCTGCCTTTTTGCCCCCAAATAAGGGGAATTTCAGCCTTTTTACATCAAAATAAGGGGAATTTCTGCATTTTTGCCCTCAAATAAGGGGAATTTCAGCCTTTTTACCTCAAAATAAGGGGAATTTCCGCATTTTTGCCACAAAATATTAGGAATTTCTTCCTTTTTGCCCCAAAATAAGAAAATTTCTGCTTTTTTTCCCTGAAATAATTGAAATTTCTGCAATTTTGCCCCAAAATAAGTGAAATTTCTGCAATTTTGTCCTAAAATAAGGGAAATTTCTGGAATTTTGCTTCAAAATAAGAGGAATTTCTGAGTTTTGCTTCAAAATAAGGAGAATTTCTGTCTTTTTGCCCCAACATATAGGAAATTTCTGCCTTTTTGCCCCACAATTAGGGGAATTTCAGCAATTTTGCTCCAAAAGACGGGGAATTTCTGCCTTTTTGCCCGAAAATAAGAAGAATGCATACCTTTTTGCCATCAAAAATGTAATTTCTTCTATTTTGCTTCAAAATAAAGGGAATTTCTATTTTTTTGCCTCTAAATAAGTGGAATTTCTGTCTTTTTCCCTCAAAATAAAGGGAATTTCTGTCTTTTTTGCCCTAAAATAAGGAAAAATTCTGACTTATTACCCTGTAGTAAGTGAAATTTCTTCAATTTTGCCCCAAAATAAGGGAAATTTCTGCCTTTTTGCCCCCAAATAAGGGGAATTTCAGTCTTTTTACCTTAAAATAAGGGGAATTTCTGCATTTTTGCCACAAAATATTAGGAATTTCTGCCTTTTTGCCCCAAAATAAGAAAATTTCTGCTTTTTTTCCCTGAAATAAGTGAAATTTCTGCAATTTTGCCCCAAAATAAGTGAAATGTCTGCAATTTTGCCCCAAAATAAGTGGAATTTCTGAGTTTTGCCCCATAATAAGGAGAATTTCTGTTTTTTTGCCCCAACATATAGGCAATTTCTGCCTTTTTGCCCCACAATTAGGGGAATTTCTGCAATTTTGCTCCAAAATACGGAGAATTTCTGCCTTTTTGCTTGAAAATAAGAAGAATGCATACCTTTTTGCCATGAAAAAAGAAAATTTCTTCATTTTTGCACCAAAAAGGGGAATTTCTGCTTTTTTGCCTCTAAATAAGTGGAATTTCTGTATTTTTCCCCCAAAACAAAGGGAATTCCTGTCTTTTTTGCCCCAAAATAAGGAAAATTTCTGACTTATTACCCTGAAATAAGTGAAATTTCTGCAATTTTGCCCCAAAATAAAGGAAATTTTTGCCTTTTGTCCTCAAATAAAGGGAATTTCAGCCTTTTTACCTCAAAATAAGGGGAATTTCTGCATTTTTGCCACAAAATATTAGGAATTTCTGCCTTTTTACCCCAAAATAAGAAAATTTCTGCTTTTTTACTCTGAAATAAGTTAAATTTTGCAACTTTGCCCTAAATTAAGTGAAATTTCTGCAATTTTGCCCCAAAATAAGGGAAATTTCTGGAATTTTGCCCCAAAATAAGTGGAATTTCTGAGTTTTGCCCCAAAATAAGGAGAATTTCTGTTTTTTTGCCCCAACATATAGGCAATTTCTGCCTTTTTGCCCCACAATTAGGGTAATTTCTGCAATTTTGCTCCAAAATCCGTGGAATTTCTCCCTTTTTGCACGAAAATAAGAAGAATGCATACCTTTTTGCCATAAAAAAGGGAAATTTCTTCATTTTTGCTCCAAATTAAGGGGAATTTCTGCTTTTTTCCCTCTAAATAAGTGGAATTTTTGTCTTTTTCTCCCAAAACAAAGGGAATTTCTGTCTTTTTTGCCCCAAAATAAGGAAAAATTCTGACTTATTAACCTGAAGTAAGTAAAATTTCTGCAATTTTGCACCAAAATAAGGTAAATTTCTGGAATTTTGCCCAAAATAAGTGGAATTTTTGTGTTTTTCCCCAAAATAAAGAGAATTTCTGTATTTTTGCCCAAACATATAGAGAATTTCTGTTTTTTTGCCACACAATTAGGGAAATTTCTGTAATTTTGCTCCAAAATACGGGTAATTTCTGCCTTTTTGCCCGAAAATAAGAAGAATGAATACCTTTTTGCCAAAAAATGGGAAATTTCTTCATTTTTGCTCCAAAATAAAAGGAATTTCTGCTTTTTTGCCTCTAAATAAGTGGAATTTCTGTCTATTTCCCCCAAAATAAAGAGAATATCTGTCTTTTTTGCCCCAAAATAAGGAAAAATTCTGACTTATTACCCTGAAGTAAGTGAAATTTCTGCAATTTTGCCCCAAAATTAGGGAAATTTCTGCCTTTTTGCCCCCAAATAAGGGGAATTTCAGCCTTTTTACATCAAAATAAGGGGAATTTCTGCATTTTTGCCCTCAAATAAGGGGAATTTCAGCCTTTTTACCTCAAAATAAGGGGAATTTCCGCATTTTTGCCACAAAATATTAGGAATTTCTTCCTTTTTGCCCCAAAATAAGAAAATTTCTGCTTTTTTTCCCTGAAATAATTGAAATTTCTGCAATTTTGCCCCAAAATAAGTGAAATTTCTGCAATTTTGTCCTAAAATAAGGGAAATTTCTGGAATTTTGCTTCAAAATAAGAGGTATTTCTGAGTTTTGCTTCAAAATAAGGAGAATTTCTGTCTTTTTGCCCCAACATATAGGAAATTTCTGCCTTTTTGCCCCACAATTAGGGGAATTTCAGCAATTTTGCTCCAAAAGACGGGGAATTTCTGCCTTTTTGCCCGAAAATAAGAAGAATGCATACCTTTTTGCCATCAAAAATGTAATTTCTTCTATTTTGCTTCAAAATAAAGGGAATTTCTATTTTTTTGCCTCTAAATAAGTGGAATTTCTGTCTTTTTCCCTCAAAACAAAGGGAATTTCTGTCTTTTTTGCCCTAAAATAAGGAAAAATTCTGACTTATTACCCTGTAGTAAGTGAAATTTCTTCAATTTTGCCCCAAAATAAAGGAAATTTCTGCCTTTTTGCCCCCAAATAAGGGGAATTTCAGTCTTTTTACCTTATAATAAGGGGAATTTCTGCATTTTTGCCACAAAATATTAGGAATTTCTGCCTTTTTGCCCCAAAATAAGAAAATTTCTGCTTTTTTTCCCTGAAATAAGTGAAATTTCTGCAATTTTGCCCCAAAATAAGTGAAATGTCTGCAATTTTGCCCCAAAATAAGGGAAATTGCTGGAATTTTGCCCCAAAATAAGTGGAATTTCTGAGTTTTGCCCCATAATAAGGAGAATTTCTGTTTTTTTGCCCCAACATATAGGCAATTTCTGCCTTTTTGCCCCACAATTAGGGGAATTTCTGCAATTTTGCTCCAAAATACGGAGAATTTCTGCCTTTTTGCTTGAAAATAAGAAGAATGCATACCTTTTTGCCATGAAAAAAGAAAATTTCTTCATTTTTGCACCAAAAAGGGGAATTTCTGCTTTTTTGCCTCTAAATAAGTGGAATTTCTGTATTTTTCCCCCAAAACAAAGGGAATTCCTGTCTTTTTTGCCCCAAAATAAGGAAAATTTCTGACTTATTACCCTGAAATAAGTGAAATTTCTGCAATTTTGCCCCAAAATAAAGGAAATTTTTGCCTTTTGTCCTCAAATAAAGGGAATTTCAGCCTTTTTACCTCAAAATAAGGGGAATTTCTGCATTTTTGCCACAAAATATTAGGAATTTCTGCCTTTTTACCCCAAAATAAGAAAATTTCTGCTTTTTTACTCTGAAATAAGTGAAATTTTGCAACTTTGCCCTAAATTAAGTGAAATTTCTGCAATTTTGCCCCAAAATAAGGGAAATTTCTGGAATTTTGCCCCAAAATAAGTGGAATTTCTGAGTTTTGCCCCAAAATAAGGAGAATTTCTGTTTTTTTGCCCCAACATATAGGCAATTTCTGCCTTTTTGCCCCACAATTAGGGTAATTTCTGCAATTTTGCTCCAAAATCCGTGGAATTTCTCCCTTTTTGCACGAAAATAAGAAGAATGCATACCTTTTTGCCATAAAAAAGGGAAATTTCTTCATTTTTGCTCCAAATTAAGGGGAATTTCTGCTTTTTTGCCTCTAAATAAGTGGAATTTTTGTCTTTTTCTCCCAAAACAAAGGGAATTTCTGTCTTTTTTGCCCCAAAATAAGGAAAAATTCTGACTTATTAACCTGAAGTAAGTAAAATTTCTGCAATTTTGCACCAAAATAAGGTAAATTTCTGGAATTTTGCCCCAAAATAAGTGGATTTTTGTGTTTTTCCCCAAAATAAAGAGAATTTCTGTATTTTTGCCCAAACATATAGAGAATTTCTGTTTTTTTGCCACACAATTAGGGAAATTTCTGTAATTTTGCTCCAAAATACGGGTAATTTCTGCCTTTTTGCCCGAAAATAAGAAGAATGAATACCTTTTTGCCAAAAAATGGGAAATTTCTTCATTTTTGCTCCAAAATAAAAGGAATTTCTGCTTTTTTGCCTCTAAATAAGTGGAATTTCTGTCTATTTCCCCCAAAATAAAGAGAATATCTGTCTTTTTTGGCCCAAAATAAGGAAAAATTCTGACTTATTACCCTGAAGTAAGTGAAATTTCTGCAATTTTGCCCCAAAATTAGGGAAATTTCTCCCTTTTTGCCCCCAAATAAGGGGAATTTCAGCCTTTTTACCTCAAAATAAGGGGAATTTCTGCATTTTTGCCCCCAAATAAGGGGAATTTCAGCCTTTTTACCTCAAAATAAGGGGAATTTCCGCATTTTTGCCACAAAATATTAGGAATTTCTTCCTTTTTGCCCCAAAATAAGAAAATTTCTGCTTTTTTTCCCTGAAATAATTGAAATTTCTGCAATTTTGCCCCAAAATAAGTGAAATTTCTGCAATTTTGTCCTAAAATAAGGGAAATTTCTGGAATTTTGCTTCAAAATAAGAGGAATTTCTGAGTTTTGCTTCAAAATAAGGAGAATTTCTGTCTTTTTGCCCCAACATATAGGAAATTTCTGCCTTTTTGCCCCACAATTAGGGGAATTTCAGCAATTTTGCTCCAAAAGACGGGGAATTTCTGCCTTTTTGCCCGAAAATAAGAAGAATGCATACCTTTTTGCCATCAAAAATGTAATTTCTTCTATTTTGCTTCAAAATAAAGGGAATTTCTATTTTTTTGCCTCTAAATAAGTGGAATTTCTGTCTTTTTCCCTCAAAACAAAGGGAATTTCTGTCTTTTTTGCCCTAAAATAAGGAAAAATTCTGACTTATTACCCTGTAGTAAGTGAAATTTCTTCAATTTTGCCACAAAATAAGGGAAATTTCTGCCTTTTTGCCCCCAAATAAGGGGAATTTCAGTCTTTTTACCTTAAAATAAGGGGAATTTCTGCATTTTTGCCACAAAATATTAGGAATTTCTGCCTTTTTGCCCCAAAATAAGAAAATTTCTGCTTTTTTTCCCTGAAATAAGTGAAATTTCTGCAATTTTGCCCCAAAATAAGTGAAATGTCTGCAATTTTGCCCCAAAATAAGGGAAATTTCTGGAATTTTGCCCCAAAATAAGTGGAATTTCTGAGTTTTGCCCCATAATAAGGAGAATTTCTGGTATTTTGCCCCAACATATAGGCAATTTCTGCCTTTTTGCCCCACAATTAGGGGAATTTCTGCAATTTTGCTCCAAAATACGGGGAATTTCTGCCTTTTTGCTTGAAAATAAGAAGAATGCATACCTTTTTGCCATGAAAAAAGAAAATTTCTTCATTTTTGCTCCAAAAAGGGGAATTTCTGCTTTTTTGCCTCTAAATAAGTGGAATTTCTGTATTTTTCCCCCAAAACAAAGGGAATTCCTGTCTTTTTTGCCCCAAAATAAGGAAAATTTCTGACTTATTACCCTGAAATAAGTGAAATTTCTGCAATTTTGCCCCAAAATAAAGGAAATTTTTGCCTTTTGCCCTCAAATAAAGGGAATTTCAGCCTTTTTACCTCAAAATAAGGGGAATTTCTGCATTTTTGCCACAAAATATTAGGAATTTCTACCTTTTTGCCCCAAAATAAGAAAATTTCTGCTTTTTTACTCTGAAATAAGTGAAATTTTGCAACTTTGCCCCAAAATAAGTGAAATTTCTGCAATTTTGCCCCAAAATAAGGGAAATTTCTGGAATTTTGCCCCAAAATAAGTGGAATTTCTGCAATTTTGCCCCAAAATAAGGAGAATTTCTGTTTTTTTGCCCCAACATATAGGCAATTTCTGCCTTTTTGCCCCACAATTAGGGTAATTTCTGCAATTTTGCTCCAAAATCCGTGGAATTTCTCCCTTTTTGCACGAAAATAAGAAGAATGCATACCTTTTTACCATAAAAAAGGGAAATTTCTTCATTTTTGCTCCAAATTAAGGGGAATTTTTGCTTTTTTGCCTCTAAAGAAGTGGAATTTTTGTCTTTTTCCCCCAAAACAAAGGGAATTTCTGTCTTTTTTGCCCCAAAATAAGGAAAAATTCTGACTTATTAACCTGAAGTAAGTAAAATTTCTGCAATTTTGCACCAAAATAAGGTAAATTTCTGGAATTTTGCCCCAAAATAAGTGGAATTTTTGTGTTTTTCCCCAAAATAAAGAGAATTTCTGTATTTTTGCCCAAACATATAGAGAATTTCTGTTTTTTTGCCACACAATTAGGGAAATTTCTGTAATTTTGCTCCAAAATACGGGTAATTTCTGCCTTTTTGCCCGAAAATAAGAAGAATGAATACCTTTTTGCCAAAAAATGGGAAATTTCTTCATTTTTGCTCCAAAATAAAAGGAATTTCTGCTTTTTTGCCTCTAAATAAGTGGAATTTCTGTCTATTTCCCCCAAAATAAAGAGAATATCTGTCTTTTTTGCCCCAAAATAAGGAAAAATTCTGACTTATTACCCTGAAGTAAGTGAAATTTCTGCAATTTTGCCCCAAAATTAGGGAAATTTCTGCCTTTTTGCCCCCAAATAAGGGGAATTTCAGCCTTTTTACCTCAAAATAAGGGGAATTTCTGCATTTTTGCCCCCAAATAAGGGGAATTTCAGCCTTTTTACCTCAAAATAAGGGGAATTTCCGCATTTTTGCCACAAAATATTAGGAATTTCTTCCTTTTTGCCCCAAAATAAGAAAATTTCTGCTTTTTTTCCCTGAAATAATTGAAATTTCTGCAATTTTGCCCCAAAATAAGTGAAATTTCTGCAATTTTGTCCTAAAATAAGGGAAATTTCTGGAATTTTGCTTCAAAATAAGAGGAATTTCTGAGTTTTGCTTCAAAATAAGGAGAATTTCTGTCTTTTTGCCCCAACATATAGGAAATTTCTGCCTTTTTGCCCCACAATTAGGGGAATTTCAGCAATTTTGCTCCAAAAGACGGGGAATTTCTGCGTTTTTGCCCGAAAATAAGAAGAATGCATACCTTTTTGCCATCAAAAATGTAATTTCTTCTATTTTGCTTCAAAATAAAGGGAATTTCTATTTTTTTTTTCTCTCTAAATAAGTGGAATTTCTGTCTTTTTCCCTCAAAACAAAGGGAATTTCTGTCTTTTTTGCCCTAAAATAAGGAAAAATTCTGACTTATTACCCTGTAGTAAGTGAAATTTCTTCAATTTTGCCCCAAAATAAGGGAAATTTCTGCCTTTTTGCCCCCAAATAAGGGGAATTTCAGTCTTTTTACCTTAAAATAAGGGGAATTTCTGCATTTTTGCCACAAAATATTAGGAATTTCTGCCTTTTTGCCCCAAAATAAGAAAATTTCTGCTTTTTTTCCCTGAAATAAGTGAAATTTCTGCAATTTTGCCCCAAAATAAGTGAAATGTCTGCAATTTTGCCCCAAAATAAGGGAAATTTCTGGAATTTTGCCCCAAAATAAGTGGAATTTCTGAGTTTTGCCCCATAATAAGGAGAATTTCTTTTTTTTTGCCCCAACATATAGGCAATTTCTGCCATTTTGCCCCACAATTAGGGGAATTTCTGCAATTTTGCTCCAAAATACGGGGAATTTCTGCCTTTTTGCTTGAAAATAAGAAGAATGCATACCTTTTTGCCATGAAAAAAGAAAATTTCTTCATTTTTGCTCCAAAAAGGGGAATTTCTGCTTTTTTGCCTCTAAATAAGTGGAATTTCTGTATTTTTCCCCCAAAACAAAGGGAATTCCTGTCTTTTTTGCCCCAAAATAAGGAAAATTTCTGACTTATTACCCTGAAATAAGTGAAATTTCTGCAATTTTGCCCCAAAATAAAGGAAATGTTTGCCTTTTGCCCTCAATAAAGGGAATTTCAGCCTTTTTACCTCAAAATAAGAGGAATTTCTGCATTTTTGCCACAAAATATTAGGAATTTCTACCTTTTTGCCCCAAAATAAGAAAATTTCTGCTTTTTTTCCCTGAAATAAGTGAAATTTTGCAACTTTGCCCCAAAATAAGTGAAATTTCTGCAATTTTGCCCCAAAATAAGGGAAATTTCTGGAATTTTGCCCCAAAATAAGTGGAATTTCTGAGTTTTGCCCCAAAATAAGGAGAATTTCTGTTTTTTTGCCCCAACATATAGGCAATTTCTGCCTTTTTGCCCCACAATTAGGGTAATTTCTGCAATTTTGCTCCAAAATCCGTGGAATTTCTCCCTTTTTGCACGAAAATAAGAAGAATGCATACCTTTTTGCCATAAAAAAGGGAAATTTCTTCATTTTTGCTCCAAATTAAGGGGAATTTTTGCTTTTTTGCCTCTAAAGAAGTGGAATTTTTGTCTTTTTCCCCCAAAACAAAGGGAATTTCTGTCTTTTTTGCCCCAAAATAAGGAAAAATTCTGACTTATTAACCTGAAGTAAGTAAAATTTCTGCAATTTTGCACCAAAATAAAGTAAATTTCTGGAATTTTGCCCCAAAATAAGTGGAATTTTTGTGTTTTTCCCCAAAATAAAGAGAATTTCTGTATTTTTGCCCAAACATATAGAGAATTTCTGTTTTTCTGCCACACAATTAGGGAAATTTCTGTAATTTTGCTCCAAAATACGGGTAATTTCTGCCTTTTTGCTCGAAAATAAGAAGTATGAATACCTTTTTGCCAAAAAATGGGAAATTTCTTCATTTTTGCTCCAAAATAAAAGGAATTTCTGCTTTTTTGCCTCTAAATAAGTGGAATTTCTGTCTATTTCCCCCAAAATAAAGAGAATATCTGTCTTTTTTGCCCCAAAATAAGGAAAAATTCTGACTTATTACCCTGAAGTAAGTGAAATTTCTGCAATTTTGCCCCAAAATTAGGGAAATTTCTCCCTTTTTGCCCCCAAATAAGGGGAATTTCAGCCTTTTTACCTCAAAATAAGGGGAATTTCTGCATTTTTGCCCCCAAATAAGGGGAATTTCAGCCTTTTTACCTCAAAATAAGGGGAATTTCCACATTTTTGCCACAAAATATTAGGAATTTCTTCCTTTTTGCCCCAAAATAAGAAAATTTCTGCTTTTTTTCCCTGAAATAATTGAAATTTCTGCAATTTTGCCCCAAAATAAGTGAAATTTCTGCAATTTTGTCCTAAAATAAGGGAAATTTCTGGAATTTTGCTTCAAAATAAGAGGAATTTCTGAGTTTTGCTTCAAAATAAGGAGAATTTCTGTCTTTTTGCCCCAACATATAGGAAATTTCTGCCTTTTTGCCCCACAATTAGGGGAATTTCAGCAATTTTGCTCCAAAAGACGGGGAATTTCTGCCTTTTTGCCCGAAAATAAGAAGAATGCATACCTTTTTGCCATCAAAAATGTAATTTCTTCTATTTTGCTTCAAAATAAAGGGAATTTCTATTTTTTTGCCTCTAAATAAGTGGAATTTCTGTTTTTTTCCCTCAAAACAAAGGGAATTTCTGTCTTTTTTGCCCTAAAATAAGGAAAAATTCTGACTTATTACCCTGTAGTAAGTGAAATTTCTTCAATTTTGCCCCAAAATAAGGGAAATTTCTGCCTTTTTGCCCCCAAATAAGGGGAATTTCAGTCTTTTTACCTTAAAATAAGGGGAATTTCTCCATTTTTGCCACAAAATATTAGGAATTTCTGCCTTTTTGCCCCAAAATAAGAAAATTTCTGCTTTTTTTCCCTGAAATAAGTGAAATTTCTGCAATTTTGCCCCAAAATAAGTGAAATGTCTGCAATTTTGCCCCAAAATAAGGGAAATTTCTGGAATTTTGCCCCAAAATAAGTGGAATTTCTGAGTTTTGCCCCATAATAAGGAGAATTTCTTTTTTTTTGCCCCAACATATAGGCAATTTCTGCCTTTTTGCCCCACAATTAGGGGAATTTCTGCAATTTTGCTCCAAAATACGGGGAATTTCTGCCTTTTTGCTTGAAAATAAGAAGAATGCATACCTTTTTGCCATGAAAAAAGAAAATTTCTTCATTTTTGCTCCAAAAAGGGGAATTTCTGCTTTTTTGCCTCTAAATAAGTGGAATTTCTGTATTTTTCCCCCAAAACAAAGGGAATTCCTGTCTTTTTTGCCCCAAAATAAGGAAAATTTCTGACTTATTACCCTGAAATAAGTGAAATTTCGGCAATTTTGCCCCAAAATAAAGGAAATTTTTGCCTTTTGCCCTCAAATAAAGGGAATTTCAGCCTTTTTACCTCAAAATAAGGGGAATTTCTGCATTTTTGCCACAAAATATTAGGAATTTCTGCCTTTTTGCCCCAAAAAAAAAAAAATTTCTGCTTTTTTACTCTGAAATAAGTGAAATTTTGCAATTTTGCCCCAAAATATGTGAAATTTCTGCAATTTTGCTCCAAAATAAGGGAAATTTCTGGAATTTTGCCCCAAAATAAGTGGAATTTCTGAGTTTTGCCCCAAAATAAGGAGAATTTCTGTTTTTTTGCCCCAACATATAGGCAATTTCTGCCTTTTTGCCCCACAATTAGGGTAATTTCTGCAATTTTGCTCCAAAATACGTGGAATTTCTCCCTTTTTGCACGAAAATAAGAAGAATGCATACCTTTTTGCCATAAAAAAGGGAAATTTCTTAATTTTTGCTCCAAATTAAGGGGAATTTCTGCTTTTTTGCCTCTAAATAAGTGGAATTTCTGTATTTTTCCCCCAAAACAAAGGGAATTTCTGTCTTTTTTGCCCCAAAATAAGGAAAAATTCTGACTTATTAACCTGAAGTAAGTAAAATTTCTGCAATTTTGCACCAAAATAAGGGAAATTTCTGGAATTTTGCCCCAAAATAAGTGGAATTTTTGTGTTTTTCCCCAAAATAAAGAGAATTTCTGTATTTTTGCCCAAACATATAGAGAATTTCTGTTTTTTTGCCACACATTAGGGAAATTTCTGTAATTTTGCTCCAAACTACGGGTAATTTCTGCCTTTTTGCCCGAAAATAAGAAGAATGAATACCTTTTTGCCAAAAAATGGGAAATTTCTTCATTTTTGCTCCAAAATAAAAGGAATTTCTGCTTTTTTGCCTCTAAATAAGTGGAATTTCTGTCTATTTCCCCCAAAATAAAGAGAATATCTGTCTTTTTTGCCCCAAAATAAGGAAAAATTCTGACTTATTACCCTGAAGTAAGTGAAATTTCTGCAATTTTGCCCCAAAATAAGGGAAATTTCTGCCTTTTTGCCCCCAAATAAGGGGAATTTCAGCCTTTTTACCTCAAAATAAGGGGAATTTCTGCATTCTTGCCCCCAAATAAGGGGAATTTCAGCCTTTTTACCTCAAAATAAGGGGAATTTCCGCATTTTTGCCACAAAATATTAGGAATTTCTTCCTTTTTGCCCCAAAATAAGAAAATTTCTGCTTTTTTTCCCTGAAATAATTGAAATTTCTGCAATTTTGCCCCAACATAAGTGAAATTTCTGCAATTTTGTCCTAAAATAAGGGAAATTTCTGGAATTTTGCTTCAAAATAAGAGGAATTTCTGAGTTTTGCTTCAAAATAAGGAGAATTTCTGTCTTTTTGCACCAACATATAGGAAATTTCTGCCTTTTTGCCCCACAATTAGGGGAATTTCAGCAATTTTGCTCCAAAAGACGGGGAATTTCTGCCTTTTTGCCCGAAAATAAGAAGAATGCATACCTTTTTGCCATCAAAAATGTAATTTCTTCTATTTTGCTTCAAAATAAAGGGAATTTCTATTTTTTTGCCTCTAAATAAGTGGAATTTCTGTCTTTTTCCCTCAAAACAAAGGGAATTTCTGTCTTTTTTGCCCTAAAATAAGGAAAAATTCTGACTTATTACCCTGTAGTAAGTGAAATTTCTTCAATTTTGCCCCAAAATAAGGGAAATTTCTGCCTTTTTGCCCCCAAATAAGGGGAATTTCAGTCTTTTTACCTTAAAATAAGGGGAATTTCTGCATTTTTGCCACAAAATATTAGGAATTTCTGCCTTTTTGCCCCAAAATAAGAAAATTTCTGCTTTTTTTCCCTGAAATAAGTGAAATTTCTGCAATTTTGCCCCAAAATAAGTGAAATGTCTGCAATTTTGCCCCAAAATAAGGGAAATTTCTGGAATTTTGCCCCAAAATAAGTGGAATTTCTGAGTTTTGCCCCAAAATAAGGAGAATTTCTGTTTTTTTGCCCTAAGATATAGGCAATTTCTTCCTTTTTGCCCCACAATTAGGGGAATTTCTGCAATTTTGCTCCAAAATACGGGGAATTTCTGCCTTTTTGCTTGAAAATAAGAAGAATGCATACCTTTTTGCCATGAAAAAAGAAAATTGCTTCATTTTTGCTCCAAAAAGGGGAATTTCTGCTTTTTTGCCTCTAAATAAATGGAATTTCTGATTTTTTTCCCCAAAACAAAGGGAATTTCTGTCTTTTTGCCCCAAAATAAGGAAAAATTCTGACTTATTACCCTGAAGTAAGTGAAATTTCTGCAAATTTGCCCCAAAATAAGGGAAATTTCTGCCTTTTTGCCCCCAAATAAGGGGAATTTCAGCCTTTTTACCTCGAAATAAGGGGGATTTCTGCATTTTTGCCACAAAACATTAGGAATTTCTGCCTTTTTGCCACAAAATAAAGAAAATTTCTGCCTTTTTTCCCTAAAGTATGTGAAATTTCTGCAATTTTGCCACAAAATAAGTAAAATTTCTTCATATTTGCCCCAAAATAAGTGAAATTTCTGCAATTTTGCCCCAAAATAAGGAAAATTTCTGGAATTTTGCCCCAAAATAAGTGGAATTTCTTAGTTTTGCCCCAAAATAAGGAGAATTTCTTTCTTTTTGCCCCAACATATAGAGATTTTCTGCATTTTTGCCCCACAATTAGGGGAAATTCTGCAATTTTGCTCCAAAATACGGGGAATTTCTTCCTTTTTCCCCGATAATAAGAAGAATGCATAACTTTTTGCCATAAAAAATGGAAATTTCTTCATTTTTGCTCCAAAATAAGGGGAATTTCTGCTTTTTGGCCTTTAAATAAGTGGAATTTCTGTCTTTTTCCCCCAAGACAAAGGGAAGTTCTGTCTTTTTTGCCTCAAAATAAGGAAAAATTCTGACTTATTACCCTGAAGTAAGTGAAATTTCTGCAATTTTTCCCCAAAATTAGGAAAATTTCTGCCTTTTTGCCTCCAAATAAGGGGAATTTCAGCCTTTTTACCTCAAAACAAGGAGAATTTCTGCATTTTTGTCACAAAAAATTAGGAATTTCTGCATTTTTGCCCCATATAAGGAAAATTTCTGTCTTTTTTCTCTGAAATAAGTGAAATTTCTGCAATGTTGCCCCAAAATAAGTGAAATTTCTGCAATTTTGCCCAAAAATAAGTGAAATTTCTGCAATTTTGCCCCAAATTAAGGGAAATTTCTGGAATTTTGCCCCAAAATAAGTGGAATTTCTGAGTTTTGACACAAAATAAGGAGAATTTCTGTCTTTTTGCCCCAATATATAGAGAATTTCTGCATTTTTGTCCTACAATTAAGGGAATTTCTGCAATTTTGCTCCAAAATACAGGGAATTTCTGCCTTTTTGCCCGAAAATAAGAAGAATGCATAACTTTTTGCCATAAAAAAGGGAAATTTCTTCATTTTTGCTCCAAAATCAGGGGAATTTCTGCTTTTTTGCCTCTAAATAAGTGGAATTTCTGTCTTTTTCCCCCAAAACAAAGGGAATTCCTGTCTTTTTTGCCCCAAAATAAGGAAAATTTCTGACTTATTACCCTGAAATAAGTGAAATTTCTGCAATTTTGCCCCAAAATAAAGGAAATTTTTGCCTTTTGCCCTCAAATAAAGGGAATTTCAGCCTTTTTACCTCAAAATAAGGGGAATTTCTGCATTTTTGCCACAAAATATTAGGAATTTCTGTCTTTTTGCCCCAAAATAAGAAAATTTCTGCTTTTTTACTCTGAAATAAGTGAAATTTTGCAACTTTGCCCCAAAATAAGTGAAATTTCTGCAATTTTGCCCCAAAATAATGGAAATTTCTGGAATTTTGCCCCAAAATAAGTGGAATTTCTGAGTTTTGCCCCAAAATAAGGAGAATTTCTGTTTTTTTGCCCCAACATATAGGCAATTTCTGCCTTTTTGCCCCACAATTAGGGTAATTTCTGCAATTTTGCTCCCAAATCCGTGGAATTTCTCCCTTTTTGCACGAAAATAAGAAGAATGCATACCTTTTTGCCATAAAAAAGGGAAATTTCTTCATTTTTGCTCCAAATTAAGGGGAATTTCTGCTTTTTTGCCTCTAAATAAGTGGAATTTTTGTCTTTTTTCCCCAAAACAAAGGGAATTTCTGTCTTTTTTGCCCCAAAATAAGGAAAAATTCTGACTTATTAACCTGAAGTAAGTAAAATTTCTGCAATTTTGCACCAAAATAAGGTAAATTTCTGGAATTTTGCCCCAAAATAAGTGGAATATTTGTGTTTTTCCCCAAAATAAAGAGAATTTCTGTATTTTGCCCAAACATATAGAGAATTTCTGTTTTTTTGCCACACAATTAAGGAAATTTCTGTAATTTTGCTCCAAAATACGGGTAATTATTGCCTTTTTGCCCGAAAATAAGAAGAATGAATACCTTTTTGCCAAAAAATGGGAAATTTCTTCATTTTTGCTCCAAAATAAAAGGAATTTCTGCATTTTTGCCTCTAAATAAGTGGAATTTCTGTCTATTTCCCCCAAAATAAAGAGAATATCTGTCTTTTTTGCGCCAAAATAAGGAAAAATTCTGACTTATTACCCTGAAGTAAGTGAAATTTCTGCAATTTTGCCCCAAAATAAGGGAAATTTCTGCGTTTTTGCCCCCAAATAAGGGGAATTTCAGCCTTTTTACCTCAAAATAAGGGGAATTTCTGCATTTTTGCCCCCAAATAAGGGGAATTTCAGACTTTTTACCTCAAAATAAGGGGAATTTCCGCATTTTTGCCACAAAATATTAGGAATTTCTTCCTTTTTGCCCCAAAATAAGAAAATTTCTGCTTTTTTTCCCTGAAATAATTGAAATTTCTGCAATTTTGCCCCAAAATAAGTGAAATTTCTGCAATTTTTTCCTAAAATAAGGGAAATTTCTGGAATTTTGCTTCAAAATAAGAGGAATTTCTGAGTTTTGCTTCAAAATAAGGAGAATTTCTGTCTTTTTGCCCCAACATATAGGAAATTTCTGCCTTTTTGCCCCACAATTAGGGGAATTTCAGCAATTTTGCTCCAAAAGACGGGGAATTTCTGCCTTTTTGGCCGAAAATAAGAAGAATGCATAACTTTTTGCCATCAAAAATGTAATTTCTTCTATTTTGCTTCAAAATAAAGGGAATTTCTATTTTTTTGCCTCTAAATAATTGGAATTTCTGTCTTTTTCCCTCAAAACAAAGGGAATTTCTGTCTTTTTTGCCCTAAAATAAGGAAAAATTCTGACTTATTACCCTGTAGTAAGTGAAATTTCTTCAATTTTGCCCCAAAATAAGGGAAATTTCTGCCTTTTTGCCCCCAAATAAGGGGAATTTCAGTCTTTTTACCTTAAAATAAGGGGAATTTCTGCATTTTTGCCACAAAATATTAGGAATTTCTGGCTTTTTGCCCCAAAATAAGAAAATTTCTGCTTTTTTTCCCTGAAATAAGTGAAATTTCTGCAATTTTGCCCCAAAATAAGTGAAATGTCTGCAATTTTGCCCCAAAATAAGGGAAATTTCTGGAATTTTGCCCCAAAATAAGTGGAATTTCTGAGTTTTGCCCCATAATAAGGAGAATTTCTGTTTTTTTGCCCCAACATATAGGCAATTTCTGCATTTTTGCCCCACAATTAGGGGAATTTCTGCAATTTTGCTCCAAAATACGGGGAATTTCTGCCTTTTTGCTTGAAAATAAGAAGAATGCATACCTTTTTGCCATGAAAAAAGAAAATTTCTTCATTTTTGCTCCAAAAAGAGGAATTTCTGCTTTTTTGCCTCTAAATAAGTGGAATTTCTTTCTTTTTCCCTCAAAACAAAGGGAATTTCTGTGTTTTTTGCCCCAAAATAAGGAAAAATTCTGACTTATTACCCTGAAGTAAGTGATATTTCTGCAATTTTGCCCCAAAATAAGGGAAATTTCTGCCTTTTGCCCCCAAATAAGGGGAATTTCAGCATTTTTACCTCGAAATAAAGGGAATTTCTGCATTTTTGCCACAAAATATTAGGAATTTCTGCCATTTTGCTCCAAAATAAGGAAAATTTCTGCCTTTTTCCCCTGAAATAAGTGAAATTTCTGCAATTTTGCCCCAAAATAAGTGAAATGTCTGCAATTTTGCCCCAAAATAAGTGAAATTTCTGCAATTTTGCCCCGAAAAAAGGAAAATTTCTGTAATTTTGCCCCAAAATAAGTGGAATTTCTGAGTTATGCCCCAAAATAAAGAGAATTTCGGTCTTTTGGCCCCAACATATAGAGATTTTCTGCATTTTTGCCCCACAATTAGGGGAATTTCTGCAATTTTCTCAAAAATACGGGGAATTTCTGCTTTTTTGCCCGATAATAAGAAGAATGCATAACTTTTTGCCATAAAAAAGGGAAATTTCTTCATTTTTGCTCCAAAATAAGGGGAATTTCTGCTTTTTTGCCTCTGAATAAGTGGAATTTCTGTCTTTTTCCCCCAAGGCAAAGGGAATTCCTGTCTTTTTTGTCCCAAAATAAAGAAAATTTCTGACTTATAACCCTTAAATAAGTAAAATTTCTGCAATTTTGCCCCAAAATAAAGGAAATTTTTGCCTTATTGCCCCCAAATAAGGGGAATTTCAGCCTTTTTACCTCAATATAAAGGGAATTTCTGCATTTATGCCACAAAATATTAGGAATTTCTGCCTTTTTGCCCCAAAATAAGAAAATTTCTGATTTTTTTCCCTGAAATAAGTGAAATTTCTGCAATTTTGCCCCAAAATAAGTGAAATGTCTGCAATTTTGCCCCAAAATAAGGTAAATTTCTGGAATTTTGCCCCAAAATAAGTGGAATTTCTGAGTTTTGCCCCAAAATAAGGAGAATTTCTGTCTTTTTGCCCCAACATATAGGCAATTTCTGCCTTTTGGCTCCACAATTAGGGGAATTTCTTCAATTTTGCTCCAAAATACGGGGAATTTCTGCCTTTTGCCCGAAAATAAGAAGAATGCATACCTTTTGGCATAAAAAAGGGAAATTTCTTAGTTTTTGCTCCAAAAAGGAGAATTTCTGCTTTTTTGCCTCTAAATAAGTGGAATTTCTGTTTTTTTTCCCCAAAACAAAGGGAATTTCTGTCTTTTTGCCCCAAAATAAGAAAATTTCTGCTTTTTTACTCTGAAATAAGTGAAATTTTGCAATTTTGCCCCAAAATAAGTGAAATTTCTGCAATTTTGCCCCAAAATAAGTGAAATTTCTGCAATTTTGCCCAAAAATAAGTGAAATTTCTGCAATTTTGCCCCAAATTAAGGGAAATTTCTGGAATTTTGCCCCAAAATAAGTGGAATTTCTGAGTTTTGACACAAAATAAGGAGAATTTCTGTCTTTTTGCCCCAATATATAGAGAATTTCTGCATTTTTGTCCCACAATTAAGGGAATTTCTTCAATTTTGCTCCAAAATACAGGGAATTTCTGCCTTTTTGCCCGAAAATAAGAAGAATGCATAACTTTTTGCCATAAAAAAGGGAAATTTCTTCATTTTTGCTCCAAAATCAGGGGAATTTCTGCTTTTTTGCCTCTAAATAAGTGGAATTTCTGTCTTTTTCCCCCAAAACAAAGGGAATTCCTTTCTTTTTTGCCCCAAAATAAGGAAAATTTCTGACTTATTACCCTGAAATAAGTGAAATTTCGGCAATTTTGCCCCAAAATAAAGGAAATTTTTGCCTTTTGCCCTCAAATAAAGGGAATTTCAGCCTTTTTACCTCAAAATAAGGGGAATTTCTGCATTTTTGCCACAAAATATTAGGAATTTCTGCCTTTTTGCCCCAAAATAAGAAAATTTCTGCTTTTTTACTCTGAAATAAGTGAAATTTTGCAATTTTGCCCCAAAATAAGTGAAATTTCTGCAATTTTGCTCCAAAATAAGGGAAATTTCTGGAATTTTGCCCCAAAATAAGTGGAATTTCTGAGTTTTGCCCCAAAATAAGGAGAATTTCTGTTTTTTTGCCCCAACATATAGGCAATTTCTGCCTTTTTGCCCCACAATTAGGGTAATTTATGCAATTTTGCTCCAAAATACGTGGAATTTCTCCCTTTTTGCACGAAAATAAGAAGAATGCATACCTTTTTGCCATAAAAAAGGGAAATTTCTTCATTTTTGCTCCAAATTAAGGGGAATTTCTGCTTTTTTGCCTCTAAATAAGTGGAATTTTTGTCTTTTTCCCCCAAAACAAAGGGAATTTCTGTCTTTTTTGCCCCAAAATAAGGAAAAATTCTGACTTATTAACCTGAAGTAAGTAAAATTTCTGCAATTTTGCACCAAAATAAGTGGAATTTTTGTGTTTTTCCCCAAAATAAAGAGAATTTCTGTATTTTTGCCCAAACATATAGAGAATTTCTGTTTTTTTGCCACACAATTAGGGAAATTTCTGTAATTTTGCTCCAAAATACGGGTAATTTCTGCCTTTTTGCCCGAAAATAAGAAGAATGAATACCTTTTTGCCAAAAAATGGGAAATTTCTTCATTTTTGCTCCAAAATAAAAGGAATTTCTGCTTTTTTGCCTCTAAATAAGTGGAATTTCTGTCTATTTCCCCCAAAATAAAGAGAATATCTGTCTTTTTTGGCCCAAAATAAGGAAAAATTCTGACTTATTACCCTGAAGTAAGTGAAATTTCTGCAATTTTGCCCCAAAATAAGGGAAATTTCTGCCTTTTTGCCCCCAAATAAGGGGAATTTCAGCCTTTTTACCTCAAAATAAGGGGAATTTCTGCATTTTTGCCCCCAAATAAGGGGAATTTCAGCCTTTTTACCTCAAAATAAGGGGAATTTCCGCATTTTTGCCACAAAATATTAGGAATTTCTTCCTTTGTGCCCCAAAATAAGAAAATTTCTGCTTTTTTTCCTTGAAATAATTGAAATTTCTGCAATTTTGCCCCAAAATAAGTGAAATTTCTGCAATTTTGTTATAAAATAAGGGAAATTTCTGGAATTTTGCTTCAAAATAAGAGGAATTTCTGAGTTTTGCTTCAAAATAAGGAGAATTTCTGTCTTTTTGCCCCAACATATAGGAAATTTCTGCCTTTTTGCCCCACAATTAGGGGAATTTCAGCAATTTTGCTCCAAAAGACGGGGAATTTCTGCCTTTTTGCCCGAAAATAAGAAGAATGCATACCTTTTTGCCATCAAAAATGTAATTTCTTCTATTTTGCTTCAAAATAAAGGGAATTTCTATTTTTTTGCCTCTAAATAAGTGGAATTTCTGTCTTTTTCCCTCAAAACAAAGGGAATTTCTGTCTTTTTTGCCCTAAAATAAGGAAAAATTCTGACTTATTACCCTGTAGTAAGTGAAATTTCTTCAATTTTGCCCCAAAATAAGGGAAATTTCTGCCTTTTTGCCCCCAAATAAGGGGAATTTCAGTCTTTTTACCTTAAAATAAGGGGAATTTCTGCATTTTTGCCACAAAATATTAGGAATTTCTGCCTTTTTGCCCCAAAATAAGAAAATTTCTGCTTTTTTTCCCTGAAATAAGTGAAATTTCTGCAATTTTGCCCCAAAATAAGTGAAATGTCTGCAATTTTGCCCCAAATTAAGGGAAATTTCTGGAATTTTGCCCCAAAATAAGTGGAATTTCTGAGCTTTGCCCCAAAATAAGGAGAATTTCTGTTTTTTTGCCCTAAGATATAGGCAATTTCTTCCTTTTTGCCCCACAATTAGGGGATTTTCTGCAATTTTGCTCCAAAATACGGGGAATTTCTGCCTTTTTGCTTGAAAATAAGAAGAATGCCTACCTTTTTGCCATGAAAAAAGAAAATTGCTTCATTTTTGCTCTAAAAAGGGGAATTTCTGCTTTTTTGCCTCTAAATAAGTGGAATTTCTGTTTTTTTTCCCCAAAACAAAGGGAATTTCTGTCTTTTTGCCCCAAAATAAGGAAAAATTCTGACTTATTACCCTGAAGTAAGTGAAATTTCTGCAAATTTGCCCCAAAATAAGGGAAATTTCTGCCTTTTTGCCCCCAAATAAGGGGAATTTCAGCCTTTTTACCTCGAAATAAGGGGAATTTCTGCATTTTTGCCACAAAATATTAGGAATTTCTGCCTTTTTGCCCCAAAATAAAGAAAATTTCTGCCTTTTTTCCCTAAAATATGTGAAATTTCTGCAATTTTGCCACAAAATAAGTAAAATTTCTTCATATTTGCCCCAAAATAAGTGAAATTTCTGCAATTTTGCCCCAAAATAAGGAAAATTTCTGGAAGTTGGCCCAAAATAAGTGGAATTTCAGCAATTTTGCCCCAAAATAAGTGAAATTTCTGCAATTTTTCCCAAAAATAAGTGAAATTTCTGCAATTTTGCCCCAAATTAAGGGAAATTTCTGGAATTTTGCCCCAAAATAAGTGGAATTTCTGAGTTTTGACACAAAATAAGGAGAATTTCTGTCTTTTTGCCCCAATATATAGAGAATTTCTGCATTTTTGTCCTACAATTAAGGGAATTTCTGCAATTTTGCTCCAAAATACAGGGAATTTCTGCCTTTTTGCCCGAAAATAAGAAGAATGCATAACTTTTTGCCATAAAAAAGGGAAATTTCTTCATTTTTGCTCCAAAATCAGGGGAATTTCTGCTTTTTTGCCTCTAAATAAGTGGAATTTCTGTCTTTTTCCCCCAAAACAAAGGGAATTCCTGTCTTTTTTGCCCCAAAATAAGGAAAATTTCTGACTTATTACCCTGAAATAAGTGAAATTTCTGCAATTTTGCCCCAAAATAAAGGAAATTTCAGCCTTTTTACCTCAAAATAAGGG
Organism: Micromys minutus; assembly: GCF_963924665.1. Taxonomy (NCBI): domain Eukaryota; kingdom Metazoa; phylum Chordata; class Mammalia; order Rodentia; family Muridae; genus Micromys; species Micromys minutus. The sequence goes on from NW_027667771.1 coordinate 600,527, forward strand.
GAATTTCTGCATTTTTGCCACAAAATATTAGGAATTTCTGCCTTTTTGCCCCAAAATAAGAAAATTTCTGCTTTTTTACTCTGAAATAAGTGAAATTTTGCAACTTTGCCCCAAAATAAGTGAAATTTCTGCAATTTTGCCCCAAAATAAGGGAAATTTCTGGAATTTTGCCCCAAAATAAGTGGAATTTCTGAGTTTTGCCCCAAAATAAGGAGAATTTCTGTTTTTTTGCCCCAACATATAGGCAATTTCTGCCTTTTTGCCCCACAATTAGGGTAATTTCTGCAATTTTGCTCCAAAATCCGTGGAATTTCTCCCTTTTTGCACGAAAATAAGAAGAATGCATACCTTTTTGCCATAAAAAAGGGAAATTTCTTCATTTTTGCTCCAAAATAAGGGGAATTTCTGCTTTTTTGCCTCTAAATAAGTGGAATTTTTGTCTTTTTCCCCCAAAACAAAGGGAATTTCTGTCTTTTTTGCCCCAAAATAAGGAAAAATTCTGACTTATTAACCTGAAGTAAGTAAAATTTCTGCAATTTTGCACCAAAATAAGGGAAATTTCTGGAATTTTGCCCCAAAATAAGTGGAATTTTTGTGTTTTTCTCCAAAATAAAGAGAATTTCTGTATTTTTGCCCAAACATATAGAGAATTTCTGTTTTTTTGCCACACAATTAGGGAAATTTCTGTAATTTTGCTCCAAAATACGGGTAATTTCTGCCTTTTTGCCCGAAAATAAGAAGAATGAATACCTTTTTGCCAAAAAATGGGAAATTTCTTCATTTTTGCTCCAAAATAAAAGGAATTTCTGCTTTTTTGCCTCTAAATAAGTGGAATTTCTGTCTATTTCCCCCAAAATAAAGAGAATATCTGTCTTTTTTGCCCCAAAATAAGGAAAAATTCTGACTTATTACCCTGAAGTAAGTGAAATTTCTGCAATTTTGCCCCAAAATTAGGGAAATTTCTGCTTTTGCCCCCAAATAAGGGGAATTTCAGCCTTTTTACCTCAAAATAAGGGGAATTTCTGCATTTTTGCCCCCAAATAAGGGGAATTTCAGCCTTTTTACCTCAAAATAAGGGGAATTTCCGCATTTTTGCCACAAAATATTAGGAATTTCTTCCTTTTTGCCCCAAAATAAGAAAATTTCTGCTTTTTTTCCCTGAAATAATTGAAATTTCTGCAATTTTGCCCCAAAATAAGTGAAATTTCTGCAATTTTGTCCTAAAATAAGGGAAATTTCTGGAATTTTGCTTCAAAATAAGAGGAATTTCTGAGTTTTGCTTCAAAATAAGGAGAATTTCTGTCTTTTTGCCCCAACATATAGGAAATTTCTGCCTTTTTGCCCCACAATTAGGGGAATTTCAGCAATTTTGCTCCAAAAGACGGGGAATTTCTGCCTTTTTGCCCGAAAATAAGAAGAATGCATACCTTTTTGCCATCAAAAATGTAATTTCTTCTATTTTGCTTCAAAATAAAGGGAATTTCTATTTTTTTGCCTCTAAATAAGTGGAATTTCTGTTTTTTCCCTCAAAAAAAAGGGAATTTCTGTCTTTTTTGCCCTAAAATAAGGAAAAATTCTGACTTCTTACTCTGCAGTAAGTAAAATTTCTTCAATTTTGCCCCAAAATAAGGGAAAATTCTGCCTTTTTGCCCCCAAATAAGGGGAAATTCAGTCTTTTTACCTCAAAATAAGGGGAATTTCTGCATTTTTACCACAAAATATTAGGAATTTCTGCCTTTTTGCACAAAATAAAAAAAATTTCTGCCTTTTTTCCCTGAATTAAGTGAAATTTCTGCCTTTTTGCCCCAAAATAAGTGAAATTTCTGCAATTTTGCCCCAAAATAAGGGAAATTTCTGCAATTTTGCCACAAAATAAGTGGAATTTCTGAGTTTTGCCCCCCCAAAAAAAGAATTTCTGTCATTTTGCCCCAACATATAGAGATTTTCTGCATTTTTGCACCACAATTAGGGGAATTTCTGCAATTTTGCTCCAAAATACGGAGAATTTCTGCCTTTTTGCCCGAAAATAAGAAGAATGCATACCTTTTTGCCATAAAAAAGGGAAATTTCTTCATTTTTGCTCCAAAATAAGGGGAATTTCTGCTTTTTTGCCTCTAAATAAGTGGAATTTTTGTCTTTTTCTCCCAAAACAAAGGGAATTTCTGTCTTCTTTGCCCCAAAATAAGGAAAAATTCTGACTTATTACCCTGAAGTAAGTGAAATTCCTGCACTTTTGCTCCAAAATTAGGGAAATTTCTGCCTTTTTGCCCCAAAATAATGCGAATTTCAGCCTTTTTACCTCAAAATAAGGGGAATTTCTGCATTTTTGCCACAAAATATTAGGAATATCTGCTTTTTGCCCCAAAATAAGGAAAATTTCTGCCTTTTTTCTCTGAAAGAAGTGAAATTTCTGCAATTTTGCCCCAAAAAATGTGAAATTTCTGCAATTTTGCCCCAAAATAAGGAGAATTTCTGTCTTTTTGCCCCAACATATAGGCAATTTCTGCCTCTTTGCCCAACATTTAGGGGAATTTCTTCAATTTTGCTCAAAATACGGGGATATCTGCCTTTTTGCCTGAAAATAAGAAGAATGCATAACTTTTTGCCATAAAAAAGGGAAATTTCTTCATTTTTGCTCCATAATAAGGGGAATTTCTGCATTTTTGCCTCTAAATAAGTGGAATTTCTGTCTTTTTCCCCCAAAACAAATGGAATTTTTGTATTTTTGCACCAAAAAAGGAAAAATTCTGACTTATTACCCTGAAGTAAGTGAAATTTCTGCAATTTTGCCCCAAAATAAGGGAAATTTCTGCCTTTTTGCCCCCAAATAAGGGGAATTTCAGCCTTTTTACCTCGAAATAAGGGGAATTTCTGCATTTTTGCCACAAAATATTAGGATTTCTGCCTTTTTGCCCCAAAATAAAGAAAATTTCTGCCTTTTTTCCCTACAATATGTGAAATTTCTTCAATTTTGCCACAAAATAAGTAAAATTTCTTCATATTTGCCCCAAAATAAGTGAAATTTCTGCAATTTTGCCCTAAAACAAGGAAAATTTCTGGAATTTTGCCCCAAAATAAGTGGAATTTCTGAGTTTTGCCCCAAAATAAGGAGAATTTCTGTCTTTTTGCCCCAACATATAAAGAATTTCTGCATTTTTGCCCCATAATTAGGGGAATTTCTGCAATTTTGCTCCAAAATACGGGGAATTTTTGCCTTTTTGCCCGAAAATAAGAAGAATGCATAACTTATTGCCATAAAAAAGGGAAATTTCCTCATTTTTGCTCTAAAATAAGGGGAATGTCTGCTTTTTTACCTTTAAATAAATGAAATTTCTGTTATTTTACCCCCAAAGCATAGGGAATTCCTGTATTTTTTTCCCCAAAATAAGGAAAATTTCTGACTTATTACCCTGAAATAAGTGAAATTTCTGCAATTTTGCCCCAAAATAAGGGGAATTTAAGCCTTTTTACCTCAAAATAAGGGGAATTTCTGCCTTTTTGCCCCAAAATAAGAAAATTTCTGCTTTTTTTCCCTGAAATAAGTGAAATGTCTGAAATTTTGCCCCAAAATAAGTGAAATGTCTGCAATTTTGCCCCAAAATAAGGGAAATTTCTGGAATTTTGCCCCAAAATAAGTGGAATTTCTGAGTTTTGCCCCAAAATAAGGAGAATTTCTGTCTTTTTGCTCTAACATATAGGCAATTTCTGCCTTTTGGCCCCACAATTAGGGGAATTTCTTCAATTTTGCTCCAAAATACGGGGAATTTCTGCCTTTTGCCCGAAAATAAGAAGAATGCATACCTTTTTGCCATAAAAAAGGGAAATTTCTTCATTTTTGATCCAAAAAGGGGAATTTCTGCTTTTTTGCCTCTAAATAAGTGGAATTTCTGTTTTTATCCCCCAAAACAAAGGGAATTTCTGACTTTTTGCCCCAAAATAAGGAAAAATTTTGACTTATTACCCTGAAGTAAGTGAAATTTCTGCAATTTTGCCCCAAAATAAGGCAAATTTCTGCCTTTTTGCCCCAAAATAAAGAAAATTTCTGCCTTTTTTCCCTAAAATATGTGAAATTTCTGCAATTTTGCCACAAAATAAGTAAAATTTCTTCATATTTGCCCCAAAATAAGTGAAATTTCTGCAATTTTGCCCCAAAATAAGGAAAATTTCTGGAATTTTGCCCCAAAATAAGTGGAATTTCTTAGTTTTGCCCCAAAATAAAGAGAATTTTTTCTGTCTTTTTGCACCAACATATAGAGATTTTCTGCATTTTTGCCCCACAATTAGGGGAATTTCTGCAATTATGCTCCAAAATACGGGGAATTTCTGCCTTTTTGCCCGAAAATAAGAAGAATGCATAACTTTTTGCCATAAAAAAGGGAAATTTCTTCATTTTTGCTCCAAAATAAGGGGAATTTCAGCTTTTTGGCCTTTATATAAGTGGAATTTCTGTCTTTTTCCCCCAAGACAAAGGGAATTTCTGTCTTTTTTGCCCCAAAATAATGAAAAATTCTGACTTATTACCCTGAAGTAAGTGAAATTTCGGCAATTTTTCCCCAAAATTTAGGTAATTTCTGACTTTTTGCCTCCAAATAAGGGGAATTTCAGCCTTTTTACCTCAAAATAAGGAGAATTTCTGCATTTTTGTCACAAAATATTAGGAATTTCTGCCTTTTTGCCCCAAAATATAAAAAAATTCTGTCTTTTTTCTCTGAAATAAGTGAAATTTCTGCAAATTTGCCCAAAAATAAGTGAAATTTCTGCAAATTTTGCCCCAAAATAAGTGAAATTTCTGCAATTTTGCCCCAAAATAAGGGAAATTTCTGGAATTTTGCCCCAAAATAAGTGGAATTTCTGAGTTTTGCCCCAAAATAAGGAGAATTTCTGTTTTTTTGCCCCAACATATAGGCAATTTCTGCCTTTTTGCCCCACAATTAGGGGAATTTCTGCAATTTTGCTCCAAAATACGGGGAATTTCTACCTTTTTGCTTGAAAATAAGAAGAATGCATACCTTTTTGCCATAAAAAAAGAAAATTTCTTCATTTTTGCTCCAAAAAGGGGAATTTCTGCTTTTTTGCCTCTAAATAAGTGGAATTTCTTTCTTTTTCACTCAAAACAAAGGGAATTTCTGTGTTTTTAGCCTTAAAATAATCTAAAATTCTGACTTATTACCCTGAAGTAAGTGATATTTCTGCAATTTTGCCCCAAAAAAAGGGAAATTTCTGCCTTTTGCCCCCAAATAAGGGGAATTTCAGCCTTTTTACTTCGAAATAAGGGGAATTTCTGCATTTTTGCCACAAAATATTAGGAATTTCTGCCATTTTGCTCCAAAATAAGGAAAATTTCTGCATTTTTTCCCTGAAATAAGTGAAATTTCTGCAATTTTGTTACAAAATATGTAAAATTTCTGCATATTTGCCCCAAAATAAGTGAAATTTCTGCAATTTTGCCCCAAAAAAAGGAAAATTTCTGTAATTTTGCCCCAAAATAAGTGGAATTTCTGAGTTTTGCCCCAAAATAAAGTGAATTTCGGTCTTTTGGCCCCAACATATAGAGATTTTCTGCATTTTTGCCCCACAATTAGGGGAATTTCTGCAATTTTGCTCAAAAATACGGAGAATTTTTGCTTTTTTGCCCGATAATAAGAAGAATGCATACCCTTTTGCCATAAAAAAGGGAAATTTCTTCATTTTTGCTCCAAAATAAGGGGAATTTCTGCTTTTTTGCCTCTAAATAAGTGGAATTTCTGTCTTTTTCCCCCAAGGCAAAGGGAATTCCTGTCTTTTTTGTCCCAAAATAAAGAAAATTTCTGACTTATAACCCTTAAATAAGTGAAATTTCTGAAATTTTGAACGAAAATAAAGGAAATTTTTGCCTTTTTGCCCCCAAATAAGGGGAATTTCAGCCTTTTTACCTCAAAATAAGGGGAATTTCTGCATTTATGCCTCAAAATATTAGGAATTTCTGCCTTTTTGCCCCAAAATAAGAAAATTTCTGCTTTTTTTTCCTTAAATAAGTGAAATTTCTGCAATTTTGCCCTAAAATAAGTGAAATGTCTGCAATTGTGCCCCAAAATAAGGGAAATTTCTGGAATTTTGCCCCAAAATAAGTGGAATTTCTGAGTTTTGCCCCAAAATAAGGAGAATTTCTGTCTCTTTGCCCCAACACATAGGCAATTTCTGCCTTTTGGCCCCACAATTAGGGGAATTTCTACAATTTTGCTCCAAAATATGGGGAATTTCTGCCTTTTGCCCGAAAATAAGAAGAATGCATACCTTTTTGCCATAAAAAAGGGAAATTTCTTCATTTTTGCTCCAAAAAGGGGAATTTCTGCTTTTTTGCCTCTAAATAAGTGGAATTTCTGTTTTTTTCCCCCAAAACAAAGGGAATTTCTGTCTTTTTGCCCCAAAATAAGGAAAAATTCTGACTTATTACCCTGAAGTAAGTGAAATTTCTTCAATTTTGCCCCAAAATAAGGGAAATTTCTGCCTTTTTGCCCCCAAATAAGGGGAATTTCAACCTTTTTACCTCGAAATAAGGGGAATTTCTGCATTTTTGCCAAAAATATTAGGAATTTCGGCCTTTTTGCCCAAAAATAAAGAAAATTTCTGCCTTTTTTCCCTAAAATATGTGAAATTTCTGCAATTTTGCAACAAAATAATTAAAATTTCTTCATATTTGCCCCAAAATAATTGAAATTTCTGCAATTTTGCCCCAAAATAAGGAAAATTTCTGGAATTTTGCCCCAAAATAAGTGGAATTTCTTAGTTTTGCCCCAAAATAAGGAGAATTTCTGTATTTTTGCCCCAACATAGAGAGATTTTCTGCATTTTTGCCCCACAATTAGGGGAATTTCTGCAATTATGCTCCAAAATACAGGGAATTTCTGCCTTTTTGCCCGAAAATAAAAAGAATGCATAACTTTTTGCCATAAAAAAGGGAAATTTCTTCATTTTTGCTCCAAAATAAGGGGAATTTCTGCATTTTGGCCTTTAAATAAGTGGAATTTCTGTCTTTTCCCCCAAGACAAAGGGAATTTCTGTCATTTTTGCCCCAAAATAAGGAAAAATTCTGACTTATTACCCTGAAGTAAGTGAAATTTCTGCAATTTTGCCCCAAAATTAGGGAAATTTCTGCCTTTTTGCCTCCAAATTAGGGGAATTTCAGCCTTTTTACCTCAAAATAAGGAGAATTTCTGCATTTTTGTCACAAAATATTAGGAATTTCTGCCTTTTTGCCCCAAAATAAGAAAAATTTCTGTCTTTTTTCTCTAAAATAAGTGAAATTTCTGCAATTTTGCCCCAAAATAAGTGAAATTTCTGCAATTTTGCCCAAAAATAAGTGAAATTTCTGCAATTTTGCCTCAAATTAAAGGAAATTTCTGGAATTTTGCCCCAAAATAAGTGGAATTTCTGAGTTTTGACACAAAATAAGGAGAATTTCTGTCTTTTTGCCCCAATATATAGAGAATTTCGGCATTTTTGTCCCACAATTAGAGGAATTTCTGCAATTTTGCTCCAAAATACGGGGAATTTCTGCCTTTTTGCCCGAAAATAAGAAGAATGCATAACTTTTTGCCATAAAAAAGGGAAATTTCTTCATTTTTGCTCCAAAATAAGGGGAATTTCTGCTTTTTTGCCTCTAAATAAGTGGAATTTCTGTCTTTTCCCCCAAAACAAAGGGAATTCCTGTCTTTTTTGCCCCAAAATAAGGAAATTTTCTGACTTATTACCCTGAAATAAGTGAAATTTCTGCAATTTTGCCCCAAAATAAAGGAAATTTTTGCCTTTTTGCCCCCAAATAAAGGGAATTTCAGCCTTTTTACCTCAAAATAAAGGGAATTTCTGCATTTTTGCCACAAAATATTAGGAATTTCTGCCTTTTTGCCCCAAAATAAGAAAATTTCTGCTTTTTTTTTCTCTGAAATAAGTGAAATTTTGCAATTTTGCCCCAAAATAAGTGAAATTTCTGCAATTTTGCCCCAAAATAAGGGAAATTTCTGGAATTTTGCCCCAAAATAAGTGGAATTTCTGAGTTTTGCCCCAAAATAAGGAGAATTTCTGTTTTTTTGCCCCAACATATAGGCAATTTCTGCCTTTTTGCCCCACAATTAGGGGAATTTCTTCAATTTTGCTCCAAAATACGTGGAATTTCTGCCTTTTTGCACGAAAATAAGAGGAATGCATACCTTTTTGCCATAAAAAAAGGGAAATTTCTTCATTTTTGCTCCAAATTAAGGGGAATTTCTGCTTTTTTGCCTCTAAATAAGTGGAATTTCTGTCTTTTTCCCCCAAAACAAAGGGAATTCCTGTCTTTTTTGCCCCAAAATAAGGAAATTTTCTGACTTATTACCCTGAAATAAGTGAAATTTCTGCAATTTTGCCCCAAAATAAAGGAAATTTTTGCCTTTTTGCCCCCAAATAAAGGGAATTTCAGCCTTTTTACCTCAAAATAAAGGGAATTTCTGCATTTTTGCCACAAAATATTAGGAATTTCTGCCTTTTTGCCCCAAAATAAGAAAATTTCTGCTCTTTTTTTCTCTGAAATAAGTGAAATTTTGCAATTTTGCCCCAAAATAAGTGAAATTTCTGCAATTTTGCCCCAAAATAAGGGAAATTTCTGGAATTTTGCCCCAAAATAAGTGGAATTTCTGAGTTTTGCCCCAAAATAAGGAGAATTTCTGTTTTTTTGCCCCAACATATAGGCAATTTCTGCCTTTTTGCCACACAATTAGGGGAATTTCTTCAATTTTGCTCCAAAATACGTGGAATTTCTGCCTTTTTGCACGAAAATAAGAGGAATGCATACCTTTTTGCCATAAAAAAAGGGAAATTTCTTCATTTTTGCTCCAAATTAAGGGGAATTTCTGCTTTTTTGCCTCTAAATAAGTGGAATTTCTGTCTTTTTCCCCCAAAACAAAGGGAATTTCTGTCTTTTTTGCCCCAAAATAAGGAAAAATTCTGACTTATTAACCTGAAGTAAGTAAAATTTCTGCAATTTTGCACCAAAATAAGGGAAATTTCTGGAATTTTGCCCCAAAATAAGTGGAATTTTTGTGTTTTTCCCCAAAATAAAGAGAATTTCTGTATTTTTGCCCCAACATATAGAGAATTTCTGTTTTTTGCTACACAATTAGGGAAATATCTGTAATTTTGCTCCAAAATACGGGTAATTTCTGCCTTTTTGCCCGAAAATAAGAAGAATGAATACCTTTTTGCCAAAAAATGGGAAATTTCTTCATTTTTGCTCCAAAATAAAAGGAATTTCTGCTTTTTTGCCTCTAAATAAGTGGAATTTCTGTCTATTTCCCCCAAAATAAAGAGAATTTCTGTCTTTTTTGCCCCAAAATAAGGAAAAATTCTGACTTATTACCCTGAAGTAAGTGAAATTTCTGTAATTTTTCCCCAAAATAAGGGAAATTTCTATCTACCTTTTTGCCCGCAAATAAGGAAAATTTCAGCCTTTTTACCTCAAAATAAGGGGAATTTCTGCATTTTTGCCCCCAAATAAGGGGAATTTCAGCCTTTTTACCTCAAAATAAGGGGAATTTCTGCATTTTTGCCCCCAAATAAGGGGAATTTCAGCCTTTTTACCTCAAAATAAGGGGAATTTCCGCATTTTTGCCACAAAATATTAGGAATTTCTTCCTTTTTGCCCCAAAATAAGAAAATTTCTGCTTTTTTTCCCTGAAATAATTGAAATTTCTGCAATTTTGCCCCAAAATAAGTGAAATTTCTGCAATTTTGTCCTAAAATAAGGGAAATTTCTGGAATTTTGCTTCAAAATAAGAGGAATTTCTGAGTTTTGCTTCAAAATAAGGAGAATTTCTGTCTTTTTGCCCCAACATATAGGAAATTTCTGCCTTTTTGCCCCACAATTAGGGGAATTTCAGCAATTTTGCTCCAAAAGACGGGGAATTTCTGACTTTTTGCCCGAATATAAGAAGAATGCATACCTTTTTGCCATCAAAAATGTAATTTCTTCTATTTTGCTTCAAAATAAAGGGAATTTCTAATTTTTTGCCTCTAAATAAGTGGAATTTCTGTCTTTTTCCCTCAAAACAAAGGGAATTTCTGTCTTTTTTGCCCTAAAATAAGGAAAAATTCTGACTTATTACACTGTAGTAAGTGAAATTTCTTCAATTTTGCCCCAAAATAAGGGAAATTTCTGCCTTTTTGCCCCCAAATAAGGGGAATTTCAGTCTTTTTACCTCAAAATAAGGGGAATTTCTGCATTTTTACCACAAAATATTAGGAATTTATGACTTTTTGCCCCAAAATAAGGAAAATTTTTGCCTTTTTTCCCTGAAATAAATGAAATTTCTGCCTTTTTGCCCAAAATAAGTGAAATTTCTGCAATTTTGCCCCAAAATAAGGGAAATTTCTGCAATTTTGCCACAAAATAAGTGGAATTTCTGAGTTTTGCCCCAAAAAATGGAGAATTTTTGTCTTTTTGCCCCAACATATAGGAAATTTCTGCCTTTTTGCCCCACAATTAGGGGAATTTCTGCAATTTTGCTCCAAAATACCGAGAATTTCTGCCTTTTTGCCCGAAAATAAGAAGAATGCATACCTATTTGCCATAAAAAAGAGAAATTTCTTCATTTTTGCTCCAAAATAAGGGGAATTTCTGCATTTTTGCCTCTAAATAAGTGGAATTTCTGTCTTTTTCTCCCAAAACAAAGGGAATTTCTGTCTTTTTTGCCCCAAAATAAGGAAAAATTCTGACTTATTACCCTGAAGTAAGTGAAATTTCTGCAATTTTGCCCCAAAATTAGGGAAATTTCTGCCTTTTTGACCCAAAATAATGCGAATTTCAGCCTTTTTACCTCAAAATAAGGGGAATTTCTGCATTTTTGCCACAAAATATTAGGAATATCTGCTTTTTGCCCTAAAATAAGGAAAATTTCTGCCTTTTTTCTCTGAAATAAGTGAAATTTAGCAATTTTGCCCCAAAATAAGTGAAATTTCTGCAATTTTGCCCCAAAATAAGTGAAATTTCTGCAATTTTGCCCCAAAATAAGGGAAATTTCTGGAATTTTGCCCCAAAATAAGTGGAATTTCTGAGTTTTGCCCCAAAATAAAGAAAATTTCTGTCTTTTTGCCCCAACATATAGGCAATTTCTGCCTTTTTGCCCAAAAATTAGGGGAATTTCTTCAATTTTGCTCCAAAATACGGGGAATATCTGCCTTTTTGCCTGAAAATATAAAGAATGCATAACTTTTTGCCATAAAAAAGGGAAATTTCTTCATTTTTGCTCCATAATAAGGGGAATTTCTGCTTTTTTGCCTCTAAATAAGTGGAATTTCTGTCTTTTTTTCCCAAAACAAAGGGAATTTTTGTATTTTTGCACCAAAATACGGAAAAATTCTGACTTATTACCCTGAAGTAAGTGAAATTTCTGCAATTTTGCCTCAAAATAAGAGAAATTTCTGCCTTTTTGCCCACAAATAAGGGGAATTTCAGCCTTTTTACCTCAAAATAAAGAGAATTTCTGCATTTTTGCCACAAAATATTATTAATTTCTGCCTTTTTGCCCCAAAATAAAAAAAATTTCTGCTTTTTTTCCCTGAAATAAGTGAAATTTCTGCAATTTTGCCCCAAAATAAGTGAAATTTCTGCAATTTTGCCCCAAAATAAGGGAAATTTCTGGAATTTTGACCCAAACTAAGTGGAATTACTGAGTTTTGCCCCAAAATAAGGAGAATTTCTGTCTTTTTGCCCCAACATATAAAGAATTTCTGCCTTTTTGCCCCACAATTAGGGGAATTTCTGCAATTTTGCTTCAAAATACAGGGAATTTCTGCCTTTTTGCCCGAAAGTAAGGAGAATGCATATCTTTTTGCCATAAAAATGAAATTTCTTCATTTTTGCTTAAAAATAAGGGTAATTTCTGCTTTTTTGCCTCTAAATAAGTGGAATTTCTGTATTTTTCCCCCAAAACGAAGGAAATTTCTGTCTTTTTTGCCCCAAAATAAAGAAAAATTCTGACTTATTACCCTGAAGTAAGTGAAATTTCTGCAATTTTGCCCCAAAATAAGAAAAATTTCTGCCTTTTTGCCCCCAAATAAGTGGAATTTCAGCCTTTTTACCTCGAAATATGGGGAATTTCTGCATTTTTGCCACAATATATTAGGAATTTCTGCCTTTTTGCCCCAAAATAAGGAAAATTTCTGCCTTTTTTCACTGAAATAAGTGAAATTTCTGCAGTTTTGCCCCAAAATAAGTGAAATTTCTGCAAATTTGCCCCAAAATAAGTGAAATTTCTGCAATTTTGCCCCAAAATAAGGGAAATTTCTGGAATTTTGCCCCAAAATAAGTGGAATTTCTGAGTTTTGCCCCAAAATAAGGATAATTTCTGTTTTTTTTTTCCCCAACATATAGGCAATTTCTGCCTTTTTGCCCCACAATTAGGGGAATTTCTGCAATTTTGCTCCAAAATACGGGGAATTTCTGCCTTTTTGCTTGAAAATAATAAGAATGCATACCTTTTTGCCATAAAAAAAGAAAATTTCTTCATTTTTGCTCCAAAAAGGGGAATTTCTGCTTTTTTGCATCTAAATAATTGGAATTTCTTTCTTTTTCCCTCAAAACAAAGGGAATTTCTGTGTTTTTTGCCCCAAAATAAGGAAATATTCTGACTTATTACCCTGAAGTAAGTGATATTTCTGCAATTTTGCCCCAAAAAAAGGGAAATTTATGCCTTTTGCCCCCAAATAAGGGGAATTTCAGCCTTTTTACCTCGAAATAAGGGGAATTTCTGCATTTTTGCCACAAAATATTAGGAATTTCTGCCATTTTGCTCCAAAATAAGGAAAATTTCTGCATTTTTTCCCTGAAATAAGTGAAATTTCTGCAATTTTGTTACAAAATATGTAAAATTTCTGCATATTTGCCCCAAAATAAGTGAAATTTCTGCAATTTTGCCCCAAAAAAAGGAAAATTTCTGTAATTTTGCCCCAAAATAAGTGGAATTTCTGAGTTTTGCCCCAAAATAAGGAGAATTTCGGTCTTTTGGCCCCAACATATAGAGATTTTCTGCATTTTTGCCCCACAATTAGGGGAATTTCTGCAATTTTGCTCAAAAATAGGGGGAATTTTTGCTTTTTTGCCCGATAATAAGAAGAATGCATACCCTTTTTCCATAAAAAAGGGAAATTTCTTCATTTTTGCTCCAAAATAAGGGGAATTTCTGCATTTTTGCCTCTAAATAAGTGGAATTTCTGTCTTTTTCCCCCAAGGCAAAGGGAATTCCTGTCTTTTTTGTCCCAAAATAAAGAAAATTTCTGACTTATAACCCTTAAATAAGTGAAATTTCTGAAATTTTGAACGAAAATAAAGGAAATTTTTGCCTTTTTGCCCCCAAATAAGGGGAATTTCAGCCTTTTTACCTCAAAATAAGGGGAATTTCTGCATTTATGCCTCAAAATATTAGGAATTTCTGCCTTTTTTCCCCAAAAAAAGAAAATTTCTGCTTTTTTTTCCTTAAATAAGTGAAATTTCTGCAATTTTGCCCTAAAATAAGTGAAATGTCTGCAATTGTGCACCAAAATAAGGGAAATTTCTGGAATTTTGCCCCAAAATAAGTGGAATTTCTGAGTTTTGCCCCAAAATAAGGAGAATTTCTGTCTTTTTGCCCCAACACATAGGCAATTTCTGCCTTTTGGCCCCACAATTAGGGGAATTTCTTCAATTTTGCTCCAAAATATGGGGAATTTCTGCCTTTTGCCCGAAAATAAGAAGAATGCATACCTTTTTGCCATAAAAAAGGGAAATTTCTTCATTTTTGCTCCAAAAAGGGGAATTTCTGCTTTTTTGCCTCTAAATAAGTGGAATTTCTGTTTTTTTCCCCCAAAACAAAGGGAATTTCTGTCTTTTTGCCCCAAAATAAGGAAAAATTCTGACTTATTACCCTGAAGTAAGTGAAATTTCTGAAATTTTGCCCCAAAATAAGGGAACTTTCTGCCTTTTTGCCCCAAAATTAGTGGAATTTTTGTGTTTTTCCCCAAAATAAAGAGAATTTCTGTATTTTTGCCCAAACATATAGAGAATTTCTGTATTTTTGCCACACAATTAGGGAAATTTCTGTAATTTTGCTCCAAACTACGGGTAATTTCTGCCTTTTTGCCCGAAAATAAGAAGAATGAATACCTTTTTGCCAAAAAAATGGGAAATTTCTTCATTTTTGCTCCAAAATAAAAGGAATTTCTGCTTTTTTGCCTCTAAATAAGTGGAATTTCTGTCTATTTCCCCCAAAATAAAGAGAATATCTGTCTTTTTTGGCCCAAAATAAGGAAAAATTCTGACTTATTACCCTGAAGTAAGTGAAATTTCTGCAATTTTGCCCCAAAATAAGGGAAATTTCTGCCTTTTTGCCCCCAAATAAGGGGAATTTCAGCCTTTTTACCTCAAAATAAGGGGAATTTCTGCATTTTTGCCCCCAAATAAGGGGAATTTCAGCCTTTTTACCTCAAAATAAGGGGAATTTCCGCATTTTTGCCACAAAATATTAGGAATTTCTTCCTTTGTGCCCCAAAATAAGAAAATTTCTGCTTTTTTTCCTTGAAATAATTGAAATTTCTGCAATTTTGCCCCAAAATAAGTGAAATTTCTGCAATTTTGTCCTAAAATAAGGGAAATTTCTGGAATTTTGCTTCAAAATAAGAGGAATTTCTGAGTTTTGCTTCAAAATAAGGAGAATTTCTGTCTTTTTGCCCCAACATATAGGAAATTTCTGCCTTTTTGCCCCACAATTAGGGGAATTTCAGCAATTTTGGTCCAAAAGACGGGGAATTTCTGCCTTTTTGCCCGAAAATAAGAAGAATGCATACCTTTTTGCCATCAAAAATGTAATTTCTTCTATTGTGCTTCAAAATAAAGGGAATTTCTATTTTTTTGCCTCTAAATAAGTGGAATTTCTGTCTTTTTCCCTCAAAACAAAGGGAATTTCTGTCTTTTTTGCCCTAAAATAAGAAAAAATTCTGACTTATTACCCTGTAGTAAGTGAAATTTCTTAGATTTTGCCCCAAAATAAGGGAAATTTCTGCCTTTTTGCCCCCAAATAAGGGGAATTTCAGTCTTTTTACCTCAAAATAAGGGGAATTTCTCCATTTTTACTACAATATATTAGGAATTTCTGCCATTTTGCCCCAAAATAAGGAAAATTTCTGCCTTTTTTCTCTGAAATAAGTGAAATTTCTGCCTTTTTGCCCCAAAATAAGTGAAATTTCTGCAATTTTGCCCCAAAATAAGGGAAATTTCTGCAATTTTGCCACAAAATAAGTGGAATTTCTGAGTTTTGCCCCAAAAAAAGAGAATTTCTGTCTTTTTGCCCCAACATGTAGGGAATTTCTGCCTTTTTGCCCCACAATTAGAGGAATTTCTGCAATTTTGCTCCAAAATACCGAGAATTTCTGCCTTTTTGCCCGAAAATAATGCGAATTTCAGCCTTTTTACCTCAAAATAAGGGGAATTTCTGCATTTTTGCCACAAAATATTAGGAATATCTGCTTTTTGCCCCAAAATAAGGAAAATTTCTGCCTTTTTTCTCTGAAATAAGTGAAATTTCTGCAATTTTGCCCAAAATAAGTGAAATTTCTGCAATTTTGCCCCAAAATAAGTGAAATTTCTGCAATTTTGCCCCAAAATAAGGAAAATTTCTGGAATTTTGCCCCAGAATAAGGAGAATTTCTGTCTTTTTCCCCAAACATATAGGCAATTTCTGCCTCTTTGCCCAACATTTAGGGGAATTTCTTCAATTTTGCTGCAAAATACGGGGAATATCTGCCTTTTTGCCTGAAAATAAGAAGAATGCATAACTTTTTGCCATAAAAAAAGGAAATTTCTTCATTTTTACTCCATAATAAGGGGAATTTCTGCTTTTTTGCCTCTAAATAAGTGGAATTTCTGTCTTTTTCCCCCAAAACAAAGGGAATTTTTGTATTTTTGCACCAAAATAAGGAAAAATTCTGACTTATTAACCTGAAGTAAGTGAAATTTCTGCAATTTTGCCCCAAAATAAGAGAAATTTCTGGAATTTTGCCCCAAAATCAGTGGAATTTCTGAGTTTTGCCGCAAAATAAGGAGAATATCTGTCTTTTTAGCCCAACATATAGGCAATTTCTGCCTCTTTGCCCCACAATTAGAGGAATTTCTGCAATTTTGCTCCAAAATACGGAGAATTTCTGCCTTTTTGCACGAAAATAACAAGAATGCATACTTTTTTGCCATAAAAAAGGGAAATTTCTTCATTTTTGCTCCAAAATAAGGGGAATTTCTGCTTTTTTGCCTCTAAATAAGTGGAATTTCTGTCTTTTTTCCCCAAAACAAAGGGAATTTCTGTCTTTTTTGCCCCAAAATAAGAAAAAATTCTGACTTATTACCCTGAAGTAAGTGAAATTTCTGCAATCTGGCCCCAAAATTAGGGAAATTAGTGCCTTTTTTCCCCCAAATAAGGAGAATTTTAGCCTTTTTACCTCAAAATAAGGGGAATTTCTGCATTTTTGTCACAAAATATTAGGAATTTCTGCCTTTTTGCCCCAAAATAAGGAAAATTTCTGTCTTTTTTTTCTGAAATAAGTGAAATTTCTGCAATTTTGCCCCAAAATAAGTGAAATTTCTGAGTTTTGCCCCAAAATAAGGAGAATTTCTGTTTTTTGCCCCAGCATATAGAGAATTTCTGCCTTTTTGCCCCACAATTACGGGAATTTCTGCAATTTTGCTCCAAAATACGGGGAATATCTGCCTTTTTGCCCAAAAATAAGAAGAATGCATACGTTTTTGCCATAAAAAGGAAATTTCTTTATTTTTGCTTCAAAATAAAAGGAATTTCTGCTTTTTTGCCTCTAAATAAGTGGAATTTCTGTTTTTTTCCCCCAAAACATAGGGAATTTTTGTATTTTTGCACCAAAATAAAAAAAAATTCTGACTTATTACCCTGAAGTAAGTGAAATTTCTGCAATTTTGCCAAAAAATAAGGGAAATTTCTGCCTTTTTGCCTCCAAATAAGGGGAATTTCAGCCTTTTTACCTCAAAATATGGTGAATTTATGCATTTTTGCCCCAAAATAAGGGGAATTTCAGCCTTTATATCTCAAAATAAGGGGAATTTCTGCATTATTGCCACAAAACATTAGGAATTTCTGCCTTTTTGCCCCAAAATAAGAAAATTTCTCATTTTTTCCCTGAAAAAAGTGAAATTTCTGCAATTTTGCCCCAAAATATGTTAAATTTCTGCAATTTTTTCCCAAAATAAGGGAAATTTCTGGAATTTTGCCCTCAAATAAGTGGAATTTCTGAGTATTTCCCCAAAATAAGAAGAATTTCTGTCTTTTTGCCCCAACATATAGAGAATTTCTGCCTTTTTGCCCCACAATTAGGGGAATTTCTGCAATTTTCTCCAAAATACGGGGAATTTCTGCCTTTTTGTCCGAAAATAAAAAGAATGCATACATTTTTGCCATTAAAAACAAATTTCTTCATTTTTGCTCTAAAATAAGGGGAATTTCTTCTTTTTTGCCTCTAAATAAGTGGAATTTCTGTCTTTATCCCCCAAAACAAAGGGAATTCCTGTCTTTTTTGCCCCAAAATAAAGAAAATTTCTGACTTATTACCCTTAAATAAGTGAAATTTCTGCAATTTTGAACGAAAATAAAGGAAATTTTTGCCTTATTGCCCCCAAATAAGGGGAATTTCAGCCTTTTTACCTTAAAATAAGGGGAATTTCTGCATTTTTGCCACAAAATATTAGGAATTTCTGCCTTTTTGCCCCAAAATAAGAAAATTTCTGCTTTTTTTTCCCTGAAATAAGTGAAATTTCTGCAATTTTGCCCCAAAATAAAGGAAATTTTTGCCTTTTGCCCTCAAATAAAGGGAATTTCAGCTTTTTTACCTCAAAATAAGGGGAATTTCTTCATTTTTGCCACAAAATATTAGGAATTTCTGCCTGTTTGCCCCAAAATAAGAAAATTTCTGCTTTTTTTCTCTGAAATAAGTGAAATTTTGCAATTTTGCCCCAAAATAAGTGAAATTTCTGCTATTTTGCCCCAAAATAAGGGAAATTTCTGGAATTTTGCCCCAAAATAAGTGGAATTTCTGAGTTTTGCCCCAAAATAAGAAGAATTTCTGTTTTTTTGCCCCAACATATAGGCAATTTCTGCCTTTTTGCCCCACAATTAGGGGAATTTCTGCAATTTTGCTCCAAAATACGTGGAATTTCTTCCTTTTTGCACGAAAATAAGAAGAATGCATACCTTTTTGCCATAAAAAAGGGAAATTTCTTCATTTTTGCTCCAAATTAAGGGGAATTTCTGCTTTTTTGCCTCTAAATAAGTGGAATTTTTGTCTTTTTCCCAAAAACAAACGGAATTTCTGTCTTTTTCGCCCCAAAATAAGGAAAAATTCTGACTTATTAACCTGAAGTAAGTAAAATTTCTGCAATTTTGCACCAAAATAAGGGAAATTTCTGGAATTTTGCCCCAAAATTAGTGGAATTTTTGTGTTTTTCCCCAAAATAAAGAGAATTTCTGTATTTTTGCCCAAACATATTGAGAATTTCTGTATTTTTGCCACACAATTAGGGAAATTTCTGTAATTTTGCTCCAAAATACGGGTAATTTCTGCCTTTTTGCCCGAAAATAAGAAGAATGAATACCTTTTTGCCAAAAAATGGGAAATTTCTTCATTTTTGCTTCAAAATAAAAGGAATTTCTGCTTTTTTGCCTCTAAATAAGTGGAATTTCTGTCTATTTCCCCCAAAATAAAGAGAATTTCTGTCTTTTTTGCCCCAAAATAAGGAAAAATTCTGACTTATTACCCTGAAGTAAGTGAAATTTCTGCAATTTTGCCCCAAAATAAGGGAAATTTCTTCCTTTTTGCCCCCAAATAAGGGGAATTTCAGCCTTTTTACCTCAAAATAAGGGAAATTTCTGCATTTTTGCCCCCAAATAAGGGGAATTTCAGCCTTTTTACCTCAAAATAAGGGGAATTTCCGCATTTTTGCCACAAAATATTAGGAAATTCTGCCTTTTTGCCCCAAAATAAGAAAATTTCTGCTTTTTTTCCCTGAAATAATTGAAATTTCTGCAATTTTGCCCCAAAATAAGTGAAATTTCTGCAATTTTGTCCTAAAATAAGGGAAATTTCTGGAATTTTGCTTCAAAATAAGAGGAATTTCTGAGTTTTGCTTCAAAATAAGGAGAATTTCTGTCTTTTTGCCCCAACATATAGGAAATTTCTGCCTTTTTGCCACACAATTAGGGGAATTTCAGCAATTTTGGTCCAAAAGACGGGGAATTTCTGCCTTTTTGACCGAAAATAAGAAGAATGCATACCTTTTTGCCATCAAAAATGTAATTTCTTCTATTTTGCTTCAAAATAAAGGGAATTTCTATTTTTTTGCCTCTAAATAAGTGGAATTTCTGTCTTTTTCCCTCAAAACAAAGGGAATTTCTGTCTTTTTTGCCCTAAAATAAGGAAAAATTCTGACTTATTACCCTGTAGTAAGTGAAATTTCTTAGATTTTGCCCCAAAATAAGGGAAATTTCTGCATTTTTGCCCCCAAATAAGGGGAATTTCAGTCTTTTTACCTCAAAATAAGGGGAATTTCTCCATTTTTACTACAAAATATTAGGAATTTCTGCCTTTTTGCCCCAAAATAAGGAAAATTTCTGCCTTTTTTCTCTGAAATAAGTGAAATTTCTGCCTTTTTGCCCCAAAATAAGTGAAATTTCTGCAATTTTGCCCCAAAATAAGGGAAATTTCTGCAATTTTGCCACAAAATAAGTGGAATTTCTGAGTTTTGCCCCAAAAAAAGAGAATTTCTATCTTTTTGCCCCAACATATAGGGAATTTCTGCCTTTTTGCCCCACAATTAGGGGAATTTCTGCAATTTTGCTCCAAAATACCGAGAATTTCTGCCTTTTTGCCTGAAAATAATGCGAATTTCAGCCTTTTTACCTCAAAATAAGGGGAATTTCTGCATTTTTGCCACAAAATATTAGGAATATCTGCTTTTTGCCCCAAAATAAGGAAAATTTCTGCCTTTTTTCTCTGAAATAAGTGAAATTTCTGCAATTTTGCCCAAAATAAGTGAAATTTCTGCAATTTTGCCCCAAAATAAGTGAAATTTCTGCAATTTTGCCCCAAAATAAGGAAAATTTCTGGGATTTTGCCCCAGAATAAGGAGAATTTCTGTCTTTTTCCCCAAACATATAGGCAATTTCTGCCTCTTTGCCCAACATTTAGGGGAATTTCTTCAATTTTGCTGCAAAATACGGGGAATATCTGCCTTTTTGCCTGAAAATAAGAAGAATGCATAACTTTTTGCCATAAAAAAAGGAAATTTCTTCATTTTTACTCCATAATAAGGGGAATTTCTGCTTTTTTGCCTCTAAATAAGTGGAATTTCTGTCTTTTTCCCCCAAAACAAAGGGAATTTTTGTATTTTTGCACCAAAATAAGGAAAAATTCTGACTTATTACCCTGAAGTAAGTGAAATTTCTGCAATTTTGCCCCAAAATAACAGAAATTTCTGGAATTTTGCCCCAAAATAAGTGGAATTTCTGAGTTTTGCCGCAAAATAAGGAGAATTTCTGTCTTTTTAGCCCAACATATAGGCAATTTCTGCCTTTTTGCCCCACAATTAGAGGAATTTCTGCAATTTTGCTCCAAAATACGGAGAATTTCTGCCTTTTTGCACGAAAATAACAAGAATGCATACTTTTTTGCCATAAAAAAGAGAAATTTCTTCATTTTTGCTCCAAAATAAGGGGAATTTCTGCTTTTTTGCCTCTAAATAAGTGGAATTTCTGTCTTTTTTCCCCAAAACAAAGGGAATTTCTGTCTTTTTTGCCCCAAAATAAGAAAAAATTCTGACTTATTACCCTGAAGTAAGTGAAATTTCTGCAATCTTGCCCCAAAATTAGGGAAATTAGTGCCTTTTTGCCCCCAAATAAGGAGAATTTTCGCCTTTTTACCTCAAAATAAGGGGAATTTCTGCATTTTTGTCACAAAATATTAGGAATTTCTGCCTTTTTGCCCCAAAATAAGGAAAATTTCTGTCTTTTTTTTCTGAAATAAGTGAAATTTCTGCAATTTTGCCCCAAAATAAGTGAAATTTCTGAGTTTTGCCCCAAAATAAGGATAATTTCTGTTTTTTGCCCCAGCATATAGAGAATTTCTGCCTTTTTGCCCCACAATTACGGGAATTTCTGCAATTTTGCTCCAAAATACGGGGAATTTCTGCCTTTTTGCCCAAAAATAAGAAGAATGCATACGTTTTGCCATAAAAAGGAAATTTCTTTATTTTTGCTTCAAAATAAAAGGAATTTCTGCTTTTTTGCCTCTAAATAAGTGGAATTTCTGTGTTTTTCCCCCAAAACATAGGGAATTTTTGTATTTTTGCACCAAAATAAAAAAAAAATTCTGACTTATTACCCTGAAGTAAGTGAAATTTCTGAAATTTTGCCAAAAAATAAGGGAAATTTCTGCCTTTTTGCCTCCAAATAAGGGGAATTTCAGCCTTTTTACCTCAAAATATGGTGAATTTATGCATTTTTGCCCCCAAATAAGGGGAATTTCAGCCTTTATATCTCAAAATAAGGGGAATTTCTGCATTATTGCCACAAAACATTAGGAATTTCTGCCTTTTTGCCCCAAAATAAGAAAATTTCTCATTTTTTCCCTGAAAAAAGTGAAATTTCTGCAATTTTGCCCCAAAATATGTTAAATTTCTGCAATTTTTTCCCAAAATAAGGGAAATTTCTGGAATTTTGCCCCCAAATAAGTGGAATTTCTGAGTATTTCCCCAAAATAAGAAGAATTTCTGTCTTTTTGCCCCAACATATAGAGAATTTCTGCCTTTTTGCCCCACAATTAGGGGAATTTCTGCAATTTTGCTCCAAAATACGGGGAATTTCTGCCTTTTTGTCCGAAAATAAAAAGAATGCATACATTTTTGCCATTAAAAACAAATTTCTTCATTTTTGCTCTAAAATAAGGGGAATTTCTTCTTTTTTGCCTCTAAATAAGTGGAATTTCTGTCTTTATCCCCCAAAACAAAGGGAATTCCTGTCTTTTTTGCCCCAAAATAAAGAAAATTTCTGACTTATTACCCTTAAATAAGTGAAATTTCTGCAATTTTGAACGAAAATAAAGGAAATTTTTGCCTTATTGCCCCCAAATAAGGGGAATTTCAGCCTTTTTACCTTAAAATAAGGGGAATTTCTGCATTTTTGCCACAAAATATTAGGAATTTCTGCCTTTTTGCCCCAAAATAAGAAAATTTCTGCTTTTTTTCCCTGAAATAAGTGAAATTTCTGCAATTTTGCCCCAAAATAAAGGAAATTTTTGCCTTTTGCCCTCAAATAAAGGGAATTTCAGCTTTTTTACCTCAAAATAAGGGGAATTTCTGCATTTTTGCCACAAAATATTAGGAATTTCTGCCTGTTTGCCCCAAAATAAGAAAATTTCTGCTTTTTTTCACTGAAATAAGTGAAATTTTGCAATTTTGCCCCAAAATAAGTGAAATTTCTGCTATTTTGCCCCAAAATAAGGGAAATTTCTGGAATTTTGCCCCAAAATAAGTGGAATTTCTGAGTTTTGCCCCAAAATAAGGAGAATTTCTGTTTTTTTGCCCCAACATATAGGCAATTTCTGCCTTTTTGCCCCACAATTAGGGGAATTTCTGCAATTTTGCTCCAAAATACGTGGAATTTCTGCCTTTTTGCACGAAAATAAGAAGAATGCATACCTTTTTGCCATAAAAAAAGGAAATTTCTTCATTTTTGCTCCAAATTAAGGGGAATTTCTGCTTTTTTGCCTCTAAATAAGTGGAATTTTTGTCTTTTTCCCAAAAACAAAGGGAATTTCTGTCTTTTTCGCCCCAAAATAAGGAAAAATTCTGACTTATTAACCTGAAGTAAGTAAAATTTCTGCAATTTTGCACCAAAATAAGGGAAATTTCTGGAATTTTGCCCCAAAATTAGTGGAATTTTTGTGTTTTTTTCCAAAATAAAGAGAATTTCTGTATTTTTGCCCAAACATATTGAGAATTTCTGTATTTTTGCCACACAATTAGGGAAATTTCTGTAATTTTGCTCCAAAATACGGGTAATTTCTGCCTTTTTGCCCGAAAATAAGAAGAATGAATACCTTTTTGCCAAAAAATGGGAAATTTCTTCATTTTTGCTTCAAAATAAAAGGAATTTCTGCTTTTTTGCCTCTAAATAAGTGGAATTTCTGTCTATTTCCCCCAAAATAAAGAGAATTTCTGTCTTTTTTGCCCCAAAATAAGGAAAAATTCTGACTTATTACCCTGAAGTAAGTGAAATTTCTGCAATTTTGCCCCAAAATAAGGGAAATTTCTGCATTTTTGCCCCCAAATAAGGGGAATTTCAGCCTTTTTACCTCAAAATAAGGGAAATTTCTGCATTTTTGCCCCCAAATAAGGGGAATTTCAGCCTTTTTACCTCAAAATAAGGGGAATTTCCGCATTTTTGCCACAAAATATTAGGAATTTCTGCCTTTTTGCCCCAAAATAAGAAAATTTCTGCTTTTTTTCCCTGAAATAATTGAAATTTCTGCAATTTTGCCCCAAAATAAGTGATATTTCTGCAATTTTGTCCTAAAATAAGGGAAATATTCTGGAATTTTGCTTCAAAATAAGAGGAATTTCTGAGTTTTGCTTCAAAATAAGGAGAATTTCTGTCTTTTTGCCCCAACATATAGGAAATTTCTGCCTTTTTGCCCCACAATTAGGGGAATTTCTGCAATTTTGGTCCAAAAGACGGGGAATTTCTGCCTTTTTGCCCGAAAATAAGAAGAATGCATACCTTTTTGCCATCAAAAATGTAATTTCTTCTATTTTGCTTCAAAATAAAGGGAATTTCTATTTTTTTGCCTCTAAATAAGTGGAATTTCTGTCTTTTTCCCTCAAAACAAAGGGAATTTCTGTCTTTTTTGCCCTAAAATAAGGAAAAATTCTGACTTATTACCCTGTAGTAAGTGAAATTTCTTAGATTTTGCCCCAAAATAAGGGAAATTTCTGCCTTTTTGCCCCCAAATAAGGGGAATTTCAGTCTTTTTACCTCAAAATAAGGGGAATTTCTCCATTTTTACTACAAAATATTAGGAATTTCTGCCTTTTTGCCCCAAAATAAGGAAAATTTCTGCCTTTTTTTTCTGAAATAAGTGAAATTTCTGCCTTTTTGCCCCAAAATAAGTGAAATTTCTGCAATTTTGCCCCAAAATAAGGGAAATTTCTGCAATTTTGCCACAAAATAAGTGGAATTTCTGAGTTTTGCCCCAAAAAAAGAGAATTTCTGTCTTTTTGCCCCAACATATAGGGAATTTCTGCCTTTTTGCCCCACAATTAGGGGAATTTCTGCAATTTTGCTCCAAAATACCGAAAATTTCTGCCTTTTTGCCCGAAAATAATGCGAATTTCAGCCTTTTTACCTCAAAATAAGGGGAATTTCTGCATTTTTGCCACAAAATATTAGGAATATCTGCTTTTTGCCCCAAAATAAGGAAAATTTCTGCCTTTTTTCTCTGAAATAAGTGAAATTTCTGCAATTTTGCCCCAAAATAAGTGAAATTTCTGCAATTTTGCCCCAAAATAAGTGAAATTTCTGCAATTTTGCCCCAAAATAAGGAAAATTTCTGGAATTTTGCCCCAGAATAAGGAGAATTTCTGTCTTTTTCCCCAAACATATAGGCAATTTCTGCCTCTTTGCCCAACATTTAAGAGAATTTCTTCAATTTTGCTGCAAAATACGGGGAATATCTGCCTTTTTGCCTGAAAATAAGAAGAATGCATAACTTTTTGCCATAAAAAAAGGAAATTTCTTCATTTTTACTCCATAATAAGGGGAATTTCTGCTTTTTTGCCTCTAAATAAGTGGAATTTCTGTCTTTTTCCCCCAAAACAAAGGGAATTTTTGTATTTTTGCACCAAAATAAGAAAAAATTCTGACTTATTACCCTGAAGTA
The DNA here is from genome assembly GCF_963924665.1 of Micromys minutus. Lineage (NCBI taxonomy): Eukaryota > Metazoa > Chordata > Mammalia > Rodentia > Muridae > Micromys > Micromys minutus. The sequence goes on from NW_027667771.1 coordinate 625,514, forward strand.
AGTGCAATTTCTGCAATTTTGCCCCAAAATAAGGGAAATTTCTGGAATTTTGCCCCAAAATAAGTGGAATTTCTGAGTTTTGCCACAAAATAAGGAGAATTTCTGTCTTTTTAGCCCAACATATAGGCAATTTCTGCCTTTTTGCCCCACGATTAGAGGAATTTCTGCAATTTTGCTCCAAAATACGGAGAATTTCTGCCTTTTTGCAAGAAAATAAGAAGAATGCATACTTTTTTGCCATAAAAAAGAAAAATTTCTTCATTTTTGCTCCAAAATAAGGGGAATTTCTGCTTTTTTGCCTCTAAATAAGTGGAATTTCAGTCTTTTTTCCCCAAAACAAAGGGAATTTCTGCCTTTTTTGCCCCAAAATAAGAAAAAATTCTGACTTATTACCCTAAAGTAAGTGAAATTTCTGCAATCTTGCCCCAAACTTAGAAAAATTAGTGCCTTTTTGCCCCCAAATAAGGAGAATTTTAGCCTTTTTACCTCAAAATAAGGGGAATTTCTGCATTTTTGTCACAAAATATTAGGAATTTCTGCCTTTTTGCCCCAAAATAAGGAAAATTTCTGTCTTTTTTTTCTGAAATAAGTGAAATTTCTGCAATTTTGCCCCAAAATAAGTGAAATTTCTGAGTTTTGCCCCAAAATAAGGAGAATTTCTGTTTTTTTGCCCCAGCATATAGAGAATTTCTGCCTTTTTGCCCCACAATTACGGGAATTTCTGCAATTTTGCTCCAAAATACGGGGAATTTCTGCCTTTTTGCCTGAAAATAAGAAGAATGCATACGTTTTTGCCATAAAAAGGAAATTTCTTTATTTTTGCTCCAAAATAAAAGGAATTTCTGCTTTTTTGCCTCTAAATAAGTGGAATTTCTGTCTTTTTCCCCCAAAACAAAGGGAATTTTTGTATTTTTGCACCAAAATAAGGAAAAATTCTGACTTATTACCCTGAAGTAAGTGAAATTTCTGCAATTTTGCCAAAAAATAAGGGAAATTTCTGCCTTTTTGCCTCCAAATAAGGGGAATTTCAGCCTTTTTACCTCAAAATAAGGGGAATTTCTGCATTATTGCCACAAAACATTAGGAATTTCTGCCTTTTTGCCTCAAAATAAGAAAATTTCTCATTTTTTTATGTGAAAAAAGTGAAATTTCTGCAATTTTGCCCCAAAATATGTTAAATTTCTGCAATTTTTTCCCAAAATAAGGGAAATTTCTGGAATTTTGCCCCCAAATAAGTGGAATTTCTGAGTATTTCCTCAAAATAAGAAGAATTTCTGTCTTTTTGCCTCAACATATAGAGAATTTCTGCCTTTTTGCCCCACAATTAGGGGAATTTCTGCAATTTTGCTCCAAAATACGGGGAATTTCTGCCTTTTTGTCCGAAAATAAAAAGAATGCATACATTTTTGCCATAAAAAAGAAATTTCTTCATTTTTGCTCTAAAATAAGGGGAATTTTTGCTTTTTTGCCTCTAAATAAGTGGAATTTCTGTCTTTATCCCCCAAAACAAAGGGAATTCCTGTCTTTTTTGCCCCAAAATAAAGAAAATTTCTGACTTATTACCCTTAAATAAGTGAAATTTCTGCAATTTTGAACGAAAATAAAGGAAATTTTTGCCTTAATGCCCCCAAATAAGGGGAATTTCAGCCTTTTTACCTTAAAATAAGGGGAATTTCTGCATTTTTGCCACAAAATATTAGGAATTTCTGCCTTTTTGCCCCAAAATAAGAAAATTTCTGCTTTTATTTCCTGAAATAAGTGAAATTTCTGCAATTTTGTCCCAAAATAAGTGAAATGTCTGCAATTTTGCCCCAAAATAAGGGAAATTTCTGGAATTTTGCCCCAAAATAAGTGGAATTTCTGAGTTTTGCCCCAAAATAAGGAGAATTTCTGTTTTTTTGCCCCAACATATAGGCAATTTCTGCCTTTTTGCCCCACAATTAGGGGAATTTCTGCAATTTTGCTCCAAAATACGGGGAATTTCTGCCTTTTTGCTTGAAAATAAGAAGAATGCATACCTTTTTGCCATAAAAAAAGAAAATTTCTTCATATTTGCTCCAAAAAGGGGAATTTCTGCTTCTTTGCCTCTAAATAAGTGGAATTTCTTTCTTTTTCCCTCAAAACAAAGGGAATTTCTGTGTTTTTTGCCCCAAAATAAGGAAAAATTCTGACTTATTACCCTGAAGTAAGTGATATTTCTGCAATTTTGCCCCAAAAAAAGGGAAATTTCTGCCTTTTGCCCCCAAATAAGGGGAATTTCAGCCTTTTTACCTCGAAATAAGGGGAATTTCTGCATTTTTGCCACAAAATATTAGGAATTTCTGCCATTTTGCTCCAAAATAAGGAAAATTTCTGCATTTTTTCCCTGAAATAAGTGAAATTTCTGCAATTTTGTTACAAAATATGTAAAATTTCTGCATATTTGCCCCAAAATAAGTGAAATTTCTGCAATTTTGCCCCCAAAAAAGGAAAATTTCTGTAATTTTGCCCCAAAATAAGTGGAATTTTTGAGTTTTGCCCCAAAATAAAGAGAATTTCGGTCTTTTGGCCCCAACATATAGAGATTTTCTGCATTTTTGCCCCACAATTAGGGGAATTTCTGCAATTTTGCTCAAAAATTCGGGGAATTTTTGCTTTTTTGCCCGATAATAAGAAGAATGCATACCTTTTTGCCATAAAAAAGGGAAATTTCTTCATTTTTGCTCCAAAATAAGGGGAATTTCTGCTTTTTTGCCTCTAAATAAGTGAAATTTCTGTCTTTTTCCCCCAAGGCAAAGGGAATTCCTGTCTTTTTTGTCCCAAAATAAAGAAAATTTCTGACTTATAACCCTTAAATAAGTGAAATTTCTGAAATTTTGAACGAAAATAAAGGAAATTTTTGCCTTTTTGCCCCCAAATAAGGGGAATTTCAGCCTTTTTACCTCAAAATAAGGGGAATTTCTGCATTTATGCCTCAAAATATTAGGAATTTCTGCCTTTTTGCCCCAAAATAAGAAAATTTCTCCTTTTTTTTCCTTAAATAAGTGAAATTTCTGCAATTTTGCCCTAAAATAAGTGAAATGTCTGCAATTGTGCCCCAAAATAAGGGAAATTTCTGGAATTTTGCCCCAAAATAAGTGGAATTTCTGAGTTTTGCCCCAAAATAAGGAGAATTTCTGTTTTTTTGCCCCAACACATAGGCAATTTCTGCCTTTTGGCCCCACAATTAGGGGAATTTCTTCAATTTTGCTCCAAAATATGGGGAATATCTGCCTTTTTGCCTGAAAATATAAAGAATGCATAACTTTTTACCATAAAAAAGGGAAATTTCTTCATTTTTGCTCCATAATAAGGGGAATTTCTGCTTTTTTGCCTCTAAATAAGTGGAATTTCTGTCTTTTTTTCCTAAAACAAAGGGAATTTTTGTATTTTTGCACCAAAATACGGAAAAATTCTGACTTATTACCCTGAAGTAAGTGAAATTTCTGCAATTTTGCCTCAAAATAAGAGAAATTTCTGCCTTTTTGCCCACAAATAAGGGGAATTTCAGCCTATTTACCTCAAAATAAAGAGAATTTCTGCATTTTTGCCACAAAATATTATTGATTTCTGCCTTTTTGCCCCAAAATAAAAAAATTTCTGCTTTTTTTCCCTGAAATAAGTGAAATTTCTGCAATTTTGCCCCAAAATAAGGGAAATTTTTGGAATTTTGACCCAAACTAAGTGGAATTACTGAGTTTTGCCCCAAAATAAGGAGAATTTCTGTCTTTTTGCCCCAACATATAAAGAATTTCTGCCTTTTTGCCCCACAATTAGGGGAATTTCTGCAATTTTGCTCCAAAATACAGGGAATTTCTGCCTTTTTGCCCGAAAGTAAGAAGAATGCATATCTTTTTGCCATAAAAAGGAAATTTCTTCATTTTTGCTCAAAAATAAGGGTAATTTCTGCTTTTTTGCCTCTAAATAAGTGGAATTTCTGTATTTTTCCCCCAAAACGAAGGAAATTTCTGTCTTTTTTGCCCCAAAATAAAGAAAAATTCTGACTTATTACCCTGAAGTAAGTGAAATTTCTGCAATTTTGCCCCAAAATAAGAAAAATTTCTGCCTTTTTGCCCCCAAATAAGTGGAATTTCAGCCTTTTTACCTCGAAATATGGGGAATTTCTGCATTTTTGCCACAAAATATTAGGAATTTCTGCCTTTTTGCCCCAAAATAAGGAAAATTTCTGCCTTTTTTCACTGAAATAAGTGAAATTTCTGCAGTTTTGCCCCAAATTAAGTGAAATTTCTGCAAATTTGCCCCAAAATAAGTGAAATTTCTGCAATTTTGCCCCAAAATAAGGGAAATTTCTGAAATTTTGCCAAAAATAAGTGGAATTTTTGAGTTTTGCTCCAAAATAAGGAGAATTTCTGTCTTTTTGCCCCAACATATAGGGAAATTTTGCATTTTTGCCCCACAATTAGGGGAATTTCTGCAATTTTGCTCCAAAATTCAGGGAATTTCTGCCTTTTTGCCCGAAAATAAGAAGAATGCATACCTTTTTGCCATAAAAAAGAGAAATTTCTGCAATTTTGCTCCAAAATAAGGGGAATTTCTGCTTTTGTGCCTCTAAATAAGTGGAATTACTGTATTTTTCCCCCAAACAAAGGGAATTCCTGTCTTTTTTGCCCCAAAATAAAGAAAATTTCTAACTTATTACCCTGAAAGAAGTGAAATGTCTGCAATTTTGCCCCAAAATAAAAGAAATTTTTGCCTTATTGCCCCCAAATAAGGGGAATTTCAGCCTTTTTACCTCAAAATAAGGAAAATTTCTGCATTTATGCCACAAAATATTAGGAATTTCTGCCGTTTTACCCTAAAATAAGAAAATTTCTGCTTTTTTTCCCTGAAATAAGTGAAATTTCTGCAATTTTGCCCCAAAATAAGTGAAATGTCTGCAATTTTGCCACAAAATAAGGGAAATTTCTGGAATTTTGCCCAAAAATAAGTTTAATTTCTGAGTTTTGCACCAAAATAAGGAGAATTTCTGTCTTTTAGCCCCAACATATAGGCAATTTCTGCCTTTTTGCCCCACAATTAGGGGAATTTCTTCATTTTTGCTCCAAAATAAGGGGAATTTCTGCATTTTTGCCTCTAATTAAGTGGAATTTCTGTCTTTTTCCCCCAAAACAAAGGGAATTTCTGTCTTTTTTGCCCCAAAATAAGGAAAAATTCTGACTTTTTACCCTGAAGTAAGTGAAATTTCGGCAATTTTGTCCCAAAATAAGGGAAATTTCTGCATTTTTGCCCCCAAATAAGGGGAATTTCAGACTTTTTACCCCGAAATAAGGGGAATTTCTGCATTTTTGCAACAAAATATTAGGAATTTCTGCCTTTTTGCCCCAAAATAAGGAAAATTTCTGCCTTTTTTCCCTGAAATAAGTGAAATTTCTGCAATTTTGCCCCAAAATAAGTGAAATTTCTGCATATTTGCCCCAAAATAAGTGAAATTTCTGCAATTTTGCCCCAAAATAAGGAAAATTTCTGAAATTTTGCCCCAAAATAAGTGGAATTTCTGAGTTTTGCCCCAAAATATAGAGAATTTCTGTCTTTTTGCCCCACCATATAGAGATTTTCTGCATTTTTGCCCCACAATTAGGGGAATTTCTGCAATTTTGCTCCAAAATACATGGAATTTCTGCCTTTTTGCCCGAAAATAAAAAGAATGCATACCTTTCTGCCTTAAAAAAAGGGAAATTTCTTCATTTTTGCTCCTAAATAAAGGGAATTTCTGCTTTTTTGCCTCTTAATAAGTGGAATTTCTGTCTTTTTCCCCCAAAACAAAGGGAATTCCTGTATTTTTGGCCCAAAAATAAGGAAAAATTCTGACTTATTACTCTGAAGTCAGTGAAATTTCTGCAATTTTGCCCCAAAATAAGGGAAATTTCTACTTTTTTGCTACCAAATAAAGGGAATTTCAGCCTTTTTACCTCGAAATAAGGGGAATTTCTACATTTTGCTACAAAATATTAGGAATTTCTGCCTTTTTGCCTCAATATAAGGAAAATTTCTGCCTTTTTTTCCTGAAATAAGTGAAATTTCTGCATTTTGCCCCAAAATAAGTTAAATTTCTGCATTTTGCCCCAAAATATGTGGAATTTCTGAGTTTTGCCCCAAAATAAGAAGAATTTCTGTCTTTTTGCCCCAACATATAGAGAATTTCTGCCTTTTTGCCCCACAATTGGGGGAATTTCTGCAATTTTGCTCCAAAATATGGGGAATTTCTGCCTTTTTGCCCAAAAATAAGAAGAATGCAAACATTTTTGCCATAAAAAGGAAATTTCTTCATTTTTGCTCCAAAATAAGGGGAATTTCTGCTTTTGTGCCTCTAAATAAGTGGAATTTCTGTATTTTTCCCCCAAAACAAAGGGAATTCCTGTCTTTTTTGCCCCAAAATAAAGAAAATTTCTAACTTATTACCCTGAAATAAGTGAAATTTCTGCAATTTTGCCCCAAAATAAAAAAAAATTTTTGCCTTATTGCCCCCAAATAAGGGGAATTTCAGCCTTTTTACCTCAAAATAAGGGGAATTTCTGCATTTATGCCTCAAAATATTAGGAATTTCTGCCTTTTTGCCCCAAAATAAGAAAATTTCTGCTTTTTTTCCCTGAAATAAGTGAAATTTCTGCAATTTTGCCTCAAAATTAGGGAAATTTCTGCCTTTTTGCCCCCAAATAAGGGGAATTTCAGCATTTTTACCTAAAAAAAGAAGAATATCTGCATTTTTGTCACAAAATATTAGGAATTTCTGCCTTTTTTCCCAAAATAAGGAAAATTTCTGCCTTTTTTCCCTGAAATAAGTGAAATTTCTGCAATTTTGCCCCAAAATAAGTGAAATTTCTGCATATTTGCCCCAAAATAAGTGAAATTTCTGCAATTTTGCCCCAAAATAAGGAAAATTTCTGGAATTTTGCCCCTAAATAAGTGGAATTTCTGAGTTTTGCCCCAAAATATAGAGAATTTCTGTCTTTTTGCCCCAACATATAGAGATTTTCTGCATTTTTGCCCCACAATTAGGGGAATTTCTGCAATTTTGCTCCAAAATACATGGAATTTCTGCCTTTTTGCCCGAAAATAAAAAGAATGCATACGTTTTTGTCTTAAAAAAAGGGAAATTTCTTCATTTTTGCTCCTAAATAAAGGGAATTTCGGCTTTTTTGCCTCTAAATAAGTGGAATTTCTGTCTTTTTCCCCCAAAACAAAGGGAATTCCTGTCTTTTTTGCCCAAAAATAAGGAAAAATTCTGACTTATTACTCTGAAGTAAGTGAAATTTCTGCAATTTTGCCCCAAAATAAGGGAAATTTCTACTTTTTTGCTACCAAATAAAGGGAATTTCAGCCTTTTTACCTCGAAATAAGGGGAATTTCTACATTTTGCTACAAAATATTAGGAATTTCTGCCTTTTTGCCTCAATATAAGGAAAATTTCTGCCTTTTTTTCCTGAAATAAGTGAAATTTCTGCATTTTGCCCCAAAATAAGGGAAATTTCTGGAATTTTGCCCCAAAATAAGTGGAATTTCTGAGTTTTGCCCTAAAATAAGAAGAATTTCTGTCTTTTTGCCCCAACATATAGAGAATTTCTGCCTTTTTGCCAAACAATTAGGGGAATTTCTGCAATTTTGCTCCAAAATACAGGGAATTACTGCCTTTTTGCCCGAAAATAAGAAGAATGCATACCTTTTTGCCATAAAAATGGGTAATTTCTTCATTTTTGCTCCAAAATAAGGAAAATTTCTGCATTTTTTCCTCTAAATAAGTGGAATTTCTGTCTTTTCCCCCCAAAACAAAAGGAATTCCTTTCTTTTTTGCCCCAAAATAAGGAAAATTTCTGACTTACTACCCTGAAATAAGTGAAATTTCTGCAATTTTGCCCCAAAATAAAAAAAATTTTTTGCCTTCTTGCCCCCAAATAAGGGGAATTTCAGCCTTTTTACCTCAAAATAAGGGGAATTTCTGCATTTTTGCAACAAAATATTATTAATTTCTGCCTTTTTGCCCCAAAATAAGAAAATTTCTGCTTTTTTTTCTGAAATAAGTGAAATTTCTGCAATTTTGCCCCAAAATAATTGAAATTTCTGCAATTTTGCCCCAAAATAAGGGAAATTTCTGGAATTTTGCCCAAAAATAAGTGGAATTTTTGAGTTTTGCCCCAAAATAAGGAGAATTTCTGTCTTTTTGCCCCAACATATAGGGAAATTTTGCCTTTTTGCCCCACAATTAGGGGAATTTCTGCAATTTTGCTCCAAAATACGGGGAATTTCTGCCTTTTTGCCCGAAAATAAGAAGAATGCATACCTTTTTGCCATAAAAAAGAGAAATTTCTGCAATTTTGCTCCAAAATAAGGGAAATTTCTGCTTTTTTGCCTCTAAATAAGTAAAATTTCTCTCTTTTCCCCCCACAAAAAAGGGAATTTCTGTCTTTTTGGCCCCAAAATATAGAAAATTTCTGACTTATTACCCTGAAATAAGTGAAATTTCTGAAATTTTGCCCCAAAATGAGGGAAATTTCTCCAATTTTGCCAAAAAATAAGGGAAATTTCTGGAATTTTGCCCCAAAATAAGTGGAATTTCTGAGTTTTGCCCCAAAATAAGGAGAATTTCTGTCTCTTTGCCCTAACATATAGGGAATTTCTGCCTTTTTGCACCACAATTAGGGGAATTTCTACAATTTTGCTCCAAAATACGGGGAATTTCTGCTTTTTAGCCCGAAAATAAGGGGAATTTATACCTTTTGCCACAAAAAAGGGAAATTTCTTCATTTTTGCTCCAAAATAAGGGGAATTTCTGCTTTTTTGCCTCTAAATAAGTGGAATTTCTGTCTTTTTCCCTCAAAACAAAGAAAATTTCTGTCATTTTTGCCCCAAAATAAGCAAAATTTCTGACTTATTACACTGAAAATAGTGAAATTTCATCAATTTTGCCCCAAAATAAGAGAAATTTCTGCCTTTCTGCCTCTAAATAAGGGGAATTTCAGCCTTTTTACCTCATAATAAGGGGAATTTCTGCATTTTTGCCACAAAATATTAGGAATTTCTGCCTTTTTGCCCCAAAATAAAGAAAATTTCTGCCTTTCTTCCCTGAAATAAGTGAAATTTCTGCAATTTTGCCCTAAAATAAGTGAAATTTCTGCAATTTTTCTCCAAAATGAGAAAAATTTCTGGAATTTTGCCCCAAAATATGTGAAATTTCTGAGTTTTGCCCCATAATAAGAAGAATTTCTGTCTTTTTGCCACAACATATAGGGAATTTCTGCCTTTTGGCCCCACATTTAGGGGAATTTCTGCAATTTTGCTCCAAAATATGGGAAATTTCTGCCTTTTTGCCTGAAAATAAGAAGAATGCATACCTTTTTGCCATAAAAAAGGTAAATTTCTTCATTTTTGCTCCAAAATGAGGGGAATTTCTGCTTTATTGCCTCTTAATACGTAAAATTACTGGCTTTTTCCCACAAAACAAAAAGAATTTCTGTCTTTTTGCCGCAAAATAAGAAAAATTTCTGACTTATTACCCTGAAATAAGTGAAATTTCTGCAATTTTTTCCCAAAAAAAAGAAATTTCTGCCTTTTTGCACCCAAATAAGGGGAATTCCAGCTTTTTTACCTCAAAATAAAGGGAATTTCTGCATTTTTGCCACAAAATATGAGAAATTTCTGCCTTTTTGCCCCAAAATAAGAAAGTTTCTGCTTTTTTTCCCTGAAATAAGTGAAATTTCTGCAATTTTGCCCTAAAATAAGAGAAATTTTTGCAATTTTGCCCCAAAATAAGTGAAATTTCTGCAATTTTTCTCCAAAATAAGAAAAATTTCTGGAATTTTGCCCCAAAATATGTGAAATTTCTGAGTTTTGCCCCAAAATAAGGAGAAATTCTGTCTTTTTGCCCCAACATATAGGGAATTTCTGCATTTTGACCCCACATTTAGGGGAATTTCTGCAATTTTGCTCCAAAATACGGGGAATTTCAGCCTTTTTGCCCGAAAATAAGAAGAATGCATATCTTTTTGCCATAAAAAAGAAATTCCTTCATTTTTGCTCCAAAAAAAGGAATTTCTGCTTTTTTGCCTCTAAAAAAGTGGAATTTCTGTTTTTTTCCCCCAAAACAAAGAGATTTTTTGTATTTTTGCACCAAAATAAGGAAAAATTCTGACTTATTACCCTGAAGTAAGTGAAATTTCTGCAATTTTGCCCCAAAATAAGGGAAAATTCTGCCTTTTTGCCCCCAAATAAGGGGAATTTCAGCCTTTTTACCTCAAAATAAGGTAATTTCTGCATTTTTGCCACAAAATATTAGGAATTTCTGCCTTTTTGCCCCAAAATAAGAAAATTTCTCCTTTTTTCCCTGAAATAAGTAAAATTTCTGCAATTTTGCCCCAAAATAAGTGAAATTTCTGCAATTTTGTCCCAAAATAAGGGAAATTTCTGGAATTTTGCCCCTAAATAAGTGGAATTTCTGAGTTTTGCCCCAAAATAAAAAGAATTTCTTTTTTTTTCCCCAACATATAGAGATTTTCTGCCTTTTTGCCCCACTATTAGGGGAATTTCTGCAATTTTGCTCCAAAATACGGGGAATTTCTGCCTTTTTGCCCGAAAATAAGAAGAATGCATACCTTTTTGCCATAAAAAGTAAATTTCTTCATTTTTGCTCCAAAATAAGGGGAATTTCTGCTTTTTTGCCTCTAAATAAGTGGAATTTCTGTCTTTTTCCCCAAAAACAAAGGGAATTCCTGTCTTTTTTGCCCCAAAATAAAGAAAATTTCTGACTTATTACCCTTAAATAAGTGAAATTTCTGCAATTTTGCCCCAAAATAAAGGAAATTTTTGCCTTATTGCCCCCAAATAAAAGGAATTTCAGCCTTTTTACCTTAAAATAAGGAAAATTTCTGCATTTATGCCACAAAATATTAGGAATTTCTGCCGTTTTACCCTAAAATAAGAAAATTTCTGCTTTTTTTCCCTGAAATAAGTGAAATTTCTGCAATTTTGCCCCAAAATAAGTGAAATGTCTGCAATTTTGCCACAAAATAAGAGAAATTTCTGGAATTTTGCCCAAAAATAAGTTTAATTTCTGAGTTTTGCACCAAAATAAGGAGAATTTCTGTCTTTTTGCCCTAACATATAGGCAATTTCTGCCTTTTTGCCCCAAAATAAGGAAAATTTCTGCCTTTTTTCCCTGAAATAAGTGAAATTTCTGCAATTTTGCCCCAAAATAAGTGAAATTTCTGCATATTTGCCCCAAAATAAGTGAAATTTCTGCAATTTTGCCCCAAAATAAGGAAAATTTCTGGAATTTTGCCCCTAAATAAGTGGAATTTCTGAGTTTTGCCCCAAAATATAGAGAATTTCTGTCTTTTTGCCCCAACATATAGAGATTTTCTGCATTTTTGCCCCACAATTAGGGGAATTTCTGCAATTTTGCTCCAAAATACATGGAATTTCTGCCTTTTTGCCCGAAAATAAAAAGAATGCATACGTTTTTGTCTTAAAAAAAGGGAAATTTCTTCATTTTTGCTCCTAAATAAAGGGAATTTCGGCTTTTTTGCCTCTAAATAAGTGGAATTTCTGTCTTTTTCCCCCAAAACAAAGGGAATTCCTGTCTTTTTTGCCCAAAAATAAGGAAAAATTCTGACTTATTACTCTGAAGTAAGTGAAATTTCTGCAATTTTGCCCCAAAATAAGGGAAATTTCTACTTTTTTGCTACCAAATAAAGGGAATTTCAGCCTTTTTACCTCGAAATAAGGGGAATTTCTACATTTTGCTACAAAATATTAGGAATTTCTGCCTTTTTGCCTCAATATAAGGAAAATTTCTGCCTTTTTTTCCTGAAATAAGTGAAATTTCTGCATTTTGCCCCAAAATAAGTGAAATTTCTGCATTTTGCCCCAAAATAAGTGGAATTTCTGAGTTTTGCCCCAAAATAAGAAGAATTTCTGTCTTTTTGCCCCAACATATAGAGAATTTCTGCCTTTTTGCCCCACAATTGGGGGAATTTCTGCAATTTTGCTCCAAAATATGGGGAATTTCTGCCTTTTTGCCCAAAAATAAGAAGAATGCAAACATTTTTGCCATAAAAAGGAAATTTCTTCATTTTTGCTCCAAAATAAGGGGAATTTCTGCTTTTTTGCCTCTAAATAAGTGGAATTTCTGTATTTTTCCCCCAAAACAAAGGCAATTCCTGTCTTTTTTGCCCCAAAATAAAAAAAATTTCTAACTTATTACCCTGAAATAAGTGAAATTTCTGCAATTTTGCCCCAAAATAAAAGAAATTTTTGCCTTATTGCCCCCAAATAAGGGGAATTTCAGCCTTTTTTCCTCAAAATAAGGGGAATTTCTGCATTTATGCCTCAAAATATTAGGAATTTCTGCCTTTTTGCCCCAAAATAAGAAAATTTCTGCTTTTTTTTCCCTGAAATAAGTGAAATTTCTGCAATTTTGCCTCAAAATTAGGGAAATTTCTGCCTTTTTGCCCCCAAATAAGGGGAATTTCAGCCTTTTTACCTCAAAAAAAGAAGAATTTCTGCATTTTTGTCACAAAATATTAGGAATTTCTGCCTTTTTTCCCAAAATAAGGAAAATTTCTGCTTTTTTTCTTAAATAAGTGAAATTTCTGCAATTTTGCCCCAAAATAAGTGAAATTTCTTCAATTTTGCCCCAAAATAAGTGAAATTTCTGCAATTTTGCCCCAAATTAAGGGAAATTTCTGGAATTTTGCCCCAAAATAAGTGGAATTTCTGAGTTTTGCCCTAAAATAAGAAGAATTTCTGTCTTTTTGCCCCAACATATAGAGAATTTCTGCCTTTTTGCCAAACAATTAGGGGAATTTCTGCAATTTTGCTCCAAAATACAGGGAATTACTGCCTTTTTGCCCGAAAATAAGAAGAATGCATACCTTTTTGCCATAAAAATGGGGAATTTCTTCATTTTTGCTCCAAAATAAGGAAAATTTCTGCATTTTTTCCTCTAAATAAGTGGAATTTCTGTCTTTTCCCCCCAAAACAAAAGGAATTCCTTTCTTTTTTGCCCCAAAATAAGGAAAATTTCTGACTTACTACCCTGAAATAAGTGAAATTTCTGCAATTTTGCCCCAAAATAAAAAAAATTTTTTGCCTTCTTGCCCCCAAATAAGGGGAATTTCAGCCTTTTTACCTCAAAATAAGGGGAATTTCTGCATTTTTGCAACAAAATATTATTAATTTCTGCCTTTTTGCCCCAAAATAAGAAAATTTCTGCTTTTTTTTCTGAAATAAGTGAAATTTCTGCAATTTTGCCCCAAAATAAGTGAAATTTCTGCAATTTTGCCCCAAAATAAGGGAAATTTCTGGAATTTTGCCCAAAAATAAGTGGAATTTTTGAGTTTTGCCCCAAAATAAGGAGAATTTCTGTCTTTTTGCCCCAACATATAGGGAAATTTTGCCTTTTTGCCCCACAATTAGGGGAATTTCTGCAATTTTGCTCCAAAATACGGGGAATTTCTGCCTTTTTGCCCGAAAATAAGAAGAATGCATACCTTTTTGCCATAAAAAAGAGAAATTTCTGCAATTTTGCTCCAAAATAAGGGGAATTTCTGCTTTTTTGCCTCTAAATAAGTAAAATTTCTCTCTTTTCCCCCCCCCAAAAAAGGGAATTTCTGTCTTTTTGGCCCCAAAATATAGAAAATTTCTGACTTATTACCCTGAAATAAGTGAAATTTCTGAAATTTTGCCCCAAAATGAGGGAAATTTCTCCAATTTTGCCAAAAAATAAGGGAAATTTCTGGAATTTTGCCCCAAAATAAGTGGAATTTCTGAGTTTTGCCCCAAAATAAGGAGAATTTCTGTCTCTTTGCCCTAACATATAGGGAATTTCTGCCTTTTTGCACCACAATTAGGGGAATTTCTACAATTTTGCTCCAAAATACGGGGAATTTCTGCTTTTTAGCCCGAAAATAAGGGGAATTTATACCTTTTGCCACAAAAAAGGGAAATTTCTTCATTTTTGCTCCAAAATAAGGGGAATTTCTGCTTTTTTGCCTCTAAATAAGTGGAATTTCTGTCTTTTTCCCTCAAAACAAAGAAAATTTGTCATTTTTGCCCCAAAATAAGCAAAATTTCTGACTTATTACACTGAAAATAGTGAAATTTCATCAATTTTGCCCCAAAATAAGAGAAATTTCTGCCTTTCTGCCTCTAAATAAGGGGAATTTCAGCCTTTTTACCTCATAATAAGGGGAATTTCTGCATTTTTGCCACAAAATATTAGGAATTTCTGCCTTTTTGCCCCAAAATAAAGAAAATTTCTGCCTTTCTTCCCTGAAATAAGTGAAATTTCTGCAATTTTGCCCTAAAATAAGTGAAATTTCTGCAATTTTTCTCCAAAATGAGAAAAATTTCTGGAATTTTGCCCCAAAATATGTGAAATTTCTGAGTTTTGCCCCATAATAAGAAGAATTTCTGTCTTTTTGCCACAACATATAGGGAATTTCTGCCTTTTGGCCCCACATTTAGGGGAATTTCTGCAATTTTGCTCCAAAATATGGGAAATTTCTGCCTTTTTGCCTGAAAATAAGAAGAATGCATACCTTTTTGCCATAAAAAAGGTAAATTTCTTCATTTTTGCTCCAAAATGAGGGGAATTTCTGCTTTATTGCCTCTTAATACGTAAAATTACTGGCTTTTTCCCACAAAACAAAAAGAATTTCTGTCTTTTTGCCGCAAAATAAGAAAAATTTCTGACTTATTACCCTGAAATAAGTGAAATTTCTGCAATTTTTTCCCAAAAAAAAGAAATTTCTGCCTTTTTGCACCCAAATAAGGGGAATTCCAGCTTTTTTACCTCAAAATAAAGGGAATTTCTGCATTTTTGCCACAAAATATGAGAAATTTCTGCCTTTTTGCCCCCAAATAAGAAAGTTTCTGCTTTTTTTCCCTGAAATAAGTGAAATTTCTGCAATTTTGCCCTAAAATAAGAGAAATTTTTGCAATTTTGCCCCAAAATAAGTGAAATTTCTGCAATTTTTCTTCAAAATAAGAAAAATTTCTGGAATTTTGCCCCAAAATATGTGAAATTTCTGAGTTTTGCCCCAAAATAAGGAGAAATTCTGTCTTTTTGCCCCAACATATAGGGAATTTCTGCATTTTGGCCCCACATTTAGGGGAATTTCTGCAATTTTGCTCCAAAATACGGGGAATTTCAGCCTTTTTGCCCGAAAATAAGAAGAATGCATATCTTTTTGCCATAAAAAAGAAATTCCTTCATTTTTGCTCCAAAAAAAGGAATTTCTGCTTTTTTGCCTCTAAAAAAGTGGAATTTCTGTTTTTTTCCCCCAAAACAAAGGGATTTTTTGTATTTTTGCACCAAAATAAGGAAAAATTCTGACTTATTACCCTGAAGTAAGTGAAATTTCTGCAATTTTGCCCCAAAATAAGGGAAAATTCTGCCTTTTTGCCCCCAAATAAGGGGAATTTCAGCCTTTTTACCTCAAAATAAGGTAATTTCTGCATTTTTGCCACAAAATATTAGGAATTTCTGCCTTTTTGCCCCAAAATAAGAAAATTTCTCCTTTTTTCCCTGAAATAAGTAAAATTTCTGCAATTTTGCCCCAAAATAAGTGAAATTTCTGCAATTTTGTCCCAAAATAAGGGAAATTTCTGGAATTTTGCCCCTAAATAAGTGGAATTTCTGAGTTTTGCCCCAAAATAAAAAGAATTTCTTTTTTTTTCCCCAACATATAGAGATTTTCTGCCTTTTTGCCCCACTATTAGGGGAATTTCTGCAATTTTGCTCCAAAATACGGGGAATTTCTGCCTTTTTGCCCGAAAATAAGAAGAATGCATACCTTTTTGCCATAAAAAGTAAATTTCTTCATTTTTGCTCCAAAATAAGGGGAATTTCTGCTTTTTTGCCTCTAAATAAGTGGAATTTCTGTCTTTTTCCCCCAAAACAAAGGGAATTCCTGTCTTTTTTGCCCCAAAATAAAGAAAATTTCTGACTTATTACCCTTAAATAAGTGAAATTTCTGCAATTTTGCCCCAAAATAAAGGAAATTTTTGCCTTATTGCCCCCAAATAAAAGGAATTTCAGCCTTTTTACCTTAAAATAAGGGGAATTTCTGCATTTATGCCACAAAATATTAGGAATTTCTGCCGTTTTACCCTAAAATAAGAAAATTTCTGCTTTTTTTCCCTGAAATAAGTGAAATTTCTGCAATTTTGCCCCAAAATAAGTGAAATGTCTGCAATTTTGCCACAAAATAAGAGAAATTTCTGAAATTTTGCCCAAAAATAAGTTTAATTTCTGAGTTTTGCACCAAAATAAGGAGAATTTCTGTCTTTTTGCCCTAACATATAGGCAATTTCTGCCTTTTTGCCCCACAATTAGGGGAATTTCTTCATTCTTGCTCCAAAATAAGGGGAATTTCTGCTTTTTTGCCTCTAATTAAGTGGAATTTCTGTCTTTTTCCCCCAAAACAAAGGGAATTTCTGTCTTTTTTGCCCCAAAATAAGGAAAAATTCTGACTTTTTACCCTGAAGTAAGTGAAATTTCGGCAATTTTGTCCCAAAATAAGGGAAATTTCTGCCTTTTTGCCCCCAAATAAGGGGAATTTCAGACTTTTTACCTCGAAATAAGGGGAATTTCTGCATTTTTGCAACAAACTATTAGGAATTTCTGCCTTTTTGCCCCAAAATAAGGAAAATTTCTGCCTTTTTTCCCTGAAATAAGTGAAATGTCTGCAATTTTGCCCCAAAATAAGTGAAATTTCTGCATATTTACCCCAAAATAAGTGAAATTTCTGCAATTTTGCCCCAAAATAAGGAAAATTTCTGGAATTTTGTCCCTAAATAAGTGGAATTTCTGAGTTTTGCCCCAAAATATAGAGAATTTCTGTCTTTTTGCCCCAACATATAGAGATTTTCTGCATTTTTGCCCCACAATTAGGGGAATTTCTGCAATTTTGCTCCAAAATACATGGAATTTCTGCATTTTGCCCGAAAATAAAAAGAATGCATACCTTTTTGCCTTAAAAAAAGGGAAATTTCTTCATTTTTGCTCCTAAATAAAGGGAATTTCTGCTTTTTTGCCTCTAAATAAGTGGAATTTCTGTCTTTTTCCCCCAAAACAAAGGGAATTCCTGTCTTTTTTGCCCCAAAATAAGGAAAATTTCTGACTGACTACCCTGAAATATGTGAAATTTCTGCAATTTTGCCCCAAAATAAAGGAAATTTTTTCTTTTTTGCCCCCAAATAAGGGGAATTTCAGCCTTTTTACCTCAAAATAAGGGGAATTTCTGCATTTTTGCCACAAAATATTATTAATTTCTGCCTTTTTGCCCCAAAAGAAGAATATTTCTGCTTTTTTTTCCCTGAAATAAGTGAAATTACTGCAATTTTGCCCCAAAATAAGTGAAATTTCTGCAATTTTGCCCCAAAATAAGGGAAATTTCTGGAATTTTGCCCCTAAATAAGTGGAATTTCTGAGTTTTGCCCCAACATATAGGCAATTTCTGCCTTTTGCCCCACAATTAGGGGAATTTCTGCAATTTTGCTCCAAAATACGGGGAATTTCTGCCTTTTTGCTTGAAAATAAAATGAATGCATACCTTCTTGCCATAAAAAAGGGAAATTTCTTCATTTTTGCTCCAAAATAAGGGGAATTTCTGCATTTTTGCCTCTAAATAAGTGGAATTTTTTTTTCCCCCAATACAAAGGGAATTTCTGTCTTTTTTGCCCCAAAATAATAAAAAATTCTGACTTATTACTCTGAAGTAAGTGAAATTTCTGCAATTTTGCCTCAAAATAAGGGAAATTTCTACTTTTTGCTACCAAATAAAGGGAATTTCAGCCTTTTTACTTCGAAATAAGGGGAATTTCTGCATTTTTGCTACAAAATATTAGGAATTTCTGCCTTTTTGCCTCAATATAAGGAAAATTTCTGCCTTTTTTTCCTGAAATAAGTGAAATTTCTGCATTTTGCCCCAAAATAAGTGAAATTTCTGCATTTTGCTTCAAAATATGTGGAATTTCTTAGTTTTGCCCCAAAATAAGAAGAATTTCTGTCTTTTTGCCCCAACATATAGAGAATTTCTGCCTTTTTGCCCCACAATTGGGGGAATTTCTGCAATTTTGCTCCAAAATATGGGGAATTTCTGCCTTTTTGCCCAAAAATAAGAAGAATGCAAACATTTTTGCCATAAAAAGGAAATTTCTTCATTTTTGCTCCAAAATAAGGGGAATTTCTGCTTTTTTGCCTCTAAATAAGTGGAATTTCTGTATTTTTCCCCCAAAACAAAGGCAATTCCTGTCTTTTTTGCCCCAAAATAAAGAAAATTTCTGACTTATTACCCTGAAGTAAGTGAAATTTCTGCAATTTTGCCCCAAAATAAAAGAAATTTTTGCCTTATTGCCCCCAAATAAGGGGAATTTCAGCCTTTTTACCTCAAAATAAGGGGAATTTCTGCATTTATGCCTCAAAATATTAGGAATTTCTGCCTTTTTGCCCCAAAATAAGAAAATTTCTGCTTTTTTTCCCTGAAAAAAAGTGAAATTTCTGCAATTTTGCCTCAAAATTAGGGAAATTTCTGCCTTTTTGCCCCCAAATAAGGGGAATTTCAGCCTTTTTACCTCAAAAAAAGAAGAATTTCTGCATTTTTGTCACAAAATATTAGGAATTTCTGCCTTTTTTCCCAAAATAAGGAAAATTTCTGCCTTTTATCTGAAATAAGTGAAATTTCTGCAATTTTGCCCCAAAATAAGTGAAATTTCTGCAATTTTACCCCAAAATAAGTGAAATTTCTGCAATTTTTCCCCAAATTAAGGGAAATTTCTGGAATTTTGACACAAAATTAGTGGAATTTCTTAGTTTTGCCCCAAAATAAGTAGAATTTCTGTCTTTTTGCCCCAACATATAGAGAATTTCTGCCTTTTTGCCAAACAATTAGTGGAATTTCTTCAATTTTGCTCCAAAATACAGGGAATTACTGCCTTTTTGCCTGAAAATAAGAAGAATGCATACCTTTTTGCTATAAAAATGGGGAATTTCTTCATTTTTGCTCCAAAATAAGGAAAATTTCTGCATTTTTGCCTCTAAATAAGTGGAATTTCTGTCTTTTTCCCCCAAAACAAAAGGAATTCCTTTCTTTTTTGCCCCAAAATAAGGAAAATTTCTGACTTACTACCCTGAAATAAGTGAAATTTCTGCAATTTTTCCCCAAAATAAAAAAAAATTTTTGCCTTCTTGCCCCCAAATAAGGGGAATTTCAGCCTTTTTACCTCAAAATAAGGGGAATTTCTGCATTTTTGCCACAAAATATTATTAATTTCTGCCTTTTTGCCCCAAAATAAGAAAATTTCTGCTTTTTTTCTGAAATAAGTGAAATTTCTGCAATTTTGCCCCAAAATATGTGCAATTTCTGCAATTTTGCCCCAAAATAAGGGAAATTTCTGGAATTTTGCCCAAAAATAAGTGGAATTTTTGAGTTTTGCCCCAAAATAAGGAGAATTTCTGTATTTTGCCCCAACATATAGGGAAATTTTGCCTTTTTGCCCCACAATTAGGGGAATTTCTGAAATTTTGCTCCAAAATATGGGGAATTTCTGCCTTTTTGCCCGAAAATAAGAAGAATGCATACCTTTTTGCCATAAAAAAGAGAAATTTCTGCAATTTTGCTCCAAAATAAGGGGAATTTCTGCTTTTTTGCCTCTAAATAAGTAAAATTTCTCTCTTTTCCCCCCCAAAAAAAGGGAATTTCTGTCTTTTTGGCCCCAAAATAAAGAAAATTTCTGACTTATTACCCTGAAATAAGTGAAATTTCTGAAATTTTGCCCCAAAATGAGGGAAATTTCTCCAATTTTGCCCCAAATTAAGGGAAATTTCTGGAATTTTGCCCCAAAATAAGTGGAATTTCTGAGTTTTGCCCCAAAATAAGGAGAATTTCTGTCTCTTTGCCCTAACATATAGGGAATTTCTGCCTTTTTGCACCACAATTAGGGGAATTTCTACAATTTTGCTCCAAAATACGGGGAATTTCTGCTTTTTAGCCCGAAAATAAGGGGAATGTATACCTTTTGCCACAAAAAAGGAAATTTTTTCATTTTTGCTCCAAAATAAGGGGAATTTCTGCTTTTTTGCCTCTAAATAAGTGGAATTTCTGTCTTTTTCCCTCAAAACAAAGAAAATTTCTGTCATTTTTGCCCCAAAATAAGCAAAATTTCTGACTTATTACACTGAAAATAGTGAAATTTCATCAATTTTGCCCCAAAATAAGAGAAATTTCTGCCTTTCTGCCCCTAAATAAGGGGAATTTCAGCCTTTTTACCTCAAAATTAGGGGAATTTCTGCATTTTTGCCACAAAATATTAGGAATTTCTGCCTTTTTGCCTCAAAATAAGGAAAATTTCTGCCTTTCTTCCCTGAAATAAGTGAAATTTCTGCAATTTTGCCCTAAAATAAGTGAAATTTCTGCAATTTTTCTCCAAAACAAGAAAAATTTCTGGAATTTTGCCCCAAAATATGTGAAATTTCTGAGTTTTGCCCCATAATAAGAAGAATTTCTGTCTTTTTGCCCCAACATATAGGGAATTTCTGCCTTTTGGCCCCATATTTAGGGGAATTTCTGCAATTTTGCTCCAAAATACGGGAAATTTCTGCGTTTTTGCCTGAAAATAAGAAGAATGCATTCCTTTTTGCCATGAAAAAGGGAAATTTCTTCATTTTTGCTCCAAAATAAGGGGAATTTCTGCTTTATTGCCTCTAAATAAGTAATATTTCTGTCTTTTTCCCACAAAACAAAAAGAATTTCTGTCTTTTTTGCCGCAAAATAAGAAAAATTTCTGACTTATTACCCTGAAATAAGTGAAATTTCTGCAATTTTTTCCAAAAAAAAAGAAATTTCTGCCTTTTTGCACCCAAATAAGGGGAATTCCAGCTTTTTTACCTCAAAATAAGGGGAATTTCTGCATTTTTGCCACAAAATATGAGAAATTTCTGCCTTTTTGCCCCAAAATAAGAAAATTTCTGCTTTTTTTCCCTGAAATAAGTGAAATTTCTGCAATTTTGCCCAAAAATAAGAGAAATTTTTGCAATTTTGCCCCAAAATAAGTGAACTTTCTGCAATTTTTCTCCAAAATAAGAAAAATTTCTGGAATTTTGCCCCAAAATATGTGAAATTTCTGAGTTTTGCCCCAAAATAAGGAGAAATTCTGTCTTTTTGCCCCAACATATAGGGAATTTCTGCCTTTTGGCCCCACATTTAGGGGAATTTCTGCAATTTTGCTCCAAAATACAGGAAATTTCTTCCTTTTTGTCCGAAAATAAGAAGAATGCATACCTTTTTGCCATAAAAAAGGGAAATTTCTTCATTTTTGCTCCAAAATAAGGGGAATTTCTGCTTTTTTGCCTCAAAATAAGTGGAATTTCTGTCTTTTCCCCCAAAACAAAGGGAATTTCTGTATTTTTTGCCCCAAAACAAGAAAAATTTCTGACTTATTACCCTGAAATAAGTGAAATTTCTGCAATTTTACCCCAAAATAAGGGAAATTTCTGCATTTTTGCTCCCAAATAAGAGGATTTTAAGCCTTTTTACCTCAAAATAAGGGGAATTTCTGCATTTTTGCCACAACATATGAGAAATTTCTGACTTTTTGCCCCACAATAAGAAAAATTCTAATTTTTTTCCCTGAAATAAGTGAAATTTCTGCAATTTTGCCCCAATATAAGTGAAATTTCTGCAATTTTGCCCCAAAATAAGGGAAATTTCTGGAATTTTGCCCCAAAATAAGTGGAATTTTAGAGTTTTACCCCAAAATAAGGAGAATTTCTGTCTTTTTGCCCAAACATATAGGGAATTTCTGTATTTTTTGCCCCAAAACAAGAAAAATTTCTGACTTATTACCCTGAAATAAGTGAAATTTCTGCAATTTTACCCCAAAATAAGGGAAATTTCTGCATTTTTGCTCCCAAATAAGAGGATTTTAAGCTTTTTTACCTCAAAATAAGGGGAATTTCTGCATTTTTGCCACAACATATGAGAAATTTCTGACTTTTTGCCCCACAATAAGAAAAATTCTAATTTTTTTCCCTGAAATAAGTGAAATTTCTGCAATTTTGCCCCAATATAAGTGAAATTTCTGCAATTTTGCACCAAAATAAGGGAAATTTCTGGAATTTTGCCCCAAAATAAGTGGAATTTTAGAGTTTTACCCCAAAATAAGGAGAATTTCTGTCTTTTTGCCCAAACATATAGGGAATTTCTGCATTTTTGCCCCACAATTAGAGGAATTTCTGCAATTTTGCTGCAAAATACGGGGAATTTCTGCCTTTTTGCCTGAAAATAAGAAGAATGCATTCCTTTTTGCCATAAAAAAGATAAATTTCTTCATTTTTGCTCCAAAATATGGGGAATTTCTGCTTTATTGCCTCGAAATAAGTAAAATTTCTGTCTTTTTCTCACAAAACAATGGGAATTTCTGTCTTTTTTGCCGCAAAATAAGAAAAATTTTTGACTTATTATCCTGAAATAAGTGAAATTTCTGCAATTTTGCCCCAAAATAAAGGAAATTTCTGCCTTTTTCCCCCAAATAAGGAGAATTTCAGCCTTTTTGCCTCAAAATAAGGGGAATTTCTGCATTTTTGCCACAAAATATTAGAAATTTCTGCCTTTCTGCCTCAAAATAAGGAAAATTTCTGACTTTTTGCCCTGAAATGAGATAAATTTCTAAAATTTTCCCCAAAATAAGGGAAATGTCTGCTTTTTGCCACAAAATAAGAGGAATTTCTTACTTTTTGCCCCCAAATAAGGGGAATTTCAGCCTTTTTACCTTAAAATAATGGGAATTTCTGCATTTTTCCCCAAAATATGGGAAATTTCTGCATTTTGCCCAAAATAAGAAAAATTTCTGCAATTTTGTACCAAAATAAAAGAAATTTCTGCCTTTTTGCCCCCAAATAAGGGGAATTTCAGCCTTTTTACCTCAAAATAAGGGGAATTTCTTCTTTTTTGCCACAAAATATTAGGAATTTCTGCCTTTTTGCCTTAAAATAAGAAAAATTTCTGCAATTTTGTACCAAAATAAAAGAAATTTTTGCCTTTTTGACCCAAAATAAGAAAATTTCTGCTTTTTTCTGAAATAAGTGAAATTTCTGCAATTTTGCCCCAAAATAAGTGAAATTTCTGAGTTTTGCCCGACAATAAGGAGAATTTCTGTCTTTTTGCCCCAACATATAGAAAATTTCTGCCTCTTTGCCCCACAATTAGGGGAATTTCTGCAATTTTGCTCCAAAATACGGGGAATTTCTGCCTTTTTGCCCGAAAATAAGAAGAATGCATACCTTTTTGCCATAAAAAATGGAAATTTCTTCATTTTTGCTCCAAAATAAGTGGAATTTCTGCTTTTTTGCCTCTAAATAAGAGGAATTTCTGTCTTTCTCCCCCAAAACAAAAGGAATTTCTGTCTTTTTTACCCCAAAATAAGGAAAATTTCTGACTTATTACTTTGAAGTAAGTGAAATTTCTGCAATTTTGCCCCAAAATAAGGGAAATTTCTGACTTTTTGCCCCCAAATAAGGGGAATTTCAGACTTTTTACCTCAAAATAAGGGGAATTTCTGCATTTTGCCACAAAATATTAGGAATTTCTGCCTTTCTGCCCCAAAATAAGGAAAATTTCTGACTTTTTGCCCTGAAATAAGTTAAATTTCTAAAATTTTTCCCAAAAACAAGGGAAATATCTACTTTTGGCACCAAAATAATGGGAATTTCTTACTTTTTGCCCCCAAATAATAGGAATTTCAGCCTTTTTACCTCAAAATAAAAGGAATTTCTTCATTTTTGCCCCAAAATATGGGAAATTTCTGCCTTTTTGCCCAAAATAAGAAAAATTTCTGCAATTTTGTACCAAAATAAAAGAAATTTCTACGTTTTTGCCTCCAAATAAGAAAAATTCTTCATTTTATCCTTGAAATAAGTGAAATTTCTGCAATTTGCCCCAAAAGAAGTGAAATTTCTGCAATTTTGCCCCAAAATAAGGGAAATTTCTGGAATTTTGCCCCAAAATAAGTGGAATATCTGAGTTTTGCCCCAAAATAATGAGAATTTCTGTCTTTTTGCCCCAACATATAGGGAATTTCTGCCTTTTTGCCCCACAATTAGGGGAATTTCTGCAATTTTGCCCCAAAATACAGGGAATTTCTGCCTTTGTGTCCAAAATAAGAAGAATGCATACCTTTTTGCCACAAAATAGGGAAATTTCTGCAATTTTGCTCCACAATAAGGGGAATTTCTGCTTTTTTGCCTCTAAATAAGTGGAATTACTCTCTTTTCTCCCCAAAACAAAGGGAATTTCTGTCTTTTTTGTCCCAAAATAAAAAAAAAATTTCTGACTTATTACCCTGAAATAAGTGAAATTTCTGCAATTTTGCCTCAAAATAAGAGAAATTTCTGCCTTTTTGCCCCCAAATAAGGAGAATTTCAGCATTTTTACCTCAACATAAAGGGAATTTCTGCATTTTTGCCCCAAAATATGGGAAATTTCTGCCTTTTTGCCCCAAAATAAGAAAAATTTCTGCAATTTTGTACCAAAATAAAAGTAATTTCTGCTTTTTTGCCCCAAAATAAGAAAATTTCTGCTATTTTTCTGAAATAAGTGAAATTTCTGCAATTTTGCCTCAAAATAATTGAAATTTCTGAGTTTTTCTCCTAAATAAGGAGAATTTCTGTCTTTTTGCCGCAACATATAGGGAATTTCTGCCTTTTTGCCCCACAATTAGGAGAATTTCTTCAATTTTGCTCCAAAATACAGGGAATTTCTGCCTTTTTGCCTGAAAATAAGAGGAATGCATACCTTTTTGCCATAAAAAAAGGGAAATTTCTTAATTTTTGCTCCAAAATAAGGGGAATTTCTGTCTTTTTGCCCCAACATATAGGGAATTTCTGCCATTTTGCCCCAAAATTAGAGGAATTTCTTCAATTTTGCTCCAAAATACGGGGAATTTCTGCCTTTTTGCCTGAAAATAAGAGGAATGCATACCTTTTTGCCATAAAAAAGGGAAATCTCCTCATTTTTGCTCTAAAATAAGGGGAATTTCTGCATTTTTGCCTCTAAATAAGTAAAATTTCTGTCTTTTTCCCACAAAACAAAGGGAATTTTTGTCTTTTTGCTTCAAAATAAGAAAAATTTCTGACTTATTACCCTGAAATAAGTGAAATTTCTTCAATTTTGCCCCAAAATAAGGGAAATTTCTGCCTTTTTGCCCCCAAATAAGGGGAATTTCAGCCTTTTTACCTCAAAATAAAAGGAATTTCTGCATTTTTGCCACAAAATATTAGGAATTTCTGCCTTTGTGCCCCAAAATAAGAAAAATTTCTGACTTTTTGCCCTGAAATAAGTTAAATTTCTAAAATTTTTCCCCAAAATATGGGAAATGTCTGCTTTTTGCCCCAAAATAAGGGGAATTTCTTACTTTTTGCCCCCAAATAAGGGGAATTTCAGCCTTTTTACCTCAAAATAATGGGAATTTCTGCATTTTAGCCCCAAAATATGGGAAATTTCTGCTTTTTGGCCCAAAATAAAAAAAATTTCTGCAATTTTGTACCAAAATTATAGAAATCTCTGCATTTTTGCCCCCAAATAAGGGGAATTTCAGCCTTTTTACCTCAAAATAAGGGGAATTTCTGCATTTTTGCCCTAAAATATGGGAAATTTCTGCCTTTTTGCCCCAAAATAAGAAAAATTTCTGCAATTTTGTACCAAAATGAAAGAAATTTCTGCCTTTTTGCCCGAAAATAAGAAAATTTCTGCTTTTTTTCTGAAATAAGTGAAATTTCTGCAATTTTGCCCCAAAATAAGTGAAATTTCTGAGTTTTGCCCCACAATAAGGAGAATTTCTGTCTTTTTGCACCAACATATAGAAAATTTCTGCCTCTTTGCCCCACAATTAGGGGAATTTCTGCAATTTTGCTCCAAAATACGGGGAATTTCTGCCTTTTTGCCTGAAAATAATAAGAATGCATACCTTTATGCCATAAAAAATGGAAATTTCTTCATTTTTGCCCCAAAATAAGGGGAATTTCTGCTTTTTTGCCTCTAAATAAGTGGAATTTCTGTCTTTCTACCCCAAAACAAAAGGAATTTCTGTCTTTTTTACCCCAAAATAAAAAAAATTTCAGACTTATTACTTTGAAGTAAGTGAAATTTCTGCAATTTTGCCCCAAAATAAGGGAAATTTCTGACTTTTTGCCCCCAAATAAGGGGAATTTCAGCCTTTTTACCTCAAAATAAGGGGAATTTCTGCATTTTGCCACAAAATATTAGGAATTTCTGCCTTTCTGCCCCAAAATAAAGAAAATTTCTGACTTTTTGCCCTGAAATAAGTTAAATTTCTAAAATTTTTCCCAAAAACAAGGGAAATGTCTGCTTTTGGCACCAAATTAATGGGAATTTCTTACTTTTTGCCCCCAAATAATAGGAATTTCAGCCTTTTTACCTCAAAATAAAAGGAATTTCTGCATTTTTGCCCCAAAATATGGGAAATTTCTGCCTTTTTGCCCAAAATAAGAAAAATTTCTGCAATTTTGTACCAAAATAAAAGAAATTTCTACGTTTTTGCCTCCAAATAAGAAAAATTCTTCATTTTATCCTTGAAATAAGTGAAATTTCTGCAATTTGCCCCAAAATAAGTGAAATTTCTGCAATTTTGCCCCAAAATAAGGGAAATTTCTGGAATTTTGCCCCAAAATAAGTGGAATTTCTGAGTTTTGCCCCAAAATAATGAGAATTTCTGTCTTTTTGCCCCAACATATAGGGAATTTCTGCATTTTTGCCCCACAATTAGGGGAATTTCTGAAATTTTGCTCCAAAATACGAGGAATTTCTGCCTTTTTGCCCGAAAATAAAAAGAATGCATACCTTTTTGCCATAAAAAAGGGAAATTTCTGAAATTTTGCTCCAAAATAAGGGCAATTTCTGCTTTTTTGCCTTTAAATAAGTGGAATTTATATCTTTTTTCCCCAAAACAAAGGGAATTTCTGTCTTTTTTGCCCCAAAATAAGGAAAATTTCTGAATTATTACCCTGAAATAAGTGATGTTTCTGCAATTTTGCCCCAAAATAAGAGAAATTTCTGCCTTTTTGCCTCCAAGTAAGGGAAATTTTAGCGTATTTCCCTCAAAATAAGGGGAATTTCTGCATTTTTGCCCCAAAATATGGGGAATTTCTGCCTTTTGGCCCCAAAATAAGAAAAATTTCTGCAATTTTGTACCAAAATAAAAAAATTTCTGCCTTTTTGCCCCAATATAAGAAAATTTCTGTTTTTTTTCTTAAATAAGTGAAATTTCTGCAATTTTCCCCCAAATAAGGGAAATTTCTGCCTTTTTGCCCCCAAATACGGGAAATTTCAGCCTTTTTACCTCAAAATAAGGGGAATTTCTGCATTTTTGCACCAAAATATGGGAAATTTCTGACTTTTTGCCTCAAAAAAAAGAAAATTTCTTCTTTTTTCCATGAAATAAGTGAAATTTCTGCAATTTTGCCCCAAAATAAGTGAAATTTCTGCAATTTTGCCACAAAATAAAAGAAATTTCTGGAATTGTGCTCCAAAATAAGTGGAATTTCTGAGTTTTGCCCCAAAATAAAGAGAATTTCTGATTTTTGCCCCAAAATATAGGGAATTTCTGACTTTTTGCCCCACAATTATGGGAATTTCTGAAATTTTGCTCCAAATTACAGGGAATTTCTGCCTTTTTGCCCAAAAATAAAAAGAATGCATACCTTTTTGCCATAAAAAAGGGAAATTTCTGCAATTTTGCTCCAAAATAAGGGGAATTTCTGCTTTTTTGCCTCTAAATAAGTGGAATTTCTGTCTTTTTCCTGCAAAACAAAGAGAATTTCTGTCTTTTTTGCTCCAAAATAAGGAAAATTTCTGACTTATTACCCTGAAATAAGTGAAATTTCTGCAATTTTGCCCCAAAATAAGAGAAATTTCTGCCTTTTTGCCCCCAAATAAGGAGAATTTCAGCCTTTTTACCTCAAAATAAGGGGTATTTCTGCATTTTTGCCAGAAAATATTAGGAATTTCTGCATTTTGCACAAAATAAGGACAATTTCTGTTTTTTTTCTCTGAAATAAGTGAAATTTCTGCAATTTTGCCCCAAAATAACTGAAATTTCTGCAATTTTGCCCCAAAATTAGGGAAATTTCTGGAATTTTGCCCCAAAATACGTGCAATTTCTGAGTTTTGCCCCAAAATAAGGAGAATTTCTGTCTTTTTGCCCCAACATATAGGCAATTTCTGCCTTTTTGCCCCACAATTAAGGGAATTTCTGCAATTTTGCTCAAAAATAAAGGGAATTTCTGCTTTTTAGCCTGAATATAAGGAGAATGTATACCTTTTGCCAAAAAAAGAAAAATTCATTTTTGCTCCAAAATAAAAGGAATTTCTGCTTTTTTGCCTCCAAAAATGTGGAATTTCTGTCTTTTTCCCCTAAAAACAAAGGGAATTTCTGTCTTTTTTGCCCCAAAATAAGGAAAATTTCTGACTTATTACCCTGAAATAAGTGAAATTTCTGAAATTTTGCCCCAAAATAAGGGAAATTTCTGCCTTTTTGCCCCCAAATAAGGGGAATTTCAGCCTTTGTACCTCAAGATAATGGGAAATTCTGCATTTTTCCCCAAAATATGAGAAATTTCTGCCTTTTTGACCCAAAATAAGAAAAATTTCTGCAATTTTGTACCAAGATAAAAGAAATTTCTGCCTTTTTGCCCCAAAATAAGAAAATTTCTGCTTTTTTTTTCTGAAATAAGTGAAATTTCTGCAATTTTGCCCCAAAATAAGTGAAATTTCTGCAATTTTGCCACAAAGTAAAAGAAATTTCTGGAATTTTGCCCCAAAATAAGTGGAATTTCTGAGTTTTGCCCCAAAATAAGGAGAATTTCTGTCTTTTTGCCGCAACATATAGGGAATTTCTGCCTTTTTGCCCCACAATTAGGGGAATTACTGCAATTTTGCTCCAAAATACAAAAAATTTCTGCCTTTTGGCTGGAAAATAAGAAGAATGCATAACTTTTTGCCATAAAAAAGGTAAATTTCTTCATTTTTGTTCCAAAATAATGGGAATTTCTGCTTTTTTGCTTCTAAATAAGCAGAATTTCTGTCTTTTTCCCCAAAAACAAAGGGAATTTTGTCCATTTTGCCCCATAATAAAGAATATTTCTGATTATTACCCTGAAATAAGTGAAATTTCTGCAATTTTGCCCCAAAATAAGAGAAAATTTCTGCTTTTTTGCCCCCAAATAAGGGGAATTTCAGCCTTTTTACCTCAAAATAAGGGGAATTTCTGCATTTTTGCCACAAAATATTAGGAATTTCTGCCTTTTTGCTCCAAAATAAAGGGAAATTTCTGGAATTTTGCCCCCAAAATAAGTGGAATTTCTGAGTTTTGCCCCAAAGTAAGGAGAATTTCTGCCTTTTTCCCCAACATATAGGGAATTTCTGACTTTTTGCCCCACAATTAGGGGAATTTCTGCAATTTTGCTCTAAAATACGAGGAATTTCTGCCTTTTTGCCCGAAAATAAGAAAAATGCATACCTTTGCCATAAAAAGGGAAATTTCTTAATTTTTGCTCCAAAATAAGGGGAATTTCTGCTTTTTGCCACTAAATAATTGGAATTTCTGTATTTCTCTCCCAAAACAAAAAGAATTTCTGTCTTTTTTGCCGCAAAATAAATAAAATTTCTGACATATTACTTTGAAGTAAGTGAAATTTCTGCAATTTTGCCCCAAAATAATGGAAATTTCTGACTTTTTGCCCCCAAATAAAGGGAATTTCAGCATTTTTTCTCAA
Source organism: Micromys minutus (assembly GCF_963924665.1). NCBI lineage: Eukaryota > Metazoa > Chordata > Mammalia > Rodentia > Muridae > Micromys > Micromys minutus. The sequence goes on from NW_027667771.1 coordinate 655,335, forward strand.
AATAAGGGGAATTTCGGCATTTTTGCTACAAAATATTAGGAATTTCTGCCTTTTTGCCCCAAAAGAAAGGAAATTTCTGGAATTTTGCCACAAAATACGTGGAATTTCTGAGTTTTGCCCCAAAATAAAGAGAATTTCTGTCTTTTTGACCCAACATATAGGGAATTTCTGCATTTTTGCCCCACAATTCGGGGAATTTCTGCATTTTTGCTTTACAATTCGGGGAATTTCTGCAATTTTGCTATAAAATACGGTGAATTTCTGCCTTTTTGCCCGAAAATAAGAAGAATGCACTCCTTTTTGGAATAAAAAAGGGAAATTTCTTCATTTTTGCTTCAAAATAAGATGAATTTCTGCTTTTTTGCCACAAAATATGAGAAATTTCTGCCATTTTGCCCCGAAATAAGATAAATTCTGCTTTTTTTTCTGAAATAAGTGAAATTTATGCAATTTTGCCCCAAAATAAGTGAACATTCTGCAATTTTGCCCCAAAATAAGGGAAATTTCTGAAATTTTGCCCCAAAATAAGTGGAATTTCTGAGTTTTGCCCCAAAATAAGGTGAATTTCTGTAATTTTGCCCCAATATATAGGAAATTTCTGCCTTTTTTCCCCACAAATAGGGGAATTTCTGCAATTTTGCTCCAAAATACGAGGAATTTCAACCTTTTTGCCTTAAAATAAGAAGAATGCATTTCTTTTTGCCATAAAAAAGGGAAATTTATTCATTTTTACTCCAAAATAAGGGGAATTTCTGCTTTTTTGCATCTAAATAAGTAAAATTTCTGTCTTTTCCCCCCAAAACAAAGGGAATTTCTGTCTTTTATGCCCCAAAATAAGGAAAATTTCTTACTTATTACCCTAAAATAAGTGAAATTTCTGCAATTTTGCCCCAAAATAAGGGAAATTTCTGCAATTTTGCCCCAAAATAAGGGAAATTTCTGGAATTTTGCCCCAAAATAAGTGGAATTTCTGAGTTTTGCCCCAAAATAAAAAGAAATTCTGTCTTTTTGCCCCAACATATAGGGAATTTCTGCCTTTTTGCCTCACAAATAGAAGAATTTCTGCAATTTTGCTCCAAAATACAGGGAATTTCTGCCTTTTTGCCTGAAAATAAGAAGAATGCATTCCTTTTTTTCCATAAAAAAAGAAAAATTTCTTCATTTTTGCTTCAAAATAAGGAGAATTTCTGCTTTTTTGCCTCTAAATAAGTAAAATTTCTGTCTTTTTCCCACAAAACAAAGGGAATTTCTGTGTTTTTGCTGCAAAAAAAGAAAAATTTTTGACTTATTACCCTGAAATAAGTTAAATTTCTGCAATTTTGCTTCAAAATAAGGGAAATTTCTGCCTTTTTGCCCCCAAATAAGGGGAATTTCAGCCTTTTTACCTCAAAATAAAAGGAATTTCTGCATTTTTGCCACAAAATATTAGGAATTTCTGCCTTTCTGCCCCAAAATGAGGATAATTTCTGACTTTTTGCCCTGAAATAAGTTAAATTTCTAAAATTTTCCCCAAAATAAGTGAAATGTCTGCTTTTTGCCCAAAAATAAGAGGAATTTCTTACTTTTTGCCCCCAAATAAGGGGAATTTCAGCCTTTTTACCTCAAAATAAGGGGAATTTCTGCATTTTTGCCCCAAAATATGGGAAATTTCTGATTTTGCCCAAAATAAGAAAAATTTTTGCAATTTTGTACCAAAATAAAAGAAATTTCTGCCTTTTTGCCCCCAAATAAGGGGAATTTCAGCCTTTTTACCTCAAAATAAGGGGAATTTCTGCATTTTTGCCACAAAATATTAAGAATTTCTGCCTTTTGCCCTAAAATAAGAAAAATTTCTGCAATTTTGTACCAAAATAAAAGCAATTTCTGCCTTTTTGATCCAAAATAAGAAAATTTCTGCTTTTTTTCTGAAATAAGTGAAATTTCTGCAATTTTGCCCCAAAATAAGTGAAATTTCTTAGTTTTGCCCCAAAGTAAGGAGAATTTCTGTCTTTTTGCCCCAACATATAGGGAATTTCTGCGTTTTCTAGCCACAATTAGAGGAATTTCTGCAATTTTGCTGCAAAATACAGGAAATTTCTTCCTTTTTGTCCGTAAATAAGAAGAATGCATACCTTTTTGCCATAAAAAAAGTGAAATTTCTTCATTTTTGTTCCAAAATAAGAAGAATTTCTGCTTTTTTGCCTCTAAATAAGTGGAATTTCTGTCTTTTCCCCCCAAAACAAAGGGATTTTCTGTTTTTTGGCCCCAAAATAAGGAAAATTTCTGACTTATTACCCTGAAATAAGTGAAATTTCTGCAATTTTTTCCCAAAATAAAAGAAAATTCTGCCTTTTTGCACCCAAATAAGGGGAATTTCAGCTTTTTTACCTCAAAATAAGGGGAATTTCTGCATTTTTGCCACAAAATATGAGAAATTTCTTCTCTTTTGCCCCAAAATAAGAAAATTTCTGCTTTTTTTCCCTGAAATACGTGAAATTTCTGCAATTTTGCCCCAAAATAAGTAAAATTTTTGCAATTCTGCCCCCAAAATAAGGGAAATTTCTGCAATTTTGCCCCAAAATAAGTGGAATTTCTGAGTTTTGCCCCAAAATAAAAAGAATTTCTGTCTTTTTGCCCCAACATATAGGGAATTTCAGCCTTTTTGCCCCACAATTAGGGGAATTTCTGCAATTTTGCTCCAAAATACAGGAAATTTCTGCCTTTGTGTCCAAAATAAGAAGAATGCATACCTTTTTGCCACAAAAAAGAGAAATTTCTGCAATTTTGCTCCAAAATAAGGGGAATTTCTGCTTTTTTGCCTTTATATAAGTAAAATTTCTGTCTTTTTCCCACAAAACTAAGGGAATTTCTGTCTTTTTGCTTCAAAATAAGAAAAATTTCTGACTTATTACCCTGAAATAAGTGAAATTTCTTCAATTTTGCCCCAAAATAAGGGAAATTTCTGCCTTTTTACCCCCAAATAAGGGGAATTTCAGCCTTTTTACCTCAAAATAATAGGAATTTCTGCATTTTTGCCACAAAATATTAGGAATTTCTGCCTTTTTCCCACAAAATAAGGAAAATTTCTGACTTTTTGCCCTGAAATAAGTTAAATTTCTAAAATTTTTCCCCAAAATATGGGAAATGTCTGCTTTTCGCCCCAAAATAAAGGGAATTTCTTACTTTTTGCCCCCAAATAAGGGGAATTTCAGCCTTTTTACCTCAAAATAATGGAAATTTCTGCATTTTTGCATCAAAATATGGTAAATTTCTGCCTTTTTGCCCAAAATAATGGAAATTTCTGCATTTTTGCCTTAAAATATGGGAAATTTCTTCGTTTTTGCCCCCAAATAAGGGGAATTTCAGCCTTTTTACCTCAAAATAAGGGGAATTTCTGCATTTTTGCCCCAAAATATGGGAAATTTCTGCCTTTTTGCCCCAAAATAAGAAAAATTTCTGCAATTTTGTACAAAAATAAAAGAAATTTGTGCCTTTTTGCCCCAAAATAAAAAAATTTCTGCTTTTTTTCTGAAATAAGTGAAATTTCTGCAATTTTGCCCCAAAATAAGGAAAATTTCTGCCTTTATGCCCCCAAATACGGGGAATTTAAGCCTTTTTACCTCAAAATAAGGGGAATTTCTGCATTTTTGCCCCAAAATATGGGAAATTTCTGCCTTTTTGCCCCGAAATAAGAAAATATCTGCTTTTTTCCATGAAATAAGTGAAATTTCTGCAATTTTGCCAAAAAATAAGTGAAATTTCTGCAATTTTGCCACACAATAAAAGAAATTTCTGGAATTTTGTCCCAAAATAATTGGAATTTCTGAGTTTTGCTCCAAAATAAGGAGAATTTCTGTCTTTTTGCCCCAAAATAAGGAAAATTTCTGACTTATTACCCTGAAATAAGTGAAATTTCTGCAACTTTGCCCCAAAATAAGAGAAATTTCTGCCTTTTTTCCCCGAATAAGGGGAATTTCAGCCTTTTTACCTCAAAATAAAGGGACTTTCTGCATTTTTGCCACAAAATATTAGGAATTTCTGCATTTTGCCAAAAAATAAAAAAAAATTCTGCCTTTTTTCCCTGAAATAAGTGAAATTTCTGCAATTTTGCCCCAAAATAAGTGAAATTTCTGCAATTTTGCCCCAAAATAAGGGAAACTTCTGGCATTTTTCCTTAAAATAAGTGGAATTTCATTGTTTTGCCCCAAAATAAGGAGAATTTCTGTCTTTTTGCCCTAACATATAGGGAATTTCTGCCTTTTTGCCACACAATTAGGGGAATTTCTGCAATTTTGCTCCAAAATAAAGGGAATTTCTGCTTTTTAGCCTGAAAATAAGGGGAATGTATACCTTTTGCCACAAAAAAGGGAAATTTCTTCATTTTTGCTTTAAAATAAAAGGAATTTCTGCTTTTTTACCTTCAAAAATGTGGAATTTCTGTCTTTTTCCCCTAAAAACAAAGGGAATTTCTGTCTTTTTGCCCCAAAATAAAGAAAATTTCTGACTTATTACCCTGAAATAAGTGAAATTTCTGAAATTTTGCCCCAAAATAAGGGAAATTTCTGCCTTTTTGCCCCCAAATAAGGGGAATTTCAGCCTTTTTACCTCAAGATAATGATAATTTCTGCATTTTTCCCCCAAAATATGGGATATTTCTGCCTTTTTGCCCCAAAATAAGAAAAATTTCTGCAATTTTGTACCAAGATGAAAGAAATTTCTGCCTTTTTGCGCCAAAATAAGAAAATTTCTGCTTTTTTTTCTGAAATAAGTGAAATTTCTGCAATTTTGCCCCAAAATAAGGGAAATTTCTGGAATTTTGCCCCAAAATAAGTGGAAATTCTGAGTTTTGCTCCAAAATAAGGAGAATTTCTGTCTTTTTGCCCCAACATATAGGGAATTTCTGCCTTTTTGCCCCACAATTAGGGGAATTTCTGCATATTTGCTCCAAAATAACGTGGAATTTCTGCCTTTTTGCCCGAAAATAAAAAGAATGCATAACTTTTTGCAATAAAAAAGGGAAATTTCTGCAATTTTGCTCCAAAATAAGGGGAATTTCTGCTTTTTTGCCTCTAAATAAGTGGAATTTCAGTCTTTTTCTCCCAAAACAAAGAGAATTTCTGTCTTTTTTGCCCCAAAATAAGGAAAATTTCTGACTTATTACCCTGAAATAAGTGAAATTTCTGCAATTTTGCCCCAAAATATGAGAAATTTCTGACTTTTTGCCACCGAATAAGGGGAATTTCAGCCTTTTTTACCTCAAAATAAAAGGAATTTCTATTTTTGCCACAAAATATTAGGAATTTCTGCATTTTGCCCAAAAATAAAAAAAATTTCTGCCTTTTTTCCCTGAAATAAGTGAAATTTCTGCAATTTTGCCCCAAAATAAATGAAATTTCTGCAATTTTGCCCGAAAATAAGGGAAATTTCTGGAATTTTGCTCCAAAATAAGTGGAATTTCAGAGTTTTGCCCCAAAATAAGGAGAATTTCTGACTTTTTGCCCTAACATATAGGGAATTTCTGCCTTTTTGCCACACAATTAGGGGAATTTCTGCAATTTTGCTCCAAAATAAAGGGAATTTCTGCTTTTTAGCCTGAAAATAAGGGGAATGTATACCTTTTGCCACAAAAAAGGGAAATTTCTTCATTTTTGCTCCAAAATAAAAGAAATTTCTGCTTTTTTGCCTTCAAAAATGTGGAATTTCTGTCTTTTTCCCCTAAAAACAAAGGGAATTTCTGTCTTTTTTGCCCCCAAATTAAGAAAATTTCTGACTTATTACCCTGAAATAAGTGAAATTTCTGAAATTTTGCCCCAAAATAAGGGAAATTTCTGCCTTTTTCCCCCCAAATAAGGGGAATTTCAGCCTTTTTACCTCAAGATAATGATAATTTCTGCATTTTTGCCCCAAAATATGGGATATTTCTGCCATTTTGCCCCAAAATAAGAAAAATGTCTGCAATTTTCTACCAAGAGAAAAGAAATTTCTGCCTTTTTGCCCCAAAATAAGAAAATTTCTGCTTTTTTTTCTGAAATAAGTGAAATTTCTGCAATTTTGCCCCAAAATAAAGGAAATTTCTGGAATTTTGCCCCAAAATAAGTGGAATTTCTGAGTTTTGCCCCAAAATAAGGAGTATTTCTGTCTTTTTGCCCCAACATATAGGGAATTTCTGCCTTTTTGCCCCACAATTAGGGGAATTTCTGCAATTTTGCTCCAAAATACTGAAAATTTCTGCCTTTTTGCTGGAAAATAAGAAGAATGCATAACTTTTTGCCATAAAAAAAGGGAAATTTTTTCATTTTTGCTCCAAAATAAGGGGAATTTCTGCTTTTTTGCTCCTAAATAAGTAGAATTTCTATCTTTTTCCCCCAAACAAAGGGAATATCTGTCCTTTTTGCCCCAAAATAAGGAATATTTCTGATTATTACCCTGAAATAAGTGAAATTTCTGCAATTTTGCCCCAAAATGAGAGAAAATTTCTGCTTTTTTGCCCCCAAATAAGGGGAATGTCAGCCTTTTTACCTCAAAATAAAGGGAATTTCGGCATTTTTGCTACAAAATATTAGGAATTTCTGCCTTTTTGCCCCAAAAGAAGAGAAATTTCTGGAATTTTGCCCCAAAATAAGTGGAATTTCTGAGTTTTGCCCCAAAATAAGGAGAATTTCTGTCTTTTTGACCCAACATATAGGGAATTTCTGCCTTTTTGCCCCACAATTAGGGGAATTTCTGCAATTTTGCTATAAAATACGGTGACTTTCTGCCTTTTTGCCCGAAAATAAGAAGAATGCATTTATTTGGCATAAAAAAGGGAAATTTCTTTATTTTTGCTCCAAAATAAGGGGAATATCTGCTTTTTTGCCACAAAATATGAGAAATTACTGCCTTTTTGCCCCAAAATGAGACAAATTCTGCTTTTTTTCCCAGAAATAAGTGAAATTTCTGCAATTTTGCCCCAAAATAAGTGAAATTTCTGCAATTTTGCCCCAAAATAAGGGAAATTTCTGGAATTTTGCCACAAAATACAGGGAATTTCTGCCTTTTTGCCCCACAATTAGGGGAATTTCTGAAATTTTGCTCCAAAATACGAAGAATTTCTGCCTTTTTGCCCGAAAATAAAAAGAATGCATACCTTTTTGCCAAAAAAAAGGGAAATTTCTGAAATTTTGCTCCAAAATAAGGGCAATTTCTGCTTTTTTGCCTTTAAATAAGTGGAATTTATATCTTTTTTCCCCAAAACAAAGGGAATTTCTGTCTTTTTGCCCCAAAATAAGGAAAATTTCTGAATTATTACCCTGAAATAAGTGATGTTTCTGCAATTTTGCCCCAAAATAAGAGAAATTTCTGCCCTTTTGCCTCCAAGTAAGGGAAATTTTAGCGTATTTCCCTCAAAATAAGGGGAATTTCTGCATTTTTGCCCCAAAATATGGGAAATTTCTGCCTTTTGGCCCCAAAATAAGAAAAATTTCTGCAATTTTGTACCAAAATAAAAAAATTTCTGCCTTTTTGCCCCAAAATAAGAAAATTTCTGCTTTTTTTCTGAAATAAGTGAAATTTCTGCAATTTTGCCCCAAAATAAGGGAAATTTCTGCCTTTTTGCCCCCAAATACGGGAAATTTCAGCCTTTTTACCTCAAAATAAGGGGAATTTCTGCATTTTTGCACCAAAATATGGGAAATTTCTGACTTTTTGCCTCAAAAAAAAAGAAAATTTCTTCTTTTTTCCATGAAATAAGTGAAATTTCTGCAATTTTGCCCCAAAATAAGTGAAATTTCTGCAATTTTGCCACAAAATAAAAGAAATTTCTGGAATTGTGCTCCAAAATAAGTGGAATTTCTGAGTTTTGCCCCAAAATAAAGAGAATTTCTGATTTTTGCCCCAAAATATAGGGAATTTCTGACTTTTTGCCCCACAATTATGGGAATTTCTGAAATTTTGCTCCAAATTACAGGGAATTTCTGCCTTTTTGCCCAAAAATAAAAAGAATGCATACCTTTTTGCCATAAAAAAGGGAAATTTCTGCAATTTTGCTCCAAAATAAGGGGAATTTCTGCTTTTTTGCCTCTAAATAAGTGGAATTTCTGTCTTTTTCCCGCAAAACAAAAAGAATTTCTGTCTTTTTTGCTCCAAAATAAGGAAAATTTCTGACTTATTACCCTGAAATAAGTGAAATTTCTGCAATTTTGCCCCAAAATAAGAGAAATTTCTGCCTTTTTGCCCCCAAATAAGGGGAATTTCAGCCTTTTTACCTCAAAATAAGGGGTATTTCTGCATTTTTGCCAGAAAATATTAGGAATTTCTGCATTTTGCACAAAATAAGGAAAATTTCTGTTTTTTTTCTCTGAAATAAGTGAAATTTCTGCAATTTTGCCCCAAAATAACTGAAATTTCTGCAATTTTGCCCCAAAATTAGGGAAATTTCTGGAATTTTGCCCCAAAATAAGTGAAATTTCTGCAATTTTGCCACAAAATAAAAGAAATTTCTGGAATTTTGCCCCAAAATAAGTGGAATTTCTGAGTTTTGCCCCAAAATAAGGAGAATTTCTGTCTTTTTGCCGCAACATATAGGGAATTTCTGCCTTTTTGCCCCACAATTAGGGGAATTACTGCAATTTTGCTCCAAAATACAGAAAATTTCTGCCTTTTGGCTGGAAAATAAGAAGAATGCATAACTTTTTGCCATAAAAAAGGTAAATTTCTTCATTTTTGTTCCAAAATAATGGGAATTTCTGCTTTTTTGCTTCTAAATAAGCAGAATTTCTGTCTTTTTCCCCCAAAACAAAGGGAATTTCTGTCCATTTTGCCCCATAATAAAGAATATTTCTGATTATTACCCTGAAATAAGTGAAATTTCTGCAATTTTGCCCCAAAATAAGAGAAAATTTCTGCTTTTTTGCCCCCAAATAAGGGGAATTTCAGCCTTTTTACCTCAAAATAAGGGGAATTTCTGCATTTTTGCCACAAAATATTAGGAATTTCTGCCTTTTTGCTCCAAAATAAAGGGAAATTTCTGGAATTTTGCCCCCAAAATAAGTGGAATTTCTGAGTTTTGCCCCAAAGTAAGGAGAATTTCTGCCTTTTTGCCCCAACATATAGGGAATTTCTGACTTTTTGCCCCACAATTAGGGGAATTTCTGCAATTTTGCTCTAAAATACGAGGAATTTCTGCCTTTTTGCCCGAAAATAAGAAAAATGCATACCTTTTTGCCATAAAAAGGGAAATTTCTTAATTTTTGCTCCAAAATAAGGGGAATTTCTGCTTTTTGCCACTAAATAATTGGAATTTCTGTATTTCTCTCCCAAAACAAAAAGAATTTCTGTCTTTTTTGCCCCAAAATAAATAAAATTTCTGACATATTACTTTGAAGTAAGTGAAATTTCTGCAATTTTGCCCCAAAATAATGGAAATTTCTGACTTTTTGCCCCCAAATAAAGGGAATTTCAGCATTTTTTCTCAAAATAAGGGGAATTTCGGCATTTTTGCTACAAAATATTAGGAATTTCTGCCTTTTTGCCCCAAAAGAAAGGAAATTTCTGGAATTTTGCAACAAAATAAGTGGAATTTCTGAGTTTTGCCCCAAAATAAAGAGAATTTCTGTCTTTTTGACCCAACATATAGGGAATTTCTGCATTTTTGCCCCACAATTCGGGGAATTTCTGCATTTTTGCTTTACAATTCGGGGAATTTCTGCAATTTTGCTATAAAATACGGTGAATTTCTGCCTTTTTGCCCGAAAATAAGAAGAATGCACTCCTTTTTGGAATAAAAAAGGGAAATTTCTTCATTTTTGCTTCAAAATAAGGGGAATTTCTTCTTTTTTGCCACAAAATATGAGAAATTTCTGCCATTTTGCCCCGAAATAAGATAAATTCTGCTTTTTTTTTTCTGAAATAAGTGAAATTTATGCAATTTTGCCCCAAAATAAGTGAACATTCTGCAATTTTGCCCCAAAATAAGGGAAATTTCTGCCTTTTTGCCCCAAAATAAGAAAATTTCTGCTTTTTTTTTCTGAAATAAGTGAAATTTCTGCAATTTTGCCCCAAAATAAGTGAAATTTCTGCAATTTTGCCACAAAATAAAAGAAATTTCTGGAATTTTGCCCCAAAATAAGTGGAATTTCTGAGTTTTGCCCCAAAATAAAGAGAATTTCTGTCTTTTTGACCCAACATATAGGGAATTTCTGCATTTTTGCCCCACAATTCGGGGAATTTCTGCATTTTTGCTTTACAATTCGGGGAATTTCTGCAATTTTGCTATAAAATACGGTGAATTTCTGCCTTTTTGCCCGAAAAAAAGAAGAATGCACTCCTTTTTGGAATAAAAAAGGGAAATTTCTTCATTTTTGCTTCAAAATAAGGGGAATTTCTGCTTTTTTGCCACAAAATATGAGAAATTTCTGCCATTTTGTCCCGAAATAAGATAAATTCTGCTTTTTTTTCTGAAATAAGTGAAATTTATGCAATTTTGCCCCAAAATAAGTGAACATTCTGCAATTTTGCCCCAAAATAAGGGAAATTTCTGCCTTTTTGCCCCAAAATAAGAAAATTTCTGCTTTTTTTTTCTGAAATAAGTGAAATTTCTGCAATTTTGCCCCAAAATAAGTGAAATTTCTGCAATTTTGCCACAAAATAAAAGAAATTTCTGGAATTTTGCCCCAAAATAAGTGGAATTTCTGAGTTTTGCCCCAAAATAAGGAGAATTTCTGTCTTTTTGCCGCAACATATAGGGAATTTCTGCCTTTTTGCCCCACAATTAGGTGAATTACTGCAATTTTGCTCCAAAATACAGAAAATTTCTGCCTTTTGGCTGGAAAATAAGAAGAATGCATAACTTTTTGCCATAAAAAAGGTAAATTTCTTCATTTTTGTTCCAAAATAATGGGAATTTCTGCTTTTTTGCTTCTAAATAAGCAGAATTTCTGTCTTTTTCCCCCAAAACAAAGGGAATTTCTGTCCATTTTGCCCCATAATAAAGAATATTTCTGATTATTACCCTGAAATAAGTGAAATTTCTGCAATTTTGTCCCAAAATAAGAGAAAATTTCTGCTTTTTTGCCCCCAAATAAGGGGAATTTCAGCCTTTTTACCTCAAAATAAGGGGAATTTCTGCATTTTTGCCACAAAATATTAGGAATTTCTGCCTTTTTGCTCCAAAATAAAGGGAAATTTCTGGAATTTTGCCCCCAAAATAAGTGGAATTTCTGAGTTTTGCCCCAAAGTAAGGAGAATTTCTGCCTTTTTGCCCCAACATATAGGGAATTTCTGACTTTTTGCCCCACAATTAGGGGAATTTCTGCAATTTTGCTCTAAAATACGAGGAATTTCTGCCTTTTTGCCCGAAAATAAGAAAAATGCATACCTTTTTGCCATAAAAAGGGAAATTTCTTAATTTTTGCTCCAAAATAAGGGGAATTTCTGCTTTTTGCCACTAAATAATTGGAATTTCTGTATTTCTCTCCCAAAACAAAAAGAATTTCTGTCTTTTTTGCCGCAAAATAAATAAAATTTCTGACATATTACTTTGAAGTAAGTGAAATTTCTGCAATTTTGCCCCAAAATAATGGAAATTTCTGACTTTTTGCCCCCAAATAAAGGGAATTTCAGCATTTTTTCTCAAAATAAGGGGAATCTCGGCATTTTTGCTACAAAATATTAGGAATTTCTGCCTTTTTGCCCCAAAAGAAAGGAAATTTCTGGAATTTTGCCACAAAATAAGTGGAATTTCTGAGTTTTGCCCCAAAATAAAGAGAATTTCTGTCTTTTTGACCCAACATATAGGGAATTTCTGCATTTTTGCCCCACAATTCGGGGAATTTCTGCATTTTTGCTTTACAATTCGGGGAATTTCTGCAATTTTGCTATAAAATACGGTGAATTTCTGCCTTTTTGCCCGAAAATAAGAAGAATGCACTCCTTTTTGGAATAAAAAAGGGAAATTTCTTCATTTTTGCTTCAAAATAAGGGGAATTTCTGCTTTTTTGCCACAAAATATGAGAAATTTCTGCCATTTTGCCCCGAAATAAGATAAATTCTGCTTTTTTTTCTGAAATAAGTGAAATTTATGCAATTTTGCCCCAAAATAAGTGAACATTCTGCAATTTTGCCCCAAAATAAGGGAAATTTCTGAAATTTTGCCCCAAAATAAGTGGAATTTCTGAGTTTTGCCCCAAAATAAGGTGAATTTCTGTAATTTTGCCCCAATATATAGGAAATTTCTGCCTTTTTTCCCCACAAATAGGGGAATTTCTGCAATTTTGCTCCAAAATACGAGGAATTTCAACCTTTTTGCCTGAAAATAAGAAGAATGCATTTCTTTTTGCCATAAAAAAGGGAAATTTCTTCATTTTTACTCCAAAATAAGGGGAATTTCTGCTTTTTTGCATCTAAATAAGTAAAATTTCTGTCTTTTCCCCCCAAAACAAAGGGAATTTCTGTCTTTTATGCCCCAAAATAAGGAAAATTTCTTACTTATTACCCTAAAATAAGTGAAATTTCTGCAATTTTGCCCCAAAATAAGGGAAATTTCTGCAATTTTGCCCCAAAATAAGGGAAATTTCTGGAATTTTGCCCCAAAATAAGTGGAATTTCTGAGTTTTGCCCCAAAATAAAAAGAAATTCTGTCTTTTTGCCCCAACATATAGGGAATTTCTGCCTTTTTGCCTCACAAATAGAAGAATTTCTGCAATTTTGCTCCAAAATACGGGGAATTTCTGCCTTTTTTGCCTGAAAATAAGAAGAATGCATTCCTTTTTTTCCATAAAAAAAGAAAAATTTCTTCATTTTTGCTTCAAAATAAGGAGAATTTCTGCTTTTTTGCCTCTAAATAAGTAAAATTTCTGTCTTTTTCCCACAAAACAAAGGGAATTTCTGTGTTTTTGCTGCAAAAAAAGAAAAATTTTTGACTTATTACCCTGAAATAAGTTAAATTTCTGCAATTTTGCTTCAAAATAAGGGAAATTTCTGCCTTTTTGCCCCCAAATAAGGGGAATTTCAGCCTTTTTACCTCATAATAAGGGGAATTTCTGCATTTTTGCCACAAAATATTAGGAATTTCTGCCTTTGTGCCCCAAAATGAGGATAATTTCTGACTTTTTGCCCTGAAATAAGTTAAATTTCTAAAATTTTCCCCAAAATAAGTGAAATGTCTGCTTTTTGCCCAAAAATAAGAGGAATTTCTTACTTTTTGCCCCCAAATAAGGGGAATTTCAGCCTTTTTACCTCAAAATAAGGGGAATTTCTGCATTTTTGCCCCAAAATATGGGAAATTTCTGATTTTGCCCAAAATAAGAAAAATTTTTGCAATTTTGTACCAAAATAAAAGAAATTTCTGCCTTTTTGCCCCCAAATAAGGGGAATTTCAGGCTTTTTACCTCAAAATAAGGGGAATTTCTGCATTTTTGCCACAAAATATTAAGAATTTCTGCCTTTTGCCCTAAAATAAGAAAAATTTCTGCAATTTTGTACCAAAATAAAAGCAATTTCTGCCTTTTTGATCCAAAATAAGAAAATTTCTGCTTTTTTTCTGAAATAAGTGAAATTTCTGCAATTTTGCCCCAAAATAAGTGAAATTTCTTAGTTTTGCCCCAAAGTAAGGAGAATTTCTGTCTTTTTGCCTCAACATATAGGGAATTTCTGCGTTTTCTAGCCACAATTAGAGGAATTTCTGCAATTTTGCTGCAAAATACAGGAAATTTCTTCCTTTTTGTCCGTAAATAAGAAGAATGCATACCTTTTTGCCATAAAAAAGTGAAATTTCTTCATTTTTGTTCCAAAATAAGAAGAATTTCTGCATTTTTGCCTCTAAATAAGTGGAATTTCTGTTTTTCCCCCCAAAACAAAGGGATTTTCTGTTTTTTGGCCCCAAAATAAGGAAAATTTCTGACTTATTACCCTGAAATAAGTGAAATTTCTGCAATTTTTTCCCAAAATAAAAGAAAATTCTGCCTTTTTGCACCCAAATAAGGGGAATTTCAGCTTTTTTACCTCAAAATAAGGGGAATTTCTGCATTTTTGCCACAAAATATGAGAAATTTCTTCTCTTTTGCCCCAAAATAAGAAAATTTCTGCTTTTTTTCCCTGAAATACGTGAAATTTCTGCAATTTTGCCCCAAAATAAGTAAAATTTTTGCAATTCTGCCCCCAAAATAAGGGAAATTTCTGCAATTTTGCCCCAAAATAAGTGGAATTTCTGAGTTTTGCCCCAAAATAAAAAGAATTTCTGTCTTTTTGCCCCAACATATAGGGAATTTCAGCCTTTTTGCCCCACAATTAGGGGAATTTCTGCAATTTTGCTCCAAAATACAGGAAATTTCTGCCTTTGTGTCCAAAATAAGAAGAATGCATACCTTTTTGCCACAAAAAAGAGAAATTTCTGCAATTTTGCTCCAAAATAAGGGGAATTTCTGCTTATTTGCCTTTATATAAGTAAAATTTCTGTCTTTTTCCCACAAAACTAAGGGAATTTCTGTCTTTTTGCTTCAAAATAAGAAAAATTTCTGACTTATTACCCTGAAATAAGTGAAATTTCTTCAATTTTGCCCCAAAATAAGGGAAATTTCTGCCTTTTTGCCCCCAAATAAGGGGAATTTCAGCCTTTTTACCTCAAAATAATAGGAATTTCTGCATTTTTGCCACAAAATATTAGGAATTTCTGCCTTTTTCCCACAAAATAAGGAAAATTTCTGACTTTTTGCCCTGAAATAAGTTAAATTTCTAAAATTTTTCCCCAAAATATGGGAAATGTCTGCTTTTCGCCCCAAAATAAAGGGAATTTCTTACTTTTTGCCCCCAAATAAGGGGAATTTCAGCCTTTTTACCTCAAAATAATGGAAATTTCTGCATTTTTGCATCAAAATATGGTAAATTTCTGCCTTTTTGCCCAAAATAATGGAAATTTCTGCATTTTTGCCCCAAAATATGGGAAATTTCTTCCTTTTTGCCCCCAAATAAGGGGAATTTCAGCCTTTTTACCTCAAAATAAGGGGAATTTCTGCATTTTTGCCCCAAAATATGGGAAATTTCTGCCTTTTTGCCCCAAAATAAGAAAAATTTCTGCAATTTTGTACAAAAATAAAAGAAATTTGTGCCTTTTTGCCCCAAAATAAAAAAAATTCTGCTTTTTTTCTGAAATAAGTGAAATTTCTGCAATTTTGCCCCAAAATAAGGAAAATTTCTGCCTTTATGCCCCCAAATACGGGGAATTTAAGCCTTTTTACCTCAAAATAAGAGGAATTTCTGCATTTTTGCCCCAAAATATGGGAAATTTCTGCCTTTTTGCCCCGAAATAAGAAAATATCTGCTTTTTTCCATGAAATAAGTGAAATTTCTGCAATTTTGCCAAAAAATAAGTGAAATTTCTGCAATTTTGCCACACAATAAAAGAAATTTCTGGAATTTTGTCCCAAAATAATTGGAATTTCTGAGTTTTGCTCCAAAATAAGGAGAATTTCTATCTTTTTGCCCCAAAATAAGGAAAATTTCTGACTTATTACCCTGAAACAAGTGAAATTTCTGCAACTTTGCCCCAAAATAAGAGAAATTTCTGCCTTTTTTCCCCGAATAAGGGGAATTTCAGCCTTTTTACCTCAAAATAAAGGGACTTTCTGCATTTTTGCCACAAAATATTAGGAATTTCTGCATTTTGCCAAAAAATAAAAAAAATTTCTGCCTTTTTTCCCTGAAATAAGTGAAATTTCTGCAATTTTGCCCAAAAATAAGTGAAATTTCTGCAATTTTGCCCCAAAATAAGGGAAACTTCTGGAATTTTTCCTTAAAATAAGTGGAATTTCATTGTTTTGCCCCAAAATAAGGAGAATTTCTGTCTTTTTGCCCTAACATATAGGGAATTTCTGCCTTTTTGCCACACAATTAGGGGAATTTCTGCAATTTTGCTCCAAAATAAAGGGAATTTCTGCTTTTTAGCCTGAAAATAAGGGGAATGTATACCTTTTGCCACAAAAAAGGGAAATTTCTTCATTTTTGCTCCAAAATAAAAGAAATTTCTGCTTTTTTGCCTTCAAAAATGTGGAATTTCTGTCTTTTTCCCCTAAAAACAAAGGGAATTTCTGTCTTTTTTGCCCCAAAATTAAGAAAATTTCTGACTTATTACCCTGAAATAAGTGAAATTTCTGAAATTTTGCCCCAAAATAAGGGAAATTTCTGCCTTTTTGCCCCCAAATAAGGGGAATTTCAGCCTTTTTACCTCAAGATAATGATAATTTCTGCATTTTTGCCCCAAAATATGGGATATTTCTGCCTTTTTGCCCCAAAATAAGAAAAATTTCTGCAATTTTGTACCAAGATGAAAGAAATTTCTGCCTTTTTGCGCCAAAATAAGAAAATTTCTGCTTTTTTTTCTGAAATAAGTGAAATTTCTGCAATTTTGCCCCAAAATAAGGGAAATTTCTGGAATTTTGCCCCAAAATAAGTGGAAATTCTGAGTTTTGCTCCAAAATAAGGAGAATTTCTGTCTTTTTGCCCCAACATATAGGGAATTTCTGCCTTTTTGCCCCACAATTAGGGGAATTTCTGCATATTTGCTCCAAAATAACGTGGAATTTCTGCCTTTTTGCCCGAAAATAAAAAGAATGCATAACTTTTTGCAATAAAAAAGGGAAATTTCTGCAATTTTGCTCCAAAATAAGGGGAATTTCTGCTTTTTTGCCTCTAAATAAGTGGAATTTCAGTCTTTTTCCCCCAAAACAAAGAGAATTTCTGTCTTTTTTGCCCCAAAATAAGGAAAATTTCTGACTTATTACCCTGAAATAAGTGAAATTTCTGCAATTTTGCCCCAAAATATGAGAAATTTCTGACTTTTTGCCACCGAATAAGGGGAATTTTAGCCTTTTTTGCCTCAAAATAAAAGGAATTTCTATTTTTGCCACAAAATATTAGGAATTTCTGCATTTTGCCCAAAAATAAAAAAAATTTCTGCCTTTTTTCCCTAAAATAAGTGAAATTTCTGCAATTTTGCCCCAAAATAAATGAAATTTCTGCAATTTTGCCCGAAAATAAGGGAAATTTCTGGAATTTTGCTCCAAAATAAGTGGAATTTCAGAGTTTTGCCCCAAAATAAGGAGAATTTCTGACTTTTTGCCCTAACATATAGGGAATTTCTGCCTTTTTGCCCCACAATTAGGGGAATTTCTGCAATTTTGCTCCAAAATAACGTGGAATTTCTGCCTTTTTGCCTGAAAATAAAAAGAATGCATAACTTTTTGCAATAAAAAAGGGAAATTTCTGCAATTTTGCTCCAAAATAAGGGGAATTTCTCCTTTTTTGCCTCTAAATAAGTGGAATTCAGTCTTTTTCCCCCAAAACAAAGAGAATTTCTGTCTTTTTTGCCCCAAAATAAGGAAAATTTCTGACTTATTACCCTGAAATAAGTGAAATTTCTGCAATTTTGCCCCAAAATATGAGAAATTTCTGACTTTTTGCCACCGAATAAGGGGAATTTCAGCCTTTTTTACCTCAAAATAAAAGGAATTTCTATTTTTGCCACAAAATATTAGGAATTTCTGCATTTTGCCCAAAAATAAAAAAAATTTCTGCCTTTTTTCCCTGAAATAAGTGAAATTTCTGCAATTTTGCCCCAAAATAAATGAAATTTCTGCAATTTTGCCCGAAAATAAGGGAATTTTCTGGAATTTTGCTCCAAAATAAGTGGAATTTCAGAGTTTTTCCCCAAAATAAGGAGAATTTCTGACTTTTTGCCCTAACATATAGGGAATTTCTGCCTTTTTGCCCCACAATTAGGGGAATTTCTGCAATTTTGCTCCAAAATAAAGGGAATTTCTGCTTTTTAGCCTGAAAATAAGGGGAATGTATACCTTTTGCCACAAAAAAGGGAAATTTCTTCATTTTTGCTCCAAAATAAAAGAAATTTCTGCTTTTTTGCCTTCAAAAATGTGGAATTTCTGTCTTTTTCCCCTAAAAACAAAGGGAATTTCTGTCTTTTTTGCCCCAAAATTAAGAAAATTTCTGACTTATTACCCTGAAATAAGTGAAATTTCTGAAATTTTGCCCCAAAATAAGGGAAATTTCTGCCTTTTTCCCCCCAAATAAGGGGAATTTCAGCCTTTTTACCTCAAGATAATGATAATTTCTGCATTTTTGCCCCAAAATATGGGATATTTCTGCCTTTTTGCCCCAAAATAAGAAAAATGTCTGCAATTTTGTACCAAGATAAAAGAAATTTCTGCCTTTTTGCCCCAAAATAAGAAAATTTCTGCTTTTTTTTTCTGAAATAAGTGAAATTTCTGCAATTTTGCCCCAAAATAAAGGAAATTTCTGGAATTTTGCCCCAAAATAAGTGGAATTTCTGAGTTTTGCCCCAAAATAAGGAGTATTTCTGTCTTTTTGCCCCAACATATAGGGAATTTCTGCCTTTTTGCCCCACAATTAGGGGAATTTCTGCAATTTTGCTCCAAAATACGGAAATTTTCTGCCTTTTTGCTGGAAAATAAGAAGAATGCATAACTTTTTGCCATAAAAAAGGGAAATTTTTTCATTTTTGCTCCAAAATAAGGGGAATTTCTGCTTTTTTGCTCCTAAATAAGTAGAATTTCTATCTTTTTCCCCCAAACAAAGGGAATATCTGTCCTTTTTGCCCCAAAATAAGGAATATTTCTGATTATTACCCTGAAATAAGTGAAATTTCTGCAATTTTGCCCCAAAATGAGAGAAAATTTCTGCTTTTTTGCCCCCAAATAAGGGGAATGTCAGCCTTTTTACCTCAAAATAAAGGGAATTTCGGCATTTTTGCTACAAAATATTAGGAATTTCTGCCTTTTTGCCCCAAAAGAAGAGAAATTTCTGGAATTTTGCCCCAAAATAAGTGGAATTTCTGAGTTTTGCCCCAAAATAAGGAGAATTTCTCTCTTTTTGACCCAACATATAGGGAATTTCTGCCTTTTTGCCCCACAATTAGGGGAATTTCTGCAATTTTGCTATAAAATATGGTGACTTTCTGCCTTTTTGCCCGAAAATAAGAAGAATGCATTTATTTGGCATAAAAAAGGGAAATTTCTTTATTTTTGCTCCAAAATAAGGGGAATATCTGCTTTTTTGCCACAAAATATGAGAAATTACTGCCTTTTTGCCCCAAAATGAGACAAATTCTGCTTTTTTTCCCAGAGATAAGTGAAATTTCTGCAATTTTGCCCCAAAATAAGTGAAATTTCTGCAATTTTGCCCCAAAATAAGGGAAATTTCTGGAATTTTGCCACAAAATACAGGCAATTACTGCCTTTTTGCCTGAAAATAAGAAGAATGCATTACTTTTTGCCATAAAAAAAAGAAATTTCCTCATTTTTGCTCCAAAATAAGAGGAATTTCTGCTTTTTTGCCTCTAAATAAGTAAAATTTCTGTCTTTTTCCCACAAAACAAAGAAAATTTCTGTCTTTTTTGCCGGAAAATAAGAAAAATTTTTGACTTATTACCCTGAAATTAGTGAAATTTTTGCAATTTTGCCCCAAAATAATGGAAATTTCTGCCTTTTTGCCCCAAAATAAGAAAATTTCTGCTTTTTTTCCCTGAAATAAGTGAAATTTCTGCACTTTTGCCCCAAAATAAGTGAAATTTTTGCAATTTTGCCCCAAAATAAGTGGAATTTCTGAGTTTTGCCCCAAAATAAGGAGAATTTCTGTCTTTTTGCCCTAACATATAGGGAATTTCTGCCTTTTTTCCCCACAATTAGAGAAATTTCTGCAATTTTGCTCCAAAATACAGGGAACTTCTGCCTTTTTATTCAAAATAAGAAGAATTCATACCTTTTTGCCACAAAAAAGAGAAATTTCTGCAATTTTGCTCCAAAATAAGGTGAATTTCTGCTTTTTTGCCTCTAAAAGTGGAATTACTCTCTTTTCCCCCCAAAACAAAGGGAATTTCTGTATTTTTTGTCCCAAAATAAAAAAAAATTCTGACTTATTACCCTGACATAAGTGAAATTTCTGCAATTTTGCCTCAAAATAAGGGAAATTTCTGCTTTTTTGCCCCCAAATAAGGGGAATTTCAGCCTTTTTACCTCAAAATAAGGGGGATTTCTGCATTTTTGCCCAAAAATATGGGAAAGTTCTGAATTTTTGCCCCAAAATAAGAAAAATTTCTGCAATTTTGTACTAAAATAAAAGTAATTTCTTCCTTTTTGCCCCAAAATAAGAAAATTTCTGCTTTTTTTTACTGAAATAAATGAAATTTCTGCAATTTTGCCCAAAAATAAGTGAAATTTCTGAGTTTTGCCCCACAATAAGGAGAATTTCTGTCTTTTTGCCCCAACATATAGGGAATTTCTGCCTTTTTCCCCACAATTAGAGGAATTTCTGCAATTTTGCTCCAAAATACGGGGAATTTTTGCCTTTTTGCCCGAAAATAAGAATGCATACCTTTTTGCCATAAAAAAGGGAAATTTCTTCATTTTTGCTCCAAAATAAGGGGAATTTCTTCTTTTTTGCCTCTAAATAAGTGGAATTTCTATCTTTTTCCCCCAAAACAGAGGGAATTTCTGTATTTTTTGCCCCAAAATAAGGAAAATTTCTGAAGTATTACCCTGTAATAAGTGAAATTTCTGCAATTTTGCCCCAAAATAAGGGAAATTTCTGCCTTTTTGCCCCCAAATAAGGGGAATTTCATTCTTTTTACCTCAAAATAAGGGGAATTTCTGCATTTTTGCCACAAAATATTAAGAATTTCTGGCTTTTTGCCCCAAAATAAAAAAATTTTCTGCTTTTTTCCCTGAAATAAGTGAAATTTCTGCAATTTTGCCCCAAAATAAGTGAAATTTCTGCAATTTTGCCCCAAAATAAGGGAATTTTCTGGAATTTTGCCCCAAAATAAGTGGAATTTCAGAGTTTTGCCCCAAATAAGGAGAATTTCTGTATTTTTGCCCAAACATATAGGGAATTTCTGCCTTTTTGCCCCACAATTAGGGGATTTTCTGCAATTTTGATTCAAAATAAAGGGAATATCTGCTTTTTAGCCTGAAAATAAGGGGAATGTATACCTTCTGCCACAAAAAAGAGAAATTTCTTCATTTTTGCTCCAAAATAAAAGGAATTTCTGCTTTTTTGCCTCTAAAAATGTGGAATTTCTGTCTTTTTCCCCTAAAAACAAAGGGAATTTCTGTCTTTTTTGCCCCAAATAAGGAAAATTTCTGACTTATTACCCTGAAATAAGTGAAATTTCTGAAATTTTGCCCCAAAATAAGGGAAATTTCTGCCTTTTTGCCCCCAAATAAGGGGAATTTCAGCCTTTTTACCTCAAGATAATGGGAATTTCTGCATTTTTGCCCCCAAATACGGGGAATTTCAGCCTTTTTAAATCAAAACAAGGGGAATTTCTGCATTTTTGCCCCAAATATGGGAAATTTCTGCTATTTTGCCCCAAAGTAAGAAAATTTCTGCTTTTTCCATGAAATAAGTTAAATTTCTGCAATTTTGCCCCAAAATAAGTGAAATTTCTGCAATTTTGCTTCAAAATAAGGGAAATTTCTGGAATTTTGCCTCAAAATAAGTGGAATTTCTAAGTTTTGCCCTAAAATAAGGAGAATTTCGGTCTTTTTGGCCCCCAAATAAGGGGAATTTCAGCCTTTTTACCTCAAAATAAAGGGAATTTCTGCATTTTTGCCACAAAATATTAGGAATTTCTGAATTTTTGCCCCAAAATAAGGGAAATTTCTGTATTTTGCCCCAAAATAAGTGGAATTTCTGAGTTTTGCCCCATAATTTGGAGAATTTCTGCCTTTTTGCCCCAACATATAGGGAATTTCTACCTTTTTGCCCGACAATTAGGGGAATTTCTGCAATTTTGCTCTAAAATACGAGGAATTTCTGCCTTTTTGCCCGAAAATAAGAAGAATGCATACCTTTTTGCCATAAAAAGGGAAATTTCTTCATTTTTGCTCCAAAATAAGGGGAATTTCTGCTTTTTGCCTCTAAATAAGTGGAACTTCTGTCTTTCTCCCCCAAAACAAAAAGAATTTCTGTCTTTTTTGCCCCAAAATATATAAAATTCTGATTTATTACTTTGAAGTAAGTGAAATTTCTGCAATTTTGCCCCAAAATAATGGAAATTTCTCCTTTTTTGCCCCCAAATAAAGGGAATTTCCGCCTTTTTACCTCAAAATAAGGAGAATTTCGGCATTTTTGCTACAAAATATTAGGAATTTCTGCCTTTTTGCCCGAAAAGAAGGGAAATTTCTGGACTTTTGCCCAAAATAAGTGGAATTTCTGAGTTTTGCCCCAAAATAAAGAGAATTTCTGTCTTTTTGACCCAACATATAGGGAATTTCTGCCTTTTTCCCCCACAATTAGGGGAATTTCTGCAATTTTGCTATAAAATACGGTGAATTTTTGCCTTTTTGCCCGAAAATAAGAAGAATGCAT
The DNA here is from genome assembly GCF_963924665.1 of Micromys minutus. Classification (NCBI taxonomy): domain Eukaryota; kingdom Metazoa; phylum Chordata; class Mammalia; order Rodentia; family Muridae; genus Micromys; species Micromys minutus. The sequence continues at coordinate 677,688 of NW_027667771.1, forward strand.
ACCTTTTTGCCATAAAAAGGGAAATTTCTTCATTTCTGCTCCAAAATAAGGGGAATTTCTGCTTTTTTCCTCTAAATAAGTGGAATTTCTGTCTTTTTCCCTAAAACAAAAGGAATTTCTGTCTTTTTTACCCCAAAATAAGGAAAATTTCTGACTTATTACTTTGAAGTAAGTGAAATTTCTGCAATTTTGCCCCAAAATAAGGGAAATTTCTGCCTTTTTGCCCCCAAATAAGGGGAATTTCAGCCTTTTTACCTCAAAATAAGGGGGATTTCAGCATTTTTGCCACAAAATATTAGGAATTTCTAACTTTCTGTCCCAAAATTAGGAAAATATCTGATTTTTGCTCTGAAATAAGTTAAATTTCTAAAATTTTTCCCGAAAATAAGGGAAATGTCTGTTTTTGGCACCAAAATAATGGGAATTTCTTACTTTTTGCCCCCAAATAATAGGAATTTCAGCCTTTTTACCTCAAAATAAAAGGAATTTCTGCATTTTTGCCCAAAAATATGGTAAATTTCTGCCTTTTTGCCCAAAATAAGAAAAATTTCTGCAATTTTGTACCAAAATAAAAGAAATTTCTGCCTTTTTGCCTCAAAATAAGAAAATTTCTGCATTTTTTTCCCTGAAATAAGTGAAATTTCTGGAATTTTGCCCCGAAATAGGTGGAATTTCTGTCTTTTGCCCCAAAATAAGGAGAATTTCTGTCTTTTTGCCCCACAATTAGGGGATTTCTGAAATTTTGCTCCAAAATACGAAGAATTTCTGCCTTTTTGCCCGAAAATAAAAGAATGCATAATTTTTTGCCATAAAAAAGGGAAATTTCTTCATTTTTGCTCCAAAATAAGGGGAATTTCTGCTTTTTTGCCTCTAAATAAGTGGAATTTCTGTCTTTTTCCCCCAAAACAAAGAGAATTTCTATTTTTTGGCCCCAAAATAAGGAAAATTTCTGACTTATTACCCTGAAATAGATGAACTTTCTGAAATTTTGCCCCAAAATAAGAGAAATTTCTGACTTTTTGCCTCCAAATAAGGGGAATTTGAGCCTTTTTACCTCAAAATAAAGGGAATTTCTGCATGTTTGCCCCAAAATATGGGAAATTTCTGTTTTTTTGGCCCCAAAATAAGAAAAATTTCTGCAATTTTGTACAAAAATAAAAAAAATTTCTGCCTTTTTGCCCCAAAATAAGAAAATTTCTGCTTTTTTTGAAATAATTGAAATTTCTGCAATTTTGCCCCAAAATAAGTGTAATTTCTGAGTTTTGCCCCAAAATAAGGAGAATTTCTGTCTTTTTGCCCCAACATATAGGGAATTTCTGCTTTTGCCCAACAATTAGGGGAATTTCAGCAATTTTGCTTTAAAATACGGGGAATTTCTGCCTTTTTGTCCGAAAATGAGAAAAATGCATACCTTTTTGCCATAAAAAAGGGAAATTTCTTCATTTTTGCTCCAAAATAAGGGGAATTTCTGCTTTTTTGCCTCTAAATAAGGGAAATTTCTGTCCTTTTCCCGCAAAACAAAGGGAATTTCTGTCTTTTTTGCCCCAAAATAAGGAAAATTTCTGACTTTTTACCCTTAAATAAGTGAAATTTCTGCAATTTTGCGCCAAAATATGGGAAATTTCTGCCTTTTGCCCCAAAATAAGAAAATTTCTGCTTTTTTCCATGAAATAAGTGAAATTTCTGCAATTTTGCCCCAAAATAAGTGGCATTTCTGAGTTTTGCCCCAAAATAAGGAGACTTTCTGTCTTTTTGCCCCAACATATAGGGAATTTCTGCCTTTTTGCCCCAAAATTAGAAGAATTTCTGCAATTTTTTCTCCTAAATACGAGGAATTTCTGCCTTTTGTCCGAAAATAAGAAGAAAGCATACCTTTTTGCCATAAAAAAGGAAAATTTCTGCAATTTTGCTCCAAAATAAGGGGAATTGCTGCTTTTTTGCCTCTAAATAAGTGGAATTTCTGTCTTATTCCCCCAAAACAAAAAGAATTTCTGTCTTTTTTGCTCCAAAATAAGGAAAATTTCTGACTTATTACTCTGAAATAAGTGAAATTTCTGCAATTTTGCCCCAACATATAGGGAATTTCTGCCTTTTTGCCCCCAAATAAGGGGAATTTCAGCCTTTCTCCCTCAAAATAAGGGGAATTTCTGCATTTTTGTCACAAAATATTAGGAATTTCTGCATTTTGCCCAAAAATAAGGAAAATTTCTGCCTATTTTCCCTGAAATAAGTGAAATTTCTGCAATTTTGCCCCAAAATTAGTGAAATTTCTGCAATTTTGCCCCAAAATAAGTGAAAATTTTTGCAATTTTGACCCAAAATAAGGGAAATTTCTGGAATTTTGCCCCAAAATAAGTGGTATTTCTGAGTTTTGCCCCAAAATAAGGAGAATTTCTGTCTTTTTGACCCAACATAGAGGGAATTTCTGCCTTTTTGCCCCACAATTAGGGGAATTTCTGCAATTTTGCTCCAAAATAAAGGGAATTTCTGCTTTTTAGCCTGAAAATAAGGGGAATGTATACCTTTTGCCACAAAAAAAGGGAAATTTCTTCATTTTTGCTCCAAAATAATAGAAATTTCTGCTTTTTTTGCCTCCAAAAATGTGGAATTTCTGTCTTTTTCCCCTAAAAACAAAGGAAATTTCTGTCTTTTTTGCCCCAAAATAAGGAAAGTTTCTGACTTATTACCCTGAAGTAAGTGAAATTTCTGCAATTTTGCCCCAAAATAAGGGAAATTTCTGCCTTTTTGCCCCCAAATAAGGGGAATTTCAGCCTTTTTACCTCAAGATAATGGGAATTTCTGCATTTTTGCCCCAAAATATCGGAAATTTCTGACTTTTTGCCCCAAAATAAAAAAATTTCTGCAATTTTGTACCAAGATAAAAGAAATTTCTGCCTTTTTGCCCCAAAATAAGAAAATTTCTGCTTTTTTTTCTGAAATTAGTGAAATTTCTACAATTTTGCCCCAAAATAAGTGAAATTTCTGCAATTTTGCCCCAAAATAAGTGGAATTTCTGAGTTTTGCCCCAAAATAAGGAGAATTTCTGTCTTTTTGCCCCAACATATAGGGAATTTCTGCTTTTTTGCCCCATAATTAGGGGAATTTCTGAAATTTTGCTCCAAAATACGGAAAATTTCTGCCTTTTTGCTGGAAAATAAGAAGAATGCATAACTTTTTGCTATAAAAAAGGGAAATTTCTTCATTTTTGCTCCAAAATAAGGGGAATTTCTGCTTTTTTGCTTCTGAATAAGTAGAATTTCTGTCTTTTTCCCCCAAAACAAAGGGAATTTCTGTCTTTTTGACCCAAAATAAGGAATATTTCTGATTATTACCCTGAAATAAGTGAAATTTCTGCAATTTTGCCCCGAAATAAGAAAAAATTTCTGCTTTTTTGCCAAAAATAAAAGGAATTTTAGCCTTTTTACCTCGAAATAAGGGGAAATTCTGCATTTTTGCCACAAAATATTAGGAATTTCTGCCTTTTTGCCCCAAAATAATGAAAATTTCCATTTTGCCCCAAAATAAGTGGAATTTCTGAGTTTTGCCCCAAAATAAAGAGAATTTCTGCCTTTTTGCCCCAACATATAGGGAATTTCTGCCTTTTTGCCCCACAATTAGGAGAATTTCTGAAATTTTGCTCTATAATACGAGGAATTTCTGCCTTTTTGCCCGAAAATAAGAAGAATGCATACCTTCTTGCTATAAAAAGGGAAATTTCTTCATTTTTGCTCCAAAATAAGAGGAATTTCTGCTTTTTTGCCTCTAAATTAGTGGAATTTCTCTTTTTCTCCCCGAAAACAAAGGGAATTTCTGTCTTTTTTACCCCAAAATAAGAAAAATTTCTGACTTATTACTTTGAAGTAAGTGAAATTTCTGCAATTTTGCCCCAAAATAAGGGAAATTTCTGCCTTTTTGCCCCCAAATAAGGGGAATTTCAGCCTTTTTACCTCAAAATAAGGGGAATTCCTGCATTTTTGCCACAAAATATTAGGAATTTCTGCCTTTCTGCCCCAAAATAAGGAAAATTTCTGACTTTTTGCCCTGAAATAAGTTAAATTCCTAAAATTTTTCCCGAAAATAAGAGAAATGTCTGCTTTTGGCACCAAAATAATGGGAATTTCTTACTTTTTGCCCCCAAATAAGAGGAATTTCAGCCTTTTTACCTCAAAATAAAAGGAATTTTTGCATTTTTGCCCCAAAATATGGGAAATTTCTGCCTTTTTGCCCAAAATAAGAAAAATTTCTGCAATTTTGTACCAAAATAAAAGAAATTTCTGCCTTTTTGTCTCAAAATAATGAAAATTTCTGCATTTTTTCCCTGAAATAAGTGAAATTTCTGCAATTTCGCCGCAAAATAAGTGAAATTTCTGCAATTTTTCCCCAAAATAAAGGAAATTTCTGGAATTTTGCCCCAAAATAAGTGGAATTTCTGAGTTTTCCTCCAAAATAAGGAGAATTTCTGTCTTTTTGCCCCAACATATAGGGAATTTCTGCCTTTTTGCCCCACAATTAGGGGAATTTGAAATTTTGCTACAAAATACGGGGAATTTCTGCCTTTTTGCCCGAAAATAAAAAGAATGCATAACTTTTTGCCATAAAAAAGGGAAATTTCTTCATTTTTGCTCCAAAATATGGGGAATTTCTGCTTTTTTGACTCTAAATAAGTGGAATTTCTGTCCTTTTCCCCCAAAACAAAGGGAATTTCTGTCTTTTTTGCCCCAAAATAAGGAAAATTTCTGACTTATTTCCCTGAAATAAGTGAAATTTCTGCAATTTTGCCCCAAAATAAGGGAAATTTCTGCCTTTTTGCCCCCAAATAAGGGGAATTTCAGCCTTTTTACCTCAAAATAAAATAAAATTTCTGCATTTTTGCCCCAAATAATGGGAAATTTCTGCCTTTTGCGCCAAAATAAGAAAATTTCTGCTTTTTTCCATGAAATAATTGAAATTTCTGATATTTTTCCCCAAAATAAGTGAAATTTCTGCAATTTTGCCCCAAAATAAGAGAAATTTCTGGAATTTTGCCCCAAAATAAGTGGAAATTCTGAGATTTGCCCCAAAATAAGGAGACTGTCTGTCTTTTTGCACCAACATTTAGGGAATTTCTGCATTTTTGCCCCAAAATTAGGGGAATTTCTGCAATTTTGCTCCAAAATACGAGGAATTTCTGCCTTTTGCCCGAAAATAAGAAGAATGCATACCTTTTTGCCATAAAAAAGGGAAATTTCTGCAATTTTGCTCCAAAATAAGGGGAATTGCTGCTTTTTTGCCTCTAAATAAGTGGAATTTCTGTCTTATTCCCCCAAAACAAAGAGAATTTCTGTCTTTTTTGCCCCAAAATAAGGAAAATTTCTGACTTATTACCCTGAAATAAGTGAAATTTCTCAATTTTCCCCAAAATAATAGAAATTTCTGCCTTTTTGCCCCCAAATAAGGGGAATTTCAGGCTTTCTACCTCAAAATAAGGGGAATTTCTGCATTTTTGTCACAAAATATTAGGAATTTCTGCATTTTGCCCAAAAATAAGGAAAATTTCTGCCTATTTTCCCTGAAATAAGTGAAATTTCTGCAATTTTGCCCCAAAATTAGTGAAATTTCTGCAATTTTGCCCCAAATAAGTGCAAATTTCTGCAATTTTGACCCAAAATAAGGGAAATTTCTGGAATTTTGCTCCAAAATAAGTGGAATTTCAGAGTTTTGCCCCAAAATAAGGAGAATTGTTGTCTTTTTGTGCTAACATATAGGGAATTTCTGCCTTTTTGCCCCACAATTAGGGGAATTTCTGCAATTTTGCTCCAAAATAAAGAGAATTTCTGCTTTTTAGCCTGAAAATGACGGGAATGTATACCTTTTGCCACAAAAAAAGGGAAATTTCTTTATTTTTGCTCCAAAATAATAGAAATTTCTGCTTTTTTGCCTCCAAAAATGTGGAATTTCTGTCTTTTTCCCCTAAAAACAAAGGAAATTTCTGTCTTTTTTGCCCCAAAATAAGGAACATTTCTGACTTATTACCCTGAAGTAAGTGAAATTTCTGAAATTTTCCTTCAAAATAAGGGAAATTTCTGCCTTTTTGCCCCCAAATAAGAGGAATTTCAGCCTTTTTACCTCAAGATAATGGGAATTTCTGCATTTTTGCCCCAAAATATCGGAAATTTCTGACTTTTTGCCCCAAAATAAAAAAATTTCTGCAATTTTGTACCAAGATAAAAGAAATTTCTGCTTTTTTGCCCCAAAACAAGAAAATTTCTGCTTTTTTTCTGAAATAAGTGAAATTTCTACAATTTTGCCCCCAAATAAGTGAAATTTCTGCAATTTTGCACCAAAATAAAGGAAATTTCTGGAATTTTGCCCCAAAATAAGTGGAATTTCTGAGTTTTGCCCCAAAATAAGGAGAATTTCTGTCTTTTTGCCCCATCATATAGGGAATTTCTGCCTTTTTGCCCCACAATTAGGGGAATTTCTGCAATTTTGCTCCAAAATACGGAAAATTTCTGCCTTTTTGCTGGAAAATAAGAAGAAACATAACTTTTTGCTATAAAAAAGGGAAATTTCTTCATTTTTGCTCCAAAATAAGGGGAATTTCTGCTTTTTTGCTTCTGAATAAGTAGAATTTCTGTCTTTTTCCCCCAAAACAAAGGGAATTTCTGTCTTTTTGCCCCAAAATAAGGAATATTTCTGATTATTACCCTGAAATGAGTGAAATTTCTGCAATTTTGCCCCGAAATAAGAAAAAATTTCTGCTTTTTTGCCCCAAATAAAAGGAATTTTAGCCTTTTTACCTCGAAATAAGGGGAATTTCTGCATTTTTGCAACAAAATATTAGGAATTTCTGCCTTTTTGCCCCAAAATAATGAAAATTTCTATTTTGTCCCAAAATAAGTGGAATTTCTGAGTTTTGCCCCAAAATAAAGAGAATTTCTGCTTTTTTGCCCCAACATATAGGGAATTTCTGCCTTTTTGCCCCCAAATAAGGGGAATTTCAGCCTTTCTACCTCAAAATAAGGGGAATTTCTGCATTTTTGTCACAAAATATTAGGAATTTCTGCATTTTGCCCAAAAATAAGGAAAATTTCTGCCTATTTTCCCTGAAATAAGTGAAATTTCTGCAATTTTGCCCCAAAATTAGTGAAATTTCTGCAATTTTGCCCCAAAATAAGTGAAAATTTCTGCAATTTTGACCCAAAATAAGGGAAATTTCTGGAATTTTGCCCCAAAATAAGTGGAATTTCAGAGTTTTGCCCCAAAATAAGGAGAATTGTTGTCTTTTTGCGCTAACATATAGGGAATTTCTGCCTTTTTGCCCCACAATTAGGGGAATTTCTGCAATTTTGCTCCAAAATAAAGGGAATTTCTGCTTTTTAGCCTGAAAATAAGGGGAATGTATACCCTTTGCCACAAAAAAAGGGAAATTTCTTCATTTTTGCTCCAAAATAATAGAAATTTCTGCTTTTTTGCCTCCAAAAATGTGGAATTTCTGTCTTTTTCCCCTAAAAACAAAGGAAATTTCTGTCTTTTTTGCCCCAAAATAAGGAAAATTTCTAACTTATTACCCTGAGTTAAGTGAAATTTCTGAAATTTTCCTTCAAAATAAGGGAAATTTCTGCCTTTTTGCCCCCAAATAAGAGGAATTTCAGCCTTTTTACCTCAAGATAATGGGAATTTCTGCATTTTTGCCCCAAAATATTGGAAATTTCTGACTTTTTGCCCCAAAATAAAAAAATTTCTGCAATTTTGTACCAAGATAAAAGAAATTTCTGCTTTTTTGCCCCAAAATAAGAAAATTTCTGCTTTTTTTTCTGAAATAAGTGAAATTTCTACAATTTTGCCCCAAAATAAGTGAAATTTCTGCAATTTTTCCCCAAAATAAAGGAAATTTCTGGAATTTTGCCCCAAAATAAGTGGAATTTCTGAGTTTTGCCCCAAAATAATGAGAATTTCTGTCTTTTTGCCTCAACATATAGGGAATTTCTGCCTTTTTGCCCCACAATTAGGGGAATTTCTGCAATTTTGCTCCAAAATACAGAAAATTTCTGCCTTTTTGCTGGAAAATAAGAAGAATGCATAACTTTTTGCTATTAAAAAAGGGAAATTTCTTCATTTTTGCTCCAAAATAAGGGGAATTTCTGCTTTTTTTCTTCTGAATAAGTAGAATTTCTGTCTTTTTCCCCCAAAACAAAGGGAATTTCTGTCTTTTTGCCCCAAAATAAAGAATATTTCTGATTATTACCCTGAAATAAGTGAAATTTCTGCAATTTTGCCCCGAAATAAGAAAAAATTTCTGCTTTTTTGCCCCCAAATAAAAGAATTTTAGCCTTTTTACCTCGAAATAAGGGGAAATTCTGCATTTTTGCCACAAAATATTAGGAATTTCTGCCTTTTTGCCCCAAAATAATGAAAATTTCTATTTTGCCCCAAAATAAGTGGAATTTCTGAGTTTTGCCCCAAAATAAAGAGAATTTCTGCCTTTTTGCCCCACAATTAGGAGAATTTCTGCAATTTTGCTCTATAATACGAGGAATTTCTGCCTTTTTGCCCGAAAATAAGAAGAATGCATACCTTTTTGCCATAAAAAGGGAAATTTCATCATTTTTGCTCCAAAATAAGAGGAATTTCTGCTTTTTTGCCTCTAAATTAGTGAAATTTCTTCTTTTCTTCCCGAAAACAAAGGGAAATTTCTGCCTTTTTACCCCCAAATAAGGGGAATTTCAGCCTTTTTACCTCAAAATAAAAGGAATTTCTGCATTTTTGCCCCAAATAATGGGAAATTTCTGCCTTTTGCGCCAAAATAAGAAAATTTCTGTTTTTTTCCATGAAATAAGTGAAATTTCTGATATTTTGCCCCAAAATAAGTGAAATTTCTGCAATTTTGCCCCAAAATAAGGGAAATTTCTGGAATTATGCCCCAAAATAAGTGGAAATTCTGAGTTTTGCCCTTAAATAAGGAGACTTTCTGTCTTTTTGCCCCAACATTTAGGGAATTTCTGCCTTTTTGCCCCAAAATTAGGCGAATTTCTGCAATTTTGCTCCAAAATACGAGGAATTTCTATTTTTTGCCCGAAAATAAGGAGAATGCATACCTTTTTGCCATAAAAAAAAGAAATTTCTGCAATTTTGCTCCAAAATAAGGGGAATTGCTGCTTTTTTGCCTCTAAATAAGTGGAATTTTTGTCTTATTCCCCCAAAACAAAGAGAATTTCTGTCTTTTTTGCTCCAAATTAAGGAAAATTTCTGACTTATTACCCTCTAATAAGTGAAATTTCTGAAATTTTGCCCCAAAATAAAAGAAATTTCTGCCTTTTTGCTCCCAAATAAGGGAAATTTCAGCCTTTTTACCTCAAAATAAGGCGAATTTCTGCATTTTTGTAACAAAATATTAGGAATTTCTGCATTTTGCCCAAAAATAAGGAAAATTTCTACCTTTTTTTCTGAAATAAGTGAAATTTCTGCAATTTTGCCCCAAAATAAGTGAAATTTCTGCAATTTTGCCCCAATATAAGTGAAATTTCTGCAATTTTGCCCCAAAATAAGGTAAATTTCTGGAATTTTGCCCGAAAATTAGTGGAATTTCAGAGTTTTACCCCAAAAAAAGGAGAATTTCTGTCTTTTTGCCCTAACATATAGGGAATTTCTGCCTTTTTGCCCCACAATTAGGGGAATTGCTGCAATTTTGCTCCAAAATAAAGGGAATCTCTGCTTTTTAGCCTGAAAATAAGGGGAATGTATACCTTTTGCCACAAAAAAGGGAAATTTCTTCATTTTTGCTCCAAAATAAAAGGAATTTCTGCTTTTTTGCCTCCAAAAATGTGGAATTTCTGTCTTTTTCCCCTAAAAACGAAGGAAATTTCTGTCTTTTTTGCCCCAAAATAAGGAAAATTTCTTACTTATTACCCTGAAATAAGTGAAATTTTTGAAATTTTGCTTCAAAATAAGTGAAATTTATGCCTTTTTGCCCCCAAATAAGGGGAATTTCAGCCTTTTTACCTCAAGATAATGGGAATTTCTGCATTTTTCCCCAAAATATCGGAAATTTCTGCATTTTTGCCCCAAAATAAGAAAAATTTCTGAAATTTTGTACCAAGATAAAAGAAATTTCTGCCTTTTTGCCCCAAAATAAGAAAATTTCTGCTTTTTTTTTCTGAAATAAGTGAAATTTCTACAATTTTGCCCCAAAATAAGTGAAATTTCTGCAATTTTGCCACAAAATAAGGGAAATTTCTAGAATTTTGCCCCAAAATATGTGGAATTTCTGAGTTTTGCCCCAAAATAAGGAGAATTTCTTTCATTTTGCCCCAACATATAGGGAATTTCTGCCTTTTTGCCCCACAATTAGAGGAATTTCTGCAATTTTGCTCCAAAATACAGAAAATTTCTACCTTTTTGCTGGAAAATAAGAAGAATGCATAACTTTTTGCTATAAAAAATGAAACTTCTTCATTTTTGCTCCAAAATAAGGGGAATTTCTGTTTTTTGCTTCTAAATAAGTAGAATTTCTGTCTTTTTCCCCCAAAACAAAGGGAATTTCTGTCCTTTTTGGCCCAAAATAAGGAATATTTCTGATTATTACCCTGAAATAAGTGAAATTTCTGCAAATTTGCCCCAAAATAAGAAAAAATTTATGCTTTTTTGCCCCCAAATGAGGGGAATTTCAGCCTTTTTACCTCAAAATAAGGGGAATTTCTGCATTTTTGCCACAAAATATTAGGAATTTCTGCCTTTTTGCCACAAAATAAGTGAAATTTCTGCAATTTTGCCCCAAAATAAGTGGAATTTCTGAGTTTTGCCCCAAAATAAGAATTTCTACCTTTTTGCCCCAACATATAGGGAATTTCTGCCTTTTTGCCCCACAATTAGGGGAATTTCTGCAATTTTGCTCTAAAATACTAGGAATTTCTGCCTTTTTGCCGAAAGTAAGAAGAATGCATACTTTTTTGCCATAAAAAGGGAAATTTCTTCATTTTTGCTCCAAAATAAGGGGAATTTCTGCTTTTTTGCCTCTAAATTAGTGGAATTTCTCTCTTTCTCCTCCAAAACAAAGGGAATTTCTGTTTTTTTTACCCCAAAATAAGGAAAATTTCTGACATATTACTTTGAAGTAAGTGAAATTTCTGCAATTTTGCCCCAAAATAAGTGGAATTTCTGAGTTTTGCCCCAAAATAAGGAGAATTTCTGTCTTTTTGCCCCAACATATAGGGAATTTCAGCCTTTTTGCCCCACAATTAGGGGAATTTCTGCAATTTTGCCCCAAAATACAGGGAATTTCTGCCTTTGTGTCCAAAATAAGAAGAATGCATACCTTTTTGCCACAAAATAGGGAAATTTCTGCAATTTTGCTCCACAATAAGGGGAATTTCTGCTTTTTTGCCTCTAAATAAGTGGAATTACTCTCTTTTCTCCCCAAAACAAAGGGAATTTCTGTCTTTTTTGTCCCAAAATAAAAAAAAAATTTCTGACTTATTACCCTGAAATAAGTGAAATTTCTGCAATTTTGCCTCAAATTAAGAGAAATTTCTGCCTTTTTGCCCCCAAATAAGGAGAATTTCAGCATTTTTACCTCAACATAAGGGGAATTTCTGCATTTTTGCCCCAAAATATGGGAAATTTCTGCCTTTTTGCCCCAAAATAAGAAAAATTTCTGCAATTTTGTACCAAAATAAAAGAAATTTCTGCTTTTTTGCCCCAAAATAAGAAAATTTCTGCTTTTTTTCTGAAATAAGTGAAATTTCTGCAATTTTGCCTCAAAATAATTGAAATTTCTGAGTTTTTCTCCTAAATAAGGAGAATTTCTGTCTTTTTGCCCCAACATATAGGGAATTTCTGCCTTTTTGCCCCACAATTAGGAGAATTTCTTCAATTTTGCTCCAAAATACAGGGAATTTCTGCCTTTTTGCCTGAAAATAAGAGGAATGCATACCTTTTTGCCATAAAAAAGGGAAATTTCTTCATTTTTGCTCCAAAATAAGGGGAATTTCTGTCTTTTTGCCCCAACATATAGGGAATTTCTGCCATTTTGCCCCAAAATTAGAGGAATTTCTTCAATTTTGCTCCAAAATACGGGGAATTTCTGCCTTTTTGCCTGAAAATAAGAGGAATGCATACCTTTTTGCCATAAAAAAGGGAAATCTCCTCATTTTTGCTCCAAAATAAAAGGAATTTCTGCATTTTTGCCTCTAAATAAGTAAAATTTCTGTCTTTTTCCCACAAAACAAAGGGAATTTTTGTCTTTTTGCTTCAAAATAAGAAAAATTTCTGACTTATTACCCTGAAATAAGTGAAATTTCTTCAATTTTGCCCCAAAATAAGGGTAATTTCTGCATTTTTGCCCCCAAATAAGGGGAATTTCAGCCTTTTTACCTCAAAATAAAAGGAATTTCTGCATTTTTGCCACAAAATATTAGGAATTTCTGCCTTTCTGCCCCAAAATAAGGAAAATTTCTGACTTTTTGCCCTGAAATAAGTTAAATTTCTAAAATTTTTCCCCAAAATATGGGAAATGTCTGCTTTTTGCCCCCAAATAAGGGGAATTTCAGGCTTTTTACCTCAAAATAATGGGAATTTCTGCATTTTAGCCCCAAAATATGGGAAATTTCTGCTTTTTTGCCCAAAATAAGAAAAATTTCTGCAATTTTGTACCAAAATTATAGAAATCTCTGCCTTTTTGCCCCCAAATAAGGGGAATTTCAGCCTTTTTACCTCAAAATAAGGGGAATTTCTGCATTTTTGCCCTAAAATATGGGAAATCTTTGCCTTTTTGCCCCAAAATAAGAAAAATTTCTGCAATTTTTTACCAAAATAAAAGAAATTTCTGCCTTTTTGCCCGAAAATAAGAAAATTTCTGCTTTTTTTCTGAAATAAGTGAAATTTCTGCAATTTTGCCCCAAAATAAGTGAAATTTCTGAGTTTTGCCCCACAATAAGGAAAATTTCTGTCTTTTTGCCCCAACATATAGAAAGTTTCTGCCTCTTTGCCCCACAATTAGGGGAATTTCTGCAATTTTGCTCCAAAATACGGGGAATTTCTGCCTTTTTGCCCGAAAATAATAAGAATGCATACCTTTATGCCATAAAAAATGGAAATTTCTTCATTTTTGCCCCAAAATAAGGGGAATTTCTGCTTTTTTGCCTCTAAATAAGTGGAATTTCTGTCTTTCTCCCCCAAAACAAAAGGAATTTCTGTCTTTTTTACCCCAAAATAAAAAAATTTCAGACTTATTACTTTGAAGTAAGTGAAATTTCTGCAATTTTGCCCCAAAATAAGGGAAATTTCTGATTTTTTGCCCCCAAATAAGGGGAATTTCAGCCTTTTTACCTCAAAATAAGGGGAATTTCTGCATTTTGCCACAAAATATTAGGAATTTCTGCCTTTCTGCCCCAAAATAAGGAAAATTTCTGACTTTTTGCCCTGAAATAAGTTAAATTTCTAAAATTTTTCCCATAAACAAGGGAAATGTCTGCTTTTGGCACCAAAATAATGGGAATTTCTTACTTTTTGCCCCCAAATAATAGGAATTTCAGCCTTTTTACCTCAAAATAAAAGGAATTTCTGCATTTTTGCCCCAAAATATGGGAAATTTCTGCCTTTTTGCCCAAAATAAGAAAAATTTCTGCAATTTTGTACCAAAATAAAAGAAATTTCTACGTTTTTGCCTCCAAATAAGAAAAATTCTTCATTTTATCCTTGAAATAAGTGAAATTTCTGCAATTTGCCCCAAAATAAGTGAAATTTCTGCAATTTTGCCCCAAAATAAGGGAAATTTCTGGAATTTTGCCCCAAAATAAGTGGAATTTCTGAGTTTTGCCCCAAAATAATGAGAATTTCTGTCTTTTTGCCCCAACATATTGGGAATTTCTGCCTTTTTGCCCCACAATTAGGGGAATTTCTGAAATTTTGCTCCAAAATACGAGGAATTTCTGCCTTTTTGCCCGAAAATAAAAGAATGCATACCTTTTTGCCATAAAAAAGGGAAATATCTGAAATTTTGCTCCAAAATAAGGGCAATTTCTGCTTTTTTGCCTTTAAATATGTGGAATTTATGTCTTTTTTCCCCAAAACAAAGGGAATTTCTGTCTTTTTTGGCCCAAAATAAGGAAAATTTCTGAATTATTACCCTGAAATAAGTGATGTTTCTGCAATTTTGCCCCAAAATAAGAGAAATTTCTGCCTTTTTGCCTCCAAGTAAGGGAAATTGTAGCCTATTTCCCTCAAAATAAGGGGAATTTCTGCATTTTTGCCCCAAAATATGGGAAATTTCTACCTTTTTGCCCCAAAATAAGAAAAATTTCTGCAATTTTGTACCAAAATAAAAAAATTTCTGCCTTTTTGCCCCAAAATAAGAAAATTTCTGCTTTTTTTCTGAAATAAGTTAAATTTCTGCAATTTTGCCCCAAAATAAGGGAAATTTCTGCCTTTTTGCCCCCAAATACGGGAAATTTCAGCTTTTTTACCTCAAAATAAGGGGAATTTCTGCATTTTTGCACCAAAATATGGGAAATTTCTGTCTTTTTGCCTCAAAAAAAAGAAAATTTCTTCTTTTTTCCATGAAATAAGTGAAATTTCTGCAATTTTGCCCCAAAATAAGTGAAATTTCTGCAATTTTGCCACAAAATAAAAGAAATTTCTGGAATTGTGCTCCAAAATAAGTGGAATTTCTGAGTTTTGCCCCAAAATATAGAGAATTTCTGATTTTTGCCCCAAAATATAGGGAATTTCTGAATTTTTGCCCCACAATTATGGGAATTTCTGAAATTTTGCTCCAAATTACAGGGAATTTCTGCCTTTTTGCCCAAAAATAAAAAGAATGCATACCTTTTTGCCACAAAAAAGGGAAATTTCTGCAATTTTGCTCCAAAATAAGGGGAATTTCTGCTTTTTTGCCTCTAAATAAGTGGAATTTCTGTCTTTTTCCCGCAAAACAAAGAGAATTTCTGTCTTTTTTGCTCCAAAATAAGGAAAATTTCTGACTTATTACCCTGAAATAAGTGAAATTTCTGCAATTTTGCCCCAAAATAAGAGAAATTTCTGCCTTTTTGCCCCCAAATAAGGGGAATTTCAGCCTTTTTACCTCAAAATAAGGGGAATTTCTGCATTTTTGCCACAAAATATTAGGAATTTCTGCATTTTGCACAAAATAAGGAAAATTTCTGTTTTTTTTCTCTGAAATAAGTGAAATTTCTGCAATTTTGCCCCAAAATAACTGAAATTTCTGCAATTTTGCCCCAAAATTAGGGAAATTTCTGGAATTTTGCCCCAAAATACGTGCAATTTCTAAGTTTTGCCCAAAAATAAGGAGAATTTCTGTCTTTTTGCCCCAACATATAGGCAATTTCTGCCTTTTTGCCCCACAATTAAGGGTATTTCTGCAATTTTGCTCAAAAATAAAGGGAATTTCTGCTTTTTAGCCTGAAAATAAGGAGAAGGTATACCTTTTGCCACAAAAAAGAAAAATTCATTTTTGCTCCAAAATAAAAGGAATTTCTGCTTTTTTGCCTCCAAAAATGTGGAATTTCTGTCTTTTTCCCCTAAAAACAAAGGGAATTTCTGTCTTTTTTGCCCCAAAATAAGGAAAATTTCTGACTTATTACCCTGAAATAAGTGAAATTTCTGAAATTTTGCCCCAAAATAAGGGAAATTTCTGCCTTTTTGCCCCCAAATAAGGGGAATTTCAGCCTTTTTACCTCAAGATAATGGGAAATTCTGCATTTTTTCCCCAAAATATGAGAAATTTCTGCCTTTTTGACCCAAAATAAGAAAAATTTCTGCAATTTTGTACCAAGATAAAAGAAATTTCTGCCTTTTTGCCCCAAAATAAGAAAATTTCTGCTTTTTTTTCTGAAATAAGTGAAATTTCTGCAATTTTGCCCCAAAATAAGTGAAATTTCTGCAATTTTGCCACAAAATAAAAGAAATTTCTGGAATTTTGCCCCAAAATAAGTGGAATTTCTGAGTTTTGCCCCAAAATAAGGAAAATTTCTGTCTTTTTGCCGCAACATATAGGGAATTTCTGCCTTTTTGCCCCACAATTAGGGGAATTACTGCAATTTTGCTCCAAAATACGGAAAATTTCTGCCTTTTGGCTGGAAAATAAGAAGAATGCATAACTTTTTGCCATAAAAAAGGTAAATTTCTTCATTTTTGTTCCAAAATAATGGGAATTTCTGCTTTTTTGCTTCTAAATAAGCAGAATTTCTGTCTTTTTCCCCCAAAACAAAGGGAATTTCTGTCCATTTTGCCCCATAATAAAGAATATTTCTGATTATTACCCTAAAATAAGTGAAATTTCTGCAATTTTGCCCCAAAATAAGAGAAAATTTCTGCTTTTTTGCCCCCAAATAAGGGGAATTTCAGCCTTTTTTACCTCAAAATAAGGGGAATTTCTGCATTTTTGCCACAAAATATTAGGAATTTCTGCCTTTTTGCTCCAAAATAAAGGGAAATTTCTGGAATTTTGCCCCCAAAATAAGTGGAATTTCTGAGTTTTGCCCCAAAGTAAGGAGAATTTCTGCCTTTTTGCCCCAACATATAGTGAATTTCTGACTTTTTGCCCCACAATTAGGGGAATTTCTGCAATTTTGCTCTAAAATACGAGGAATTTCTGCCTTTTTGCCCGAAAATAAGAAAAATGCATACCTTTTTGCCATAAAAAGGGAAATTTCTTAATTTTTGCTCCAAAATAAGGGGAATTTCTGCTTTTTGCCACTAAATAATTTTAATTTCTGTATTTCTCTTTCAAAACAAAAAGAATTTCTGTCTTTTTTGCCCCAAAATAAATAAAATTTTTGACATATTACTTTGAAGTAAGTGAAATTTCTGCAATTTTGCCCCAAAATAATGGAAATTTCTGACTTTTTGCCCCCAAATAAAGGGAATTTCAGCATTTTTACCTCAAAATAAGGGGAATTTCGGCATTTTTGCTACAAAATATTAGGAATTTCTGCCTTTTTGCCCCAAAAGAAAGGAAATTTCTGGAATTTTGCCACAAAATAAGTGAAATTTCTGAGTTTTGCCCCAAAATAAAGAGAATTTCTGTCTTTTTGACCCAACATATAGGGAATTTCTGCATTTTTGCCCCACAATTCGGGGAATTTCTGCATTTTTCCCCACAATTCGGGGAATTTCTGCAATTTTGCTATAAAATACGGTGAATTTCTGCCTTTTTGCCCGAAAATAAGAAGAATGCACTCCTTTTTGGAATAAAAAAGGGAAATTTCTTCATTTTTGCTTCAAAATAAGGGGAATTTCTGCTTTTTTGCCACAAAATATGAGAAATTTCTGCCATTTTGCCCCGAAATAAGATAAATTCTGCTTTTTTTTCTGAAATAAGTGAAATTTATGCAATTTTGCCCCAAAATAAGTGAACATTCTGCAATTTTGCCCCAAAATAAGGGAAATTTCTGAAATTTTGCCCCAAAATAAGTGGAATTTCTGAGTTTTGCCCCAAAATAAGGTGAATTTCTGTAATTTTGCCCCAATATATAGGAAATTTCTGCCTTTTTTCCCCACAAATAGGGGAATTTCTGCAATTTTGCTCCAAAATACGAGGAATTTCAACCTTTTTGCCTGAAAATAAGAAGAATGCATTTCTTTTTGCCATAAAAAAGGGAAATTTCTTCATTTTTACTCCAAAATAAGGGGAATTTCTGCTTTTTTGTATCTAAATAAGTAAAATTTCTGTCTTTTCCCCCCAAAACAAAGGGAATTTCTGTCTTTTATGCCCCAAAATAAGGAAAATTTCTTACTTATTACCCTAAAATAAGTGAAATTTCTGCAATTTTGCCCCAAAATAAGGGAAATTTCTGCAATTTTGCCCCAAAATAAGGGAAATTTCTGGAATTTTGCCCCAAAATAAGTGGAATTTCTGAGTTTTGCCCCAAAATAAAAAGAAATTCTGTCTTTTTGCCCCAACATATAGGGAATTTCTGCCTTTTTGCCTCACAAATAGGGGAATTTCTGCAATTTTGCTCCAAAATACGGGGAATTTCTGCCTTTTTGCCTGAAAATAAGAAGAATGCATTCCTTTTTTTCCATAAAAAAGAAAAATTTCTTCATTTTTGCTTCAAAATAAGGAGAATTTCTGCTTTTTTGCCTCTAAATAAGTAAAATTTCTGTCTTTTTCCCACAAAACAAAGAGAATTTCTGTGTTTTTGCCGCAAAAAAAGAAAAATTTTTGACTTATTACCCTGAAATAAGTTAAATTTCTGCAATTTTGCTTCAAAATAAGGGAAATTTCTGCCTTTTTGCCCCCAAATAAGGGGAATTTCAGCCTTTTTACCTCAAAATAAGGGGAATTTCTGCATTTTTGCCACAAAATATTAGGAATTTCTGCCTTTCTGCCCCAAAATGAGGATAATTTCTGACTTTTTGCCCTGAAATAAGTTAAATTTCTAAAATTTTCCCCAAAATATGTGAAATGTCTGCTTTTTGCCCAAAAATAAGAGGAATTTCTTACTTTTTGCCCCCAAATAAGGGGAATTTCAGCCTTTTTACCTCAAAATAAGGGGAATTTCTGCATTTTTGCCCCAAAATATGGGAAATTTCTGATTTTGCCCAAAATAAGAAAAATTTTTGCAATTTTGTACCAAAATAAAAGAAATTTCTGCCTTTTTGCCCCCAAATAAGGGGAATTTCAGCCTTTTTACCTCAAAATAAGGGGAATTTCTGCATTTTTGCCACAAAATATTAAGAATTTCTGCCTTTTGCCCCAAAATAAGAAAAATTTCTGCAATTTTGTACCAAAATAAAAGCAATTTCTGCCTTTTTGATCCAAAATAAGAAAATTTCTGCTTTTTTTCTGAAATAAGTGAAATTTCTGCAATTTTGCCCCAAAATAAGTGAAATTTCTTAGTTTTGCCCCAAAATAAGGAGAATTTCTGTCTTTTTGCCCCAACATATAGGGAATTTCTGCGTTTTCTAGCCACAATTAGAGGAATTTCTGCAATTTTAATGCAAAATACAGGAAATTTCTTCCTTTTTGTCCGTAAATAAGAAGAATGCATACCTTTTTGCCATAAAAAAGTGAAATTTCTTCATTTTTGTTCCAAAATAAGAAGAAGTTCTGCTTTTTTGCCTCTAAATAAGTGGAATTTCTGTCTTTTCCCCCCAAAACAAAGGGATTTTCTGTTTTTTGGCCCCAAAATAAGGAAAATTTCTGACTTATTACCCTGAAATAAGTGAAATTTCTGCAATTTTTTCCCAAAATAAAAGAAAATTCTGCCTTTTTGCACCCAAATAAGGGGAATTTCAGCTTTTTTTACCTCAAAATAAGGGGAATTTCTGCATTTTTGCCACAAAATATGAGAAATTTCTTCTCTTTTGCCCCAAAATAAGAAAATTTCTGCTTTTTTTCCCTGAAATAAGTGAAATTTCTGCAATTTTGCCCCAAAATAAGTAAAATTTTTGCAATTCTGCCCCCAAAATAAGGGAAATTTCTGCAATTTTGCCCCACAATAAGTGGAATTTCTGAGTTTTGCCCCAAAATAAAAAGAATTTCTGTCTTTTTGCCCCAACATATAGGGAATTTCAGCCTTTTTGCCCCACAATTAGGGGAATTTCTGCAATTTTGCTCCAAAATACAGGAAATTTCTGCCTTTGTGTCCAAAATAAGAAGAATGCATACCTTTTTGCCACAAAAAAAAAGAAATTTCTGCAATTTTGCTCCAAAATAAGGGGAATTTCTGCTTTTTTGCCTTTATATAAGTAAAATTTCTGTCTTTTTCCCACAAAACTAAGGGAATTTCTGTCTTTTTGCTTCAAAATAAGAAAAATTTCTGACTTATTACCCTGAAATAAGTGAAATTTCTTCAATTTTGCCCCAAAATAAGGGAAATTTCTGCCTTTTTGCCCCCAAATAAGGGGAATTTCAGCCTTTTTACCTCAAAATAATAGGAATTTCTGCATTTTTGCCACAAAATATTAGGAATTTCTGCCTTTTTCCCACAAAATAAGGAAAATTTCTGACTTTTTGCCCTGAAATAAGTTAAATTTCTAAAATTTTTCCCCAAAATATGGGAAATGTCTGCTTTTCGCCCCAAAATAAAGGGAATTTCTTACTTTTTGCCCCCAAATAAGGGGAATTTCAGCCTTTTTACCTCAAAATAATGGAAATTTCTGCATTTTTGCATCAAAATATGGTAAATTTCTGCCTTTTTGCCCAAAATAATGGAAATTTCTGCATTTTTGCCCCAAAATATGGGAAATTTCTTCCTTTTTGCCCCCAAATAAGGGGAATTTCAGCCTTTTTACCTCAAAATAAGGGGAATTTCTGCATTTTTGCCCCAAAATATGGGAAATTTCTGCCTTTTTGCCCCAAAATAAGAAAAATTTCTGCAATTTTGTACAAAAATAAAAGAAATTTGTGCCTTTTTGCCCCAAAATAAAAAAATTTCTGCTTTTTTTCTGAAATAAGTGAAATTTCTGCAATTTTGCCCCAAAATAAGGAAAATTTCTGCCTTTATGCCCCCAAATACGGGGAATTTAAGCCTTTTTACCTCAAAATAAGGGGAATTTCTGCATTTTTGCCCCAAAATATGGGAAATATCTGCCTTTTTGCCCCGAAATAAGAAAATATCTGCTTTTTTCCATGAAATAAGTGAAATTTCTGCAATTTTGCCAAAAAATAAGTGAAATTTCTGCAATTTTGCCACAAAATAAAAGAAATTTCTGGAATTTTGCCCCAAAATAATTGGAATTTCTGAGTTTTGCTCCAAAATAAGGAGAATTTCTGTCTTTTTGCCCCAAAATAAGGAAAATTTCTGACTTATTACCCTGAAATAAGTGAAATTTCTGCAACTTTGCCCCAAAATAAGAGAAATTTCTGCCTTTTTGCCCCCGAATAAGGGGAATTTCAGCCTTTTTACCTCAAAATAAAGGGACTTTCTGCATTTTTGCCACAAAATATTAGGAATTTCTGCATTTTGCCAAAAAATAAAAAAAATTTCTGCCTTTTTTCCCTGAAATAAGTGAAATTTCTGCAATTTTGCCCCAAAATAAGTGAAATTTCTGCAATTTTGCCCCAAAATAAGGGAAACTTCTGGAATTTTTCCTTAAAATAAGTAGAATTTCATTGTTTTGCCCCAAAATAAGGAGAATTTCTGTCTTTTTGCCCTAACATATAGGGAATTTCTGCCTTTTTGCCACACAATTAGGGGAATTTCTGCAATTTTGCTCCAAAATAAAGGGAATTTCTGCTTTTTAGCCTGAAAATAAGGGGAATGTATACTTTTTGCCACAAAAAAGGGAAATTTCTTCATTTTTGCTTTAAAATAAAAGGAATTTCTGCTTTTTTACCTTCAAAAATGTGGAATTTCTGTCTTTTTCCCCTAAAAACAAAGGGAATTTCTGTCTTTTTGCCCCAAAATAAAGAAAATTTCTGACTTATTACCCTGAAATAAGTGAAATTTCTGAAATTTTGCCCCAAAATAAGGGAAATTTCTGCCTTTTTGCCCCCAAATAAGGGGAATTTCAGCCTTTTTACCGCAAGATAATGATAATTTCTGCATTTTTGCCCCAAAATATGGGATATTTCTGCCTTTTTGCCCCAAAATAAGAAAAATTTCTGCAATTTTGTACCAAGATGAAAGAAATTTCTGCCTTTTTGCCCCAAAATAAGAAAATTTCTGCTTTTTTTTTCTGAAATAAGTGAAATTTCTGCAATTTTGCCCCAAAATAAGGGAAATTTCTGGAATTTTGCCCCAAAATAAGTGGAATTTCTGAGTTTTGCCCCAAAATAAAAAGAAATTCTGTCTTTTTGCCCCAACATATAGGGAATTTCTGCCTTTTTGCCTCACAAATAGGGGAATTTCTGCAATTTTGCTCCAAAATACGGGGAATTTCTGCCTTTTTGCCTGAAAATAAGAAGAATGCATTCCTTTTTTTCCATAAAAAAGAAAAATTTCTTCATTTTTGCTTCAAAATAAGGAGAATTTCTGCTTTTTTGCCTCTAAATAAGTAAAATTTCTGTCTTTTTCCCACAAAACAAAGAGAATTTCTGTGTTTTTGCCGCAAAAAAAGAAAAATTTTTGACTTATTACCCTGAAATAAGTTAAATTTCTGCAATTTTGCTTCAAAATAAGGGAAATTTCTGCCTTTTTGCCCCCAAATAAGGGGAATTTCAGCCTTTTTACCTCAAAATAAGGGGAATTTCTGCATTTTTGCCACAAAATATTAGGAATTTCTGCCTTTCTGCCCCAAAATGAGGATAATTTCTGACTTTTTGCCCTGAAATAAGTTAAATTTCTAAAATTTTCCCCAAAATATGTGAAATGTCTGCTTTTTGCCCAAAAATAAGAGGAATTTCTTACTTTTTGCCCCCAAATAAGGGGAATTTCAGCCTTTTTACCTCAAAATAAGGGGAATTTCTGCATTTTTGCCCCAAAATATGGGAAATTTCTGATTTTGCCCAAAATAAGAAAAATTTTTGCAATTTTGTACCAAAATAAAAGAAATTTCTGCCTTTTTGCCCCCAAATAAGGGGAATTTCAGCCTTTTTACCTCAAAATAAGGGGAATTTCTGCATTTTTGCCACAAAATATTAAGAATTTCTGCCTTTTGCCCCAAAATAAGAAAAATTTCTGCAATTTTGTACCAAAATAAAAGCAATTTCTGCCTTTTTGATCCAAAATAAGAAAATTTCTGCTTTTTTTCTGAAATAAGTGAAATTTCTGCAATTTTGCCCCAAAATAAGTGAAATTTCTTAGTTTTGCCCCAAAATAAGGAGAATTTCTGTCTTTTTGCCCCAACATATAGGGAATTTCTGCGTTTTCTAGCCACAATTAGAGGAATTTCTGCAATTTTAATGCAAAATACAGGAAATTTCTTCCTTTTTTCCGTAAATAAGAAGAATGCATACCTTTTTGCCATAAAAAAGTGAAATTTCTTCATTTTTGTTCCAAAATAAGAAGAAGTTCTGCTTTTTTGCCTCTAAATAAGTGGAATTTCTGTCTTTTCCCCCCAAAACAAAGGGATTTTCTGTTTTTTGGCCCCAAAATAAGGAAAATTTCTGACTTATTACCCTGAAATAAGTGAAATTTCTGCAATTTTTTCCCAAAATAAAAGAAAATTCTGCCTTTTTGCACCCAAATAAGGGGAATTTCAGCTTTTTTTACCTCAAAATAAGGGGAATTTCTGCATTTTTGCCACAAAATATGAGAAATTTCTTCTCTTTTGCCCCAAAATAAGAAAATTTCTGCTTTTTTTCCCTGAAATAAGTGAAATTTCTGCAATTTTGCCCCAAAATAAGTAAAATTTTTGCAATTCTGCCCCCAAAATAAGGGAAATTTCTGCAATTTTGCCCCACAATAAGTGGAATTTCTGAGTTTTGCCCCAAAATAAAAAGAATTTCTGTCTTTTTGCCCCAACATATAGGGAATTTCAGCCTTTTTGCCCCACAATTAGGGGAATTTCTGCAATTTTGCTCCAAAATACAGGAAATTTCTGCCTTTGTGTCCAAAATAAGAAGAATGCATACCTTTTTGCCACAAAAAAAAAGAAATTTCTGCAATTTTGCTCCAAAATAAGGGGAATTTCTGCTTTTTTGCCTTTATATAAGTAAAATTTCTGTCTTTTTCCCACAAAACTAAGGGAATTTCTGTCTTTTTGCTTCAAAATAAGAAAAATTTCTGACTTATTACCCTGAAATAAGTGAAATTTCTTCAATTTTGCCCCAAAATAAGGGAAATTTCTGCCTTTTTGCCCCCAAATAAGGGGAATTTCAGCCTTTTTACCTCAAAATAATAGGAATTTCTGCATTTTTGCCACAAAATATTAGGAATTTCTGCCTTTTTCCCACAAAATAAGGAAAATTTCTGACTTTTTGCCCTGAAATAAGTTAAATTTCTAAAATTTTTCCCCAAAATATGGGAAATGTCTGCTTTTCGCCCCAAAATAAAGGGAATTTCTTACTTTTTGCCCCCAAATAAGGGGAATTTCAGCCTTTTTACCTCAAAATAATGGAAATTTCTGCATTTTTGCATCAAAATATGGTAAATTTCTGCCTTTTTGCCCAAAATAATGGAAATTTCTGCATTTTTGCCCCAAAATATGGGAAATTTCTTCCTTTTTGCCCCCAAATAAGGGGAATTTCAGCCTTTTTACCTCAAAATAAGGGGAATTTCTGCATTTTTGCCCCAAAATATGGGAAATTTCTGCCTTTTTGCCCCAAAATAAGAAAAATTTCTGCAATTTTGTACAAAAATAAAAGAAATTTGTGCCTTTTTGCCCCAAAATAAAAAAATTTCTGCTTTTTTTCTGAAATAAGTGAAATTTCTGCAATTTTGCCCCAAAATAAGGAAAATTTCTGCCTTTATGCCCCCAAATACGGGGAATTTAAGCCTTTTTACCTCAAAATAAGGGGAATTTCTGCATTTTTGCCCCAAAATATGGGAAATATCTGCCTTTTTGCCCCGAAATAAGAAAATATCTGCTTTTTTCCATGAAATAAGTGAAATTTCTGCAATTTTGCCAAAAAATAAGTGAAATTTCTGCAATTTTGCCACAAAATAAAAGAAATTTCTGGAATTTTGCCCTAAAATAATTGGAATTTCTGAGTTTTGCTCCAAAATAAGGAGAATTTCTGTCTTTTTGCCCCAAAATAAGGAAAATTTCTGACTTATTACCCTGAAATAAGTGAAATTTCTGCAACTTTGCCCCAAAATAAGAGAAATTTCTGCCTTTTTGCCCCCGAATAAGGGGAATTTCAGCCTTTTTACCTCAAAATAAAGGGACTTTCTGCATTTTTGCCACAAAATATTAGGAATTTCTGCATTTTGCCAAAAAATAAAAAAAATTTCTGCCTTTTTTCCCTGAAATAAGTGAAATTTCTGCAATTTTGCCCCAAAATAAGTGAAATTTCTGCAATTTTGCCCCAAAATAAGGGAAACTTCTGGAATTTTTCCTTAAAATAAGTAGAATTTCATTGTTTTGCCCCAAAATAAGGAGAATTTCTGTCTTTTTGCCCTAACATATAGGGAATTTCTGCCTTTTTGCCACACAATTAGGGGAATTTCTGCAATTTTGCTCCAAAATAAAGGGAATTTCTGCTTTTTAGCCTGAAAATAAGGGGAATGTATACTTTTTGCCACAAAAAAGGGAAATTTCTTCATTTTTGCTTTAAAATAAAAGGAATTTCTGCTTTTTTACCTTCAAAAATGTGGAATTTCTGTCTTTTTCCCCTAAAAACAAAGGGAATTTCTGTCTTTTTGCCCCAAAATAAAGAAAATTTCTGACTTATTACCCTGAAATAAGTGAAATTTCTGAAATTTTGCCCCAAAATAAGGGAAATTTCTGCCTTTTTGCCCCCAAATAAGGGGAATTTCAGCCTTTTTACTGCAAGATAATGATAATTTCTGCATTTTTGCCCCAAAATATGGGATATTTCTGCCTTTTTGCCCCAAAATAAGAAAAATTTCTGCAATTTTGTACCAAGATGAAAGAAATTTCTGCCTTTTTGCCCCAAAATAAGAAAATTTCTGCTTTTTTTTTCTGAAATAAGTGAAATTTCTGCAATTTTGCCCCAAAATAAGGGAAATTTCTGGAATTTTGCCCCAAAATAAGTGGAATTTCTGAGTTTTGCTCCAAAATAAGGAGAATTTCTGTCTTTTTGCCCCAACATATAGGGAATTTCTGCCTTTTTGCCCCACAATTAGGGGAATTTCTGCAATTTTGCTCCAAAATAACGTGGAATTTCTGCCTTTTTGCCCGAAAATAAAAAGAATGCATAACTTTTTGCAATAAAAAAGGGAAATTTCTGCCATTTTGCTCCAAAATAAGGGGAATTTCTGCTTTTTTGCTTCTAAATAAGTGGAATTTCAGTCTTTTTCCCCCAAAACAAAGAGAATTTCTGTCTTTTTTGCCCCAAAATAAGGAAAATTTCTGACTTATTACCCTGAAATAAGTGAAATTTCTGCAATTTTGCCCCAAAATATGAGAAATTTCTGCCTTTTTGCCCCCGAATAAGGGGAATTTCAGCCTTTTTTACCTCAAAATAAAAGGAATTTCTGCATTTTTGCCACAAAATATTAGGAATTTCTGCATTTTGTCCAAAAATAAAAAAAATTTCTGCCTTTTTCCCTGAAATAAGTGAAATTTCTGCAATTTTGCCCCAAAATAAATGAAATTTCTGCAATTTTGCCCGAAAATAAGGGAAATTTCTGGAATTTTGCTCCAAAATAAGTGGAATTTCAGAGTTTTGCCCCAAAATAAGGAGAATTTCTGACTTTTTGCCCTAACATATAGGGAATTTCTGCCTTTTTGCCCCACAATTAGGGGAATTTCTGCAATTTTGCTCAAAAATAAAGGGAATTTCTGCTTTTTAGCCTGAAAATAAGGAGAATGTATACCTTTTGCCACAAAAAAGAAAAATTCATTTTTGCTCCAAAATAAAAGGAATTTCAGCTTTTTTGCCTCCAAAAATGTGGAATTTCTGTCTTTTTCCCCTAAAAACAAAGGGAATTTCTGTCTTTTTTGCCCCAAAATAAGGAAAATTTCTGACTTATTACCCTGAAATAAGTGAAATTTCTGAAATTTTGCCCCAAAATAAGGGAAATTTCTGCCTTTTTGCCCCCAAATAAGGGGAATTTCAGCCTTTTTACCTCAAGATAATGGGAAATTCTGCATTTTTCCCCAAAATATGAGAAATTTCTGCCTTTTTGACCCAAAATAAGAAAAATTTCTGCAATTTTGTACCAAGATAAAAGAAATTTCTGCCTTTTTGCCCCAAAATAAGAAAATTTCTGCTTTTTTTTTCTGAAATAAGTGAAATTTCTGCAATTTTGCCCCAAAATAAGTGAAATTTCTGCAATTTTGCCACAAAATAAAAGAAATTTCTGGAATTTTGCCCCAAAATAAGTGGAATTTCTGAGTTTTGCCCCAAAATAAGGAGAATTTCTGTCTTTTTGCCGCAACATATAGGGAATTTCTGCCTTTTTGCCCCACAATTAGGGGAATTACTGCAATTTTGCTCCAAAATACGGAAAATTTCTGCCTTTTGGCTGGAAAATAAGAAGAATGCATAACTTTTTGCCATAAAAAAAGGTAAATTTCTTCATTTTTGTTCCAAAATAATGGGAATTTCTGCTTTTTTGCTTCTAAATAAGCAGAATTTCTGTCTTTTTCCCTCAAAACAAAGGGAATTTCTGTCCATTTTGCCCCATAATAAAGAATATTTCTGATTATTACCCTGAAATAAGTGACATTTCTGCAATTTTGCCCCAAAATAAGAGAAAATTTCTGCTTTTTTGCCCCCAAATAAGGGGAATTTCAGCCTTTTTACCTCAAAATAATGGAAATTTCTGCATTTTTGCATCAAAATATGGTAAATTTCTGCCTTTTTGCCCAAAATAATGGAAATTTCTGCATTTTCGCCCCAAAATATGGGAAATTTCTTCCTTTTTGCCCCCAAATAAGGGGAATTTCAGCCTTTTTACCTCAAAATAAGGGGAATTTCTGCATTTTTGCCCCAAAATATGGGAAATTTCTGCCTTTTTGCCCCAAAATAAGAAAAATTTCTGCAATTTTGTACAAAAATAAAAGAAATTTGTGCCTTTTTGCCCCAAAATAAAAAAATTTCTGCTTTTTTTCTGAAATAAGTGAAATTTCTGCAATTTTGCCCCAAAATAAGGAAAATTTCTGCCTTTATGCCCCCAAATACGGGGAATTTAAGCCTTTTTACCTCAAAATAAGGGGAATTTCTGCATTTTTGCCCCAAAATATGGGAAATATCTGCCTTTTTGCCCCGAAATAAGAAAATATCTGCTTTTTTCCATGAAATAAGTGAAATTTCTGCAATTTTGCCAAAAAATAAGTGAAATTTCTGCAATTTTGCCACAAAATAAAAGAAATTTCTGGAATTTTGCCCTAAAATAATTGGAATTTCTGAGTTTTGCTCCAAAATAAGGAGAATTTCTGTCTTTTTGCCCCAAAATAAGGAAAATTTCTGACTTATTACCCTGAAATAAGTGAAATTTCTGCAACTTTGCCCCAAAATAAGAGAAATTTCTGCCTTTTTGCCCCCGAATAAGGGGAATTTCAGCCTTTTTACCTCAAAATAAAGGGACTTTCTGCATTTTTGCCACAAAATATTAGGAATTTCTGCATTTTGCCAAAAAATAAAAAAAATTTCTGCCTTTTTTCCCTGAAATAAGTGAAATTTCTGCAATTTTGCCCCAAAATAAGTGAAATTTCTGCAATTTTGCCCCAAAATAAGGGAAACTTCTGGAATTTTTCCTTAAAATAAGTAGAATTTCATTGTTTTGCCCCAAAATAAGGAGAATTTCTGTCTTTTTGCCCTAACATATAGGGAATTTCTGCCTTTTTGCCACACAATTAGGGGAATTTCTGCAATTTTGCTCCAAAATAAAGGGAATTTCTGCTTTTTAGCCTGAAAATAAGGGGAATGTATACTTTTTGCCACAAAAAAGGGAAATTTCTTCATTTTTGCTTTAAAATAAAAGGAATTTCTGCTTTTTTACCTTCAAAAATGTGGAATTTCTGTCTTTTTCCCCTAAAAACAAAGGGAATTTCTGTCTTTTTGCCCCAAAATAAAGAAAATTTCTGACTTATTACCCTGAAATAAGTGAAATTTCTGAAATTTTGCCCCAAAATAAGGGAAATTTCTGCCTTTTTGCCCCCAAATAAGGGGAATTTCAGCCTTTTTACTGCAAGATAATGATAATTTCTGCATTTTTGCCCCAAAATATGGGATATTTCTGCCTTTTTGCCCCAAAATAAGAAAAATTTCTGCAATTTTGTACCAAGATGAAAGAAATTTCTGCCTTTTTGCCCCAAAATAAGAAAATTTCTGCTTTTTTTTTCTGAAATAAGTGAAATTTCTGCAATTTTGCCCCAAAATAAGGGAAATTTCTGGAATTTTGCCCCAAAATAAGTGGAATTTCTGAGTTTTGCTCCAAAATAAGGAGAATTTCTGTCTTTTTGCCCCAACATATAGGGAATTTCTGCCTTTTTGCCCCACAATTAGGGGAATTTCTGCAATTTTGCTCCAAAATAACGTGGAATTTCTGCCTTTTTGCCCGAAAATAAAAAGAATGCATAACTTTTTGCAATAAAAAAGGGAAATTTCTGCCATTTTGCTCCAAAATAAGGGGAATTTCTGCTTTTTTGCTTCTAAATAAGTGGAATTTCAGTCTTTTTCCCCCAAAACAAAGAGAATTTCTGTCTTTTTTGCCCCAAAATAAGGAAAATTTCTGACTTATTACCCTGAAATAAGTGAAATTTCTGCAATTTTGCCCCAAAATATGAGAAATTTCTGCCTTTTTGCCCCCGAATAAGGGGAATTTCAGCCTTTTTTACCTCAAAATAAAAGGAATTTCTGCATTTTTGCCACAAAATATTAGGAATTTCTGCATTTTGTCCAAAAATAAAAAAAATTTCTGCCTTTTTCCCTGAAATAAGTGAAATTTCTGCAATTTTGCCCCAAAATAAATGAAATTTCTGCAATTTTGCCCGAAAATAAGGGAAATTTCTGGAATTTTGCTCCAAAATAAGTGGAATTTCAGAGTTTTGCCCCAAAATAAGGAGAATTTCTGACTTTTTGCCCTAACATATAGGGAATTTCTGCCTTTTTGCCCCACAATTAGGGGAATTTCTGCAATTTTGCTCAAAAATAAAGGGAATTTCTGCTTTTTAGCCTGAAAATAAGGAGAATGTATACCTTTTGCCACAAAAAAGAAAAATTCATTTTTGCTCCAAAATAAAAGGAATTTCAGCTTTTTTGCCTCCAAAAATGTGGAATTTCTGTCTTTTTCCCCTAAAAACAAAGGGAATTTCTGTCTTTTTTGCCCCAAAATAAGGAAAATTTCTGACTTATTACCCTGAAATAAGTGAAATTTCTGAAATTTTGCCCCAAAATAAGGGAAATTTCTGCCTTTTTGCCCCCAAATAAGGGGAATTTCAGCCTTTTTACCTCAAGATAATGGGAAATTCTGCATTTTTCCCCAAAATATGAGAAATTTCTGCCTTTTTGACCCAAAATAAGAAAAATTTCTGCAATTTTGTACCAAGATAAAAGAAATTTCTGCCTTTTTGCCCCAAAATAAGAAAATTTCTGCTTTTTTTTTCTGAAATAAGTGAAATTTCTGCAATTTTGCCCCAAAATAAGTGAAATTTCTGCAATTTTGCCACAAAATAAAAGAAATTTCTGGAATTTTGCCCCAAAATAAGTGGAATTTCTGAGTTTTGCCCCAAAATAAGGAGAATTTCTGTCTTTTTGCCGCAACATATAGGGAATTTCTGCCTTTTTGCCCCACAATTAGGGGAATTACTGCAATTTTGCTCCAAAATACGGAAAATTTCTGCCTTTTGGCTGGAAAATAAGAAGAATGCATAACTTTTTGCCATAAAAAAAGGTAAATTTCTTCATTTTTGTTCCAAAATAATGGGAATTTCTGCTTTTTTGCTTCTAAATAAGCAGAATTTCTGTCTTTTTCCCCCAAAACAAAGGGAATTTCTGTCCATTTTGCCCCATAATAAAGAATATTTCTGATTATTACCCTGAAATAAGTGACATTTCTGCAATTTTGCCCCAAAATAAGAGAAAATTTCTGCTTTTTTGCCCCCAAATAAGGGGAATTTCAGCCTTTTTACCTCAAAATAATGGAAATTTCTGCATTTTTGCATCAAAATATGGTAAATTTCTGCCTTTTTGCCCAAAATAATGGAAATTTCTGCATTTTCGCCCCAAAATATGGGAAATTTCTTCCTTTTTGCCCCCAAATAAGGGGAATTTCAGCCTTTTTACCTCAAAATAAGGGGAATTTCTGCATTTTTGCCCCAAAATATGGGAAATTTCTGCCTTTTTGCCCCAAAATAAGAAAAATTTCTGCAATTTTGTACAAAAATAAAAGAAATTTGTGCCTTTTTGCCCCAAAATAAAAAAATTTCTGCTTTTTTTCTGAAATAAGTGAAATTTCTGCAATTTTGCCCCAAAATAAGGAAAATTTCTGCCTTTATGCCCCCAAATACGGGGAATTTAAGCCTTTTTACCTCAAAATAAGGGGAATTTCTGCATTTTTGCCCCAAAATATGGGAAATTTCTGCCTTTTTGCCCCAAAATAAGAAAATATCTGCTTTTTTCCATGAAATAAGTGAAATTTCTGCAATTTTGCCAAATAATAAGTGAAATTTCTGCAATTTTGCCACAAAATAAAAGAAATTTCTGGAATTTTGCCCCAAAATAATTGGAATTTCTGAGTTTTGCTCCAAAATAAGGAGAATTTCTGTCTTTTTGCCCCAAAATAAGGAAAATTTCTGACTTATTACCCTGAAATAAGTGAAATTTCTGCAACTTTGCCCCAAAATAAGAGAAATTTCTGCCTTTTTGCCCCCGAATAAGGGGAATTTCAGCCTTTTTACCTCAAAATAAAGGGACTTTCTGCATTTTTGCCACAAAATATTAGGAATTTCTGCATTTTGCCAAAAAATAAAAAAAATTTCTGCCTTTTTTCCCTGAAATAAGTGAAATTTCTGCAATTTTGCCCCAAAATAAGTGAAATTTCTGCAATTTTGCCCCAAAATAAGGGAAACTTCTGGAATTTTTCCTTAAAATAAGTGGAATTTCATTGTTTTGCCCCAAAATAAGGAGAATTTCTGTCTTTTTGCCCTAACATATAGGGAATTTCTGCCTTTTTGCCACACAATTAGGGGAATTTCTGCAATTTTGCTCCAAAATAAAGGGAATTTCTGCTTTTTAGCCTGAAAATAAGGGGAATGTATACTTTTTGCCACAAAAAAGGGAAATTTCTTCATTTTTGCTTTAAAATAAAAGGAATTTCTGCTTTTTTACCTTCAAAAATGTGGAATTTCTGTCTTTTTCCCCTAAAAACAAAGGGAATTTCTGTCTTTTTGCCCCAAAATAAAGAAAATTTCTGACTTATTACCCTGAAATAAGTGAAATTTCTGAAATTTTGCCCCAAAATAAGGGAAATTTCTGCCTTTTTGCCCCCAAATAAGGGGAATTTCAGCCTTTTTACCGCAAGATAATGATAATTTCTGCATTTTTGCCCCAAAATATGGGATATTTCTGCCTTTTTGCCCCAAAATAAGAAAAATTTCTGCAATTTTGTACCAAGATGAAAGAAATTTCTGCCTTTTTGCCCCAAAATAAGAAAATTTCTGCTTTTTTTTTCTGAAATAAGTGAAATTTCTGCAATTTTGCCCCAAAATAAGGGAAATTTCTGGAATTTTGCCCCAAAATAAGTGGAATTTCTGAGTTTTGCTCCAAAATAAGGAGAATTTCTGTCTTTTTGCCCCAACATATAGGGAATTTCTGCCTTTTTGCCCCACAATTAGGGGAATTTCTGCAATTTTGCTCCAAAATAACGTGGAATTTCTGCCTTTTTGCCCGAAAATAAAAAGAATGCATAACTTTTTGCAATAAAAAAGGGAAATTTCTGCCATTTTGCTCCAAAATAAGGGGAATTTCTGCTTTTTTGCCTCTAAATAAGTGGAATTTCAGTCTTTTTCCCCCAAAACAAAGAGAATTTCTGTCTTTTTTGCCCCAAAATAAGGAAAATTTCTGACTTAGTACCCTGAAATAAGTGAAATTTCTGCAATTTTGCCCCAAAATATGAGAAATTTCTGCCTTTTTGCCCCCGAATAAGGGGAATTTCAGCCTTTTTTACCTCAAAATAAAAGGAATTTCTGCATTTTTGCCACAAAATATTAGGAATTTCTGCATTTTGTCCAAAAATAAAAAAAATTTCTGCCTTTTTCCCTGAAATAAGTGAAATTTCTGCAATTTTGCCCCAAAATAAATGAAATTTCTGCAATTTTGCCCGAAAATAAGGGAAATTTCTGGAATTTTGCTCCAAAATAATTGGAATTTCAGAGTTTTGCCCCAAAATAAGGAGAATTTCTGACTTTTTGCCCTAACATATAGGGAATTTCTGCTTTTTGCCCCACAATTAGGGGAATTTCTGCAATTTTGCTCAAAAATAAAGGGAATTTCTGCTTTTTAGCCTGAAAATAAGGAGAATGTATACCTTTTGCCACAAAAAAGAAAAATTCATTTTTGCTCCAAAATAAAAGGAATTTCAGCTTTTTTGCCTCCAAAAATGTGGAATTTCTGTCTTTTTCCCCTAAAAACAAAGGGAATTTCTGTCTTTTTTGCCCCAAAATAAGGAAAATTTCTGACTTATTACCCTGAAATAAGTGAAATTTCTGAAATTTTGCCCCAAAATAAGGGAAATTTCTGCCTTTTTGCCCCCAAATAAGGGGAATTTCAGCCTTTTTACCTCAAGATAATGGGAAATTCTGCATTTTTTCCCCAAAATATGAGAAATTTCTGCCTTTTTGACCCAAAATAAGAAAAATTTCTGCAATTTTGTACCAAGATAAAAGAAATTTCTGCCTTTTTGCCCCAAAATAAGAAAATTTCTGCTTTTTTTTTCTGAAATAAGTGAAATTTCTGCAATTTTGCCCCAAAATAAGTGAAATTTCTGCAATTTTGCCACAAAATAAAAGAAATTTCTGGAATTTTGCCCCAAAATAAGTGGAATTTCTGAGTTTTGCCCCAAAATAAGGAGAATTTCTGTCTTTTTGCCGCAACATATAGGGAATTTCTGCCTTTTTGCCCCACAATTAGGGGAATTACTGCAATTTTGCTCCAAAATACGGAAAATTTCTGACTTTGGCTGGAAAATAAGAAGAATGCATAAATTTTTGCCATAAAAAAAGGTAAATTTCTTCATTTTTGTTCCAAAATAATGGGAATTTCTGCTTTTTTGCTTCTAAATAAGCAGAATTTCTGTCTTTTTCCCCCAAAACAAAGGGAATTTCTGTCCATTTTGCCCCATAATAAAGAATATTTCTGATTATTACCCTGAAATAAGTGAAATTTCTGCAATTTTGCCCCAAAATAAGAGAAAATTTCTGCTTTTTTGCCCCCAAATAAGGGGAATTTCAGCCTTTTTACCTCAAAATAATGGAAATTTCTGCATTTTTGCATCAAAATATGGTAAATTTCTGCCTTTTTGCCCAAAATAATGGAAATTTCTGCATTTTCGCCCCAAAATATGGGAAATTTCTTCCTTTTTGCCCCCAAATAAGGGGAATTTCAGCCTTTTTACCTCAAAATAAGGGGAATTTCTGCATTTTTGCCCCAAAATATGGGAAATTTCTGCCTTTTTGCCCCAAAATAAGAAAAATTTCTGCAATTTTGTACAAAAATAAAAGAAATTTGTGCCTTTTTGCCCCAAAATAAAAAAATTTCTGCTTTTTTTCTGAAATAAGTGAAATTTCTGCAATTTTGCCCCAAAATAAGGAAAATTTCTGCCTTTATGCCCCCAAATACGGGGAATTTAAGCCTTTTTACCTCAAAATAAGGGGAATTTCTGCATTTTTGCCCCAAAATATGGGAAATTTCTGCCTTTTTGCCCCAAAATAAGAAAATATCTGCTTTTTTCCATGAAATAAGTGAAATTTCTGCAATTTTGCCAAATAATAAGTGAAATTTCTGCAATTTTGCCACAAAATAAAAGAAATTTCTGGAATTTTGCCCCAAAATAATTGGAATTTCTGAGTTTTGCTCCAAAATAAGGAGAATTTCTGTCTTTTTGCCCCAAAATAAGGAAAATTTCTGACTTATTACCCTGAAATAAGTGAAATTTCTGCAACTTTGCCCCAAAATAAGAGAAATTTCTGCCTTTTTGCCCCCGAATAAGGGGAATTTCAGCCTTTTTACCTCAAAATAAAGGGACTTTCTGCATTTTTGCCACAAAATATTAGGAATTTCTGCATTTTGCCAAAAAATAAAAAAAATTTCTGCCTTTTTTCCCTGAAATAAGTGAAATTTCTGCAATTTTGCCCCAAAATAAGTGAAATTTCTGCAATTTTGCCCCAAAATAAGGGAAACTTCTGGAATTTTTCCTTAAAATAAGTGGAATTTCATTGTTTTGCCCCAAAATAAGGAGAATTTCTGTCTTTTTGCCCTAACATATAGGGAATTTCTGCCTTTTTGCCACACAATTAGGGGAATTTCTGCAATTTTGCTCCAAAATAAAGGGAATTTCTGCTTTTTAGCCTGAAAATAAGGGGAATGTATACTTTTTGCCACAAAAAAGGGAAATTTCTTCATTTTTGCTTTAAAATAAAAGGAATTTCTACTTTTTTACCTTCAAAAATGTGGAATTTCTGTCTTTTTCCCCTAAAAACAAAGGGAATTTCTGTCTTTTTGCCCCAAAATAAAGAAAATTTCTGACTTATTACCCTGAAATAAGTGAAATTTCTGAAATTTTGCCCCAAAATAAGGGAAATTTCTGCCTTTTTGCCCCCAAATAAGGGGAATTTCAGCCTTTTTACCGCAAGATAATGATAATTTCTGCATTTTTGCCCCAAAATATGGGATATTTCTGCCTTTTTGCCCCAAAATAAGAAAAATTTCTGCAATTTTGTACCAAGATGAAAGAAATTTCTGCCTTTTTGCCCCAAAATAAGAAAATTTCTGCTTTTTTTTTCTGAAATAAGTGAAATTTCTGCAATTTTGCCCCAAAATAAGGGAAATTTCTGGAATTTTGCCCCAAAATAAGTGGAATTTCTGAGTTTTGCTCCAAAATAAGGAGAATTTCTGTCTTTTTGCCCCAACATATAGGGAATTTCTGCCTTTTTGCCCCACAATTAGGGGAATTTCTGCAATTTTGCTCCAAAATAACGTGGAATTTCTGCCTTTTTGCCCGAAAATAAAAAGAATGCATAACTTTTTGCAATAAAAAAGGGAAATTTCTGCCATTTTGCTCCAAAATAAGGGGAATTTCTGCTTTTTTGCCTCTAAATAAGTGGAATTTCAGTCTTTTTCCCCCAAAACAAAGAGAATTTCTGTCTTTTTTGCCCCAAAATAAGGAAAATTTCTGACTTATTACCCTGAAATAAGTGAAATTTCTGCAATTTTGCCCCAAAATATGAGAAATTTCTGCCTTTTTGCCCCCGAATAAGGGGAATTTCAGCCTTTTTTACCTCAAAATAAAAGGAATTTCTGCATTTTTGCCACAAAATATTAGGAATTTCTGCATTTTGTCCAAAAATAAAAAAAATTTCTGCCTTTTTCCCTGAAATAAGTGAAATTTCTGCAATTTTGCCCCAAAATAAATGAAATTTCTGCAATTTTGCCCGAAAATAAGGGAAATTTCTGGAATTTTGCTCCAAAATAAGTGGAATTTCAGAGTTTTGCCCCAAAATAAGGAGAATTTCTGACTTTTTGCCCTAACATATAGGGAATTTCTGCCTTTTTGCCCCACAATTAGGGGAATTTCTGCAATTTTGCTCAAAAATAAAGGGAATTTCTGCTTTTTAGCCTGAAAATAAGGAGAATGTATACCTTTTGCCACAAAAAAGAAAAATTCATTTTTGCTCCAAAATAAAAGGAATTTCAGCTTTTTTGCCTCCAAAAATGTGGAATTTCTGTCTTTTTCCCCTAAAAACAAAGGGAATTTCTGTCTTTTTTGCCCCAAAATAAGGAAAATTTCTGACTTATTACCCTGAAATAAGTGAAATTTCTGAAATTTTGCCCCAAAATGAGGGAAATTTCTGCCTTTTTGCCCCCAAATAAGGGGAATTTCAGCCTTTTTACCTCAAGATAATGGGAAATTCTGCATTTTTTCCCCAAAATATGAGAAATTTCTGCCTTTTTGACCCAAAATAAGAAAAATTTCTGCAATTTTGTACCAAGATAAAAGAAATTTCTGCCTTTTTGCCCCAAAATAAGAAAATTTCTGCTTTTTTTTTCTGAAATAAGTGAAATTTCTGCAATTTTGCCCCAAAATAAGTGAAATTTCTGCAATTTTGCCACAAAATAAAAGAAATTTCTGGAATTTCGCCCCAAAATAAGTGGAATTTCTGAGTTTTGCCCCAAAATAAGGAGAATTTCTGTCTTTTTGCCGCAACATATAGGGAATTTCTGCCTTTTTGCCCCAAATTAGGGGAATTACTGCAATTTTGCTCCAAAATACGGAAAATTTCTGCCTTTTGGCTGGAAAATAAGAAGAATGCATAACTTTTTGCCATAAAAAAAGGTAAATTTCTTCATTTTTGTTCCAAAATAATGGGAATTTCTGCTTTTTTGCTTCTAAATAAGCAGAATTTCTGTCTTTTTCCCCCAAAACAAAGGGAATTTCTGTCCATTTTGCCCCATAATAAAGAATATTTCTGATTATTACCCTGAAATAAGTGAAATTTCTGCAATTTTGCCCCAAAATAAGAGAAAATTTCTGCTTTTTTGCCCCCAAATAAGGGGAATTTCAGCCTTTTTACCTCAAAATAATGGAAATTTCTGCATTTTTGCATCAAAATATGGTAAATTTCTGCCTTTTTGCCCAAAATAATGGAAATTTCTGCATTTTTGCCCCAAAATATGGGAAATTTCTTCCTTTTTGCCCCAAAATAAGGGGAATTTCAGCCTTTTTACCTCAAAATAAGGGGAATTTCTGCATTTTTGCCCCAAAATATGGGAAATTTCTGCCTTTTTGCCCCAAAATAAGAAAAATTTCTGCAATTTTGTACAAAAATAAAAGAAATTTGTGCCTTTTTGCCCCAAAATAAAAAAATTTCTGCTTTTTTTCTGAAATAAGTGAAATTTCTGCAATTTTGCCCCAAAATAAGGAAAATTTCTGCCTTTATGCCCCCAAATACGGGGAATTTAAGCCTTTTTACCTCAAAATAAGGGGAATTTCTGCATTTTTGCCCCAAAATATGGGAAATTTCTGCCTTTTTGCCCCAAAATAAGAAAATATCTGCTTTTTTCCATGAAATAAGTGAAATTTCTGCAATTTTGCCAAATAATAAGTGAAATTACTGCAATTTTGCCACAAAATAAAAGAAATTTCTGGAATTTTGCCCCAAAATAATTGGAATTTCTGAGTTTTGCTCCAAAATAAGAATTTCTGTCTTTTTGCCCCAAAATAAGGAAAATTTCTGACTTATTACCCTGAAATAAGTGAAATTTCTGCAACTTTGCCCCAATATAAGAGAAATTTCTGCCTTTTTGCCCCCGAATAAGGGGAATTTCAGCCTTTTTACCTCAAAATAAAGGGACTTTCTGCATTTTTGCCACAAAATATTAGGAATTTCTGCATTTTGCCAAAAAATAAAAAAAATTTCTGCCTTTTTTCCCTGAAATAAGTGAAATTTCTGCAATTTTGCCCCAAAATAAGTGAAATTTCTGCAATTTTGCCCCAAAATAAGGGAAACTTCTGGAATTTTTCCTTAAAATAAGTGGAATTTCATTGTTTTGCCCCAAAATAAGGAGAATTTCTGTCTTTTTGCCCTAACATATAGGGAATTTCTGCCTTTTTGCCACACAATTAGGGGAATTTCTGCAATTTTGCTCCAAAATAAAGGGAATTTCTGCTTTTTAGCCTGAAAATAAGGGGAATGTATACTTTTTGCCACAAAAAAGGGAAATTTCTTCATTTTTGCTTTAAAATAAAAGGAATTTCTGCTTTTTTACCTTCAAAAATGTGGAATTTCTGTCTTTTTCCCCTAAAAACAAAGGGAATTTCTGTCTTTTTGCCCCAAAATAAAGAAAATTTCTGACTTATTACCCTGAAATAAGTGAAATTTCTGAAATTTTGCCCCAAAATAAGGGAAATTTCTGCCTTTTTGCCCCCAAATAAGGGGAATTTCAGCCTTTTTACCGCAAGATAATGATAATTTCTGCATTTTTGCCCCCAAATATGGGATATTTCTGCCTTTTTGCCCCAAAATAAGAAAAATTTCTGCAATTTTGTACCAAGATGAAAGAAATTTCTGCCTTTTTGCCCCAAAATAAGAAAATTTCTGCTTTTTTTTTCTGAAATAAGTGAAATTTCTGCAATTTTGCCCCAAAATAAGGGAAATTTCTGGAATTTTGCCCCAAAATAAGTGGAATTTCTGAGTTTTGCTCCAAAATAAGGAGAATTTCTGTCTTTTTGCCCCAACATATAGGGAATTTCTGCCTTTTTGCCCCACAATTAGGGGAATTTCTGCAATTACTGAATTTTGCCCCAAAATTAGAAGCATTACTGCTTTTTTGCCACAAAAAATGGGAAATTTCTGCAAATTTGTTCCAAAATAAGGGAAATTTCTGCCCTTTTAACCCAAAATAATGGGAATTTCTGCATTTTTGCCACAAAATAAGGGAAGTTTCTGCAATTTTATCTTAAAATAAGTTAAATTTCTATCCTTTTGCCTCAAAATAAGGGAAATTTCTGCCTATTTGGCCCAAATATAAGGGGAATTTCTGCATTGTTGCCCAAATTTAAGGGAAATTTCTGCATTTTTGTCCAAAATTAAAGGGAATTTCTGCCTTTTTGCCCTAAAATAAGGGGAATTTCTGACTTTTGCCCCAAAATAAGGGGAATTTAGTCTTTGTGGCCTAAAATAAGGGTAATTTCTATTTTTGGCCTAAAATAATGAGAATTTATTTCTTTTTGCCCTAAAACAAGGAAAATTTCATCATTTTTGCTCCAAAATAAGGGGGATTTCAGCATTTTTCCCCAAAATAGAGGAAATTTTTGCCTTTCTGCCCCAAAATTAGGGGAATTTCTGCCTTTTTGCCCACAAATTAGGTGCATTACTGTGTTTTTTCCCAAAATTAATGGAAATTTCTGCATTTTTGGCCAAAATTTCGTGGAATTTCTGCCTTTTTGCTCTAAAATAAGAAGAATTTCTGCCTTTTTGGCACAAAATAAGAGGAATTTCAGGCTTTTTTTCTAAAATAAGGGTAATTTCTGGAATTTTCCCCCAAAAAAGCGTAATTTCTGCTCTTTTGCCCTGAAATAAAAAGAATTTCTGTATTTTTGCCACAAGATAAAGGTAATTTCTGAAATTTTGCTTAAAAATAAGGGAAATTTCTGCAATTTTGTCCCAAAAAAAGGAAATTTCATTAATTTCACCCACAATAAGGGGAATTTCTGTCTTTTTGCCCCAAAATTAACGGAATTTCTGATTTTTGCCCCATAATTAGAAGCATTACAGAATTTTTGCCACAAAATAAGGGAAATTTCTGCAATTTGCCTCAAAAAAGAAGAATTTTCTGCCTTTTTGACCCAAAAAAGGGAAATTTCTGAATTTTTGCCCCCAAATAAGTGGAATTTCTGCTTTTTTGCCCCAAAATTAGTGGAATTTCTAAATTTTGCCCCAAAATTAGAAGCATTAGTGCATTTTTGCCCAAAAATATGGGAAATTTCTGCAATTTTGTTCCAAAATAAAGGCAATTTCTGCCTTTCTACCCCAAAATAATGGGAATTTCTTCATTTTTGCCTAAAATAAGTTAAATTTCTGCAATATTATCCTAAAATAAGTTAAATTTCTATATTTTTGCCCCAAAATAAGGGAAATTCCTGCCTTTTTAGCCCCAAATAAGGGGAATTTCTGCACTTTTGCCCCAAATTAAGAGAAATTTCTGCATTTTTGCCCAAAAATAAGGGTAATTTCTGTATTTTTGGCTTAAATAAGGAAAATTTCTGCATTTTTGCCCAAAACTAAGGGGAATTTCTGTATTTTTGCCCTTTATTAAGGAAAATTTCTGCATTTTTGCTCCAAAATAAGGGGAATTTCTGCAATTTTCCCCTAAATTAGGAGAATTTCTGTAATTTTGCCAAATAAAGGAAATTTCTGCAATTTTGCCCTAAAATTAGGGGAATTTCTGCAATTTTGCCCCAAAATAAGGGAAATTTCTGCAATTTTTCCCCAAAATAAGGGAATATCTGCCTTTTTGCCACATAAGGGAAATTTATGCAATTTTGCACCAAAATAAGGAAATTTTCTTCATTTTTGCTCCAAAATATAGGGAATTTCTGCATTTTTGAAACAAAAGGGGAATTTCTGCAATTTTTTCCAAAATAAGGGGAATTTCTGCATTTTTGCTCCAAAATAAGGGAAATTTCTGCCTTTTTGGCGCAAAAATGGGGGAATTTCAGTCTTTTTGCCCTAAAATAAGGGTAATTTCTGCATATTTGACACCAAGTATGCGGTATTTCTGCATTTTTGACCCGAAATAAGGGAAATTTCTGCAATTTTGCCCCGAAATAAGAGAAATTTTTGCAACTTTGTCCCAAAAAAAGGGAAATTTCAGCAATTTTGCCCCACAATAAGGGGAATTTCTGCCTTTTGCCCAAAAATTAGGGGAATTTCTGCATTTTTTCCGCAAAATTATGGGTATTACTGTGTTTTTGCCCCCAAATAAGAGAAATTTCTTCATTTTTCCCCAAAATTAATTGGAATTTCTGCCTTTTTGCCCTAAAATAAGAAGAATTTCTGCTTTTTTGGCACAAAATAAAGGGAATTTCAGTCTTCTTCCCTTAAATAAGTTTAATGTCTGCAATTTGCCCCCTAATTAGCGGAATTTCTGCATTTTTGACCTAAAATGAAGGGAATTTCTGGATTTTTGTCCCATGATAAAAAAAATTTCTGCAATTTTGCCCAAAAATATAGGAAATTTCTTCCTTTTTGCCCCAAAATGAGGAGAATTTCTGCATTTTTGCCCCCAAATAAAAGGAATATCTGCATTTTTGCACCAAAATAATAGGAATTTCTGCCTTTTTGTTCCAAAATGAGGAGAATTTCTGCCTTTTTGCCCCCAAATAAAAGGAATTTCTGCATTTTTGCCACAAAATTAGTGAAATTTCTGAATTATGTCCCAAAATTAGTGAAATTTCTGAATTTTGCCTTAAAATTAGAAGCAATACTGCATTTTTGTCCCAAAATATGGGAAATTTCTGCAATTTTGTTCCAAAATAAGGGAAATTTCTGCATTTAACCCAAAATAATGGGAATTTCTGCATTTTTGCCACAAAATAAGGGAAGTTTCTGCAATTTTATCTTAAAATAAGTTAAATTTCTATCCTTTTGCCCCAAAATAAGGAAAATTCCTGCCTTTTTGCCCCAAAATGAGAAGAATTTCTGCATTTTTGCCCCCAAATAAAAGGAATTTCTGCAATTTTGCACCAAAATAATAGGAATTTCTGCTTTTTTGCCCTAAAATGAGGAGAATTTCTGCCTTTTTGCACCCAAATAAAAGGAATTTCTGCATTTTTGCCCCAAAATTAGTGAAATTTCTGAATTATGTCCCAAAATTAGTGAAATTTCTGAATTTTGCCCCAAAATTAGAAGCATTACTGCATTTTTGTCCCAAAATATGGGAAATTTCTGCAATTTTGTTCCAAAATAAGGGAAATTTCTGCATTTAACCCAAAATAATGAGAATTTCTGCATTTTTGCCACAAAATAAGGGAAGTTTCTGCAATTTTATCTTAAAATAAGTTAAATTTCTATCCTTTTGCCTCAAAAAAGGGAAATTTCTGCCTATTTGGCCCAAAATAAGGGGAATTTCTGCATTTTTGCCCAAAATTAAGGGAAATTTCTGCATTTTTGCCCAAAATTAAGGGAAATTTCTGCATTTTTGCCCAAAAATAAGGGAAATTTCTGCCTTTTTGCCGCAAAATGTGGAGAATTTCTGCCTTTTTGCCCCCAAATAAAAGGAATTTTTGCATTTTTGCCCCAAAATAATAGGAATTTCTGCTTTTTTGCCCCAAAATTAGCGAAATTTCTGAATTTTGTCCCAAAATTATTGAAATTTCTGAATTTTTCCCCAAAATTAAAAGCATTACTGCTTTTCTGAACCAAAATATAGGAAATTTCTGCAATTTTGTTACAAAATAAGAAAAATTTCTTCCTTTTTACCCCAAAATAATGGGAATTTCTACATTTTTGCCACAAAATAAGGGAAGTTTCTGCAATTTTATCCTAAAATATGTTAAATTTCTAAACTTTTGCCTCAAAATAAGGGAAATTTCTACCTATTTGGCCAAAAATAAGGGGAATTTCCGCATTTTTGCCACAAATTAAAGAAAATTTCTGAATTTTTGCCCAAAATTAATGGGAATTTCTGCCTTTTTGCCCTAAAATAAGAGGAATTTCTGCCTTTTTTGCTTCAAAATAAAGGGAATTTAGACTTTTTTGGCCTAAAATAAGGGCAATTTCTATTTTTGGCCTAAAATAATGAGAATTTCTCTGTTTTGCCCTAAAATAAGGAAAATTTCTGCATTTTTGCTCCAAAATAAGGGGAATTTCAGCATTTTTACCCCAAAATGAAGGGAATTTTTGCCTTTTTGCATCAAAATTAGGGGAATTTCTGCCTTTTTGCCCCCAAATTAGGTGCATTACTGTCTTTTTGCCCAAATTAAGGGAAATTTCTGCATTTTTGCCCAAAATTAAGC
Source organism: Micromys minutus (assembly GCF_963924665.1). NCBI lineage: Eukaryota > Metazoa > Chordata > Mammalia > Rodentia > Muridae > Micromys > Micromys minutus. Next base: position 720,878 of record NW_027667771.1, read on the forward strand.
GGAATTTCTGATTTTTGCCCTAAAATAAAAAGAATTTCTGCCTTTAAGGCAAAAATAAGGAGAATTTCAGTCTTTTTGCCCTAAAATAAGGGTAATTTCTGCAATTTGCCCCCTAATAAGTGGAATTTCTACATTTATGACCTGAAAAAAGGGGAATTTCTAACATTTTTGCCCAAAATAAGGGAAATTTCTGCAATTTACCCCAAAATAAGGGAAATTTTTGCAATTTTGTCCAAAAAATGGTAATCTCAGTAATTTTGCCCCACAATAAGCGGAATTTCTGCCTTTTTGCCCCAAAATTAGGGGAATTTCTTAATTTTTGCTCCAAAATTAGAAGTATTACTGCATTTTTACCCCAAAATAAGGGAAATTTCTGCAATTTGCCTCAAAATTAAGGAAATTTCTGCAATTTTGTCCCAAAAAATGATATTTCTGCACATTTGCCCCAAAATAATAGGGATTTTTGCCTTTTTGCCCCAAAATTAGTGAAATTTCTGAATTTTGCCCCAAAATTAGAAGCATTACTGCAATTTTGCCCCAAATAAGGGAAATTTCTGCCTTTTTACCCCAAAATAATGGGAATTTCTGCATTTTTACCACAAAATAAGGGAAGTTTCTGCAATTTTATCGTAAAATAAGTTAAATTTCTATCCTTTTGCCTCAAAATAAGGGAAATTTCTGCCTATTTGGCCCAAAATAAGGGGAATTTCTGCATTTTTGCCCAAAATTAAGGGAAATTTTGCATTTTTGTCCAAAATTTAGGGGAATTTCAGCCTTTTTGCCCTAAAATAAGGGGAATTACTGCCTTTTTGCCCCAAAATAAGAGGAATTTATTCTTTTTGGCCTAAAATAAGGGTAATTTCTATTTTTGGCCTAAAATAATGAGAATTTCTGTCTTTTTTCCCTAAAATAAGGAAAATTTCTGCATTTCTGTTCCAAAATAAGGGGAATTTCTACATTTTTGCCTCAAAATAACCAGAAATTCTGCTTTTTTGCCCCAAAATTAGGGGAATTTCTGCCTTTTTGCCCCCAAATTATGTGCTTTACTTTGTTTTTGCCCCAAAATAATGAAAATTTCTGCAATTTTGGCCAAAATTATGTATAATTTCTGCATTTTTGCCCCAAAATAAGGGAAATTTCTGCCTTTTTGGCGCAAAAAAGGGGGAATTTCAGTCTATTTGCCCTAAAATAAGGGTAATTTCTGCATATTTGACACCAAGTATGCGGTATTTCTGCATTTTTGACCCGAAATAAAGGGAATTTCTGCCTTTTGCCCCAAAATTAGGAATATTTCTGCATTTTTGCCGCAAAATTAGGGGCATTACTGTGTTTTTGCCCCAAAATAAAGGAAATTTCTGCATTTTTTCCAAAATTAATTGGAATTTCTGCATTTTTGCTCTAAAATAAGAAGAATTTCTGCTTTTTTGGCACAAAATAAAGGGAATTTCAGTCTTCTTCCCTTAAATAAGTTTAATTTCTGCAATTTGCCCCCAAATTAGCGGAATTTCAGACTTTTTGACCTAAAATGAGGGGAATTTCTGGATTTTTGTCCCATGATAAGGGAAATTTCTGCAATTTTGCCCAAAAATAAGGGAAATTTCTGCCCTTTTGCCCCAAAATGAGGAGAATTTCTGCCTTTTTGCCCGCAAATAAAAGGAATTTCTGCATTTTTGCCCCAAAATAATAGGAATTTCTGCCTTTTTGCCCCAAAATTACTGAAATTTCTGAATTTTTCCCAAAATTAGTGAAATTTCAGAATTTTCCCCCAAAATTAGAAGCATTCCTGCTTTTTTGCCCCAAAATATGGGAAATTTCTGCAATTTTGTTCCAAAATAAGGGAAATTTCTGCCTTTTTATTCCAAAATAATGGGAATTTCTGCATTTTTGCCACAAAATAAGGGAAGTTTCAGCAATTTTATCTTAAAATAAGTTAAATTTCTATCCTTTTGCCTCAAAATAATGGAAATTTCTGCCTATTTGGCCCAAAATAAGGGGGATTTCTGCATTTTTGCCCACAATTAAAAGAAAATTCTGCATTTTCTTCCAAAATTAAGGGGAATTTCTGCCTTTTTTGCCCTAAAATAAGGGAAATTTCTGCCCTTTTGCCCCAAAATAAGGGGAATTTAGTCTTTTTGGCCTAAAATAAGGGTAATTTCTATTTTTGGCCTAAAATAATGAGAATTTCTGTCTTTTTCCCCTAAAATAAGGAAAATTTCTGCATTTTTGCTCCAAAATAAAAGGAATTTCAGCATTTTTGCCCCAAAATAAAGAGAATTTCTGCCTTTTTGCCCCAGAATTAGGGGAATTTCTGCCTTTTTACCCACAAATTAGTTGCATTACTGTGTTTTTGCCCCAAAATAATGGAAATTTCTGCATTTTTGGCCAAAATTATGTGGAATTTCTGCCTTTTTGCTCTAAAATAAGAATTTCTGCCTTTTTGCCACAAAATAAGAGGAATTTCAGGCTTTTTCCCTAAAATAAGGGTAATTTCTGGAATTTGCCCCCAAAAAAGCGTAATTTCTGCCCTTTTGCCCTGAAATAAAAGGAATTTCTGTATTTTTGCCACAAGATAAAGGAAATTTATGCAATTTTGCTTAAAAATAAGGGAAATTTCTGCAATTTTTTTCCCAAAAAAAGAGAATTTCATTAATTTCCCCCACAATAAGGGGAATTTCTGTCTTTTTGCCCCAAAATTAAGGGAATTTCTGATTTTTGCCCCAAAATTAGAAGCATTACAGAATTTTTGCCCCAAAAAAGGGAAATTTCTGAATTTTTGCCCCAAATAAGGGGAATTTCTGCCTTTTTACCCCAAAATTAGGGGAATTTCTGCCTTTTTGTTACCAAATTAGGTGCATTACTGTCTTTTTGTCCCAAATAAGGTAAATTTCTGAATTTTTGCCCAAAATTATGTGGAATTTCTCATTTTTGCCCTAAAATAAAAAGAATTTCTGAGTTTAAGGCAAAAAATAAGGGGAATTTCAGTCTTTTTGCCCTAAAATAAGGGTAATTTCTGCCTTTTTGCCCCATAATAAGGGAAATTTATGCAATTTTGCACCAAATAAGGGAATTTTCTTCATTTTTGCTCCAAAATAAAGGGAATTTTTGCCTTTTGGCCCCAAAATGAGGAAAATTTCTGACTTTTTGCTCCCAAATAAAAGGAATTTCTGCATTTTTGCCACAAAATAATAGGAATTTCTGCCTTTTGCAACAAAATTAGTGAAATTTCTGAATTTTGTCCCAAAATTAGTGAAATTTCTGAATTTTGCTCCAAAATTAGAAGAATTACTGCTTTTTTGCCCCAAAATATGGGAAATTTCAGCAATTTTGTTACAAAATAAGGGAAATTTCTTCCTTTTTACAAAAAAAAATGGGAATTTCTGCATTTTTGCCACAAAATAAGGGAAGTTTCTGCAATTTTATCCTAAAATAAGTTAAATTTCTAAACTTTTGCCAAAAAATAAAAAAAATTTCTGCCTATTTGGCTAAAAATAAACGAAATTTCTGCATTTTTGCCACAAAGTTAGTGGAATTTCTGATTTTTGCCCTAAAATAAAAAGAATTTCTGCCTTTAAGGCAAAAAATAAGGGGATTTTCAGTCTTTTTGCCCTAAAAAAAGGGTAATTTCTGCAATTTGCCCCCTAATAAGTGGAATTTCTGCCTTTATGACTTGAAAGAACGGTAATTTCTAAAATTTTTACCAAGATAATGGAAATTTCTGCAATTTTACCCCAAAATAAGAGAAATTTTTGCAATTTTGTCCAAAAAAAGGGAAATCTCAGCAATTTTGCCCCACAATAAGGGGAATTTCTGCATTTTTGCCCCAAAATTAGGGGAATTTCTAAATTTATGCTCCAAAATTAAAAGCATTACTGCATTTTTACCCCAAAATAGACGAAATTTCTGCAATTTGCCTCAAAATAAAGGAAATTTCTGCAATATTGTCCCAAAAAAGGGATATTTCTGCATTTTTGCCCCAAATAATAGGGATTTTTGCCTTTTTGCCCCAAAATTAGTGAAATTTCTGAATTTTGCTCAAAAATTAGAAGCATTACTGCATTTATGCCCAAAAATATGGGAAATTTCTGCAATTTTGTTCCAAAATAAGGGAAATTTCTGCCTTTTTACACAAAAATAATGGGAATTTCTGCATTTTTGCCACAAAATAAGGGAAGTTTCTGCAATTTTATCCTAAAATAAGTAAAATTTCTATTCTTTTGCCTCAAAATAAGGGAAATTTCTGCCTATTTGGCCCAAAAAAAGGTGGATTTCTGCATTTTTGCCCACAATTAAAAGAAAATTCTGCATTTTCTTCCAAAATTAAGGGGAATTTCTGCCTTTTTTGCCCTAAAATAAGGGAAATTTCTGCCCTTTTGCCCCAAAATAAGGGGAATTTAGTCTTTTTGGCCTAAATTAAGGGTAATTTCTATTTTTGGCCTAAAATAATGAAAATTTCTGTCTTTTTGCCCTAAAATAAGGAAAATTTCTGCATTTTTGCTCCAAAATAAGGGGAATTTCAGCATTTTTGCCCCAAAATAAGTGGAATTTCTGCCTTTTTGCCCCAAAAAATTAGGGTAATTTCTGCCTTTTTGCCCCCAAATTAGGTGCATTAGTGTCTTTTTGTTCAAAATAAGGGAAATTTCTGCATTTTTGCCCAAAATTAAGTGGAATTTCTCATTTATGCCCTAAAATAAAAAGAATTTCTGCCTATTTGGCACAAAATAAGAGGAATTTCAGGCTTTTTGCCCTAAAATAAGGGTAATTTCTGCAATTTCCCCCCTAATAAGTGGAATTTCTGCCTTTATGACCTGAAAGAAGAGGAATTTCTGTATTTTTGCCAAAGATAAAGTAAATTTCTGCAATTTTACCCCAAAATAAAGGAAGATTTTGCAATTTTCTCCAAAGAAAGAAAAATCTCAGCAATTTTCCCCCACAATAAGGGGAAGTTCTGCCTTTATCCCCCAAAATTAGAGGAATTTCTTAATTTTTGCTCCAAAATTAGAAGCATTACTGCATTTTTACCCCAAAATAAGGGAAATATCTGCAATTTTACCCCAAAATAAGGGAAATTTTTGCAATTTGGTCCAAAAAAAGGGAAATCTCAGCAATTTTGCCCCACAATAAGGGGAATTTCTGCATTTTTGCCTCAAAATTAGGGGAATTTCTGAATTTTTCCTCCAAAATTAGAAGAATTACTGCATTTTTACTCCAAAATATGGGAAATTTCTGCAATTTTACCCCAAAATAAGGGAAATTTTTGCAATTTTGTCCAAAAAAAGGGAGATCTCAGCAATTTTGCCCCACAATAATGGAAATTTCTGCCTTTTTGCCCCAAAATTAGGGGAATTTCTACCTTTTTGCCTTCAAATTATGTGCATTACTCTCTTTTTGCCCAAAATAAGGGAAATTTCTGCATTTTTGCCCAAAATTAAGTGGAATTTCTGATTTATGCCCTAAAATAAAAAGAATTTCTGCCTTTAAGGCAAAAAATAAGGGGATTTTCATTTTTTTGCCCTAAAATAAGGGTAATTTCTGCAATTTGCCCCCTAATAAGTGGAATTTCTGCCTTTATGACCTGAAAGAATGGTAATTTCTAAAATTTTTACCAAGATAAGGGAAATTTCTGCAATTTTACCCCCAAATAAGGGAAATTTTTGCAATTTTGTCCAAAAAAAGGGAAATCTCAGCAATTTTGCCCCACAATAAGGGGAATTTCTGTATTTTTGCCTCAAAATTAGGGGAATTTTTGAATTTTTGCTCCAAAATTAGAAGCATTACTGCATTTTTACCCCAAAATAGAGGAAATTTCTGCAATTTGCCTCAAAAAAAGGAAATTTCTGCAATTTTGTCCCAAAAAAGGATATTTCTGCATTTTTGCCCAAAATAATAGGGATTTTTGACTTTTTGCCCCAAAATTAGTGAAACTTCTGAAATTTGCTCAAAAATTAGAAGCATTACTGCATTTTTGCCCCAAAATATGGGAAATTTCTGCATTTTTGTTCCAAAATAAGGGAACTTTCTGCCTTTTTACCCCAAAATAATGGGAATTTCTGCATTTTTGCCACAAAATAAGAGAAGTTTCTGCAATTTTATCCTAAAATAAGTTAAATTTCTATCCTTTTGCCTCAAAATAAGGGAAATTTCTGCCTATTTGGCCCAAAATAAGGGGGATTTCTGCATTTTTGCCCACAATTAAAAGAAAATTCTGCATTTTCTTCCAAAATTAAGGGGAATTTCAGCCTTTTTGCCCTAAAATAAGGGGAATTTCTGCCCTTTTGCCCCAAAATAAGGGGAATTTAGTCTTTTTGGCCTAAAATAAGGGTAATTTCTATTTTTGGCCTAAAATAATGAGAATTTCTGTCTTTTTAGCCTAAAATAAGGAAAATTTCTGCATTTTTGCTCCAAAATAAGGGGAATTTCAGAATTTTTGCCCCAAAATAAGTGGAATCTCTGCCCTTTTGCCCCCCAAAATTAGGGTAATTTCTGCCTTTTTGCCCCCAAATTAGGTGCATTAGTGTCTTTTTGTTCAAAATAAGGGATTTCTGCATTTTTGCCCAAAATTAAGTGGAATTTCTCATTTTTGCCCTAAAATAAGAAGAATTTCTGCCTTTTTGGCACAAAAATAAGAGGAATTTCAGGCTTTTTGCCCTAAAATAAGGGTAATTTCTGCAATTTGCCCCCTAATAAGTGGAATTTCTGCCTTTATGACCTGAAAGAAGATAAATTTCTGTATTTTTGCCCAAGATAAAGGAAATTTCTGCAATTTTACCCCAAAATAAAGGAAGATTTTGAAATTTTGTCCAAAGAAGAAAAATCTCAGCAATTTTCCCCCACAATAAGGGGAAGTTCTGCCTTTTCCCCCCAAAATTAGAGGAATTTCTTAATTTTTGCTCCAAAATTAGAAGCATTACTGCATTTTTACCCCAAAATATGGGAAATTTCTGCAATTTTACCCCAAAATAAGGGAAATTTTTGCAATTTTCTCCAAAAAAAGGGAGATCTCAGCAATTTTGCCCCACAATAAGGGAAATTTCTGCCTTTTTGCCCCAAAATTAGGGGAATTTCTGCCTTTTTGCCTTCAAATTATGTGCATTACTGTCTTTTTGCCCAAAATAAGGGAAATTTCTGCATTTTTGCCCAAAATTAAGTGGAATTTCTGATTTATGCCCTAAAATAAAAAGAATTTCTGCCTTTAAGGCAAAAAATAAGGGGATTTTCAGTTTTTTTGCCCTAAAATAAGGGTAATTTCTGCAATTTGCCCCCTAATAAGTGGAATTTCTGCCTTTATGAACTGAAAGAACGGTAATTTCTAAAATTTTTACCAAGATAAATAAATTTCTGCAATTTTACCCCAAAATAAGGGAAATTTTTGCAATTTTGTCCAAAAAAAGGGAAATCTCAGCAATTTTGCCCCACAATAAGAGGAATTTCTGTATTTTTGACCCAAAATTAGGGGAATTTCTGAATTTTTGCTCCAAAATTAGAAGCATTACTGCATTTTTACCCCAAATAGAAGAAATCTCTGCAATTTGCCTCAAAATAAAGGAAATTTCTGCAATTTTGTCCCAAAAAAAGGATATTTCTGCATTTTTGCCCAAAATAATAGGGATTTTTGCCTTTTTGCCCCAAAATAGTGAAACTTCTGAAATTTGCTCAAAAATTAGAAGCATTACTGCATTTTTGCCCCAAAATATGGGAAATATCTTCATTTTTGTTCCAAAATAAGGGAAATTTCTGCCTTTTTACCCCAAAATAATGGGAATTTCTGCATTTTTGCCACAAAATAAGGGAAGTTTCTGCAATTTTATCCTAAAATAAGTTAAATTTCTATCCTTTTGCCTCAAAATAAGGGAAATTTCTGCCTATTTGGCCCAAAATAAGGGGGATTTCTGCATTTTTGCCCACAATTAAAAGAAAGTTCTGCATTTTCGTCCAAAATTAAGGGGAATTTCTGCCTTTTTGCCTTAAAATAAAGGGGAATTTCTGCCCTTTTTGCCCCCAAATAAGGGGAATTTAGTTTTTTTGACCTAAAATAAGGGTAATTTTTATTTTTGGCCTAAAATAATGAGAATTTCTGTCTTTTTGCCTTAAAATAAGGAAAATTTCTGCATTTTTGCTCGAAAATAAGGGGAATTTCAGCAGTTTTGACCCAAAATAAGAGAAATTTCTTCCTTTTTGCCCCAAAAATTAGGGTAATGTCTGCTTTTTTGCCCCCAAAATAGGTGCATTACTGTCTTTTTGTTCAAAATAAGGGAAATTTCTGCATTTTTGCCCAAAATTAAGTAGAATTTCTCATTATTGCCCTAAAATAAGAAGAATTTCTGCCTTTTTGGCACAAAATAAGAGGAATTTCAGGCTTTTTGCCCTAAAATAAGGGTAATTTCTGCAATTTGCCCCCTAATAAGTGGAATTTCTGCATTTATGACCTGAAAGAAGAGGAATTTCAGTATTTTTGCCAAAGATAAAGGAAATTTCTGCAATTTTACCCCAAAATACAGGAAGATTTTGCAATTTTGTCCAAAGAAAGAAAAATCTCAGCAATTTTCTTCCACAGTAAGGGGAAGTTCTGCCTTTTCCCCCCAAAATTAGAGGAATTTCTTAATTTTTGCTCCAAAATTAGAAGCATTACTGTATTTTTACCCCAAAATATGGGAAATTTCTGCAATTTTACCCCAAAATAAGGGAAATTTTTGCAATTTTGTCCAAAAAAGGGAGATCTCAGCAATTTTGCCCCACAATAAGGGAAATTTCTGCCTTTTTGCCCCAAAATTAGGGGAATTTCTGCCTTTTTGCCTTCAAATTATGTGCATTACTGTCATTTTGCCCAAAATAAGGAAAATTTCTGCATTTTTGCCCAAAATTAAGTGGAATTTCTGATTTATGCCCTAAAATAAAAAGAATTTCTGCCTTTAAGGCAAAAAGTAAGGGGATTTTCAGTTTTTTTGCCCTAAAATAAGGGTAATTTCTGCAATTTGCCCCCTAATAAGTGGAATTTCTGCCTTTATGAACTGAACGAACGGTAATTTCTAAAATTTTTACCAAGATAAATAAATTTCTGCAATTTTACCCCAAAATAAGGGAAATTTTTGCAATTTTGTCCAAAAAAAGGGAAATCTCAGCAATTTTGCCCCACAATAAGAGGAATTTCTGTATTTTTGCCCCAAAATTAGGGGAATTTTTGAATTTTTGCTCCAAAATTAGAAGCATTACTGCATTTTTACCCCAAAATAGAGGAAATTTCTGCAATTTGCCTCAAAATAAAGGAAATTTCTGCAATTTTGTTCCAAAAAAAGGATATTTCTGCATTTTTGCCCAAAATAATAGGGATTTTTGCCTTTTTGCCCCAAAATTAGTGAAACTTCTGAAATTTGCTCAAAAATTAGAAGCATTACTGCATTTTTGCCCCAAAATATGGGAAATTTCTGCATTTTTGTTCCAAAATAAGGGAAATTTCTGCCTTTTTACCCCAAAATAATGGGAATTTCTGCATTTTTGCCACAAAATAAGGGAAGTTTCTGCAATTTTATCCTAAAATAAGTTAAATTTCTATCCTTTTGCCTCAAAATAAGAGAAATTTCTGCCTATTTGGCCCAAAATAAGGGGGATTTCTGTATTTTTGCCCACAATTAAAAGAAAGTTCTGCATTTTCTTCCAAAATTAAGGGGAATTTCTGCCTTTTTGCCCTAAAATAAGGGGAATTTCTGCCCTTTTGCCCCAAATATGGGGAATTTAGTTTTTTTGGCCTAAAATAAGGGTAATTTCTATTTTTGGCCTAAAATAATGAGAATTTCTGTCTTTTTGCCTTAAAATAAGGAAAATTTCTGCATTTTTGCTCGAAAATATAGGGAATTTCAGCATTTTTGACCCAAAATAAGAGGAATTTATGCCTTTTTGCCCCAAAAATTAGGGTAATTTCTGCCTTTTTGCCCCCAAAAGAGGTGCATTACTGTCTTTTTGTTCAAAATAAGGGAAATTTCTGCATTTTTGCCCAAAATTAAGTAGAATTTCTCATTATTGCCCTAAAATAAGAAGAATTTCTGCCTTTTTGGCACAAAATATGAGGAATTTCAGGCTTTTTGCCCTAAAATAAGGGTAATTTTTGCAATTTGCCCCCTAATAAGTGGAATTTCTGCCTTTATGACCTGAAAGAATAGGAATTTCTGTATTTTTGCCCAAGATAAAGGAAATTTCTGCAATTTTACCCCAAAATAAAGGAAGATTTTGCAATTTTGTCCGAAGAAAAAAAATCTCAGCAATTTTCCCCCACAATAAGGGGAAGTTCTGCCTTTTTCCCCCAAAATTAGAAGTATTTCTTAATTTTGCTCCAAAATTAGAAGCATTACTGCATTTTTACCACAAAATAAGGGAAATTTCTGAAATTTTACCCCAAAATAAGGGAAATTTTTGCAATTTGGTCCAAAGAAAGGGAGATCTCAGCAATTTTGCCCCACAATAAGGGGATATTCTGCCTTTTTGACCCAAAATTAGGGGAATTTCTGCCTTTTTGCCTTCAAATTATGTGCATTACTGTCTTTTTGCCCAAAATAAGGGAAATTTCTGCAGTTTTGCCCAAAATTAAGTGGAATTTCTGATTAATGCCCCAAAATAAAAAGAATTTCTGCCTTTAAGGCAAAAAATAAGGGGATTTTCAGTCTTTTTCCCTAAAATAAGGGTAATTTCTGCAATTTGCTCCCTAATATGTTGAATTTCTGCCTTTATGACCTGAAAAAACGGTAATTTCTAAAATTTTTACCAAGATAAGGGAAATTTCTGCAATTTTACCCCAAAATAAGGGAAATTTTTGCAATTTTGTCCAAAAAAAGGGAAATCTCAGCAATTTTGCCCCACAATAAGGGGAATTTCTGCTTTTTTGCCCCAAAATTAGGGGAATTTCTGAATTTTTGCTTAAAAATTAGAAGCATTACTGCATTTTTACCCCAAAATAGATGAAATTTCTGCAATTTGCCTCAAAATAAAGGAAATTTCTGCAATTTTGTCCCAAAAAAGAGATATTTCTGCATTTTTGCCCCAAATAATAGGGATTTTTGCCTTTTTGCCCCAAAATTAGTGAAATTTCTGAATTTTACTCAAAAATTAGAAGCATTACTGCATTTTTGCCCCAAAATATGGGAAATTTCTGCAATTTTGTTCCAAAATAAGGGAAATTTCTGCCTTTTTACCCCAAAATAATGGGAATTTCTGCATTTTTGCCACAAAATAAGGGAAGTTTCTGCAATTTTATCCTAAAATAAGTAAAATTTCTATTCTTTTGCCTCAAAATAAGGGAAATTTCTGCCTATTTGGCCCAAAATAAGGGGGATTTCTGCATTTTTGCCCACAATTAAAAGAAAATTCTGCATTTTCTTCCAAAATTAAGGGGAATTTCTGCCTTTTTGCCCTAAAATAAGGGGAATTTCTGCCCTTTTGCCCCAAAATAAGGGGAACTTAGTCTTTTTGGCCTAAAATAAGGGTAATTTCTATTTTTGGCCTAAAATAATGAGAATTTCTGTCTTTTTGCCCTAAAATAAAGAAAATTTCTGCATTTTTGCTCCAAAATAAGGGGAATTTCACCATTTTTGCCCCAAAATAAGTGGAATTTCTGCCTTTTTGCCCCAAAAAATTAGGGTAATTTCTGCCTTTTTGCCCCCAAATTAGGTGCATTAGTGTCTTTTTGTTCAAAATAAGGGATTTCTGCATTTTTGCCCAAAATTAAGTGGAATTTCTCATTTTTGCCCTAAAATAAGAAGAATTTCTGCCTTTTTGGCACAAAAATAAGAGGAATTTCAGGCTTTTTGCCCTAAAATAAGGGTAATTTCTGCAATTTGCCCCCTAATAAGTGGAATTTCTGCCTTTATAACCTGAAAAAAGAAGAATTTCTGTATTTTTGCCCAAAATAAAAGAAATTTCTACAATTTTACCCCAAAATAAAGGAAGATTTTGCAATTTTGTCCAAAGAAAGAAAAATCTCAGCAATTTTCCCCCACAATAACGGGAAGTTCTGCTTTTTTGCCACAAAATTAGGGAAATTTCTAAATTTTTGCTCCAAAATTAGAAGCATTACTGCATTTTTACCCCAAAATAAGGGAAATTTCTGCAATTTTACCCCAAAATAAGGGAAATTTTTGCAATTTTGTCCAAAGAATAGGAAATCTCAGCAATTTTGCCCCACAATAAGGGGATATTCTTCCTTTTTGCCTAAAAATTAGGGGAATTTCTGAATTTTTGCTCCAAAATTAGAAGCATTACTGCATTTTTACCCCAAAATATAAGAAATTTCTGCAATTTTACCCCAAAATAAGGAAAATTTTTGCAATTTTGTCCAAAAAAAGGGAGATCTCAGCAATTTTGCCCCACAATAAAGGAAATTTCTGCGTTTTTGCCCCAAAATTATGGGAATTTCTGCCTTTTTGCCTTCAAATTATGTGCATTACTGTCTTTTTGCACAAAATAAGGGAAATTTCTGCATTTTTGCCCAAAATTAAGTGGAATTTCTGATTTTTGCCCTAAAATAAAAAGAATTTCTGCCTTTAAGGCAAAAAATAAGGGGAATTTCAGCCTTTTGGCCCTAAAATAAGGGTATTTTCTGCAAATTGCCCCCTAATAAGTGGAATTTCTGCCTTTATGACCTGAAACAAGGGAAATTTCTAATATTTTTGCCCTAGATAAGGGAAATTTCTGCAATTTTACCCCAAAATAAGGAAAATTTTTGCAATTTTGTCCAAAAAAAGGGAAATCTCAGCAATTTTTTTCCACAATAAGGGGAATTTCTGCATTTTTGCCCCAAAATTAGGAGAATTTCTGAATTTTTCCTCCATAATTAGAAGCATTACTGCATTTTTACCCCAAAATAAGGGAAATTTCTGCAATTTGCCTCAAAATAAAAGAAATTTCTGCAATTTTGTCCCAAAAAAGAAATATTTCTGCATTTTTGCCCCAAAATAATAGGGATTTTTGCCTTTTTGCCTCAAAATTAGTGAAATTTCTGAATTTTGCCCCAAAATTAGCAGCATTACTGCATTTTTGCCCCAAAATATGGGAAATTTCTGCAATTTTGTTCAAAATAAGGGAAATTTCTGCCTTTATACCCCAAAATAATGAGAATTTCTTCATTTTTGCCACAAAATAAGGGAAGTTTCTGCAATTTTTTCTTAAAATAAGTTAACTTTCTATTCTTTTGCAACAAAATAAGGGAAATTTCTGCCTATTTGGCCCAAAATAAGGGGAATTTCTGCATTTTTGCCCAAAATTAAGGGAAATTTCTGCATTTTTGCCCAAAATTAAGGGGAATTTTTGCCTTTTTGCCCCCAAATTAGGGGAATTTATGCATTTTTACCACCAAATTAGGTGCATTACTGTGTTTTTGCCCCAAAATAATAGAAATTTCTGCATTTTTGGCCAAAATTATGTGGAATTCCTGCCTTTTTGCTCTAAAATAAGAAGAATTTCTGCCTTTTTGGCACAAAATAAGAGGAAATTCAGGCTTTTTTCCTAAAATACGGGTAAGTTCTGGAATTTGGCACCAAAAAAGCGTAATTTCTGCCCTTTTGCCATGAAATAAAAGGAATTTCTGCATTTTTGCCACAAGATAAAGGAAATTTCTGCAATTTTGCTTAAAAATAAGGGAAATTTCTGCAATTTTGTCCCCAAAAAAGGAAATTTCATTAATTTCCCCCACAATAAGGGGAATTTCTGTCTTTTTGCCCCAAAATTAACGGAATATCTGATTTTTACCCTAAAATTAGAGGCATTACAGAATTTTTGCCACAAAATAAGGGAAATTTCAGCGATTTGCCTCAAAAAAAAAGAATTTTCTGCCTTTTTGACCCAAAAAAGGAAATTTCGGAATTTTTGCCCCCAAATAAATGGAATTTCTGCATTTTTGCCCCAAAATTAGTGGAATTTCTAATATTTGCCACAAAATTAGAAGCATTAGTGCATTTTTGCCCAAAAATATGGGAAATTTCTGCAATTTTGTTCCAAAGTAAAGGGAATTTCTGCCTTTCTACCCCAAAATAATGGGAATTTCTTCATTTTTGCCACAAAATAAGGTAAATTTCTGCAATAGTATCCTAAAATAAGTTAAAGTTCTATACTTTTGCCCCAAAATAAGGGAAATTCCTGCCTTTTAGGCCCCAAATAAAGGGAATTTCTGCATTTTTGCCCCAAATTAAGAAAAATTTCTGCATTTTTGCACAAATATAAGGTTAATTTCTGTATTTTTGGCCTAAAATAAGAGCAATTTCTGCATTTTTGCCCCAAAATAAAGGGAATTTCTGTATTTTTGCCCTGTATTAAGAAAAATTTTTGCATTTTTGCTCCAAAATAATAGGAATTTCTGCAATTTTTCCCAAAATTAGGGGAATTTCTGTAATTATGCCCCAAATAAGGGAAATTTCTGCAATTTTGCCCTAAAATTAGGGGAATTTCTGCTTTTTGCCCCATAATAAGGGAAATTTATGCAATTTTGCACCAAAATAATGGAATTTTCTTCATTTTTGCTCCAAAATAAAAAAAATTTCTGACTTTTTGCCCCAAAATGAGGAGAATTTCTGCCGTTTTGCCCCCAAATAAAAGGAATTTCTGCATTTTTACCACAAAATAATAGGAATTTCTGACTTTTGCAACAAAATTAGTGAAATTTCTTAATTTTGTCCCAAAATTTGTGAAATTTCTGAATTTTGCTCCAAAATTAGAAGCATTACTGGTTTTTTGCCCAAAAATATGGAAAATTTCAGCAATTTTGTTACAAAATAAGAGAAATTTCTTCCTTTTTACAACAAAATAATGGGAATTTCTGCATTTTTTCAACAAAATAAGGGAAGTTTCTGCAATTTTATCCTAGAATAAGTTAAATTTCTAAACTTTTGCCACAAAATAAAGGAAATTTCTGCCTATTTGGCTAAAAATAAAGGGAATTTCTGCATTTTTGCCACAAAGTAAGTGGAATTTCTGATTTTTGCCCTAAAATAAAAAGAATTTCTGCCTTTAAGGCAAAAAATAAGGGGATTTTCAGTCTTTTTGCCCTAAAATAAGGGTAATTTCTGCAATTTGCCCCCTAATAAGTGGAATTTCTGCCTTTATGACCTGAAAGAACGGTAATTTCTAAAATTTTTACCAAGATAAGGGAAATTTCTGCAATTTTACCCCAAAATAAGGGAAATTTTTGCAATTTTGTCCAAAAAAAAAGAAATCTCAGCAATTTTGCCCCACAATAAGGGGAATTTCTGCATTTTTGCCCCAAAATTAAGGGAATTTCTGAATTTTTGCTCTAAAATTAGAAGCATTACTGCATTTTTACCCCAAAATATAGAAAATTTCTGAAATTTGCCTCAAAATAAAGGAAATTTCTGCCATTTAGTCCCAAAAAAGAGATATTTCTGCATTTTTGCCTCAAATAATAGGGATTTTTGCCTTTTTGCCCCAAAATTAGTGAAATTTCTGAATTTTGTTCCAAAATTAGAAGCATTACTGTATTTTTGCCCCAAAATATGGGAAATTTCTGCAATTTTGTTTAAAAAGAAAGGAAATTTCTGCCTTTTTACCCCAAAATAAGAGGAATTTCTGCATTTTTGCCACAAAATAAAGGAAGTTTCTGCAATTTTATCCTAAAATAAATTAAATTTCTATACTTTTGCCTCAAAATAAGGGAAATTTCTGCCTATTTGGCCCAAAATAAGGGGGATTTCTGCATTTTTGCCCACAATTAAAAGAAAGTTCTGCATTTTCGTCCAAAATTAAGGGGAATTTCTGCCTTTTTGCCCTAAAATAAGGGGAATTTCTGCCCTTTTGCCCCAAAATAAGGGGAATTTAGTCTTTTTGGCCTAAAATAAGGGTAATTTCTATTTTTGGCGTAAAATAATGAGAATTTCTGTCTTTTTGCCCTAAAATAAGGAAAATTTCTGCATTTTTGCTCCAAAATAAGGGGAATTTCAGCATTTTTGCCCCAAAATAAGGGGAATTTCTGCTTTTATGACCTGAAAAAAGAGGAATTTCTGTATTTTTGCCCAAGATAAAGGAAATTTCTGCAATTTTACCCCAAAATAAAGGAAGATTTTGCAATTTTGTCCAAAGTAAGAAAAATCTCAGCAATTTTCCCCCACAATAAGAAGAAGTTCTGCCTTTTTGCCCCTAAATTAAGGGAATTTCTTAATTTTTGCTCCAAAATTAGAAGCATTACTGCATTTTTACCCCCAAATAAGGGAAATTTCTGCAATTTTACCCGAAAATAAGGGAAATTTTTGCAATTTTGTCCAAAAAAGGGAGATCTCAGCAATTTTGCCCCACAATAAAAGAAATTTCTGCCTTTTTTCCTCAAAATTAGGGGAATTTCTGAATTTTTGCTACAAAATTGGAAGCATTACTGCATTTTTACCCCAAAATATGGGAAATTTCTGCAATTTTACCACAAAATAAGGGAAATTTTTGCAATTTTGTCCAAAAACAGCGAGATCTCAGCAATTTTGCCCCACAATAAGGGAAATTTCTGCCTTTTTGCCCCAAAATTAGGGGAATTTCTGCCTTTTTGCCTTCAAATTATGTGCATTACTGTCTTTTTGCCCAAAATAAAGAAAATTTCTGCGTTTTTGCCCAAAATTAAGTGGAATTTCTGATTGATGCCCTAAAATAAAAAGAATTTCTGCCTTTAAAGCCAAAAATAAGGGGATTTTCAGTCTTTTTGCCCTAAAATAAAGGTAATTTCTGCAATTTGCCCTCTAATAAGTGGAATTTCTGCCTTTATGACCTGAAAGAACGGTAATTTCTAAAATTTTTACCAAGATAAGGGAAATTTCTGCAATTTTACCCGAAAATAAGGGAAATTTTTGCAATTTTGTCCAAAAAAAGGGAAATCTCAGCATTTTTGCCCCACAATAAGGGGAATTTCTGCATTTTTGCCCCAAAATTAGGGGAATTTCTGAATTTTTGCTCCAAAATTAGAAGCATTACTGCATTTTTACCCCAAAATAGAGGAAATTTCTGCAATTTGCCTAAAAATAAAGGAAATTTCTCAATTTTGTCCCAAAAAAGGGATATATCTTCATTTTTGCCCCAAATAATAGGGATTTTTGCCTTTTTGCCCCCAAATTAGTGAAATTTCTGAATTTTGCTCCAAATTTAGAAACATTACTGCATTTTTGCCCCAAAATATGGGAAATTTCTGCAATTTTGTTCCAAAATAAGGGAAATTTCTGCCTTTTTACCCCAAAATAATGGTAATTTCTTCATTTTTGCCACAAAATAAGGGAAGTTTCTGCAATTTTATCCTAAAATAAGTTAAATTTTTATCCTTTTGCCTCAAAATAAGGGAAATTTCTGCCTATTTGGCCCAAAATAAGGGGGATTTCTACATTTTTGCCCACAATTAAAAGAAAGTTCTCCATTTTTGTCCAAAATTAAGGGGAATTTCTGCCTTTTTGCCCTAAAATAAGAGGAATTTCTGCTTTTTTGCCCCAAAATAGGGTGAATTTAGTCTTTTTGGCCTAAAATAAGGGTAATTTCTATTTTTGGCCTAAAATAATGAGAATTTCTGTCTTTTTGCCTTAAAATATGGAAAATTTCTGCATTTTTGCTCGAAAATAAGAGGAATTTCAGCATTTTTGACCCAAAATAAGAGGAATTTCTGCCTTTTGGCCCCAAAAATTAGGGTAATTTCTGCCTTTTTGCCCCCAAATTAGGTGCATTACTGTCTTTTTGTTCAAAATAAAGGAAATTTCTGCATTTTTGCCCAAAATTAAGTGGAATTTCTCATTTTTGCTCTAAAATAAGAAGAATTTCTGCATTTTGGCACAAAATAAGAGGAATTTCAGGCTTTTCGCCCTAAAATAAGGGTAATTTCTGCAATTTGCCCCCTAATAAGTGGAATTTCTGCCTTTATGAACTGAAAAAAGAGGAATTTCTGTATTTTTGCCCAAGTTAAAGGAAATTTCTACAATTTTACCCCAAAATAAAGGAGGATTTTGCAATTTTGTCCAAAGAAAGAAAAATCTCAGCAATTTTCCCCCACAATAAGGGGAAGTTCTGCCTTTTTGCCCTAAACTTAGGGGAATTTCTAAATTTTTGCTCCAAAATTAGAAGCATTACTGCATTTTTACCCCAAAATAAGGGAAATTTCTGCAATTTTACCCCAAAATAAGGGAAATTTTTGCAATTTTGTCCAAAAAAAGGAAGATCTCAGCAATTTTGCCCCACAATAAAGGAAATTTCTGCCTTTTTGCCCCAAATTTAGGGGAATTTCTGCCTTTTTGCCTTCAAATTATGTGCATTACTGTCTTTTTGCCCAAAATAAGGGAAATTTCTTCATTTTTGCCCAAAATTAAGTGGAATTTCTGATTTATGCCCTAAAATAAAAAGAATTTCTGCCTTTAAGGCAAAAAATAAGGGGAATTTCAGTCTTTTTGCCCTAAAATAAGGGTATTTTCTGCAAATTGCCCCCTAATAAGTGGAATTTCTGCCTTTATGACCTGAAAGAAGGGGAATTTCTAACATATTTGCCCAAGATAAGGGAAATTTCTGCAATTTTACATCAAAATAAGGGAAATTTTTGCAATTTTGTCCAAAAAAAGGAAAATCTCAGCAATTTTTCCGCACAATAAGGGGAATTTCTGCTTTTTTCCCTAAAATTAGGGATATTTCTGAATTTTTCCTCCATAATTAGAATTATTACTGCATTTTTACCTTAAAATAAGGAAAATTTCGGCAATTTGCCTCAAAATAAAGGAAATTTCTGCTATTTTGTCCCAAAAAAGGGATATTTCTGAATTTTTGCCCCAAAATAATAGGGATTTTTGCCTTTTTGCCTCAAAATTAATGAAATTTCTGAATTTTGCCCCAAAATTAGCAGCATTACTGAATTTTTGCCCCAACATATGGGAAATTTCTGCAATTTTGTTCCTAAATAAGGAAAATTTCTGCCTTTTTACCCCAAAATAATGGGAATTTCTGCATTTTTGCCACAAAATAAGGGAAGTTTCTGCAATTTTATCCTAAAATAAGTTAAATTTCTATCCTTTAGCCTCAAAATAAGGGAAATTTCTGCCTATTTGGCCCAAAATAAGGGGGATTTCTGCATTTTTGCCCACAATTAAAAGAAAGTTCTGCATTTTCGTCCAAAATTAAGGGGAATTTCTGCCTTTTTGCCCTAAAATAAGGGGAATTTCTGCCCTTTTGCCCCAAAATAGGGTGAATTTAGTCTTTTTGGCCTAAAATAAGGGTAATTTTTATTTTTGTCCTAAAATAATGTGAATTTCTGTCTTTTTGCCTTAAAATAAGGAAAATTTCTGCATTTTTGCACGAAAATAAGGGGAATTTCAGCATTTTTGACCCAAAATAAGAGGAATTTCTGCCTTTTTGCCTCAAAAATTAGGGTAATTTCTGCCTTTTTGCCCCCAAATTAGGTGCATTACTGTCTTTTTGTTCAAAATAAGGGAAATTTCTGCATTTTTGCCCAAAATTAAGTGGAATTTCTCATTTTTGCCCTAAAATAAGAAGAATTTCTGCCTTTTGGCACAAAATAAGAGGAATTTCAGGTTTTTCGCCCTAAAATAAGGGTAATTTCTGCAATTTGCCCCCTAATAAGTAGAATTTCAGCCTTTATGACCTGAAAAAGAGGAATTTTTGTATTTTTGCCCAAGATAAAGAAAATTTCTACAATTTTACCCCAAAATAAAGGAAGATTTTGCAATTTTGTCCAAAGAAAGAAAAATCTCAGCAATTTTCCCCCAAAATAAGGGGAATTTCTGCCTTTTTGCCTCAAAATTAGGGGAATTTCTGAATTTTTGCTCCAAAATTAGAAGCATTACTGCATTTTTACCCCAAAATATGGGAAATTTCTGCAATTTTACCCCAAAATAAGGGAAATTTTTGCAATTTTGTCCAAAAAAAGGGAGATCTCAGCAATTTTGCCCCACAATAAAGGAAATTTCTGCCTTTCTGCCCCAAAATTAGGGGAATTTCTGCCTTTTTGCCTTCAAATTATGTGCATTACTGTCTTTTTGCCCAAAATAAGGGAAATTTCTTCATTTTTGCCCAAAATTAAGTGGAATTTCTGATTTATGCTCTAAATAAAAAGAATTTCTGCCTTTAAGGCAAAAAATAATGGGAATTTCAGTCTTTTTGCCCTAAAATAAGGGTATTTTCTGCAAATTGCCCCCTAATAAGTGGAATTTCTGCCTTTATGACCTGAAAGAAGGGGAATATCTAACATATTTGCCCAAGATAAGGGAAATTTCTGCAATTTTACATCAAAATAAGGGAAATTTTTGCAATTTTGTCCAAAAAAAGGGAAATCTCAGCAATTTTTCCGCACAATAAGGGGAATTTCTGCTTTTTTCCCTAAAATTAGGGAAATTTCTGAATTTTTCCTCCATAATTAGAATTATTACTGCATTTTTACCCCAAAATAAGGAAAATTTCGGCAATTTGCCTCAAAATAAAAGAAATTTCTGCAATTTTGTCCCAAAAAAGAGATATTTCTGAATTTTTGCCCCAAAATAATAGGGATTTTTGACTTTTTGCCTCAAAATTAGTGAAATTTATGAATTTTGCCCCAAAATTAGCAGCATTACTGCATTTTTGCCCCAAAATATGGGAAATTTCTGCAATTTTGTTCCTAAATAAGGGAAATTTCTGCCTTTTTACCCCAAAATAATGGGAATTTCTGCATTTTTGCCACAAAATAAGGGAAGTTTCTGCAATTTTATCCTAAAATAAGTTAAATTTCTATCCTTTTGCCTCAAAATAAGGGAAATTTCTGCCTATTTGGCCCAAAATAAGGGGGATTTCTGCATTTTTGCCCACAATTAAAAGAAAGTTCTGCATTTTCGTCCAAAATTAAGGGGAATTTCTGCCTTTTTGCCCTAAAATAAGGGGAATTTCTGCCCTTTTGCCCCAAAATAAGGGGAATTTAGTTTTTTTGGCCTAAAATAAGGGTAATTTCTATTTTTGGCCTAAAATAATGAGAATTTCTGTCTTTTTGCCTTAAAATAAGGAAAATTTCTGCTTTTTTGCTCGAAAATAAAGGGAATTTCAGCATTTTTGACCCAAAATAAGAGGAATTTATGCCTTTTTGCCCCAAAAATTAGGGTAATGTCTGCCTTTTTGCCCCCAAAATAGGTGCATTACTGTCTTTTTGTTCAAAATAAGGGAAATTTCTGCATTTTTGCCCAAAATTAAGTAGAATTTCTCATTATTGCCCTAAAATAAGAAGAATTTCTGCCTTTTTGGCACAAAATATGAGGAATTTCAGGCTTTTTGCCCTAAAATAAGGGTAATTTCTGCAATTTGCCCCCTAATAAGTGGAATTTCTGCCTTTATGACCTGAAAGAAGAGGAATTTCTGTATTTTTGCCCAAAATAAAGGAAATTTCTACAATTTTACCCCAAAATATAGGAAGATTTTGCAATTTTGTCCAAAGAAAGAAAAATCTCAGCAATTTTCCCCCACAATAAAGGGAAGTTCTGCCTTTTTGCCCCAAAATTAGGGGAATTTCTAAATTTTGGCTCCAAAATTAGAAACATTACTGCATTTTTACCCCAAAATAAGGGAAATTTCTGCAATTTTACCCCAAAATAAGTGAAATATTTGCAATTTTGTCCAAAGAAAGGGAAATCTCAGCAATTTTGCCCAACAATAAGGGGATATTCTGCCTTTTTGCCTAAAAATTAGGGGAATTTCTGAATTTTTGCTCCAAAATTAGAAGCATTACTGCATTTTTACCCCAAAATATGGGAAATTTCTGCAATTTTACCCCAAAATAAGGGAAATTTTTGCAATTTTGTCCAAAAAAGGGAGATCTCAGCAATTTTGCCCCACAATAAAGGAAATTTCTGCCTTTTTGCCCCAAAATTAGGGGAATTTCTGCCTTTTTGCCTTCAAATTATGTGCATTACTGTCTTTTTGCCCAAAATAAGCGAAATTTCTTCATTTTTGCCCAAAATTAAGTGGAATTTCTGATTTATGCCCTAAAATAAAAAGAATTTCTGCCTTTAAGGCAAAAAATAAGGGGAATTTCAGTCTTTTTGCCCTAAAATAAGGGTATTTTCTGCAAATTGCCCCCTAATAAGTGGAATTTCTGCCTTTATGACCTGAAAGAAGGGGAATTTCTAACATATTTGCCCAAGATAAGGGAAATTTCTGCAATTTTACATCAAAATAAGGGAAATTTTTGCAATTTTGTCCAAAAAAAGGGAAATCTCAGCAATTTTTCCGCACAATAAGGGGAATTTCTGCTTTTTTCCCTAAAATTAGGGAAATTTCTGAATTTTTCCTCCATAATTAGAATTATTACTGCATTTTTACCTTAAAATAAGGGAAATTTCTGCAATTTTACCCCAAAATAAGGAAAATTTTTGTAATTTTGTCCAAAAAAAGGAAGATCTCAGCAATTTTGCCCCACAATAAGGGGAATTTCTGCCTTTTTGCCCCAAAATTAGTGAAATTTCTGAATTTTGCTCAAAAATTAGAAGCATTACTGCATTTTTGCCCCAAAATATGGGAAATTTCTGCAATTTTGTTCCTAAATAAGGGAAATTTCTGCCTTTTTACCCCAAAATAATGGGAATTTCTGCATTTTTTGCCACAAAATAAGGGAAGTTTCTGCAATTTTATCCTAAAATAAGTAAAATTTCTATCCTTTTGCCTCAAAATAAGGGAAATATCTGCCTATTTGGCCCAAAATAAGGGGGATTTCTGCATTTTTGCCCACAATTAAAAGAAAGTTCTGCATTTTCGTCCAAAATTAAGGGGAATTTCTGCCTTTTTGTTCTAAAATAAGGGGAATTTCTTCCCTTTTGCCCCAAAATAAGGGGAATTTAGTTTTTTTGGCCTAAAATAAGGGTAATTTCTATTTTTGGCCTAAAATAATGAGAATTTCTGTCTTTTTGCCTTAAAATAAGGAAAATTTCTGCTTTTTTGCTCGAAAATAAAGGGAATTTCAGCATTTTTGACCCAAAATAAGAGGAATTTATGCCTTTTTGACCCAAAAATTAGGGTAATGTCTGCCTTTTTGCCCCCAAAATAGGTGCATTACTGTCTTTTTGTTCAAAATAAGGGAAATTTCTGCATTTTTGCCCAAAATTAAGTAGAATTTCTCATTATTGCCCTAAAATAAGAAGAATTTCTGCCTTTTTGGCACAAAATATGAGGAATTTCAGGCTTTTTGCCCTAAAATAAGGGTAATTTCTGCAATTTGCCCCCTAATAAGTGGAATTTCTGCCTTTATGACCTGAAAGAAGAGGAATTTCTGTATTTTTGCCCAAAATAAAGGAAATTTCTACAATTTTACCCCAAAATATAGGAAGATTTTGCAATTTTGTCCAAAGAAAGAAAAATCTCAGCAATTTTCCCCCACAATAAAGGGAAGTTCTGCCTTTTTGCCCCAAAATTAGGGGAATTTCTAAATTTTTGCTCCAAAATAAGAAACATTACTGCATTTTTACCCCAAAATAAGGGAAATTTCTGCAATTTTACCCAAAAATAAGAGAAATATTTGCAATTTTGTCCAAAGAAAGGGAAATCTCAGCAATTTTGCCCAACAATAAGGGGATATTCTGCCTTTTTGCCTAAAAATTAGGGGAATTTCTGAATTTTTGCTCCAAAATTAGAAGCATTACTGCATTTTTACCCCAAAATATGGGAAATTTCTGCAATTTTACCCCAAAATAAGGGAAATTTTTGCAATTTTGTCCAAAAAAAGAAAGATCTCAGCAATTTTGCCCCACAATAAAGGAAATTTCTGCCTTTTTGCCCCAAAATTAGGGGAATTTCTGCCTTTTTGCCTTCAAATTATGTGCATTACTGTCTTTTTGCCCAAAATAAGGGAAATTTCTTTATTTTTGCCCTAAATTAAGTGGAATTTCTGATTTATGCCCTAAAAAAAAAGAATTTCTGCCTTTAAGGCAAAAAATAAGGGGAATTTCAGTCTTTTTGCCCTAAAATAAGGGTATTTTCTGCAAATTGCCCCCTAATAAGTGGAATTTCTGCCTTTATGACCTGAAAGAAGGGGAATTTCTAACATATTTGCCCAAGATAAGGGAAATTTCTGCAATTTTACATCAAAATAAGGGAAATTTTTGCAATTTTGTCCATAAAAAGGGAAATCTCAGCAATTTTTCCGCACAATAAGGGGAATTTCTGCTTTTTTCCCTAAAATTAGGGAAATTTCTGAATTTTTCCTCCATAATTAGAATTATTACTGCATTTTTACCTTAAAATAAGGAAAATTTCGGCAATTTGCCTCAAAATAAAGGAAATTTCTGCTATTTTGTCCCAAAAAAAGGGATATTTCTGAATTTTTGCCCCAAAATAATAGGGATTTTTGCCTTTTTGCCTCAAAATTAGTGAAATTTCTGAATTTTGCCCCAAAATTAGCAGCATTACTGCATTTTTGCCCCAAAATATGGGAAATTTCTGCAATTTTGTTCCTAAATAAGGGAAATTTCTGCCTTTTTACCCCAAAATAATGGGAATTTCTGCATTTTTGCCACAAAATAAGGGAAGTTTCTGCAATTTTATCCTAAAATAAGTTAAATTTCTATCCTTTTGCCTCAAAATAAGGGAAATTTCTGCCTATTTGGCCCAAAATAAGGGGGATTTCTGCATTTTTGCCCACAATTAAAAGAAAGTTCTGCATTTTCGTCCAAAATTAAGGGGAATTTCTGCCTTTTTGCCCTAAAATAAGGGGAATTTCTGCCCTTTTGCCCCAAAATAGGGTGAATTTAGTCTTTTTGGCCTAAAATAAGGGTAATTTCTATTTTTGTCCTAAAATAATGTGAATTTCTGTCTTTTTGCCTTAAAATAAGGAAAATTTCTGCATTTTTGCACGAAAATAAGGGGAATTTCAGCATTTTTGACCCAAAATAAGAGGAATTTCTGCCTTTTTGCCTCAAAAATTAGGGTAATTTCTGCCTTTTTGCCCCCAAATTAGGTGCATTACTGTCTTTTTGTTCAAAATAAGGGAAATTTCTGCATTTTTGCCAAAAAGTAAGTGGAATTTCTCATTTTTGCCCTAAAATAAGAAGTATTTCTGCCTTTTGGCACAAAATAAGAGGAATTTCAGGTTTTTCGCCCTAAAATAAGGGTAATTTCTGCAATTTGCCCCCTAATAAGTAGAATTTCAGCCTTTATGACCTGAAAAAGAGGAATTTTTGTATTTTTGCCCAAGATAAAGGAAATTTCTACAATTTTACCCCAAAATAAAGGAAGATTTTGCAATTTTGTCCAAAGAAAGAAAAATCTCAGCAATTTTCCCCCAAAATAAGGGGAATTTCTGCCTTTTTGCCTCAAAATTAGGGGAATTTCTGAATTTTTGCTCCAAAATTAGTAGCATTACTGCATTTTTACCCCAAAATATGGGAAATTTCTGCAATTTTACCCCAAAATAAGGGAAATTTTTGCAATTTTGTTCAAAAAAAGGGAGATCTCAGCAATTTTGCCCCACAATAAAGGAAATTTCTGCCTTTTTGCCCCAAAATTAGGGGAATTTCTGCCTTTTTGCCTTCAAATTATGTGCATTACTGTCTTTTTGCCCAAAATAAGGGAAATTTCTTCATTTTTGCCCAAAATTAAGTGGAATTTCTGATTTATGCCCTAAATAAAAAGAATTTCTGCCTTTAGGGAAAAAATAATGGGAATTTCAGCCTTTTTGCCCTAAAATAAGGGTATTTTCTGCAAATTGCCCCCTAATAAGTGGAATTTCTGCCTTTATGACCTGAAAGAAGGGGAATTTCTAACATATTTGCCCAAGATAAGGGAAATTTCTGCAATTTTACATCAAAATAAGGAAAATTTTTGCAATTTTGTCCAAAAAAAGGGAAATCTCAGCAATTTTTCCGCACAATAAGGGGAATTTCTGCTTTTTTCCCTAAAATTAGGGAAATTTCTGAATTTTTCCTCCATAATTAGAATTATTACTGCATTTTTACCCCAAAATAAGGAAAATTTCGGCAATTTGCCTCAAAATAAAAGAAATTACTGCAATTTTGTCCCAAAAAAGGGAAATTTCTGAATTTTTGCCCCAAAATAATAGGGATTTTTGCCTTTTTGCCTCAAAATTAGTGAAATTTATGAATTTTGCCCCAAAATTAGCAGCATTACTGCATTTTTGCCCCAAAATATGGGAAATTTCTGCAATTTTGTTCCTAAATAAGGGAAATTTCTGCCTTTTTACCCCAAAATAATGGGAATTTCTGCATTTTTGCCCCAAAATAAGGGAAGTTTCTGCAATTTTATCCTAAAATAAGTTAAATTTCTATCCTTTTGCCTCAAAATAAGGGAAATTTCTGCCTATTTGGCCCAAAATAAGGGGGATTTCTGCATTTTTGCCCACAATTAAAAGAAAGTTCTGCATTTTCGTCCAAAATTAAGGGGAATTTCTGCCTTTTTGCCCTAAAATAAGGGGAATTTCTGCCCTTTTGCCCCAAAATAAGGGGAATTTAGTTTTTTTGGCCTAAAATAAGGGTAATTTCTATTTTTGGCCTAAAATAATGAGAATTTCTGTCTTTTTGCCTTAAAATAAGGAAAATTTCTGCTTTTTTGCTTGAAAATAAAGGGAATTTCAGCATTTTTGACCCAAAATAAGAGGAATTTATGCCTTTTTGCCCCAAAAATTAGGGTAATGTCTGCCTTTTTGCCCCCAAAATAGGTGCATTACTGTCTTTTTGTTCAAAATAAGGGAAATTTTTGCATTTTTGCCCAAAATTAAGTAGAATTTCTCATTATTGCCCTAAAATAAGAAGAATTTCTGCTTTTTTGGCACAAAATATGAGGAATTTCAGGCTTTTTGCCCTAAAATAAGGGTAATTTCTGCAATTTGCCCCCTAATAAGTGGAATTTCTGCCTTTATGACCTGAAAGAAGAGGAATTTCTGTATTTTTGCCCAAAATAAAGGAAATTTCTACAATTTTACCCCAAAATATAGGAAGATTTTACAATTTTGTCCAAAGAAAGAAAAATCTCAGCAATTTTCCCCCACAATAAAGGGAAGTTCTGCCTTTTTGCCCCAAAATTAGGGGAATTTCTAAATTTTTGCTCTAAAATTAGAAACATTACTGCATTTTTACCCCAAAATAAGGGAAATTTCTGCAATTTTACCCCAAAATAAGGGAAATATTTGCAATTTTGTCCAAAGAAAGGGAAATCTCAGCAATTTTGCCCAACAATAAGGGGATATTCTGCCTTTTTGCCTAAAAATTAGGGGAATTTCTGAATTTTTGCTCCAAAATTAGAAGCATTACTGCATTTTTACCCCAAAATATGGGAAATTTCTGCAATTTTAAACCAAAATAAGGGAAATTTTTGCAATTTTGTCCAAAAAAAGGAAGATCTCAGCAATTTTGCCCCACAATAAAGGAAATTTCTGCCTTTTTGCCCCAAAATTAGGGGAATTTCTGCCTTTTTGCCTTCAAATTATGTGCATTACTGTCTTTTTGCCCAAAATAAGGGAAATTTCTTTATTTTTGCCCTAAATTAAGTGGAATTTCTGATTTATGCCCTAAAAAAAAAGAATTTCTGCCTTTAAGGCAAAAAATAAGGGGAATTTCAGTCTTTTTCCCCTAAAATAAGGGTATTTTCTGCAAATTGCCCCCTAATAAGTGGAATTTCTGCCTTTATGACCTGAAAGAAGGGGAATTTCTAACATATTTGCCCAAGATAAGGGAAATTTCTGCAATTTTACATCAAAATAAGGGAAATTTTTGCAATTTTGTCCAAAAAAAGGGAAATCTCAGCAATTTTTCCGCACAATAATGGGAATTTCTGCTTTTTTCCCTAAAATTAGGGAAATTTCTGAATTTTTCCTCCATAATTAGAATTATTACTGCATTTTTACCTTAAAATAAGGGAAATTTCTGCAATTTTACCCCAAAATAAGGAAAATTTTTGCAATTTTGTCCAAAAAAAGGAAGATCTCAGCAATTTTGCCCCACAATAAGGGGAATTTCTGCCTTTTTGCCCCAAAATTAGTGAAATTTCTGAATTTTGCTCAAAAATTAGAAGCATTACTGCATTTTTGCCCCAAAATATGGGAAATTTCTGCAATTTTGTTCCAAAATAAGGGAAATTTCTTCCTTTTTATGCAAAAATAATGGGAATTTCTGCATTTTTGCCACAAAATAAGGGAAGTTTCTGCAATTTTATCCTAAAATAAGTAAAATTTCTCTTCTTTTGCCTCAAAATAAGGGAAATTTCTGCCTATTTGGCCCAAAATAAGGGGGATTTCTGCATTTTTGCCCACAATTAAAAGAAAGTTCTGCATTTTCGTCCAAAATTAAGGGGAATTTCTGCCTTTTTGCCCTAAAATAAGGGGAATTTCTGCTCTTTTGCCCCAAAATAAGGGGAATTTAGTCTTTTTGGCCTAAAATAAGGTTAATTTCTATTTTTGGCCTAAAATAATGAGAATTTCTGTCTTTTTGCCCTAAAATAAGGAAAATTTCTGGATTTTTGCTTGAAAATAAAGGGAATTTCAGCATTTTTGCCCCAAAATAAGTGGAATTTCTGCCTTTTTGCCCCAAAAAATTAGGGTAATTTCTGCCTTTTTGCCCCCAAATTAGGTGCATTAGTGTATTTTTGTTCAAAATAAGGGAAATTTCTGCATTTTTGTTTAAAATTAAGTGGAATTTCTAATTTTTTCCCTAAAATAAAAAGAATTTCTGCCTTTTTGGCACAAAATAAGAGGAATTTCAGGCTTTTTGCCTTAAAATAAGGGTAATTTCTGCAATTTGCTCCCTAATAAGTGGAATTTCTGCCTTTATGACCTGAAAGAATAGGAATTTCTGTATTTTTGCCAAAGATAAAAGAAATTTCTGCAATTTTACCCCAAAGTAAAGGAAGATTTTGCAATTTTGTCCAAAGAAAAAAAATCTCAGCAATTTTCCCCCACAATAAGGGGAAGTTCTGCCTTTTTCCCCCAAAATTAGAGGAATTTCTTAATTTTTGCTCCAAAATTAGAAGCACTACTGCATTTTTACCCCAAAATAAGGGAAATTTCTGCAATTTTACCCCAAAATAAGGGAAATTTTTGCAATTTGGTCCAAAGAAAGGGAAATCTCAGCAATTTTGCCCCACAATAAGGGGAATTTCTTCATTTTTGCCTCAAAATTAGGGGAATTTCTGAATTTTTGCTCCAAAATTAGAAGCATTACTGCATTTTTACCCCAAAATATGGGAAATTTCTGCAATTTTACCCCAAAATAAGGGAAATTTTTTGCAATTTTGTCCAAAAAAAGGGAGATCTCAGCAATTTTGCCCCACAATAAGGGAAATTTCTGCCTTTTTGCCCCAAAATTAGGGGAATTTCTGCCTTATTGCCTTCAAATTATGTGCATTACTGTCTTTTTGCCCAAAATAAGGGAAATTTCTGCATTTTTTGCCCAAAATTAAGTGGAATTTCTGATTTATGCCCTAAATTAAAAAGAATTTATGCCTTTAAGGCAAAAAATAAGGGGATTTTCAGTCTTTTTGCCCTAAAATAAGGGTAATTTCTGCAATTTGCCCCCTAATAAGTTGAATTTCTGCCTTTATGACGTGAAAGAACGGTAATTTCTAAAATTTTTACCAAGATAAGGGAAATTTCTGCAATTTTATCCCTAAATAAGGGAAATTTTTGCAATTTTGTCCAAAAAAAGGGAAATCTCAGCAATTTTGCCCCACAATAAGGGGAATTTCTGCTTTTTTGCCCCAAAATTAGGGGAATTTCTGAATTTTTGCTCCAAAATTAGAAGCATTACTGCATTTTTACCCCAAAATAGATGAAATTTCTGCAATTTGCCTCAAAATAAAGGAAATTTCTGCAATTTTGTCCCAAAAAAGGGATATTTCTGCATTTTTGCCCCAAATAATAGGGATTTTTGCCCCAAAATTAGTGAAATTTCTGAATTTTACTCAAAAATTAGAAGCATTACTGCATTTTTGCCCCAAAATATGGGAAATTTCTGCAATTTTGTTCCAAAATAAGGGAAATTTCTGCCTTTTTACCCCAAAATAATGGGAATTTCTGCATTTTTGCCACAAAATAAGGGAAGTTTCTGCAATTTTATCCTAAAATAATTAAAATTTCTATTCTTTTGCCTCAAAATAAGGGAAATTTCTGCCTATTTGGCCCAAAATAAGGGGGATTTCTGCATTTTTGCCCACAATTAAAAGAAAATTCTGCATTTTCTTCCAAAATTAAGGGGAATTTCTGCCTTTTTTGCCCTAAAATAAGGGGAATTTCTGCCCTTTTGCCCCAAAATAAGGGGAACTTAGTCTTTTTGGCCTAAAATAAGGGTAATTTCTATTTTTGGCCTAAAATAATGAGAATTTCTCTCTTTTTGCCCTAAAATAAAGAAAATTTCTTCATTTTTGCTCCAAAATAAGGGGAATTTCAGCATTTTTGCCCCAAAATAAGTGGAATTTCTGCCTTTTTGCCCCAAAAAATTAGGGTAATTCTGCCTTTTTGCCCCCAAATTAGGTGCATTAGTGTCTTTTTTGTTCAAAATAAGGGATTTCTTCATTTTTGCCCAAAATTAAGTGGAATTTCTCATTTTTGCCCTAAAATAAGAAGAATTTCTGCCTTTTTGGCACAAAATAAGAGGAATTTCAGGCTTTTTGCCCTAAAATAAGGGTAATTACTGCAATTTGCCCCCTAATAAGTGGAATTTCTGCCTTTATGACCTGAAAGAAGAGAAATTTCTGTATTTTTGCCCAAGATAAAGGAAATTTCTGCAATTTTACCCCAAAATAAAGGAAGATTTTGAAATTTTGTCCAAAGAAAGAAAAATCTCAGCAATTTTCCCCCACAATAAGGGGAAGTTCTGCCTTTTTCTTCCAAAATTAGAGGAATTTCTTAATTTTTGCTCCAAAATTAGAAGCATTACTGCATTTTTACCCCAAAATAAGGGAAATTTCTGCAATTTTACCCCAAAATAAGGGAAATTTTTGCAATTTGGTCCAAAGAAAGGGAAATCTCAGCAATTTTGCCCCACAATAAAGGGAATTTCTGCATTTTTGCCTCAAAATTAGGGGAATTTCTGAATTTTTGCTCCAAAATTAGAAACATTACTGCATTTTTACCCCAAAATATGGGAAATTTCTGCAATTTTACTTCAAAATAAAGGAAATTTTTGCAATTTTGTCCAAAAAAAGGGAGATCTCAGCAATTTTGCCCCACAATAAGGGAAATTTCTGCCTTTTTGCCCCAAAATTAGAGGAATTTCTACCTTTTTGCCTTCAAATTATGTGCATTACTGTCTTTTTGACCAAAATAAGGGAAATTTCTGCATTTTTGCCCAAAATTAAGTGGAATTTCTGATTTATGCCCTAAATTAAAAAGAATTTCTGCCTTTAAGGCAAAAAATAAGGGGATTTTCAGTCTTTTTGCCCTAAAATAAGGGTAATTTCTGCAATTTGCCCCCTAATAAGTGGAATTTCTGCCTTTATGACGTGAAAGAACGGTAATTTCTAAAATTTTTACCAAGAGAAGGGAAATTTCTGCAATTTTGTCCAAAAAAAGAGAAAACTCAGCAATTTTGCCCCACAATAAGGGGAATTTCTGCATTTTTGCCTCAAAATTAGGGGAATTTCTGAATTTTTGCTCCAAAATTAGAAGCATTACTGCATTTTTACCCCAAAATAGAGGAAATTTCTGCAATTTGCCTCAAAATAAAGGAAATTTCTGCAATTTTGTCCCCAAAAAAGGATATTTCTGCATTTTTGCCCCAAATATTAGGGATTTTTGCCTTTTTGCCCCAAAATTAGTGAAACTTCTGAAATTTGCTCAAAAATTTGAAGCATTACTGCATTTTTGCCCCAAAATATGGGAAATTTCTGCATTTTTGTTCCAAAATAAGGGAAATTTCTGCCTTTTTACCCCAAAATAATGGGAATTTCTGCATTTTTGCCACAAAATAAGGGAAGTTTCTGCAATTTTATCCTAAAATAAGTTAAATTTCTATCCTTTTGCCTCAAAATAAGGGAAATTTCTGCCTATTTGGCCCAAAATAAGGGGGATTTCTGCATTTTTGCCCACAATTAAAAGAAAGTTCTGCATTTTCGTCCAAAATTAAGGGGAATTTCTGCCTTTTTGCCCTAAAATAAGGGGAATTTCTGCCCTTTTGCCCCAAAATAAGGGGAATTTAGTTTTTTTGGCCTAAAATAAGGGTAATTTCTATTTTTGGCCTAAAATAATGAGAATTTCTGTCTTTTTGCCTTAAAATAAGGAAAATTTCTGCTTTTTTGCTTGAAAATAAAGGGAATTTCAGCATTTTTGACCCAAAATAAGAGGAATTTATGCCTTTTTGCCCCAAAAATTAGGGTAATGTCTGCCTTTTTGCCCCCAAAATAGGTGCATTACTGTCTTTTTGTTCAAAATAAGGGAAATTTCTGCAATTTTGCCCAAAATTAAGTAGAATTTCTCATTATTGCCCTAAAATAAGAAGAATTTCTGCGTTTTTGGCACAAAATATGAGGAATTTCAGGCTTTTTGCCCTAAAATAAGGGTAATTTCTGCAATTTGCCCCCTAATAAGTGGAATTTCTGCCTTTATGACCTGAAAGAATAGGAATTTCTGTATTTTTGCCCAAAATAAAGGAAATTTCTACAATTTTACCCCAAAATATAGGAAGATTTTGCAATTTTGTCCAAAGAAAGAAAAATCTCAGCAATTTTCCCCCACAATAAAGGGAAGTTCTGCCTTTTTGCCCCAAAATTAGGGGAATTTCTAAATTTTTGCTCCAAAATTAGAAACATTACTGCATTTTTACCCCAAAATAAGGGAAATTTCTGCAATTTTACCCCAAAATAAGGGAAATATTTGCAATTTTGTCCAAAGAAAGGGAAATCTCAGCAATTTTGCCCAACAATAAGGGGATATTCTGCCTTTTTGCCTAAAAATTAGGGGAATTTCTGAATTTTTGCTCCAAAATTAGAAGCATTACTGCATTTTTACCCCAAAATATGGGAAATTTCTGCAATTTTACCCCAACATAAGGGAAATTTTTGCAATTTTGTCCAAAAAAAGGAAGATATCAGCAATTTTGCCCCACAATAAAGGAAATTTCTGCCTTTTTGCCCGAAAATTAGGGGAATTTCTGCCTTTTTGCCTTCAAATTATTTGCATTACTGTCTTTTTGCCCAAAATAAGGGAAATTTCTTAATTTTTGCCCAAAATTAAGTGGAATTTCTGATTTATGCCCTAAAATAAAAAGAATTTCTGCCTTTAAGGAAAAAAATAAGGGGAATTTCAGTCTTTTTCCCCTAAAATAAGGGTATTTTCTGCAAATTGCCCCCTAATAAGTGGAATTTCTGCCTTTATGACCTGAAAGAAGGGGAATTTCTAACATATTTGCCCAAGATAAGGGAAATTTCTGCAATTTTACATCAAAATAAGGGAAATTTTTGCAATTTTGTCCAAAAAAAGGGAAATCTCAGCAATTTTTCCGCACAATAAGGGGAATTTCTGCTTTTTTCCCTAAAATTAGGGAAATTTCTGAATTTTTCCTCCATAATTAGAATTATTACTGCATTTTTACCTTAAAATAAGGGAAATTTCTGCAATTTTACCCCAAAATAAGGAAAATTTTTGCAATTTTGTCCAAAAAAAGGGAAATCTCAGCAATTTTGCCCCACAATAAAGGGAATTTCTTCCTTTTTGCCCCAAAATTAGTGAAATTTCTGAATTTTGCTCAAAAATTAGAAGCATTACTGCATTTTTGCCCCAAAATATGGGAAATTTCTGCAATTTTGTTCCAAAATAAGGAAATTTCTTCCTTTTTACGCAAAAATAATGGGAATTTCTGCATTTTTGCCACAAAATAAGGGAAGTTTCTGCAATTTTATCCTAAAATAAGTTAAATTTCTCTTCTTTTGCCTCAAAATAAGGGAAATTTCTGCCTATTTGGCCCAAAATAAGGGGGATTTCTGCATTTTTGCCGACAATTAAAAGAAAATTCTGCATTTTCTTCCAAAATTAAGGGGAATTTCTTCCTTTTTGCCCTAAAATAAGGGGAATTTCTGCTCTTTTGCCCCAAAATAAGGGGAATTTAATCTTTTTGGCCTAAAATAAGGTTAATTTCTATTTTTGGCCTAAAATAATGAGAATTTCTGTCTTTTTGCCCTAAAATAAGGAAAATTTCTGGATTTTTGCTCCAAAATAAGGGGAATTTCAGCATTTTTGCCCCAAAATAAGTGGAATTTCTGCCTTTTTGCCCCAAAAAATTAGGGTAATTTCTGCCTTTTTGCCCCCAAATTAGGTGCATTAGTGTATTTTTGTTCAAAATAAGGGAAATTTCTGCATTTTTGCTTAAAATTAAGTGGAATTTTTCATTTTTGCCCTAAAATAAAAAGAATTTCTGCCTTTTTGGCACAAAATAAGAGGAATTTCAGGCTTTTTGCCTTAAAATAAGGGTAATTTCTGCAATTTGCCCCCTAATAAGTGGAATTTCTGCCTTTATGACCTGAAAGAATAGGAATTTCTGTATTTTTGCCCAAGATAAAGGAAATTTCTGCAATTTTACCCCAAAGTAAAGGAAGATTTTGCAATTTTGTCCAAAGAAAAAAAATCTCAGCAATTTTCCCCCACAATAAGGGGAAGTTCTGCCTTTTTCCCCCAAAATTAGAGGAATTTCTTAATTTTTGCTCCAAAATTAGAAGCACTACTGCATTTTTACCCCAAAATAAGGGAAATTTCTGCAATTTTACCCCAAAATAAGGAAAATTTTTGCAATTTGGTCCAAAGAAAGGGAAATCTCAGCAATTTTGCCCCACAATAAGGGGAATTTCTTCATTTTTGCCTCAAAATTAGGGGAATTTCTGAATTTTTGCTCCAAAATTAGAAGCATTACTGCATTTTTACCCCAAAATATGGGAAATTTCTGCAATTTTACCCCAAAATAAGGGAAATTTTTGCAATTCTGTCCAAAAAAAGGGAGATCTCAGCAATTTTGCCCCACAATAAGGGAAATTTCTGCCTTTTTGCCCCAAAATTAGGGGAATTTCTGCCTTATTGCCTTCAAATTATGTGCATTACTGTCTTTTTGACCAAAATAAGGGAAATTTCTGCATTTTTGCCCAAAATTAAGTGGAATTTCTGATTTATGCCCTAAATTAAAAAGAATTTCTGCCTTTAAGGCAAAAAATAAGGGGAATTTCAGTCTTTTTGCCCTAAAATAAGGGTAATTTCTGCAATTTGCCCCCTAATAAGTTGAATTTCTGCCTTTATGACGTGAAAGAACGGTAATTTCTAAAATTTTTACCAAGAGAAGGGAAATTTCTGCAATTTTGTCCAAAAAAAGAGAAAACTCAGCAATTTTGCCCCACAATAAGGGGAATTTCTGCATTTTTGCCTCAAAATTAGGGGAATTTCTGAATTTTTGCTCCAAAATTAGAAGCATTACTGCATTTTTACCCCAAAATAGAGGAAATTTCTGCAATTTGCCTCAAAATAAAGGAAATTTCTGCAATTTTGTCCCCAAAAAAGGATATTTCTGCATTTTTGCCCCAAATATTAGGGATTTTTGCCTTTTTGCCCCAAAATTAGTGAAACTTCTGAAATTTGCTCAAAAATTTGAAGCATTACTGCATTTTTGCCCCAAAATATGGGAAATTTCTGCATTTTTGTTCCAAAATAAGGGAAATTTCTGCCTTTTTACCCCAAAATAATGGGAATTTCTGCATTTTTGCCACAAAATAAGGGAAGTTTCTGCAATTTTATCCTAAAATAAGTTAAATTTCTATCCTTTTGCCTCAAAATAAGGGAAATTTCTGCCTATTTGGCCCAAAATAAGGGGGATTTCTGCATTTTTGCCCACAATTAAAAGAAAGTTCTGCATTTTCGTCCAAAATTAAGGGGAATTTCTGCCTTTTTGCCCTAAAATAAGGGGAATTTCTGCCCTTTTGCCCCAAAATAAGGGGAATTTAGTTTTTTTGGCCTAAAATAAGGGTAATTTCTATTTTTGGCCTAAAATAATGAGAATTTCTGTCTTTTTGCCTTAAAATAAGGAAAATTTCTGCTTTTTTGCTTGAAAATAAAGGGAATTTCAGCATTTTTGACCCAAAATAAGAGGAATTTATGCCTTTTTGCCCCAAAAATTAGGGTAATGTCTGCCTTTTTGCCCCCAAAATAGGTGCATTACTGTCTTTTTGTTCAAAATAAGGGAAATTTCTGCAATTTTGCCCAAAATTAAGTAGAATTTCTCATTATTGCCCTAAAATAAGAAGAATTTCTGCGTTTTTGGCACAAAATATGAGGAATTTCAGGCTTTTTGCCCTAAAATAAGGGTAATTTCTGCAATTTGCCCCCTAATAAGTGGAATTTCTGCCTTTATGACCTGAAAGAATAGGAATTTCTGTATTTTTGCCCAAAATAAAGGAAATTTCTACAATTTTACCCCAAAATATAGGAAGATTTTGCAATTTTGTCCAAAGAAAGAAAAATCTCAGCAATTTTCCCCCACAATAAAGGGAAGTTCTGCCTTTTTGCCCCAAAATTAGGGGAATTTCTAAATTTTTGCTCCAAAATTAGAAACATTACTGCATTTTTACCCCAAAATAAGGGAAATTTCTGCAATTTTACCCCAAAATAAGGGAAATATTTGCAATTTTGTCCAAAGAAAGGGAAATCTCAGCAATTTTGCCCAACAATAAGGGGATATTCTGCCTTTTTGCCTAAAAATTAGGGGAATTTCTGAATTTTTGCTCCAAAATTAGAAGCATTACTGCATTTTTACCCCAAAATATGGGAAATTTCTGCAATTTTACCCCAACATAAGGGAAATTTTTGCAATTTTGTCCAAAAAAAGGAAGATATCAGCAATTTTGCCCCACAATAAAGGAAATTTCTGCCTTTTTGCCCGAAAATTAGGGGAATTTCTGCCTTTTTGCCTTCAAATTATTTGCATTACTGTCTTTTTGCCCAAAATAAGGGAAATTTCTTAATTTTTGCCCAAAATTAAGTGGAATTTCTGATTTATGCCCTAAAATAAAAAGAATTTCTGCCTTTAAGGAAAAAAATAAGGGGAATTTCAGTCTTTTTCCCCTAAAATAAGGGTATTTTCTGCAAATTGCCCCCTAATAAGTGGAATTTCTGCCTTTATGACCTGAAAGAAGGGGAATTTCTAACATATTTGCCCAAGATAAGGGAAATTTCTGCAATTTTACATCAAAATAAGGGAAATTTTTGCAATTTTGTCCAAAAAAAGGGAAATCTCAGCAATTTTTCCGCACAATAAGGGGAATTTCTGCTTTTTTCCCTAAAATTAGGGAAATTTCTGAATTTTTCCTCCATAATTAGAATTATTACTGCATTTTTACCTTAAAATAAGGGAAATTTCTGCAATTTTACCCCAAAATAAGGAAAATTTTTGCAATTTTGTCCAAAAAAAGGGAAATCTCAGCAATTTTGCCCCACAATAAAGGGAATTTCTTCCTTTTTGCCCCAAAATTAGTGAAATTTCTGAATTTTGCTCAAAAATTAGAAGCATTACTGCATTTTTGCCCCAAAATATGGGAAATTTCTGCAATTTTGTTCCAAAATAAGGAAATTTCTTCCTTTTTACGCAAAAATAATGGGAATTTCTGCATTTTTGCCACAAAATAAGGGAAGTTTCTGCAATTTTATCCTAAAATAAGTTAAATTTCTCTTCTTTTGCCTCAAAATAAGGGAAATTTCTGCCTATTTGGCCCAAAATAAGGGGGATTTCTGCATTTTTGCCGACAATTAAAAGAAAATTCTGCATTTTCTTCCAAAATTAAGGGGAATTTCTTCCTTTTTGCCCTAAAATAAGGGGAATTTCTGCTCTTTTGCCCCAAAATAAGGGGAATTTAATCTTTTTGGCCTAAAATAAGGTTAATTTCTATTTTTGGCCTAAAATAATGAGAATTTCTGTCTTTTTGCCCTAAAATAAGGAAAATTTCTGGATTTTTGCTCCAAAATAAGGGGAATTTCAGCATTTTTGCCCCAAAATAAGTGGAATTTCTGCCTTTTTGCCCCAAAAAATTAGGGTAATTTCTGCCTTTTTGCCCCCAAATTAGGTGCATTAGTGTATTTTTGTTCAAAATAAGGGAAATTTCTGCATTTTTGCTTAAAATTAAGTGGAATTTTTCATTTTTGCCCTAAAATAAAAAGAATTTCTGCCTTTTTGGCACAAAATAAGAGGAATTTCAGGCTTTTTGCCTTAAAATAAGGGTAATTTCTGCAATTTGCCCCCTAATAAGTGGAATTTCTGCCTTTATGACCTGAAAGAATAGGAATTTCTGTATTTTTGCCCAAGATAAAGGAAATTTCTGCAATTTTACCCCAAAGTAAAGGAAGATTTTGCAATTTTGTCCAAAGAAAAAAAATCTCAGCAATTTTCCCCCACAATAAGGGGAAGTTCTGCCTTTTTCCCCCAAAATTAGAGGAATTTCTTAATTTTTGCTCCAAAATTAGAAGCACTACTGCATTTTTACCCCAAAATAAGGGAAATTTCTGCAATTTTACCCCAAAATAAGGAAAATTTTTGCAATTTGGTCCAAAGAAAGGGAAATCTCAGCAATTTTGCCCCACAATAAGGGGAATTTCTTCATTTTTGCCTCAAAATTAGGGGAATTTCTGAATTTTTGCTCCAAAATTAGAAGCATTACTGCATTTTTACCCCAAAATATGGGAAATTTCTGCAATTTTACCCCAAAATAAGGGAAATTTTTGCAATTCTGTCCAAAAAAAGGGAGATCTCAGCAATTTTGCCCCACAATAAGGGAAATTTCTGCCTTTTTGCCCCAAAATTAGGGGAATTTCTGCCTTATTGCCTTCAAATTATGTGCATTACTGTCTTTTTGACCAAAATAAGGGAAATTTCTTCATTTTTGCCCAAAATTAAGTGGAATTTCTGATTTATGCCCTAAATTAAAAAGAATTTCTGCCTTTAAGGCAAAAAATAAGGGGATTTTCAGTCTTTTTGCCCTAAAATAAGGGTAATTTCTGCAATTTGCCCCCTAATAAGTTGAATTTCTGCCTTTATGACGTGAAAGAACGGTAATTTCTAAAATTTTTACCAAGATAAGGGAAATTTCTGCAATTTTATCCCTAAATAAGGGAAATTTTTGCAATTTTGTCCAAAAAAAGGGAAATCTCAGCAATTTTGCCCCACAATAAGGGGAATTTCTGCTTTTTTGCCCCAAAATTAGGGGAATTTCTGAATTTTTGCTCCAAAATTAGAAGCATTACTGCATTTTTACCCCAAAATAGATGAAATTTCTGCAATTTGCCTCAAAATAAAGGAAATTTCTGCAATTTTGTCCCAAAAAAGGGATATTTCTGCATTTTTGCCCCAAATAATAGGGATTTTTGCCCCAAAATTAGTGAAATTTCTGAATTTTACTCAAAAATTAGAAGCATTACTGCATTTTTGCCCCAAAATATGGGAAATTTCTGCAATTTTGTTCCAAAATAAGGGAAATTTCTGCCTTTTTACCCCAAAATAATGGGAATTTCTGCATTTTTGCCACAAAATAAGGGAAGTTTCTGCAATTTTATCCTAAAATAATTAAAATTTCTATTCTTTTGCCTCAAAATAAGGGAAATTTCTGCCTATTTGGCCCAAAATAAGGGGGATTTCTGCATTTTTGCCCACAATTAAAAGAAAATTCTGCATTTTCTTCCAAAATTAAGAGGAATTTCTGCCTTTTTGCCCTAAAATAAGGGGAATTTCTGCCCTTTTGCCCCAAAATAAGGGGAACTTAGTCTTTTTGGCCTAAAATAAGGGTAATTTCTATTTTTGGCCTAAAATAATGAGAATTTCTGTCTTTTTGCCCTAAAATAAAGAAAATTTCTGCATTTTTCCTCTAAAATAAGGGGAATTTCAGCATTTTTGCCCCAAAATAAGTGGAATTTCTGCCTTTTTGCCCCAAAAAATTAGGGTAGTTCTGCCTTTTTGCCCCCAAATTAGGTGCATTAGTGTCTTTTGGTTCAAAATAAGGGATTTCTGCATTTTTGCCCAAAATTAAGTGGAATTTCTCATTTTTGCCCTAAAATAAGAAGAATTTCTGCATTTTTGGCACAAAATAAGAGGAATTTCAGGCTTTTTGCCCTAAAATAAGGATAATTACTGCAATTTGCCCCCTAATAAGTGGAATTTCTGCCTTTATGACCTGAAAGAAGAGAAATTTCTGTATTTTTGCCCAAGATAAAGGAAATTTCTGCAATTTTACCCCAAAATAAAGGAAGATTTTGAAATTTTGTCCAAAGAAAGAAAAATCTCAGCAATTTTCCCTTACAATAAGGGGAAGTTCTGCCTTTTTCTTCCAAAATTAGAGGAATTTCTTAATTTTTGCTCCAAAATTAGAAGCATTACTGCATTTTTACCCCAAAATAAGGGAAATTTCTGCAATTTTACCCCAAAATAAGGGAAATTTTTGCAATTTGGTCCAAAGAAAGGGAAATCTCAGCAATTTTGCCCCACAATAAAGGGAATTTCTGCATTTTTGCCTCAAAATTAGGGGAATTTGTGAATTTTTGCTCCAAAATTAGAAACATTACTGCATTTTTACCCCAAAATATGGGAAATTTCTGCAATTTTACTTCAAAATAAAGGAAATTTTTGCAATTTTGTCCAAAAAAAGGGAGATCTCAGCAATTTTGCCCCACAATAAGGGAAATTTCTGCCTTTTTGCCCCAAAATTAGAGGAATTTCTACCTTTTTGCCTTCAAATTATGTGCATTACTGTCTTTTTGACCAAAATAAGGGAAATTTCTGCATTTTTGCCCAAAATTAAGTGGAATTTCTGATTTATGCCCTAAATTAAAAAGAATTTCTGCCTTTAAGGCAAAAAATAAGGGGATTTTCAGTCTTTTTGCCCTAAAATAAGGGTAATTTCTGCAATTTGCCCCCTAATAAGTGGAATTTCTGCCTTTATGACGTGAAAGAACGGTAATTTCTAAAATTTTTACCAAGATAAGGGAAATTTCTGCAATTTTGTTCAAAAAAAGAGAAAACTCAGCAATTTTGCCCCACAATAAGGGGAATTTCTGCATTTTTGCCTCAAAATTAGGGGAATTTCTGAATTTTTGCTCCCAAATTAGAAGCATTACTGCATTTTTACCCCAAAATAGAGGAAATTTCTGCAATTTGCCTCAAAATAAAGGAAATTTCTGCAATTTTGTCCCCAAAAAAGGATATTTCTGCATTTTTGCCCCAAATAATAGGGATTTTTGCCTTTTTGCCCCAAAATTAGTGAAACTTCTGAAATTTGCTCAAAAATTTGAAGCATTACTGCATTTTTGCCCCAAAATATGGGAAATTTCTGCATTTTTGTTCCAAAATAAGGGAAATTTCTGCCTTTTTACCCCAAAATAATGGGAATTTCTGCATTTTTGCCACAAAATAAGGGAAGTTTCTGCAATTTCATCCTAAAATAAGTTAAATTTCTATCCTTTTGCCTCAAAATAAGGGAAATTTCTGCCTATTTGGCCCAAAATAAGAGGGATTTCTGCATTTTTGCCCACAATTAAAAAAAAGTTCTGCATATTCGTCCAAAATTAAGGGGAATTTCTGCCTTTTTGCCCTAAAATAAGGGGAATTTCTGCCCTTTTGCCCCAAAATAAGGGGAATTTAGTTTTTTTGGCCTAAAATAAGGGTAATTTCTATTTTTGGCCTAAAATAATGAGAATTTCTGTCTTTTTGCCTTAAAATAAGGAAAATTTCTGCTTTTTTGCTCGAAAATAAAGGGAATTTCAGCATTTTTGACCCAAAATATGAGGAATTTATGCCTTTTTGCCCCAAAAATTAGGGTAATGTCTGCCTTTTTGCCCCCAAAATAGGTGCATTACTGTCTTTTTGTTCAAAATAAGGGAAATTTCTGCATTTTTGCCCAAAATTAAGTAGAATTTCTCATTATTGCCCTAAAATAAGAAGAATTTCTGCCTTTTTGGCACAAAATATGAGAAATTTCAGGCTTTTTGCCCTAAAATAAGGGTAATTTCTGCAATTTGCCCCCTAATAAGTGGAATTTCTGCCTTTATGACCTGAAAGAAGAGGAATTTCTGTATTTTTGCCCAAAATAAAGGAAATTTCTACAATTTTACCCCAAAATATAGGAAGATTTTGCAATTTTGTCCAAAGAAAGAAAAATCTCAGCAATTTTCCCCCACAATAAAGGGAAGTTCTGCCTTTTTGCCCCAAAATTAGGGGAATTTCTAAATTTTTGCTCCAAAATTAGAAACATTACTGCATTTTTACCCCAAAATATGGGAAATTTCTGCAATTTTACCCCAACATAAGGGAAATTTTTGCAATTTTGTCCAAAAAAATGAAGATCTCAGCAATTTTGCCCCACAATAAAGGAAATTTCTGCCTTTTTGCCCCAAAATTAGGGGAATTTCTGCCTTTTTGCCTTCAAATTATGTGCATTACTGTCTTTTTGCCCAAAATAAGGGAAATTTCTTCATTTTTGCCCAAAATTAAGTGGAATTTCTGATTTATGCCCTAAAATAAAAAGAATTTCTGCCTTTAAGGAAAAAAATAAGGGGAATTTCAGTCTTTTTCCCCTAAAATAAGGGTATTTTCTGCAAATTGCCCCCTAATAAGTAGAATTTCTGCCTTTATGACCTGAAAGAAGGGGAATTTCTAACATATTTGCCCAAGATAAGGGAAATTTCTGCAATTTTACATCAAAATAAAGAAATTTTTGCAATTTTGTCCAAAAAAAGGGAAATCTCAGCAATTTTTCTGCACAATAAGGGGAATTTCTGCTTTTTTTCCTAAAATTAGGGAAATTTCTGAATTTTTCCTCCATAATTAGAATTATTACTGCATTTTTACCTTAAAATAAGGGAAATTTCTGCAATTTTACCCCAAAATAAGGAAAATTTTTGCAATTTTGTCCAAAAAAAGGGAAATCTCAGCAATTTTGCCCCACAATAAGGGGAATTTCTGCCTTTTTGCCCCAAAATTAGTGAAATTTCTGAATTTTGCTCAAAAATTAGAAGCATTACTGCATTTTTGCCCCAAAATATGGGAAATTTCTGCAATTTTGTTCCAAAATAAGGGAAATTTCTTCCTTTTTACGAAAAATAATGGGAATTTCTGCATTTTTGCCACAAAATAAGGGAAGTTTCTGCAATTTTGTCCTAAAATAAGTAAATTTTCTCTTCTTTTGCCTCAAAATAAGGGAAATTTCTGCCTATTTGGCCCAAAATAAGGGGGATTTCTGCATTTTTGCCGACAATTAAAAGAAAATTCTGCATTTTCTTCCAAAATTAAGGGGAATTTCTCCCTTTTTGCCCTAAAATAAGGGGAATTTCTGCTCTTTTGCCCCAAAATAAGGGGAATTTAGTCTTTTTGGCCTAAAATAAGGTTAATTTCTATTTTTGGCCTAAAATAATGAGAATTTCTGTCTTTTTGCCCTAAAATAAGGAAAATTTCTGGATTTTTGCTCCAAAATAAGGGGAATTTCAGCATTTTTGCCCCAAAATAAGTGGAATTTCTTCCTTTTTGCCCGAAAAAATTAGGGTAATTTCTGCCTTTTTGCCCCCAAATTAGGTGCATCAGTGTATTTTTGTTCAAAATAAGGGAAATTTCTGCATTTTTGCTTAAATTTAAGTGGAATTTTTTATTTTTGCCCTAAAGTAAAAAGAATTTCTGCCTTTTTGGCACAAAATAAGAGGAATTTCAGGCTTTTTGCCTTAAAATAAGGGTAATTTCTGCAATTTGCCCCCTAATAAGTGGAATTTCTGCCTTTATGACCTGAAAGAATAGGAATTTCTGTATTTTTGCCCAAGATAAAGGAAATTTCTGCAATTTTACCCCAAAGTAAAGGAAGATTTTGCAATTTTGTCCAAAGAAAAAAAATCTCAGCAATTTTCCCCCACAATAAGGGGAAGTTCTGCCTTTTTCCCCAAAAATTAGAGGAATTTCTTAATTTTTGCTCCAAAATTAGAAGCATTACTGCATTTTTACCCCAAAATATGGGAAATTTCTGCAATTTTACCCCATAATAAGGGAAATTTTTGCAATTTGGTCCAAAGAAAGGGAAATCTCAGCAATTTTGCCCCACAATAAGGGGAATTTCTGCCTTTTAGCCCCAAAATTAGGGGAATTTCTGCATTTTTTGCCTTCAAATTATGTGCATTACTCTCTTTTTGCCCAAAATAAAGGAAATTTCTACATTTTTGCCCAAAATTAAGTGGAATTTCTGATTTATGCCCTAAAATAAAAGGAATTTCTGCCTTTAAGGCAAAAAATAAGGGGAATTTCAGTCTTTTTG
This sequence comes from Micromys minutus, assembly GCF_963924665.1. Taxonomy (NCBI): domain Eukaryota; kingdom Metazoa; phylum Chordata; class Mammalia; order Rodentia; family Muridae; genus Micromys; species Micromys minutus. The sequence goes on from NW_027667771.1 coordinate 765,080, forward strand.
CCCTAAAATAAGGGTATTTTCTGCAAATTGCCCCCTAATAAGTGGAATTGCTGCCTTTATGACCTGAAAGAAGGGGAATTTCTAACATATTTGCCCAAGATAAGGGAAATTTCTGCAATTTTACATCAAAATAAGGGAAATTTTTGCAATTTTGTCCAAAAAAAGGGAAATCTCAGCAATTTTTCCGCACAATAAGGGGAATTTCTGCTTTTTTCCCTAAAATTAGGGAAATTTCTGAATTTTTCCTCTATAATTAGAATTATTACTGCATTTTTACCCCAAAATAAGGAAAATTTCGGCAATTTGCCTCAAAATAAAGGAAATTTCTGCAATTTTGTCCCAAAAAAGGGATATTTCTGAATTTTTGCCCCAAAATAATAGGGATTTTTGCCTTTTTGCCTCAAAATTAGTGAAATTTCTGAATTTTGCCCCAAAATTAGCAGCATTACTGCATTTTTGCCCCAAAATATGGGAAATTTCTGCAATTTTGTTCCTAAATAAGGGAAATTTCTGCCTTTTTACCCCAAAAGAATGGGAATTTCTGCATTTTTGCCCACAATTAAAAGAAAGTTCTGCATTTTCGTCCAAAATTAGGGGGAATTTCTGCCTTTTTGCCCTAAAATAAGGGGAATTTCTGCCCTTTTGCCCCAAAATAAGGGGAATTTAGTCTTTTTGGCCTGAAATAAGGGTAATTTCTATTTTTGGCCTAAAATAATGAGAATTTCTGTCTTTTTGCCTTAAAATAAGGAAAATTTCTGCATTTTTGCTCGAAAATATAGGGAATTTCAGCATTTTTGACCCAAAATAAGAGGAATTTATGCCTTTTTGCCCCAAAAATTAGGGTAATGTCTGCCTTTTTGCCCTCAAAATAGGTGCATTACTGTCTTTTTGTTCAAAATAAGGGAAATTTCTGCATTTTTGCCCAAAATTAAGTAGAATTTCTCATTATTGCCCTAATATAAGAAGAATTTCTGCCTTTTTGGCACAAAATATGAGGTATTTCAGGCTTTTTGCCCTAAAATAAGGGTAATTTCTGCAATTTGCCCCTTAATAAGTGGAATTTCTGCCTTTATGACCTGAAAGAAGAGGAATTTCTGGATTTTTGCCCAAAATAAAGGAAATTTCTACAATTTTACCCCAAAATAAAGGAAGATTTTGCAATTTTGTCCAAAGAAAGAAAAATCTCAGCAATTTTCCCCCACAATAAAGGGAAGTTCTGCCTTTTTGCCCCAAAATTAGGGGAATTTCTAAATTTTTGCTCCAAAATTAGAAACATTACTGCATTTTTACCCCAAAATAAGGGAAATTTCTGCAATTTTACCCCAAAATAAGGGAAATTTTTGCAATTTTGTCCAAAGAAAGGGAAATCTCAGCAATTTTGCCCAACAATAAGGGGATATTCTGCCTTTTTGCCTAAAAATTAGGGGAATTTCTGAATTTTTGCTCCAAAATTAGAAGCATTACTGCATTTTTACCCCAAAATATGGGAAATTTCTGCAATTTTACCCCAAAATAAGGGAAATTTTTGCAAATTTATCCAAAAAAAGGGAGATCTCAGCAATTTTGCCCCACAATAAAGGAAATTTCTGCTTTTTTGCCCCATAATTAGGGGAATTTCTGCCTTTTTGCCTTCAAATTAGGTGCATTACTGTCTTTTTTCCCAAAATAAGGGAAATTTCTGCATTTTTGCCCAAAATTAAGTGGAATTTCTGATTTTTGCCCTAAAATAAAAAGAATTTCTGCCTTTAAGGCAAAAAATAAGGGGAATTTCAGCCTTTTGGCCCTAAAATGAGGGTATTTTCTGCAAATTGCCCCCTAATAAGTGGAATTTCTGCCTTTATGACCTGAAAGAAGGGGAATTTCTAATATTTTTGCCCTAGATAAGGGAAATTTCTGCAATTTTACCCCAAAATAAGGAAAATTTTTGCAATTTTGTTCAAAAAAAGGAAAATCTCAGTAATTTTGCCCCACAATAAGGGGAATTTCTGCCTTTTTGCCCCAAAATTAGTGAAATTTCTGAATTTTGCTCAAAAATTAGAAGCATTACTGCATTTTTGCCCAAAAATATGGGAAATTTCTGCAATTTTGTTCCAAAATAAGGGAAATTTCTTCCTTTTTACGCAAAAATAATGGGAATTTCTGCATTTTTGCCACAAAATAAGGGAAGTTTCTGCAATTTTATCCTAAAATAAATAAAATTTCTCTTCTTTTGCCTCAAAATAAGGGAAATTTCTGCCTATTTGGCCCAAAATAAGGGGGATTTCTGCATTTTTGCCGACAATTAAAAGAAAATTCTGCATTTTCTTCCAAAATTAAGGGGAATTTCTTCCTTTTTGCCCTAAAATAAGGGGAATTTCTGCTCTTTTGCCCCAAAATAAGGGGAATTTAATCTTTTTGGCCTAAAATAAGGTTAATTTCTATTTTTGGCCTAAAATAATGAGAATTTCTGTCTTTTTGCCCTAAAATAAGGAAAATTTCTAGATTTTTGCTCCAAAATAAGGGGAATTTCAGCATTTTTGCCCCAAAATAAGTGGAATTTCTGCCTTTTTGCCCCAAAAAATTAGGGTAATTTCTGCCTTTTTGCCCCCAAATTAGGTGCATTAGTGTATTTTTGTTCAAAATAAGGGAAATTTCTGCATTTTTGCTTAAAATTAAGTGGAATTTTTCATTTTTGCCCTAAAATAAAAAGAATTTCTGCCTTTTTGGCACAAAATAAGAGGAATTTCAGGCTTTTTGCCTTAAAATAAGGGTAATTTCTGCAATTTGCCCCCTAATAAGTGGAATTTCTGCCTTTATGACCTGAAAGAATAGGAATTTCTGTATTTTTGCCCAAGATAAAGGAAATTTCTGCAATTTTACCCCAAAGTAAAGGAAGATTTTGCAATTTTGTCCAAAGAAAAAAAATCTCAGCAATTTTCCCCCACAATAAGGGGAAGTTCTGCCTTTTTCCCCCAAAATTAGAGGAATTTCTTAATTTTTGCTCCAAAATTAGAAGCACTACTGCATTTTTACCCCAAAATAAGGGAAATTTCTGCAATTTTACCCCAAAATAAGGGAAATTTTTGCAATTTGGTCCAAAGAAAGGGAAATCTCAGCAATTTTGCCCCACAATAAGGGGAATTTCTTCATTTTTGCCTCAAAATTAGGGGAATTTCTGAATTTTTGCTCCAAAATTAGAAGCATTACTGCATTTTTACCCCAAAATATGGGAAATTTCTGCAATTTTACCCCAAAATAAGGGAAATTTTTGCAATTCTGTCCAAAAAAAGGGAGATCTCAGCAATTTTGCCCCACAATAAGGGAAATTTCTGCCTTTTTGCCCCAAAATTAGGGGAATTTCTGCCTTATTGCCTTCAAATTATGTGCATTACTGTCTTTTTGACCAAAATAAGGGAAATTTCTGCATTTTTGCCCAAAATTAAGTGGAATTTCTGATTTATGCCCTAAATTAAAAAGAATTTCTGCCTTTAAGGCAAAAAATAAGGGGATTTTCAGTCTTTTTGCCCTAAAATAAGGGTAATTTCTGCAATTTGCCCCCTAATAAGTTGAATTTCTGCCTTTATGACGTGAAAGAACGGTAATTTCTAAAATTTTTACCAAGATAAGGGAAATTTCTGCAATTTTATCCCTAAATAAGGGAAATTTTTGCAATTTTGTCCAAAAAAAGGGAAATCTCAGCAATTTTGCCCCACAATAAGGGGAATTTCTGCTTTTTTGCCCCAAAATTAGGGGAATTTCTGAATTTTTGCTCCAAAATTAGAAGCATTACTGCATTTTTACCCCAAAATAGATGAAATTTCTGCAATTTGCCTCAAAATAAAGGAAATTTCTGCAATTTTGTCCCAAAAAAGGGATATTTCTGCATTTTTGTCCCAAATAATAGGGATTTTTGCCCCAAAATTAGTGAAATTTCTGAATTTTACTCAAAAATTAGAAGCATTACTGCATTTTTGCCCCAAAATATGGGAAATTTCTGCAATTTTGTTCCAAAATAAGGGAAATTTCTGCCTTTTTACCCCAAAATAATGGGAATTTCTGCATTTTTGCCACAAAATAAGGGAAGTTTCTGCAATTTTATCCTAAAATAATTAAAATTTCTATTCTTTTGCCTCAAAATAAGGGAAATTTCTGCCTATTTGGCCCAAAATAAGGGGGATTTCTGCATTTTTGCCCACAATTAAAAGAAAATTCTGCATTTTCTTCCAAAATTAAGAGGAATTTCTGCCTTTTTGCCCTAAAATAAGGGGAATTTCTGCCCTTTTGCCCCAAAATAAGGGGAACTTAGTCTTTTTGGCCTAAAATAAGGGTAATTTCTATTTTTGGCCTAAAATAATGAGAATTTCTGTCTTTTTGCCCTAAAATAAAGAAAATTTCTGCATTTTTCCTCTAAAATAAGGGGAATTTCAGCATTTTTGCCCCAAAATAAGTGGAATTTCTGCCTTTTTGCCCCAAAAAATTAGGGTAGTTCTGCCTTTTTGCCCCCAAATTAGGTGCATTAGTGTCTTTTGGTTCAAAATAAGGGATTTCTGCATTTTTGCCCAAAATTAAGTGGAATTTCTCATTTTTGCCCTAAAATAAGAAGAATTTCTGCATTTTTGGCACAAAATAAGAGGAATTTCAGGCTTTTTGCCCTAAAATAAGGATAATTACTGCAATTTGCCCCCTAATAAGTGGAATTTCTGCCTTTATGACCTGAAAGAAGAGAAATTTCTGTATTTTTGCCCAAGATAAAGGAAATTTCTGCAATTTTACCCCAAAATAAAGGAAGATTTTGAAATTTTGTCCAAAGAAAGAAAAATCTCAGCAATTTTCCCTTACAATAAGGGGAAGTTCTGCCTTTTTCTTCCAAAATTAGAGGAATTTCTTAATTTTTGCTCCAAAATTAGAAGCATTACTGCATTTTTACCCCAAAATAAGGGAAATTTCTGCAATTTTACCCCAAAATAAGGGAAATTTTTGCAATTTGGTCCAAAGAAAGGGAAATCTCAGCAATTTTGCCCCACAATAAAGGGAATTTCTGCATTTTTGCCTCAAAATTAGGGGAATTTGTGAATTTTTGCTCCAAAATTAGAAACATTACTGCATTTTTACCCCAAAATATGGGAAATTTCTGCAATTTTACTTCAAAATAAAGGAAATTTTTGCAATTTTGTCCAAAAAAAGGGAGATCTCAGCAATTTTGCCCCACAATAAGGGAAATTTCTGCCTTTTTGCCCCAAAATTAGAGGAATTTCTACCTTTTTGCCTTCAAATTATGTGCATTACTGTCTTTTTGACCAAAATAAGGGAAATTTCTGCATTTTTGCCCAAAATTAAGTGGAATTTCTGATTTATGCCCTAAATTAAAAAGAATTTCTGCCTTTAAGGCAAAAAATAAGGGGATTTTCAGTCTTTTTGCCCTAAAATAAGGGTAATTTCTGCAATTTGCCCCCTAATAAGTGGAATTTCTGCCTTTATGACGTGAAAGAACGGTAATTTCTAAAATTTTTACCAAGATAAGGGAAATTTCTGCAATTTTGTCCAAAAAAAGAGAAAACTCAGCAATTTTGCCCCACAATAAGGGGAATTTCTGCATTTTTGCCTCAAAATTAGGGGAATTTCTGAATTTTTGCTCCCAAATTAGAAGCATTACTGCATTATTACCCCAAAATAGAGGAAATTTCTGCAATTTGCCTCAAAATAAAGGAAATTTCTGCAATTTTGTCCCCAAAAAAGGATATTTCTGCATTTTTGCCCCAAATAATAGGGATTTTTGCCTTTTTGCCCAAAAATTAGTGAAACTTCTGAAATTTGCTCAAAAATTTGAAGCATTACTGCATTTTTGCCCCAAAATATGGGAAATTTCTGCATTTTTGTTCCAAAATAAGGGAAATTTCTGCCTTTTTACCCCAAAATAATGGGAATTTCTGCATTTTTGCCACAAAATAAGGGAAGTTTCTGCAATTTCATCCTAAAATAAGTTAAATTTCTATCCTTTTGCCTCAAAATAAGGGAAATTTCTGCCTATTTGGCCCAAAATAAGGGGGATTTCTGCATTTTTGCCCACAATTAAAAAAAAGTTCTGCATATTCGTCCAAAATTAAGGGGAATTTCTGCCTTTTTGCCCTAAAATAAGGGGAATTTCTGCCCTTTTGCCCCAAAATAAGGGGAATTTAGTTTTTTTGGCCTAAAATAATGGTAATTTCTATTTTTGGCCTAAAATAATGAGAATTTCTGTCTTTTTGCCTTAAAATAAGGAAAATTTCTGCTTTTTTGCTCGAAAATAAAGGGAATTTCAGCATTTTTGACCCAAAATAAGAGGAATTTATGCCTTTTTGCCCCAAAAATTAGGGTAATGTCTGCCTTTTTGCCCCCAAAATAGGTGCATTACTGTCTTTTTGTTCAAAATAAGGGAAATTTCTGCATTTTTGCCCAAAATTAAGTAGAATTTCTCATTATTGCCCTAAAATAAGAAGAATTTCTGCCTTTTTGGCACAAAATATGAGAAATTTCAGGCTTTTTGCCCTAAAATAAGGGTAATTTCTGCAATTTGCCCCCTAATAAGTGGAATTTCTGCCTTTATGACCTGAAAGAAGAGGAATTTCTGTATTTTTGCCCAAAATAAAGGAAATTTCTGCAATTTTACCCCAAAGTAAAGGAAGATTTTGCAATTTTGTCCAAAGAAAAAAAATCTCAGCAATTTTCCCCCACAATAAGGGGAAGTTCTGCCTTTTTCCCCAAAAATTAGAGGAATTTCTTAATTTTTGCTCCAAAATTAGAAGCATTACTGCATTTTTACCCCAAAATATGGGAAATTTCTGCAATTTTACCCCATAATAAGGGAAATTTTTGCAATTTGGTCCAAAGAAAGGGAAATCTCAGCAATTTTGCCCCACAATAAGGGGAATTTCTGCCTTTTAGCCCCAAAATTAGGGGAATTTCTGCATTTTTTGCCTTCAAATTATGTGCATTACTCTCTTTTTGCCCAAAATAAAGGAAATTTCTACATTTTTGCCCAAAATTAAGTGGAATTTCTGATTTATGCCCTAAAATAAAAGGAATTTCTGCCTTTAAGGCAAAAAATAAGGGGAATTTCAGTCTTTTTGCCCTAAAATAAGGGTATTTTCTGCAAATTGCCCCCTAATAAGTGGAATTGCTGCCTTTATGACCTGAAAGAAGGGGAATTTCTAACATATTTGCCCAAGATAAGGGAAATTTCTGCAATTTTACATCAAAATAAGGGAAATTTTTGCAATTTTGTCCAAAAAAAGGGAAATCTCAGCAATTTTTCCGCACAATAAGGGGAATTTCTGCTTTTTTCCCTAAAATTAGGGAAATTTCTGAATTTTTCCTCTATAATTAGAATTATTACTGCATTTTTACCCCAAAATAAGGAAAATTTCGGCAATTTGCCTCAAAATAAAGGAAATTTCTGCAATTTTGTCCCAAAAAAGGGATATTTCTGAATTTTTGCCCCAAAATAATAGGGATTTTTGCCTTTTTGCCTCAAAATTAGTGAAATTTCTGAATTTTGCCCCAAAATTAGCAGCATTACTGCATTTTTGCCCCAAAATATGGGAAATTTCTGCAATTTTGTTCCTAAATAAGGGAAATTTCTGCCTTTTTACCCCAAAATAATGGGAATTTTCTGCATTTTTGCCACAAAATAAGGGAAGTTTCTGTAATTTTATCCTAAAATAAGTTAAATTTCTATCCTTTTGCCTCAAAATAAGGGAAATTTCTGCCTATTTGGCCCAAAATAAGGGGGATTTCTGCATTTTTGCCCACAATTAAAAGAAAGTTCTGCATTTTCGTCCAAAATTAAGGGGAATTTCTGCCTTTTTGCCCTAAAATAAGGGGAATTTCTGCCCTTTTGCCCCAAAATAGGGTGAATTTAGTCTTTTTGGACTAAAATAAGGGTAATTTCTATTTTTGTCCTAAAATAATGTGAATTTCTGTCTTTTTGCCTTAAAATAAGGAAAATTTCTGCATTTTTGCATGAAAATAAGGGGAATTTCAGCATTTTTGACCCAAAATAAGAGGAATTTCTGCCTTTTTGCCCCAAAAATTAGGGTAATTTCTGCCTTTTTGCCCCCAAATTAGGTGCCTTACTGTGTTTTTGTTCAAAATAAGGGAAATTTCTGCATTTTTGCCAAAAATTAAGTGGAATTTCTCATTTTTGCCCTAAAATAAGAAGAATTTCTGCCTTTTGGCACAAAATAAGAGGAATTTCAGGTTTTTCGCCCTAAAATAAGGGTAATTTTTGCAATTTGCCCCCTAATAAATAGAATTTCAGCCTTTATGACCTGAAAAAAGAGGAATTTCTGTATTTTTGCCCAAGATAAAGGAAATTTCTACAATTTTACCCCAAAATAAAGAAAGATTTTGCAATTTTGTCCAAAGAAAGAAAAATCTCAGCAATTTTCCCCCACAATAAGGGGAAGTTCTGCCTTTTTACCCCAAACTTATGGGAATTTCTAAATTTTTGCTCCAAAATTAGAAGCATTACTGCATTTTTACCCCAAAATAAGGGAAATTTCTGCAATTTTACCCCAAAATAAAGGAAATTTTTGCAATTTTGTCCAAAGAAAGGGAAATCTCAGAAATTTTGCCCCACAATAAGGGGAATTTCTGCCTTTTTGCCTCAAAATTAGGGGAATTTCTGAATTTTTGCTCCAAAATTAGAAGCATTACTGCATTTTTACCCCAAAATATGGGAAATTTCTGCAATTTTACCCCAAAATAAGGGAAAGTTTTGCAATTTTGTCCAAAAAAAGGGAAATCTCAGCAATTTTGCCCCACAATAAGGGGAATTTCTGCATTTTTGCCCCAAAATTAGGGGAATTTCTGAATTTTTGCTCCAAAATTAGAAGCATTACTGCATTTTTACCCCAAAATAGAGGACATTTCTGCAATTTGCCTAAAAATAAAAGAAAATTTCTGCAATTTTGTCCCAAAAAAGGGATATATCTGCATTTTTACCCCAAATAATAGGGATTTTTGCCTTTTTGCCCCAAAATTAGTGAAATTTCTGAATTTTGCTCCAAAATTAGAAACATTACTGCATTTTTGCCCCAAAATATGGGAAATTTCTGCAATTTTGTTCCAAAATAAGGGAAATTTCTGCCTTTTTACCCCAAAATAATGGGAATTTCTGCATTTTTGCCACAAAATAAGGGAAGTTTCTGCAATTTTATCCTAAAATAAGTTAAATTTCTATCCTTTTGCCTCAAAATAAGGGAAATTTCTGCCTATTTGTCCCAAAATAAGGGGGATTTCTGCATTTTTGCCCACAATTAAAAGAAAGTTCTCCATTTTCGTCCAAAATTAAAAGGAATTTCTGCCTTTTTGCCCTAAAATAAGGGGAATTTCTGCTTTTTTGCCCCAAAATAGGGTGTATTTAGTCTTTTTGGCCTAAAATAAGGGTAATTTCTATTTTTGGCCTAAAATAATGAGAATTTCTGTCTTTTTGCCTTAAAATAAGGAAAATTTCTGCATTTTTGCTCGAAAATAAGAGGAATTTCAGCATTTTTGACCCAAAATAAGAGGAATTTCTGCCTTTTTGCCCCAAAAATTAGGGTAATTTCTGCCTTTTTGCCCCCGAATTAGGTGCATTACTGTCTTTTTGTTCAAAATAAAGGAAATTTCTGCATTTTTGCCCAAAATTAAGTGGAATTTCTCATTTTTGCCCTTAAATAAGAAGAATTTCTGCCTTTTGGCACAAATTAAGAGGAATTTCAGGCTTTTCGCCCTAAAATAAGGGTAATTTCTGCAATTTGCCCCCTAATAAGTGGAATTTCTGCCTTTATGACCTGAAAAAAGAGGAATTTCTGTATTTTTGCCCAAGATAAAGGAAATTTCTACAATTTTACCCCAAAATAAAGGAAGATTTTGCAATTTTGTCCAAAGAAAGAAAAATCTCAGCAATTTTCCCCCACAATAACAAGAAGTTCTGCCTTTTTGCCCCAAACTTAGGGGAATTTCTAAATTATTGCTCCAAAATTAGAAGCATTACTGCATTTTTACCCCAAAATAAGGGAAATTTCTGCAATTTTACCCCAAAATAAGGGAAATTTTTGCAATTTTGTCCAAAGAAAAGGAAATCTCAGCAATTTTGCCCCACAATAAGGGAAATTTCTGCCTTTTTGCTCCAAAATTAGGGGAATTTCAGAATTTTTGCTCCAAAATTAGAAGCATTACTGCATTTTTACCCCAAAATATGGGAAATTTCTGCAATTTTACCCCCAAATAAGGGAAATTTTTGCAATTTTGTCCAAAAAAGGGAGATCTCAGCAATTTTGCCCCACAATAAGGGAAATTTCTGCCTTTTTGCCCCAAAATTAGGGGAATTTCTGCCTTTTTGCCTTCAAATTATGTGCATTACTGTCTTTTTGCCCAAAATAAGGGAAATTTCTGCATTTTTGCCCAAAATTAAGTGGAATTTCTGATTTATGCCCTAAAATAAAAAGAATTTCTGCCTTTAAGGCAAAAAATAAGGGGAATTTCAGTCTTTATGCCCTAAAATAAGGGTATTTTCTGCAAATTGCCCCCTAATAAGTGGAATTTCTGCCTTTATGACCTGAAAGAAGGGGAATTTCTAACATATTTGCCCAAGATAAGGGAAATTTCTGCAATTTTACATCAAAATAAGGGAAATTTTTGCAATTTTGTCCAAAAAAAAGGGAAATCTCAGCAATTTTTCCGCACAATAAAGGGAATTTCTGCTTTTTTCTCTAAAATTAGGGAAATTTCTGAATTTTTCCTCCATAATTAGAATTATTACTGCATTTTTACCCCAAAATAAGGAAATTTCGGCAATTTGCCTCAAAATAAAGGAAATTGCTGCAATTTTGTCCCAAAAAAGGGATATTTCTGAATTTTTGCCCCAAAATAATAGGGATTTTTGCCTTTTTGCCTCAAAATTAGTGAAATTTCTGAATTTTGCCCCAAAATTAGCAGCATTACTGCATTTTTGCCCTAAAATATGGGAAATTTCTGCAATTTTGTTCCTAAATAAGGGAAATTTCTGCCTTTTTACCCCAAAATAATGGGAATTTTCTGCATTTTTGCCACAAAATAAGGGAAGTTTCTGTAATTTTATCCTAAAATAAGTTAAATTTCTATCCTTTTGCCTCAAAATAAGGGAAATTTCTGCCTATTTGGCCCAAAATAAGGGGGATTTCTGCATTTTTGCCCACAATTAAAAGAAAGTTCTGCATTTTCGTCCAAAATTAAGGGGAATTTCTGCCTTTTTGCCCTAAAATAAGGGGAATTTCTGCCCTTTTGCCCCAAAATAGGGTGAATTTAGTCTTTTTGGACTAAAATAAGGGTAATTTCTATTTTTGTCCTAAAATAATGTGAATTTCTGTCTTTTTGCCTTAAAATAAGGAAAATTTCTGCATTTTTGCATGAAAATAAGGGGAATTTCAGCATTTTTGACCCAAAATAAGAGGAATTTCTGCCTTTTTGCCCCAAAAATTAGGGTAATTTCTGCCTTTTTGCCCCCAAATTAGGTGCATTACTGTGTTTTTGTTCAAAATAAGGGAAATTTCTGCATTTTTGCCAAAAATTAAGTGGAATTTCTCATTTTTGCCCTAAAATAAGAAGAATTTCTGCCTTTTGGCACAAAATAAGAGGAATTTCAGGTTTTTCGCCCTAAAATAAGGGTAATTTCTGCAATTTGCCCCCTAATAAGTAGAATTTCAGCCTTTATGACCTGAAAAAAGAGGAATTTCTGTATTTTTGCCCAAGATAAAGGAAATTTCTACAATTTTACCCCAAAATAAAGGAAGATTTTGCAATTTTGTCCAAAGAAAGAAAAATCTCAGGAATTTTCCCCCACAATAAGGGGAAGTTCTGCCTTTTTACCCCAAACTTAGAGGAATTTCTAAATTTTTGCTCCAAAATTAGAAGCATTACTGCATTTTTACCCCAAAATAAGGGAAATTTCTGCAATTTTACCCCAAAATAAAGGAAATTTTTGCAATTTTTTCCAAAGAAAGGGAAATCTCAGAAATTTTGCCCCACAATAAAGGGGAATTTCTGCCTTTTTGCCTCAAAATTAGGGGAATTTCTGAATTTTTGCTCCAAAATTAGAAGCATTACTGCATTTTTACCCCAAAATATGGGAAATTTCTGCAATTTTACCCCAAAATAAGGGAAATTTTTGCAATTTTGTCCAAAAAAAGGGAAATCTCAGCAATTTTGCCCCACAATAAGGGGAATTTCTGCATTTTTGCCCCAAAATTAGGGGAATTTCTGAATTTTTGCTCCAAAATTAGAAGCATTACTGCATTTTTACCCCAAAATAGAGGAAATTTCTGCAATTTGCCTAAAAATAAAGGAAATTTCTTCAATTTTGTCCCAAAAAAGGGATATATCTGCATTTTTGCCCCAAATAATAGGGATTTTTGCCTTTTTGCCCCAAAATTAGTGAAATTTCTGAATTTTGCTCCAAAATTAGAAACATTACTGCATTTTTGCCCCAAAATATGGGAAATTTCTGCAATTTTGTTCCAAAATAAGGGAAATTTCTGCCTTTTTACCCCAAAATAATGGGAATTTCTGCATTTTTGCCACAAAATAAGGGAAGTTTCTGCAATTTTATCCTAAAATAAGTTAAATTTCTATCCTTTTGCCTCAAAATAAGGGAAATTTCTGCCTATTTGGCCCAAAATAAGGGGGATTTCTGCATTTTTGCCCACAATTAAAAGAAAGTTCTCCATTTTCGTCCAAAATTAAGGGGAATTTCTGCCTTTTGCCCTAAAATAAGGGGAATTTCTGCTTTTTTGCCCCAAAATAGGGTGTATTTAGTCTTTTTGGCCTAAAATAAGGGTAATTTCTATTTTTGGCCTAAAATAATGAGAATTTCTGTCTTTTTGCCTTAAAATAAGGAAAATTTCTGCATTTTTGCTCGAAAATAAGAGGAATTTCAGCATTTTTGACCCAAAATAAGAGGAATTTCTGCCTTTTTGCCCCAAAAATTAGGGTAATTTCTGCCTTTTTGCCCCCGAATTAGGTGCATTACTGTCTTTTTGTTCAAAATAAAGGAAATTTCTGCATTTTTGCCCAAAATTAAGTGGAATTTCTCATTTTTGCCCTTAAATAAGAAGAATTTCTGCCTTTTGGCACAAAATAAGAGGAATTTCAGGCTTTTCGCCCTAAAATAAGGGTAATTTCTGCAATTTGCCCCCTAATAAGTGGAATTTCTGCCTTTATGACCTGAAAAAAGAGGAATTTCTGTATTTTTGCCCAAGATAAAGGAAATTTCTACAATTTTACCCCAAAATAAAGGAAGATTTTGCAATTTTGTCCAAAGAAAGAAATATCTCAGCAATTTTCCCCCACAATAAGGGGAAGTTCTGCCTTTTTGCCCCAAACTTAGGGGAATTTCTAAATTATTGCTTCAAAATTAGAAGCATTACTGCATTTTTACCCCAAAATAAGGGAAATTTCTCAATTTTACCCCAAAATAAGGGAAATTTTTGCAATTTTGTCCAAAGAAAGGGAAATCTCAGCAATTTTGCCCCACAATAAGGGAAATTTCTGCCTTTTTGCTCCAAAATTAGGGGAATTTCAGAATTTTTGCTCCAAAATTAGAAGCATTACTGCATTTTTACCCCAAAATATGGGAAATTTCTGCAATTTTACCCCCAAATAAGGGAAATTTTTGCAATTTTGTCCAAAAAAAGGGAGATCTCAGCAATTTTGCCCCACAATAAGGGAAATTTCTGCCTTTTTGCCCCAAAATTAGGGGAATTTCTGCCTTTTTGCCTTCAAATTATGTGCATTACTGTCTTTTTGCCCAAAATAAGGGAAATTTCTGCATTTTTGCCCAAAATTAAGTGGAATTTCTGATTTATGCCCTAAAATAAAAAGAATTTCTGCCTTTAAGGCAAAAAATAAGGGGAATTTCAGTCTTTATGCCCTAAAATAAGGGTATTTTCTGCAAATTGCCCCCTAATAAGTGGAATTTCTGCGTTAATGACCTGAAAGAAGGGGAATTTCTAACATATTTGCCCAAGACAAGGGAAAATTCTGCAATTTTACATCAAAATAACGGAAATTTTTGCAATTTTGTCCAAAAAAAGGGAAATCTCAGCAATTTTTCCGCACAATAAAGGGAATTTCTGCTTTTTTCTCTAAAATTAGGGAAATTTCTGAATTTTTCCTCCATAATTAGAATTATTACTGCATTTTTACCCCAAAATAAGGAAATTTCGGCAATTTGCCTCAAAATAAAGGAAATTTCTGCAATTTTGTCCCAAAAAAGGGATATTTCTGAATTTTTGCCCCAAAATAATAGGGATTTTTGCCTTTTTGCCTCAAAATTAGTGAAATTTCTGAATTTTGCCCCAAAATTAGCAGCATTACTGCATTTTTGCCCCAAAATATGGGAAATTTCTGCAATTTTGTTCCTAAATAAGGGAAATTTCTGCCTTTTTACCCCAAAATAATGGGAATTTTCTGCATTTTTGCCACAAAATAAGGGAAGTTTCTGTAATTTTATCCTAAAATAAGTTAAATTTCTATCCTTTTGCCTCAAAATAAGGGAAATTTCTGCCTATTTGGCCCAAAATAAGGGGGATTTCTGCATTTTTGCCCACAATTAAAAGAAAGTTCTGCATTTTCGTCCAAAATTAAGGGGAATTTCTGCCTTTTTGCCCTAAAATAAGGGGAATTTCTGCCCTTTTGCCCCAAAATAGGGTGAATTTAGTCTTTTTGGACTAAAATAAGGGTAATTTCTATTTTTGTCCTAAAATAATGTGAATTTCTGTCTTTTTGCCTTAAAATAAGGAAAATTTCTGCATTTTTGCATGAAAATAAGGGGAATTTCAGCATTTTTGACCCAAAATAAGAGGAATTTCTGCCTTTTTGCCCCAAAAATTAGGGTAATTTCTGCCTTTTTGCCCCCAAATTAGGTGCCTTACTGTGTTTTTGTTCAAAATAAGGGAAATTTCTGCATTTTTGCCAAAAATTAAGTGGAATTTCTCATTTTTGCCCTAAAATAAGAAGAATTTCTGCCTTTTGGCACAAAATAAGAGGAATTTCAGGTTTTTCGCCCTAAAATAAGGGTAATTTTTGCAATTTGCCCCCTAATAAATAGAATTTCAGCCTTTATGACCTGAAAAAAGAGGAATTTCTGTATTTTTGCCCAAGATAAAGGAAATTTCTACAATTTTACCCCAAAATAAAGAAAGATTTTGCAATTTTGTCCAAAGAAAGAAAAATCTCAGCAATTTTCCCCCACAATAAGGGGAAGTTCTGCCTTTTTACCCCAAACTTAGGGGAATTTCTAAATTTTTGCTCCAAAATTAGAAGCATTACTGCATTTTTACCCCAAAATAAGGGAAATTTCTGCAATTTTACCCCAAAATAAAGGAAATTTTTGCAATTTTGTCCAAAGAAAGGGAAATCTCAGAAATTTTGCCCCACAATAAGGGGAATTTCTGCCTTTTTGCCTCAAAATTAGGGGAATTTCTGAATTTTTGCTCCAAAATTAGAAGCATTACTGCATTTTTACCCCAAAATATGGGAAATTTCTGCAATTTTACCCCAAAATAAGGGAAAGTTTTGCAATTTTGTCCAAAAAAAGGGAAATCTCAGCAATTTTGCCCCACAATAAGGGGAATTTCTGCATTTTTGCCCCAAAATTAGGGGAATTTCTGAATTTTTGCTCCAAAATTAGAAGCATTACTGCATTTTTACCCCAAAATAGAGGACATTTCTGCAATTTGCCTAAAAATAAAGGAAATTTCTGCAATTTTGTCCCAAAAAAGGGATATATCTGCATTTTTACCCCAAATAATAGGGATTTTTGCCTTTTTGCCCCAAAATTAGTGAAATTTCTGAATTTTGCTCCAAAATTAGAAACATTACTGCATTTTTGCCCCAAAATATGGGAAATTTCTGCAATTTTGTTCCAAAATAAGGGAAATTTCTGCCTTTTTACCCCAAAATAATGGGAATTTCTGCATTTTTGCCACAAAATAAGGGAAGTTTCTGCAATTTTATCCTAAAATAAGTTAAATTTCTATCCTTTTGCCTCAAAATAAGGGAAATTTCTGCCTATTTGTCCCAAAATAAGGGGGATTTCTGCATTTTTGCCCACAATTAAAAGAAAGTTCTCCATTTTCGTCCAAAATTAAAAGGAATTTCTGCCTTTTTGCCCTAAAATAAGGGGAATTTCTGCTTTTTTGCCCCAAAATAGGGTGTATTTAGTCTTTTTGGCCTAAAATAAGGGTAATTTCTATTTTTGGCCTAAAATAATGAGAATTTCTGTCTTTTTGCCTTAAAATAAGGAAAATTTCTGCATTTTTGCTCGAAAATAAGAGGAATTTCAGCATTTTTGACCCAAAATAAGAGGAATTTCTGCCTTTTTGCCCCAAAAATTAGGGTAATTTCTGCCTTTTTGCCCCCGAATTAGGTGCATTACTGTCTTTTTGTTCAAAATAAAGGAAATTTCTGCATTTTTGCCCAAAATTAAGTGGAATTTCTCATTTTTGCCCTTAAATAAGAAGAATTTCTGCCTTTTGGCACAAATTAAGAGGAATTTCAGGCTTTTCGCCCTAAAATAAGGGTAATTTCTGCAATTTGCCCCCTAATAAGTGGAATTTCTGCCTTTATGACCTGAAAAAAGAGGAATTTCTGTATTTTTGCCCAAGATAAAGGAAATTTCTACAATTTTACCCCAAAATAAAGGAAGATTTTGCAATTTTGTCCAAAGAAAGAAAAATCTCAGCAATTTTCCCCCACAATAACAAGAAGTTCTGCCTTTTTGCCCCAAACTTAGGGGAATTTCTAAATTATTGCTCCAAAATTAGAAGCATTACTGCATTTTTACCCCAAAATAAGGGAAATTTCTGCAATTTTACCCCAAAATAAGGGAAATTTTTGCAATTTTGTCCAAAGAAAGGGAAATCTCAGCAATTTTGCCCCACAATAAGGGAAATTTCTGCCTTTTTGCTCCAAAATTAGGGGAATTTCAGAATTTTTGCTCCAAAATTAGAAGCATTACTGCATTTTTACCCCAAAATATGGGAAATTTCTGCAATTTTACCCCCAAATAAGGGAAATTTTTGCAATTTTGTCCAAAAAAGGGAGATCTCAGCAATTTTGCCCCACAATAAGGGAAATTTCTGCCTTTTTGCCCCAAAATTAGGGGAATTTCTGCCTTTTTGCCTTCAAATTATGTGCATTACTGTCTTTTTGCCCAAAATAAGGGAAATTTCTGCATTTTTGCCCAAAATTAAGTGGAATTTCTGATTTATGCCCTAAAATAAAAAGAATTTCTGCCTTTAAGGCAAAAAATAAGGGGAATTTCAGTCTTTATGCCCTAAAATAAGGGTATTTTCTGCAAATTGCCCCCTAATAAGTGGAATTTCTGCCTTTATGACCTGAAAGAAGGGGAATTTCTAACATATTTGCCCAAGATAAGGGAAATTTCTGCAATTTTACATCAAAATAAGGGAAATTTTTGCAATTTTGTCCAAAAAAAAGGGAAATCTCAGCAATTTTTCCGCACAATAAAGGGAATTTCTGCTTTTTTCTCTAAAATTAGGGAAATTTCTGAATTTTTCCTCCATAATTAGAATTATTACTGCATTTTTACCCCAAAATAAGGAAATTTCGGCAATTTGCCTCAAAATAAAGGAAATTGCTGCAATTTTGTCCCAAAAAAGGGATATTTCTGAATTTTTGCCCCAAAATAATAGGGATTTTTGCCTTTTTGCCTCAAAATTAGTGAAATTTCTGAATTTTGCCCCAAAATTAGCAGCATTACTGCATTTTTGCCCTAAAATATGGGAAATTTCTGCAATTTTGTTCCTAAATAAGGGAAATTTCTGCCTTTTTACCCCAAAATAATGGGAATTTTCTGCATTTTTGCCACAAAATAAGGGAAGTTTCTGTAATTTTATCCTAAAATAAGTTAAATTTCTATCCTTTTGCCTCAAAATAAGGGAAATTTCTGCCTATTTGGCCCAAAATAAGGGGGATTTCTGCATTTTTGCCCACAATTAAAAGAAAGTTCTGCATTTTCGTCCAAAATTAAGGGGAATTTCTGCCTTTTTGCCCTAAAATAAGGGGAATTTCTGCCCTTTTGCCCCAAAATAGGGTGAATTTAGTCTTTTTGGACTAAAATAAGGGTAATTTCTATTTTTGTCCTAAAATAATGTGAATTTCTGTCTTTTTGCCTTAAAATAAGGAAAATTTCTGCATTTTTGCATGAAAATAAGGGGAATTTCAGCATTTTTGACCCAAAATAAGAGGAATTTCTGCCTTTTTGCCCCAAAAATTAGGGTAATTTCTGCCTTTTTGCCCCCAAATTAGGTGCATTACTGTGTTTTTGTTCAAAATAAGGGAAATTTCTGCATTTTTGCCAAAAATTAAGTGGAATTTCTCATTTTTGCCCTAAAATAAGAAGAATTTCTGCCTTTTGGCACAAAATAAGAGGAATTTCAGGTTTTTCGCCCTAAAATAAGGGTAATTTCTGCAATTTGCCCCCTAATAAGTAGAATTTCAGCCTTTATGACCTGAAAAAAGAGGAATTTCTGTATTTTTGCCCAAGATAAAGGAAATTTCTACAATTTTACCCCAAAATAAAGGAAGATTTTGCAATTTTGTCCAAAGAAAGAAAAATCTCAGGAATTTTCCCCCACAATAAGGGGAAGTTCTGCCTTTTTACCCCAAACTTAGAGGAATTTCTAAATTTTTGCTCCAAAATTAGAAGCATTACTGCATTTTTACCCCAAAATAAGGGAAATTTCTGCAATTTTACCCCAAAATAAAGGAAATTTTTGCAATTTTTTCCAAAGAAAGGGAAATCTCAGAAATTTTGCCCCACAATAAAGGGGAATTTCTGCCTTTTTGCCTCAAAATTAGGGGAATTTCTGAATTTTTGCTCCAAAATTAGAAGCATTACTGCATTTTTACCCCAAAATATGGGAAATTTCTGCAATTTTACCCCAAAATAAGGGAAATTTTTGCAATTTTGTCCAAAAAAAGGGAAATCTCAGCAATTTTGCCCCACAATAAGGGGAATTTCTGCATTTTTGCCCCAAAATTAGGGGAATTTCTGAATTTTTGCTCCAAAATTAGAAGCATTACTGCATTTTTACCCCAAAATAGAGGAAATTTCTGCAATTTGCCTAAAAATAAAGGAAATTTCTTCAATTTTGTCCCAAAAAAGGGATATATCTGCATTTTTGCCCCAAATAATAGGGATTTTTGCCTTTTTGCCCCAAAATTAGTGAAATTTCTGAATTTTGCTCCAAAATTAGAAACATTACTGCATTTTTGCCCCAAAATATGGGAAATTTCTGCAATTTTGTTCCAAAATAAGGGAAATTTCTGCCTTTTTACCCCAAAATAATGGGAATTTCTGCATTTTTGCCACAAAATAAGGGAAGTTTCTGCAATTTTATCCTAAAATAAGTTAAATTTCTATCCTTTTGCCTCAAAATAAGGGAAATTTCTGCCTATTTGGCCCAAAATAAGGGGGATTTCTGCATTTTTGCCCACAATTAAAAGAAAGTTCTCCATTTTCGTCCAAAATTAAGGGGAATTTCTGCCTTTTGCCCTAAAATAAGGGGAATTTCTGCTTTTTTGCCCCAAAATAGGGTGTATTTAGTCTTTTTGGCCTAAAATAAGGGTAATTTCTATTTTTGGCCTAAAATAATGAGAATTTCTGTCTTTTTGCCTTAAAATAAGGAAAATTTCTGCATTTTTGCTCGAAAATAAGAGGAATTTCAGCATTTTTGACCCAAAATAAGAGGAATTTCTGCCTTTTTGCCCCAAAAATTAGGGTAATTTCTGCCTTTTTGCCCCCGAATTAGGTGCATTACTGTCTTTTTGTTCAAAATAAAGGAAATTTCTGCATTTTTGCCCAAAATTAAGTGGAATTTCTCATTTTTGCCCTTAAATAAGAAGAATTTCTGCCTTTTGGCACAAAATAAGAGGAATTTCAGGCTTTTCGCCCTAAAATAAGGGTAATTTCTGCAATTTGCCCCCTAATAAGTGGAATTTCTGCCTTTATGACCTGAAAAAAGAGGAATTTCTGTATTTTTGCCCAAGATAAAGGAAATTTCTACAATTTTACCCCAAAATAAAGGAAGATTTTGCAATTTTGTCCAAAGAAAGAAATATCTCAGCAATTTTCCCCCACAATAAGGGGAAGTTCTGCCTTTTTGCCCCAAACTTAGGGGAATTTCTAAATTATTGCTTCAAAATTAGAAGCATTACTGCATTTTTACCCCAAAATAAGGGAAATTTCTCAATTTTACCCCAAAATAAGGGAAATTTTTGCAATTTTGTCCAAAGAAAGGGAAATCTCAGCAATTTTGCCCCACAATAAGGGAAATTTCTGCCTTTTTGCTCCAAAATTAGGGGAATTTCAGAATTTTTGCTCCAAAATTAGAAGCATTACTGCATTTTTACCCCAAAATATGGGAAATTTCTGCAATTTTACCCCCAAATAAGGGAAATTTTTGCAATTTTGTCCAAAAAAAGGGAGATCTCAGCAATTTTGCCCCACAATAAGGGAAATTTCTGCCTTTTTGCCCAAAATTAGGGGAATTTCTGCCTTTTTGCCTTCAAATTATGTGCATTACTGTCTTTTTGCCCAAAATAAGGGAAATTTCTGCATTTTTGCCCAAAATTAAGTGGAATTTCTGATTTATGCCCTAAAATAAAAAGAATTTCTGCCTTTAAGGCAAAAAATAAGGGGAATTTCAGTCTTTATGCCCTAAAATAAGGGTATTTTCTGCAAATTGCCCCCTAATAAGTGGAATTTCTGCGTTAATGACCTGAAAGAAGGGGAATTTCTAACATATTTGCCCAAGACAAGGGAAAATTCTGCAATTTTACATCAAAATAACGGAAATTTTTGCAATTTTGTCCAAAAAAAGGGAAATCTCAGCAATTTTTCCGCACAATAAAGGGAATTTCTGCTTTTTTCTCTAAAATTAGGGAAATTTCTGAATTTTTCCTCCATAATTAGAATTATTACTGCATTTTTACCCCAAAATAAGGAAATTTCGGCAATTTGCCTCAAAATAAAGGAAATTTCTGCAATTTTGTCCCAAAAAAGGGATATTTCTGAATTTTTGCCCCAAAATAATAGGGATTTTTGCTTTTTTGCCTCAAAATTAGTGAAATTTCTGAATTTTGCCCCAAAATTAGCAGCATTACTGCATTTTTGCCCTAAAATATGGGAAATTTCTGCAATTTTGTTCCTAAATAAGGGAAATTTCTGCCTTTTTACCCCAAAATTATGGGAATTTTCTGCATTTTTGCCACAAAATAAAGGAAGTTTCTGTAATTTTATCCTAAAATAAGTTAAATTTCTATCCTTTTGCCTCAAAATAAGGGAAATTTCTGCCTATTTGGCCCAAAATAAGGGGGATTTCTGCATTTTTGCCCACAATTAAAAGAAAGTTCTGCATTTTCGTCCAAAATTAAGGGGAATTTCTGCCTTTTTGCCCTAAAATAAGGGGAATTTCTGCCCTTTTGCCCCAAAATAGGGTGAATTTAGTCTTTTTGGACTAAAATAAGGGTAATTTCTATTTTTGTCCTAAAATAATGTGAATTTCTGTCTTTTTGCCTTAAAATAAGGAAAATTTCTGCATTTTTGCATGAAAATAAGGGGAATTTCAGCATTTTTGACCCAAAATAAGAGGAATTTCTGCCTTTTTGCCCCAAAAATTAGGGTAATTTCTGCCTTTTTGCCCCCAAATTAGGTGCATTACTGTGTTTTTGTTCAAAATAAGGGAAATTTCTGTATTTTTGCCAAAAATTAAGTGGAATTTCTCATTTTTGCCCTAAAATAAGAAGAATTTCTGCCTTTTTGGCACAAAATATGAGGAATTTCAGGTTTTTCGCCCTAAAATAAGGGTAATTTCTGCAATTTGCCCCCTAATAAGTAGAATTTCAGCCTTTATGACCTGAAAAAAGAGGAATTTCTGTATTTTTGCCCAAGATAAAGGAAATTTCTACAATTTTACCCCAAAATAAAGGAAGATTTTGCAATTTTGTCCAAAGAAAGAAAAATCTCAGCAATTTTCCCCCACAATAAGGGGAAGTTCTGCCTTTTTACCCCAAACTTAGGGGAATTTCTAAATTTTTGCTCCAAAATTAGAAGCATTACTGCATTTTTACCCCAAAATAAGGGAAATTTCTGCAATTTTACCCCAAAATAAAGGAAATTTTTGCAATTTTGTCCAAAGAAAGGGAAATCTCAGAAATTTTGCCCCACAATAAGGGGAATTTCTGCCTTTTTGCCTCAAAATTAGGGGAATTTCTGAATTTTTGCTCCAAAATTAGAAGCATTACTGCATTTTTACCCCAAAATATGGGAAATTTCTGCAATTTTACCCCAAAATAAGGGAAATTTTTGCAATTTTGTCCAAAAAAAGGGAGATCTCAATAATTTTGCCCCACAATAAAAGAAATTTCTGCCTTTTTGCCCCAAAATTAGGGGAATTTCTGCCTTTTTGCCTTCAAATCAGGTGCATTAATGTCTTTTTGCCCAAAATAAAGGAAATTTATGCATTTTTGCCCAAAATTAAGTGGAATTTCTGATTTATGCCCTAAAGTAAAAAGAATTTCTGACTTTAAGGCAAAAAATAAAGGGAATTTCAGACTTTTTGCCCTAAAATAAGGGTATTTTCTGCAAATTGCCCCCTAATAAGTGGAATTTCTGCCTTTATGACCTGAAAGAAGGGGAATTTCTAGCATATTTGCCCAAGATATGGGAAATTTCTGCAATTTTACATCAAAATAAGAAAAATTTTTGCAATTTTGTCCAAAAAAAAGGAAATCTCAGCAATTTTTCCCGACAATAAGGGGAATTTCTGCTTTTTCCCCAAAATTAGGGAAATTTCTGAATTTTTCCTTCATAATTAGAATTATTACTGCATTTTTACCCCAAAATAAAGAAACTTTCGGCAATTTGCCTAAAAATAAAGGAAATTTCTGCAATTTTTTCCCAAAAGAGGGATATTTCTGAATTTTTGTCCCAAAATAATAGGGATTTTTGCCTTTTTGCCTCAAAATTAGTGAAATTTCTGAATTTTGCCCCAAAATTAGCAGCATTACTGCATTTTTGCCCCAAAATATGGGAAATTTCTGCAATTTTGTTCCTAAATAAGGGAAATTTCTGCCTTTTTACCCCAAAATAATGGGAATTTCTGCATTTTTGCCACAAAATAAGGGAAGTTTCTGCAATTTTATCTTAAAATAATTTAAATTTCTATCCTTTTGCCACAAAATAAGTGAAATTTCTACCTATTTGGCCCAAAATAAGGGGAATTTTTGCATTTTTGCCCAAAATTAAGGGAAATTTCTGCATTTTTGCCTAAAATAATGAGAATTTCTGCCTTTTTGCCCAAAATAAGAGGAATTTCTGCCTTTTGCTTCAAAACAAAGGGAATTTAGTCTTTTTGGCTTAAAATAAGGGTAATTTCTATTTTTGGCCTAAAATAATAAGAATTTCTGTCTTTTTGCCCTAACATAAGGAAACTTTCTGCATTTTTGCTTCAAAATAAGGGGAATTTAAGCATTTTTGCCCCAAAATAAGGGGAATTTCTGCCTTTTTGCCCCCAAATTAGGGAAATTTCTGCCTTTTTGCCCCCAAATTATGTGCATTACTGTGTTTTTGCCCCAAAATAATGGAAATTTCTGCATTTTGGCCAAAATTATGTGGAATTTCTGCCTTTTTGCTCTAAAATAAGAAGAATTTTTTATTTTTTGGCACAAAATAATAGGAAATTCAGGCTTTTTTCCTAAAATAAGGGTAAGTTCTGGAATTTGTCACCATAAAAGCATAATTTCTGCCCTTTTGCCATGAAATAAAAGGAATTTCTGTATTTTTGCCACAAGATAAAGGAAATTTCTGCAATTTTGCTTAAAAATAAGGGAAATTTCTGCAATTTTGACCCCAAAAAAGGAAATTTCATTAATTTCCCCCACAATAAGGGGAATTTCTGTCTTTTTGCCCCAAAATTAACAGAATTTCTGATTTTTACCCCTAAATTAGAAGCATTACAGAATTTTTGCCACAATATAAGGGAAATTTCAGCAATTTGCCTCAAAAAAGAAGAATTTTCTGCCGTTTTGACCCAAAAAAAAAGAAATTTCTGAATTTATGCTCCCAAATAAGTGGAATATCTGCCTTTTTGCCCTAAAATTAGTAAAATTTCTAAATTTTGCCCCAAAATTAGTAGCATTAGTGCATTTTTGCCCAAAAATATGGGAAATTTCTGCAATTTATTTCCAAAATAAAGGGAATTTCTGCCTTTCTACCCCAAAATAATGGGAATTTCTTCATTTTTGCCACAAAATAAGGTAAATTATTACAATATTATCCTAAAATAAGTTAAAGTTCTATACTTTTGCCCCAAAATAAGCGAAATTCCTGCCTTTTTGGCCCCAAATAAAGGGAATTTCTGCCTTTTTGCCCCAAATTAAGGAAAATTTCTGCATTTTTGCTCAAATATAAGGGTAATTTCTGTATTTTTGGCCTAAAATTAGAGCAATTTCTGCATTTTTGCCCCAAAATAAGGGGAATTTCTGTATTTTTGCCCTGTATTAAGGAAAATTTTTGCATTTTTGCTCCAAAATAAGGAGAATTTCTGCAATTTTTCCCCAAAATTAGGGGAATTTCTGTAATTATGCCCCAAAAAAGGGAAATTTCTGTAATTTTGTCCTAAAATTAGGGGAATTTCTGCCTTTTTGCCCCAAAATAAGGGAAATTTATGCAATTTTGCACCAAAATGAGGGAATTTTCTTCATTTTTGCTCCAAAATAAAGGGAATTTCTGCCTTTTTGCCCCAAAATGAGGAGAATTTCTGCTTTTTGCCCCCAAATAAAAGGAATTTCTGCATTTTTGCCACAAAATAATAGGAATTTCTGCCTTTTGCCCCAAAATTAGTGAAATTTCTGAATTTTGTCCCGAAATTAGTGAAATTAATGAATTTTGCTCCAATATTAGAAGCATTACTGCTTTTTTGCCCCCAAATATGGGAAATTTCAGCAATTTTGTTACAAAATAAGGGAAATTTATTCCTTTTTACAACAAAATAATGGGAATTTCTGCATTTTTGCCACAAAATAAGGAAAGTTTCTGCAATTTTATCCTAAAATAAGTTAAATTTCTAAACATTTGCCACAAAATAAGGGAAATTTCTTCCTATTTGTCTAAAAATAAAGGGAATTTCGGCATTTTTGCCACAAATTAAGTGGAATTTCTGATTTTTGCCATAAAATAAAAAGAATTTCTGCCTTTAAGGCAAAAAAAAAAGGATTTTCAGTCTTTTTGCCCTAAAATAAGGGTAATTTCTGCAATTTGCCCCCTAATAAGTGGAATTTCTGCCTTTATGACCTGAAAGAACGGTAATTTCTAAAATTTTTACCAAGATAAGGGAAATTTCTGCAATTTTACCCCAAAAAAGGGAAATTTTTTCAATTTTGTCCAAAAAAAGGGAAATCTCAGCAATTTTGCCCCACAATAAGGGGAATTTCTGCATTTTTGCCCCCAAATTAGGGGAATTTCTGAATTTTTGCTCCAAAATTAGAAGCATTACTGCATTTTTACCCCAAAATAGAGGAAATTTCTGCAATTTGCCTCAAAATAAAGGAAATTTCTGCAATTTTGTCCCAAAAAAGGGATATTTCTGAATTTTTGCCCCAAATAATAGGGATTTTTGCCTTTTTGCCCCAAAATTAGTGAAATTTCTGAATTTTGCTCCAAAATTAGAAGCATTACTGCTTTTTTGCCCCAAAATATGGGAAATTTCTGCAATTTTGTTGCAAAATAAGGGAAATTTCTGCCTTTTACCACAAAATAATGGGAATTTCTGCATTTTTGCCAAAAAAATAAGGGAAGTTTCTGCAATTTTATCCTAAAATAAGTTAAATTTCTATCATTTTGCCTCAAAATAAGGGAAATTTCTGCCTATTTTGCCATAAATAAGGGGGATTTCTGCATTTTTGCCCACAATTAAAAGAAAGTTCTGCATTTTTGCCCAAAATTAAGGGGAATTTCTGCCTTTTTGCCCTAAAATAAGTAGAATTTCTGCCCTTTTGCCCCAAAATAAGGAGAATTTAGTCTTTTTGGCCTAAAATAGAGGTAATTTCTATTTTTGGCCTAAAATAATGAGAATTTTTGTCTTTTTGCCTTAAAATAAAGAAAATTTCTGCATTTTTGCTCGAAAATAAGGGGAATTTCAGCATTTTTGACCCAAAATAAGAGGAATTTCTGCCTTTCCGCCCCAAAAATTAGGGTAATTTGTGCCTTTTTGCCCCCAAATTAGGTGCATTTCTGTCTTTTTGTTAAAAGTAAGGGAAATTTCTGCATTTTTGCCCAAAATTAAGTGGAATTTCTCATTTTTGCCCTGAAATAAGAAGAATTTCTGCCTTTTTGGAACAAAATAAGAGGAATTTCAGGCTTTTTGCCCTAAAATAAGGGTAATTTTTGCAATTTGCCACCTAATAAGTGGAATTTCTGCCTTTATGACCTGAAAGAAGAAGAATTTCTGTATTTTTGCCCAAGATAAAGAAATTTCTACAATTTTACCCCAAAAAAAAGGAAGATTTTGCAATTTTGTCCAAAGTAAGAAAAATCTCAGCAATTTTCCCCCACAATAAGGGGAAGTTCTGCCATTTTGCCCCAAATTTAGGGGAATTTCTAAATTTTTGCTCCAAAATTAGAAGCATTACTGCATTTTTACCCCAAAATAAGGGAAATTTCTGCAATTTTACCCCAAAATAAGAGAAATTTTTGCAATTTTGTCCAAAGAAAGGGAAATCTCAGCAATTTTGCCCCACAATAAGGGGAATTTCTGCCTTTTTGCCTCAAAATTAGGGGAATTTCTGAATTTTTGCTCCAAAATTAGAAGCATTACTGCATTTTTACCCCAAAATATGGGAAATTTCTGCAATTTTACCCCAAAATAAGGGAAATTTTTGCAATTTTGTCCAAAAAAGGGAGATCTCAGCAATTTTGCCCCACAATAAAGGAAATTTCTGCCTTTTTGCCCCAAAATTAGGGGAATTTCTGCCTTTTTGCCTTCAAATTAGGTGCATTACTGTCTTTTTGCCCAAAATAATAAAAATTTCTGCATTTTTGCGCAAAATTAAGTGGAATTTCTGATTTTTGCCCTAAAATAAAAAGAATTTCTGCCTTTAAGGCAAAAAATAAAGGGGAATTTCAGCCTTTTGGCCCTAAAATAAGGGTATTTTCTGCAAATTGCCCCCGAATAAGTGGAATTTCTGCCTTTATGACCTGAAAGTAGGGGAATTTCTAACATTTTTGCCCAAGATAAGGGAAATTTCTGCAATTTTACCCCAAAATAAGGGAAATTTTTGCAATTTTGTCAAAAAAAAGGGAAATCGCAGCAATTTTGCCCCACAATAAGGGAAATTTCTGCCTTTTTGCCCCAAAATTAGGAGAATTTCTGAATTTTTCCTCCATAATTAGAAGCATTACTGCATTTTTACCCCAAAATAAAGGAAATTTCTGCAATTTGCCTCAAAATAAAGGAAATTTCTGCAATTTTGTCCCAAAAAAGAGATATTTCTGCATTTTTGCCCCAAAATAATAGGGATTTTTGCCTTTTTGCCTCAAAATTAGTGAAATTTCTGAAGTTTGCCCCAAAATTAGCAGCATTACTGCATTTTTGCCCCAAAATATGGGAAATTTCTGCAATTTTGTTTCAAAATAAGGGAAATTTCTGCCTTTTTACCCCAAAATAATGAGAATTTCTGCATTTTTGCCACAAAATAAGGGAAGTTTCTGCAATTTTATCTTAAAATAAGTTAAATTTCTATCATTTTGCCACAAAATAAGGAAAATTTCTGCCTATTTGGCCCAAAATAAATGGAATTTCTGCATTTTTCCCCAAAATTAAGGGAAATTTCTGTATTTTTGCCCAAAATTAAGGGGAATTTCTGCTTTTTTGCTCTAAAATAAGTAGAATTTCTGCCTTTTTGCCCCAAAATGAGGGGAATTTAGTCTTTTTGGCCTAAAATAAGGGTAATGTCTATTTTTGGCCTAAAATAATGAGAATTTCTGTCTTTTTGCCCTAACATAAGGAAAATTTCTGCATTTTTGCTTCAAAATAAGGGGAATTTCAGCATTTTTGCCCCAAAATAAGGGGAATTTCTTCGTTTTTGCCCCCAAATTAGGGGAATTTCTGCCTTTTTGCCCCCAAATTAGGTGCATTACTGTGTTTTTGCCCCAAAATAATGGAAATTTCTGCATTTTTGGCCAAAATTATGTAGAATTTCTGCCTTTTTGCTCTAAAATAAGAAGAATTTCTGCCTTTTTGGCACAAAATAAGAGGAATTTCAGGCTTTTTGCCTAAAATATGGTTAAGTTCTGGAATTTGCAACCAAAAAAGCGTCATTTCTGCACTTTTGCCCTGAAATAAAAGAAATTTCTGTATTTTTGCCATAAGATAAAGGAAATTTCTGCAATTTTTTTAAAAATAAGGGAAATTTCTGCAATTTTGTCCCAAAAAACGGAAATTTCATTAATTTCCACCACAATAAGGGGAATTTCTGTCTTTTTGCCCCAAAATTAATGGAATTTCTGATTTTTACCCCAAAATTAGAAGCATTACAGAATTTTGCCACAAAATAAGGGAAATTTCAGCAATTTGCCTCAAAAAAGGAGAATTTTCTGCCTTTTTGACCCAAAAAAGGGAAATTTCTGAATTTTTGCCCCCAAATAAGTGGAATTTCTACATTTTTGCCCCAAAATTAGTGGAATTTCTAAATTTTACCCCAAAATTAGAAGCATTAGTGCATTTTTGCCCAAAAATATGGGAAATTTCTGGAATTTTGTTCCAAAATAAAGGGAATTTCTGCCTTTCTACCTAAAAATAATGGGAATTTCTTCATTTTTGCCACAAAATAAGGTATATATCTGCAATATTATCCTAAAATAATTTAAAGTTCTATACTTTTGCCCCAACATAAGGGAAATTCTTGCCTTTTTGGCCCCAAATAAGGGGAATTTCTGCATTTTTGCCCCAAATTAAGGGAAATTTTTGCATTTTTGCTCAAATATAAGGGTAATTTCTGTATTTTTGGCCTAAAATAAGGGGAATTTCTGTATTTTTGCCCTGTATTAAGGAAAATTTTGGCATTTTTGCTCCAAAGTAAGGGAAATTTCTGCAATTTTACCCCCAAATAAGGGAAATATTTGCAATTTTGTCCAAAGAAAGGGAAATCTCAGCAATTTTGCCCCACAATAAGGAGAATTTCTGCCTTTTTGCCCCAAAATTAGGAGATTTTCTGAATTTTTGCTCCAAAATTAGAAGCATTACTGCATTTTTGCCCCAAAATATGGGAAATTTCTGCAATTTTGTTCCAAAATAAAAGAAATTTCTGCCTTTTAACCCCAAAATAATGGGAATTTCTGCATTTTTGCCCCAAAATAAGGGAAGTTTCTGCAATTTTATCCTAATATAAGTTAAATTTCTATACTTTTTCCTCAAAATAAGGGAAATTTCTGTCTATTTGTCCCAAAATAAGGGGAATTTCTGCATTTTTGCCCAAAATTAAGGGAAATTTCTGCATTTTTGCACAAAATTAAGGGGAATTTCTGCCTTTTTGCCCTAAAATAAGAAGAATTTCTGCCTTTTTGCCCCAAAATAAAGGGAATTCAGTCTTTTTGGCCTAAAATAAGGGTAATTTTTATTTTTGGCCTAAAATAATGAGAATTTCTGTCTTTTTGCCCAAAAATAAGGAAAATTTCTGCATTTTTGCTCCAAAATTAGGGTAATTTCTGCAATTTTGCCCCCAAATTAGGTGCATTACTGTGTTTTTGCACCATAATAATGGAAATTTCTGGATTTTTTGCCAAAATTATGTGGAATTTCTGCCTCTTTGCTCTAAAATTAGAAGAATTTCTGCCTTTTTGGCACAAAATAAGAGGAATTTCAGGCTTTTTCCCTAAAATAAGGGTAATTTCTGGAATTTGTTCCCCAAAAAGCGTAATTTCTGCCCTTTTGTCCTGAAATAAAAGGAATTTCTGTATTTTTGCCACAAGATTATGGAAATTTCTGCAATTTTGCTTAAAAATAAAGAAAATTTCGGCAATTTTGTCCCAAAAAAAGAAATTTCATTAATTTTGCCCCATAATAAAGATAATTTCTGTCTTTTTGCCCCAAAATTAACAGAATTTCTGATTTTTGCACCAAAATTAGAAGCATTACAAAATTTCTGCCACAAAATAAGGGAAATTTCTGCAATTTGCTCAAAAAAAATTTTTTTTGCCTTATTGACCCAAAAAAGGGAAATTTCTGAATTTTTGCCCCAAAATTAGGGGAATTTCTGCCTTTTTGCCCCAAAATTAGTGGAATTTCTGCATTTTTGCTCCAAAATAAAAGGAATTTCAGCATTTTTGCCCTTAAATAAGGGGAATTTCTGCAATTTTCCCTCAAAATTAGGGGAATTTCTGCAATTTTTGCCCAAAATAAGAAAAATTTCTGCATTTTTGCCCAAAATTAAGTGGAATTTCTGATTTTTGCCCTAAAATAAAAAGAATTTCTGAGTTTAAGGCAAAAAATAAGGGGAATTTCAGTCTATTTGCCCCAAAATAATGGAAATTTCTATATTTTTGGCCAAAATTATGAGGAATTTCTGCCTTTTTGCTCTAAAATTAGTGAAATTTATGAATTGTGTCCCAAAATTTGTGAAATTTCTGAATTTTGCTCCAAAATTTGAAGCATTACTGCTTTTTTGCCCCAAAATATGGGAAATTTCTGCAATTTTGTTCGAAAATAAGGGAAATTTCTGCCTTTTTACCACAAAAGAATGGGAATTTCTGCATTTTTGCCACAAAATAAGGGAAGTTTCTTCAATTTTATCCTAAAATAAGTTAAATTTCTTTCCTTTTGCCTCAAAATAAGGGAAATTTCTGCCTATTTGGCCCAAAATAAGGGGAATTTCTGCATTTTTGCCCACAATTAAAAGAAATTTCTGCATTTTTGCCCAAAATTAAGGGGAATTTCTGATTTTTGCCCTAAAATAAGGGGAATTTAGTCTTTTTGGCCTAAAATAACTGTAATATCTATTTTTGGCCTAAAATAATGAGAATTTCTGTCTTTTTGCCCTAAAATAAAGAAAATTTCTGCATTTTTGCTGCAAAATAAGGGGAATTTCAGCATTTTTTCCCCAAAATAAGGGGAATTTCTGCATTTTGCCCCAAAAATTAGGGTAATTTCTGCCTTTTGGTCCCCAAATTCGGTGCATTACTGTCTTTTTGTTCAAAATAAGGGAAATTTCTGCATTTTTGCCAAAAATTAAGTGAAATTTCACATTTTTGCCCTAAAATAAGAAGAATTTCTACCTTTTTGGTACAAAATAAGAGGAATTTCAGGCTTTTTGCCCTAAAAAAAGCGTAATTTCTACAATTTGCCCCCTAAAAATTGGAATTTCTGCCTTTGTGACCTGAAAGAAGAGGAATTTCTGTATTTTTGGACAAGATAAAGAAAATTTCTGCAATTTTACCCCAAAATAAAGGAAATATTTGCAATTTTGTCCAAAGAAAGAGAAATCTCAGCAATTTTGCCCCACAATAAAGAGAATTTCTTCCTTTTTGCCCCAAAATTAGGGGATTTTCTGATTTTTTTGCTCCAAAATTAGAAGCATTACTGCATTTTTGCCCCAAAATGAAGAGAATTTCTGCCTTTTTGCCCCCAAATAAAAGGAATTTCTCCATTTTTGCCAAAAAACAATAGGAATTTCTGACTTTTTGCCTTAAAATTAGTGAAATTTCTGTATTTTGTCCCAAAATTAGTGAAATTTCTGAATTTTGCTCCAAAATTAAAAGCATTACTGCTTTTTTGCCCCAAAATATGGGAAATTTCTGCAATTTTGTTACAAAATAAGGGAAATTTCTTCCTTTTTACCACAAAATAATGGGAATTTCTGCATTTTTGCCCCAAAATATGGGAAGTTTCTGCAATTTTATCGTAAAATAAGTTAAATTTCTAAACTTTTGCCACAAAATAAGAGAAATTTCTGCCTATTTGGCCAAAAATAAGGAGAATTTCTGCATTTTTGCCACAAATTAAGAAAAATTTCTGCATTTTTGCCCAAAATTAAGTGGAATTTCTGATTTTTGCCCTAAAATAAAAAGAATTTCTGCTATTAAGGCAAAAAATAAGGGGAATTTTAGTCTCTTTGCCCTAAAATAAGGGTAATTTCTGCAACTTGCCCCCTAAGAAGTGGAATTTCTGCCTTTATGACCTGAAAAAATGGGAATTTCTAACATTTTTGCCCATGAAAAAGGAAATTTCTGCAATTTTACCCCAACATAAGGGAAATTTTTGTAATTTTGTCCAAAAAAGGGGAAATCTCAGCAATTTTGCCCCACAATAATGGGTATTTCTGCCTTTTGCCCCAAAATTAGGGGAATTCTGAATTTGTGCTCCAAAATTAAAAGCATTACTGCATTTCTACCCCAAAATAAGGGAAATTTCTGCAATTTGCCTCAAAATAAAGGAAATTACTGCAATTTTGTCTTAAAAACGGTATATTTCTGAATTTTTGCCCAAAAATAAAAGGGATTTTTGCCTTTTTGCCCCAAAATTAGTGAAATTTCTGAATTTTGCCTCAAAATTAGAAGCATTACTGCATTTTTCCCCCAAAATATGGGAAATTTCTGCAATTTTGTTCCAAAATAAGGGAAATTTCTGCGTTTTTACCCCAAAATAATGGGAATTTCTTCATTTTTGCAACAAAATAAGGTAAATTTTTGCAATATTATCGTAAAATATGTTAAAGTTCTATACTTTTGCCCCAAAATAAGGGAAATTCCTGCATTTTTGGCCCCAAATAAGGGGAATTTCTGCATTTTTGACCCAAATTACGGGAAATTTCTGCATTTTTGCCCAAATATAAGGGTAATTTCTGTATTTTTGGCCTAAAATAAGAGGAATTTTTGCATTTTTGCGCCAAAATCAGGGGAATTTCTGTATTTTTGCCCTGTATTAAGGAAAATTTTTGCATTTTTGCTCCAAAATAAGGAAAATTTCTCCAATTTTTTTCCCAAAATTAGGGGAATATCTTTAATTTTGCCCCAAATAAGGGAAATTTCTGCAATTTTGCCCTAAAATTAGGAAAATTTCTGCCTTTTGCCCCATAATAAGGGAAATTTATGCAATTTTGCACCAAAATAAGGGAATTTTCTTCATTTTTGCTCCAAAATAAAGGGAATTTCTGCCTTTTTGCCCTAAAATGAGGGGAATTTCTGCATTTTTGCCCCCAAATAAAAAGAATTTCTGCATTTTTGCCACAAAATAATAGGAATTTCTGCCTTTTTGCCCCAAAATTAGTAAAATTTCTGAATTTTGTCCCAAAATTTGTGAAATTTCTGAATTTTGCTCCAAAATTCGAAGCATTACTGCATTTTAGCCCCAAAATATGGGAAATTTCTGCAATTTTGTTCCAAAATAAGGGAAATTTCTTCCTTTTTACCACAAAATAATGGGAATTTCTGCATTTTTGCCACAAAATAAGGGAAGTTTCTGAAATTTTATCCTAAAATAAGTTAAATTTCTCAACTTTTGCCTCAAAATAAGGGAAATTTCTGCCTATTTGGCTAAAAATAAGGGGAATTTCTGCATTTTTGCCACAAATTAAGTGGAATTTCTGATTTTTGCCCTAAAATAAAAAAAATGTCTGCCTTTAAGGCAAAAAATAAGGGAAATTTCAGTCTTTTTGCCCTAAAATAAGGGTAATTTCTGCAATTTGCCCCCTAATAAGTGGAATTTCTGCCTTTATGACATGAAAGAACGGGAATTTCTAACATTTTTGTGCAAGATAAAGGAAATTTCTGCAATTTTACTCCAAAATAAGGGAAATTTTTGCAATTTTGTCCTAAAAAAGGGAAATCTCAGCAATTTTGCCCCACAAGAAGAGGGATTTCTGCCTTTTTCCCCAAAATTAGAGGAATTTCTGAATTTTTCCTCCATAATTAGAAGCATTACTGCATTTTTACCCCAAAATAAGGGAAATTTCTGCAATTTGCCTCAAAATAAAGGAAATTACTGCAATTTTGTCCCAAAAAAGGGATATTTCTGCATTTTTGCCCCAAAATAATAGGGATTTTTGCCTTTTTGCCCCAAAATTAGGTAAATTTCTGAATTTTGCTCCAAAATTAGAAGCATTACTGCATTTTTGCCCCAAAATATGGGAAATTTCTGCAATTTTGTTCCAAAATAAGGGAAATTTTTGCCTTTTTACCCCAAAATAATGAGAATTTCTT
Source organism: Micromys minutus (assembly GCF_963924665.1). Taxonomy (NCBI): domain Eukaryota; kingdom Metazoa; phylum Chordata; class Mammalia; order Rodentia; family Muridae; genus Micromys; species Micromys minutus. Next base: position 799,335 of record NW_027667771.1, read on the forward strand.
CATTATTGCAACAAAATAAGGTAAATTTCTTCAATATTATCCTAAAATAAGGTAAAGTTCTATACTTTTGCCCCAAAATAAGAGAAATTTTTGCGTTTTTGGCTTCAAATAAGGGGAATTTCTGCAGTTTTGCCCCAAATTAAGGGAAATTTCTGCATTTTTGCCAAATATAAGGGTAATTTCTGTATTTTTGGCCTAAAATAAAAGGAATTTTTGCATTTTTGGGCCAAAATCAGGGGAATTTCTCTATTTTTGTCCTTTATTAAGGAAAATTTTTGCATTTTTGCTCCAAAATAAGGGAAATTTCTGCAATTTTTTTCCCAAAATGAGGGGAATTTCTGTAATTTTGACCCAAATAAGGGAAATTTCTGCAATTTTGCCCTAAAATTAAAAAATTTTGCCTTTTGCCCCATAATAAGGGAAATTTATGCAATTTTGCATCAAAATAAGGGAATTTTCTTCATTTTTGCTCCAAAATAAAGGGAATTTCTGCCTTCTTGCCCTAAAATGAGGAGAATTTCTGCCTTTTTGCACCCAAATAAAAGGAATTTCTGAATTTTTGCCACAAAATAATAGGAATTTCTGCCTTTTTGCCCCAAAATTAGTGAAATTTCTGAATTTTGTACCAAAATTTGTGAAATTTCTGAATTTTGCTCCAAAATTCGAAGCATTACTGCTTTTTTGCCCCAAAATATGGGAAATTTCTGCAATTTTGTTACAAAATAAGGGAAATTTCTTCATTTTTACCACAAAATAATGGGAATTTCTGCATTTTTGCCACAAAATAAGGGAAGTTTCTGAAATTTTATCCTAAAATAAGTTAAATTTCTCAACTTTTGCCTCAAAATAAGGGAAATTTCTGCCTATTTGGCTAAAAATAAGGGGAATTTCTGCATTTTTGCCACAAATTAAGGAAAATTTCTGCATTTTTGCCCAAAATTAAGTGGAATTTCTGATTTTTGCTCTAAAATAAAAAAAATTTCTGCCTTTGAGGCAAAAAATAAGGGGAATTTTAGTCTTTTTGCCCTAAAATAAGGGTAATTTCTGCAATTTGCCCCCGAATAAGTGGAATTTCTGCCTTTATGACATGAAAGAATGGGAATTTCTAACATTTTTGTGCAAGAAAAGGGAAATTTCTGCAATTTTACCCCAAAATAAGGGAAATTTTTGCAATTTTGTCCAAAAAAAGTGAAATCTCAGCAATTTTGCCCCACAATAAAGGGAATTTCTGCCTTTTTGCCCCCAAATTAGGGGAATTTCTGAATTTTTGCTCCAAAATTGGAAGCATTACTGCATTTTTACACCAAAATAAAGGAAATTTCTGCAATTTGCATCAAAATAAAGGAAATTTCTGCAATTTTGTCCCAAAAAAAAGATATTTCTGCATTTTTGCCCCAAATAATAGGGATTTTTGCCTTTTTGCCCCAAAATTAGTGAAATTTCTGAATTTTCTTTCAAAATTAGCAGCATTACTGCATTTTTGCCTCAAAATAGGGGAAATTTCTGCAATTTTGTTCCAAAATAAGAGAAATTTCTGCCTTTTTACCTCAAAATAATGGGAATTTCGGCATTTTTGCCACAAAATAATGGAAGTTTCTGCAATTTTATCCTAAAATATGTTAAATTTCTATCCTTTTGCCCCAAAATAAGGGAAATTTCTGCTTATTTGGCCCAAAATAAAAGGAATTTCTGCATTTTTGCCCACAATTAAAAGAAATACCTGCATTTTTGCCTAAAATTAAGGGGAATTTCTGCCTTTTTGCCCTAAAATAAGGGGAATTTTGCCTTTTTGCCCCAAAATAAAGGGAATTTAGTCTTTTTGGCCTAAAATAAGGGTAATTTTTATTTTTGGCCTAAAATAATGATAATTTCTGTCTTTTTGCCCTAAAATAAGGAAAATTTCTGCATTTTTGCTCCAAAATAAGGGGAATTTCAGCATTTTTGCCCCAAAATAAGGGGAATTTCTGCCTTTTTGCCCCAAAAATTAGGGTAATTTCTGCATTTTTGCCCCCAAATTAGGTGCATTACTGTGTTTTTGCCCCAAAATTATGGAAATTTCTGCATTTTTGGCCAAAATTATTTGGAATTTCTGCCTTTTTGCTCTAAAATAAGAAGAATTTCTGCTTTTGGCACAAAATAAAAGGAATTTAAGGCTTATTCCCTAAAAAAGAGTAATTTCTGGAATTTGCCCCCCAAAAAGTGTAATTTCTGCCCTTTTGCCCTGAAATAAGAGGAATTTCTGTATTTTTGCCACAAGATAAAGGAAATTTCTGCAATTTTGCTGAAAAATAAGGAAAATTTCTGCAATTTTGTTCCAAAAAACAGAAATTTTATTAATTTTGCCCCACAATAAGGGGAATTTCTGTTTTTTTGCCCCAAAATTAACGGAATTTCTGATTTTTGCCCCAAAATTTGAAGCATTACAGAATTTTTGCCACAAAATAAGGGAAATTTTTGCAATTTGCATAAAAACGAAGAATTTTCTGCCTTTTTGACCAAAAAAGTGAAATTTCGGAATTTTTGCCCCTAAATAAGTGGAATTTCTGCCCTTTTGCCCCAAAATTAGTAGAATTTCTGAATTTTTGCCCCCAAATAATTGGAATTTCTGCCTTTTTGCCCCAAAATTAGTGGAATTTCTGCATTTTTGCTCCAATATAAAAGGAAATTCAGCATTTTTGCCCCCAAAATAAAGGAATTTCTGCCTTTTTGCCCTAAAATTAGGGGAATTTCTGCCTTTTTGCCACAAAATTAGTGGAATTTCTGCATTTTTGCTCCAAAATAAGGGGAATTTCAGGATTTTTGCCCAAAAATAAGGGGAATTTATGCAATTTTCCTCAAAATTAGGGGAATTTCTGAAATTTTGCCCCAAAATAAGAGAAATTTTTGCAATTTTGTCCCAAAAAAAAAGAAATTTCCGCAATTTTACCCCACAATAAGGGGAATTTCTGCCTTTTGCCCCAAAATTAGGGGAATTTCTGCATTTTTGCTGCAAAATTACGGGCATTACTGTGTTTTTGCCCCAAAAATAAGGGAAATTTCTGCATTTTTCCCCAAAATTAATTGGATTTTCTGCCTTTTTGCCCTAAAATAAGAAGAATTTCTGCCTTTTTCTCACAAAATAAGGGGAATTTCAGTCTTCTTCCCTTAAATAAGTTTAATTTCTGCAATTTGGCCCAAAATTAGCGGAATTTCTGCCTTTTTGACCTAAAATGAGGGGAATTTCTGGATTTTTGTCCTATGATGAGGAAAATTTCTGCAATTTTGCACAAAAAATAATGGAAATTTCTGCCTTTTTGCCCCAAAATGAGGAGAATTTCTGCCTTTTTGACCCCAAATTAGGTGCATTACTGTCTTTTTGCCCAAAATAAGGGAAATTTCTGCATTTTTGCCCAAAATTAATTGGAATTTCTGATTTTTGCCCTAAAATAAAAAGTATTTCTGCCTTTAAGGCAAAAAATAAGAAGAATTTCAGTCTTTTTGCCCTAAAATAAGGGTAATTTCTGCAATTTGCCCCCTAATAATGGAATTTCTGCCTTTATGACCTGAAATTAGGAGAATTTCTCACATTTTTACCCAAGAAAAGGGAAATTTCTGCAATTTTACCTCAAAGTAAGGGAAATTTTTGCAATTTTGTCCAAAAAAAGGAAAATCTCAGCAATTTTGCCCCACAATAATGGGTATTTCTGCCTTTTTGTCCCAAAATTAGGGGAATTTCTGAATTTTTGCTCCAAAATTAGAAGCATTACTGCATTTTTACCCCAAAATAAGGGAAATTTCTGCAATTTGCCTCAAAATAAAGGAAATTTCTGCAATTTTGTCCCAAAAAAGGGATATTTCTGCATTTTTGCCCCAAAATATGGGAAATTTCTGCAATTTTGTTCCAAAATAAGGGAAATTTTAGCCTTTTTACCATAAAATAATGGGAATTTCTGCATTTTTGCCACAAAATAAGGGAAGTTTCTGAAATTTTATCCTAAAATAAGTTAAATTTCTATCCTTTTGCCTCAAAATAAGGGAAATTTCTGCCTATTTGGCCCAAAATAAGGGGAATTTATGCATTTTAGCACAAAATTAAGGGAAATTTCTGCATTTTTGCCCAACATTAAGGGGAATTTCTGCCTTTTTGCCCCAAAATAAGGAGAATTTAGTCTTTTCGGCCTAAAATAGGGGTAATTTTTATTTTTGGCCTAAAGTAATGATAATTTCTGTCTTTTTTTCCCTAAAATAAGAAAAATTTCTGCATTTTTGCTCCAAAATAAAAGGAATTTAAGCATTTTTGCCCCAAAATAAGGTGAATTTCTGGCTTTTTGCCTTATAATTAGGGCAATTTCTGCCTTTTTGCCCGCAAATTAGGTGCATTACTGTGTTTTTGCCCCAAAATAATGGGAATTTCTGCATTATCGGCCAAAATTATGTGGAATTTCTTCTTTTTGCTCAAAAATAAGAAGAATTTCTGCCTTTTTGGCACAAAATAAGAGGAATTTCAGGCTTTTTCCCTAAAATAAGGGTAATTTCTGGAATTTGACCCCAAAAAAGCGTAATTTCTGCCCTTTTGCCCTGAAATAAATGGAATTTCTGTATTTTTGCCACAAGATACAGGAAATTTCTGTAATTTTGCTTAAAAATAAAAGAAATTTCTGCAATTTTGTACCAAAAAAAAAAATTTTATTAATTTCCTCCACAATAAGGGGAATTTCTGTCTTTTTGCCCCAAAATTAATGGAATTTCTGCTTTTTGCCCCAAAATTAGAAGCATTACAGAATTTTTGCCACAAAATAAGGGAAATTTCTGCAATTTGCCTCAAAAAAGAAGAATTTTTTGCCTTTTAGACCCAAAAAAAGGGAAATTTCTGAATTTTTACCCCAAATAAGTCGAATTTCTGCCTTTTTGCCTAAAAATTAGTGGAATTTCTAAATTTTGCCCCAAAATTAAAAGCATTAGTGCATTTTTGCCTAAAAATATGGGAAATTTCTGCAATTTTGTTCCAAAATAAAGGGAATTTCTGCCTTTCTACCCCAAAATAATGGAAATTTCTTCATTTTTGCTACAAAATAAGGGAAATTTCTGCAATATTATCCTAAAATAAGTTAAATTTCTATAGTTTTGCCCCAAAATAAGGGAAATTCCTGCCTTTTTGGCCCCAAATAAAGGGAATTTCTGCATTTTTGCCCCAAATTAAGGGAAATTTCTGCACTTTTGCTCAAAAATAAGGGTAATTTCTGTATTTTTGGCCTAAAATAAGGGGAATTTCTGCATTTTTGCCCCAAAATAAGGGGAATTTCTGAATTTTTGCCTTGTATTAAGGAAAATTTCTGCATTTTTGCTCCAAAATAAGGGGAATTTCTACAATTTTTCCCCAAAATTAGGGGAATTTTTGTAATTTTGCCCCAAATAAGGGAATTTTCTGAAATTTTGCCCTAAAAGTAGGGGAATTTCTGATATTTTGCCCCAAAATAAAGGAAGTTTCTGCAATTTTTCCCCAAAATTAAGGGAATTTCTGCCATTTTGCCCCATAATAAAAAAAATTTATGCAATTTTGCACCAAAATAAGGGATATTTCTTTATTTTTTCTCCAAAATAGAGGGAGTTTCTGCCTTTTTGAAACAAAAAAAGGGGAATTTCTGATATTTTGTTCCAAAATAAGGGATATTTCTGCCTTTTTACCACAAAATAATGAGAATTTCTTCATTATTGCAACAAAATAAGGTAAATTTCTGCAATATTATCCTAAAATAAGGTAAAGTTCTATACTTTTGCCCCAAAATAAGGGAAATTTTTGCCTTTTTGGCTTCAAATAAGGGGAATTTCTGCAGTTTTGCCCCAAATTAAAGGAAATTTCTGCATTTTTGCCAAATATAAGGGTAATTTCTGTATTTTTGGCCTAAAATAAGAGGAATTTTTGCATTTTTGCGCCAAAATCAGGAGAATTTCTGTATTTTTGTCCTTTATTAAGGAAAATTTTTGCTCCAAAATAAGGAAAATTTCTGCAATTTTTTTCCCAAAATTAGGGGAATTTCTGTAATTTTGACCAAATAAGGGAAATTTCTGCAATTTTGCCCTAAAATTAAAGAAAATTTTTGCCTTTTGCCCCATAATAAGGGAAATTTATGCAATTTTGCATCAAAATAAGGGAATTTTCTTCATTTTTGCTGCAAAATAAAGGGAATTTCTGCATTCTTGCCCTAAAATGAGGAGAATTTCTGCCTTTTTGCCCCCAAATAAAAGGAATTTCTGAATTTTTGCCACAAAATAATAGGAATTTCTGCCTTTTTGCCCCAAAATTAGTGAAATTTCTGAATTTTGTACCAAAATTTGTGAAATTTCTGAATTTTGCTCCAAAATTCGAAGCATTACTGCTTTTTTGCCCCAAAATATGGGAAATTTCTGCAATTTGGTTACAAAATAAGGGAAATTTCTTCATTTTTACCACAAAATAATGGGAATTTCTGCATTTTTGCCACAAAATAAGGGAAGTTTCTGAAATTTTATCCTAAAATAAGTTAATTTTCTCAACTTTTGCCTCAAAATAAGGGAAATTTCTGCCTATTTGGCTAAAAATAAGGGGAATTTCTGCATTTTTGCCACAAATTAAGGAAAATTTCTGCATTTTTGCCCAAAATTAAGTGGAATTTCTGATTTTTGCCCTAAAATAAAAAAAAATTTCTGCCTTTAAGGCAAAAAATAAGGGGAATTTCAGTCTTTTTGCCCTAAAATAAGGGTAATTTCTGCAATTTGCCCCCTAATAAGTGGAATTTCTGCCTTTATGACATGAAAGAACGGGAATTTCTAACATTTTTGTGCAAGATAAGGGAAATTTCTGCAATTTTACTCCAAAATAAGGGAAATTTTTGCAATTTTGTCCTAAAAAAGGGAAATCTCAGCAATTTTGCCCCACAAGAAGGGGAATTTCTGCCTTTTTGCCCCAAAATTAGAGGAATTTCTGAATTTTTCCTCCATAATTAGAAGCATTACTGCATTTTTACCCCAAAATAAGGGAAATTTCTGCAATTTGCCTCAAAATAAAGGAAATTACTGCAATTTTGTCCCAAAAAAGGGATATTTCTGTATTTTTGCCCCAAAATAATAGGGATTTTTGCCTTTTTGCCCCAAAATTAGTTAAATTTCTGAATTTTGCTCCAAAATTAGAAGCATTACTGCATTTTTGCCCCAAAATATGGGAAATTTCTGCAATTTTGTTCCAAAATATGGGAAATTTCTGCCTTTTTACCGCAAAATAATGAGAATTTCTTCATTATTGCAACAAAATAAGGTAAATTTCTGCAATATTATCCTAAAATAAGGTTAAGTTCTATACTTTTGCCCCAAAATAAGGGAAATTTTTGCCTTTTTGGCTTCAAATAAGGGGAATTTCTGCAGTTTTGCCCCAAATTAAGGGAAATTTCTGCATTTTTGCCAAATATAAGGGTAATTTCTGTATTTTTGGCCTAAAATAAGAGTAATTTTTGCATTTTTGAGCCAATATCAGGGGAATTTCTGTACTTTTGTCCTTTATTAAGGAAAATTTTTGCATTTTTGCTCCAAAATAAAGGATATTTCTGCAATTTTTTTCCCAAAATTAGGGGAATTTCTGTAATTTTGACCCAAATAAGGGAAATTTCTGCAATTTTGCCCTAAAATTAAAGAAAATTTTTGCCTTTTGCCCTATAATAAGGAAAATTTATGCAATTTTGCATCAAAATAAGGGAATTTTCTTCATTTTTGCTCCAAAATAAAGGGAATTTCTGCCTTCTTGCCCTAAAATGAGGAGAATTTCTGCCTTTTTGCCCCCAAATAAAATGAATTTCTGAATTTTTGCCACAAAATAATAGGAATTTCTGCCTTTTTGCCCCAAAATTAGTGAAATTTCTGAATTTTGTACCAAAATTTGTGAAATTTCTGAATTTTGCTCCAAAATTCGAAGCATTACTGCTTTTTTGCCCCAAAATATGGGAAATTTCTGCAATTTTGTTACAAAATAAGGGAAATTTCTTCATTTTTACCACAAAATAATGGGAATTTCTGCATTTTTGCCACAAAATAAGGGAAGTTTCTGAAATTTTATCCTAAAATAAGTTAAATTTCTCAACTTTTGCCTCAAAATAAGGGAAATTTCTGCCTATTTGGCTAAAAATAAGGGGAATTTCTGCATTTTTGCCACAAATTAAGGAAAATTTCTGCATTTTTGCCCAAAATTAAGTGGAATTTCTGATTTTTGCCCTAAAATAAAAAAAATTCTGCCTTTAAGGCAAAAAATAATGGGAATTTCAGTCTTTTTGCCCTAAAATAAGGGTAATTTCTGCAATTTGCCCCCTAATAAGTGGAATTTCTGCCTTTATGACATGAAAGAACGGGAATTTCTAACATTTTTGTGCAAGAAAAGGGAAATTTCTGCAATTTTACCCCAAAATAAAGGAAATTTTTGCAATTTTGTCCAAAAAAAGTGAAATCTCAGCAATTTTGCCCCACAATAAAGGGAATTTCTGCCTTTTTGCCCCCAAATTAGGGGAATTTCTGAATTTTTGCTCCAAAATTGGAAGCATTACTGCATTTTTACACCAAAATAAAGGAAATTTCTGCAATTTGCCTCAAAATAAAGGAAATTTCTGCAATTTTGTCCCAAAAAAAAGATATTTCTGCATTTTTGCCCCAAATAATAGGGATTTTTGCCTTTTTGCCCCAAAATTAGTGAAATTTCTGAATTTTCTTCCAAAATTAGCAGCATTACTGCATTTTTGCCTCAAAATAGGGGAAATTTCTGCAATTTTGTTCCAAAATAAGAGAAATTTCTGCCTTTTTACCTCAAAATAATGGGAATTTCGGCATTTTTGCCACAAATTAATGGAAGTTTCTGCAATTTTATCCTAAAATATGTTAAATTTCTATCCTTTTGCCTCAAAATAAGGGAAATTTCTGCCTATTTGGCCCAAAATAAGGGGAATTTCTGCATTTTTGCCCACAATTAAAAGAAATACCTGCATTTTTGCCTAAAATTAAGGGGAATTTCTGCCTTTTTGCCCTAAAATAAGGGGAATTTTGCCTTTTTGCCTCAAAATAAAGGGAATTTAGTCTTTTTGGCCTAAAATAAGGGTAATTTCTATTTTTGGCCTAAAATAATGATAATTTCTGTCTTTTTGCCCTAAAATAAGGAAAATTTCTGCATTTTTGCTCCAAAATAAGGGGAATTTCAGCATTTTTGCCCCAAAATAAGGGGAATTTCTGCCTTTTTGCCCCAAAAATTAGGGTAATTTCTGCATTTTTGCCCCCAAATTAGGTGCATTACTGTGTTTTTGCCCCAAAATTATGGAAATTTCTGCATTTTTGGCCAAAATTATTTGGAATTTCTGCCTTTTTGCTCTAAAATAAGAAGAATTTCTGCCTTTTTGGCACAAAATAAAAGAAATTTAAGGCTTATTCCCTAAAAAAGGGTAATTTCTGGAATTTGCCCCCCAAAAAGTGTAATTTCTGCCCTTTTGCCCTGAAATAAGAGGAATTTCTGTATTTTTGCCACAAGATAAAGGAAATTTCTGCAATTTTGCTTAAAAATAAGGAAAATTTCTGCAATTTTGTTCCAAAAAACAGAAATTTCATTAATTTTGCCCCACAATAAGGGGAATTTCTGTCTTATTGCCCCAAAATTAACGGAATTTCTGATTTTTGCCCCAAAATTTGAAGCATTACAGAATTTTTGCCAAAAAATAAGGGAAATTTTTGCAATTTGCTTAAAAAAGAAGAATTTTCTGTCTTTTTGACCAAAAAAGTGAAATTTCAGAATTTTTGCCCCCAAATAAGTGGAATTTCTGCCCTTTTGCCCCAAAATTAGTGGAATTTCTGAATTTTTGCCCCCAAATAATTGGAATTTCTGCCTTTTTGCCCCAAAATTAGTGGAATTTCTGCATTTTTGCTCCAATATAAAAGGAAATTCAGCATTTTTGCCCCGAAAATAAAGGAATTTCTGCCTTTTTGCCCTAAAATTAGGGGAATTTCTGCCTTTTTGCCACAAAATTAGTGGAATTTCTGCATTTTTGCTCCAAAATAAGGGGAATTTCAGGATTTTTGCCCAAAAATAAGGGGAATTTATGCAATTTTTCCTCAAAATTAGAGGAATTTCTGCAATTTTGCCCCAAAATAAGAGAAATTTTTGCAATTTTGTCCCAAAAAAAAGAAATTTCTGCAATTTTGCCCCACAATAAGGGGAATTTCTGCATTTTGCCCCAAAATTAGAGGAATTTCTGCATTTTTGCCGCAAAATTACGGGCATTACTGTGTTTTTGCCCCAAAAATAAGGGAAATTTCTGCATTTTTCCCCAAAATTAATTGGAATTTCTGCCTTTTTGCCCTAAAATAAGAAGAATTTCTGCCTTTTTGTCACAAAATAAGGGGAATTTCAGTCTTCTTCCCTTAAATAAGTTTAATTTCTGCAATTTGGCCCAAAATTAGCGGAATTTCTGCCTTTTTGACCTAAAATGAGGGGAATTTCTGGATTTTTGTCCCATGATGAGGAAAATTTCTGCAATTTTGCACAAAAAATAATGGAAATTTCTGCCTTTTTGCCCCAAAATGAGGAGAATTTCTGCCTTTTTGACCCCAAATTAGGTGCATTACTGTCTTTTTGCCCAAAATAAGGGAAATTTCTGCATTTTTGCCCAAAATTAATTGGAATTTCTGATTTTTGCCCTAAAATAAAAAGTATTTCTGCCTTTAAGGCAAAAAATAAGAAGAATTTCAGTCTTTTTGCCCTAAAATAAGGGTAATTTCTGCAATTTGCCCCCTAATAATGGAATTTCTGCCTTTATGACCTGAAATTAGGAGAATTTCTAACATTTTTACCCAAGAAAAGGGAAATTTCTGCAATTTTACCTCAAAGTAAGGGAAATTTTTGCAATTTTGTCCAAAAAAAGGAAAATCTCAGCAATTTTGCCCCACAATAATGGGTATTTCTGCCTTTTTGTCCCAAAATTAGGGGAATTTCTGAATTTTTACTCCAAAATTAGAAGCATTGCTGCATTTTTACCCCAAAATAAGGAAAATTTTTGCAATTTGCCTCAAAATAAAGGAAATTTCTGCAATTTTGTCCCAAAAAAGGGATATTTCTGCATTTTTGCCCCAAAATATGGGAAAATTCTGCAATTTTGTTCCAAAATAAGGGAAATTTCTGCCTTTTTACCACAAAATAATGGGAATTTCTGCATTTTTGCCACAAAATAAGGGAAGTTTCTGAAATTTTATCCTAAAATAAGTTAAATTTCTATCCTTTTGCCTCAAAATAAGGGAAATTTCTGCCTCTTTGGCCCAAAATAAGGGGAATTTATGCATTTTAGCACAAAATTAAGTAAATTTCTGCATTTTTGCCCAACATTAAGGGGAATTTCTGCCTTTTTGCCCCAAAATTAGGGGAATTTAGTCTTTTTGGCCTAAAATAGGGGTAATTTCTATTTTTGGCCTAAAATAATGATAATTTCTGTCTTTTTTTCCCTAAAATAAGGAAAATTTCTGCATTTTTGCTCCAAAATAAAAGGAATTTAAGCATTTTTGCCCCAAAATAAGGTGAATTTCTGGCTTTTTGCCTTATAATTAGGGCAATTTCTGCCTTTTTGCCCCCAAATTAGGTGCATTACTGTGTTTTTGCCCCAAAATAATGGGAATTTCTGCATTATTGGCCAAAATTATGTGGAATTTCTTCCTTTTTCTCAAAAATAAGAAGAATTTCTGCCTTTTTGGCACAAAATAAGAGGAATTTCAGGCTTTTTCCCTAAAATAAGGGTAATTTCTGGAATTTGCCCCCCAAAAAGCATAATTTCTGACCTTTTGCCCTGAAATAAATGGAATTTCTGTATTTTTGCCACAAGATACAGGAAATTTCTGCAATTTTGCTTAAAAATAAGAGAAATTTCTGCAATTTTGTACCAAAAAAAAGAAATTTCATTAATTTCCTCCACAATAAGTGGAATTTCTGTCTTTTTGCCCCAAAATTAATGGAATTTCTGCTTTTTGCCCCAAAATTAGAAGCATTACAGAATTTTTGCCACAAAATAAGGGAAATTTCTGCAATTTGCCTCAAAAAAGAAGAATTTTTTGCCTTTTAGACCCAAAAAACTGAAATTTCTGAATTTTTACCCCAAATAAGTCGAATTTCTGCCTTTTTGCCCCAAAAATAGTGGAATTTCTAAATTTTGCCCCAAAATTAAAAGCATTAGTGCATTTTTGCCCAAAAATATGGGAAATTTCTGCAATTTTGTTCCAAAATAAAGGGAATTTCTGCTTTTCTACCCCAAAATAATGGAAATTTCTTCATTTTTGCCACAAAATAAGGGAAATTTCTGCAATATTATCCTAAAATAAGTTAAATTTCTATAGTTTTGCCCCAAAATAAGGGAAATTCCTGCCTTTTTGGCCCCAAATAAAGGGAATTTCTGCATTTTTGCCCCAAATTAAGGGAAATTTCTGCACTTTTGCTCAAAAATAAGGGTAATTTCTGTATTTTTGGCCTAAAATAAGGGGGATTTCTGAATTTTTGCCCTGTATTAAGGAAAATTTCTGCATTTTTGCTCCAAAATAAGGGGAATTTCTACAATTTTTCCCCAAAATTAGGGGAATTTCTGTAATTTTGCCCCAAATAAGGGAAATTTCTGCAATTTTGCCCTAAAAGTAGGGGAATTTCTGCAATTTTGCCCCAAAATAACGGAAATTTCTGCAATTTTTCCCCAAAATTAAGGGAATTTCTGCCATTTTGCCCCATAATAAGAAAAATTTATGCAATTTTGCACCAAAATAAGAGATATTTCTTTATTTTTTTCTCCAAAATAGAGGGAGTTTCTGCCTTTTTGAAACAAAAAAAGGGGAATTTCTGCAATTTTGTTCCAAAATAAGGGGAATTTCTGCATTTTTGCCCCAAAATAAGGGAAATTTCTGCCTTTTTGGCGCAAAAAAGGGGGAATTTCAGTCTTTTTGCCCTAAAATAAGGGTAATTTCTGCATATTTGACCCCAAGTATGCGATATTTCTGATTTTTTGACACGAAATAAGGAGAATTTCTGCAATTTTGCCCCAAAATTAGAGAAATTTTTGCAATTTTGTCCCAAAAAAAGGAAATTTCAGCAGTTCTGCCCCAAAATAAGGGGAATTTCTGTTTTTTGCACCAAAATTAGAAGAATTTCTGCATTTTTGCCACAAAATTAGGGGCATTACTGTGTTCTTGCCCAAAAATAAGGGAAATTTCTGCATTTTCCCCAAATTTAATTGGAATTTCGGCCTTTTTGCCCTAAAATAAGAAGAATTTCTGCTTTTTTGGCACAAAATAAGGGGAATTTCAGTCTTCTTCCCTTAAATAAGTTTAATTTCTGCAATTTAGCACAAAATTAGCGGAATTTCTGCCTTTTTGACCTAAAATGAGGGGAATTTCTGGATTTTTGTCCCATGATGAGGAAAATTTCTGCAATTTTGCACAAAAAATAATGGAAATTTCTGCCTTTTTGCCCCAAAATGAGGAGAATTTCTGCCTTTTTGACCCCAAATTAGGTGCATTACTGTCTTTTTGCCCAAAATAAGGGAAATTTCTGCATTTTTGCCCAAAATTAATTGGAATTTCTGATTTTTGCCCTAAAATAAATAGAATTTCTGCCTTTAAGGCAAAAAATAAGGTGAATTTCAGTCTTTTTATCCTAATATAATGGTAATTTCTGCAATTTGCCCCCTAATAAGTGGAATTTCTGCCTTTATGACCTGAAAAAACGGGAATTTCTAACATTTTTGCCCATGAAAAAGGAAATTTCTGCAATTTTACCCCAAAGTAAGGGAAATTTTTGTAATTTTGTCCAAAAAAAGGGAAATCTCAGCAATTTTGCCCCACAATAATAGGAATTTCTGCCTTTTTGCCCCAAAATTAGGGGAATTTCTGAATTTTTGCTCCAAAATTAGCAGCATTACTGCATTTTTGCCCCAAATATCGGAAATTTCTGCAATTATGTTCCAAAATACGGGAAATTTCTGCCTTTTTACCCCAAAATAATGGGAATTTCTGCATTTTTGCCACAAATTGAGAGAAGTTTCTGCAATTTTATCCTAAAATAAGTTAAATTTCTATCCTTTTGCCTCAAAAGAAGGGAAATTTCTGCCTATTTGGCCCGAAATAAGGGGAATTTCTGCATTTTTCCCAAAATTAAGGGGAATTTCTGCCTTTTTGCTCTAAAATAAGGGGAATTTCTGCCTTTTTGCTGCAAAATAAGGGGAATTTAGACTTTTTGGCCTAAAATAAGGGTAATTTCTATTTTTGGCTTAAAATAATGGGAATTTCTGTCTTTTTGTCCTAAAATAAGGGGAATTTCTGCCTTTTTGCCCCCAAATTAGGTGCATTACTATCTTTTTGCCCAAAATAAAATAAATTTCTGCATTTTTGCCTAAAATTAAGTGGAATTTCTGATTTTTGCCCTAAAATAAAAAGAATTTCTGCCTTTAAAGCAAAAAATAAGGGAAATTTCAGTATTTTTGCCCTAAAATAATGGAAAATTCTGAATTTTTGGCCAAAATTATGTGGAATTTCTGCCTTTTTGCTCTAAATTAAGAAGAATTTCTGCCTTTTTGGAACAAAATAAGTGGAATTTCAGGCTTTTTCCCTAAAATAAGGGTAATTTCTTGAATTTGCCCCCAAAAAAACATAATTTCTGCCCTTTTGCCCTGAAATAAAAGGAATTTCTTTATTTTTGCCACAAGATAAAGAAAATTTCTGCAATTTTGCTTAAAAATAAGGGAAATTTCTCCAATTTTGTCCCAAAAAAAGGAAATTTCATTAATTTTGCCTCACAATAAGGGGAATTTCTGTCTTTTTGCCCCAAAATTAATGGAATTTCTGATTTTTGCCCCAAAATTATAAGCATTACAGAATTTTTGCCACAAAATATAGGAAATTTCTGCAATTTTGTTCCAAAATAATGGGAATTTCTTCATTTTTGCCACAAAATAAGGTAAATTTCTGCCATATTATCCTAAAATAAGTTAAATTTCTATACTTTTGTTCCAAAATAAGTGAAATTCCTGCATCTTTGGACCCAAATAAGGGGAATTTCTGCATTTTTTCCCCAAATTAAGGGAAATTTCTGCAATTTTGCCCAAAAATAAGGGTAATTTCTGTATTTTTGGCCTAAAATAAGGTAAATTTCTGCATTTTTGCCCCAAAATAAAGGGAAATTTTGTATTTTTACCCTGAATTAAAGAAAATTTCTTCATTTATGCTCCAAAATGAGGGGAATTTCTGCAATTTTTCCACAAAATTAAGGAAATTTCTGTAATTTTGCCCCAAAATAAGGGAAATTTTAGCAATTTTGCCAAAAAATTAGGGGAATTTCTGCAATTTTGCACCAAAATAATGGTATTTTCTACATTTTTCCTCCAAAATAAAGAGAGTTTCTGCATTTTTGAAACAAAAAAAGGGGAATTTCTGCAATTTTGTTCCAAAATATGGGGAATTTCTGCATTTTTGTTCCAAAATAAGGGGAATTTCTGCCTTTTTGGCGCAAAAAAGGGGGAATTTCAGTTTTTTGCCCTAAAATAAGGGTAATTTCGGCATTTTTGACACCAAGTATGCGGTATTTCTGCCTTTATGACCCGATATAAGGGGAATTTCCGCAATTTTGCCCCAAAATAATAGAAATTTCTGCAATTTGTCCCAAAAAAAATAAATTTCAGCAATTTTGCCCCGAAATAAGGGAAATTTCTGCCTTTTGCCCCAAAATTAGGGGAATTTCTGCATTTTTGCTGCAAAATTATGGGCATTACTGTGTTTTTGCCCCAAAATAAGGTAAATTTCTGCATTTTTGCCCAAAATTAATTGGATTTTCTGCCTTTTTGCCCTAAAATAAAAAGAATTTCTGCTTTTTTGGCAAAAAATAAGGGGAATTTCAGTCTTCTTCCCTTAAATAAGTTTAATTTCTGTAATTTGCCCCCAAATTAGCGGAATTTCTGCTTTTTTGACCTAAAATGAGGGGAATTTCTGGATTTTTGTCCCATGATAAGGAAAATTTCTGCAATTTTGCACCAAAATAAGGGAAATTTCTTCCTTTTTGCCCCAAAATAAAGGGAATTTCTACCTTTTTGCCCCAAAATGAGGAGAATTTCTGCCTTTTTGCCCCGAAATAAAAGGAATTTCTGCATTTTTGCCCCAAAATAATAGGAATTTCTGCCTTTTGCCCCAAAATAAGTGAAATTTCAGAATTTTGTCCCAAAATTAGTGAAATTTCTGAATTTTGCTCCAAAATTAGAAGCATTACTGTTTTTTGCCCCAAAATATGGTAAATTTCTGCAATTTTGTTACAAAATAAGGGAAATATCTTCCTTTTTACCACAAAATAATGGGAATTTCTGCATTTTTGCCACATAATAAGAGAAGTTGCTGCAATTTTATCTTAAATTAAGTTAAGTTTCTAAACTTTTGCCTCAAAATAAGGGAAATTTCTGCCTATTTGGCCAAAAATAAGGAGAATTTCTGCATTTTTGCCACAAATTAAGGAAAATTTCTGCATTTTGGCACAAAATTAAGTGGAATTTCTGATTTTTGCCCTAAAATAAAAAGAATTTCTGCCTTTAAGGCAAAAATAAGAAGAATTTCAGTTTATGTGCCCTAAAATAAGGGTAATTTCTGCAATTTGCCACCTAATAAGTGGAATTTCTTTCTTTATGACCTGAAAGAAGAGGAATTTCTAACATTTTTGACCAAAATAAGGGAAATTTCTGCAATTTTACCCCAAAATAAAAAAAATTTTTGCAATTTTGTCCAAAAACAGGGAAATCTCAGCAATTTTGCCCCACAATAAGGGGAATTTCTGCCTTTTTGCCCCAAATTTAGGGGAATTTCTGAATTTTTGCTTCAAAATTAGAAGCATTACTGCATTTTTACCCCAAAATAAGGGAAATTTCTTCAATTTGCCTCAAAATAAAGGAAATTTCTGCACTTTTGTCCCAAAAAAAGGTATATTTCTGCATTTTTGCCCCAAAATAATAGGGATTTTTGCCTTTTTGCCCCAAAATTAGTGAAATTTCTGAATTTTGCCACAAAATTACAGCATTACTGCATTTTTGCCCCAAAATATGGGAAATCTCTGCAATTTTGTTCCAAAATAAGGGAAATTTCTGCCTTTTTACCCCAAAATAATGGGAATTTCTGCACTTTTGCCACATAATAAGGGAATTTTCTGCAATTTTATCCCAAAATAATTTAAATTTCTATCCTTTTGCCTCAAAATAAGGGAAATTTCTGCCTATTTGTCCCAAAATAAGGGGAATTTCTGCATTTTTGCAAAAAATTAAGGGAAATTTCTGCATTTTTGCCCAAAATTAAGTGGAATTTCTGCCATTTAGCCCTAAAATAAGGGGAATTTTGTCTTTTTGGCCTAAAGTAAGGGTAATTTGGAATTTTGGCCTAAAATAATGAGAATTTCTGTCATTTTGCCTTAAAATAAGGAAAATTTCTGCATTTTTGCTACAAAATAAGGGAAATTTCAGCATTTTTGCCCCAAAATAAGGGCAATTTCTGCCTTTTTGCCCCAAAATTATGGGAATTTCTGACTTTTTGCCCCCAAATTAGGTGCATTACTTTGTTTTTGCCCCAAAATAATGGAAATTCCTGCATTTTTGGCCAAAATTATGTGGAATTTCTGCTTTTTTGCTCTAAAATAAGAAGAATTTCAGCCTTTTGGCACAAAATAATAGGAATTTCAGGCTTTTTTCCTAAATTAAGGGTAATTTCTGGAATTTGCCCCGAAAAAAGCGTAATTTCTGCCCTTTTGCCCTGAAATAAAAGGAATTTCTGTATTTTTGCCACAAGATAAAGAAAATTTCTGCAATTTTGTTTCAAAATAAGGGAAATTTCTGCAATTTTGTCCCAAAAAAAGGAAATTTCATTAATTTCGCCAACTATAAAAGGAATTTCTGTTTTTTTGCCTCAAAATTAACGGAATTTCTGATTTTTGCCCCAAAATTAGAAGCATTACAGAATTTTTGCCACAAAATAAGGGAAATTTCAGCAATTTGCCTCGAAAAGGAAGAATTTTCTGCCTTTTTGACCCAAAAAAGGGAAATTCCTGAATTTTTGCCCTTAAATAAGTGGAATTTCTGCCTATTTGCCCCAAAATTAGTGGAATTTCTAAATTTTGCCCCAAAATTAGCAGTATTAGTGCATTATTGCCCAAAAATATGGGAAATTTCTGTAATTTTGTTCCAAAATAAAGGGAATTTCTGCCTTTCTACCCCAAAATAATGGGAATTTCTTCATTTTTGCCACAAAATAGAAGAAATTCCTGCCTTTGTAGCCCCAAATAAGGGGAATTTCTGCATTTTTGCCCCAAATTAAAGGAAATTTCTGCATTTTTCCCCAAAAATAAGGGTAATTTCTGTATTTTTGGCCTAAAATAAGGGGAATTTCTGCATTTTTGCCCCAAAATAAGGGGAATTTCTTTATTTTTGTCCTGTATTAAAGAAAATTTCTGCATTTTTGCTCCAAACTAAAGTGAATTTCTGCAATTTTGCCCTAAAATTAAGGAAATTTCTGCAATTTTCCCCCAAAATAAGGGAAATTTCTGCAATTTTTCTCCAAAATTAGGGGAATTTATGCCTTTTTGCCACATAATAAGGGAAATTTATGCAATTTTTCACCAAAATAAGGGAATTTTCTTCATTTTTGCTTCAAAATAAAGGAAATTTCTGCCTGTTTGAAACAAAAAAAGGAGAATTTCTGCAATTTTGTTCCAAAATAAGGGGAATTTCTGCATTTTTGCCGCAAAATAAGGAAAATTTCTGCTTTTTGGTGCAAAAAAGGGGGAATTTCAGTCTTTTTTCCCTTAAATAAGGGTAATTTCTGCATATTTACACCAAGTATGCGGTGTTTCTGCATTTTTGACCCGAAATAAGGGGTATTTCTGCAATTTTGCCCCAAAATAAGAGAAATTTTTGCAATTTTGTCCCAAAAAAGGGAAATTTCAGCAATTTTGCCCCACAATAAGGGGACTTTCTGCCTTTTGCCCCAAAATTAGGGGAATTTCTGCATTTATGCCAAATATTTAGAGGCATTACTGTGTTTTTGCCCCAAAATAAGGGAAATTTCTGCATTTTTCCACAAAATTAATTGGAATTTCTGCCTTTTTGCCCTAAAATAAGAAGAATTTCTGCTTTTTTTGGCACAAAATAAAGGGAATTTCAGTCTTCTTCCCTTAAATAAGTATAATTTCTGCAATTTGCCCCCAAATTAGCGGAATTTCTGCCTTTTTGACCTAAAATGAGGGGAATTTCTGGATTTTTGTCCCATGATAAGGAAAATTTCTGCAATTTTGCCTAAAAATAAGGGAAATTTCTGCCTTTTTGCCCTAAAATAGGAGGAATTTCTGCCTTTTTGCCCCAAGACAAGGGGAATTTAGTCTTTTTGGCCTAAAATAACGGTAATTTCTATTTTTGGCCTAAAATAATGATAATTTCTGTCTTTTTACTGTAAAATAAGGAAAATTTCTGCATTTTTGCTCCAAAATAAGGGGAATTTCAGCATTTTTGCCCCAAAATAAGGGGAATTTCTGCTTTTTTGCACCAAAATTAGGGGAATTTCTGCCTTTTTGCCCCCCAATTAGGTGCATTACTGTCTTTTTGTCCAAAATAAGGGAAATTTCTGCATTTTTGCCCAAAATTAATTGGAATTTCTGATTTTTGCCCTAAAATAAAAAGAATTTCTGCCTTTAAGGCAAAAAATAAGGGCAATGTCAGTTTTTTGCCCTAAAATAAGGGTAATTTCTGCAATTTGCCCCCTAATAAGTGGAATTTCTGTCTTTATGAACTGAAAGAAGAGGAATTTCTAACATTTTTGCCCTAGATAAGGGAAATTTCTGCAATTTTACCCCAAAATAAGGGAAATTTCTTCTATTTTACCACAAAGTAATGGGCATTTCTGCATTTTTGCCACAAAATAAGGGAAGTTTCTGCAATTTTATCCTAAAATAAGTTAAATTTCTAAACTTTTGCCTCAAAATAAGGGAAATTTCTGCCTCTTTGGCCAAAAATAAGGGAAATTTCTGCATTTTTGCCACAAATTAAGGAAAATTTCTGCATTTTTGCCCAAAATTAAGTGGAGTTACTGATTTTTGCACTAAAATAAAAAGAATTTCTGCCTTTAAGGAAAAAAATAAGGGGAATTTCAGTCTTTTTGCTCTAAAATAAGGGTAATTTCTGCAATTTGCCCCCTAATAAGTGGAATTTCTGCCTTTATGACCTGAAAGAAGGGGAATTTCTAACATTTTTGCCCAAGATAAGGGAAATTTCTGCAATTTTATCCCAAAATAGGGGAAATTTTTGCAATTTTGTCCAAAAAATGGAAATGTCAGCAATTTTGCCACACAATAGGGAAATTTCTGCCTTTTTGCCACAAAATTAGGGGAATTTCTAAATTAATGCTCCAAAATTAGAAGCATTACTTCATTTTTACCGCATAATAAGGGAAATTTCTGCAATTTGCCTCAAAATAAAGGAAATTTCTGCAATTTTGTTCCAAAAAAGGGATATTTCTGCATTTTTGCCCCAAAATAATAGGGATTTTTGCCTTTTGGCCCCAAAATTAGTGAAATTTCTGAATTTTGCCTCAAAATTAGCAGCATTACTGCATGTTTGCTCCAAAATATGGGAAATTTCTTAAATTTTGTTCCAAAATACGGGAAATTTCTGCCTTTTTACCCAAAAATAATGGGAATTTCTGCATTTTTGCCACAAAATATGGGAAGTTTCTAAAATTTTATCTTAAAATAAATTAAATTTCTATCCTTTTGCCACAAAATAAGCGAAATTTCTGCCTATTTGGCCCAAAATAAAAGGAATTTCTGAATTTTTGCCCAAAATTAAGGGAAATTTCTGCATTTTTGCCCAAAATTAAGGGGAATTTCTGCCTCTTTGCCCTAAAATAAAGGGAATTTCTGCCTTTTTGCCCCAAAATATGGGTAATTTAGTCTTTTTGAACTTTAATAAGGGTAATTTCTATTTTTGTCCTAAACTAATAAGAATTTCTGTCTTTTTGCCCTAAAATAAGGAAATTTCTGCATTTTTGCTCGAAAATAAGGGGAATTTCAGCATTTTTGCCCTAAAATAAGGGGAATTTCTGACTTTTTGTCCCAAAATTAGGGGAATTTCTTCGTTTTTGCCCTCAAATTAGGTGCATTATTGTGTTTTTGCCCCAAAATAATGGAAATTTCTGCATTTATGGCCAAAATTATGTGGAATTTCTGCCTTTTTGCTCTAAAATAACAAGAATTTCTGCCTTTTTGGCACAAAATAAGAGAAATTTAAGGCTTTTTCTTTAAAATAAGGGTAAGTTCTATAATTTGCCCCAAAAAAAGCGTAATTTCTGCCCTTTTGCTTTGAAATAAAAGGAATTTCTGTATTTTTGCCACAAGATAAAGGAAATTTCTGCAATTTTGCTTAAAAATAAGGGAAATTTCTGCAATTTTGTCCCAAAAAAAGAAAATTTCATTAATTTCCCCCACAATAAAGGGAATTTCTGTCTTTTTGCCCCAAAATTAACGGAATTACTGATTTTTGCCCCAAAATTAGAAGCATTACAGAATTTTGGCACAAAATAAGGGAAATTTCGACAATTTGCCTCAAAAAAGAAGAATTTTCTGCCTTTTTGACCCAAAAAAGGGAAATTTCTGAATTTTTGCCCCCAAATAAGTGGAATTTCTGCCTTTTTGCCCCAAAATTAATGCAATTTCTAAATTTTGCCCCAAAATTAAAGCATTAGTGCACTTTTGCCCAAAAATATGGGAAATTTCTGCAATTTTGTTCCAAAATAAAGGGAATTTCTGCCTTTCTACCCCAAAATAATGGAAATTTCTTCATTTTTTCCACAAAATAAGGTAAATTTCTGCAATATTATCCTAAAATAAGTTAAATTCCTATACATTTGCCTTAAAAAAAGGGAAATTCCTGCCTTTTTAGCCCCAAGTAAGGTGAATTTCTGCATTTTTGCCCAAAATTTAGGGAAATTTCAGCATTTTTGCCCAAAATTAAGGGGAATTTCTGCCTTTTTGCCCTAAAATAAAGGGAATTTCTGCCTTTTTGCCCCAAAATAAGGGTAATTTAGTCTTTTTGACCTAAAATAAGGGTAATTTCTATTTTTGGCCTAAAATAATAAGAATTTCTGTCTTTTCGCCCCAAAATAAGGGAAATTTCTGCATTTTACCACAAAATTAATTGGAATTTCTGCCTTTTTGCCCTAAAATAAGAAGAATTTCTGCTTTTTTGGCACAAAATAAAGGGAATTTCAGTCTTCTTCCCTTAAATAAGTTTAGTTTCTGCAATTTGCCCCCAAATTAGCGTAATTTATGTTTTTTTGACCTAAAATGAGGGGAATTTCTGAATTTTTGTCGCATGATAAGGAAAATTTCTGCAAATTTGCCCAAAAATAAGAGAAATTTCTTCTTTTTTGCCACAAAATGAAGAGAATTTCTGCTTTTTTGCCCCCAAATAAAAGGAATTTCTGCATATTTGCCCCAAAATAATAGGAATTTCTGCCTTTTTGCCCCAAAATTAGTTAAATTTCTGAATGTTGTCCCAAAATAAGTGAAATTTCTGAATTTTGCCCCAAAATTAGAAGCATTACTGCTTTTTTGCCCCAAAATATGGGAAATTTTTGCAATTTTTTTCCAAAATTAGGGAAATTTCTGCCTTTTTACCCCAAAATAATGGGAATTTCTGCATTTTTTGCCACAAAATAAGGAAAGTTTCTGCAATTTTATCTTAAAATAAGGTAAATTTCTATCCTTTTGCTTCAAAATAAGGGAAATTTCTGCCTATTTGGCCCAAAATAAGGTGAATTTCTGCATTTTTGCCCAAAATTAAGGGGAATTTCTGCCTTTTTGCCCTAAAATAAGAGGAATTTCTGCCTTTTTGCCCCAAAACAAAATGAATTTAGTCTTTTTGGCCTAAAATAAGGGTAATTTCTATTTTTGGCCCAAAATAATGAGAATTTCTTTCTTTTTGCTCTAAAATAAGGAAAATTTCTGCATTTTTGCTCCAAAATAAGGGGAATTTCAGCATTTTTGCCCCAAAATAAGGGGAATTTCTGCTTTTTTGCCCCAAAATTAGGGGAATTTCTGCGTTTTTGCCAGCAAATTAGGTGCATTACTGTCTTTTTGTCCAAAATAAGAAAAATTTCTGCATTTTTGCCCAAAATTAAGTGGAATTTCTGATTTTTGCCCTAAAATAAAAAGAATTTCTGCCTTTAAGGCAAAAAATAAGGGCAATGTCAGTCTTTTGCCCTAAAATAAGGGTAATTTCTGCAATTTGCCCCCTAATAAGTGGAATTTCTGCCTTTATGACCTGAAAGAAGGGGAATTTCTAACATTTTTGCCCAAGATAAGGGAAATTTCTGCAATTTTATCCATAAATAGGGGAAATTTTTGCAATTTTGTCCAAAAAATGGAAATGTCAGCAATTTTGCCCCACAATAGGGGAATTTTGCCTTTTTGCCCCAAAATTAGTGGAATTTCTGAATTTTTACTCCAAAATTAGAAGCATTAATGTATTTTTACCCCATAATAAGGGAAATTTCTGCAATTTGCCTCAAAATAAAGGAAAATTCTGCAATTTTGTCCCAAAAAAGGGATATTTCTGCATTTTTGCCCCAAAATAATAGGGATTTTTGCCTTTTTGCCCCAAAATTAGTGAAATTTCTGAATTTTGCCCCAAAATTAGCAGCATTACTGCATTTTTGCTCCAAAATATGGGAAATTTCTGCAATTTTGTTCCAAAATAAGGGAAATTTCTGCCTTTTTAACACAAAACAATAAGAATTTCTGCGTTTTTGCCACTAAATAAGGGAAATTTCTTAAATTTTATCTTAAAATATGTTAAATTTCTATCCTTTTGCCACAAAATAAGGGAAATTTCTGCCTATTTGGCCCAAAATAAGGGAAATTTCTGCATTATTGCCCAAAATTAAGGGAAATTTCTGCATTTTTTCCCAAAATTAAGGGGAATTTCTGCCTTTTTGCCCTAAAATAAAGGGAATTACTGCCTTTTTGCCCCAAAATAAGGGTAATTTAGTCTTTTTGACCTATAATAAGGGTAAATTCTATTTTTGCCCTAAAATAATAAGAATTTCTGTCTTTTTGCCCTAAAATAAGGAAAATTTCTGCATTTTTGCTCGAAAATAAGGGGAATTTCAGCATTTTTGCCCCAAAATAAGGGGAATTTCTGCATTTATGGCTAAAATTATGTGAAATTTCTGCCTTTTAGCTCTAAAATAAGAAGAATTTCTGCATTTTTGGCACAAAATAAGAGAAATTTAAGGCTTTTTTCCCTAAAATAAGGGTAAGTTCTGGAATTTGCCACCAAAAAAGCGTAATTTCTGCCCTTTTGCCTTGAAATAAAAGGAATTTCTGTATTTTTGCCACAAGATAAAGGAAATTTCTGCAATTTTGTTTAAAAATAAGGGAAATTTCTGCAATTTTGTCCCAAAAAAAAGAAAATTTCATTAATTTCTCCCACAATAAGTGGAATTTCTGTCTTTTTGCCCCAAAATTAACGGAATTTCTGATTTTTGCCCCAAAACTAGAAGCATTACAGTATTTTTGACACAAAATAAGGGAAATTTCAGCAATTTGCCTCAAAAAAGAAGAATTTTCTGCCTTTTTGACCCAAAAAAAGAGAAATTTCTGAAGTTTTACCCCCAAATAAGTGGAATTTCTGCCTTTTTTCCCCAAAATTAGTGCAATTTCTAAATTTTGCCCCAAAATTAGAAGCATTAGTGCATTTTTGCCCAAAAATATGGGAAATTTCTGCAATTTTGTTCCAAAATAAAGGGAATTTCTGCCTTTCTACTCCAAAATAATGGGAATTTCTTCATTTTTTGCCACAAAATAAGGTAAATTTCTGCAATATTATCCTAAAATAAGTTAAATTTCTATACTTTTGCCTCAAAATAAGAGAAATTCCTGCCTTTTTAGCACCAAGTAAGGGAAATTTCTGCATTTTTGCCCCAAATTAAGGGAAATTTCTGCATTTTTGCCCAAAAATAAGGGTAATTTCTGTATTTTTGGCCTAAAATAAGGGGAATTTCTGCATTTTTGCCCCAAAATAAGGAGAATTTCTGTATTTTTGCCCTGTATTAAGGAAAATTTTTGCATTTTTGCTCCAAAATAAAGGGAATTTCTGCAATTTTTTCCCAAAATTAGCGGAATTTCTGTAATTTTGCCCCAAATTAGTGAAATTTCTGCAATTTTGCCCTAAAATTAGGAGAATTTCTGCCTTTTTGCCCCATAATAAGGGAAATTTATGCAATTTTGCACCAAAATAAGAGAATTTTCTTCATTTTTGCTCCAAAATAGAGGGAATTTCTGCCTTTTTGCCCCAAAATGAGGAGAATTTCTGCCTTTTTGCTCCCAAATAAAAGGAATTTCTGCATTTTTGCCACAAAATAATAGGAATTTCTGCCTTTTTGCCCCAAAATTAGTGAAATTTCTGAATTTTGTCCCAAAATTAGTGAAATTTCTGAATTTTGCACCAAAATTAGAAGCATTACTGCTTTTTTGCCCCAAAATATGGGAAATTTCTGCAATTTTGTTACAAAATAAGGGAAATTTCTATTATTTTACCAAAAATAATGGGAATTTCTGCATTTTTGCCACAAAATAAGAGAAGTTTCTGCAATTTTATCCTAAAATAAGTTAAATTTCTAAACTTTTGCCTCAAAATAAGGGAAATTTCTGCATTTTTTCCAGAAATTAAAGAAAATTTCTGCATTTTTGCCTAAAATTAAGTGGAATTTCTGATTTTTGCACTAAAATAAAAAGAATTTCTTCCTTTAAGGAGAAAAATAAGGAGAATTTCAGTCTTTTTGCCCTAAAATAAGGGTAATTTCTGCAATTTGCCCCCTAAGGAGTGGAATTTCTGCCTTATGACCTGAAAGAAGGGGAATTTCTAACATTTTTGCCCAAGATAAGGTAAATTTCTGCAATTTTATCCCAAAATAGGAGAAAATTTTGCAATTTTGTCCAAAAAAGGAAATGTCAGCAATTTTGCCACCACAATAGGGGAATTTCTGCCTTTTTGCCCCAAAATTAGGGGAATTTCTGAATTTGTGCTCCAAAATTAGAAGCATTACAGCATTTCTACCCCATAATAAGGGAAATTTCTGCAATTTGCCTCAAAATAAAGGAAAATTCTGCAATTTTGTCCCAAAAAAGGGATATTTCTGCATTTTTGCCACAAAATAATAGGGATTTTTGCCTTTTTGCCCCAAAATTAGTGAAATTTCTGAATTTTGCCCCAAAATTAGCAGCATTACTGCATTTTTGCTCCAAAATATGGGAAATTTCTGAAATTTTGTTCCAAAATAAGGGAAATTTCTGCCTTTTTACCCCAAAATAATGGGAATTTCTGCATTTTTGCCACAAAATAAGGGAAGTTTCTGAAATTTTATCTTAAAATAAGTTAAATTTCTATCCTTTTGCCACAAAATAAGGGAAATTTCTGCCTATTTGGCCCAAAATAAGGGGAATTTCTGCATTTTTGCCCAAAATTAAGGGAAATTTCTGCATTTTTGCCCAAAATTAAGGGGAATTTCTGCTTTTTTGCCCTAAAATAAAGAGAATTTCTGCCTTTTTGCCCCAAAATAAGGGTAATTTAGTCTTTTTGACCTAAAATAAGGGTAATTTCTATTTTTGGCCTAAAATAATAAGAATTTCTGTCATTTCGCCCCAAAATAAGGGAAATTTCTGCATTTTACCACAAAATTAATTGGAATTTCTGCCTTTTTGCCCTAAAATAAGAAGAATTTCTGCTTTTTTGGCACAAAATAAAGGGAATTTCAGTCTTCTTCCCTTAAATAAGTTTAGTTTCTGCAATTTGCCCCCAAATTAGCGTAATTTATGTTTTTTTGACCTAAAATGAGGGGAATTTCTGAATTTTTGTCGCATGATAAGGAAAATTTCTGCAAATTTGCCCAAAAATAAGAGAAATTTCTTCTTTTTTGCCACAAAATGAAGAGAATTTCTGCTTTTTTGCCCCCAAATAAAAGGAATTTCTGCATATTTGCCCCAAAATAATAGGAATTTCTGCCTTTTTGCCCCAAAATTAGTTAAATTTCTGAATGTTGTCCCAAAATAAGTGAAATTTCTGAATTTTGCCCCAAAATTAGAAGCATTACTGCTTTTTTGCCCCAAAATATGGGAAATTTTTGCAATTTTTTTCCAAAATTAGGGAAATTTCTGCCTTTTTACCCCAAAATAATGGGAATTTCTGCATTTTTTGCCACAAAATAAGGAAAGTTTCTGCAATTTTATCTTAAAATAAGGTAAATTTCTATCCTTTTGCTTCAAAATAAGGGAAATTTCTGCCTATTTGGCCCAAAATAAGGTGAATTTCTGCATTTTTGCCCAAAATTAAGGGGAATTTCTGCCTTTTTGCCCTAAAATAAGAGGAATTTCTGCCTTTTTGCCCCAAAACAAAATGAATTTAGTCTTTTTGGCCTAAAATAAGGGTAATTTCTATTTTTGGCCCAAAATAATGAGAATTTCTTTCTTTTTGCTCTAAAATAAGGAAAATTTCTGCATTTTTGCTCCAAAATAAGGGGAATTTCAGCATTTTTGCCCCAAAATAAGGGGAATTTCTGCTTTTTTGCCCCAAAATTAGGGGAATTTCTGCGTTTTTGCCAGCAAATTAGGTGCATTACTGTCTTTTTGTCCAAAATAAGAAAAATTTCTGCATTTTTGCCCAAAATTAAGTGGAATTTCTGATTTTTGCCCTAAAATAAAAAGAATTTCTGCCTTTAAGGCAAAAAATAAGGGCAATGTCAGTCTTTTGCCCTAAAATAAGGGTAATTTCTGCAATTTGCCCCCTAATAAGTGGAATTTCTGCCTTTATGACCTGAAAGAAGGGGAATTTCTAACATTTTTGCCCAAGATAAGGGAAATTTCTGCAATTTTATCCATAAATAGGGGAAATTTTTGCAATTTTGTCCAAAAAATGGAAATGTCAGCAATTTTGCCCCACAATAGGGGAATTTTGCCTTTTTGCCCCAAAATTAGGGGAATTTCTGAATTTTTACTCCAAAATTAGAAGCATTAATGTATTTTTACCCCATAATAAGGGAAATTTCTGCAATTTGCCTCAAAATAAAGGAAAATTCTGCAATTTTGTCCCAAAAAAGGGATATTTCTGCATTTTTGCCCCAAAATAATAGGGATTTTTGCCTTTTTGCCCCAAAATTAGTGAAATTTCTGAATTTTGCCCCAAAATTAGCAGCATTACTGCATTTTTGCTCCAAAATATGGGAAATTTCTGCAATTTTGTTCCAAAATAAGGGAAATTTCTGCCTTTTTAACACAAAACAATAAGAATTTCTGCATTTTTGCCACTAAATAAGGGAAATTTCTTAAATTTTATCTTAAAATATGTTAAATTTCTATCCTTTTGCCACAAAATAAGGGAAATTTCTGCCTATTTGGCCCAAAATAAGGGAAATTTCTGCATTATTGCCCAAAATTAAGGGAAATTTCTGCATTTTTTCCCAAAATTAAGGGGAATTTCTGCCTTTTTGCCCTAAAATAAAGGGAATTACTGCCTTTTTGCCCCAAAATAAGGGTAATTTAGTCTTTTTGACCTATAATAAGGGTAAATTCTATTTTTGCCCTAAAATAATAAGAATTTCTGTCTTTTTGCCCTAAAATAAGGAAAATTTCTGCATTTTTGCTCGAAAATAAGGGGAATTTCAGCATTTTTGCCCCAAAATAAGGGGAATTTCTGCATTTATGGCTAAAATTATGTGAAATTTCTGCCTTTTAGCTCTAAAATAAGAAGAATTTCTGCATTTTTGGCACAAAATAAGAGAAATTTAAGGCTTTTTTCCCTAAAATAAGGGTAAGTTCTGGAATTTGCCACCAAAAAAGCGTAATTTCTGCCCTTTTGCCTTGAAATAAAAGGAATTTCTGTATTTTTGCCACAAGATAAAGGAAATTTCTGCAATTTTGTTTAAAAATAAGGGAAATTTCTGCAATTTTGTCCCAAAAAAAAGAAAATTTCATTAATTTCTCCCACAATAAGTGGAATTTCTGTCTTTTTGCCCCAAAATTAACGGAATTTCTGATTTTTGCCCCAAAACTAGAAGCATTACAGTATTTTTGACACAAAATAAGGGAAATTTCAGCAATTTGCCTCAAAAAAGAAGAATTTTCTGCCTTTTTGACCCAAAAAAAGAGAAATTTCTGAAGTTTTACCCCCAAATAAGTGGAATTTCTGCCTTTTTTCCCCAAAATTAGTGCAATTTCTAAATTTTGCCCCAAAATTAGAAGCATTAGTGCATTTTTGCCCAAAAATATGGGAAATTTCTGCAATTTTGTTCCAAAATAAAGGGAATTTCTGCCTTTCTACTCCAAAATAATGGGAATTTCTTCATTTTTTGCCACAAAATAAAGTAAATTTCTGCAATATTATCCTAAAATAAGTTAAATTTCTATACTTTTGCCTCAAAATAAGAGAAATTCCTGCCTTTTTAGCACCAAGTAAGGGAAATTTCTGCATTTTTGCCCCAAATTAAGGGAAATTTCTGCATTTTTGCCCAAAAATAAGGGTAATTTCTGTATTTTTGGCCTAAAATAAGGGGAATTTCTGCATTTTTGCCCCAAAATAAGGAGAATTTCTGTATTTTTGCCCTGTATTAAGGAAAATTTTTGCATTTTTGCTCCAAAATAAAGGGAATTTCTGCAATTTTTTCCCAAAATTAGCGGAATTTCTGTAATTTTGCCCCAAATTAGTGAAATTTCTGCAATTTTGCCCTAAAATTAGGAGAATTTCTGCCTTTTTGCCCCATAATAAGGGAAATTTATGCAATTTTGCACCAAAATAAGAGAATTTTCTTCATTTTTGCTCCAAAATAGAGGGAATTTCTGCCTTTTTGCCCCAAAATGAGGAGAATTTCTGCCTTTTTGCTCCCAAATAAAAGGAATTTCTGCATTTTTGCCACAAAATAATAGGAATTTCTGCCTTTTTGCCCCAAAATTAGTGAAATTTCTGAATTTTGTCCCAAAATTAGTGAAATTTCTGAATTTTGCACCAAAATTAGAAGCATTACTGCTTTTTTGCCCCAAAATATGGGAAATTTCTGCAATTTTGTTACAAAATAAGGGAAATTTCTATTATTTTACCAAAAATAATGGGAATTTCTGCATTTTTGCCACAAAATAAGAGAAGTTTCTGCAATTTTATCCTAAAATAAGTTAAATTTCTAAACTTTTGCCTCAAAATAAGGGAAATTTCTGCATTTTTTCCAGAAATTAAAGAAAATTTCTGCATTTTTGCCTAAAATTAAGTGGAATTTCTGATTTTTGCACTAAAATAAAAAGAATTTCTTCCTTTAAGGAGAAAAATAAGGAGAATTTCAGTCTTTTTGCCCTAAAGTAAGGGTAATTTCTGCAATTTGCCCCCTAAGGAGTGGAATTTCTGCCTTATGACCTGAAAGAAGGGGAATTTCTAACATTTTTGCCCAAGATAAGGTAAATTTCTGCAATTTTATCCCAAAATAGGAGAAAATTTTGCAATTTTGTCCAAAAAAGGAAATGTCAGCAATTTTGCCACGACAATAGGGGAATTTCTGCCTTTTTGCCCCAAAATTAGGGGAATTTCTGAATTTGTGCTCCAAAATTAGAAGCATTACAGCATTTCTACCCCATAATAAGGGAAATTTCTGCAATTTGCCTCAAAATAAAGGAAAATTCTGCAATATTGTCCCAAAAAAGGGATATTTCTGCATTTTTGCCACAAAATAATAGGGATTTTTGCCTTTTTGCCCCAAAATTAGTGAAATTTCTGAATTTTGCCCCAAAATTAGCAGCATTACTGCATTTTTGCTCCAAAATATGGGAAATTTCTGAAATTTTGTTCCAAAATAAGGGAAATTTCTGCCTTTTTACCCCAAAATAATGGGAATTTCTGCATTTTTGCCACAAAATAAGGGAAGTTTCTGAAATTTTATCTTAAAATAAGTTAAATTTCTATCCTTTTGCCACAAAATAAGGGAAATTTCTGCCTGTTTGGCCCAAAATAAGGGGAATTTCTGCATTTTTGCCCAAAATTAAGGGAAATTTCTGCATTTTTGCCCAAAATTAAGGGGAATTTCTGCTTTTTTGCCCTAAAATAAAGAGAATTTCTGCCTTTTTGCCCCAAAATAAGGGTAATTTAGTCTTTTTGACCTAAAATAAGGGTAATTTCTATTTTTGGCCTAAAATAATAAGAATTTCTGTCATTTCGCCCCAAAATAAGGGAAATTTCTGCATTTTACCACAAAATTAATTGGAATTTCTGCCTTTTTGCCCTAAAATAAGAAGAATTTCTGCTTTTTTGGCACAAAATAAAGGGAATTTCAGTCTTCTTTCCTTAAATAAGTTTAGTTTCTGCAATTTGCCCCCAAATTAGCGTAATTTATGTTTTTTTGACCTAAAATGAGGGGAATTTCTGAATTTTTGTCGCATGATAAGGAAAATTTCTGCAAATTTGCCCAAAAATAAGAGAAATTTCTTCTTTTTTGCCACAAAATGAAGAGAATTTCTGCTTTTTTGCCCCCAAATAAAAGGAATTTCTGCATATTTGCCCCAAAATAATAGGAATTTCTGCCTTTTTGCCCCAAAATTAGTTAAATTTCTGAATGTTGTCCCAAAATAAGTGAAATTTCTGAATTTTGCCCCAAAATTAGAAGCATTACTGCTTTTTTGCCCCAAAATATGGGAAATTTTTGCAATTTTTTTCCAAAATTAGGGAAATTTCTGCCTTTTTACCCCAAAATAATGGGAATTTCTGCATTTTTTGCCACAAAATAAGGAAAGTTTCTGCAATTTTATCTTAAAATAAGGTAAATTTCTATCCTTTTGCTTCAAAATAAGGGAAATTTCTGCCTATTTGGCCCAAAATAAGGTGAATTTCTGCATTTTTGCCCAAAATTAAGGGGAATTTCTGCCTTTTTGCCCTAAAATAAGAGGAATTTCTGCCTTTTTGCCCCAAAACAAAATGAATTTAGTCTTTTTGGCCTAAAATAAGGGTAATTTCTATTTTTGGCCCAAAATAATGAGAATTTCTTTCTTTTTGCTCTAAAATAAGGAAAATTTCTGCATTTTTGCTCCAAAATAAGGGGAATTTCAGCATTTTTGCCCCAAAATAAGGGGAATTTCTGCTTTTTTGCCCCAAAATTAGGGGAATTTCTGCGTTTTTGCCAGCAAATTAGGTGCATTACTGTCTTTTTGTCCAAAATAAGAAAAATTTCTGCATTTTTGCCCAAAATTAAGTGGAATTTCTGATTTTTGCCCTAAAATAAAAAGAATTTCTGCCTTTAAGGCAAAAAATAAGGGCAATGTCAGTCTTTTGCCCTAAAATAAGGGTAATTTCTGCAATTTGCCCCCTAATAAGTGGAATTTCTGCCTTTATGACCTGAAAGAAGGGGAATTTCTAACATTTTTGCCCAAGATAAGGGAAATTTCTGCAATTTTATCCATAAATAGGGGAAATTTTTGCAATTTTGTCCAAAAAATGGAAATGTCAGCAATTTTGCCCCACAATAGGGGAATTTTGCCTTTTTGCCCCAAAATTAGTGGAATTTCTGAATTTTTACTCCAAAATTAGAAGCATTAATGTATTTTTACCCCATAATAAGGGAAATTTCTGCAATTTGCCTCAAAATAAAGGAAAATTCTGCAATTTTGTCCCAAAAAAGGGATATTTCTGCATTTTTGCCCCAAAATAATAGGGATTTTTGCCTTTTTGCCCCAAAATTAGTGAAATTTCTGAATTTTGCCCCAAAATTAGCAGCATTACTGCATTTTTGCTCCAAAATATGGGAAATTTCTGCAATTTTGTTCCAAAATAAGGGAAATTTCTGCCTTTTTAACACAAAACAATAAGAATTTCTGCATTTTTGCCACTAAATAAGGGAAATTTCTTAAATTTTATCTTAAAATATGTTAAATTTCTATCCTTTTGCCACAAAATAAGGGAAATTTCTGCCTATTTGGCCCAAAATAAGGGAAATTTCTGCATTATTGCCCAAAATTAAGGGAAATTTCTGCATTTTTTCCCAAAATTAAGGGGAATTTCTGCCTTTTTGCCCTAAAATAAAGGGAATTACTGCCTTTTTGCCCCAAAATAAGGGTAATTTAGTCTTTTTGACCTATAATAAGGGTAAATTCTATTTTTGCCCTAAAATAATAAGAATTTCTGTCTTTTTGCCCTAAAATAAGGAAAATTTCTGCATTTTTGCTCGAAAATAAGGGGAATTTCAGCATTTTTGCCCCAAAATAAGGGGAATTTCTGCATTTATGGCTAAAATTATGTGAAATTTCTGCCTTTTAGCTCTAAAATAAGAAGAATTTCTGCATTTTTGGCACAAAATAAGAGAAATTTAAGGCTTTTTTCCCTAAAATAAGGGTAAGTTCTGGAATTTGCCACCAAAAAAGCGTAATTTCTGCCCTTTTGCCTTGAAATAAAAGGAATTTCTGTATTTTTGCCACAAGATAAAGGAAATTTCTGCAATTTTGTTTAAAAATAAGGGAAATTTCTGCAATTTTGTCCCAAAAAAAAGAAAATTTCATTAATTTCTCCCACAATAAGTGGAATTTCTGTCTTTTTGCCCCAAAATTAACGGAATTTCTGATTTTTGCCCCAAAACTAGAAGCATTACAGTATTTTTGACACAAAATAAGGGAAATTTCAGCAATTTGCCTCAAAAAAGAAGAATTTTCTGCCTTTTTGACCCAAAAAAAGAGAAATTTCTGAAGTTTTACCCCCAAATAAGTGGAATTTCTGCCTTTTTTCCCCAAAATTAGTGCAATTTCTAAATTTTGCCCCAAAATTAGAAGCATTAGTGCATTTTTGCCCAAAAATATGGGAAATTTCTGCAATTTTGTTCCAAAATAAAGGGAATTTCTGCCTTTCTACTCCAAAATAATGGGAATTTCTTCATTTTTTGCCACAAAATAAGGTAAATTTCTGCAATATTATCCTAAAATAAGTTAAATTTCTATACTTTTGCCTCAAAATAAGAGAAATTCCTGCCTTTTTAGCACCAAGTAAGGGAAATTTCTGCATTTTTGCCCCAAATTAAGGGAAATTTCTGCATTTTTGCCCAAAAATAAGGGTAATTTCTGTATTTTTGGCCTAAAATAAGGGGAATTTCTGCATTTTTGCCCCAAAATAAGGAGAATTTCTGTATTTTTGCCCTGTATTAAGGAAAATTTTTGCATTTTTGCTCCAAAATAAAGGGAATTTCTGCAATTTTTTCCCAAAATTAGCGGAATTTCTGTAATTTTGCCCCAAATTAGTGAAATTTCTGCAATTTTGCCCTAAAATTAGGAGAATTTCTGCCTTTTTGCCCCATAATAAGGGAAATTTATGCAATTTTGCACCAAAATAAGAGAATTTTCTTCATTTTTGCTCCAAAATAGAGGGAATTTCTGCCTTTTTGCCCCAAAATGAGGAGAATTTCTGCCTTTTTGCTCCCAAATAAAAGGAATTTCTGCATTTTTGCCACAAAATAATAGGAATTTCTGCCTTTTTGCCCCAAAATTAGTGAAATTTCTGAATTTTGTCCCAAAATTAGTGAAATTTCTGAATTTTGCACCAAAATTAGAAGCATTACTGCTTTTTTGCCCCAAAATATGGGAAATTTCTGCAATTTTGTTACAAAATAAGGGAAATTTCTATTATTTTACCAAAAATAATGGGAATTTCTGCATTTTTGCCACAAAATAAGAGAAGTTTCTGCAATTTTATCCTAAAATAAGTTAAATTTCTAAACTTTTGCCTCAAAATAAGGGAAATTTCTGCATTTTTTCCAGAAATTAAAGAAAATTTCTGCATTTTTGCCTAAAATTAAGTGGAATTTCTGATTTTTGCACTAAAATAAAAAGAATTTCTTCCTTTAAGGAGAAAAATAAGGAGAATTTCAGTCTTTTTGCCCTAAAATAAGGGTAATTTCTGCAATTTGCCCCCTAAGGAGTGGAATTTCTGCCTTATGACCTGAAAGAAGGGGAATTTCTAACATTTTTGCCCAAGATAAGGTAAATTTCTGCAATTTTATCCCAAAATAGGAGAAAATTTTGCAATTTTGTCCAAAAAAGGAAATGTCAGCAATTTTGCCACCACAATAGGGGAATTTCTGCCTTTTTGCCCCAAAATTAGGGGAATTTCTGAATTTGTGCTCCAAAATTAGAAGCATTACAGCATTTCTACCCCATAATAAGGGAAATTTCTGCAATTTGCCTCAAAATAAAGGAAAATTCTGCAATTTTGTCCCAAAAAAGGGATATTTCTGCATTTTTGCCACAAAATAATAGGGATTTTTGCCTTTTTGCCCCAAAATTAGTGAAATTTCTGAATTTTGCCCCAAAATTAGCAGCATTACTGCATTTTTGCTCCAAAATATGGGAAATTTCTGAAATTTTGTTCCAAAATAAGGGAAATTTCTGCCTTTTTACCCCAAAATAATGGGAATTTCTGCATTTTTGCCACAAAATAAGGGAAGTTTCTGAAATTTTATCTTAAAATAAGTTAAATTTCTATCCTTTTGCCACAAAATAAGGGAAATTTCTGCCTATTTGGCCCAAAATAAGGGGAATTTCTGCATTTTTGCCCAAAATTAAGGGAAATTTCTGCATTTTTGCCCAAAATTAAGGGGAATTTCTGCTTTTTTGCCCTAAAATAAAGAGAATTTCTGCCTTTTTGCCCCAAAATAAGGGTAATTTAGTCTTTTTGACCTAAAATAAGGGTAATTTCTATTTTTGGCCTAAAATAATAAGAATTTCTGTCATTTCGCCCCAAAATAAGGGAAATTTCTGCATTTTACCACAAAATTAATTGGAATTTCTGCCTTTTTGCCCTAAAATAAGAAGAATTTCTGCTTTTTTGGCACAAAATAAAGGGAATTTCAGTCTTCTTCCCTTAAATAAGTTTAGTTTCTGCAATTTGCCCCCAAATTAGCGTAATTTATGTTTTTTTGACCTAAAATGAGGGGAATTTCTGAATTTTTGTCGCATGATAAGGAAAATTTCTGCAAATTTGCCCAAAAATAAGAGAAATTTCTTCTTTTTTGCCACAAAATGAAGAGAATTTCTGCTTTTTTGCCCCCAAATAAAAGGAATTTCTGCATATTTGCCCCAAAATAATAGGAATTTCTGCCTTTTTGCCCCAAAATTAGTTAAATTTCTGAATGTTGTCCCAAAATAAGTGAAATTTCTGAATTTTGCCCCAAAATTAGAAGCATTACTGCTTTTTTGCCCCAAAATATGGGAAATTTTTGCAATTTTTTTCCAAAATTAGGGAAATTTCTGCCTTTTTACCCCAAAATAATGGGAATTTCTGCATTTTTTGCCACAAAATAAGGAAAGTTTCTGCAATTTTATCTTAAAATAAGGTAAATTTCTATCCTTTTGCTTCAAAATAAGGGAAATTTCTGCCTATTTGGCCCAAAATAAGGTGAATTTCTGCATTTTTGCCCAAAATTAAGGGGAATTTCTGCCTTTTTGCCCTAAAATAAGAGGAATTTCTGCCTTTTTGCCCCAAAACAAAATGAATTTAGTCTTTTTGGCCTAAAATAAGGGTAATTTCTATTTTTGGCCCAAAATAATGAGAATTTCTTTCTTTTTGCTCTAAAATAAGGAAAATTTCTGCATTTTTGCTCCAAAATAAGGGGAATTTCAGCATTTTTGCCCCAAAATAAGGGGAATTTCTGCTTTTTTGCCCCAAAATTAGGGGAATTTCTGCGTTTTTGCCAGCAAATTAGGTGCATTACTGTCTTTTTGTCCAAAATAAGAAAAATTTCTGCATTTTTGCCCAAAATTAAGTGGAATTTCTGATTTTTGCCCTAAAATAAAAAGAATTTCTGCCTTTAAGGCAAAAAATAAGGGCAATGTCAGTCTTTTGCCCTAAAATAAGGGTAATTTCTGCAATTTGCCCCCTAATAAGTGGAATTTCTGCCTTTATGACCTGAAAGAAGGGGAATTTCTAACATTTTTGCCCAAGATAAGGGAAATTTCTGCAATTTTATCCATAAATAGGGGAAATTTTTGCAATTTTGTCCAAAAAATGGAAATGTCAGCAATTTTGCCCCACAATAGGGGAATTTTGCCTTTTTGCCCCAAAATTAGGGGAATTTCTGAATTTTTACTCCAAAATTAGAAGCATTAATGTATTTTTACCCCATAATAAGGGAAATTTCTGCAATTTGCCTCAAAATAAAGGAAAATTCTGCAATTTTGTCCCAAAAAAGGGATATTTCTGCATTTTTGCCCCAAAATAATAGGGATTTTTGCCTTTTTGCCCCAAAATTAGTGAAATTTCTGAATTTTGCCCCAAAATTAGCAGCATTACTGCATTTTTGCTCCAAAATATGGGAAATTTCTGCAATTTTGTTCCAAAATAAGGGAAATTTCTGCCTTTTTAACACAAAACAATAAGAATTTCTGCATTTTTGCCACTAAATAAGGGAAATTTCTTAAATTTTATCTTAAAATATGTTAAATTTCTATCCTTTTGCCACAAAATAAGGGAAATTTCTGCCTATTTGGCCCAAAATAAGGGAAATTTCTGCATTATTGCCCAAAATTAAGGGAAATTTCTGCATTTTTTCCCAAAATTAAGGGGAATTTCTGCCTTTTTGCCCTAAAATAAAGGGAATTACTGCCTTTTTGCCCCAAAATAAGGGTAATTTAGTCTTTTTGACCTATAATAAGGGTAAATTCTATTTTTGCCCTAAAATAATAAGAATTTCTGTTTTTTGCCCTAAAATAAGGAAAATTTCTGCATTTTTGCTCGAAAATAAGGGGAATTTCAGCATTTTTGCCCCAAAATAAGGGGAATTTCTGCATTTATGGCTAAAATTATGTGAAATTTCTGCCTTTTTGCTCTAAAATAAGAAGAATTTCTGCATTTTTGGCACAAAATAAGAGAAATTTAAGGCTTTTTTCCCTAAAATAAGGGTAAGTTCTGGAATTTGCCACCAAAAAAGCGTAATTTCTGCCCTTTTGCCTTGAAATAAAAGGAATTTCTGTATTTTTGCCACAAGATAAAGGAAATTTCTGCAATTTTGTTTAAAAATAAGGGAAATTTCTGCAATTTTGTCCCAAAAAAAAGAAAATTTCATTAATTTCTCCCACAATAAGGGGAATTTCTGTCTTTTTGCCCCAAAATTAACGGAATTTCTGATTTTTGCCCCAAAATTAGAAGCATTACAGTATTTTTGACACAAAATAAGGGAAATTTCAGCAATTTGCCTCAAATAAGAAGAATTTTCTGCCTTTTTGACCCAAAAAAGGGAAATTTCTGAAGTTTTACCCCCAAATAAGTGGAATTTCTGCCTTTTTTCCCCAAAATTAGTGCAATTTCTAAATTTTGCCCCAAAATTAGAAGCATTAGTGCATTTTTGCCCAAAAATATGGGAAATTTCTGCAATTTTGTTCCAAAATAAAGGGAATTTCTGCCTTTCTACTCCAAAATAATGGGAATTTCTTCATTTTTTGCCACAAAATAAGGTAAATTTCTGCAATATTATCCTAAAATAAGTTAAATTTCTATACTTTTGCCTCAAAATAAGAGAAATTCCTGCCTTTTTAGCACCAAGTAAGGGAAATTTCTGCATTTTTGCCCCAAATTAAGGGAAATTTCTGCATTTTTGCCCAAAAATAAGGGTAATTTCTGTATTTTTGGCCTAAAATAAGGGGAATTTCTGCATTTTTGCCCCAAAATAAGGAGAATTTCTGTATTTTTGCCCTGTATTAAGGAAAATTTTTGCATTTTTGCTTCAAAATAAAGGGAATTTCTGCAATTTTTTCCCAAAATTAGCGGAATTTCTGTAATTTTGCCCCAAATTAGTGAAATTTCTGCAATTTTGCCCTAAAATTAGGAGAATTTCTGCCTTTTTGCCCCATAATAAGGGAAATTTATGCAATTTTGCACCAAAATAAGAGAATTTTCTTCATTTTTGCTCCAAAATAGAGGGAATTTCTGCCTTTTTGCCCCAAAATAAGGAGAATTTCTGCCTTTTTGCCCCGAAATAAAAGGAATTTCTGCATTTTTGCCACAAAATAATAGGAATTTCTGCCTTTTTGCCCCAAAATTAGTGAAATTTCTGAATTTTGTCCCAAAATTAGTGAAATTTCTGAATTTTGCACCAAAATTACAAGCATTACTGCTTTTTCCCCCAAAATATGGGAAATTTCTGCAATTTTATTACAAAATAAATGAAATTTCTATTATTTTACCACAAAATAATGGGAATTTCTGCATTTTTGCCACAAAATAAGAGAAGTTTCTGCAATTTTATCCTAAAATAAGATAAATTTCTAAACTTTTGCCTCAAAATAAGGGAAATTTCTGCCTCTTTGGCCAAAAATAAGGGAAATTTCTGCATTTTTGCTAGAAATTAAGGAAAATTTCTGCATTTTTTCCCAAAATTAAGTGGAATTTCTGATATTTACACTAAAATAAAAAGAATTTCTTCCTTTAAGGAGAAAAATAAGGAGAATTTCAGTCTTTTTGCCCTAAAATAAGGGTAATTTCTGCAATTTGCCCCCTAATAAGTGGAATTTCTGTTTTTATGACCTGAAAGAAAGGGAATTTCTAACATTTTTGATCAAGATAAGGGAAATTTCTGCAATTTTATCCCAAAATAGGGGAAATTTTTGCAATTTTGTCCAAAAAAGAAAATGTCAGCAATTTTGCCCCACAATACGGGAATTTCTGCCTTTTTGCCCCAAAATTAGGGGAATTTCTGAATTTTTGCTTCAAAATTAGAAGCATTACTGCATTTTTACTCCATAATAAGGGAAATTTCTGCAATTTGCCTCAAAATAAAGGAAAATTCTGCAATTTTGTCCCAAAAAAGGGATATTTCTGCATTTTTGCCCCAAAATAATAGGGATTTTTGCCTTTTTGCCCCAAAATTAGTGAAATTTCTGAATTTTGCCCCAAAATCAGCAGCATTACTGCATTTTTGCTCCAAAATATGGGAAATTTCTGAAATTTTGTTCCAAAATAAGGGAAATTTCTGCCTTTTTACCCCAAAATAATGGGAATTTCTGCATTTTTGCCACAAAATAAGGGAAGTTTCTGAAATTTTACCTTAAAATAAGTTAAATTTCTATCCTATTGCCACAAAATAAGGGAAATTTCTGCCTATTTGGCCCAAAATAAGGGGAATTTCTGCATTTTTGCCCAAAATTAAGGGAAATTTCTGCATTTTTGCCCAAAATTAAGGGGAATTTCTGCTTTTTTGCCCTAAAATAAAGAGAATTTCTGCCTTTTTGCCCCAAAATAAGGGTAATTTAGTCTTTTTGACCTAAAATAAGGGTAATTTCTATTTTTGGCCTAAAATAATAAGAATTTCTGTCTTTTTGCCCTAAAATAAGAAATATTTCTGCATTTTTGCTCGAAAATAAGGGGAATTTCAGCATTTTTGCCCCAAAATAAGGGGAATTTCTGCCTTTTTGCCCCAAAATTAGGGGAATTTCTGCCTTTTTGCCCCCAAATTAGGTGCATTACTGTGTTTTTTCCCCAAAATAATGGAAATTTCTGCATTTATTGCCAAAATTATGTGGAATTTCTGCCTTTTTCCTCTAAAATAAGAAGAATTTCTGCCTTTTTGGCACAAAATAAAAGAAATTTAAGGCTTTTTCCCTAAAATAAGGGTAAGTTCTGGAATTTGCCCCCAAAAAAGCGTAATTTCTGCCCTTTTGCCTTGAAATATAAGGAATTTCTGTATTTTTGCCACAAGATAAAGGAAATTTCTGCAATTTTGCTTAAAAATATGGGCAATTTCTGCAATTTTGTCCCAAAAAAAAATTTCATTAATTTCCCCCACAATAAGGGAAATTTCTGTCTTTTTGCCCCGAAATTAACGGAATTTCTGATTTTTGACCCAAAATTAGAAGCATTACAGAATTTTTGCCACAAAATAATTGAAAGTTCAACAATTTGCCTCAAAAAAGAAGAATTTCCTGCCTTTTTGACCCAAAAAAGGGAAATTTCTGAATTTTTGCCCCTAAATAAATGGAATTTCTGCCTTTTTGCCCCAAAATTAGTGGAATTTCTAAATTTTGCCCCAAAATTAGAAGCATTAGTGCATTTTTGCTTAAAAATATGGGAAATTTTTGCAATTTTGTTCCAAAATAAAAGAAATTTCTGCCTTTCTACCCCAAAATAATGGGAATTTCTTCATTTTTGCAACAAAATAAGGTAAATATCTGCAATATTATCCTAAAATAAGTTAAATTTCTATACTTTTGCCTCAAAATAAGGGAAATTCCTGCCTTTTTAGCACCAAGTAAGGGGAATTTTTGCATTTTTGCCCCAAATTAAGGGAAATTTCTGCATTTTTGCCCAAAAATAAGGGTAATTTCTTTATTTTTCGCCTAAAATAAGGGGAATTTCTGCCTTTTTGCCCCATAATAAGGGAAATTTATGCAATTTTGCACCAAAATAAGGGAATTTTCTTCATTTTTGCTCCAAAATAGAGGGAATTTCTGCCTTTTTGCCCCAAAATTAGTTAAATTTCTGAATGTTGTCCCAAAATAAGTGAAATTTCTGAATTTTGCCCCAAAATTAGAAGCATTACTGCTTTTTTGCCCCAAAATATGGGAAATTTTTGCAATTTTGTTCCAAAATAAGGGAAATTTCTTCCTTTTTACCCCAAAATAATGGGAATTTCTGCATTTTTTGCCACAAAATAAGGGAAGTTTCTGCAATTTTATCTTAAAATAAGTTAAATTTCTATCCTTTTGCCTCAAAATAAGGGAAATTTCTGCCTATTTGGCCCAAAATAAGGTGAATTTCTGCATTTTTGCCCAAAATTAAAAGGAATTTCTGCCTTTTTGCCCTAAAATAAGAGGAATTTCTGCCTTTTTGCCCCAAAACAAAATAAATTTAGTCTTTTTGGCCTAAAATAAGGGTAATTTCTATTTTTGGCCCAAAATAATGAGAATTTCTTTCTTTTTGCTCTAAAATAAGGAAAATTTCTGCATTTTTGCTCGAAAATAAGGGGAATTTTAGCATTTTTGCCCCAAAATAAGGGGAATTTCTGCATTTATGGCCAAAATTATGTGGAATTTCTGCCTTTTTGCTCTAAAATAATAAGAATTTCTGCATTTTTGGCACAAAATAAGAGAAATTTAAGGCTTTTTTCCCTAAAATAAGGGTAAGTTCTGGAATTTGCCACCAAAAAAGCGTAATTTCTGCCCTTTTGCCTTGAAATAAAAGGAATTTCTGTATTTTTGCCACAAGATAAAGGAAATTTCTTCAATTTTGCTTAAAAATAAGGGAAATTTCTGCAATTTTGTCCCAAAAAAAGAAAATTTCATTAATTTCTCCCACAATAAGGGGAATTTCTGTCTTTTTGCCCCAAAATTAACGGAATTTCTGATTTTTGCCCCAAAATTAGAAGCATTAAAGTATTTTTGCCACAAAATAAGGGAAATTTCAGCAATTTGCCTCAAAAAAGAAGAATTTTCTGCCTTTTTGACCCAAAAAAGGGAAATTTCTGAATTTTTACCCCCAAATAAGTGGAATTTCTGCCTTTTTTCCCCAAAATTAGTGCAATTTCTAAATTTTGCCCCAAAATTAGAAGCATTAGTGCATTTTTGCCCAAAAATATGGGAAATTTCTGCAATTTTGTTCCAAAATAAAGGGAATTTCTGCCTTTCTACTCCAAAATAATGGGAATTTCTTCATTTTTTGCCACAAAATAAGGTAAATTTCTGCAATATTATCCTAAAATAAGTTAAATTTCTATACTTTTGCCTCAAAATAAGGGAAATTCCTGCCTTTTTAGCACCAAGTAAGGGAAATTTCTGCATTTTTGCCCCAAATTAAGGGAAATTTCTGCATTTTTGCCCAAAAATAAGGGTAATTTCTGTATTTTTGGCCTAAAATAAGGGGAATTTCTGCATTTTTGCCCCAAAATAAGGAGAATTTCTGTATTTTTGCCCTGTATTAAGGAAAATTTTTGCATTTTTGCTTCAAAATAAAGGGAATTTCTGCAATTTTTTCCCAAAATTAGCGGAATTTCTGTAATTTTGCCCCAAATTAGTGAAATTTCTGCAATTTTGCCCTAAAATTAGGAGAATTTCTGCCTTTTTGCCCCATAATAAGGGATATTTATGCAATTTTGCACCAAAATAAGAGAATTTTCTTCATTTTTGCTCCAAAATAGAGGGAATTTCTGCATTTTTGCCCCAAAATGAAGAGAATTTCGGCCTTTTTGCCCCCAAATAAAAGGAATTTCTGCATTTTTGCCACAAAATAATAGGTATTTCTGCCTTTTTGCCCCAAAATTAGTGAAATTTCGGAATATTGTCCCAAAATTAGTGAAATTTCTGAATTTTGCACCAAAATTACAAGCATTACTGCTTTTTCCCCCAAAATATGGGAAATTTCTGCAATTTTGTTACAAAACAAGGGAAATTTCTATTATTTTACCACAAAATAATGGGAATTTCTGCATTTTTGCCACAAAATAAGAGAAGTTTCTGCAATTTTATCCTAAAATAAGTTAAATTTCTAAACTTTTGCCTCAAAATAAGGGAAATTTCTGCCTCTTTGGCCAAAAATAAGGGAAATTTCTGCATTTTTGCCAGAAATTAAGGAAAATTTCTGCATTTTTTCCCAAAATTAAGTGGAATTTCTGATTTTTGCACTAAAATAAAAAGAATTTCTTCCTTTAAGGAGAAAAATAAGGAGAATTTCAGTCTTTTTGCCCTAAAATAAGGGTAATTTCTGCAATTTGCCCCCTAATAAGTGGAATTTCTGTTTTTATGACCTGAAAGAAAGGGAATTTCTAACATTTTTGATCAAGATAAGGGAAATTTCTGCAATTTTATCCCAAAATAGGGGAAATTTTTGCAATTTTGTCCAAAAAAGAAAATGTCAGCAATTTTGCCCCACAATACGGGAATTTCTGCCTTTTTGCCCCAAAATTAGGGGAATTTCTGAATTTTTGCTCCAAAATTAGAAGCATTACTGCATTTTTACTCCATAATAAGGGAAATTTCTGCAATTTGCCTCAAAATAAAGGAAAATTCTGCAATTTTGTCCCAAAAAGGGATATTTCTGCATTTTTGCCCCAAAATAATAGGGATTTTTGCCTTTTTGCCCCAAAATTAGTGAAATTTCTGAATTTTGCCCCAAAATCAGCAGCATTACTGCATTTTTGCTCCAAAATATGGGAAATTTCTGAAATTTTGTTCCAAAATAAGGGAAATTTCTGCCTTTTTACCCCAAAATAATGGGAATTTCTGCATTTTTGCCACAAAATAAGGGAAGTTTCTGAAATTTTACCTTAAAATAAGTTAAATTTCTATCCTATTGCCACAAAATAAGGGAAATTTCTGCCTATTTGGCCCAAAATAAGGGGAATTTCTGCATTTTT
Organism: Micromys minutus; assembly: GCF_963924665.1. Classification (NCBI taxonomy): domain Eukaryota; kingdom Metazoa; phylum Chordata; class Mammalia; order Rodentia; family Muridae; genus Micromys; species Micromys minutus. The sequence continues at coordinate 843,744 of NW_027667771.1, forward strand.
GCCCAAAATTAAGGGAAATTTCTGCATTTTTGCCCAAAATTAAGGGGAATTTCTGCTTTTTTTGCCCTAAAATAAAGAGAATTTCTGCCTTTTTGCCCCAAAATAAGGGTAATTTAGTCTTTTTGACCTAAAATAAGGGTAATTTCTATTTTTGGCCTAAAATAATAAGAATTTCTGTCTTTTTGCCCTAAAATAAGAAAAATTTCTGCATTTTTGCTCGAAAATAAGGGGAATTTCAGCATTTTTGCCCCAAAATAAGGGGAATTTCTGCCTTTTTGCCCCAAAATTAGGGGAATTTCTGCCTTTTTGCCCCCAAATTAGGTGCATTACTGTGTTTTTCCCCAAAATAATGGGAATTTCTGCATTTTTGCCACAAAATAAGGGAAGTTTCTGAAATTTTACCTTAAAATAAGTTAAATTTCTATCCTATTGCCACAAAATAAGGGAAATTTCTGCCTATTTGGCCCAAAATAAGGGGAATTTCTGCATTTTTGTCCAAAATTAAGGGAAATTTCTGCATTTTTGCCCAAAATTAAGGGGAATTTGTGCTTTTTTGCACTAAAATAAAGAGGATTTCTGCCTTTTTGTCCCAAAATAAGGGTAATTTAGTCTTTTTGACCTAAAATAAGGGTAATTTCTATTTTTGGCCTAAAATAATAAGAATTTCTGTCTTTTTGCCCTAAAATAAGAAAAATTTCTGCATTTTTGCTCGAAAATAAGGGGAATTTCTGCCTTTTTGCCCCAAAATTAGGGGAATTTCTGCCTTTTTGCCCAAAATTAAGGGGAATTTCTGCTTTTTTGTCCTAAAATAAAGAGAATTTCTGCCTTTTTGCCCCAAAATAAGGGTAATTTAGTCTTTTTGACCTAAAATAAGGGTAATTTCTATTTTTGGCCTAAAATAATAAGAATTTCTGTCTTTTTGCCCTAAAATAAGAAAAATTTCTGCATTTTTGCTCGAAAATAAGGGGAATTTCAGCATTTTTGCCCCAAAATAAGGGGAATTTCTGCCTTTTTGCCCCAAAATTAGGGGAATTTCTGCCTTTTTGCCCCCAAATTAGGTGCATTACTGTGTTTTTCCCCAAAATAATGGGAATTTCTGCATTTTTGCCAAAAAATAAGGGAAGTTTCTGAAATTTTACCTTAAAATAAGTTAAATTTCTATCCTATTGCCACAAAATAAGGGAAATTTCTGCCTATTTGGCCCAAAATAAGGGGAATTTCTGCATTTTTGCCCAAAATTAAGGGAAATTTCTGCATTTTTGCCCAAAATTAAGGGGAATTTCTGCTTTTTTGCCCTAAAATAAAGAGGATTTCTGCCTTTTTGCCCCAAAATAAGGGTAATTTAGTCTTTTTGACCTAAAATAAGGGTAATTTCTATTTTTGGCCTAAAATAATAAGAATTTCTGTCTTTTTGCCCTAAAATAAGAAAAATTTCTGCATTTTTGCTCGAAAATAAGGGGAATTTCTGCCTTTTTGCCCCAAAATTAGGGGAATTTCTGCCTTTTTGCCCCCAAATTAGGTGCATTACTGTGTTTTTTCTCCAAAATAATGGAAATTTCTGCATTTATTGCCAAAATTATGTGGAATTTCTGCCTTTTTCCTCTAAAATAAGAAGAATTTCTGCCTTTTTGGCACAAAATAAAAGAAATTTAAGGCTTTTTCCCTAAAATAAGGGTAAGTTCTGGAATTTTCCCCCAAAAAAGCGTAATTTCTGCCCTTTTGCCTTGAAATATAAGGAATTTCTGTATTTTTGCCACAAGATAAAGGAAATTTCTGCAATTTTGCTTAAAAATATGGGCAATTTCTGCAATTTTGTCCCAAAAAAAAATTTCATTAATTTCCCCCACAATAAGGGGAATTTCTGTCTTTTTGCCCCGAAATTAACGGAATTTCTGATTTTTGCCCCAAAATTAGAAGCATTACAGAATTTTTGCCACAAAATAAGGGAAATTTCAACAATTTGCCTCAAAAAAGAAGAATTTCCTGCCTTTTTGACCCAAAAAAGGGAAATTTCTGAATTTTTGCCCCTAAATAAGTGGAATTTCTGCCTTTTTGCCCCAAAATTAGTGGAATTTCTAAATTTTGCCCCAAAATTAGAAGCATTAGTGCATTTTTGCTTAAAAATATGGGAAATTTTTGCAATTTTGTTCCAAAATAAAAGAAATTTCTGCCTTTCTACCCCAAAATAATGGGAATTTCTTCATTTTTGCCACAAAATAAGGTAAATATCTGCAATATTATCCTAAAATAAGTTAAATTTCTATACTTTTGCCTCAAAATAAGGGAAATTCCTGCCTTTTTAGCACCAAGTAAGGGGAATTTTTGCATTTTTGCCCCAAATTAAGGGAAATTTCTGCATTTTTGCCCAAAAATAAGGGTAATTTCTTTATTTTTCGCCTAAAATAAGGGGAATTTCTGCCTTTTTGCCCCATAATAAGGGAAATTTATGCAATTTTGCACCAAAATAAGGGAATTTTCTTCATTTTTGCTCCAAAATAGAGGGAATTTCTGCCTTTTTGCCCCAAAATTAGTTAAATTTCTGAATGTTGTCCCAAAATAAGTGAAATTTCTGAATTTTGCCCCAAAATTAGAAGCATTACTGCTTTTTTGCCCCAAAATATGGGAAATTTTTGCAATTTTGTTCCAAAATAAGGGAAATTTCTTCCTTTTTTCCCCAAAATAATGGGAATTTCTGCATTTTTTGCCACAAAATAAGGGAAGTTTCTGCAATTTTATCTTAAAATAAGTTAAATTTCTATACTTTTGCTTCAAAATAAGGGAAATTTCTGCCTATTTGGCCCAAAATAAGGTGAATTTCTGCATTTTTGCCCAAATTTAAGGGGAATTTCTGCCTTTTTGCCCTAAAATAAGAGGAATTTCTGCCTTTTTGCCCCAAAACAAAATGAATTTAGTCTTTTTGGCCTAAAATAAGGGTAATTTCTATTTTTGGCCCAAAATAATGAGAATTTCTTTCTTTTTGCTCTAAAATAAGGAAAATTTCTGCATTTTTGCTCGAAAATAAGGGGAATTTTAGCATTTTTGCCCCAAAATAAGGGGAATTTCTGCATTTATGGCCAAAATTATGTGGAATTTCTGCCTTTTTGCTCTAAAATAATAAGAATTTCTGCATTTTTGGCACAATATAAGAGAAATTTAAGGCTTTTTTTCCCTAAAATAAGGGTAAGTTCTGGAATTTGCCACCAAAAAAGTGTAATTTCTGCCCTTTTGCCTTGAAATAAAAGGAATTTCTGTATTTTTGCCACAAGATAAAGGAAATTTCTTCAATTTTGCTTAAAAATAAGGGAAATTTCTGCAATTTTGTCCCAAAAAAAGAAAATTTCATTAATTTCTCCCACAATAAGGGGAATTTCTGTCTTTTTGCCCCAAAATTAACGGAATTTCTGATTTTTGCCCCAAAATTAGAAGCATTAAAGTATTTTTGCCACAAAATAAGGGAAATTTCAGCAATTTGCCTCAAAAAAGAAGAATTTTCTGCCTTTTTGACCCAAAAAAGGGAAATTTCTGAATTTTTACCCCCAAATAAGTGGAATTTCTGCCTTTTTTCCCCAAAATTAGTGCAATTTCTAAATTTTGCCCCAAAATTAGAAGCATTAGTGCATTTTTGCCCAAAAATATGGGAAATTTCTGCAATTTTGTTCCAAAATAAAGGGAATTTCTGCCTTTCTACTCCAAAATAATGGGAATTTCTTCATTTTTTGCCACAAAATAAGGTAAATTTCTGCAATATTATCCTAAAATAAGTTAAATTTCTATACTTTTGCCTCAAAATAAGGGAAATTCCTGCCTTTTTAGCACCAAGTAAGGGAAATTTCTGCATTTTTGCCCCAAATTAAGGGAAATTTCTGCATTTTTGCCCAAAAATAAGGGTAATTTCTGTATTTTTGGCCTAAAATAAGGGGAATTTCTGCATTTTTGCCCCAAAATAAGGAGAATTTCTGTATTTTTGCCCTGTATTAAGGAAAATTTTTGCATTTTTGCTTCAAAATAAAGGGAATTTCTGCAATTTTTTCCCAAAATTAGCGGAATTTCTGTAATTTTGCCCCAAATTAGTGAAATTTCTGCAATTTTGCCCTAAAATTAGGAGAATTTCTGCCTTTTTGCCCCATAATAAGGGATATTTATGCAATTTTGCACCAAAATAAGAGAATTTTCTTCATTTTTGCTCCAAAATAGAGGGAATTTCTGCCTTTTTGCCCCAAAATGAAGAGAATTTCGGCCATTTTGCCCCCAAATAAAAGGAATTTCTGCATTTTTGCCACAAAATAATAGGAATTTCTGCCTTTTTGCCCCAAAATTAGTGAAATTTCTGAATTTTGTCCCAAAATTAGTGAAATTTCTGAATTTTGCACCAAAATTACAAGCATTACTGCTTTTTCCCCCAAAATATGGGAAATTTCTGCAATTTTGTTACAAAACAAGGGAAATTTCTATTATTTTACCACAAAATAATGGGAATTTCTGCATTTTTGCCACAAAATAAGAGAAGTTTCTGCAATTTTATCCTAAAATAAGTTAAATTTCTAAACTTTTGCCTCAAAATAAGGGAAATTTCTGCCTCTTTGGCCAAAAATAAGGGAAATTTCTGCATTTTTGCCAGAAATTAAGGAAAATTTCTGCATTTTTGCCCAAAATTAAGTGGAATTTCTGATTTTTGCACTAAAATAAAAAGAATTTCTTCCTTTAAGGAGAAAAATAAGGAGAATTTCAGTCTTTTTGCCCTAAAATAAGGGTAATTTCTGCAATTTGCCCCCTAATAAGTGGAATTTCTGTTTTTATGACATGAAAGAAAGGGAATTTCTAACATTTTTGATCAAGATAAGGGAAATTTTTGCAATTTTATCCCAAAATAGGGGAAATTTTTGCAATTTTGCCCAAAAAAGAAAATGTCAGCAATTTTGCCCCACAATACGGGAATTTCTGCCTTTTTGCCCCAAAATTAGGGGAATTTCTGAATTTTTGCTCCAAAATTAGAAGCATTACTGCATTTTTACTCTATAATAAGGGAAATTTCTGCAATTTGCCTCAAAATAAAGGAAAATTCTGCAATTTTGTCCCAAAAACGGATATTTCTGCATTTTTGCCCCAAAATAATAGGGATTTTTGAATTTTTGCCCCAAAATTAGTGAAATTTCTGAATTTTGCCCCAAAATCAGCAGCATTACTGCATTTTTCCTCCAAAATATGGGAAATTTCTGAAATTTTGTTCCAAAATAAGGGAAATTTCTGCCTTTTTACCCCAAAATAATGGGAATTTCTGCATTTTTGCCACAAAATAAGAGAAGTTTCTGAAATTTTATCTTAAAATAAGTTAAATTTCTATCCTTTTGCCACAAAATAAGGGAAATTTCTGCCTATTTGGCCCAAAATAAGGGGAATTTCTGCATTTTTGCCCAAAATTAAGGGAAATTTCTGCATTTTTGCCCAAAATTAAGGGGAATTTCTGCTTTTTTGCCCTAAAATAAAGAGAATTTCTGCCTTTTTGCCCCAAAATAAGGGTAATTTAGTCTTTTTGACCTAAAATAAGGGTAATTTCTATTTTTGGCCTAAAATAATAAGAATTTCTGTCTTTTTGCCCTAAAATAAGAAAAATTTCTGCATTTTTGCTTGAAAATAAGGGGAATTTCAGCATTTTTGCCCCAAAATAAGGGGAATTTCTGCCTTTTTGCCCCAAAATTTGGGGAATTTCTGCCTTTTTGCCCCCAAATTAGGTGCATTACTGTGTTATTTCCCCAAAATAATGGAAATTTCTGCATTTATTGCCAAAATTATGTGGAATTTCTGCCTTTTTCCTCTAAAATAAGAAGAATTTCTGCCTTTTTGGCACAAAATAAAAGAAATTTAAGGCTTTTTCCCTAAAATAAGGGTAAGTTCTGGAATTTGCCCCCAAAAAAGCGTAATTTCTGCCCTTTTGCCTTGAAATAAAAGGAATTTCTGTATTTTTGCCACAAGATAAAGGAAATTTCTTCAATTTTGCTTAAAAATAAGGGAAATTTCTGCAATTTTGTCCCAAAAAAAGAAAATTTCATTAATTTCTCCCACAATAAGGGGAATTTCTGTCTTTTTGCCCCAAAATTAACGGAATTTCTGATTTTTGCCCCAAAATTAGAAGCATTACAGAATTTTTGCCACAAAATATGGGAAATTTCAACAATTTGCCTCAAAAAAGAAGAATTTCCTGCCTTTTTGACCCAAAAAAGGGAAATTTCTGAATTTTTGCCCCTAAATAAGTGGAATTTCTGCCTTTTTGCCCCAAAATTAGTGGATTTTCTAAATTTTGCCCCAAAATTAGAAGCATTAGTGCATTTTTGCTTAAAAATATGGGAAATTTTTGAAATTTTGTTCCAAAATAAAAGAAATTTCTGCCTTTCTACCCCAAAATAATGGGAATTTCTTCATTTTTGCCACAGAATAAGATAAATATCTGCAATATTATCCTAAAATAAGTTAAATTTCTATACTTTTGCCTCAAAATAAGGGAAATTCCTGCCTTTTTAGCACCAAGTAAGGGGAATTTTTGCATTTTTGCCCCAAATTAAGGGAAATTTCTGCATTTTTGCCCAAAAAATAAGGGTAATTTCTTTATTTTTCGCCTAAAATAAGGGGAATTTCTGCCTTTTTGCCCCATAATAAGGGAAATTTATGCAATTTTGCACCAAAATAAGGGAATTTTCTTCATTTTTGCTCCAAAATAGAGGGAATTTCTGCCTTTTTGCCCCAAAATTAGTTAAATTTCTGAATGTTGTCCCAAAATAAGTGAAATTTCTGAATTTTGCCCCAAAATTAGAAGCATTACTGCTTTTTTGCCCCAAAATATGGGAAATTTTTGCAATTTTGTTCCAAAATAAGGGAAATTTCTGCCTTTTTACCCCAAAATAATGGGAATTTCTGCATTTTTTGCCACAAAATAAGGGAAGTTTCTGCAATTTTTTCTTAAAATAAGTTAAATTTCTATTTTTGCCTCAAAATAAGAGAAATTTCTGCCTATTTGGCCCAAAATAATGTGAATTTCTGCATTTTTGCCCAAAATTAAGGGGAATTTCTGCCTTTTTGCCCTAAAATAAGAGGAATTTCTGCCTTTTTGCCCCAAAACAAAATGAATTTAGTCTTTTTGGCCTAAAATAAGGGTAATTTCTATTTTTGGCCCAAAATAATGAGAATTTCTTTCTTTTTGCTCTAAAATAAGGAAAATTTCTGCATTTTTGCTCCAAAATAAGGAAAATTTCAGCATTTTTGCTCCCAAATAAGGGGAATTTCTGCCATTTTGCCTCAAAATTAGGGGAATTTCTGCCTTTTTGCCCCCAAATTAGGTGCATTACTGTGTTTTTGTCCAAAATAAGGGAAATTTCTGCATTTTTGCCCAAAATTAAGTGGAATTTCTATTTTTGCCCTAAAATAAAAAGAATTTCTGCCTTTAAAGCAAAAAATAAGGGCAATGTCAGTCTTTTGCCCTAAAATAAGGGTAATTTCTGCAATTTGCCCCCTAATAAGTGGAATTTCTGCTTTTATGACCTGAAAGAAGGGGAATTTCTAACATTTTTGCCCACGATAAGGGAAATTTCTGCAATTTTATCCCAAAATAGGGGAAATTTTTGCAATTTTGTCCAAAAAATGGAAATGTCAGTAATTTTGCCCCACAATAGGGGAATTTCTGCCTTTTTGCCCCAAAATTAGTGAAATTTCTGAATTTTTCCCCAAAATTAGCAGCATTACTGCATTTTTGCCCCAAAATATGGGAAATTTCTGCAATTTTGTTCCTAAATAAGGGAAATTTCTGCCTTTTTACCCCAAAATAATGGGAATTTCTGCATTTTTGCCAAAAAATAAGGGAAATTTCTGCAATTTTATCCTAAAATAAGTTAAATTTCTATCCTTTTGCCTCAAAATAAGGGAAATTTCTGCCTATTTGGCCCAAAATAAGGGGAATTTCTACATTTTTGCCCAAAATTAAGGGAAATTTCTGCATTTTTGTCCAAAATTAAGGGGAATTTCTGCCTTTTTGCCCTAAAATAAGGGGAATTTCTGCCTTTTTGCCGCAAAATACGGGAATTTAGTCTTTTTGGCCTAAAATAAGGGTAATTTCTAATTTTGGCATAAAATAATGAGAATTTCTGTATTTTTGTCCTAAAATAGGGAAATTTCTGCATTTTTGCTCCAAAATAAGGTGAATTTTAGCATTTTTGCCACAAAATAAGGGGAATTTCTGCCTTTTTGCCCCAAAATTAAGGGAATTTCTGCCTTTTTGCCCCCAAATTAGGTGCATTACTGTCTTTTTGCCCCAAAATAATGGAAATTTCTGCATTTTTGGCCAAAATTATGTGGAATTTCTGCATTTTTGCTCTAAAATAAGAAGAATTTCTGCCTTTTTAGCACATAATAAGAGGAATTTCAGGCTTTTTCCCTAAAATAAGGTTAATTTCTGGAATTTGCCCTCAAAAAGGCGTAATTTCTGCCCTTTTGCCCTGAAATAAAAGGAATTTCTGTATTTTTGCCACAAGATAAAGGAAATTTCTGCAATTTTGCTTAAAAATAAGGAAAATTTCTGCAATTTTGTCCCAAATAAAGGAAATTTCATTAATTTCCCCCACAATAAGGGAAATTTCTGTCTTTTTGCCCCAAAATTAACGGAATTTCTGATTTTTGCTCCAAAATTAGAAGCATTACAGAATTTTTGCCACAAAATAAGGGAAATTTCTGCAATTTTCCTCAAAAAAGAAGAATTTTCTGCCTTTTTGACCCAAAAAAGGGAAATTTCTGAATTTTTACTCCCAAATAGGTGGAATTTCTGCCTTTTTGCCCCAAAATTAGTGGAATTTTTAAATTTTGCCCCAAAATTAGAAGCATTAGTGCATTTTTGCCCAAAAATATGGGAAATTTCTGCAATTTTGTTCCAAAATAAAGGGAATTTCTGCCTTTCTACCGCAAAATAATGGGAATTTCTTCATTTTTGCCACAAAATAAGGTAAATTTCTGCAATATTATTCTAAAATAAGTTAAATTTCTATACTTTTGCCTCAAAATAAGCAAAATTGCTGCCTTTTTAGCCACAAGTAAGGGGAATTTCTGCATTTTTGCCCCAAATTATGGGAAATTTCTGCATTTTTGCCCAAATATAAGCATAATTTCTGTATTTTGGGCCTAAAATAAGGGGAATTTCTGCATTTTTGCCCGAAATTAAGGGGAATTTCTGTATTTTTGCCCTGTATTAAGGAAAATTTTTGTATTTTTGCTCCAAAATAAGGGGAATTTCTGCAATTTTTTCCCAAAATTAGGGGAATTTCTGTAATTTTGCCCCACATAAGTGAAATTTCTGCAATTTTGCCCTAAAATTAGGGGAATTTCTGCCTTTTTGCCCCATAATAAGGGAAATTTATGCAATTTTGCACCAAAATAAGGGAATTTTCTTCATTTTTGCTCCAAAATAGAGGGAATTTCTGCCTTTTTGCCCCAATATGAGGAGAATTTCTGCCTGTTTGCCCCCAAATAAAAGGAATTTCTGCTTTTTTGCCACAAAATAATAGGAATTTCTGCCTTTTTGCCACAAAATTAGTGAAATTTCTGAATTTTGTCCCAAAATTATTGAAATTTCTGAATTTTGCACCAAAATTAGAAGCATTACTGTTTTTTTGCCCCAAAATATGGGAAATTTCTACAATTTTGTTACAAAATAAGGGAAATTTCAGCAATTTGCCTCGAAAAAGAAGAATTTTCTGCCTTTTTGACCCAAAAAAAGGAAATTTCTCAATTTTTGCTCCCAAATAAGTGGAATTTCTGCCTTTTTGCCCCAAAATTAGTGGAATTTCTAAATTTTGCCCCAAAATTAGAAGCATTAGTGCATTTTTGCCCAAAAATATGGGAAATTTCTGTAATTTTGTTCCAAAAGAAAGGGAATTTCTGCCTTTCTACCTCAAAATAATGGGAATTTCTTCATTTTTGCCACAAAATACGGTAAATTTCTGCAATATTATTCTAAAATAAGTTAAATTTCTATACTTTTGCCCCAAAATAAAAGAAATTCCTGCCTTTGTAGCCCCAAATAAGAGGAATTTCTGCATTTTTGCCCCAAATTAAGGGAAATTTCTGCATTTTTCCCCAAAAATAAGGGTAATTTCTGTATTTTTGGCCTAAAATATGGGGAAATTCTGCATTTTTGCCCCAAAATAAGGGGAATTCCTTGATTTTTGTCCTGTATTAAGGAAAATTTCTGCATTTTTGCTCCAAAATAAGGGGAATTTCTGCAATTTTTTCCCAAAATTAGGGGAATTTCTGTAATTTTGCCCCACATAAGTGAAATTTCTGCAATTTTGCCCTAAAATTAGGGGAATTTCTGCCTTTTTGCCCCATAATAAGGGAAATTTATGCAATTTTGCACCAAAATAAGGGAATTTTCTTCATTTTTGCTCCAAAATAGAGGGAATTTCTGCCTTTTTGCCCCAATATGAGGAGAATTTCTGCCTGTTTGCCCCCAAATAAAAGGAATTTCTGCTTTTTTGCCACAAAATAATAGGAATTTCTGCCTTTTTGCCACAAAATTAGTGAAATTTCTGAATTTTGTCCCAAAATTATTGAAATTTCTGAATTTTGCACCAAAATTAGAAGCATTACTGTTTTTTTGCCACAAAATATGGGAAATTTCTACAATTTTGTTACAAAATAAGGGAAATTTCAGCAATTTGCCTCGAAAAAGAAGAATTTTCTGCCTTTTTGACCCAAAAAAAGGAAATTTCTCAATTTTTGCTCCCAAATAAGTGGAATTTCTGCCTTTTTGCCCCAAAATTAGTGGAATTTCTAAATTTTGCCCCAAAATTAGAAGCATTAGTGCATTTTTGCCCAAAAATATGGGAAATTTCTGTAATTTTGTTCCAAAAGAAAGGGAATTTCTGCCTTTCTACCTCAAAATAATGGGAATTTCTTCATTTTTGCCACAAAATACGGTAAATTTCTGCAATATTATCCTAAAATAAGTTAAATTTCTATACTTTTGCCCCAAAATAAAAGAAATTCCTGCCTTTGTAGCCCCAAATAAGAGGAATTTCTGCATTTTTGCCCCAAATTAAGGGAAATTTCTGCATTTTCCCCAAAAATAAGGGTAATTTCTGTATTTTTGGCCTAAAATATGGGGAAATTCTGCATTTTTGCCCCAAAATAAGGGGAATTCCTTGATTTTTGTCCTGTATTAAGGAAAATTTCTGCATTTTTGCTCCAAACTAAGGTGAATTTCTGCAATTTTTCCCCCAAATTATGGGAATTTCTGTAATTTTTCCCCAAATAAGGGGAATTTCTGCAATTTTGCCCTAAAATTAGGGGAATTTCTGCAATTTTGCGCCAAAATAAGGGAAATTTCTGTAATTTTTCCCCAAAATTAGGGGAATTTATGCCTTTTTGCCACATAATAAGGGAAATTTATGCAATTTTGCACCAAAATAAGGGAATTTTCTTCATTTTTGCTCCAAAATAAAGGGAATTGCTTCCTTTTTGAAACAAAAAAAGGAGAATTTCTGCAATTTTGTTCCAAAATAAGGGGAATTTCTGCATTTTTGCGCCAAAATAAGGAAAATTTCTGCCTTTTTGGTACAAAAAAGGGGGAATTTCAGTCTTTTTGCCCTAAAATAAGGGTAATTTCTGCACATTTGACACCAAGTATGCGGTGTTTCCGCATTTTTGACCCGAAATAAGGGGTATTTCTGCAATTTTGCCCCAAAATAAGAGAAATTTTTGCAATTTTGTCCCAAAAAAGGGTGATTTCAGCAATTTTGCCCCACAATAAGGGGAATTTCTGCCTTTTGCCCCAAAATAAGGGGAATTTCTGCATTTATGCCAAAAAATTAGAGGCATTACTGTGTTTTTGCCCCAAAATAACTGAAATTTCTGCATTTTTCCCCAAAATTAATTGGAATTTCTGCCTTTTTGACCTAAAATAAGAAGAATTTCTGCTTTTTTGGCACAAAATAAGGGGAATTTCAGTCTTCTTCCCTTAAATAAGTTTAATTTCTGCAATTTGCCCCCAAATTAGCGGAATTTCTGCCTTTTTGACCTAAAATGAGGGGAATTTCTGGATTTTTGTCCCATGATAAGGAAAATTTCTGCAAATTTGCCCAAAAATAATGGAAATTTCTTCCTTTTTGCCCCAAAATGAAGAGAATTTCTGCCTTTTTGCCCCCAAATAAAAGGAATTTAGGCATTTTTGCCCCAAAATAATTGGAATTTTTGCCTTTTTGCCCTAAAATTAGTTAAATTTCTGAATGTTGTTCCAAAATAAGTGAAATTTCTGAATTTTGCCCCAAAATTAGAAGCATTACTGCTTTTTTGCCCCAAAATATGGGAAATTTTTGCAATTTTGTTCCAAAATAAGGGAAATTTCTGCCTTTTTACCCCAAAATAATGGGAATTTCTGCATTTTTTGCCACAAAATAAGGGAAGTTTCTGCAATTTTATCTTAAAATAAGTTAAATTTCTATCCTTTTGCCTCAAAATAAGGGAAATTTCTGCCTATTTGGCCCAAAATAAGGTGAATTTTTGCATTTTTGCCCAAAATTAAGGGGAATTTCTGCCTTTTTGCCCTAAAATAAGAGGAATTTCTGCCCTTTTGCCCCAAAACAAAATGAATTTAGTCTTTTTGGCCTAAAATAAGGGTAATTTCTATTTTTGGCCCAAAATAATGAGAATTTCTTTCTTTTTGCTCTAAAATAAGGAAAATTTCTGCATTTTTGCTCCAAAATAAGGGGAATTTCATCATTTTTGCCCCAAAATAAGGGGAATTTCTGCCATTTTGCCTCAAAATTAGGGGAATTTCTGCCTTTTTGCCCCCAAATTATGTGCATTACTGTCTTTTTGTACAAAATAAGAGAAATTTCTGCATTTTTGCCCAAAATTAAGTGGAATTTCTGATTTTTGCCCTAAAATAAAAGAATTTCTGCCTTTAAAGCAAAAAATAAGGGCAATGTCAGTCTTTTGCCCTAAAATAAGGGTAATTTCTGCAATTTGCCCCCTAATAAGTGGAATTTCTGCCTTTATGACCTGAAAGAAGGGGAATTTCTAACATTTTTGCCCAAGATAAGGGAAATTTCTGCAATTTTATTCCAAATAGGGGAAATTTTTGCAATTTTGTTCAAAAAATGGAAATGTCAGTAATTTTGCCCCACAATAGGGGAATTTCTGCCTTTTTGCCCCAAAATTAGTGAAATTTCTGAATTTTTCCCCAAAATTAGCAGCATTACTGCATTTTTGCCCCAAAATATGGGAAATTTCTGCAATTTTGTTCCAAAATAAAGGAAATTTCTGCCTTTTTACCCCAAAATAATGGGAATTTCTGCATTTTTGCCAAAAAATAAGGAAAATTTCTGCAATTTTATCCTAAAATAAGTTAAATTTCTATCCTTTTGCCTCAAAATAAGGGAAATTTCTGCCTATTTGGCCCAAAATAAGAAGAATTTCTGCAATTTTGCCCAAAATTAAGGGAAATTTCTGCATTTTTGTCCAAAATTAATAGGAATTTCTACCTTTTTGCCCTAAAATAAGGGGAATTTCTGCCTTTTTGCCGCAAAATATGGGAATTTAGTCTTTTTGGCCTAAAATAAGGGTAATTTCTATTTTTGGCATAAAATAATGAGAATTTCTGTCTTTTTGCCCTAAAATAGGGAAATTTCTGCATTTTTGCTCCAAAATAAGGTGAATTTTAGCATTTTTGCCTCAAAATAAGGGGAATTTCTGCCTTTTTGCCCCTAAATTAAGAGAATTTCTGCCTTTTTGCCCCCAAATTAAGTGCATTACTGTCTTTTTGCCCCAAAATAATGGAAATTTCTGCATTTTTGGCCTAAATTATGTGGAATTTCTGCATTTTTGCTCTAAAATAAGAAGAATTTCTGCCTTTTTAGCACATAATAAGAGGAATTTCAGGCTTTTTCCCTAAAATAAGGTTAATTTCTGGAATTTGCCCTCAAAAAAGCGTAATTTCTGCCCTTTTGCCCTGAAATAAAAGGAATTTCTGTATTTTTGCCACAAGATAAAGGAAATTTCTGCAATTTTGCTTAAAAATAAGGAAAATTTCTGCAATTTTGTCTCAAATAAAGGAAATTTCATTAATTTCCCCCACAATAAGAGAAATTTCTGTCTTTTTGCCCCAAAATTAACGGAATTTCTGATTTTTGCTCCAAAATTAGAAGCATTACAGAATTTTTGCCACAAAATAAGGGAAATTTCTGCAATTTTCCTCAAAAAAGAAGAATTTTCTGCCTTTTTGACCCAATAAAGGGAAATTTCTGAATTTTTGCCCCCAAATAGGTGGAATTTCTGCCTTTTTGCCCCAAAATTAGTGGAATTTTTAAATTTTGCCCCAAAATTAGTAGCATTAGTGCATTTTTGCCCAAAAATATGGGAAATTTTTGCAATTTTGTTTCAAAATAAAGGGAATTTCTGCCTTTCTACCCCAAAATAATGGGAATTTCTTCATTTTTGCCACAAAATAAGGTAAATTTCTTCAATATTATTTTAAAATAAGTTAAATTTCTATACTTTTGCCTCAAAATAAGCAAAATCCTGCCTTTTTAGCCACAAGTACGGGGAATTTCTGCATTTTTGCCCCAAATTATGGGAAATTTCTGCATTTTTGCCCAAATATAAGGGTAATTTCTGTATTTTGAGCCTAAAATAAGGGGAATTTCTGCATTTTTGCCCGAAATTAAGGGGAATTTCTGTATTTTTGCCCTGTATTAAGGAAAATTTTTGCATTTTTGCTCCAAAATAAGGGGAAGTTCTGCAATTTTTTCCCAAAATTAGGGGAATTTCTGTAATTTTGCCCCACATAAGTGAAATTTCTGCAATTTTGCCCTAAAATTAGGGGAGTTTCTGCCTTTTTGCCCCATAATAAGGGAAATTTATGCAATTTTGCACCAAAATCAGGGAATTTTCTTCATTTTTGCTCCAAAATAAAGGGAATTTCTGCCTTTTTGCCCCAAAATGAGGAGAATTTCTGCCTTTTTGCCCCCAAATAAAAGGAATTTCTTCATTTTTGCCACAAAATAATAGAAATTTCTGCCTTTTTGCCCCAAAATTAGTGAAATTTCTGAATTTTGTCCCAAAATTAGTGAAATTTCTGAATTTTGCACCAAAATTAGAAGCATTACTGTTTTTTGCCCCAAAATATGGGAAATTTCTGCAATTTTGTTACAAAATAAGGGAAATTTCTATTATTTTACCACAAAATAATGGGAACTTCTGCATTTTTGCCACAAAAAAAGAGAAGTTTCTGCAATTTTATCCTAAAATAAGTTAAATTTCTAAACTTTTGCCTCAAAATAAGGGAAATTTCTGCCTCTTTGGACAAAACTAAGGAAAATTTCTGCATTTTTGCCAGAAATTAAGGAAAATTTCTGCATTTTTGCCCAAAATTAAGTGGAATTTCTGATTTCTGCACTAAAGTAAAAAGAATTTCTTCCTTTAAGGAGAAAAATAAAGAGAATTTCAGTCTTTTTGCCCTAAAATAAAGGTAATTTCTGCAATTTGCCCCCTAATAAGTGGAATTTCTGCCTTTATGACCTGAAAGAAGGGGAATTTCTAACATTTTTGCCCAAGATAAGGTAAATTTCTGCAATTTTATCCCAAAATAGGGAAAATTTTTGCAATTTTGTCCAAAAAAGGAAATGTCAGCAATTTTGACCCACAATAGGGGAATTTCTGCCTTTTTGCCCCAAAATTAGGGGAATTTCTGAATTTTTGCTCCAAAATTAGAAGCATTACTGCATTTTTACCCCATAATAAGGAAAATTTCTGCAATTTGCCTCAAAATAAAGGAAAATTCTGCAATTTTGTCCCAAAAAAGGGATATTTCTGCATTTTTGCCCCAAAATAATAGGGATTTTTGCCTTTTTGCCCCAAAATTAGTGAAATTTCTGAATTTTGCCCCAAAATTAGCAGCATTACTGCATTTTTGCTCCAAAATATGGGAAATTTCTGAAATTTTGTCACAAAATAAGGGAAATTTCTGCCTTTTTACCCCAAAATAATGGGAATTTCTGCATTTTTGCCACAAAATAAGGGAAGTTTCTGAAATTTTATCTTAAAATAAGTTAAATTTCTATCCTTTTGCCAAAAATAAGGGAAATTTCTGCCTATTTGGCCCAAAATAAGGGGAATTTCTGCATTTTTGCCCAAAATTAAGGGAAATTTCTGCATTTTTGCCCAAAATTAAGGGGAATTTCTGCTTTTTTGCCCTAAAATAAAGAGAATTTCTGCCTTTTTGCCCCAAAATAAGGGTAATTTAGTCTTTTTGACCTAAAATAAGGGTAATTTCTATTTTTGGCCTAAAATAATAAGAATTTCTGTCTTTTTGCCCTAAAATAAGGAAAATTTCTGCATTTTTGCTCGAAAATAAGGGGAATTGCAGCATTTTTGCCCCAAAATTAGGGGAATTTCTGCCTTTTTGCCCCAAAATTAGGGGAATTTCTGCCTTTTTGCCCCCAAATTAGGTGCATTACTGTGTTTTTGCCCCAAAATAATGTAAATTTCTGCATTTATTGCCAAAATTATGTGGAATTTCTGCCTTTTTCCTCTAAAATAAGAAGAATTTCTGCCTTTTTGGCACAAAATAAAAGAAATTTAAGGCTTTTTCCCTAAAATAAGGGTAAGTTCTGGAATTTGCCCCCAAAAAAGCATAATTTCTGCCCTTTTGCCTTGAAATAAAAGGAATTTCTGTATTTTTGCCACAAGATAAAAGAAAATTTCTGCAATTTTGCTTAAAAATAAGAGAAATTTCTGCAATTTTGTCCCAAAAAAAATTTCATTAATTTCCCCCACAATAAGGGGAATTTCTGTCTTTTTGCCCCAAAATTAACGGAATTTCTGATTTTTGCCCCAAAATTAGAAGCATTACAGAATTTTTGCCACAAAATAAGGGAAATTTCAACAATTTGCCTCAAAAAAGAAAAATTTTCTGCCTTTTTGACCCAAAAAAGGGAAATTTCTGAATTTTGGCCCCCAAATAAGTGGAATTTCTGCCTTTTTGCCCCAAAATTAGTGGAATTTCTAAATTTTGCCCCAAAATTAGAAGCATTAGTGCATTTTTGCTTAAAAATATGGGAAATTTTTGCAATTTTGTTCCAAAATAAAAGAAATTTCTGCCTTTCTACCCTAAAATAATGGGAATTTCTTCATTTTTGCCACAAAATAAGGTAAATATCTGCAATATTATCTTAAAATAAGTTAAATTTCTATACTTTTGCCTCAAATAAGGAAAATTCCTGCCTTTTTAGCCCCAAGTAAAGGGAAATTTTGCATTTTTGCCCCAAATTAAGGGAAATTTCTGCATTTTTCCCAAAAAATAAGGGTAATTTCTTTATTTTTGGCCTAAAATAAGGGGAATTTCTGCCTTTTTGCCCCATAATAAGGGAAATTTATGCAATTTTGCACCAAAATAAGGGAATTTTCTTCATTTTTGCTCCAAAATAGAGGGAATTTCTGCCTTTTTGCCCCAATATGAGGAGAATTTCTGCCTGTTTGCCCCCAAATAAAAGGAATTTCTGCTTTTTTGCCACAAAATAATAGGAATTTCTGCCTTTTTGCCACAAAATTAGTGAAATTTCTGAATTTTGTCACAAAATTATTGAAATTTCTGAAATTTTCACCAAAATTAGAAGCATTACTGTTTTTGTGCCCCAAAATATGGGAAATTTCTGCAATTTTGTTACAAAATAAGGGAAATTTCAGCAATTTGCCTCGAAAAAGAAGAATTTTCTGCCTTTTTGACCCAAAAAAAGGAAATTTCTCAATTTTTGCTCCCAAATAAGTGGAATTTCTGCCTTTTTGCCCCAAAATTAGTGGAATTTCTAAATTTTGCCCCAAAATTAGAAGCATTAGTGCATTTTTGCCCAAAAATATGGGAAATTTCTGTAATTTTGTTCCAAAAGAAAGGGAATTTCTGCCTTTCTACCTCAAAATAATGGGAATTTCTTCATTTTTGCCACAAAATATGGTAAATTTCTGCAATATTATTTTAAAATAAGTTAAATTTCTATACTTTTGCCTCAAAATAAGCAAAATCCTGCCTTTTTAGCCACAAGTACGGGGAATTTCTGCATTTTTGCCCCAAATTATGGGAAATTTCTGCATTTTTGCCCAAATATAAGGGTAATTTCTGTATTTTGAGCCTAAAATAAGGGGAATTTCTGCATTTTTGCCCGAAATTAAGGGGAATTTCTGTATTTTTGCCCTGTATTAAGGAAAATTTTTGCATTTTTGCTCCAAAATAAGGGGAAGTTCTGCAATTTTTTCCCAAAATTAGGGGAATTTCTGTAATTTTGCCCCACATAAGTGAAATTTCTGCAATTTTGCCCTAAAATTAGGGGAGTTTCTGCCTTTTTGCCCCATAATAAGGGAAATTTATGCAATTTTGCACCAAAATCAGGGAATTTTCTTCATTTTTGCTCCAAAATAAAGGGAATTTCTGCCTTTTTGCCCCAAAATGAGGAGAATTTCTGCCTTTTTGCCCCCAAATAAAAGGAATTTCTTCATTTTTGCCACAAAATAATAGAAATTTCTGCCTTTTTGCCCCAAAATTAGTGAAATTTCTGAATTTTGTCCCAAAATTAGTGAAATTTCTGAATTTTGCACCAAAATTAGAAGCATTACTGTTTTTTGCCCCAAAATATGGGAAATTTCTGCAATTTTGTTACAAAATAAGGGAAATTTCTATTATTTTACCACAAAATAATGGGAACTTCTGCATTTTTGCCACAAAAAAAGAGAAGTTTCTGCAATTTTATCCTAAAATAAGTTAAATTTCTAAACTTTTGCCTCAAAATAAGGGAAATTTCTGCCTCTTTGGACAAAACTAAGGAAAATTTCTGCATTTTTGCCAGAAATTAAGGAAAATTTCTGCATTTTTGCCCAAAATTAAGTGGAATTTCTGATTTCTGCACTAAAGTAAAAAGAATTTCTTCCTTTAAGGAGAAAAATAAAGAGAATTTCAGTCTTTTTGCCCTAAAATAAAGGTAATTTCTGCAATTTGCCCCCTAATAAGTGGAATTTCTGCCTTTATGACCTGAAAGAAGGGGAATTTCTAACATTTTTGCCCAAGATAAGGTAAATTTCTGCAATTTTATCCCAAAATAGGGAAAATTTTTGCAATTTTGTCCAAAAAAGGAAATGTCAGCAATTTTGACCCACAATAGGGGAATTTCTGCCTTTTTGCCCCAAAATTAGGGGAATTTCTGAATTTTTGCTCCAAAATTAGAAGCATTACTGCATTTTTACCCCATAATAAGGAAAATTTCTGCAATTTGCCTCAAAATAAAGGAAAATTCTGCAATTTTGTCCCAAAAAAGGGATATTTCTGCATTTTTGCCCCAAAATAATAGGGATTTTTGCCTTTTTGCCCCAAAATTAGTGAAATTTCTGAATTTTGCCCCAAAATTAGCAGCATTACTGCATTTTTGCTCCAAAATATGGGAAATTTCTGAAATTTTGTCACAAAATAAGGGAAATTTCTGCCTTTTTACCCCAAAATAATGGGAATTTCTGCATTTTTGCCACAAAATAAGGGAAGTTTCTGAAATTTTATCTTAAAATAAGTTAAATTTCTATCCTTTTGCCAAAAATAAGGGAAATTTCTGCCTATTTGGCCCAAAATAAGGGGAATTTCTGCATTTTTGCCCAAAATTAAGGGAAATTTCTGCATTTTTGCCCAAAATTAAGGGGAATTTCTGCTTTTTTGCCCTAAAATAAAGAGAATTTCTGCCTTTTTGCCCCAAAATAAGGGTAATTTAGTCTTTTTGACCTAAAATAAGGGTAATTTCTATTTTTGGCCTAAAATAATAAGAATTTCTGTCTTTTTGCCCTAAAATAAGGAAAATTTCTGCATTTTTGCTCGAAAATAAGGGGAATTGCAGCATTTTTGCCCCAAAATTAGGGGAATTTCTGCCTTTTTGCCCCAAAATTAGGGGAATTTCTGCCTTTTTGCCCCCAAATTAGGTGCATTACTGTGTTTTTGCCCCAAAATAATGTAAATTTCTGCATTTATTGCCAAAATTATGTGGAATTTCTGCCTTTTTCCTCTAAAATAAGAAGAATTTCTGCCTTTTTGGCACAAAATAAAAGAAATTTAAGGCTTTTTCCCTAAAATAAGGGTAAGTTCTGGAATTTGCCCCCAAAAAAGCATAATTTCTGCCCTTTTGCCTTGAAATAAAAGGAATTTCTGTATTTTTGCCACAAGATAAAAGAAAATTTCTGCAATTTTGCTTAAAAATAAGAGAAATTTCTGCAATTTTGTCCCAAAAAAAATTTCATTAATTTCCCCCACAATAAGGGGAATTTCTGTCTTTTTGCCCCAAAATTAACGGAATTTCTGATTTTTGCCCCAAAATTAGAAGCATTACAGAATTTTTGCCACAAAATAAGGGAAATTTCAACAATTTGCCTCAAAAAAGAATAATTTTCTGCCTTTTTGACCCAAAAAAGGGAAATTTCTGAATTTTGGCCACCAAATAAGTGGAATTTCTGCCTTTTTGCCCCAAAATTAGTGGAATTTCTAAATTTTGCCCCAAAATTAGAAGCATTAGTGCATTTTTGCTTAAAAATATGGGAAATTTTTGCAATTTTGTTCCAAAATAAAAGAAATTTCTGCCTTTCTACCCTAAAATAATGGGAATTTCTTCATTTTTGCCACAAAATAAGGTAAATATCTGCAATATTATCTTAAAATAAGTTAAATTTCTATACTTTTGCCTCAAATAAGGAAAATTCCTGCCTTTTTAGCCCCAAGTAAAGGGAAATTTTGCATTTTTGCCCCAAATTAAGGGAAATTTCTGCATTTTTCCCAAAAAATAAGGGTAATTTCTTTATTTTTGGCCTAAAATAAGGGGAATTTCTGCCTTTTTGCCCCATAATAAGGGAAATTTATGCAATTTTGCACCAAAATAAGGGAATTTTCTTCATTTTTGCTCCAAAATAGAGGGAATTTCTGCCTTTTTGCCCCAATATGAGGAGAATTTCTGCCTGTTTGCCCCCAAATAAAAGGAATTTCTGCTTTTTTGCCACAAAATAATAGGAATTTCTGCCTTTTTGCCACAAAATTAGTGAAATTTCTGAATTTTGTCACAAAATTATTGAAATTTCTGAAATTTTCACCAAAATTAGAAGCATTACTGTTTTTGTGCCCCAAAATATGGGAAATTTCTGCAATTTTGTTACAAAATAAGGGAAATTTCAGCAATTTGCCTCGAAAAAGAAGAATTTTCTGCCTTTTTGACCCAAAAAAAGGAAATTTCTCAATTTTTGCTCCCAAATAAGTGGAATTTCTGCCTTTTTGCCCCAAAATTAGTGGAATTTCTAAATTTTGCCCCAAAATTAGAAGCATTAGTGCATTTTTGCCCAAAAATATGGGAAATTTCTGTAATTTTGTTCCAAAAGAAAGGGAATTTCTGCCTTTCTACCTCAAAATAATGGGAATTTCTTCATTTTTGCCACAAAATATGGTAAATTTCTGCAATATTATCCTAAAATAAGTTAAATTTCTATACTTTTGCCCCAAAATAAAAGAAATTCCTGCCTTTGTAGCCCCAAATAAGAGGAATTTCTGCATTTTTGCCCCAAATTAAGGGAAATTTCTGCATTTTTCCCCAAAAATAAGGGTAATTTCTGTATTTTTGGCCTAAAATATGGGGAAATTCTGCATTTTTGCCCCAAAATAAGGGGAATTCCTTGATTTTTGTCCTGTATTAAGGAAAATTTCTGCATTTTTGCTCCAAACTATGGTGAATTTCTGCAATTTTTCCCCCAAATTATGGGAATTTCTTTAATTTTGCCCCAAATAAGGGGAATTTCTGCAATTTTGCCCTAAAATTAGGGGAATTTCTGCAATTTTGCGCCAAAATAAGGGAAATTTCTGTAATTTTTCCCCAAAATTAGGGGAATTTATGCCTTTTTGCCACATAATAAGGGAAATTTATGCAATTTTGCACCAAAATAAGGGAATTTTCTTCATTTTTGCTCCAAAATTAAGGGAATTGCTTCCTTTTTGAAACAAAAAAAGGAGAATTTCTGCAATTTTGTTCCAAAATAAGGGGAATTTCTGCATTTTTGCCCGAAATTAAGGGGAATTTCTGTATTTTTGCCCTGTATTAAGGAAAATTTTTGCATTTTTGCTCCAAAATAAGGGGAAGTTCTGCAATTTTTTCCCAAAATTAGGGGAATTTCTGTAATTTTGCCCCACATAAGTGAAATTTCTGCAATTTTGCCCTAAAATTAGGGGAGTTTCTGCCTTTTTGCCCCATAATAAGGGAAATTTATGCAATTTTGCACCAAAATCAGGGAATTTTCTTCATTTTTGCTCCAAAATAAAGGGAATTTCTGCCTTTTTGCCCCAAAATGAGGAGAATTTCTGCCTTTTTGCCCCCAAATAAAAGGAATTTCTTCATTTTTGCCACAAAATAATAGGAATTTCTGCCTTTTTGCCCCAAAATTAGTGAAATTTCTGAATTTTGTCCCAAAATTAGTGAAATTTCTGAATTTTGCACCAAAATTAGAAGCATTACTGCTTTTTTGCCCCAAAATATGGGAAATTTCTGCAATTTTGTTACAAAATAAGGGAAATTTCTATTATTTTACCACAAAATAATGGGAACTTCTGCATTTTTGCCACAAAAAAAGAGAAGTTTCTGCAATTTTATCCTAAAATAAGTTAAATTTCTAAACTTTTGCCTCAAAATAAGGGAAATTTCTGCCTCTTTGGCCAAAACTAAGGAAAATTTCTGCTTTTTTGCCAGAAATTAAGGAAAATTTCTGCATTTTTGCCCAAAATTAAGTGGAATTTCTGATTTCTGCACTAAAGTAAAAAGAATTTCTTCCTTTAAGGAGAAAAATAAAGAGAATTTCAGTCTTTTTGCCCTAAAATAAAGGTAATTTCTGCAATTTGCCCCCTAATAAGTGGAATTTCTGCCTTTATGACCTGAAAGAAGGGGAATTTCTAACATTTTTGCCCAAGATAAGGTAAATTTCTGCAATTTTATCCCAAAATAGGGAAAATTTTTGCAATTTTGTCCAAAAAAGGAAATGTCAGCAATTTTGCCCCACAATAGGGGAATTTCTGCCTTTTTGCCCCAAAATTAGGGGAATTTCTGAATTTTTGCTCCAAAATTAGAAGCATTACTGCATTTTTACCCCATAATAAGGAAAATTTCTGCAATTTGCCTCAAAATAAAGGAAAATTCTGCAATTTTGTCCCAAAAAAGGGATATTTCTGCATTTTTGCCCCAAAATAATAGGGATTTTTGCCTTTTTGCCCCAAAATTAGTGAAATTTCTGAATTTTGCCCCAAAATTAGCAGCATTACTGCATTTTTGCTCCAAAATATGGGAAATTTCTGAAATTTTGTTACAAAATAAGGGAAATTTCTGCCTTTTTACCCCAAAATAATGGGAATTTCTGCATTTTTGCCACAAAATAAGGGAAGTTTCTGAAATTTTATCTTAAAATAAGTTAAATTTCTATCCTTTTGCCAAAAATAAGGGAAATTTCTGCCTATTTGGCCCAAAATAAGGGGAATTTCTGCATTTTTGCCCAAAATTAAGGGAAATTTCTGCATTTTTGCCCAAAATTAAGGGGAATTTCTGCTTTTTTGCCCTAAAATAAAGAGAATTTCTGCCTTTTTGCCCCAAAATAAGGGTAATTTAGTCTTTTTGACCTAAAATAAGGGTAATTTCTATTTTTGGCCTAAAATAATAAGAATTTCTGTCTTTTTGCCCTAAAATAAGGAAAATTTCTGCATTTTTGCTCGAAAATAAGGGGAATTGCAGCATTTTTGCCCCAAAATTAGGGGAATTTCTGCCTTTTTGCCCCAAAATTAGGGGAATTTCTGCCTTTTTGCCCCCAAATTAGGTGCATTACTGTGTTTTTGCCCCAAAATAATGTAAATTTCTGCATTTATTGCCAAAATTATGTGGAATTTCTGCCTTTTTCCTCTAAAATAAGAAGAATTTCTGCCTTTTTGGCACAAAATAAAAGAAATTTAAGGCTTTTTCCCTAAAATAAGGGTAAGTTCTGGAATTTGCCCCCAAAAAAGCGTAATTTCTGCCCTTTTGCCTTGAAATAAAAGGAATTTCTGTATTTTTGCCACAAGATAAAAGAAAATTTCTGCAATTTTGCTTAAAAATAAGGGAAATTTCTGCAATTTTGTCCCAAAAAAAAATTTCATTAATTTCCCCCACAATAAGGGGAATTTCTGTCTTTTTGCCCCAAAATTAACGGAATTTCTGATTTTTGCCCCAAAATTAGAAGCATTACAGAATTTTTGCCACAAAATAAGGGAAATTTCAACAATTTGCCTCAAAAAAGAAGAATTTTCTGCCTTTTTGACCCAAAAAAGGGAAATTTCTGAATTTTTGCCCCCAAATAAGTGGAATTTCTGCCTTTTTGCCCCAAAATTAGTGGAATTTCTAAATTTTGCCCCAAAATTAGAAGCATTAGTGCATTTTTGCTTAAAAATATGGGAAATTTTTGCAATTTTGTTCCAAAATAAAAGAAATTTCTGCCTTTCTACCCTAAAATAATGGGAATTTCTTCATTTTTGCCACAAAATAAGGTAAATATCTGCAATATTATCTTAAAATAAGTTAAATTTCTATACTTTTGCCTCAAATAAGGAAAATTCCTGCCTTTTTAGCCCCAAGTAAAGGGAAATTTTGCATTTTTGCCCCAAATTAAGGGAAATTTCTGCATTTTTGCCCAAAAATAAGGGTAATTTCTTTATTTTTGGCCTAAAATAAGGGGAATTTCTGCCTTTTTGCCCCATAATAAGGGAAATTTATGCAATTTTGCACCAAAATAAGGGAATTTTCTTCATTTTTGCTCCAAAATAGAGGGAATTTCTGCCTTTTTGCCCCAATATGAGGAGAATTTCTGCCTGTTTGCCCCCAAATAAAAGGAATTTCTGCTTTTTTGCCACAAAATAATAGGAATTTCTGCCTTTTTGCCACAAAATTAGTGAAATTTCTGAATTTTGACACAAAATTATTGAAATTTCTGAATTTTGCACCAAAATTAGAAGCATTACTGTTTTTTTGCCCCAAAATATGGGAAATTTCTGCAATTTTGTTACAAAATAAGGGAAATTTCAGCAATTTGCCTCGAAAAAGAAGAATTTTCTGCCTTTTTGACCCAAAAAAAGGAAATTTCTCAATTTTTGCTCCCAAATAAGTGGAATTTCTGCCTTTTTGCCCCAAAATTAGTGGAATTTCTAAATTTTGCCCCAAAATTAGAAGCATTAGTGCATTTTTGCCCAAAAATATGGGAAATTTCTGTAATTTTGTTCCAAAATAAAGGGAATTTCTGCCTTTCTACCTCAAAATAATGGGAATTTCTTCATTTTTGCCACAAAATATGGTAAATTTCTGGAATATTATCCTAAAATAAGTTAAATTTCTATACTTTTGCCCCAAAATAAAAGAAATTCCTGCCTTTGTAGCCCCAAATAAGAGGAATTTCTGCATTTTTGCCCCAAATTAAGGGAAATTTCTGCATTTTTCCCCAAAAATAAGGGTAATTTCTGTATTTTTGGCCTAAAATATGGGGAAATTCTGCATTTTTGCCCCAAAATAAGGGGAATTCCTTGATTTTTGTCCTGTATTAAGGAAAATTTCTGCATTTTTGCTCCAAACTAAGGTGAATTTCTGCAATTTTTCCCCCAAATTATGGGAATTTCTTTAATTTTGCCCCAAATAAGGGGAATTTCTGCAATTTTGCCCTAAAATTAGGGGAATTTCTGCAATTTTGCGCCAAAATAAGGGAAATTTCTGTAATTTTTCCCCAAAATTAGGGGAATTTATGCCTTTTTGCCACATAATAAGGGAAATTTATGCAATTTTGCACCAAAATAAGGGAATTTTCTTCATTTTTGCTCCAAAATAAAGGGAATTGCTTCCTTTTTGAAACAAAAAAAGGAGAATTTCTGCAATTTTGTTCCAAAATAAGGGGAATTTCTGCATTTTTGCCCGAAATTAAGGGGAATTTCTGTATTTTTGCCCTGTATTAAGGAAAATTTTTGCATTTTTGCTCCAAAATAAGGGGAAGTTCTGCAATTTTTTCCCAAAATTAGGGGAATTTCTGTAATTTTGCCCCACATAAGTGAAATTTCTGCAATTTTGCCCTAAAATTAGGGGAATTTCTGCCTTTTTGCCCCATAATAAGGGAAATTTATGCAATTTTGCACCAAAATCAGGGAATTTTCTTCATTTTTGCTCCAAAATAAAGGGAATTTCTGCCTTTTTGCCCCAAAATGAGGAGAATTTCTGCCTTTTTGCCCCCAAATAAAAGGAATTTCTTCATTTTTGCCACAAAATAATAGGAATTTCTGCCTTTTTGCCCCAAAATTAGTGAAATTTCTGAATTTTGTCCCAAAATTAGTGAAATTTCTGAATTTTGCACCAAAATTAGAAGCATTACTGTTTTTTGCCCCAAAATATGGGAAATTTCTGCAATTTTGTTACAAAATAAGGGAAATTTCTATTATTTTACCACAAAATAATGGGAACTTCTGCATTTTTGCCACAAAAAAAGCGAAGTTTCTGCAATTTTATCCTAAAATAAGTTAAATTTCTAAACTTTTGCCTCAAAATAAGGGAAATTTCTGCCTCTTTGGCCAAAACTAAGGAAAATTTCTGCATTTTTGCCAGAAATTAAGGAAAATTTCTGCATTTTTGCCCAAAATTAAGTGGAATTTCTGATTTCTGCACTAAAGTAAAAAGAATTTCTTCCTTTAAGGAGAAAAATAAAGAGAATTTCAATCTTTTTGCCCTAAAATAAAGGTAATTTCTGCAATTTGCCCCCTAATAAGTGGAATTTCTGCCTTTATGACCTGAAAGAAGGGGAATTTCTAACATTTTTGCCCAAGATAAGGTAAATTTCTGCAATTTTATCCCAAAATAGGGAAAATTTTTGCAATTTTGTCCAAAAAAGGAAATGTCAGCAATTTTGCCCCACAATAAGGGAATTTCTGCCTTTTTGCCCCAAAATTAGGGGAATTTCTGAATTTTTGCTCCAAAATTAGAAGCATTACTGCATTTTTACCCCATAATAAGGAAAATTTCTGCAATTTGCCTCAAAATAAAGGAAAATTCTGCAATTTTGTCCCAAAAAAGGGATATTTCTGCATTTTTGCCCCAAAATAATAGGGATTTTTGCCTTTTTGCCCCAAAATTAGTGAAATTTCTGAATTTTGCCCCAAAATTAGCAGCATTACTGCATTTTTGCTCCAAAATATGGGAAATTTCTGAAATTTTGTTACAAAATAAGGGAAATTTCTGCCTTTTACCCCCAAATAATGGGAATTTCTGCATTTTTGCCACAAAATAAGGGAAGTTTCTGAAATTTTATCTTAAAATAAGTTAAATTTCTATCCTTTTGCCAAAAATAAGGGAAATTTCTGCCTATTTGGCCCAAAATAAGGGGAATTTCTGCATTTTTGCCCAAAATTAAGGGAAATTTCTGCATTTTTGCCCAAAATTAAGGGGAATTTCTGCTTTTTTGCCCTAAAATAAAGAGAATTTCTGCCTTTTTGCCCCAAAATAAGGGTAATTTAGTCTTTTTGACCTAAAATAAGGGTAATTTCTATTTTTGGCCTAAAATAATAAGAATTTCTGTCTTTTTGCCCTAAAATAAGGAAAATTTCTGCATTTTTGCTCGAAAATAAGGGGAATTGCAGCATTTTTGCCCCAAAATTAGGGGAATTTCTGCCTTTTTGCCCCAAAATTAGGGGAATTTCTGCCTTTTTGCCCCCAAATTAGGTGCATTACTGTGTTTTTGCCCCAAAATAATGTAAATTTCTGCATTTATTGCCAAAATTATGTGGAATTTCTGCCTTTTTCCTCTAAAATAAGAATAATTTCTGCCTTTTTGGCACAAAATAAAAGAAATTTAAGGCTTTTTCCCTAAAATAAGGGTAAGTTCTGGAATTTGCCCCCAAAAAAGAGTAATTTCTGCCCTTTTGCCTTGAAATAAAAGGAATTTCTGTATTTTTGCCACAAGATAAAGGAAATTTCTGCAATTTTGCTTAAAAATAAGGGAAATTTCTGCAATTTTGTCCCAAAAAAAAAATTTCATTAATTTCCCCCACAATAAGGGGAATTTCTGTCTTTTTGCCCCAAAATTAACGGAATTTCTGATTTTTGCCCCAAAATTAGAAGCATTACAGAATTTTTGCCACAAAATAAGGGAAATTTCAACAATTTGCCTCAAAAAAGAAGAATTTTCTGCCTTTTTGACCCAAAAAAGGGAAATTTCTGAATTTTTGCCCCCAAATAAGTGGAATTTCTGCCTTTTTGCCCCAAAATTAGTGGAATTTCTAATTTTTGCCCCAAAATTAGAAGCATTAGTACATTTTTGCTTAAAAATATGGGAAATTTCTGCAATTTTGTTCCAAAATAAAAGAAATTTCTGCCTTTCTACCCCAAAATAATGGGAATTTCTTCATTTTTGCCACAAAATAAGGTAAATATCTGCAATATTGTCCTAAAATAAGTTAAATTTCTATACTTTTTCCTCAAAATAAGGGAAATTCCTGCCTTTTTAGCCCCAAGTAAGGGGAATTTTTGCATTTTTGCCCCAAATTAAGGAAAATTTCTGCATTTTTGCCCAAAAATAAGAGTAATTTCTTTATTTTTGGCCTAAAATAAGGGGAATTTCTGCCTTTTTGCCCCATAATAAGGGAAATTTATGCAATTTTGCACCAAAATAAGGGAATTTTCTTCATTTTTGCTCCAAAATAAAGGGAATTGCTTCCTTTTTGAAACAAAAAAAGGAGAATTTCTGCAATTTTGTTCCAAAATAAGGGGAATTTCTGCATTTTTGCGCCAAAATAAGGAAAATTTCTGCCTTTTTGGCACAAAAAAGGAGGAATTTCAGTCTTTTTGCCCTAAAATAAGGGTAATTTCTGCACATTTGACACCAAGTATGCGGTGTTTCTGCATTTTTGACCCGAAATAAGGGGTATTTCTGCAATTTTGCCCCAAAATAAGAGAAATTTTTGCAATTTTGTCCAAAAAAGGAAATGTCATCAATTTTGCCACACAATAGGGGAATTTCTGCCTTTTTGCCCCAAAATTAGGGGAATTTCTGAATTTTTGCTCCAAAATTAGAAGCATTACTGCATTTTTACCCCATAATAAAAGAAATTTCTGCAATTTGCCTCAAAATAAAGGAAAATTCTGCAATTTTGTCCCAAAATAGGGATATTTCTGCATTTTTGCCCCAAAATAATACGGATTTTTGCCTTTTTGCCCCAAAATTAGTGAAATTTCTGAATTTTGCCCCAAAATTAGCAGCATTACTGCATTTTTGCTCCAAAATATGGGAAATTTCTGAAATTTTGTTCCAAAATAAGGGAAATTTCTGCCTTTTTACCCCAAAATAATGGGAATTTCTGCATTTTTGCCACAAAATAAGGGAAGTTTCTGAAATTTTATCTTAAAATAAGTTCAATTTCTATACTTTTGCCACAAAATAAGGGAAATTTCTGCCTATTTGGCCCAAAATAAAAGGAATTTCTGCATTTTTGCACAAAATTAAGGGAAATTTCTGCATTTTTGCCCAAAATTAAGGGGAATTTCTGCTTTTTTGCCCTAAAATAAAGAGAATTTCTGCCTTTTTGCCCCAAAATAAGGGTAATTTAGTCTTTTTGACCTAAAATAAGGGTAATTTCTATTTTTGGCCTAAAATAATAAGAATTTCTGTCTTTTTGCCCTAAAATAAGGAAAATTTCTGCATTTTTGCTCGAAAATAAGGGGAATTTCAGCATTTTTGCCCCAAAATAAAGGAAATTTCTGCCTTTTTGCCCCAAAATTAGGGAAATTTCTGCCTTTTTGCCCCCAAATTAGGTGCATTACTGTGTTTTTGCCCCAAAATAATGGAAATTTCTGCATTTATTGCCAAAATTATGTGGAATTTCTGCCTTTTTCCTCTAAAATAAGAAGAATTTCTGCCTTTTTGGCACAAAATAAAAGAAATTTAAGGCTTTTTCCCTAAAATAAGGGTAAGTTCTGGAATTTGCCCCCAAAAAAGCGTAATTTCTGCCCTTTTGCCTTAAAATAAAAGGAATTTCTGTATTTTTGCCACAAGATAAAGGAAATTTCTGCAATTTTGCTTAAAAATAAGGGAAATTTCTGCAATTTTGTCCCAAAAAAAAATTTCATTAATTTCCCCCACAATAAGGGGAATTTCTGTCTTTTTGCCCCAAAATTAACGGAATTTCTGATTTTTGCCCCAAAATTAGAAGCATTACAGAATTTTTGCCACAAAATAAGGGAAATTTCAACAATTTGCCTCAAAAAAGAAGAATTTTCTGCCTTTTTGACCCAAAAAAGGGAAAATTTCTGAATTTTTGCCCCCAAATAAGTGGAATTTCTGCCTTTTTGCCCCAAAATTAGTGGAATTTCTAATTTTTGCCCCAAAATTAGAAGCATTAGTACATTTTGACTTAAAAATATGGGAAATTTCTGCAATTTTGTTCCAAAATAAAAGAAATTTCTGCCTTTCTACCCCAAAATAATGGGAATTTCTTCATTTTTTCCACAAAATAAGGTAAATATCTGCAATATTATCTTAAAATAAGTTAAATTTCTATACTTTTGCCTCAAAATAAGGGAAATTCCTGTTTTTTTAGCCCCAAGTACAGGGAATTTTTGCATTTTTGCCCCAAATTAAGGAAAATTTCTGCATTTTTGCCCAAAAATAAGGGTAATTTCTTTATTTTTGGCCTAAAATAAGGGGAATTTCTTCCTTTTTGCCCCATAATAAGGGAAATTTATGCAATTTTGCACCAAAATAAGGGAATTTTCTTCATTTTTGCTCCAAAATAGAGGGAATTTCTGCCTTTTTGCCCCAATATGAGGAAAATTTCTGCCTGTTTGCCCCCAAATAATAGGAATTTCTGCTTTTTTGCCACAAAATAATAGGAATTTCTGCCTTTTTGCCCCAAAATTAGTGAAATTTCTGAATTTTGTCCCAAAATTAGTGAAATTTCTGAATTTTGCACCAAAATTAGAAGCATTACTGTTTTTTTGCCCCAAAATATGGGAAATTTCTGCAATTTTGTTACAAAATAAGGGAAATTTCAGCAATTTGCCTCGAAGAAGAAGAATTTTCTGACTTTTTGACACAAAAAAAGGAAATTTCTCAATTTTTGCTCCCAAATAAGTGGAATTTCTGCCTTTTTGCCCCAAAATTAGTGGAATTTCTAAATTTTGCCCCAAAATTAGAAGCATTAGTGCATTTTTGCCCAAAAATATGGGAAATTTCTGTAATTTTGTTCCAAAATAAAGGGAATTTCTGCCTTTCTACCCCAAAATAATGGGAATTTCTTCATTTTTGCCACAAAATACGGTAAATTTCTGCAATATTATCCTAAAATAAGTTAAATTTCTATACTTTTGCCCCAAAATAAAAGAAATTCCTGCCTTTGTAGCCCCAAATAAGAGGAATTTCTGCATTTTTGCCCCAAATTAAGTGAAATTTCTGCATTTTTCCCCACAAATATGGGTAATTTCTGTATTTTTGGCCTAAAATATGGGGAATTTCTGCATTTTTGCCCCAAAATAAGGGGAATTCCTTGATTTTTGTCCTGTATTAAGGAAAATTTCTGCATTTTTGCTCCAAACTAAGGTGAATTTCTGCAATTTTTCCCCCAAATTATGGAAATTTCTGTAATTTTGCCCCAAACATGGGGAATTTCTGCAATTTTGCCCTAAAATTAGGGGAATTTCTGCAATTTTGCCCCAAAATAAGGGAAATTTCTGTAATTTTCCCCTAAAATTAGGGGAATTTATGCCTTTTTGCCACATAATAAGGGAAATTTATGCAATTTTGCACCAAAATAAGGGAATTTTCTTCATTTTTGCTCCAAAATAAAGGGAATTGCTTCCTTTTTGAAACAAAAAAAGGAGAATTTCTGCAATTTTGTTCCAAAATAAGGGGAATTTCTGCATTTTTGCGCCAAAATAAGGAAAATTTCTGCCTTTTTGGCACAAAAAAGGGGGAATTTCAGTCTTTTTGCCCTAAAATAAGGGTAATTTCTGCTCATTTGACACCAAGTATGCAGTGTTTCTGCATTTTTGACCCGAAATAAGGGGTATTTCTGCAATTTTGCCCCAAAATAAGAGAAATTTTTGCAATTTTTTCCCAAAAAAGGGTAATTTCAGCAATTTTGCCCCACAATAAGGGGAATTTCTGCCTTTTGCCCCAAAATAAGGGGAATTTCTGCATTTATGCCAAAAAATTAGAGGCATTACTGTGTTTTTGCCCCAAAATAACTGAAATTTCTGCATTTTTCCCCAAAATTAATTGGAATTTCTGCCTTTTTGACCTAAAATAAGAAGAATTTCTGCTTTTTTGGCACAAAATAAGGGGAATTTCAGTCTTCTTCCCTTAAATAATTTTAATTTCTGCAATTTGCCCCCAAATTAGCGGAATTTCTGCCTTTTTGACCTAAAATGAGGGGAATTTCTGGATTTTTGTCCCATGATAAGGAAAATTTCTGCAAATTTGCCCAAAAATAATGGAAATTTCTTCCTTTTTGCCCCAAAATGAAAAGAATTTCTGCCTTTTTGCCCCCAAATAAAAGGAATTCATGCATTTTTGCCCCAAAATAATAGAAATTTCGGCCTTTTTGCCCCAAAATCAGTTAAATTTCTGAATGTTGTTCCAAAATAACTGAAATTTCTGAATTTTGCCCCAAAATTAGAAGCATTACTGCTTTTTTGCCCCAAAATATGGGAAATTTTTGCAATTTTGTTCCAAAATAAGGGAAATTTCTGCCTTTTTACCCCAAAATAATGGGAATTTCTGCATTTTTTGCCACAAAATAAGGGAAGTTTCTGCAATTTTATCTTAAAATAAGTTAAATTTCTATCCTTTTGCCTCAAAATAAGGGAAATTTCTGCCTATTTGGCCCAAAATAAGGTGAATTTCTGCATTTTTGCCCAAAATTAAGGGGAATTTCTGCCTTTTTGCCCTAAAATAAGAGGAATTTCTGCCTTTTTGCCCCAAAACAAAATGAATTTAGTCTTTTTGGCCTAAAATAAGGGTAATTTCTATTTTTGGCCCAAAATAATGAGAATTTCTTTCTTTTTGCTCTAAAATAAGGAAAATTTCTGCATTTTTGCTCCAAAATAAGGGGAATTTCAGCATTTTTGCCCCAAAATAAGGAGAATTTCTGCCATTTTGCCTCAAAATTAGGGGAATTTCTTCCTTTTTGCCCCCAAATTAGGTGCATTACTGTCTTTTTGTCCAAAATAAGGGAAATTTCTGCATTTTTGCCCAAAATTAAGTAGAATTTCTGATTTTTGCCCTAAAATAAAAAGAATTTCTGCCTTTAAAGCAAAAAATAAGGGCAATGTCAGTCTTTTGCCCTAAAATAAGGGTAATTTCTGCAATTTGCCCCCTAATAAGTGGAATTTCTGCCTTTATGACCTGAAAGAAGGGGAATTTCTAACATTTTTGCCCAAGATAAGGGAAATTTCTGCAATTTTATCCCAAAATAGGGGAAATTTTTGCAATTTTGTCCAAAAAATGGAAATGTCAGTAATTTTGCCCCACAATAGGGGAATTTCTGCCTTTTTGCCCCAAAATTAGTGAAATTTCTGAATTTTTCCCCAAAATTAGCAGCATTACTGCATTTTTGCCCCAAAATATGGGAAATTTCTGCAATTTTGTTCCAAAATAAGGGAAATTTCTGCCTTTTTTTCCAAAAATAATGGGAATTTCTGTATTTTTGCCAAAAAAATAAGGATAATTTCTGCAATTTTATCCTAAAATAAGTTAAATTTCTCTCCTTTTGCCTCAAAATAAGGGAAATTTCTGCCTATTTGGACCAAAATAAGGGGAATTTCTGCATTTTTGCCCAAAATTAAGGGAAATTTCTGCATTTTTGCCCAAAATTAAGGGGAATTTCTGCCTTTTTGCCCTAAAATAAGGGGAATTTCTGCCTTTTTGCCGCAAAATACGGGAATTTAGTCTTTTTGGCCTAAAATAAGGGTAATTTCTATTTTTGGCATAAAATAATGAGAATTTCTGTCTTTTTGCCCTAAAATAGGGAAATTTCTGCATTTTTGCTCCAAAATAAGGTGAATTTTAGCATTTTTGCCTCAAAATAAGGGGAATTTCTGCCTTTTTGCCCCATATTAAGGGAATTTCTGACTTTTTGCCCCCAAATTAGGTGCATTACTGTCTTTTTGCCCCAAAATAATGGAAATTTCTGTATTTTTGCCCAAAATTATGTGGAATTTCTGCATTTTGCTCTAAAATAAGAAGAATTTCTGCCTTTTTAGCACATAATAAGAGGAATTTCAGGCTTTTTCCTTAAAATAAGGTTATTTTCTGGAATTTGACCCCAAAAAAGCGTAATTTCTGCCCTTTTGCCCTGAAAGAAAAGCTATTTCTGTATTTTTGCCACAAGATAAAGGAAATTTCTGCAATTTTGCTTAAAAATAAGGAAAATTTCTGCAATTTTGTCCCAAATAAAGGAAATTTCATTAATTTCCCCCACAATAAGGGAAATTTCTGTCTTTTTGCAACAAAATTAATGGAATTTCTGATTTTTGCTCCAAAATTAGAAGCATTACAGAATTTTTGCCTCAAAATAAGGGAAATTTCTGCAATTTTCCTCAAAAAAGAAGAATTTTCTGCCTTTTTGACCCAAAAAAGGGAAATTTCTGAATTTTTGCCCCCAAATAGGTGGAATTTCTGCCTTTTTGCCCCAAAATTAGTGGAATTTTAAAATTTTGCCCCAAAATTAGAAGCATTAGTGCATTTTTGCCCAAAAATATGGGAAATTTCTGCAATTTTGTTCCAAAATAAAGGGAATTTCTGCCTTTCTACCCCAAAATAATGGGAATTTCTTCATTTTTGCCACAAAATAAGGTAAATTTCTGCAATATTATTCTAATATAAGTTAAATTTCTATACTTTTGCCTCAAAATAAGCAAAATTCCTGCCTTTTTAGCCACAAGTAAAGGGAATTTCTGCATTTTTGCCCCAAATTATGGGAAATTTCTGCATTTTTGCCCAAATATAAGGGTAATTTCTGTATTTTGGGCCTAAAATAAGGGGAATTTCTGCATTTTTGCCCGAAATTAAGGGGAATTTCTTTATTTTTGCCCTGTATTAAGGAAAATTTTTGCATTTTTTCTCCAAAATATGGGGAATTTCTGCAATTTTTTCCCAAAATTAGGGGAATTTCTGTAATTTTGCCCCACATAAGTGAAATTTCTGCAATTTTGCCCTAAAATTAGGGGAATTTCTGCCTTTTTGCCCCATAATAAGGGAAATTTATGCAATTTTGCACCAAAATAAGGGAATTTTCTTCATTTTTGCTCCAAAATAAAGGGAATTTCTGCCTTTTTGCCCCAAAATGAGGAGAATTTCTGCCTTTTTGCCCCCAAATAAAAGGAATTTCTGCATTTTTGCCACAAAATAATAGGAATTTCTGCCTTTTTGCCCCAAAATTAGTGAAATTTCTGAATTTTGTCCCAAAATTAGTGATATTTCTGAATTTTGCACCAAAATTAGAAGCATTACTGCTTTTTTGCCCCAAAATATGGGAAATTTCTGCAATTTTGTTACAAAATAAGGGAAATTTCTATTATTTTACCACAAAATAATGGGAATTTTTGCATTTTTGCCACAAAATAAGAGAAGTTTCTGCAATGTTATCCTAAAATAAGTTAAATTTCTAAACTTTTGCCTCAAAATAAGAGAAATTTCTGCCTCTTTGGCCAAAAATAAAAGAAATTTCTGCATTTTTGCCAGATATTAAGGAAAATTTCTGCATTTTTGCCCAAAATTAAGTGGAATTTTTGATTTTTGCACTAAAATAAAAAGAATTTCTTCCTTTAAGGAAAAAATAAGGGCAATGTCAGTCTTTTGCCCTAAAATAAGGGTAATTTCTGCAATTTGCCCCCTAATAAGTGGAATTTCTGCCTTTATGACCTGAAAGAAGGGGAATTTCTAACATTTTTGCCCAAGATAAGGTAAATTTCTGCAATTTTATCCCAAAATAGGGGAAATTTTTGCAATTTTGTCCAAAAAAGAAAATGTCAGCAATTTTGCCCCACAATAGTGGAATTTCTGCCTTTTTGCCCCAAAATTAGGGGAATTTCTGAATTTTTGCTCCAAAATTAGAAGCATTACTGCATTTTTACCCCATAATAAGGGAAATTTCTGCAATTTGCCTCAAAATAAAGGAAAATTCTGCAATTTTGTCCCAAAAAAGGGAAATTTCTGAATTTTTGCCCCCAATAAGTGGAATTTCTGCCGTTTTGCCCGAAAATTAGTGGAATTTCTAAATTTTGCCCCTAAATTAGCAGCATTACTGCATTTTTGCTCCAAAATATGGGAAATTTCTGCAATTTTGTTCCAAAATAAGGGAAATTTCTGCCTTTTTACCCCAAAATAATGGGAATTTCTTCATTTTTGCCACAAAATAAGGTAAATATCTGCAATATTATCCTAAAATAAGTTAAATTTCTATACTTTTGTCTCAAAATAAGGGAAATTCCTGCATTTTTAGCCCCAAGTAAGGGGACTTTTTGCATTTTTGCCCCAAATTAAGGGAAATTTCTGCATTTTTGCCCAAAAATAAGGGTAATTTCTTTATTTTTGGCCTAAAATAAGGGGAATTTCTGCCTTTTTGCCCCATAATAAGGGAAATTTATGCAATTTTGCACCAAAATAAGGGAATTTTCTTCATTTTTGCTCCAAAATAGAGGGAATTTCTGCCTTTTTGCCCCAATATGACGAGAATTTCTGCCTGTTTGCCCCCAAATAAAAGGAATTTCTGCTTTTCTGCCTCAAAATAATAGGAATTTCTGCCTTTTTGCCCCAAAATTAGTGAAATTTCTGAATTTTGTCCCAAAATTAGTGAAATTTCTGAACTTTGCACCAAAATTAGAAGCATTACTGTTTTTGGCCCCAAAATATGGGAAATTTCTGCAATTTTGTTACAAAATAAGGGAAATTTCAGCAATTTGCCTCGAAAAAGAAGAATTTTCTGCCTTTTTGACCCAAAAAAAGGAAATTTCTGAATTTTTGCTCCCAAATAAGTGGAATTTCTGCCTTTTTGCCCCAAAATTAGTGGAATTTCTAAATTTTGCCCCAAAATTAGAAGCATTAGTGCATTTTTGCCCAAAAATATGGGAAATTTCTGTTATTTTGTTCCAAAATAAAGGGAATTTCTGCCTTTCTACCCCAAAATAATGGGAATTTCTTCATTTTTGCCACAAAATACGGGAAATTTCTGCAATATTATCCTAAAATAAGTTAAATTTCTATACTTTTGCCCCAAAATAAAAGAAATTCCTGCCTTTGTAGCCCCAAATAAGAGGAATTTCTGCATTTTTGCCCCAAATTAAGGGAAATTTCTGCATTTTTCCCCAAAAATAAGGGTAATTTCTGTATTTTTGGCATAAATATGGGGAATTTCTGCATTTTTGCCCCAAAATAAGGGGAATTCCTTGATTTTTGTCCTGTATTAAAAAAAATTTCTGCATTTTTGCTCCAAACTAAGGTGAATTTCTGCAATTTTTCCCCCAAATTATGGGAATTTCTGTAATTTTGCCCCAAATAAGGGGAATTTCTGCAATTTTGCCCTAAAATTAGGGGAATTTCTGCAATTTTGCCCCAAAATAAGGGAAATTTCTGTAATTTTTCCCCAAAATTAGGGGAATTTATGCCTTTTTGCCACATAATAAG
The DNA here is from genome assembly GCF_963924665.1 of Micromys minutus. Lineage (NCBI taxonomy): Eukaryota > Metazoa > Chordata > Mammalia > Rodentia > Muridae > Micromys > Micromys minutus. The sequence continues at coordinate 881,484 of NW_027667771.1, forward strand.
GGAAATTTATGCAATTTTGCACCAAAATAAGGGAATTTTCTTCATTTTTGCTCCAAAATAAAGGGAATTGCTTCCTTTTTGAAACAAAAAAAGGAAAATTTCTGCAATTTTGTTCCAAAATAAGGGGAATTTCTGCATTTTTGCGCCAAAATAAGGAAAATTTCTGCCTTTTTGGCACAAAAAAGGGGGAATTTCAGTCTTTTTGCCCTAAAATAAGGGTAATTTCTGCACATTTGACACCAAGTATGCAGTGTTTCTTCATTTTTGTCCCGAAATAAGGGGTATTTCTGCAATTTTGCCCCAAAATAAGAGAAATTTTTGCAATTTTGTCCCAAAAAAGGGTAATTTCAGCAATTTTGCCCCACAATAAGGGGAATTTCTGCCTTTTGCCCCAAAATAAGGGGAATTTCTGCATTTATGCCAAAAAATTAGAGGCATTACTGTGTTTTTGCCCCAAAATAACTGAAATTTCTGCATTTTTCCCCAAAATTAATTGGAATTTCTGCCTTTTTGACCTAAAATAAGAAGAATTTCTGCTTTTTTGGCACAAAATAAGGGGAATTTCAGTCTTCTTCCCTTAAATAATTTTAATTTCTGCAATTTGCCCCCAAATTAGCGGAATTTCTGCCTTTTTGACCTAAAATGAGGGGAATTTCTGGATTTTTGTCCCATGATAAGGAAAATTTCTGCAAATTTGCCCAAAAATAATGGAAATTTCTTCCTTTTTGCCACAAAATGAAGAGAATTTCTGCATTTTTGCCCCCAAATAAAAGGAATTTATGCATTTTTGCCCCAAAATAATAGGAATTTCTGCCTTTTTGCCCCAAAATTAGTTAAATTTCTGAATGTTGTTCCAAAATAAGTGAAATTTTTGAATTTTGTCCCAAAATTAGAAGCATTACTGCTTTTTTACCCCAAAATATGGGAAATTTTTGCAATTTTGTTCCAAAATAAGGGAAATTTCTGCCTTTTTACCCCAAAATAATGGGAATTTCTGCATTTTTTGCCACAAAATAAGGGAAGTTTCTGCAATTTTATCTTAAAATAAGTTAAATTTCTATCCTTTTGCCTCAAAATAAGGGAAATTTCTGCCTATTTGGCCCAAAATAAGGTGAATTTCTGCATTTTTGCCCAAAATTCAGGGGAATTTCTGCCTTTTTGCCCTAAAATACGAGGAATTTCTGCCTTTTTGCTCCAAAACAAAATGAATTTAGTCTTTTTGGCCTAAAATAAGGGTAATTTCTATTTTTGGCCCAAAATAATGAGAATTTCTTTCTTTTTGCTCTAAAATAAGGAAAATTTCTGCATTTTTGCTCCAAAATAAGGGGAATTTGAGCATTTTTGCCCCAAAATAAGGGGAATTTCTGCTATTTTGCCTCAAAATTAGGGGAATTTCTGCCTTTTTGCCCCCAAATTAGGTGCATTACTGTCTTTTTGTCCAAAATAAGGGAAATTTCTGCATTTTTTGCCCAAAATTAAGTGGAATTTCTGATTTTTGCCCTAAAATAAAAAGAATTTCTGCCTTTAAAGCAAAAAATAAGGGCAATGTCAGTCTTTTGCCCTAAAATAAGGGTAATTTCTGCAATTTGCCCCCTAATAAGTGGAATTTCTGCCTTTATGACCTGAAAGAAGGGGAATTTCTAACATTTTTGCCCAAGATAAGGGAAATTTCTGCAATTTTATCCCAAAATAGGGGAAATTTTTGCAATTTTGTCCAAAAAATGGAAATGTCAGTAATTTTGCCCCACAATAGGGGAATTTCTGCCTTTTTGCCCCAAAATTAGTGAAATTTCTGAATTTTTCCCCAAAATTAGCAGCATTACTGCATTTTTGCCCCAAAATATGGGAAATTTCTGCAATTTTGTTCCAAAATAAGGGAAATTTCTGCCTTTTTTTCCCAAAATAATGGGAATTTCTGCTTTTTTTCCAAAAAATAAGGGAAATTTCTGCAATTTTATCCTAAAATAAGTTAAATTTCTCTCCTTTTGCCTCAAAATAAGGGAAATTTCTGCCTATTTGGCCCAAAATATGGGGAATTTCTGCATTTTTGCCCAAAATTAAGGAAAATTTCTGCATTTTTGCCCAAAATTAAGGGGAATTTCTGCCTTTATGCCGCAAAATTCGGGAATTTAGTCTTTTTGGCCTAAAATAAGGGTAATTTCTATTTTTGGCATAAAATAATGAGAATTTCTGTCTTTTTGCCCTAAAATAGGGAAATTTCTGCATTTTTGCTCCAAAATAAGGTGAATTTTAGCATTTTTGCCCCAAAATAAGGGAAATTTCTGCCTTTTTGCCCCAAAATTAAGGGAATTTCTGCCTTTTTGCCCCCAAATTAGGTGCATTACTGTCTTTTTGCCCCAAAATAATGGAAATTTCTGCATTTTTGGCCAAAATTATGTGGAATTTCTGCATTTTTGCTCTAAAATAAGAATTTCTGCCTTTTTAGCACATAATAAGAGGAATTTCAGGCTTTTTCCCTAAAATAAGGTTAATTTCTAGACTTTGCCCCAAAAAAGCGTAATTTCTGCCCTTTTGCCCTGAAATAAAAGGAATTTCTGTATTTTTGCCACACGATAAAGGAAATTTCTGCAATTTTGCTTAAAAATAAGGAAAATTTCTGCAATTTTGTCCCAAATAAAGGAAATTTCATTAATTTCCCCCACAATAAGGGAAATTTCTGTCTTTTTGCCCCAAAATTAACGGAATTTCTGATTTTTGCTCCAAAATTAGAAGCATTACAGAATTTTTGCCACAAAATAAGGGAAATTTCTGCAATTTTCCTCAAAAAAGAAGAATTTTCTGCCTTTTTGACCCAAAAAAGGGAAATTTCTGAATTTTTGCCCCCAAATAGGTGGAATTTCTGCCTTTTTGCCCCAAAATTAGTGGAATTTTAAAATTTTGCCCCAAAATTAGAAGCATTAGTGCATTTTTGCCCAAAAATATGGGAAATTTCTGCAATTTTGTTCCAAAATAAAGGGAATTTCTGCCTTTCTACCCCAAAATAATGGGAATTTCTTCATTTTTGCCACAAAATAAGGTAAATTTCTGCAATATTATTCTAATATAAGTTAAATTTCTATACTTTTGCCTCAAAATAAGCAAAATTCCTGCCTTTTTAGCCACAAGTAAAGGGAATTTCTGCATTTTTGCCCCAAATTATGGGAAATTTCTGCATTTTTGCCCAAATATAAGGGTAATTTCTGTATTTTGGGCCTAAAATAAGGGGAATTTCTGCATTTTTGCCCGAAATTAAGGGGAATTTCTTTATTTTTGCCCTGTATTAAGGAAAATTTTTGCATTTTTTCTCCAAAATATGGGGAATTTCTGCAATTTTTTCCCAAAATTAGGGGAATTTCTGTAATTTTGCCCCACATAAGTGAAATTTCTGCAATTTTGCCCTAAAATTAGGGGAATTTCTGCCTTTTTGCCCCATAATAAGGGAAATTTATGCAATTTTGCACCAAAATAAGGGAATTTTCTTCATTTTTGCTCCAAAATAAAGGGAATTTCTGCCTTTTTGCCCCAAAATGAGGAGAATTTCTGCCTTTTTGCCCCCAAATAAAAGGAATTTCTGCATTTTTGCCACAAAATAATAGGAATTTCTGCCTTTTTGCCCCAAAATTAGTGAAATTTCTGAATTTTGTCCCAAAATTAGTGATATTTCTGAATTTTGCACCAAAATTAGAAGCATTACTGCTTTTTTGCCCCAAAATATGGGAAATTTCTGCAATTTTGTTACAAAATAAGGGAAATTTCTATTATTTTACCACAAAATAATGGGAATTTTTGCATTTTTGCCACAAAATAAGAGAAGTTTCTGCAATGTTATCCTAAAATAAGTTAAATTTCTAAAATTTGCCTCAAAATAAGAGAAATTTCTGCCTCTTTGGCCAAAAATAAAAGAAATTTCTGCATTTTTGCCAGATATTAAGGAAAATTTCTGCATTTTTGCCCAAAATTAAGTGGAATTTTTGATTTTTGCACTAAAATAAAAAGAATTTCTTCCTTTAAGGAAAAAATAAGGGCAAAGTCAGTCTTTTGCCCTAAAATAAGGGTAATTTCTGCAATTTGCCCCCTAATAAGTGGAATTTCTGCCTTTATGACCTGAAAGAAGGGGAATTTCTAACATTTTTGCCCAAGATAAGGTAAATTTCTGCAATTTTATCCCAAAATAGGGGAAATTTTTGCAATTTTGTCCAAAAAAGAAAATGTCAGCAATTTTGCCCCACAATAGTGGAATTTCTGCCTTTTTGCCCCAAAATTAGGGGAATTTCTGAATTTTTGCTCCAAAATTAGAAGCATTACTGCATTTTTACCCCATAATAAGGGAAATTTCTGCAATTTGCCTCAAAATAAAGGAAAATTCTGCAATTTTGTCCCAAAAAAGGGAAATTTCTGAATTTTTGCCCCCAATAAGTGGAATTTCTGCCGTTTTGCCCGAAAATTAGTGGAATTTCTAAATTTTGCCCCTAAATTAGCAGCATTACTGCATTTTTGCTCCAAAATATGGGAAATTTCTGCAATTTTGTTCCAAAATAAGGGAAATTTCTGCCTTTTTACCCCAAAATAATGGGAATTTCTTCATTTTTGCCACAAAATAAGGTAAATATCTGCAATATTATCCTAAAATAAGTTAAATTTCTATACTTTTGTCTCAAAATAAGGGAAATTCCTGCATTTTTAGCCCCAAGTAAGGGGACTTTTTGCATTTTTGCCCCAAATTAAGGGAAATTTCTGCATTTTTGCCCAAAAATAAGGGTAATTTCTTTATTTTTGGCCTAAAATAAGGGGAATTTCTGCCTTTTTGCCCCATAATAAGGGAAATTTATGCAATTTTGCACCAAAATAAGGGAATTTTCTTCATTTTTGCTCCAAAATAGAGGGAATTTCTGCCTTTTTGCCCCAATATGACGAGAATTTCTGCCTGTTTGCCCCCAAATAAAAGGAATTTCTGCTTTTCTGCCTCAAAATAATAGGAATTTCTGCCTTTTTGCCCCAAAATTAGTGAAATTTCTGAATTTTGTCCCAAAATTAGTGAAATTTCTGAACTTTGCACCAAAATTAGAAGCATTACTGTTTTTGGCCCCAAAATATGGGAAATTTCTGCAATTTTGTTACAAAATAAGGGAAATTTCAGCAATTTGCCTCGAAAAAGAAGAATTTTCTGCCTTTTTGACCCAAAAAAAGGAAATTTCTGAATTTTTGCTCCCAAATAAGTGGAATTTCTGCCTTTTTGCCCCAAAATTAGTGGAATTTCTAAATTTTGCCCCAAAATTAGAAGCATTAGTGCATTTTTGCCCAAAAATATGGGAAATTTCTGTTATTTTGTTCCAAAATAAAGGGAATTTCTGCCTTTCTACCCCAAAATAATGGGAATTTCTTCATTTTTGCCACAAAATACGGGAAATTTCTGCAATATTATCCTAAAATAAGTTAAATTTCTATACTTTTGCCCCAAAATAAAAGAAATTCCTGCCTTTGTAGCCCCAAATAAGAGGAATTTCTGCATTTTTGCCCCAAATTAAGGGAAATTTCTGCATTTTTCCCCAAAAATAAGGGTAATTTCTGTATTTTTGGCATAAATATGGGGAATTTCTGCATTTTTGCCCCAAAATAAGGGGAATTCCTTGATTTTTGTCCTGTATTAAAAAAAATTTCTGCATTTTTGCTCCAAACTAAGGTGAATTTCTGCAATTTTTCCCCCAAATTATGGGAATTTCTGTAATTTTGCCCCAAATAAGGGGAATTTCTGCAATTTTGCCCTAAAATTAGGGGAATTTCTGCAATTTTGCCCCAAAATAAGGGAAATTTCTGTAATTTTTCCCCAAAATTAGGGGAATTTATGCCTTTTTGCCACATAATAAGGGAAATTTATGCAATTTTGCACCAAAATAAGGGAATTTTCTTCATTTTTGCTCCAAAATAAAGGGAATTGCTTCCTTTTTGAAACAAAAAAAGGAAAATTTCTGCAATTTTGTTCCAAAATAAGGGGAATTTCTGCATTTTTGCGCCAAAATAAGGAAAATTTCTGCCTTTTTGGCACAAAAAAGGGGGAATTTCAGTCTTTTTGCCCTAAAATAAGGGTAATTTCTGCACATTTGACACCAAGTATGCAGTGTTTCTTCATTTTTGTCCCGAAATAAGGGGTATTTCTGCAATTTTGCCCCAAAATAAGAGAAATTTTTGCAATTTTGTCCCAAAAAAGGGTAATTTCAGCAATTTTGCCCCACAATAAGGGGAATTTCTGCCTTTTGCCCCAAAATAAGGGGAATTTCTGCATTTATGCCAAAAAATTAGAGGCATTACTGTGTTTTTGCCCCAAAATAACTGAAATTTCTGCATTTTTCCCCAAAATTAATTGGAATTTCTGCCTTTTTGACCTAAAATAAGAAGAATTTCTGCTTTTTTGGCACAAAATAAGGGGAATTTCAGTCTTCTTCCCTTAAATAATTTTAATTTCTGCAATTTGCCCCCAAATTAGCGGAATTTCTGCCTTTTTGACCTAAAATGAGGGGAATTTCTGGATTTTTGTCCCATGATAAGGAAAATTTCTGCAAATTTGCCCAAAAATAATGGAAATTTCTTCCTTTTTGCCACAAAATGAAGAGAATTTCTGCATTTTTGCCCCCAAATAAAAGGAATTTATGCATTTTTGCCCCAAAATAATAGGAATTTCTGCCTTTTTGCCCCAAAATTAGTTAAATTTCTGAATGTTGTTCCAAAATAAGTGAAATTTTTGAATTTTGTCCCAAAATTAGAAGCATTACTGCTTTTTTACCCCAAAATATGGGAAATTTTTGCAATTTTGTTCCAAAATAAGGGAAATTTCTGCCTTTTTACCCCAAAATAATGGGAATTTCTGCATTTTTTGCCACAAAATAAGGGAAGTTTCTGCAATTTTATCTTAAAATAAGTTAAATTTCTATCCTTTTGCCTCAAAATAAGGGAAATTTCTGCCTATTTGGCCCAAAATAAGGTGAATTTCTGCATTTTTGCCCAAAATTCAGGGGAATTTCTGCCTTTTTGCCCTAAAATACGAGGAATTTCTGCCTTTTTGCTCCAAAACAAAATGAATTTAGTCTTTTTGGCCTAAAATAAGGGTAATTTCTATTTTTGGCCCAAAATAATGAGAATTTCTTTCTTTTTGCTCTAAAATAAGGAAAATTTCTGCATTTTTGCTCCAAAATAAGGGGAATTTGAGCATTTTTGCCCCAAAATAAGGGGAATTTCTGCTATTTTGCCTCAAAATTAGGGGAATTTCTGCCTTTTTGCCCCCAAATTAGGTGCATTACTGTCTTTTTGTCCAAAATAAGGGAAATTTCTGCATTTTTTGCCCAAAATTAAGTGGAATTTCTGATTTTTGCCCTAAAATAAAAAGAATTTCTGCCTTTAAAGCAAAAAATAAGGGCAATGTCAGTCTTTTGCCCTAAAATAAGGGTAATTTCTGCAATTTGCCCCCTAATAAGTGGAATTTCTGCCTTTATGACCTGAAAGAAGGGGAATTTCTAACATTTTTGCCCAAGATAAGGGAAATTTCTGCAATTTTATCCCAAAATAGGGGAAATTTTTGCAATTTTGTCCAAAAAATGGAAATGTCAGTAATTTTGCCCCACAATAGGGGAATTTCTGCCTTTTTGCCCCAAAATTAGTGAAATTTCTGAATTTTTCCCCAAAATTAGCAGCATTACTGCATTTTTGCCCCAAAATATGGGAAATTTCTGCAATTTTGTTCCAAAATAAGGGAAATTTCTGCCTTTTTTTCCCAAAATAATGGGAATTTCTGCTTTTTTTCCAAAAAATAAGGGAAATTTCTGCAATTTTATCCTAAAATAAGTTAAATTTCTCTCCTTTTGCCTCAAAATAAGGGAAATTTCTGCCTATTTGGCCCAAAATATGGGGAATTTCTGCATTTTTGCCCAAAATTAAGGAAAATTTCTGCATTTTTGCCCAAAATTAAGGGGAATTTCTGCCTTTATGCCGCAAAATTCGGGAATTTAGTCTTTTTGGCCTAAAATAAGGGTAATTTCTATTTTTGGCATAAAATAATGAGAATTTCTGTCTTTTTGCCCTAAAATAGGGAAATTTCTGCATTTTTGCTCCAAAATAAGGTGAATTTTAGCATTTTTGCCCCAAAATAAGGGAAATTTCTGCCTTTTTGCCCCAAAATTAAGGGAATTTCTGCCTTTTTGCCCCCAAATTAGGTGCATTACTGTCTTTTTGCCCCAAAATAATGGAAATTTCTGCATTTTTGGCCAAAATTATGTGGAATTTCTGCATTTTTGCTCTAAAATAAGAATTTCTGCCTTTTTAGCACATAATAAGAGGAATTTCAGGCTTTTTCCGTAAAATAAGGTTAATTTCTGGAATTTGCCCCAAAAAAGCGTAATTTCTGCCCTTTTGCCCTGAAATAAAAGGAATTTCTGTATTTTTGCCACACGATAAAGGAAATTTCTGCAATTTTGCTTAAAAATAAGGAAAATTTCTGCAATTTTGTCCCAAATAAAGGAAATTTCATTAATTTCCCCCACAATAAGGGAAATTTCTGTCTTTTTGCCCCAAAATTAACGGAATTTCTGATTTTTGCTCCAAAATTAGAAGCATTACAGAATTTTTGCCACAAAATAAGGGAAATTTCTGCAATTTTCCTCAAAAAAGAAGAATTTTCTGCCTTTTTGACCCAAAAAAGGGAAATTTCTGAATTTTTGCCCCCAAATAGGTGGAATTTCTGCCTTTTTGCCCCAAAATTAATGGAATTTTTAAATTTTTCCCCAAAATTAGAAGCATTAGTGCATTTTTGCCCAAAAATATGGGAAATTTCTGCAATTTTGTTACAAAATAAAGGGAATTTCTGCCTTTCTACCCCAAAATAATGGGAATTTCTTCATTTTTGCCACAAAATAAGGTAAATTTCTGCAATATTATTCTAAAATAAGTTAAATTTCTATACTTTTGCCTCAAAATAAGCAAAATTCCTGCCTTTTTAGCCACAAGTAAAGGGAATTTCTGCATTTTTGCCCCAAATTATGGGAAATTTCTGCATTTTTGCCCAAATATAAGGGTAATTTCTGTATTTTGGGCCTAAAATAAGGGGAATTTCTACATTTTTGCCCGAAATTAAAAGGAATTTCTGTATTTTTGCCCTGTATTAAAGAAAATTTTTGCATTTTTGCTCCAAAATAAGGGGAATTTCTGCAATTTTTTCCCAAAATTCGGGGAATTTCTGTAATTTTGCTCCACATAAGTGAAATTTCTGCAATTTTGCCCTAAAATTAGGGGAATTTCTGCCTTTTTACCCCATAATAAGGGAAATTTATGCAATTTTGCACCAAAATAAGGGAATTTTCTTCATTTTTGGTCCAAAATAAAGGGAATTTCTGCCTTTTTGCCCCAAAATGAGGAGAATTTCTGCCTTTTTGCCCCCCAAAAAGGAATTTCTGCATTTTTGCCACAAAATAATAGGAATTTCTGCCTTTTTGCCCCAAAATTAGTGAAATTTCTGAATTTTGTCCCAAAATTAGTGAAATTTCTGAATTTTGCACCAAAATTAGAAGCATTACTGCTTTTTCGTCCCAAAATATGGGAAATTTCTGCAATTTTGTTACAAAATAAAGGAAATTTCTTCTATTTTACCACAAAATAATGGGAATTTCTGCATTTTTGCCACAAAATAAGGGAAGTTTCTGCAATTTTATCCTAAAATAAGTTAAATTTCTAAACTTTTGCCTCAAAATAAAAAAAAATTTCTGCCTATTTGGCCAAAAATAAAAGGAATTTCTGCATTTTTGCCACAAATTAAGGAAAATTTCTGCATTTTTGCCCAAAATTAAGTGGAATTTCTGATTTTTGCCCTAAAATAAAAAGAATTTCTGCCTTTAAGGCAAAAAATAAGGGGAATTTCAGTCTTTTTGCCCTAAAATAAGGGTAATTTCTGCAATTTGCCCCCTAATAAGTGGAATTTCTGCCTTTATGACCTGAAAGAAGGGGAATTTCTAACATTTTTGCCCAAGATAAGGGAAATTTCTGCAATTTTACCCCAAAATAAGGGAAATTTTTGTAATTTTGTCCAAAAAAAGGGAAATTTTAGCAATTTTGCCCCACAATAAGGGAAATTTCTGCCTTTTTGCCCCAAAATTAGGGAAATTTCTGAATTTTTGCTCCAAAATTAGAAGCATTACTGCATTTTTACCTCATAATAAGGGAAATTTCTGCAATTTGCCTAAAAATAAAGGAAATTTCTGCAATTTTGTCTTAAAAAGAAATATTTCTAAATTTTTGCCCCAAAATAATAGGGATTTATGGATTTTTGCCTCAAAATTGGTGAAATTTCTAAATTTTGCCCCAAAATTAGCAGCATTACTGCATTTTTGCCCCAAAATATGAGAAATTTCTGCAATTTTGTTCTAAAATAAGGGGAATTTCTGCCTTTTTACCCCAAAATAATGGGAATTTCTGCCTTTTTGCCAAAAAATAAGGGAAGTTTCTGCAATTTTATCCTAAAATAAGTTAAATTTCTATCCTTTTGCCTCAAAATAAGGGAAATTTCTGCCTATTTGGCCCAAAATAAGGGGAATTTCTGCATTTTTGCCCAAATTAAGGGAAATTTCTGCATTTTTGCCCAAAGTTAAGGGGAATTTCTGTCTTTTTGCTTTAAAATAAGGGGAATTTCTGCCTTTTTGCTCCAAAAGACGGGAATTTAGTCTTTCTGGCCTAAAATAAGGGTAATTTCTATTTTTGGCTTAAAATATTGAGAGTTTCTGTCTTTTTGCCGTAAAATAGGGAAATTTCTGCATTTTTCCTCCAAAATAAGGGGAATTTCAGCATTTTTGCCCCAAAATAAGGGGAATTTCTGACTTTTTGCCCCATAATTATGGGAATTTCTGCCTTTTTGCCCCCAAATTATGTGCATTACTGTGTTTTTGCCCCAAAATAATGGAAATTTCTGCATTTTTGGCCAAAATTATGTGGAATTTCTGCCTTTTTGCTCCATAATAAGAAGAATTTCTGCCTTTTTGGCACAAAATAAGAGGAATTTCAAGCTTTTTCCCTAAAATAAGGGTAATTTCTGGAATTTGCACCCAAAAAAAGCATAATTTCTGCTATTTTGCCCTGAAATAAAAGGAATTTCTCTATTTTTGCCACAAGATAAAGGAAATTTCTGCAATTTTGCTTAAAAATAAGGGAAATTTCTGCAATTTTGTCCCAAATAAAGGAAATTTCAATAATTTCCCCCACAATAAGGGGATTTTCTCAATTTTTGCCCCAAAATGAATGGAATTTCTGATTTTTGTCCCCAAATTAGAATCATTACAGAATTTTTGCCACAAAATAAGGGAAATTTCGACAATTTTCCTCAAAAAAGAAGAATTTTCTGCCTTTTTGACCCAAAAAAGGGACATTTCTGAATTTTTGCCCCCAAATAAGTTGAATTTCTTCCTTTTTGCCCCCAAATTAGTGGAATTTCGAAATTTTGCCCCAAAATTAGAAGCATTAGTGCATTTTTGCCCAGAAATATGGGAAATTTCTGCAATTTTGTTCCAAAATAAAGGAAATTTCTGCCTTTCTACCCCAAAATAATAGGAATTTCTGCATTTTTGCCCCAAATTAAGGAAAATTTCTGCATTTTTGCCCAAAAATAAGGGTAATTTCTGTATTTTTGGCCTAAAATAAGGGGAATTTCTGCCTTTTTGCCCCATAATAAGGGAAATTTCTGCAATTTGCCTCAAAATAAAGGAAAATTCTGCAATTTTGTCCCAAAAAAGGGAAATTTCTGAATTTTTGCCCCCAATAAGTGGAATTTCTGCCGTTTTGCCCGAAAATTAGTGGAATTTCTAAATTTTGCCCCTAAATTAGCAGCATTACTGCATTTTTGCTCCAAAATATGGGAAATTTCTGCAATTTTGTTCCAAAATAAGGGAAATTTCTGCCTTTTTACCCCAAAATAATGGGAATTTCTTCATTTTTGCCACAAAATAAGGTAAATATCTGCAATATTATCCTAAAATAAGTTAAATTTCTATACTTTTGTCTCAAAATAAGGGAAATTCCTGCATTTTTAGCCCCAAGTAAGGGGACTTTTTGCATTTTTGCCCCAAATTAAGGGAAATTTCTGCATTTTTGCCCAAAAATAAGGGTAATTTCTTTATTTTTGGCCTAAAATAAGGGGAATTTCTGCCTTTTTGCCCCATAATAAGGGAAATTTATGCAATTTTGCACCAAAATAAGGGAATTTTCTTCATTTTTGCTCCAAAATAGAGGGAATTTCTGCCTTTTTGCCCCAATATGACGAGAATTTCTGCCTGTTTGCCCCCAAATAAAAGGAATTTCTGCTTTTCTGCCTCAAAATAATAGGAATTTCTGCCTTTTTGCCCCAAAATTAGTGAAATTTCTGAATTTTGTCCCAAAATTAGTGAAATTTCTGAACTTTGCACCAAAATTAGAAGCATTACTGTTTTTGGCCCCAAAATATGGGAAATTTCTGCAATTTTGTTACAAAATAAGGGAAATTTCAGCAATTTGCCTCGAAAAAGAAGAATTTTCTGCCTTTTTGACCCAAAAAAAGGAAATTTCTGAATTTTTGCTCCCAAATAAGTGGAATTTCTGCCTTTTTGCCCCAAAATTAGTGGAATTTCTAAATTTTGCCCCAAAATTAGAAGCATTAGTGCATTTTTGCCCAAAAATATGGGAAATTTCTGTAATTTTGTTCCAAAATAAAGGGAATTTCTGCCTTTCTACCCCAAAATAATGGGAATTTCTTCATTTTTGCCACAAAATACGGGAAATTTCTGCAATATTATCCTAAAATAAGTTAAATTTCTATACTTTTGCCCCAAAATAAAAGAAATTCCTGCCTTTGTAGCCCCAAATAAGAGGAATTTCTGCATTTTTGCCCCAAATTAAGGGAAATTTCTGCATTTTTCCCCAAAAATAAGGGTAATTTCTGTATTTTTGGCATAAATATGGGGAATTTCTGCATTTTTGCCCCAAAATAAGGGGAATTCCTTGATTTTTGTCCTGTATTAAAAAAAATTTCTGCATTTTTGCTCCAAACTAAGGTGAATTTCTGCAATTTTTCCCCCAAATTATGGGAATTTCTGTAATTTTGCCCCAAATAAGGGGAATTTCTGCAATTTTGCCCTAAAATTAGGGGAATTTCTGCAATTTTGCCCCAAAATAAGGGAAATTTCTGTAATTTTTCCCCAAAATTAGGGGAATTTATGCCTTTTTGCCACATAATAAGGGAAATTTATGCAATTTTGCACCAAAATAAGGGAATTTTCTTCATTTTTGCTCCAAAATAAAGGGAATTGCTTCCTTTTTGAAACAAAAAAAGGAAAATTTCTGCAATTTTGTTCCAAAATAAGGGGAATTTCTGCATTTTTGCGCCAAAATAAGGAAAATTTCTGCCTTTTTGGCACAAAAAAGGGGGAATTTCAGTCTTTTTGCCCTAAAATAAGGGTAATTTCTGCACATTTGACACCAAGTATGCAGTGTTTCTTCATTTTTGTCCCGAAATAAGGGGTATTTCTGCAATTTTGCCCCAAAATAAGAGAAATTTTTGCAATTTTGTCCCAAAAAAGGGTAATTTCAGCAATTTTGCCCCACAATAAGGGGAATTTCTGCCTTTTGCCCCAAAATAAGGGGAATTTCTGCATTTATGCCAAAAAATTAGAGGCATTACTGTGTTTTTGCCCCAAAATAACTGAAATTTCTGCATTTTTCCCCAAAATTAATTGGAATTTCTGCCTTTTTGACCTAAAATAAGAAGAATTTCTGCTTTTTTGGCACAAAATAAGGGGAATTTCAGTCTTCTTCCCTTAAATAATTTTAATTTCTGCAATTTGCCCCCAAATTAGCGGAATTTCTGCCTTTTTGACCTAAAATGAGGGGAATTTCTGGATTTTTGTCCCATGATAAGGAAAATTTCTGCAAATTTGCCCAAAAATAATGGAAATTTCTTCCTTTTTGCCACAAAATGAAGAGAATTTCTGCATTTTTGCCCCCAAATAAAAGGAATTTATGCATTTTTGCCCCAAAATAATAGGAATTTCTGCCTTTTTGCCCCAAAATTAGTTAAATTTCTGAATGTTGTTCCAAAATAAGTGAAATTTTTGAATTTTGTCCCAAAATTAGAAGCATTACTGCTTTTTTACCCCAAAATATGGGAAATTTTTGCAATTTTGTTCCAAAATAAGGGAAATTTCTGCCTTTTTACCCCAAAATAATGGGAATTTCTGCATTTTTTGCCACAAAATAAGGGAAGTTTCTGCAATTTTATCTTAAAATAAGTTAAATTTCTATCCTTTTGCCTCAAAATAAGGGAAATTTCTGCCTATTTGGCCCAAAATAAGGTGAATTTCTGCATTTTTGCCCAAAATTCAGGGGAATTTCTGCCTTTTTGCCCTAAAATACGAGGAATTTCTGCCTTTTTGCTCCAAAACAAAATGAATTTAGTCTTTTTGGCCTAAAATAAGGGTAATTTCTATTTTTGGCCCAAAATAATGAGAATTTCTTTCTTTTTGCTCTAAAATAAGGAAAATTTCTGCATTTTTGCTCCAAAATAAGGGGAATTTGAGCATTTTTGCCCCAAAATAAGGGGAATTTCTGCTATTTTGCCTCAAAATTAGGGGAATTTCTGCCTTTTTGCCCCCAAATTAGGTGCATTACTGTCTTTTTGTCCAAAATAAGGGAAATTTCTGCATTTTTTGCCCAAAATTAAGTGGAATTTCTGATTTTTGCCCTAAAATAAAAAGAATTTCTGCCTTTAAAGCAAAAAATAAGGGCAATGTCAGTCTTTTGCCCTAAAATAAGGGTAATTTCTGCAATTTGCCCCCTAATAAGTGGAATTTCTGCCTTTATGACCTGAAAGAAGGGGAATTTCTAACATTTTTGCCCAAGATAAGGGAAATTTCTGCAATTTTATCCCAAAATAGGGGAAATTTTTGCAATTTTGTCCAAAAAATGGAAATGTCAGTAATTTTGCCCCACAATAGGGGAATTTCTGCCTTTTTGCCCCAAAATTAGTGAAATTTCTGAATTTTTCCCCAAAATTAGCAGCATTACTGCATTTTTGCCCCAAAATATGGGAAATTTCTGCAATTTTGTTCCAAAATAAGGGAAATTTCTGCCTTTTTTTCCCAAAATAATGGGAATTTCTGCTTTTTTTCCAAAAAATAAGGGAAATTTCTGCAATTTTATCCTAAAATAAGTTAAATTTCTCTCCTTTTGCCTCAAAATAAGGGAAATTTCTGCCTATTTGGCCCAAAATATGGGGAATTTCTGCATTTTTGCCCAAAATTAAGGAAAATTTCTGCATTTTTGCCCAAAATTAAGGGGAATTTCTGCCTTTATGCCGCAAAATTCGGGAATTTAGTCTTTTTGGCCTAAAATAAGGGTAATTTCTATTTTTGGCATAAAATAATGAGAATTTCTGTCTTTTTGCCCTAAAATAGGGAAATTTCTGCATTTTTGCTCCAAAATAAGGTGAATTTTAGCATTTTTGCCCCAAAATAAGGGAAATTTCTGCCTTTTTGCCCCAAAATTAAGGGAATTTCTGCCTTTTTGCCCCCAAATTAGGTGCATTACTGTCTTTTTGCCCCAAAATAATGGAAATTTCTGCATTTTTGGCCAAAATTATGTGGAATTTCTGCATTTTTGCTCTAAAATAAGAATTTCTGCCTTTTTAGCACATAATAAGAGGAATTTCAGGCTTTTTCCCTAAAATAAGGTTAATTTCTGGAATTTGCCCCAAAAAAGCGTAATTTCTGCCCTTTTGCCCTGAAATAAAAGGAATTTCTGTATTTTTGCCACACGATAAAGGAAATTTCTGCAATTTTGCTTAAAAATAAGGAAAATTTCTGCAATTTTGTCCCAAATAAAGGAAATTTCATTAATTTCCCCCACAATAAGGGAAATTTCTGTCTTTTTGCCCCAAAATTAACGGAATTTCTGATTTTTGCTCCAAAATTAGAAGCATTACAGAATTTTTGCCACAAAATAAGGGAAATTTCTGCAATTTTCCTCAAAAAAGAAGAATTTTCTGCCTTTTTGACCCAAAAAAGGGAAATTTCTGAATTTTTGCCCCCAAATAGGTGGAATTTCTGCCTTTTTGCCCCAAAATTAATGGAATTTTTAAATTTTTCCCCAAAATTAGAAGCATTAGTGCATTTTTGCCCAAAAATATGGGAAATTTCTGCAATTTTGTTACAAAATAAAGGGAATTTCTGCCTTTCTACCCCAAAATAATGGGAATTTCTTCATTTTTGCCACAAAATAAGGTAAATTTCTGCAATATTATTCTAAAATAAGTTAAATTTCTATACTTTTGCCTCAAAATAAGCAAAATTCCTGCCTTTTTAGCCACAAGTAAAGGGAATTTCTGCATTTTTGCCCCAAATTATGGGAAATTTCTGCATTTTTGCCCAAATATAAGGGTAATTTCTGTATTTTGGGCCTAAAATAAGGGGAATTTCTACATTTTTGCCCGAAATTAAAAGGAATTTCTGTATTTTTGCCCTGTATTAAAGAAAATTTTTGCATTTTTGCTCCAAAATAAGGGGAATTTCTGCAATTTTTTCCCAAAATTCGGGGAATTTCTGTAATTTTGCTCCACATAAGTGAAATTTCTGCAATTTTGCCCTAAAATTAGGGGAATTTCTGCCTTTTTACCCCATAATAAGGGAAATTTATGCAATTTTGCACCAAAATAAGGGAATTTTCTTCATTTTTGGTCCAAAATAAAGGGAATTTCTGCCTTTTTGCCCCAAAATGAGGAGAATTTCTGCCTTTTTGCCCCCCAAAAAGGAATTTCTGCATTTTTGCCACAAAATAATAGGAATTTCTGCCTTTTTGCCCCAAAATTAGTGAAATTTCTGAATTTTGTCCCAAAATTAGTGAAATTTCTGAATTTTGCACCAAAATTAGAAGCATTACTGCTTTTTCGTCCCAAAATATGGGAAATTTCTGCAATTTTGTTACAAAATAAAGGAAATTTCTTCTATTTTACCACAAAATAATGGGAATTTCTGCATTTTTGCCACAAAATAAGGGAAGTTTCTGCAATTTTATCCTAAAATAAGTTAAATTTCTAAACTTTTGCCTCAAAATAAAAAAAAATTTCTGCCTATTTGGCCAAAAATAAAAGGAATTTCTGCATTTTTGCCACAAATTAAGGAAAATTTCTGCATTTTTGCCCAAAATTAAGTGGAATTTCTGATTTTTGCCCTAAAATAAAAAGAATTTCTGCCTTTAAGGCAAAAAATAAGGGGAATTTCAGTCTTTTTGCCCTAAAATAAGGGTAATTTCTGCAATTTGCCCCCTAATAAGTGGAATTTCTGCCTTTATGACCTGAAAGAAGGGGAATTTCTAACATTTTTGCCCAAGATAAGGGAAATTTCTGCAATTTTACCCCAAAATAAGGGAAATTTTTGTAATTTTGTCCAAAAAAAGGGAAATTTTAGCAATTTTGCCCCACAATAAGGGAAATTTCTGCCTTTTTGCCCCAAAATTAGGGAAATTTCTGAATTTTTGCTCCAAAATTAGAAGCATTACTGCATTTTTACCTCATAATAAGGGAAATTTCTGCAATTTGCCTAAAAATAAAGGAAATTTCTGCAATTTTGTCTTAAAAAGAAATATTTCTAAATTTTTGCCCCAAAATAATAGGGATTTATGGATTTTTGCCTCAAAATTGGTGAAATTTCTAAATTTTGCCCCAAAATTAGCAGCATTACTGCATTTTTGCCCCAAAATATGAGAAATTTCTGCAATTTTGTTCTAAAATAAGGGG
This sequence comes from Micromys minutus, assembly GCF_963924665.1. Lineage (NCBI taxonomy): Eukaryota > Metazoa > Chordata > Mammalia > Rodentia > Muridae > Micromys > Micromys minutus. Next base: position 899,269 of record NW_027667771.1, read on the forward strand.
AATTTCTGCCTTTTTACCCCAAAATAATGGGAATTTCTGCCTTTTTGCCAAAAAATAAGGGAAGTTTCTGCAATTTTATCCTAAAATAAGTTAAATTTCTATCCTTTTGCCTCAAAATAAGGGAAATTTCTGCCTATTTGGCCCAAAATAAGGGGAATTTCTGCATTTTTGCCCAAATTAAGGGAAATTTCTGCATTTTTGCCCAAAGTTAAGGGGAATTTCTGTCTTTTTGCTTTAAAATAAGGGGAATTTCTGCCTTTTTGCTCCAAAAGACGGGAATTTAGTCTTTCTGGCCTAAAATAAGGGTAATTTCTATTTTTGGCTTAAAATATTGAGAGTTTCTGTCTTTTTGCCGTAAAATAGGGAAATTTCTGCATTTTTCCTCCAAAATAAGGGGAATTTCAGCATTTTTGCCCCAAAATAAGGGGAATTTCTGACTTTTTGCCCCATAATTATGGGAATTTCTGCCTTTTTGCCCCCAAATTATGTGCATTACTGTGTTTTTGCCCCAAAATAATGGAAATTTCTGCATTTTTGGCCAAAATTATGTGGAATTTCTGCCTTTTTGCTCCATAATAAGAAGAATTTCTGCCTTTTTGGCACAAAATAAGAGGAATTTCAAGCTTTTTCCCTAAAATAAGGGTAATTTCTGGAATTTGCACCCAAAAAAAGCATAATTTCTGCTATTTTGCCCTGAAATAAAAGGAATTTCTCTATTTTTGCCACAAGATAAAGGAAATTTCTGCAATTTTGCTTAAAAATAAGGGAAATTTCTGCAATTTTGTCCCTAATAAAGGAAATTTCAATAATTTCCCCCACAATAAGGGGATTTTCTCAATTTTTGCCCCAAAATGAATGGAATTTCTGATTTTTGTCCCCAAATTAGAATCATTACAGAATTTTTGCCACAAAATAAGGGAAATTTCGACAATTTTCCTCAAAAAAGAAGAATTTTCTGCCTTTTTGACCCAAAAAAGGGACATTTCTGAATTTTTGCCCCCAAATAAGTTGAATTTCTTCCTTTTTGCCCCCAAATTAGTGGAATTTCGAAATTTTGCCCCAAAATTAGAAGCATTAGTGCATTTTTGCCCAGAAATATGGGAAATTTCTGCAATTTTGTTCCAAAATAAAGGAAATTTCTGCCTTTCTACCCCAAAATAATAGGAATTTCTGCATTTTTGCCCCAAATTAAGGAAAATTTCTGCATTTTTGCCCAAAAATAAGGGTAATTTCTGTATTTTTGGCCTAAAATAAGGGGAATTTCTGCCTTTTTGCCCCATAATAAGGGAAATTTCTGCAATTTGCCTCAAAATAAAGGAAAATTCTGCAATTTTGTCCCAAAAAAGGGAAATTTCTGAATTTTTGCCCCCAATAAGTGGAATTTCTGCCGTTTTGCCCGAAAATTAGTGGAATTTCTAAATTTTGCCCCTAAATTAGCAGCATTACTGCATTTTTGCTCCAAAATATGGGAAATTTCTGCAATTTTGTTCCAAAATAAGGGAAATTTCTGCCTTTTTACCCCAAAATAATGGGAATTTCTTCATTTTTGCCACAAAATAAGGTAAATATCTGCAATATTATCCTAAAATAAGTTAAATTTCTATACTTTTGTCTCAAAATAAGGGAAATTCCTGCATTTTTAGCCCCAAGTAAGGGGACTTTTTGCATTTTTGCCCCAAATTAAGGGAAATTTCTGCATTTTTGCCCAAAAATAAGGGTAATTTCTTTATTTTTGGCCTAAAATAAGGGGAATTTCTGCCTTTTTGCCCCATAATAAGGGAAATTTATGCAATTTTGCACCAAAATAAGGGAATTTTCTTCATTTTTGCTCCAAAATAGAGGGAATTTCTGCCTTTTTGCCCCAATATGACGAGAATTTCTGCCTGTTTGCCCCCAAATAAAAGGAATTTCTGCTTTTCTGCCTCAAAATAATAGGAATTTCTGCCTTTTTGCCCCAAAATTAGTGAAATTTCTGAATTTTGTCCCAAAATTAGTGAAATTTCTGAACTTTGCACCAAAATTAGAAGCATTACTGTTTTTGGCCCCAAAATATGGGAAATTTCTGCAATTTTGTTACAAAATAAGGGAAATTTCAGCAATTTGCCTCGAAAAAGAAGAATTTTCTGCCTTTTTGACCCAAAAAAAGGAAATTTCTGAATTTTTGCTCCCAAATAAGTGGAATTTCTGCCTTTTTGCCCCAAAATTAGTGGAATTTCTAAATTTTGCCCCAAAATTAGAAGCATTAGTGCATTTTTGCCCAAAAATATGGGAAATTTCTGTTATTTTGTTCCAAAATAAAGGGAATTTCTGCCTTTCTACCCCAAAATAATGGGAATTTCTTCATTTTTGCCACAAAATACGGGAAATTTCTGCAATATTATCCTAAAATAAGTTAAATTTCTATACTTTTGCCCCAAAATAAAAGAAATTCCTGCCTTTGTAGCCCCAAATAAGAGGAATTTCTGCATTTTTGCCCCAAATTAAGGGAAATTTCTGCATTTTTCCCCAAAAATAAGGGTAATTTCTGTATTTTTGGCATAAATATGGGGAATTTCTGCATTTTTGCCCCAAAATAAGGGGAATTCCTTGATTTTTGTCCTGTATTAAAAAAAATTTCTGCATTTTTGCTCCAAACTAAGGTGAATTTCTGCAATTTTTCCCCCAAATTATGGGAATTTCTGTAATTTTGCCCCAAATAAGGGGAATTTCTGCAATTTTGCCCTAAAATTAGGGGAATTTCTGCAATTTTGCCCCAAAATAAGGGAAATTTCTGTAATTTTTCCCCAAAATTAGGGGAATTTATGCCTTTTTGCCACATAATAAGGGAAATTTATGCAATTTTGCACCAAAATAAGGGAATTTTCTTCATTTTTGCTCCAAAATAAAGGGAATTGCTTCCTTTTTGAAACAAAAAAAGGAAAATTTCTGCAATTTTGTTCCAAAATAAGGGGAATTTCTGCATTTTTGCGCCAAAATAAGGAAAATTTCTGCCTTTTTGGCACAAAAAAGGGGGAATTTCAGTCTTTTTGCCCTAAAATAAGGGTAATTTCTGCACATTTGACACCAAGTATGCAGTGTTTCTTCATTTTTGTCCCGAAATAAGGGGTATTTCTGCAATTTTGCCCCAAAATAAGAGAAATTTTTGCAATTTTGTCCCAAAAAAGGGTAATTTCAGCAATTTTGCCCCACAATAAGGGGAATTTCTGCCTTTTGCCCCAAAATAAGGGGAATTTCTGCATTTATGCCAAAAAATTAGAGGCATTACTGTGTTTTTGCCCCAAAATAACTGAAATTTCTGCATTTTTCCCCAAAATTAATTGGAATTTCTGCCTTTTTGACCTAAAATAAGAAGAATTTCTGCTTTTTTGGCACAAAATAAAGGGAATTTCAGTCTTCTTCCCTTAAATAAGTATAATTTCTGCAATTTGCCCCCAAATTAGCGGAATTTCTGCCTTTTTGACCTAAAATGAGGGGAATTTCTGGATTTTTGTCCCATGATAAGGAAAATTTCTGCAAATTTGCCCAAAAATAATGGAAATTTCTTCCTTTTTGCCACAAAATGAAGAGAATTTCTGCATTTTTGCCCCCAAATAAAAGGAATTTATGCATTTTTGCCCCAAAATAATAGGAATTTCTGCCTTTTTGCCCCAAAATTAGTTAAATTTCTGAATGTTGTTCCAAAATAAGTGAAATTTTTGAATTTTGTCCCAAAATTAGAAGCATTACTGCTTTTTTACCCCAAAATATGGGAAATTTTTGCAATTTTGTTCCAAAATAAGGGAAATTTCTGCCTTTTTACCCCAAAATAATGGGAATTTCTGCATTTTTTGCCACAAAATAAGGGAAGTTTCTGCAATTTTATCTTAAAATAAGTTAAATTTCTATCCTTTTGCCTCAAAATAAGGGAAATTTCTGCCTATTTGGCCCAAAATAAGGTGAATTTCTGCATTTTTGCCCAAAATTCAGGGGAATTTCTGCCTTTTTGCCCTAAAATACGAGGAATTTCTGCCTTTTTGCTCCAAAACAAAATGAATTTAGTCTTTTTGGCCTAAAATAAGGGTAATTTCTATTTTTGGCCCAAAATAATGAGAATTTCTTTCTTTTTGCTCTAAAATAAGGAAAATTTCTGCATTTTTGCTCCAAAATAAGGGGAATTTGAGCATTTTTGCCCCAAAATAAGGGGAATTTCTGCTATTTTGCCTCAAAATTAGGGGAATTTCTGCCTTTTTGCCCCCAAATTAGGTGCATTACTGTCTTTTTGTCCAAAATAAGGGAAATTTCTGCATTTTTTGCCCAAAATTAAGTGGAATTTCTGATTTTTGCCCTAAAATAAAAAGAATTTCTGCCTTTAAAGCAAAAAATAAGGGCAATGTCAGTCTTTTGCCCTAAAATAAGGGTAATTTCTGCAATTTGCCCCCTAATAAGTGGAATTTCTGCCTTTATGACCTGAAAGAAGGGGAATTTCTAACATTTTTGCCCAAGATAAGGGAAATTTCTGCAATTTTATCCCAAAATAGGGGAAATTTTTGCAATTTTGTCCAAAAAATGGAAATGTCAGTAATTTTGCCCCACAATAGGGGAATTTCTGCCTTTTTGCCCCAAAATTAGTGAAATTTCTGAATTTTTCCCCAAAATTAGCAGCATTACTGCATTTTTGCCCCAAAATATGGGAAATTTCTGCAATTTTGTTCCAAAATAAGGGAAATTTCTGCCTTTTTTTCCCAAAATAATGGGAATTTCTGCTTTTTTTCCAAAAAATAAGGGAAATTTCTGCAATTTTATCCTAAAATAAGTTAAATTTCTCTCCTTTTGCCTCAAAAGAAGGGAAATTTCTGCCTATTTGGCCCAAAATATGGGGAATTTCTGCATTTTTGCCCAAAATTAAGGAAAATTTCTGCATTTTTGCCCAAAATTAAGGGGAATTTCTGCCTTTATGCCGCAAAATTCGGGAATTTAGTCTTTTTGGCCTAAAATAAGGGTAATTTCTATTTTTGGCATAAAATAATGAGAATTTCTGTCTTTTTGCCCTAAAATAGGGAAATTTCTGCATTTTTGCTCCAAAATAAGGTGAATTTTAGCATTTTTGCCCCAAAATAAGGGAAATTTCTGCCTTTTTGCCCCAAAATTAAGGGAATTTCTGCCTTTTTGCCCCCAAATTAGGTGCATTACTGTCTTTTTGCCCCAAAATAATGGAAATTTCTGCATTTTTGGCCAAAATTATGTGGAATTTCTGCATTTTTGCTCTAAAATAAGAATTTCTGCCTTTTTAGCACATAATAAGAGGAATTTCAGGCTTTTTCCCTAAAATAAGGTTAATTTCTGGAATTTGCCCCAAAAAAGCGTAATTTCTGCCCTTTTGCCCTGAAATAAAAGGAATTTCTGTATTTTTGCCACACGATAAAGGAAATTTCTGCAATTTTGCTTAAAAATAAGGAAAATTTCTGCAATTTTGTCCCAAATAAAGGAAATTTCATTAATTTCCCCCACAATAAGGGAAATTTCTGTCTTTTTGCCCCAAAATTAACGGAATTTCTGATTTTTGCTCCAAAATTAGAAGCATTACAGAATTTTTGCCACAAAATAAGGGAAATTTCTGCAATTTTCCTCAAAAAAGAAGAATTTTCTGCCTTTTTGACCCAAAAAAGGGAAATTTCTGAATTTTTGCCCCCAAATAGGTGGAATTTCTGCCTTTTTGCCCCAAAATTAATGGAATTTTTAAATTTTTCCCCAAAATTAGAAGCATTAGTGCATTTTTGCCCAAAAATATGGGAAATTTCTGCAATTTTGTTACAAAATAAAGGGAATTTCTGCCTTTCTACCCCAAAATAATGGGAATTTCTTCATTTTTGCCACAAAATAAGGTAAATTTCTGCAATATTATTCTAAAATAAGTTAAATTTCTATACTTTTGCCTCAAAATAAGCAAAATTCCTGCCTTTTTAGCCACAAGTAAAGGGAATTTCTGCATTTTTGCCCCAAATTATGGGAAATTTCTGCATTTTTGCCCAAATATAAGGGTAATTTCTGTATTTTGGGCCTAAAATAAGGGGAATTTCTACATTTTTGCCCGAAATTAAAAGGAATTTCTGTATTTTTGCCCTGTATTAAAGAAAATTTTTGCATTTTTGCTCCAAAATAAGGGGAATTTCTGCAATTTTTTCCCAAAATTCGGGGAATTTCTGTAATTTTGCTCCACATAAGTGAAATTTCTGCAATTTTGCCCTAAAATTAGGGGAATTTCTGCCTTTTTACCCCATAATAAGGGAAATTTATGCAATTTTGCACCAAAATAAGGGAATTTTCTTCATTTTTGGTCCAAAATAAAGGGAATTTCTGCCTTTTTGCCCCAAAATGAGGAGAATTTCTGCCTTTTTGCCCCCCAAAAAGGAATTTCTGCATTTTTGCCACAAAATAATAGGAATTTCTGCCTTTTTGCCCCAAAATTAGTGAAATTTCTGAATTTTGTCCCAAAATTAGTGAAATTTCTGAATTTTGCACCAAAATTAGAAGCATTACTGCTTTTTCGTCCCAAAATATGGGAAATTTCTGCAATTTTGTTACAAAATAAAGGAAATTTCTTCTATTTTACCACAAAATAATGGGAATTTCTGCATTTTTGCCACAAAATAAGGGAAGTTTCTGCAATTTTATCCTAAAATAAGTTAAATTTCTAAACTTTTGCCTCAAAATAAAAAAAAATTTCTGCCTATTTGGCCAAAAATAAAAGGAATTTCTGCATTTTTGCCACAAATTAAGGAAAATTTCTGCATTTTTGCCCAAAATTAAGTGGAATTTCTGATTTTTGCCCTAAAATAAAAAGAATTTCTGCCTTTAAGGCAAAAAATAAGGGGAATTTCAGTCTTTTTGCCCTAAAATAAGGGTAATTTCTGCAATTTGCCCCCTAATAAGTGGAATTTCTGCCTTTATGACCTGAAAGAAGGGGAATTTCTAACATTTTTGCCCAAGATAAGGGAAATTTCTGCAATTTTACCCCAAAATAAGGGAAATTTTTGTAATTTTGTCCAAAAAAAGGGAAATTTTAGCAATTTTGCCCCACAATAAGGGAAATTTCTGCCTTTTTGCCCCAAAATTAGGGAAATTTCTGAATTTTTGCTCCAAAATTAGAAGCATTACTGCATTTTTACCTCATAATAAGGGAAATTTCTGCAATTTGCCTAAAAATAAAGGAAATTTCTGCAATTTTGTCTTAAAAAGAAATATTTCTAAATTTTTGCCCCAAAATAATAGGGATTTATGGATTTTTGCCTCAAAATTGGTGAAATTTCTAAATTTTGCCCCAAAATTAGCAGCATTACTGCATTTTTGCCCCAAAATATGAGAAATTTCTGCAATTTTGTTCTAAAATAAGGGGAATTTCTGCCTTTTTACCCCAAAATAATGGGAATTTCTGCCTTTTTGCCAAAAAATAAGGGAAGTTTCTGCAATTTTATCCTAAAATAAGTTAAATTTCTATCCTTTTGCCTCAAAATAAGGGAAATTTCTGCCTATTTGGCCCAAAATAAGGGGAATTTCTGCATTTTTGCCCAAATTAAGGGAAATTTCTGCATTTTTGCCCAAAGTTAAGGGGAATTTCTGTCTTTTTGCTTTAAAATAAGGGGAATTTCTGCCTTTTTGCTCCAAAAGACGGGAATTTAGTCTTTCTGGCCTAAAATAAGGGTAATTTCTATTTTTGGCTTAAAATATTGAGAGTTTCTGTCTTTTTGCCGTAAAATAGGGAAATTTCTGCATTTTTCCTCCAAAATAAGGGGAATTTCAGCATTTTTGCCCCAAAATAAGGGGAATTTCTGACTTTTTGCCCCATAATTATGGGAATTTCTGCCTTTTTGCCCCCAAATTATGTGCATTACTGTGTTTTTGCCCCAAAATAATGGAAATTTCTGCATTTTTGGCCAAAATTATGTGGAATTTCTGCCTTTTTGCTCCATAATAAGAAGAATTTCTGCCTTTTTGGCACAAAATAAGAGGAATTTCAAGCTTTTTCCCTAAAATAAGGGTAATTTCTGGAATTTGCACCCAAAAAAAGCATAATTTCTGCTATTTTGCCCTGAAATAAAAGGAATTTCTCTATTTTTGCCACAAGATAAAGGAAATTTCTGCAATTTTGCTTAAAAATAAGGGAAATTTCTGCAATTTTGTCCCAAATAAAGGAAATTTCAATAATTTCCCCCACAATAAGGGGATTTTCTCAATTTTTGCCCCAAAATGAATGGAATTTCTGATTTTTGTCCCCAAATTAGAATCATTACAGAATTTTTGCCACAAAATAAGGGAAATTTCGACAATTTTCCTCAAAAAAGAAGAATTTTCTGCCTTTTTGACCCAAAAAAGGGACATTTCTGAATTTTTGCCCCCAAATAAGTTGAATTTCTTCCTTTTTGCCCCCAAATTAGTGGAATTTCGAAATTTTGCCCCAAAATTAGAAGCATTAGTGCATTTTTGCCCAGAAATATGGGAAATTTCTGCAATTTTGTTCCAAAATAAAGGAAATTTCTGCCTTTCTACCCCAAAATAATAGGAATTTCTGCATTTTTGCCCCAAATTAAGGAAAATTTCTGCATTTTTGCCCAAAAATAAGGGTAATTTCTGTATTTTTGGCCTAAAATAAGGGGAATTTCTGCCTTTTTGCCCCATAATAAGGGAAATTTCTGCAATTTGCCTCAAAATAAAGGAAAATTCTGCAATTTTGTCCCAAAAAAGGGAAATTTCTGAATTTTTGCCCCCAATAAGTGGAATTTCTGCCGTTTTGCCCGAAAATTAGTGGAATTTCTAAATTTTGCCCCTAAATTAGCAGCATTACTGCATTTTTGCTCCAAAATATGGGAAATTTCTGCAATTTTGTTCCAAAATAAGGGAAATTTCTGCCTTTTTACCCCAAAATAATGGGAATTTCTTCATTTTTGCCACAAAATAAGGTAAATATCTGCAATATTATCCTAAAATAAGTTAAATTTCTATACTTTTGTCTCAAAATAAGGGAAATTCCTGCATTTTTAGCCCCAAGTAAGGGGACTTTTTGCATTTTTGCCCCAAATTAAGGGAAATTTCTGCATTTTTGCCCAAAAATAAGGGTAATTTCTTTATTTTTGGCCTAAAATAAGGGGAATTTCTGCCTTTTTGCCCCATAATAAGGGAAATTTATGCAATTTTGCACCAAAATAAGGGAATTTTCTTCATTTTTGCTCCAAAATAGAGGGAATTTCTGCCTTTTTGCCCCAATATGACGAGAATTTCTGCCTGTTTGCCCCCAAATAAAAGGAATTTCTGCTTTTCTGCCTCAAAATAATAGGAATTTCTGCCTTTTTGCCCCAAAATTAGTGAAATTTCTGAATTTTGTCCCAAAATTAGTGAAATTTCTGAACTTTGCACCAAAATTAGAAGCATTACTGTTTTTGGCCCCAAAATATGGGAAATTTCTGCAATTTTGTTACAAAATAAGGGAAATTTCAGCAATTTGCCTCGAAAAAGAAGAATTTTCTGCCTTTTTGACCCAAAAAAAGGAAATTTCTGAATTTTTGCTCCCAAATAAGTGGAATTTCTGCCTTTTTGCCCCAAAATTAGTGGAATTTCTAAATTTTGCCCCAAAATTAGAAGCATTAGTGCATTTTTGCCCAAAAATATGGGAAATTTCTGTTATTTTGTTCCAAAATAAAGGAAATTTCTGCCTTTCTACCCCAAAATAATAGGAATTTCTGCATTTTTGCCCCAAATTAAGGAAAATTTCTGCATTTTTGCCCAAAAATAAGGGTAATTTCTGTATTTTTGGCCTAAAATAAGAAGAATTTCTGCATTGTTGCCCCAAAATAAGGGGAATTTCTTCAATTTTGCCCTAAAATTTGGGGGAATTTCTGCAATTTTGCCTCAAAATAAGGGAAATTTCTGCAATTTTTCCCCAAAATTAGGGGAATTTCTGCCTTTTTGCCCCAAAATAAGAGAAATTTCTGTATTTTGGCGCAAAAAAAGGGGGAATTTCAGTCTTCTTGCCCTACAATAAAGGTAATTTCTGCATATTTGAAACCAAGTATGCGGTATTTCTGCATTTTTGACCCAAAATAAGGGGAATTTCTGAAATTTTGCCCCAAAATAAAAGAAATGTTTGCAATTTTGTCACAAAAAAGGGAAATTTCAGCAATTTTGCCCCACAATAAGGGGAATTTCTGCCTTTTGCCCGAAAATTAGGGGAATTTCTGCATTTTTGCCGCAAAATTAATTGGAATTTCTGCCTTTTTGCCCTAAAATAAGAAGAATTTCTGCTTTTTTGGCACAAAATAAGGGGAATTTCAGTCTTCTTACCTGAAATAAGTTTAATTTCTGCAATTTGCCCCCAAATTAGGGAAATTTCTGCCTTTTTGACCTAAAATGAGGGGAATTTCTGGATTTTTGTCCCACGATAAGGAAAATTTCTGCAATTTTGCCCAAAAATAAGGGAAATTTCTGCCTTTTTGCCCCAAAATGAGGAGAATTTCTGCCTTTTTGCCCCCAAATTTTGTGCATTACTGTCTTTTTGCCCAAAATAATGGAAATTTCTGCATATTTGCCCAAAATTAAGTGGAATTTCTGATTTTTGCCCTAAAATATAAAAAATTTCTGCCTTGAAGGCAAAAAAAAAGGGGAATTTCAGTCTTTTTGCCCTAAAATAAGGGTAATTTCTGCAATTTGCCCCCTAATAAGTGGAATTTCTGCCTTTATGACCTGAAAGAAGGGGAATTTCTAACATTTTTGCCCAAGATCAGGGAAATTTCTGCAATTTTACCCCAAAATAAGGGAAATTTTTGCAATTTTGTCCAAAAAAAAGGAAATCTCAGCAATTTTGCCCCACAATAAAGGGAATTTCTGCCTTTTTGCCCCAAAATTAAAAAAATTTCTGAATTTTTGCTCCACAATTAGAAGCATTACTGCATTTTTACCCCAAAATAAGGGAAATTTTTGCAATTTGCCTCAAAATAAAGAAAATTTCTTCAATTTTGTCCCAAAAAGGAATATTTCGGCATTTTTGCCCCAAAGTAATAGGGATTTTTGCCTTTTTGCCCCAAAATTAGTGAAATTTCTGAATTTTGCCCCAAAATTAGCAGCATTACTGCATTTTTGCCCCAAAATATGAGAAATTTCTGCAATTTTGTTCCAAAATAAGGGAAATTTCTGCTTTTTTACCCCAAAATAATAAGAATTTCTGAATTTTTGCCACAAAATAAGGGAAATTTCTGCAATTTTATCCTAAAATAAGTTAAATTCTATCCTTTTGCCTCAAAATAAGAGAAATTTCTGCCTATTTGCCCAAAAAAAGGGGAATTTCTGCATTTTTGCCAAAAATTAAGGGGAATTTCTGCCTTTTTACCCCAAAATAAGGGGAATTTAGTCTTTTTGGCCTAAAATAAGGGTAATTTCTATTTTTGGCCTAAATAATGAGAATTTCTGTCTTTTTGCCCTAGAATAAAAAAAAATTATGCATTTTTGCTCCAAAATAATGGGAATTTCAGCATTTTTGCCCCAAAATAGGGGAAATTCTGCCTTTTTGCCCCAAAATTAGGGGAATTTCTGCCTTATTGCCCCCAAATTAGGTGCATTACTGTGTTTTTGCCCCAAAATAATGGAAATTTCTGCATTTTTGGCCAAATATGTGGAATTTCTGCCTTTTTGCTCTAAAATAAGAAGAATTTCTGCCTTTTGGCATAAAATAAGAGGAATTTCAGGCTTTTTCTCGAAAATAAGTGTAATTTTTGGAATTTGCCCCAAAAAAGCATAATTTCTGCCCTTTTGCCCTGAAATAAAAGGAATTTCTGTATTTTTGCCACAAGATAAATGAAAATTCTGCAATTTTGCTTAAAAATAAGGGAAATTTCTGCAATTTTGTCCCAATAAGGAAATTTCATTAATTTCCCCCACAATACAGGGAATTTCTGTCTTTTTGCCCCAAAATTAATGGAATTTCTGATTTTTGCCCCAAAATTAGAAGCATTACAGAATTTTTGCCACAAAATAAGGGAAATTTCTGCAATTTGCCTCAAAAAAGCAGAATTTTCTGCCTTTTTGACCCAAAAAAGGGAAATTTCTAAATTTTTGCCCCCAAATAAGTGGAATTTCTGCCTTTTTGCCCCAAAATTAGTGGAATTTCTAAATTTTGCCCCAAAATAAGGGAAATTTCTGAATTTTTGCAAACAAATAAGTGGAATTTCTGCATTTTTGCCCCAAGATTATTGGAATTTCAGCATTTTTGCTCCAAAATAAGGGGAATTTCAGCATTTTTGCCCCAAAATATAGAGAATTTCTGCCTTTATGCCCCAAAATAAGGGGAATTTCTGCAATTTTGCTACAAAATAAGGGAAATTTCTGCAATTTTGTCCCCAAAAAGAGAAATTTCATTAATTTTGCCCCACAATAAGGGGAATGTCTGTCTTTTTGCCCCAAAATTAACGGAATTTCTGATTTTTGCCCCAAAATTAGAAGCATTACAGAATTTTTGCCACAAAATATGGAAAATTTCTGCAATTTTGTTCCAAAATAATGGGAATTTCTTCATTTTTGCCACAAAATAAGGTAAATTTCTGCAATATTATCCTAAAATAAGTTAAATTTCTATACTTTTGCCCTAAAATAAGGGAAATTCCTGCATTTTTGCAACAAATTAAAGAAATTTCTGCATTTTTGTCCAAAAATCAGGGTAATTTCTGTATTTTTTCCCTGAATTAAAGAAAATTTCTGCATTTTTGCTTAAAAATAAGGGAAATTTCTGCAATTTTTTTTCAAAATTAAGAGAATTTCTGTAATTTTGCCCCAAAATAAGGGAAATTTCTGCAATTTTGCCCAAATAATAGGGGAATTTCTACAATTTTGCCTCAAAATACGGGAAATTTCTGCAATTTTTCCCCCAAATTAGGGGAATTCCTGCAATTTTGCACCAAAATAATGGTATTTCTTACACTTTTCCTCCAAAATAAAAAGAATTTCTGCCTTTTTGAAAAAAAATAGGGGAATTTCTGCAATTTTGTTCCAAAATAAGGGGACTTTCTGCATTTTTGCCCCAAGATAAGGGGAATTTCTGCCTTTTTGGCACAAAATAAGAGGAATTTCAGGCTTTTTCCCTAAAATAAGGATAATTTCTGGAATTTGCCCCTAAAAAAGCATACTTTTTGCCTTTTGCCCTGAAATAAAAGGAATTTCTGAATTTTAGCCACAAGATAAAGGAAATTTCTGCAATTTTGCTTAAAAATAAGGGAAATTTCTGCAATTTTGTTCCAAAAAAAAGTAATTTCATTAATTTCCCCCACAATAAGGGGAATTTCTGTTTTTTTGCCCCAAAATTAATGGAATTTCTGATTTTTGCCCTAAAATTAGAAGCATTACAGAATTTTTGCCACAAAATATGGGAAATTTCTGCAATTTTGTTCCAAAATATTGGAAATTTCTTCATTTTTGCCACAAAATAAGGTAAATTTCTGCAATATTATCCTAAAATAAGTTAAATTTCTATACTTTGGCCCCAAAATAAGGGAAATTCCTGCCTTTTTGGTCCCAAATAAGGGGAATTTCTGCATTTTTGCCAAAAATTAAGGGAAATGTCTGCATTTTTGCCCAAAAATATGGGTAATTTCTGTATTTTTGGCCTGAAATAAGGAAAATTTCTGCATTTTTGCCCCAAAATAAGGAAAATTTCTGTAATTTGCCCTGAATTAAAAAAAAAATTCTGCATTTTTGCTCCAAAATAAGGGATATTTCTGCAATTTTTCCCCAAAATTAAGGGAATTTTTGTAATTTTGCCCCAAAATAAGAGAAATTTCTGCAATTTTGCCCAAAAATTAGGGTAATTTCTGCAATTTTGCCTCAAAATAAGGGAAATCTCTGCAATTTTCCCCAAAATTAGGAGAATTTCTGCAATTTTGCACAGAAATAATGGTATTTCCTACATTTTTCCTCTAAAATAAAGAGAATTTCTGTCTTTTTGAAACAGAAAAATGGAATTTCTGCAATTTTGTTTTAAAATAAGGGAATTTCTGCATTGTTGCCCCAAAAATAAGGGGAATTTCTGCCTTTTTGGCACAAAAAAGGTGGAATTTCAATCTTTTGCCCTAAAATAAAAGTAATTTCTGCATTTTTTACACCAAGTATATGGTATTTTTGCTTTTTTGACCCGATATAAGGGGAATTTCCGCAATTTTGCCCCAAAATAAGAGATATTTCTGCAATTTTGTCCCAAAAAAGGGAAATTTCAGCAATTTTGCCCCACAATAAGAGGAATTTCTGCCTTTTGCCCCAAAATTTGGGGAATTTCTGCATTTTCCGCAAAATTAGGGGCATTACTGTGTTTTTGCCCCAAAATAAGGTAAATTTCTGCATTTTTTTCCCAAAATTAATTGGATTTTATGCCTTTTTGCCCTAAAATAAAAAGAATTTCTGCCTTTTTGACCCAAAATAAGGGACATTTCTGGATTTTTGTCCGATGATTAGAAAAATTTCTTCAATTTTGTCCAAAAATAAAAGAAATTTCTGCCTTTTTGCCCCAAATAAGAAAAATTTCTGCAATTTTGCTCCAAAATAATGTTATATTTCTGCATTTTTGCCTCAAAATAAAGGAAATTTCTGCAATTTTGACACAGAATTAGGGGAATTTCTGCATTTTTGCCCCGAAATAAGAGAAATTTCTGCAATTTTGCCCCAAAATTAGGAGAATTTCTGCATTTTTACCCCAAATAAGGGGAATTTCTGCATTTTTGCCTCAAAATAAAAGGAATTTCTGCAATTTTGACACAAAATTAGGGGAATTTCTGCATTTTTGCCACAAATTAAGGTAAATTTCTGCAATTGTGCCCAAAAATTGGGGGAATTTCTGCATTTTTGCCCCAAAATAAGGGAAATTTCTGCAATTTTGCCCCCCAAAAAATGGAATTTCTGCAATTTTGACACAAAATTAGGGAAATTTCTGCATTTTTGCCTCAAAAATAGAGAAATTTCTGCAATTTTGCTCCAAAATTACGGGCATTACTGTTTTTTTGCCCAAAATAAGGGAAATTTCTGCATTTTTGCCCAAAATAAAGTGGAATTTCTGATTGTCCTAAAATAAAAAGAATTTCTGCCTTTAAGGCAAAAAATAAGAGGAATTTCAGTCTTTTTGCCCTAAAGTAAGGTAATTTCTGCTATTTGCCCCCTAATAAGTGGAATTTCTCCCTTTATGACCTGAAAGAAGGGGAATTTCTAACATTTTTGCCCAAGATAAGGGAAATTTCTGCAATTTTACAACAAAATAAGAAAAATTTTTGCAATTTTGTACAAAAAAAGGGAAATCTCAGCAATTTTGCCCCACAATAAAAGAAATTTCTGCCTTTTTGCCCCAAAATTAGAGGAATTTCTGAATATTTGCTCCAAAATTAGAAGCATTACTGCATTCTTACCCCAAAATAAGGGAAATTTTTGCAATTTGCCTCAAAATAAATGAAATTTCTGCAATTTTTCTTAAAAATAAGGGAAATTTCTGCAATTTTGTCCCAATAAAATGAAATTTCATTAATTTTGCCCCACAATAAGGGCAATTTTTGTCTTTTTGCCCCAAAATTAACGGAATTTCTGATTTTTGCACCAAAATTTGAAGCATTACAAAATTTTTGCCACAAAATATGGGAAATTTCTGCAATTTTGTTCCAAAATAATAGGAATTTCTTCATTTTTGCCACAAAATAAGGTAAATTTCTGCAATATTATCAAAAATAAGTTAAATTTCTATACTTTTGCCCCAAAATAAGGAAAATTCCTGCCTTTTTGGCCCCAAATAAGAAGAATTTTTGCATTTTAGCCCCTAATTAAGGGTAATTTCTGCATTTTTGCCCAAAAATAAGGGTAATTTCTGTATTTTTGGCCTAAAATAAGGGGGATTTCTGCATCTTTGCCCCAAAAATAAGGGGAATTTCTGTATTTTTGCCCTGAATTAAAGAAAATTTCTGCATTTTTGCTCCAAAATAAGGGAAATTTCTGCAATTTTTCCCCAAAATTAGGGGAATTTCTTTAATTTTGCCCCAAAATAAGGGAAATTTCTGAAATTTTGCCCAAAAATTAGGGGAATTTCTGCAATTTGCCTCAAAATAAGGGAAATTTCTGCAATTTTTTACCAACATTAGGGGAATTTCTGCAATTTTGCACCAAAATAATAGTATTTCCTACATTTTTCCTCAAAAATAAAAAGAATTTCTGCCTTTTTGAAACAAATAAAGGAAATTTCTGCAATTTGCCTCAAAAAAGAAGAATTTTCTGCCTTTTTGACCCAAAAAAAGGAAATTTCTAAATTTTTGCCCCCAAATAAGTGGAATTTCTGCCTTTTTGCCCCAAAATTATTGGAATTTCAGCATTTTTGCTCCAAAATAAGAGGAATTTCAGCATTTTTGCCCCAAAATATAGAGAATTTCTGCATTTATGCCCCAAAATAAGGGGAATTTCTGCAATTTTGCTCCAAAATAAGGTAAATTTCTGCAATTTTGTCCCAAAAAAGGGAAATTTCATTAATTTTGCCCCACAATAAGGGGAATTTCTGTCTTTTTGCCCCAAAATTAACGGAATTTCTGATTTTTGCCCCAAAATTAGAAGCATTACAGAATTTTTGCCACAAAATATGGAAAATTTCTGCAATTTTGTTCCAAAATAATGGGAATTTCTTCATTTTTGCCACGAAGTAAGGTAAATTTCTGCAATATTATCCTAAAATAAGTTAAATTTCTATACTTTTGCCCCAAAATAATGGAAATTCCTGCCTTTTTGGCCCCAAATAAGGGGAATTTCTGCATTTTTGCCCCAAATTAAAGGAAATTTCTGCATTTTTGCCCAAATATCAGGGTAATTTCTGTATTTTTTTTCTGAATTAAAGAAAATTTCTGCATTTTTGCTCCAAAATAAGGGGAATTTCTTCAATTTTTCCCCAAAATTTGGGGAATTTCTGTAATTTTGAAACAAAATAAGGAAAATTTCTGCAATTTTGCCCAAAAAATAGGGGAATTTCTGCAATTTTGCCTCAAAATATGGGAAATTTCTGCAATTTTTCCCAAAAAAAAGGGGGAATTTCTGCAATTTTGCACCAAAATAATGGTATTTCCTACACTTTTCCTCCAAAATAAAGAGAATTTCTGCCTTTTTGAAACAAAAAAAGAGGAATTTCTGCAATTTTGTTTCAAAATAAGGGGAATTTCTGCATTTTTGCCCCAAGATAAGGGGAATTTCTGCCTTTTTGGCACAAAATAAGAGGAATTTCAGGCTTTTTCCCTAAAATAAGGGTAATTTCTGGAATTTGCCCCCAAAAAAGCAAAATTTTTGCCTTTTTCCCTGAAATAAAAGGAATTTCTGAATTTTAGCCACAAGATAAAGGAAATTTCTGCAACTTTGCTCCAAAATAAGGGAAATTTCTGCAATTTTGTCCCAAAAAAGGGAAATTTCATTAATTTTGCCCCACAATAAGGGGAATTTCTTTCTTTTTGCCCCAAAATTAACGGAATTTCTGATTTTTGCCCCAAAATTAGAAGCATTACAGAATTTTTGCCACAAAATATGGAAAATTTCTGCAATTTTGTTCCAAAATAATGGGAATTTCTTCATTTTTGCCACAAAATAAGGTAAATTTCTGCAATATTATCCTAAAATAAGTTAAATTTCTATACTTTTGCCCCAAAATAAGGGAAATTCCTGCCTTTTTGGCCCCAAATAAGGGGAATTTCTGCATTTTTGCCCCAAATTAAAGGAAATTTCTGAATTTTTACCCAAAAATCAGGGTAATTTCTGTATTTTTTCCCTGAATAAAGAAAATTTCTGCATTTTTGCTCCAAAATCAGGGGAATTTCTGCAATTTTTCCCCAAAATTATGGGAATTTCTGTAATTTTGCCCCAAAATAAGGAAAATTTCTGCAATTTTGCCCAAAAAATAGGGGAATTTCTGCAATTTTGCCTCAAAATATGGGAAATTTCTGCAATTTTTCCCCAAAATTAGGGGAATTTCTGCAATTTTGCACCAAAATAATGGTATTTCCTACACTTTTCCTCCAAAATAAAGAGAATTTCAGCCTTTTTGAAACAAAAAAAGGGGAATTTCTGCAATTTTGTTCCAAAATAAGGGGAATTTCTGCATTTTTGCACCAAGATAAGGGGAATTTCTGCCTTTTTGGCACAAAATAAGAGGAATTTCAGGCTTTTTCCCTAAAATAAGGATAATTTCTAGAATTTGCCCCCCAAAAAGCAAAATTTTTGCCTTTTGCTCTGAAATAAAAGGAATTTCTGAATTTTAGCCACAAGATAAAGAAATTTCTGCAATTTTGCTTAAAAATAAGGGAAATTTCTGCAATTTTGTCCCAAAAAAAAGAAATTTCATTAATTTCCCCCACAATAAGGGGAATTTCTGTTTTTTTGCCCCAAAATTAATGGAATTTCTGATTTTTGCCCTAAAATTAGAAGCATTACAGAATTTTTGCCACAAAATATGGGAAATTTCTGCAATTTTGTACCAAAATAATGGGAATTTCTTCATTTTTGCCACAAAAAAGGTAAATTTCTGCAATATTATTCTAAAATAAGTTAAATTTCTATACTTTTGCCCCAAAATAAGGGAAATTTCTGCCTTAATGGCCCCAAATAAGGGGAATTTCTGCATTTTTGCCCCAAGTTAAAGGAAATTTCTGCATTTTTGCCCATAAATCAGGGTAATTTCTGTATTTGTTCCCTAAATTAAAGAAAATTTCTGCATTTTTGCTCCAAAATAAGGGGAATTTCTGCAATTTTCTTCAAAATTACAGGAATTTCTGTAATTTTGCCCCAAAATAAGGGAAATTTCTGCAATTTTGCCCAAATAATAGGGGAATTTCTGCAATTTTGCCTCAAAATATAAGAAATTTCTGCAATTTTTCCCCAAAATTAGGGTAATTTTGCAATTTTGCACCAAAATAAGGGTATTTCCTACACTTTTCCTTCAAAATAAAGAGAATTTCTGCCTTTTTGCAACAAAAAAAGGGGAGTTTCTGCAATTTTGTTCCAAAATAAGGGGAATTTCTGCATTTTTGCCCCAAAATAAGAGGAAATTTTTTTTTGGCGCAAAAAAGGGGGAATTTCATTCTTTTGCCCTAAAATAAAAGTAATTTCTGCATTTTTTACAAGAAGTATGCGGTATTTCTGCCTTTTTGACCCGATATAAGGGGAATTTCCGCAATTTTGCCCCAAAATAAGAGAAATTTCTGCAATTTTGTCCCAAAAAAGGGAAATTTCAGCAATTTTGCCCCACAATAAGAGGAATTTCTGCCTTTTGCCCCAAAATTAGGGGAATTTCTGCATTTTCCGCAAAATTAGGGGCATTACTGTGTTTTTGCCCCAAAATAAGGTAAATTTCTGCATTTTTGCCCAAAATTAATTGGATTTTATGCCTTTTTGCCCTAAAATAAGAAGAATTTCTGCCTTTTTGACCCAAAATAAGGGACATTTCTGGATTTTTGTCCCATGATAAGAAAAATTTCTTCATTTTGCCAAAAAATAAAAGAAATTTCTGCCTTTTTGCCCCAAATAAGGGGAATTTCTACAATTTTGCTCCAAAATAATGTTATATTTCTGCATTTTTGCCTCAAAATAAAGGAAATTTCTGCAATTTTGACACAGAATTAGGGGAATTTCTGCATTTTTGCCCCGAAATACGAGAAATTTCTGCAATTTTGCCCCAAAATAAGAGAAATTTCTGCAATTTTGCCCGAAAATTAAAAGAATTTCTGCATTTTTACCCCATATAAGGGGAATTTCTGCATTTTTGCCTCAAAATAAAGGGAATTTCTGCAATTTTGACACAAAATTAGGGGAATTTCTGCATTTTTGCCAAAAAATTAGAGGCATTACTGTGTTTTTGCCCCAAAATAACTGAAATTTCTGCATTTTTCCCCAAAATTAATTGGAATTTCTGCCTTTTTGACCTAAAATAAGAAGAATTTCTGCTTTTTTGGCACAAAATAAGGGGAATTTCAGTCTTCTTCCCTTAAATAATTTTAATTTCTGCAATTTGCCCCCAAATTAGCGGAATTTCTGCCTTTTTGACCTAAAATGAGGGGAATTTCTGGATTTTTGTCCCATGATAAGGAAAATTTCTGCAAATTTGCCCAAAAATAATGGAAATTTCTTCCTTTTTGCCACAAAATGAAGAGAATTTCTGCATTTTTGCCCCCAAATAAAAGGAATTTATGCATTTTTGCCCCAAAATAATAGGAATTTCTGCCTTTTTGCCCCAAAATTAGTTAAATTTCTGAATGTTGTTCCAAAATAAGTGAAATTTTTGAATTTTGTCCCAAAATTAGAAGCATTACTGCTTTTTTACCCCAAAATATGGGAAATTTTTGCAATTTTGTTCCAAAATAAGGGAAATTTCTGCCTTTTTACCCCAAAATAATGGGAATTTCTGCATTTTTTGCCACAAAATAAGGGAAGTTTCTGCAATTTTATCTTAAAATAAGTTAAATTTCTATCCTTTTGCCTCAAAATAAGGGAAATTTCTGCCTATTTGGCCCAAAATAAGGTGAATTTCTGCATTTTTGCCCAAAATTCAGGGGAATTTCTGCCTTTTTGCCCTAAAATACGAGGAATTTCTGCCTTTTTGCTCCAAAACAAAATGAATTTAGTCTTTTTGGCCTAAAATAAGGGTAATTTCTATTTTTGGCCCAAAATAATGAGAATTTCTTTCTTTTTGCTCTAAAATAAGGAAAATTTCTGCATTTTTGCTCCAAAATAAGGGGAATTTGAGCATTTTTGCCCCAAAATAAGGGGAATTTCTGCTATTTTGCCTCAAAATTAGGGGAATTTCTGCCTTTTTGCCCCCAAATTAGGTGCATTACTGTCTTTTTGTCCAAAATAAGGGAAATTTCTGCATTTTTTGCCCAAAATTAAGTGGAATTTCTGATTTTTGCCCTAAAATAAAAAGAATTTCTGCCTTTAAAGCAAAAAATAAGGGCAATGTCAGTCTTTTGCCCTAAAATAAGGGTAATTTCTGCAATTTGCCCCCTAATAAGTGGAATTTCTGCCTTTATGACCTGAAAGAAGGGGAATTTCTAACATTTTTGCCCAAGATAAGGGAAATTTCTGCAATTTTATCCCAAAATAGGGGAAATTTTTGCAATTTTGTCCAAAAAATGGAAATGTCAGTAATTTTGCCCCACAATAGGGGAATTTCTGCCTTTTTGCCCCAAAATTAGTGAAATTTCTGAATTTTTCCCCAAAATTAGCAGCATTACTGCATTTTTGCCCCAAAATATGGGAAATTTCTGCAATTTTGTTCCAAAATAAGGGAAATTTCTGCCTTTTTTTCCCAAAATAATGGGAATTTCTGCTTTTTTTCCAAAAAATAAGGGAAATTTCTGCAATTTTATCCTAAAATAAGTTAAATTTCTCTCCTTTTGCCTCAAAAGAAGGGAAATTTCTGCCTATTTGGCCCAAAATATGGGGAATTTCTGCATTTTTGCCCAAAATTAAGGAAAATTTCTGCATTTTTGCCCAAAATTAAGGGGAATTTCTGCCTTTATGCCGCAAAATTCGGGAATTTAGTCTTTTTGGCCTAAAATAAGGGTAATTTCTATTTTTGGCATAAAATAATGAGAATTTCTGTCTTTTTGCCCTAAAATAGGGAAATTTCTGCATTTTTGCTCCAAAATAAGGTGAATTTTAGCATTTTTGCCCCAAAATAAGGGAAATTTCTGCCTTTTTGCCCCAAAATTAAGGGAATTTCTGCCTTTTTGCCCCCAAATTAGGTGCATTACTGTCTTTTTGCCCCAAAATAATGGAAATTTCTGCATTTTTGGCCAAAATTATGTGGAATTTCTGCATTTTTGCTCTAAAATAAGAATTTCTGCCTTTTTAGCACATAATAAGAGGAATTTCAGGCTTTTTCCCTAAAATAAGGTTAATTTCTGGAATTTGCCCCAAAAAAGCGTAATTTCTGCCCTTTTGCCCTGAAATAAAAGGAATTTCTGTATTTTTGCCACACGATAAAGGAAATTTCTGCAATTTTGCTTAAAAATAAGGAAAATTTCTGCAATTTTGTCCCAAATAAAGGAAATTTCATTAATTTCCCCCACAATAAGGGAAATTTCTGTCTTTTTGCCCCAAAATTAACGGAATTTCTGATTTTTGCTCCAAAATTAGAAGCATTACAGAATTTTTGCCACAAAATAAGGGAAATTTCTGCAATTTTCCTCAAAAAAGAAGAATTTTCTGCCTTTTTGACCCAAAAAAGGGAAATTTCTGAATTTTTGCCCCCAAATAGGTGGAATTTCTGCCTTTTTGCCCCAAAATTAATGGAATTTTTAAATTTTTCCCCAAAATTAGAAGCATTAGTGCATTTTTGCCCAAAAATATGGGAAATTTCTGCAATTTTGTTACAAAATAAAGGGAATTTCTGCCTTTCTACCCCAAAATAATGGGAATTTCTTCATTTTTGCCACAAAATAAGGTAAATTTCTGCAATATTATTCTAAAATAAGTTAAATTTCTATACTTTTGCCTCAAAATAAGCAAAATTCCTGCCTTTTTAGCCACAAGTAAAGGGAATTTCTGCATTTTTGCCCCAAATTATGGGAAATTTCTGCATTTTTGCCCAAATATAAGGGTAATTTCTGTATTTTGGGCCTAAAATAAGGGGAATTTCTACATTTTTGCCCGAAATTAAAAGGAATTTCTGTATTTTTGCCCTGTATTAAAGAAAATTTTTGCATTTTTGCTCCAAAATAAGGGGAATTTCTGCAATTTTTTCCCAAAATTCGGGGAATTTCTGTAATTTTGCTCCACATAAGTGAAATTTCTGCAATTTTGCCCTAAAATTAGGGGAATTTCTGCCTTTTTACCCCATAATAAGGGAAATTTATGCAATTTTGCACCAAAATAAGGGAATTTTCTTCATTTTTGGTCCAAAATAAAGGGAATTTCTGCCTTTTTGCCCCAAAATGAGGAGAATTTCTGCCTTTTTGCCCCCCAAAAAGGAATTTCTGCATTTTTGCCACAAAATAATAGGAATTTCTGCCTTTTTGCCCCAAAATTAGTGAAATTTCTGAATTTTGTCCCAAAATTAGTGAAATTTCTGAATTTTGCACCAAAATTAGAAGCATTACTGCTTTTTCGTCCCAAAATATGGGAAATTTCTGCAATTTTGTTACAAAATAAAGGAAATTTCTTCTATTTTACCACAAAATAATGGGAATTTCTGCATTTTTGCCACAAAATAAGGGAAGTTTCTGCAATTTTATCCTAAAATAAGTTAAATTTCTAAACTTTTGCCTCAAAATAAAAAAAAATTTCTGCCTATTTGGCCAAAAATAAAAGGAATTTCTGCATTTTTGCCACAAATTAAGGAAAATTTCTGCATTTTTGCCCAAAATTAAGTGGAATTTCTGATTTTTGCCCTAAAATAAAAAGAATTTCTGCCTTTAAGGCAAAAAATAAGGGGAATTTCAGTCTTTTTGCCCTAAAATAAGGGTAATTTCTGCAATTTGCCCCCTAATAAGTGGAATTTCTGCCTTTATGACCTGAAAGAAGGGGAATTTCTAACATTTTTGCCCAAGATAAGGGAAATTTCTGCAATTTTACCCCAAAATAAGGGAAATTTTTGTAATTTTGTCCAAAAAAAGGGAAATTTTAGCAATTTTGCCCCACAATAAGGGAAATTTCTGCCTTTTTGCCCCAAAATTAGGGAAATTTCTGAATTTTTGCTCCAAAATTAGAAGCATTACTGCATTTTTACCTCATAATAAGGGAAATTTCTGCAATTTGCCTAAAAATAAAGGAAATTTCTGCAATTTTGTCTTAAAAAGAAATATTTCTAAATTTTTGCCCCAAAATAATAGGGATTTATGGATTTTTGCCTCAAAATTGGTGAAATTTCTAAATTTTGCCCCAAAATTAGCAGCATTACTGCATTTTTGCCCCAAAATATGAGAAATTTCTGCAATTTTGTTCTAAAATAAGGGGAATTTCTGCCTTTTTACCCCAAAATAATGGGAATTTCTGCCTTTTTGCCAAAAAATAAGGGAAGTTTCTGCAATTTTATCCTAAAATAAGTTAAATTTCTATCCTTTTGCCTCAAAATAAGGGAAATTTCTGCCTATTTGGCCCAAAATAAGGGGAATTTCTGCATTTTTGCCCAAATTAAGGGAAATTTCTGCATTTTTGCCCAAAGTTAAGGGGAATTTCTGTCTTTTTGCTTTAAAATAAGGGGAATTTCTGCCTTTTTGCTCCAAAAGACGGGAATTTAGTCTTTCTGGCCTAAAATAAGGGTAATTTCTATTTTTGGCTTAAAATATTGAGAGTTTCTGTCTTTTTGCCGTAAAATAGGGAAATTTCTGCATTTTTCCTCCAAAATAAGGGGAATTTCAGCATTTTTGCCCCAAAATAAGGGGAATTTCTGACTTTTTGCCCCATAATTATGGGAATTTCTGCCTTTTTGCCCCCAAATTATGTGCATTACTGTGTTTTTGCCCCAAAATAATGGAAATTTCTGCATTTTTGGCCAAAATTATGTGGAATTTCTGCCTTTTTGCTCCATAATAAGAAGAATTTCTGCCTTTTTGGCACAAAATAAGAGGAATTTCAAGCTTTTTCCCTAAAATAAGGGTAATTTCTGGAATTTGCACCCAAAAAAAGCATAATTTCTGCTATTTTGCCCTGAAATAAAAGGAATTTCTCTATTTTTGCCACAAGATAAAGGAAATTTCTGCAATTTTGCTTAAAAATAAGGGAAATTTCTGCAATTTTGTCCCAAATAAAGGAAATTTCAATAATTTCCCCCACAATAAGGGGATTTTCTCAATTTTTGCCCCAAAATGAATGGAATTTCTGATTTTTGTCCCCAAATT
This sequence comes from Micromys minutus, assembly GCF_963924665.1. Taxonomy (NCBI): domain Eukaryota; kingdom Metazoa; phylum Chordata; class Mammalia; order Rodentia; family Muridae; genus Micromys; species Micromys minutus. Next base: position 924,111 of record NW_027667771.1, read on the forward strand.
AGAATCATTACAGAATTTTTGCCACAAAATAAGGGAAATTTCGACAATTTTCCTCAAAAAAGAAGAATTTTCTGCCTTTTTGACCCAAAAAAGGGACATTTCTGAATTTTTGCCCCCAAATAAGTTGAATTTCTTCCTTTTTGCCCCCAAATTAGTGGAATTTCGAAATTTTGCCCCAAAATTAGAAGCATTAGTGCATTTTTGCCCAGAAATATGGGAAATTTCTGCAATTTTGTTCCAAAATAAAGGAAATTTCTGCCTTTCTACCCCAAAATAATAGGAATTTCTGCATTTTTGCCCCAAATTAAGGAAAATTTCTGCATTTTTGCCCAAAAATAAGGGTAATTTCTGTATTTTTGGCCTAAAATAAGAAGAATTTCTGCATTGTTGCCCCAAAATAAGGGGAATTTCTTCAATTTTGCCCTAAAATTTGGGGGAATTTCTGCAATTTTGCCTCAAAATAAGGGAAATTTCTGCAATTTTTCCCCAAAATTAGGGGAATTTCTGCCTTTTTGCCCCAAAATAAGAGAAATTTCTGTATTTTGGCGCAAAAAAAGGGGGAATTTCAGTCTTCTTGCCCTACAATAAAGGTAATTTCTGCATATTTGAAACCAAGTATGCGGTATTTCTGCATTTTTGACCCAAAATAAGGGGAATTTCTGAAATTTTGCCCCAAAATAAAAGAAATGTTTGCAATTTTGTCACAAAAAAGGGAAATTTCAGCAATTTTGCCCCACAATAAGGGGAATTTCTGCCTTTTGCCCGAAAATTAGGGGAATTTCTGCATTTTTGCCGCAAAATTAATTGGAATTTCTGCCTTTTTGCCCTAAAATAAGAAGAATTTCTGCTTTTTTGGCACAAAATAAGGGGAATTTCAGTCTTCTTACCTGAAATAAGTTTAATTTCTGCAATTTGCCCCCAAATTAGGGAAATTTCTGCCTTTTTGACCTAAAATGAGGGGAATTTCTGGATTTTTGTCCCACGATAAGGAAAATTTCTGCAATTTTGCCCAAAAATAAGGGAAATTTCTGCCTTTTTGCCCCAAAATGAGGAGAATTTCTGCCTTTTTGCCCCCAAATTTTGTGCATTACTGTCTTTTTGCCCAAAATAATGGAAATTTCTGCATATTTGCCCAAAATTAAGTGGAATTTCTGATTTTTGCCCTAAAATATAAAAAATTTCTGCCTTGAAGGCAAAAAAAAAGGGGAATTTCAGTCTTTTTGCCCTAAAATAAGGGTAATTTCTGCAATTTGCCCCCTAATAAGTGGAATTTCTGCCTTTATGACCTGAAAGAAGGGGAATTTCTAACATTTTTGCCCAAGATCAGGGAAATTTCTGCAATTTTACCCCAAAATAAGGGAAATTTTTGCAATTTTGTCCAAAAAAAAGGAAATCTCAGCAATTTTGCCCCACAATAAAGGGAATTTCTGCCTTTTTGCCCCAAAATTAAAAAAATTTCTGAATTTTTGCTCCACAATTAGAAGCATTACTGCATTTTTACCCCAAAATAAGGGAAATTTTTGCAATTTGCCTCAAAATAAAGAAAATTTCTTCAATTTTGTCCCAAAAAGGAATATTTCGGCATTTTTGCCCCAAAGTAATAGGGATTTTTGCCTTTTTGCCCCAAAATTAGTGAAATTTCTGAATTTTGCCCCAAAATTAGCAGCATTACTGCATTTTTGCCCCAAAATATGAGAAATTTCTGCAATTTTGTTCCAAAATAAGGGAAATTTCTGCTTTTTTACCCCAAAATAATAAGAATTTCTGAATTTTTGCCACAAAATAAGGGAAATTTCTGCAATTTTATCCTAAAATAAGTTAAATTCTATCCTTTTGCCTCAAAATAAGAGAAATTTCTGCCTATTTGCCCAAAAAAAGGGGAATTTCTGCATTTTTGCCAAAAATTAAGGGGAATTTCTGCCTTTTTACCCCAAAATAAGGGGAATTTAGTCTTTTTGGCCTAAAATAAGGGTAATTTCTATTTTTGGCCTAAATAATGAGAATTTCTGTCTTTTTGCCCTAAAATAAAAAAAAATTATGCATTTTTGCTCCAAAATAATGGGAATTTCAGCATTTTTGCCCCAAAATAGGGGAAATTCTGCCTTTTTGCCCCAAAATTAGGGGAATTTCTGCCTTATTGCCCCCAAATTAGGTGCATTACTGTGTTTTTGCCCCAAAATAATGGAAATTTCTGCATTTTTGGCCAAATATGTGGAATTTCTGCCTTTTTGCTCTAAAATAAGAAGAATTTCTGCCTTTTGGCATAAAATAAGAGGAATTTCAGGCTTTTTCTCGAAAATAAGTGTAATTTTTGGAATTTGCCCCAAAAAAGCATAATTTCTGCCCTTTTGCCCTGAAATAAAAGGAATTTCTGTATTTTTGCCACAAGATAAATGAAAATTCTGCAATTTTGCTTAAAAATAAGGGAAATTTCTGCAATTTTGTCCCAATAAGGAAATTTCATTAATTTCCCCCACAATACAGGGAATTTCTGTCTTTTTGCCCCAAAATTAATGGAATTTCTGATTTTTGCCCCAAAATTAGAAGCATTACAGAATTTTTGCCACAAAATAAGGGAAATTTCTGCAATTTGCCTCAAAAAAGCAGAATTTTCTGCCTTTTTGACCCAAAAAAGGGAAATTTCTAAATTTTTGCCCCCAAATAAGTGGAATTTCTGCCTTTTTGCCCCAAAATTAGTGGAATTTCTAAATTTTGCCCCAAAATAAGGGAAATTTCTGAATTTTTGCAAACAAATAAGTGGAATTTCTGCATTTTTGCCCCAAGATTATTGGAATTTCAGCATTTTTGCTCCAAAATAAGGGGAATTTCAGCATTTTTGCCCCAAAATATAGAGAATTTCTGCCTTTATGCCCCAAAATAAGGGGAATTTCTGCAATTTTGCTACAAAATAAGGGAAATTTCTGCAATTTTGTCCCCAAAAAGAGAAATTTCATTAATTTTGCCCCACAATAAGGGGAATGTCTGTCTTTTTGCCCCAAAATTAACGGAATTTCTGATTTTTGCCCCAAAATTAGAAGCATTACAGAATTTTTGCCACAAAATATGGAAAATTTCTGCAATTTTGTTCCAAAATAATGGGAATTTCTTCATTTTTGCCACAAAATAAGGTAAATTTCTGCAATATTATCCTAAAATAAGTTAAATTTCTATACTTTTGCCCTAAAATAAGGGAAATTCCTGCATTTTTGCAACAAATTAAAGAAATTTCTGCATTTTTGTCCAAAAATCAGGGTAATTTCTGTATTTTTTCCCTGAATTAAAGAAAATTTCTGCATTTTTGCTTAAAAATAAGGGAAATTTCTGCAATTTTTTTTCAAAATTAAGAGAATTTCTGTAATTTTGCCCCAAAATAAGGGAAATTTCTGCAATTTTGCCCAAATAATAGGGGAATTTCTACAATTTTGCCTCAAAATACGGGAAATTTCTGCAATTTTTCCCCCAAATTAGGGGAATTCCTGCAATTTTGCACCAAAATAATGGTATTTCTTACACTTTTCCTCCAAAATAAAAAGAATTTCTGCCTTTTTGAAAAAAAATAGGGGAATTTCTGCAATTTTGTTCCAAAATAAGGGGACTTTCTGCATTTTTGCCCCAAGATAAGGGGAATTTCTGCCTTTTTGGCACAAAATAAGAGGAATTTCAGGCTTTTTCCCTAAAATAAGGATAATTTCTGGAATTTGCCCCTAAAAAAGCATACTTTTTGCCTTTTGCCCTGAAATAAAAGGAATTTCTGAATTTTAGCCACAAGATAAAGGAAATTTCTGCAATTTTGCTTAAAAATAAGGGAAATTTCTGCAATTTTGTTCCAAAAAAAAGTAATTTCATTAATTTCCCCCACAATAAGGGGAATTTCTGTTTTTTTGCCCCAAAATTAATGGAATTTCTGATTTTTGCCCTAAAATTAGAAGCATTACAGAATTTTTGCCACAAAATATGGGAAATTTCTGCAATTTTGTTCCAAAATATTGGAAATTTCTTCATTTTTGCCACAAAATAAGGTAAATTTCTGCAATATTATCCTAAAATAAGTTAAATTTCTATACTTTGGCCCCAAAATAAGGGAAATTCCTGCCTTTTTGGTCCCAAATAAGGGGAATTTCTGCATTTTTGCCAAAAATTAAGGGAAATGTCTGCATTTTTGCCCAAAAATATGGGTAATTTCTGTATTTTTGGCCTGAAATAAGGAAAATTTCTGCATTTTTGCCCCAAAATAAGGAAAATTTCTGTAATTTGCCCTGAATTAAAAAAAAAATTCTGCATTTTTGCTCCAAAATAAGGGATATTTCTGCAATTTTTCCCCAAAATTAAGGGAATTTTTGTAATTTTGCCCCAAAATAAGAGAAATTTCTGCAATTTTGCCCAAAAATTAGGGTAATTTCTGCAATTTTGCCTCAAAATAAGGGAAATCTCTGCAATTTTCCCCAAAATTAGGAGAATTTCTGCAATTTTGCACAGAAATAATGGTATTTCCTACATTTTTCCTCTAAAATAAAGAGAATTTCTGTCTTTTTGAAACAGAAAAATGGAATTTCTGCAATTTTGTTTTAAAATAAGGGAATTTCTGCATTGTTGCCCCAAAAATAAGGGGAATTTCTGCCTTTTTGGCACAAAAAAGGTGGAATTTCAATCTTTTGCCCTAAAATAAAAGTAATTTCTGCATTTTTTACACCAAGTATATGGTATTTTTGCTTTTTTGACCCGATATAAGGGGAATTTCCGCAATTTTGCCCCAAAATAAGAGATATTTCTGCAATTTTGTCCCAAAAAAGGGAAATTTCAGCAATTTTGCCCCACAATAAGAGGAATTTCTGCCTTTTGCCCCAAAATTTGGGGAATTTCTGCATTTTCCGCAAAATTAGGGGCATTACTGTGTTTTTGCCCCAAAATAAGGTAAATTTCTGCATTTTTTTCCCAAAATTAATTGGATTTTATGCCTTTTTGCCCTAAAATAAAAAGAATTTCTGCCTTTTTGACCCAAAATAAGGGACATTTCTGGATTTTTGTCCGATGATTAGAAAAATTTCTTCAATTTTGTCCAAAAATAAAAGAAATTTCTGCCTTTTTGCCCCAAATAAGAAAAATTTCTGCAATTTTGCTCCAAAATAATGTTATATTTCTGCATTTTTGCCTCAAAATAAAGGAAATTTCTGCAATTTTGACACAGAATTAGGGGAATTTCTGCATTTTTGCCCCGAAATAAGAGAAATTTCTGCAATTTTGCCCCAAAATTAGGAGAATTTCTGCATTTTTACCCCAAATAAGGGGAATTTCTGCATTTTTGCCTCAAAATAAAAGGAATTTCTGCAATTTTGACACAAAATTAGGGGAATTTCTGCATTTTTGCCACAAATTAAGGTAAATTTCTGCAATTGTGCCCAAAAATTGGGGGAATTTCTGCATTTTTGCCCCAAAATAAGGGAAATTTCTGCAATTTTGCCCCCCAAAAAATGGAATTTCTGCAATTTTGACACAAAATTAGGGAAATTTCTGCATTTTTGCCTCAAAAATAGAGAAATTTCTGCAATTTTGCTCCAAAATTACGGGCATTACTGTTTTTTTGCCCAAAATAAGGGAAATTTCTGCATTTTTGCCCAAAATAAAGTGGAATTTCTGATTGTCCTAAAATAAAAAGAATTTCTGCCTTTAAGGCAAAAAATAAGAGGAATTTCAGTCTTTTTGCCCTAAAGTAAGGTAATTTCTGCTATTTGCCCCCTAATAAGTGGAATTTCTCCCTTTATGACCTGAAAGAAGGGGAATTTCTAACATTTTTGCCCAAGATAAGGGAAATTTCTGCAATTTTACAACAAAATAAGAAAAATTTTTGCAATTTTGTACAAAAAAAGGGAAATCTCAGCAATTTTGCCCCACAATAAAAGAAATTTCTGCCTTTTTGCCCCAAAATTAGAGGAATTTCTGAATATTTGCTCCAAAATTAGAAGCATTACTGCATTCTTACCCCAAAATAAGGGAAATTTTTGCAATTTGCCTCAAAATAAATGAAATTTCTGCAATTTTTCTTAAAAATAAGGGAAATTTCTGCAATTTTGTCCCAATAAAATGAAATTTCATTAATTTTGCCCCACAATAAGGGCAATTTTTGTCTTTTTGCCCCAAAATTAACGGAATTTCTGATTTTTGCACCAAAATTTGAAGCATTACAAAATTTTTGCCACAAAATATGGGAAATTTCTGCAATTTTGTTCCAAAATAATAGGAATTTCTTCATTTTTGCCACAAAATAAGGTAAATTTCTGCAATATTATCAAAAATAAGTTAAATTTCTATACTTTTGCCCCAAAATAAGGAAAATTCCTGCCTTTTTGGCCCCAAATAAGAAGAATTTTTGCATTTTAGCCCCTAATTAAGGGTAATTTCTGCATTTTTGCCCAAAAATAAGGGTAATTTCTGTATTTTTGGCCTAAAATAAGGGGGATTTCTGCATCTTTGCCCCAAAAATAAGGGGAATTTCTGTATTTTTGCCCTGAATTAAAGAAAATTTCTGCATTTTTGCTCCAAAATAAGGGAAATTTCTGCAATTTTTCCCCAAAATTAGGGGAATTTCTTTAATTTTGCCCCAAAATAAGGGAAATTTCTGAAATTTTGCCCAAAAATTAGGGGAATTTCTGCAATTTGCCTCAAAATAAGGGAAATTTCTGCAATTTTTTACCAACATTAGGGGAATTTCTGCAATTTTGCACCAAAATAATAGTATTTCCTACATTTTTCCTCAAAAATAAAAAGAATTTCTGCCTTTTTGAAACAAATAAAGGAAATTTCTGCAATTTGCCTCAAAAAAGAAGAATTTTCTGCCTTTTTGACCCAAAAAAAGGAAATTTCTAAATTTTTGCCCCCAAATAAGTGGAATTTCTGCCTTTTTGCCCCAAAATTATTGGAATTTCAGCATTTTTGCTCCAAAATAAGAGGAATTTCAGCATTTTTGCCCCAAAATATAGAGAATTTCTGCATTTATGCCCCAAAATAAGGGGAATTTCTGCAATTTTGCTCCAAAATAAGGTAAATTTCTGCAATTTTGTCCCAAAAAAGGGAAATTTCATTAATTTTGCCCCACAATAAGGGGAATTTCTGTCTTTTTGCCCCAAAATTAACGGAATTTCTGATTTTTGCCCCAAAATTAGAAGCATTACAGAATTTTTGCCACAAAATATGGAAAATTTCTGCAATTTTGTTCCAAAATAATGGGAATTTCTTCATTTTTGCCACGAAGTAAGGTAAATTTCTGCAATATTATCCTAAAATAAGTTAAATTTCTATACTTTTGCCCCAAAATAATGGAAATTCCTGCCTTTTTGGCCCCAAATAAGGGGAATTTCTGCATTTTTGCCCCAAATTAAAGGAAATTTCTGCATTTTTGCCCAAATATCAGGGTAATTTCTGTATTTTTTTTCTGAATTAAAGAAAATTTCTGCATTTTTGCTCCAAAATAAGGGGAATTTCTTCAATTTTTCCCCAAAATTTGGGGAATTTCTGTAATTTTGAAACAAAATAAGGAAAATTTCTGCAATTTTGCCCAAAAAATAGGGGAATTTCTGCAATTTTGCCTCAAAATATGGGAAATTTCTGCAATTTTTCCCAAAAAAAAGGGGGAATTTCTGCAATTTTGCACCAAAATAATGGTATTTCCTACACTTTTCCTCCAAAATAAAGAGAATTTCTGCCTTTTTGAAACAAAAAAAGAGGAATTTCTGCAATTTTGTTTCAAAATAAGGGGAATTTCTGCATTTTTGCCCCAAGATAAGGGGAATTTCTGCCTTTTTGGCACAAAATAAGAGGAATTTCAGGCTTTTTCCCTAAAATAAGGGTAATTTCTGGAATTTGCCCCCAAAAAAGCAAAATTTTTGCCTTTTTCCCTGAAATAAAAGGAATTTCTGAATTTTAGCCACAAGATAAAGGAAATTTCTGCAACTTTGCTCCAAAATAAGGGAAATTTCTGCAATTTTGTCCCAAAAAAGGGAAATTTCATTAATTTTGCCCCACAATAAGGGGAATTTCTTTCTTTTTGCCCCAAAATTAACGGAATTTCTGATTTTTGCCCCAAAATTAGAAGCATTACAGAATTTTTGCCACAAAATATGGAAAATTTCTGCAATTTTGTTCCAAAATAATGGGAATTTCTTCATTTTTGCCACAAAATAAGGTAAATTTCTGCAATATTATCCTAAAATAAGTTAAATTTCTATACTTTTGCCCCAAAATAAGGGAAATTCCTGCCTTTTTGGCCCCAAATAAGGGGAATTTCTGCATTTTTGCCCCAAATTAAAGGAAATTTCTGAATTTTTACCCAAAAATCAGGGTAATTTCTGTATTTTTTCCCTGAATAAAGAAAATTTCTGCATTTTTGCTCCAAAATCAGGGGAATTTCTGCAATTTTTCCCCAAAATTATGGGAATTTCTGTAATTTTGCCCCAAAATAAGGAAAATTTCTGCAATTTTGCCCAAAAAATAGGGGAATTTCTGCAATTTTGCCTCAAAATATGGGAAATTTCTGCAATTTTTCCCCAAAATTAGGGGAATTTCTGCAATTTTGCACCAAAATAATGGTATTTCCTACACTTTTCCTCCAAAATAAAGAGAATTTCAGCCTTTTTGAAACAAAAAAAGGGGAATTTCTGCAATTTTGTTCCAAAATAAGGGGAATTTCTGCATTTTTGCACCAAGATAAGGGGAATTTCTGCCTTTTTGGCACAAAATAAGAGGAATTTCAGGCTTTTTCCCTAAAATAAGGATAATTTCTAGAATTTGCCCCCCAAAAAGCAAAATTTTTGCCTTTTGCTCTGAAATAAAAGGAATTTCTGAATTTTAGCCACAAGATAAAGAAATTTCTGCAATTTTGCTTAAAAATAAGGGAAATTTCTGCAATTTTGTCCCAAAAAAAAGAAATTTCATTAATTTCCCCCACAATAAGGGGAATTTCTGTTTTTTTGCCCCAAAATTAATGGAATTTCTGATTTTTGCCCTAAAATTAGAAGCATTACAGAATTTTTGCCACAAAATATGGGAAATTTCTGCAATTTTGTACCAAAATAATGGGAATTTCTTCATTTTTGCCACAAAAAAGGTAAATTTCTGCAATATTATTCTAAAATAAGTTAAATTTCTATACTTTTGCCCCAAAATAAGGGAAATTTCTGCCTTAATGGCCCCAAATAAGGGGAATTTCTGCATTTTTGCCCCAAGTTAAAGGAAATTTCTGCATTTTTGCCCATAAATCAGGGTAATTTCTGTATTTGTTCCCTAAATTAAAGAAAATTTCTGCATTTTTGCTCCAAAATAAGGGGAATTTCTGCAATTTTCTTCAAAATTACAGGAATTTCTGTAATTTTGCCCCAAAATAAGGGAAATTTCTGCAATTTTGCCCAAATAATAGGGGAATTTCTGCAATTTTGCCTCAAAATATAAGAAATTTCTGCAATTTTTCCCCAAAATTAGGGTAATTTTGCAATTTTGCACCAAAATAAGGGTATTTCCTACACTTTTCCTTCAAAATAAAGAGAATTTCTGCCTTTTTGCAACAAAAAAAGGGGAGTTTCTGCAATTTTGTTCCAAAATAAGGGGAATTTCTGCATTTTTGCCCCAAAATAAGAGGAAATTTTTTTTTGGCGCAAAAAAGGGGGAATTTCATTCTTTTGCCCTAAAATAAAAGTAATTTCTGCATTTTTTACAAGAAGTATGCGGTATTTCTGCCTTTTTGACCCGATATAAGGGGAATTTCCGCAATTTTGCCCCAAAATAAGAGAAATTTCTGCAATTTTGTCCCAAAAAAGGGAAATTTCAGCAATTTTGCCCCACAATAAGAGGAATTTCTGCCTTTTGCCCCAAAATTAGGGGAATTTCTGCATTTTCCGCAAAATTAGGGGCATTACTGTGTTTTTGCCCCAAAATAAGGTAAATTTCTGCATTTTTGCCCAAAATTAATTGGATTTTATGCCTTTTTGCCCTAAAATAAGAAGAATTTCTGCCTTTTTGACCCAAAATAAGGGACATTTCTGGATTTTTGTCCCATGATAAGAAAAATTTCTTCATTTTGCCAAAAAATAAAAGAAATTTCTGCCTTTTTGCCCCAAATAAGGGGAATTTCTACAATTTTGCTCCAAAATAATGTTATATTTCTGCATTTTTGCCTCAAAATAAAGGAAATTTCTGCAATTTTGACACAGAATTAGGGGAATTTCTGCATTTTTGCCCCGAAATACGAGAAATTTCTGCAATTTTGCCCCAAAATAAGAGAAATTTCTGCAATTTTGCCCGAAAATTAAAAGAATTTCTGCATTTTTACCCCATATAAGGGGAATTTCTGCATTTTTGCCTCAAAATAAAGGGAATTTCTGCAATTTTGACACAAAATTAGGGGAATTTCTGCATTTTTGCCACAAATTAATGTAAATTTCTGCAATTGTGCCCAAAAATTGCGGGAATTTCTGCATTTTGCCCCAAAATTAGGGGAATTTCTGCAATTTTGCCCCCCAAAAAAAGGAATTTCTGCAATTTTGACACAAAATTAGGGAAATTTCTGCATTTTTGCCTCAATAATAGGGAAATTTCTGCAATTTTGCTCCAAAATTAGGGGCATTACTGTCTTTTTGCCCAAAATAAGGGAAATTTCTGCATTTTTGCCCAAAATAAAGTGGAATTTCTGATTTTTGTCTTAAAATAAAAAGAATTTCTGCCTTTAAGGCAAAAAATAAGGGGAATTTCAGTCTTTTTGCCCAAAAATAAGGTAATTTCTGCAATTTGCCCCCTAATAAGTGGAGTTTCTGCCTTTATGACCTGAAAGAACGGGAATTTCTAACATTTTTGCCCAAGATAAGGGAAATTTCTGCAATTTTACCACAAAATAAGGGAAATTTTTGCAATTTTGTCCAAAATAAGGTAAATCTCAGCAATTTTGCCCCCCAATAAGGGAAATTTCTGCCTTTTTGCCCCAAAATTAGAGGAATTTCTGAATTTTTGCTCCAAAATTAGAAGCATTTCTGCATTTTTACCCCAGAATAAGGGAAATTTCTGCAATTTGCCTCAAAATAAAGGAAATTTCTGCAATTTTGCTTAAAAATAAGGGAAATTTCTGCAATTTTGTCCCAAAAAATGAAATTTCATTAATTTTGCCCCACAATAAGGGCAATTTCTGTCTTTTTGCCCCAAAATTAACAGAATTTCTGATTTTTGCCCCAAAATTAGAAGCATTACAAAATTTTTGCCACAAAATATGGGAAATTTCTGCAATTTTGTTGAAAATAATAGGAATTTCTTCATTTTTGCCACAAAATAAGGTAAATTTCTGCAATATTATCCTAAAATAAGTTAAATTTCTATACTTTTGCCCAAAAATAAGGGAAATTTCTGCCTTTTTGGCCCCAAATAAGGGGAATTTCTGCATTTTTGCCCCAAGTTAAAGGAAATTTCTGCATTTTTGCCCAAAAATCATGGTAATTTCTGTATTTGTTCCCTGAATTAAAGAAAATTTCTGCATTTTTGCTCCAAAATAAGGGGAATTTCTGCAATTTTCCCCAAAATTACAGGAATTTCTGTAATTTTTCCCCAAAATAAGGGAAATTTCTGCAATTTTGCCAAAAAAATAGGGGAATTTCTGCAATTTTGCCTCAAAATATGGGAAATTTCTGCAATTTTCCCCCAAAATTAGAGGAATTTCTGCAATTTTGCACCAAAATAATGGTATTTCCTACACTTTTCCTCCAAAATAAAGAGAATTTCTGCCTTTTTGAAACAAAAAAGGGGAATTTCTGCAATTTTGTTTCAAAATAAGGGGAATTTCTGCATTTTTGCCCCAAGATAAGGGGAATTTCTGCCTTTTTGGCACACAATAAGAGGAATTTCAGGCTTTTTCCTTAAAATAAGGGTAATTTTTTGAATTTGCTCCCAAAAAAGCAAAATTTTTGCCTTTTGCCCTAAAATAAAAGGAATTTCTGAATTTTAGCCACAAGATAAAGGAAATTTCTGCAATTTTGCATAAAAATAAAGGAAATTTCTGCAATTTTGTTTAAAAATAAGGGAAATTTCTGCAATTTTGTCCCAAAAAAAGAAATTTCATTAATTTCCTCCACAATAAGGGGAATTTCTGTTTTTTTGCCCCAAAATTAATGGAATTTCTGATTTTTGCCCTAAAATTAGAAGCATTACAGAATTTTTGCCACAAAATATGGGAAATTTCTGTAATTTTGTTCCAAAATAATGGGAATTTCTTCATTTTTGCCACATAATAAGGTAAATTTCTGCAATATTATCCTAAAATAAGTTAAATTTCTATACTTTTGCCCCAAAATAAGGGAAATTTCTGCCTTTTTGGCCCCAAATAAGGGGAATTTCTGCATTTTTGCCCCTTGTTAAAGGAAATTTCTGCATTTTTGCCCAAAAATCATGGTAATTTCTGTATTTGTTCCCTGAATTAAAGAAAATGTCTGCATTTTTGCTCCAAAATAAGGGGAATTTCTGCAATTTTCCCCAAAATTACGGGAATTTCTGTAATTTTGCCCCAAAATAAGGGAAATTTCTGCAATTTTGCCCAAATAATAGGGGAATTTCTGCAATTTTGCCTCAAAATATGGGAAATTTCTGCAATTTTTCCCCAAAATTAGGGGAATTTCTGCAATTTTGCACCAAAATAAGGGTATTTCCTACACTTTTCCTCTAAAATAAAGAGAATTTCTGCCTTTTTGCAACAAAAAAAGGGGAGTTTCTGCAATTTTGTTCCAAAATAAGGGGAATTTCTGCATTTTTGCCCCAAGATAAGGGGAATTTCTGCCTTTTTGGCACAAAATAAAAGGAATTTCAGGCTTTTTCCCTAAAATAAGGGTAATTTCTGGAATTTGCCACCAAAATAGAATAATTTTTGCCTTTTGCCCTGAAATAAAAGGAATTTCTGAATTTTAGCCACAAGATAAAGAAATTTCTGCAATTTGCCCCAAAATAGAGGAAATTTCTGCAATTTTGCTTAAAAATAAAAGAAATTTCTGCAATTGTGTCCAAAAAAAATTAATTTCATTAATTTCCCCCACAATAAGGGGAATTTCTGTTTTTTTCCCCCAAAATTAATGGAATTTCTGATTTTTGCCCCAAAATTAGAAGCATTACAGAATTTTTGCCACAAAATATGCGAAATTTCTGCAATTTTGTTTCAAAATAATGGGAATTTCTTCATTTTTGCCACAAAATAAGGTAAATTTCTGCAATATTATCCTAAAATAAGTTAAATTTCTATACTTTTGCCCCAAAATAACGGAAGTTTTTGCCTTTTTGGCCCCAAATAAGGGGAATTTCTGCATTTTTGCCAAAAATTAAGGGAAATTTCTGCATTTTTGCCCAAAAATAAGGGTAATTTCTGTATTTTTTACCTAAAATAAGGAAGATTTCTGCATTTTTGCCCCAAAATAAAAAGAATTTCTGTATTTTTGCCCTGAATTAAAAAAAAAATTCTGCATTTTTGCTCCAAAATAAGGGATATTTCTGCAATTTTTCCCCAAAATTAGGGGAATTTTTGTAATTTTGCACCAAAATAAGGGAAATTTCTGCAATTTTGCCCAAAAATTAGGGGAATTTCTGCAATTTTGCCTCAAAATAAGGGAAATTTTTGCAATTTTTCCCCAAAATTAGGGGAATTTCTGCAATTTTGCACCGAAATAATGGTATTTCCTACATTTTTCCTCCAAAATAAAGAGAATTTCTGCCTTTTTGAAACAAAAAAATGGAATTTCTGCAGTTTTGTTTAAAATAAGGGGAATTTCTGTATTTTTGCCCCAAAATAAGGGGAATTTCTTCCTTTTTGGCGCAAAAAAGGGGGAATTTCAGTCTTTTGCCCTAAAATAAAAGTAATTTCTGCATTTTTTACAAGAAGTATGCGGTATTTCTCCATTTTTGACCTGATATAAGGGGAATTTCCGCAATTTTGCCCCAAAATAAGAGAAATTTCTGCAATTTTTCTCAAAAAATGGAAATTTCAGCAATTTTGCCTCACAATAAGATGAATTTCTGCCTTTTGCCCCAAAATTAGGGGAATTTCTGAATTTTCCACAAAATTAGGGGCATTACTGTGTTTTTGCCTTAAAATAAGGTAAATTTCTGCATTTTTGCCCAAAATTAATTGGATTTTATGCATTTTTGCCCTAAAATAAGAAGAATTTCTGCCTTTTTGACCCAAAATAAGGGACATTTCTGGATTTTTGTCCGATGATAAGAAAAATTTCTTCATTTTGCCCAAAAATAAAAGAAATTTCTGCCTTTTTGCCCCAAATAAGGGGAATTTCTACAATTTTGCTCCAAAATAATGTTATATTTCTGCATTTTTGCCTCAAAATAAAGGAAAATTCTGCAATTTTGACACAAAATTAGGGGACTTTCTGCAATTTTGCCACAAAATAAGAAAAATTTTTGCAATTTTGCCCGAAAATTAAAAGAATTTCTGCATTTTTACCCCATATAAGGGGAATTTCTGCATTTTTGCCTCAAAATAAAGGGAATTTCTGCAATTTTGACACAAAATTAGGGGAATTTCTGCATTTTTGCCACAAATTAATGTAAATTTCTGCAATTGTGCCCAAAAATTGCGGGAATTTCTGCATTTTGCCCCAAAATTAGGGGAATTTCTGCAATTTTGCCCCCCAAAAAAAGGAATTTCTGCAATTTTGACACAAAATTAGGGAAATTTCTGCATTTTTGCCTCAATAATAGGGAAATTTCTGCAATTTTGCTCCAAAATTAGGGGCATTACTGTCTTTTTGCCCAAAATAAGGGAAATTTCTGCATTTTTGCCCAAAATAAAGTGGAATTTCTGATTTTTGTCCTAAAATAAAAAGAATTTCTGCCTTTAAGGCAAAAAATAAGGGGAATTTCAGTCTTTTTGCCCAAAAATAAGGTAATTTCTGCAATTTGCCCCCTAATAAGTGGAGTTTCTGCCTTTATGACCTGAAAGAACGGGAATTTCTAACATTTTTGCCCAAGATAAGGGAAATTTCTGCAATTTTACCACAAAATAAGGGAAATTTTTGCAATTTTGTCCAAAATAAGGTAAATCTCAGCAATTTTGCCCCCCAATAAGGGAAATTTCTGCCTTTTTGCCCCAAAATTAGAGGAATTTCTGAATTTTTGCTCCAAAATTAGAAGCATTTCTGCATTTTTACCCCAGAATAAGGGAAATTTCTGCAATTTGCCTCAAAATAAAGGAAATTTCTGCAATTTTGCTTAAAAATAAGGGAAATTTCTGCAATTTTATCCCAAAAAATGAAATTTCATTAATTTTTCCCCCACAATAAAAGCAATTTCTGTCTTTTTGCCCCAAAATTAACAGAATTTCTGATTTTTGCCCCAAAATTAGAAGCATTACAAAATTTTTGCCACAAAATATGGGAAATTTCTGCAATTTTGTTGAAAATAATAGGAATTTCTTCATTTTTGCCACAAAATAAGGTAAATTTCTGCAATATTATCCTAATATAAGTTAAATTTCTATACTTTTGCCCCAAAATAAGGGAAATTTCTGCCTTTTTGGCCCCAAATAAGGGGAATTTCTGCATTTTTGCCCCAAATTAAAAGAAATTTCTGCATTTTTGCCCAAAAATCAGGGTAATTTCTGTATTTTTTCCCAGAATTAAAGAAAATTTCTGCATTTTTGCTCCAAAATAAGGGGAATTTCTGCATTTTTGCCCCAAGATAAGGGGAATTTCTGCCTTTTTGGCACAAAACAATAGGAATTTCAGGCTTTTTCCCTAAAATAAGGGTAATTTCTGGAATTTGCCACCAAAAAAGCATAATTTTTGCCTTTTGCCCTGAAATAAAAGGAATTTCTGAATTTTAGCCACAAGATAAAGGAAATTTCTGCAATTTGCCTCAAAATAAAGGAAATTTCTGCAATTTTGCTTAAAAATAAGGGAAATTTCTGCAATTTTGTACCAAAAAAAAGAAATTTCATTAATTTCCCTCACAATAAGGGGAATTTCTGTTTTTTTCCCCAAAATTAATGGAATTTCTGATTTTTGCCTCAAAATTAGAAGCATTACAGAATTTTTGCCACAAAATATGCGAAATTTCTGCAATTTTGTTCCAAAATAATGGGAATTTCTTCATTTTTGCCACAAAATAAGGTAAATTTCTGCAATATTACTCTAAAATAAGTTAAATTTCTATAATTTTGCCCCAAAATAAGGGAAATTTTTGCTTTTTTGGCCCCAAATAAGGGGAATTTCTGCATTTTTGCCAAAAATTAAGGAAATTTCTGCATTTTTGCCAATAAATAAGGGTAATTTCTGTATTTTTGACCTAAAATAAAAAGATTTCTGCATTTTTGCCCCAAAATAAGGGGAATTTCTCTATTTTTTCCCTGAATTAAAAAAAAATTTCTGCATTTTTGCTCCAAAATAAGGGATATTTCTGCAATTTTTCCCCAAAATTAGGGGAATTTTTGTAATTTTGCACCAAAATAAGGGAAATTTCTGCAATTTTCCCCCAAATATAGGGGAATTTCTGAAATTTTGCATCGAAATAATGTTATTTCCTACATTTTTCCTCCAAAATAAAGAGAATTTCTGCCTTTTTGAAACAAAAAAAATGGAATTTCTGCAATTTTGTTTTAAAATAAGGGGAATTTCTGCATTTTTGCCCCAAAATAAGGAGAATTTCTTCCTTTTTGGCGCAAAAACGGGGGAATTTCAGTTCTTTGCCCTAATATAAAAGTAATTTCTGCATTTTTTACACCAAGTATGCGGTATTTCTGCCTTTTTGACCCGATATAAGGGGAATTTCCACAATTTTGCCCCAAAATAAAAGAAATTTCTGCAATTTTGTCCCAAAAAAGGGAAATTTCAGCAATTTTGCCCCACTATAAGAGGAATTTCTGCCTTTTTCCCTCAAAATTAGGGGAATTTCTTCATTTTCCGCAAAATTAGGGGCATTACTGCGTTTTTGCCCCAAAATAAGGTAAATTTCTGCATTTTTGCCCAAAATTAATTGGATTTTATGCCTTTTTGTCCTAAAATAAGAAGAATATCTGCCTTTTTGACCCAAAATAAGAGACATTTCTGGATTTTTGTCCCATGATAAAAAAATTTCTTCAATTTTGCACAAAAATAAAAGAAATTTCTGTCTTTTTGCCCTAAATAAGGGGAATTTCTGAAATTTTGCTCCAAAATAATGTTATATTTCTGTATTTTTGCCTCAAAATAAAGGAAATTTCTGCAATTTTGACACAAAATTAGAGGAATTTCTGCAATTTTGTCCCAAAATAAAAGAAATTTCTGCAATTTTGCCCGAAAATTAAAAGAATTTCTGCATTTTTACCCCAAATAAGGGGAATTTCTGCATTTTTGCCTCAAAATAAAGGGAATTTCTGCAATTTTGACACAAAATTAGGGGAATTTCTGCATTTTTGCCACAAATTAATGTAAATTTCTACAATTGTGCCCAAAAATTGCGAGAATTTCTCCATTTTTGCCCCAAAATTAGGGGAATTTCTGCAATTTTGCCCCCCAAAAAAAGGAATTTCTGCAATTTTGACACAAAATTAGGGAACTTTCTGCATTTTTGCCTCAAAAATAGGGAAATTTCTGCAATTTTGCTCCAAAATTAGGGGCATTACTGTCTTTTTGCCCAAAATAAGAGAAATTTCTGCATTTTTGCCCAAAATAAAGTGGAATTTCTGATTTTTGTCCTAAAATAAAAAGAATTTCTGCCTTTAAGGCAAAAATAAGGGGAATTTCAGTCTTTTTGCCCTAAAATAAGGTAATTTCTGCAATTTTCCCCCTAATAAGTGGAATTTCTGCCTTTATGACCTGAAAGAAGGGGAATTTCTAACATTTTTGCCCAAGATAAGAGAAATTTCTGCAATTTTACTACAAAATAAGGGAAATTTTTGCAATTTTGTCCAAAAAAAAAATCTCAGCAATTTTGCCCCACAATAAGGGAAATTTCTGCCTTTTTGCCCCAAAATTAGAGGAATTTCTGAATTTTTGCTCCAAAATTAGAAGCATTACTGCATTTTTACCACAGAATAAGAGAAATTTCTGCAATTTGCCTCAAAATAAAGGAAATTTCTGCAATTTTTATTAAAAATAAGGGAAATTTCTGCAATTTTGTCCCAAAAAAGGAAAATTTCAGCAATTTTGCCCCACAATAAGAGGAATTTCTGCCTTTTGCCCCAAAATTAGGGGAATTTCTGCATTTTCCACAAAATTAGTGGCATTACTGTGTATTTGCCCCAAAATAAATTAAATTTCTGCATTTTTGCCCAAAATTAATTGGATTTTATGCCTTTTTGCCCTAAAAGAAGAAGAATATCTGCCTTTTTGACCCAAAATAAGGGACATTTCTGGATTTTTGTCCCATGATAAAAAAAATTTCTTCAATTTTGCCCAAAAATAAAAGAAATTTCTGCCTTTTTGCCCCAAATAAGGGGAATTACTGCAATTTTGCTCCAAAATAATGTTATATTTCTGCATTTTTGCCTCAAAATAAAGGAAATTTCTGCAATTTTGAAACAAAATTAGAGGAATTTCTTCAATTTTGCCGCAAAATAAGAGAAATTTCTGCAATTTTGCCCGAAAATTAGGAGAATTTCTGCATTTTTGCTAAAAATTAATGTAAATTTCTGCAATTGTGCCCAAAAATTGCGGGAATTTCTGCATTTTTTGCCCCAAAATTAGGGGAATTTCTGCAATTTTGCCCCCCAAAAAAAGGAATTTCTGCAATTTTGACACAAAGTTAGGGAAATTTCTGCATTTTTGCCTCAAAAATAGGGAAATTTCTGCAATTTTGCTCCAAAATTAGGGGCATTACTGTCTTTTTGCCCAAAATAAGGGAAATTTCTGCATTTTTGCCCAAAATAAAGTGGAATTTCTGATTTTTGTCCTAAAATAAAAAGAATTTCTGCCTTTAAGGCAAAAAATAAGGGGAATTTCAGTCTTTTTGCCCTAAAATAAGGTAATTTCTGCAATTTTCCCCCTAATAAGTGGAATTTCTGCCTTTATGACCTGAAAGAAGGGAAATTTCTAACATTTTTGCCTAAGATAAGGGAAATTTCTGCAATTTTACCACAAAATAAGGGAAATTTTTGCAATTTTGTCCAAAATAAATAAAATCTCAGCAATTTTGCCCCCCAATAAGGGAAATTTCTGCCTTTTTGCCCCAAAATTAGAGGAATTTCTGAATTTTTGCTCCAAAATTAGAAGCATTACTGCATTTTTACCCCAGAATAAGGGAAATTTCTGCAATTTGCCTCAAAATAAAGGAAATTTCTGCAATTTTTCTTAAAAATAAGGGAAATTTTTGCAATTTTGTCCCAAAAAATGAAATTTCATTAATTTTGCCCCACAATAAGGGCAATTTCTGTCTTTTTGCCCCAAAATTAACGGAATTTCTGATTTTTGCTCCAAAATTAGAAGCATTACAAAATTTTTGCCACAAAATATGGGAAATTTCTGCAATTTTGTTCCAAAATAATAAGAATTTCTTCATTTTTGCCACAAAATAAGGTAAATTTCTGCAATATTATCCTAATATAAGTTAAATTTCTATACTTTTGCCCCAAAATAAGAAAAATTCCTGCCTTTTTAGCCCCAAATAAGAAGAATTTTTGCATTTTAGCCCCTAATTAAGGGAAATTTCTGCATTTTTGCCCAAAAATAAGGGTAATTTCTGTATTTTTGGCCTAAAATAAGGGGAATTTCTGCATTTTTGCCCCAAAATAAAAGGAATTTCTGTATTTTTGCCCTGAATTAAAAAAATTTCTGCATTTTTGCTCCAAAATAAGGGAAATTTCTACAATTTTTCCCCAAAATTAGGGGAATTTCTTTAATTTTGCCCCAAAATAAGGGAAATTTCTGCAATTTAGCCCAAAAATTAGGGGAATTTCTGCAATTTTCCTCAAAATAAAGGAAATTTCTGCAATTTTTTACCAACATTAGGGGAATTTCTGCAATTTTGCACCAAAATAATAGTATTTCGTACATTTTTCCTCAAAAATAAAAAGAATTTCTGCCTTTTTGAAACAAAAAAGGGGAATTTCTGCAATTTTGTTCCAAAATAAGAGGAATTTCTGCATTTTTGCCCCAAAATAAGGGGAATTTCTGCCTTTTTGGCGAAAAAAAGGGGGAATTTCAGTATTTTTGCCCTATAATAAGGGTAATTTCTGCATTTTTTACACCAAGTATGCGGTATTTCTGCCTTTTTGACCCGATATAAAAAGAATTTCCGCAATTTTGCCCCAAAATAAGAGATTTTCTGCAATTTTGTCCCAAAAAAAAGAAATTTTAGCAATTTTGCCATACAATAAGGGGAATTACTGCCTTTTGCCCCAAAATAAGGGGAATTTCTGCATTTTTGCCCAAAATTAATTGGATTTTATGCCTTTTTGCCCTAAAATAAGAAGAATTTCAGCCTTTTTGACCCAAAATAAGAGGAATTTCTGAATTTTTGTCCCATGATAAGGAAAATTTCTTCAATTTTGCCCAAAAATAAAAGAAATTTCTGCCTTTTTGCCCCAAAATAAGGGGAATTTTTGCAATTTTGCACCAAAATAAAGTGGATTTTCTGCATTTTTGCCTAAAAATAAAGGGAATTTCTGCAATTTTGACACAAAATTAGGGGAATTTCTGCATTTTTGCCCCAAATTCAGGTAAATTTCTGCAATTTTGTCCAAAAATTGCGGGAATTTCTGCATTTTTGCTCAAAAATAATAGGAATTTCTGCAATTTTGCCCCCCAAAATAGGGAATTTGTGCAATTTTGACACAAAATTAAGGATATTTCTGCATTTTTGCCCCAAAATTAGGGAAATTTCTGCAATTTTGCTTCAAAATTAGGGGCATTACTGTCTTTTTGCCCAAAATAAGGGAAATTTCTGCATTTTTGCCCAAAATTAAGTGGAATTTCTGATTTTTGCCCTGATATAAAAAGAATTTCTGCCTTTAAGGCAAAAAATCAGGGGAATTTCAGTTTTTTTGCTCTAAAATAAGGGTAATTTCTGCAATTTGCCCACCAAAATAGGGAATTTGTGCAACTTTGACACAAAATTAGGGTAATTTCTGCATTTTTGCCCCAAAATTAAAGGAATTTCTGCAATTTTGCCCCAAAATAACGGAAATTTCTGCAATTTTTCCCAAAAATTAGGGGAATTTCTGCCTTTTTGCCCCATAATAAGAGAAATTTACGAAATTTTGCACAAAAATAAGGGAATTTTCTTCATTTTTGCTCCAAAATAAAGGGAATTTCTGCCTTTTTGAAACAAAAAAAGGAAATTTCTGCAATTTTGTTCCAAAATAAGGGGAATTTCTGCATTTTTGCCCCAAAATAAGGGAAATTTCGGCCTTTTGGTGCAAAAAGGGGGAATTTCAGTCTTTTTCCCCTAAAATAAGGGTAATTTCTGCATATTTGACACCAAGTATGCGGTATTTCTCCAAATAAGGGAAATTTCTGCAATTTTGTCCCAAAAAAGGGAAATTTCAGCAATTTTGCCCCACTATAAGAGGAATTTCTGCCTTTTGCCCCTAAATTAGGGGAATTTCTGCATTTTCTGCAAAATTAGTGGCATTACTGTGTTTTTGCCCTAAAATAAGGTAAATTTCTGCATTTTTGCCCAAAATTAATTGAATTTTCTGCCTTTTTGCCCTAAAATAAAAAGAATTTTTGCATTTTTGACCCAAAATAAGGGAAATTTCTGGATTTTTGTCCCATGATAAGGAAAATTTCTTCAATTTTGCCCAAAAATAAAAGAAATTTCTGCCTTTTTGCCCCAAAATTAGGGGAATTTCTGCAATTTTGCACCAAAATAAAGTGGAATTTCTGCATTTTTGCCTCAAATATATAAAGAATTTCTGCAATTTTGACAAAAAATTAGGGGAATTTCTGCATTTTTGCCCAAAATTAAGGTAAATTTCTGCAATTTTGCTCAAAAATTGCGGGAATTTCTGCATTTTTGCCCCAAAATAAGGGGAATTTCTGCAATTTTGCTCTCAAAAAAAGGGAAATTTCTGCAATTTTGCAACAAAATTAGGGGCATTACTGTCTTTTTGCCTAAAATAAGGGAAATTTCTGCATTTTTGCACAAAATTAATTGGAATTTCTGATTTTTGCCCTAATATAAAAAGAATTTCTGCCTTTAAGGCAAAAAATAAGGGGAATTTCAGTCTTTTTGCCCTAAGATATGGGTAATTTCTGCAATTTGCCCCCTAATAAGTGGAATTTCTGCCTTTATGACCCGAAAAAAGGGGAATTTCTAACATTTTTGCCCAAGATAGGGGAAATTTTTGCAATTTTACCCCAAAATAAGGGAAATTTTTGCAATTTTGTCCAACAAAAGGAAAATCTCAGCAATTTTGCCCCACAATAAGGGGAATTTCTGCCTTTTTGCCCCAAAATTAGGGAAATTTCTGAATTTGTGTTCCAAAATTAGAAGCATTATTGCATTTTTACCCCATAATAAGGGAAATTTCTGCAATTTGCCTTAAAATAATGGAAATTTCTGCATTTTTGCCCCAAATTAAGAGAAATTTCTGCATTTTTGCCCAAAAATAAAGGCAATTTCTGTATTTGTGGCCTAAAATAAGGGGAATTTCTGCATTTTTGCCCCAAAATAAGGGGAATTTCTGTATTTTTGCCCGGAATTAAAGAAAATTTCTGCATTTTTGCTCCAAAATAAGGGGAATTTCTGAAATTTTTCCCCAAAATTAGGGGAATTTCTGTAATTTTGCCCCAAAATAAGGGAAATTTCTGCAATTTTGCCCAAAAATTAAGGGAATTTCTGCAATTTTGAACAAAAATAATGGTATTTCCTACATTTTTCCTCCAAAATAAAAAGAATTTCTGCCTTTTTGAAACAAAGAAGGGGAATTTCTGCATTTTTGCCCCAAAATAAGGGGAATTTCTTCCTTTTTGGCGCAAAAAAGGGGGAATTTCAGTCTTTTGCCCCAAAATAAGGGTAATTTCTGCATTTTGTACACCAAGTGTGCGGTATTTCTGCCTTTTTGACCCGATATAAGGGGAATTTCCGCAATTTTGCCCCAAAATAAGAGAAATTTCTGCAATTTTGTCCCAAAATGGGAATTTCAGCAATTTTGCCCCACAATAAGGGGAATTTCTGCCTTTTTCCCCTAAATTAGGGGAATTTCCACATTTTTGCAAAATTAGGGGCATTACTGTGTTTTTGCCCCAAAATAAGGTAAATTTCTGCATTTTTGCCCAAAATTAATTGGATTTTCTGCCTTTTTGCCCTAAAATAAGAAGAATTTCTGCCTTTCTGACCCAAAATAAGAGGATTTTCTGAATTTTTGCTCCAAAATTAGAACCATTACTGCATTTTTACCCCAAAATAATGGAAATTTCAGCAATTTGCATCAAAATAAAAGAAAGTTCTGCAATTTTGTCCCAAAAAAAGGAAATTTCATTAATTTTGCCCCACAATAAGGGGAATTTCTGTCTTTTTGCCCCAAAATTAACAGAAGTTCTGATTTTTGCCCCAAAATTAGAAGCATTACAGAATTTTTGCCACAAAATATGGGAAATTTCTGCAATTTTGTTCCAAAATAATGGGAATTTCTTCATTTTTGCCAAAATAAGGTAAATTTCTGCAATATTATCCTAAAATAAGTTAAATTTCTATACTTTTGCCCCAAAATAAGGGAAATTCCTGCCTTTTTGGCCCCAAATAAGGGGAATTTCTGCGATTTTGCTCCAAAATACAGGGAATTTCTGCCTTTTTGCCCGAAAATATAGGGAATGTATATCTTTTTGCCATATAAAAGGGAAATTTCTTTACTTTTGCCCCAAAATAATAGGATTTTCCATTTTTTGACTCAAAATAAGTGCAATTTCTGCCTTTTCCCCAAAAATAAACGGAATTTCTGTTTGTTTGCCCCAAAATAAGGGGAATTTCTGACTTTTTGCCCTGAAATATGTGAAATTTCTAAAATTTTTCCCCAAAATAAGAAAAATGTCTGCTTTTTGCCCTAAAATAAGGGAAATTTCTGCCTTTTTGCCACAAAATATGGGGAATTTCTGCCTTTTTGCCCCAAAATAAGAAAAATTTCTGCAATTTTGTACCAAAATAAAAGAAATTTCTGCCTTTTTGCCCCAAAATAAGAGAAATTTTTGCCTTTTTTCCCTGAAATACGTGAAATTTCTGCAATTTTGCCCCAAAATAATAAAAATTTCTTCAATGTTGCCCCAAAGTAAAGGAAATATCTGCAATTTTGCCCCAAAATAAGGGTATTTTCTGAATTTTTGCTCCCGAAAAAAGGGGATTTTCTCTATTTTTGCCCTAAAATATGGAGAATTTCTGCCTTTTTGCCCGAAAATTATAAGAATTTTTGCAATTCTGCTTCAAAATATGGGGAATTTCTGCCTTTTAGCACCAAAATAAAGAGAATTTTCGCATTTTACCTCAAAATAAGAATAATTTCTGCCTTTTGCCCCAAAATATGGGGAATTTCTGCCTTTTTGTTCCAAAATAAGGAAAATTTCTTCAATTTTGTACCATAATAAAGGAAATTTCTGCTTTTTGCCCCAAAATAAAGGGAATTTCTGACTTTTTGCCCTGAAATAAATGAAATCCTGCAATTTTGCCTGAAAATAAGGGATTTTTGTGCCTTTTTGCCCAAAAATAAGAAGAATTTCTGCCTTTTGCCCCAAAATAATAGAAATTTCAGCATTTTACCTCAAAATAAGAAGAATTTCAGCCTTTTTGCACAAAAATAGGAAAACTTTTTGCTTTTTTTCTGAAATAAGTGAAATTTCTGCAATTTTGCCCTAAAATAAGGGAAATTTCTGCAATTTTTCTTCATAATAAAGGAAATTTCTGCAATTTAGCCCTAAAATAAAGGGAATTTCTGTTTTTGGCCCCAAAATAAGGGAAATTTCTCCAATTTTGCCCTAAAATAAGGGGAATTTCTGTTTTATGCCCCAAAATAAGGGGAATTTTTGCCTTTTTGCCACAAAATAAAGAAAATTACTTCATGTTTTACCCCAAAATTAGGTGAATTTCTGCCTTTTTGCCCAAAAATAAAGGGAATTTCAGCCTTTTTACCGCAAAATAAGGGGAATTTCTACCTTTTGCCCCAATATATGGGGAATTTCTGCCTTTTTGTTCCAAAATAAGGAAAATTTCTTCAATGTTGTACCAAAATAAAAGAAATTTCTGCTTTTTGCCCCAAAATAAAAGGAATTTCTGACTTTTTGTCCTGAAATAAATGAAATTTCTGCAATTTTGCCCGAAAATAAGAAAAATTTGTGCTTTTTGCCACAAAATATAAAAAATTTCTGCCTTTTTGCCACAAAATAAGAAAAATTTCTGCAATTCTGTACCAAAATAAAAGAAATTTCTCCAATTTTGCCCCAAAATAAGGGAAATTTCTGCAATTATGCCCCAAAATAAGGAAAATTTCTTCAATTTTGCCCCAAAATAAGGGGAATTTCTGAAATTTTGCCCCGAAATAAGGAGAATTTCTGTATTTTTGCCCCAAAATAAAGGGAATTTCGGCCTTTTTGCCCCAAAATTAGGGAAGTTTCTGCAATTTTGCTTCAAAATACAGGGAATTTCTGCCTCTTTCCCAGAAAATAAGGGGAACTTCTGCCTTTTTGCTTCAAATAAAAAGAATTTCTGCATTTTTGCCCCAATATTAGGGGAATATCTGCAATTTTGCTCCAAAATATGAGGAATTTCTGCCATTTTGCCCGAAACTAAGGGGATTTTCTGCCTTTTTGCCCCCAAATAAGGGAAATTTCTGCAATTTTATCCCAAAATAAGGGGAATTTCTGCATTTTTGCCCCAAAATAAAAGGAATTTCTGCCTTTTTGCCCCAATATAAGGGAAATTTCTGCAATTTTATCCCAAAATAAGATGAATTTCTGCCTTTTTGCCCCAATATAAGGGAAATTTCTGCATTTTTGCCCCAAAATAAGAAAAATTTTGCTTTATTTCTCTGAAATAAGTGAAATTTCTGCAACTTTGCCCTAAAATAAGTGAATTTTCTGCAATTTTTCCCTATAATAAAGGAAATATCTGCAATTTTGCCCCAAAATAAGGGGAACTTCTGGTTTTTGCCCCAAAATAAGGGAAATTTCTGCAATTTTGCCCTAAAATAAGGAGAATTTCTGCCTTTTGCCCCAAAATAAGGGGAATTTCTTCCTTTTTGCCCCAAAATAAAGAAAATTACTGCATGTTTTACCCCAAAATAAGGTGAATTTCTGCAATTTTGCTCCAAAATTGAAAATTTTCTGACTTTATTTCCGAAAATAAGGGGAATTTCTGCCATTTTGCCACGAAATAAATGAAATTTCTGCACTTTTACCCCAAAATAAGGGGAATTTCTGCCTTTTAGCCCCAAAATTAGGGGAATTTCTGCAATTTTGCTCCAAAATAAGGGAAATTTCTCTTTTTTTGCCCGAAAATAAAGAGAATGTATACTTTTTGCAATATAAAAGGGAAATTTCTTTACTTTTGCCCCAAAATAAATGGATTCTCCGCCCTTTTGACTCAAAATAAGTGCAATTTCAGCTTTTTTCCCAAAAATAAACGGAATTTCTGTCTTTTTGCCCCAAAATAAGGGGAATTTCTGCCTATTTGGACCAAAATAAGGGGAATTTCAGCCTTTTTACCTCAAAATAGGGGGAATTTCTTCCTTTTCCCCTAAATATGGGGAATTTCTGCCTTTTTGCCCCAAAATAAGAAAAATTTCTTCAATTTTGTACCAAAATAAAAAAAATTTCTGCATTTTGCCCCAAAATTACAGAAATTTCTGCCCTTTTTCCCTGAAATAAGTGAAATTTCTGCAATTTTGCCCCAAAATAAGGGGATTTTCTGAGTTTTTGCTTCCAAAAAAAGGGGATTTTCTCTCTTTTTGCCCCAAAATATGGAGAATTTCTGACTTTTTGCCCGAAAATTATGAGAATTTCTGCAATTCTGCTTCACAATACGGGGCATTTCTGCCTTTTAGCCCCAAAATAAAGGGAATTTCTGCATTTTACCTCAAAATAAGAATAATTTCTGCCTTTTGCCCCAAAATATTGGGAATTTCTGCCTTTTTGTTCCAAAATAAGGAAAATTTCTTCAATTTTGTAACATAATAAGAGAAATTTCTGCTTTTTGCCCCAAAATAAGGGGAATTTCTGACTTTTTGCCCTGAAATAAATGAAATCCTGCAATTTTGCCCGAAAATAAGGGAAATTTGTGCCTTTTTGCCCCAAAATAAGAAAAATTTCTGACTTTTGCCCCAAAATAAGGGGAATTCAGCATTTTACCTCAAAATAAGAAGGATTTCAGCCTTTTTGCACCAAAATATGGCGAACTTCTGCCTTTTTACCCCAAAATTAGAAAACTTTTTGCTTTTTTTTTCTGAAATAAGTGAAATTTCTGCAATTTTGCCCTAAAATAAGGGAAATTTCTGTTTTTTGCCCTAAAATAAGGGAAATTTCTGCAATTTTTCTTCATAATAAGGGAAATTTCTGCAATTTACCTCCAAAATAAAAGGAATTTCTGTTTTTTGACCCAAAATAAGGGAAATTTCTGCAATTTTGCCCTAAAATAAGGGGAATTTCTGTTTTTTGCCCCAAAATAAGGGAAATTTTTGCCTTTTTGCCACAAAATAAAAAAAATTACTGCATGTTTTACCCCAAAATTAGGTAAATTTCTGCCTTTTTGCCCCAAAATAAGGGGAATTTCAGCCTTTTTACCTCAAAATAAGGGGAATTTCTACCTTTTGCCCCAATATATGGGGAATTTCTGCCTTTTTGTTCCAAAATAAGGAAAATTTCTTCAATGTTGTACCAAAATAAAAGAAATTTCTGCTTTTTGCCCCAAAATAAAAGGAATTTCTGACTTTTTGTCCTGAAATAAATGAAATTTCTGCAATTTTGCCCGAAAATAAGAAAAATTTGTGCTTTTTGCCACAAAATATAAAAAATTTCTGCCTTTTTGCCACAAAATAAGAAAAATTTCTGCAATTCTGTACCAAAATAAAAGAAATTTCTCCAATTTTGCCCCAAAATAAGGGAAATTTCTGCAATTATGCCCCAAAATAAGGAAAATTTCTTCAATTTTGCCCCAAAATAAGGGGAATTTCTGAAATTTTGCCCCGAAATAAGGAGAATTTCTGTATTTTTGCCCCAAAATACAGGGAATTTCAGCCTTTTTGCCCCAAAATTAGGAAAGTTTCTGCAATTTTGCTTCAAAATACAGGGAATTTCTGCCTCTTTCCCAGAAAATAAGAAGAACTTCTGCCTTTTTGCTTCAAATAAAAAGAATTTCTGCATTTTTGCCCCAATATTAGGGGAATATCTGCAATTTTGCTCCAAAATATGAGGAATTTCTGCCATTTTGCCCGAAACTAAGGGGATTTTCTGCCTTTTTGCCCCCAAATAAGGGAAATTTCTGCAATTTTATCCCAAAATAAGGGGAATTTCTGCATTTTTGCCCCAAAATAAAAGGAATTTCTGCCTTTTTGCCCCAATATAAGGGAAATTTCTGCAATTTTATCCCAAAATAAGATGAATTTCTGCCTTTTGCCCCAATATAAGGGAAATTTCTGCATTTTTGCCCCAAAATAAGAAAAATTTTGCTTTATTTCTCTGAAATAAGTGAAATTTCTGCAACTTTGCCCTAAAATAAGTGAATTTTCTGCAATTTTTTCCTATAATAAAGGAAATATCTGCAATTTTGCCCCAAAATAAGGGGAACTTCTGGTTTTTGCCCCAAAATAAGGGAAATTTTTGCAATTTTGCCCTAAAATAAGGAGAATTTCTGCCCTTTGCCCCAAAATAAGGGGAATTTCTTCCTTTTTGCCCCAAAATAAAGAAAATTACTGCATGTTTTACCCCAAAATAAGGTGAATTTCTGCAATTTTGCTCCAAAATTGAAAATTTTCTGACTTTATTTCCGAAAATAAAGGGAATTTCTGCCATTTTGCCACGAAATAAGTGAAATTTCTGCACTTTTACCCCAAAATAAGGGGAATTTCTGCCTTTTTGCCCCAAAATTAGGGGAATTTCTGCAATTTTGCTCCAAAATAAGGGGAATTTCTGTTTTTTTGCCCGAAAATAAAGAGAATGTATACTTTTTGCCATATAATAGGGAAATTTCTTTACTTTTCCCCAAAATAAATGGATTCTCCGCCCTTTTGACTCAAAATAAGTGCAATTTCAGCTTTTTCCCCAAAAATAAACGGAATTTCTGTCTTTTTGCCCCAAAATAAGGGGAATTTCTGCCTTTTTGGACCAAAATAAGGGGAATTTCAGCCTTTTTACCTCAAAATAAGGGGAATTTCTTCCTTTTCCCCTAAATATGGGGAATTTCTGCCTTTTTGCCCCAAAATAAGAAAAATTTCTGCAATTTTGTACCAAAATAAAAAAAATTTCTGCATTTTGCCCCAAAATTACAGAAATTTCTGCCCTTTTTCCCTGAAATAAGTGAAATTTCTGCAATTTTGCCCCAAAATAAGGGGATTTTCTGAGTTTTTGCTTCCAAAAAAAGGGGATTTTCTCTCTTTTTGCCCCAAAATATGGAGAATTTCTGACTTTTTGCCCGAAAATTATGAGAATTTCTGCAATTCTGCTTCACAATACGGGGCATTTCTGCCTTTTAGCCCCAAAATAAAGGGAATTTCTGCATTTTACCTCAAAATAAGAATAATTTCTGCCTTTTGCCCCAAAATATTGGGAATTTCTGCCTTTTTGTTCCAAAATAAGGAAAATTTCTTCAATTTTGTAACATAATAAGAGAAATTTCTGCTTTTTGCCCCAAAATAAGGGGAATTTCTGACTTTTTGCCCTGAAATAAATGAAATCCTGCAATTTTGCCCGAAAATAAGGGAAATTTGTGCCTTTTTGCCCCAAAATAAGAAAAATTTCTGACTTTTGCCCCAAAATAAGGGGAATTCAGCATTTTACCTCAAAATAAGAAGGATTTCAGCCTTTTTGCACCAAAATATGGCGAACTTCTGCCTTTTTACCCCAAAATTAGAAAACTTTTTGCTTTTTTTTTCTGAAATAAGTGAAATTTCTGCAATTTTGCCCTAAAATAAGGGAAATTTCTGTTTTTTGCCCTAAAATAAGGGAAATTTCTGCAATTTTTCTTCATAATAAGGGAAATTTCTGCAATTTACCTCCAAAATAAAAGGAATTTCTGTTTTTTGACCCAAAATAAGGGAAATTTCTGCAATTTTGCCCTAAAATAAGGGGAATTTCTGTTTTTTGCCCCAAAATAAGGGAAATTTTTGCCTTTTTGCCACAAAATAAAAAAAATTACTGCATGTTTTACCCCAAAATTAGGTAAATTTCTGCCTTTTTGCCCCAAAATAAGGGGAATTTCAGCCTTTTTACCTCAAAATAAGGGGAATTTCTACCTTTTGCCCCAATATATGGGGAATTTCTGCCTTTTTGTTCCAAAATAAGGAAAATTTCTTCAATGTTGTACCAAAATAAAAGAAATTTCTGCTTTTTGCCCCAAAATAAAAGGAATTTCTGACTTTTTGTCCTGAAATAAATGAAATTTCTGCAATTTTGCCCGAAAATAAGAAAAATTTGTGCTTTTTGCCACAAAATATAAAAAATTTCTGCCTTTTTGCCACAAAATAAGAAAAATTTCTGCAATTCTGTACCAAAATAAAAGAAATTTCTCCAATTTTGCCCCAAAATAAGGGAAATTTCTGCAATTATGCCCCAAAATAAGGAAAATTTCTTCAATTTTGCCCCAAAATAAGGGGAATTTCTGAAATTTTGCCCCGAAATAAGGAGAATTTCTGTATTTTTGCCCCAAAATACAGGGAATTTCAGCCTTTTTGCCCCAAAATTAGGAAAGTTTCTGCAATTTTGCTTCAAAATACAGGGAATTTCTGCCTCTTTCCCAGAAAATAAGAAGAACTTCTGCCTTTTTGCTTCAAATAAAAAGAATTTCTGCATTTTTGCCCCAATATTAGGGGAATATCTGCAATTTTGCTCCAAAATATGAGGAATTTCTGCCATTTTGCCCGAAACTAAGGGGATTTTCTGCCTTTTTGCCCCCAAATAAGGGAAATTTCTGCAATTTTATCCCAAAATAAGGGGAATTTCTGCATTTTTGCCCCAAAATAAAAGGAATTTCTGCCTTTTTGCCCCAATATAAGGGAAATTTCTGCAATTTTATCCCAAAATAAGATGAATTTCTGCCTTTTGCCCCAATATAAGGGAAATTTCTGCATTTTTGCCCCAAAATAAGAAAAATTTTGCTTTATTTCTCTGAAATAAGTGAAATTTCTGCAACTTTGCCCTAAAATAAGTGAATTTTCTGCAATTTTTTCCTATAATAAAGGAAATATCTGCAATTTTGCCCCAAAATAAGGGGAACTTCTGGTTTTTGCCCCAAAATAAGGGAAATTTTTGCAATTTTGCCCTAAAATAAGGAGAATTTCTGCCCTTTGCCCCAAAATAAGGGGAATTTCTTCCTTTTTGCCCCAAAATAAAGAAAATTACTGCATGTTTTACCCCAAAATAAGGTGAATTTCTGCAATTTTGCTCCAAAATTGAAAATTTTCTGACTTTATTTCCGAAAATAAAGGGAATTTCTGCCATTTTGCCACGAAATAAGTGAAATTTCTGCACTTTTACCCCAAAATAAGGGGAATTTCTGCCTTTTTGCCCCAAAATTAGGGGAATTTCTGCAATTTTGCTCCAAAATAAGGGGAATTTCTGTTTTTTTGCCCGAAAATAAAGAGAATGTATACTTTTTGCCATATAATAGGGAAATTTCTTTACTTTTCCCCAAAATAAATGGATTCTCCGCCCTTTTGACTCAAAATAAGTGCAATTTCAGCTTTTTCCCCAAAAATAAACGGAATTTCTGTCTTTTTGCCCCAAAATAAGGGGAATTTCTGCCTTTTTGGACCAAAATAAGGGGAATTTCAGCCTTTTTACCTCAAAATAAGGGGAATTTCTTCCTTTTCCCCTAAATATGGGGAATTTCTGCCTTTTTGCCCCAAAATAAGAAAAATTTCTGCAATTTTGTACCAAAATAAAAAAAATTTCTGCATTTTGCCCCAAAATTACAGAAATTTCTGCCCTTTTTCCCTGAAATAAGTGAAATTTCTGCAATTTTGCCCCAAAATAAGGGGATTTTCTGAATTTTTGCTTCCGAAAAAAGGGGATTTTCTCTCTTTTTGCCCCAAAGTATGGAGAATTTCTGACTTTTTGCCTGAAAATTATGAGAATTTCTGCAATTCTGCTTCAAAATACGGGGCATTTCTGCCTTTTAGCCCCAAAATAAAGGGAATTTCTGCATTTTACCTCAAAATAAAAATAATTTCTGCCTTTTGCCCCAAAATATTGGGAATTTCTGACTTTTTGTTCCAAAATAAGGAAAATTTCTTCAATTTTGTAACATAATAAAAGAAATTTCTGCTTTTTGCCTCAAAATAAGGGGAATTTCTGACTATTTGCCCTGAAATAAAGGAAATCCTGCAATTTTGCCCGAAAATAAGGGAAATTTGTGCCTTTTTGCCCCAAAATAAGAAGAATTTCTGACTTTTGCCCCAAAATAAGGGGAATTTCAGCATTTTACCTCAAAATAAGAAGAATTTCAGCCTTTTTGCACCAAAATATGGCGAACTTCTGCCTTTTTACCCCAAAATTAGAAAACTTTTTGCTTTTTTTTTCTAAAATAAGTGAAATTTCTGCAATTTTGCCCTAAAATAAGGGAAATTTCTGTTTTTTGCCCTATAATAAGGGAAATTTCTGCAATTTTTCTTCATAATAAGGGAAATTTCTGCAATTTAGCCCCAAAATAAAAGGAATTTCTGTTTTTTGCCCCAAAATAAGGGAAATTTCTGCAATTTTGCCCTAAAATAAGGGGAATTTCTGTTTTTTGCCCCAAAATAAGGGGAATTTTTGCCTTTTTGCCACAAAATAAAGAAAATTACCGCATGTTTTACCCCAAAATTAGGTGAATTTCTGCCTTTTTGCCCCAAAATAAGGGGAATTTCAGCCTTTTTACCTCAAAATAAGGGGAATTTCTACCTTTTGCCCCAATATATGGGGAATTTCTGCCTTTTTGTTCCAAAATAAGGAAAATTTCTTCAATGTTGTAACAAAATAAAAGAAATTTCTGCTTTTTGCCCCAAAATAAAAGGAATTTCTGACTTTTTGTCCTGAAATAAATGAAATTTCTGCAATTTTGCCCGAAAATAAGAAAAATTTGTGCTTTTTGCCACAAAATATAAAAAATTTCTGCCTTTTTGCCACAAAATAAGAAAAATTTCTGCAATTCTGTACCAAAATAAAAGAAATTTCTCCAATTTTGCCCCAAAATAAGGGAAATTTCTGCAATTATGCCCCAAAATAAGGAAAATTTCTTCAATTTTGCCCCAAAATAAGGGGAATTTCTGAAATTTTGCCCCGAAATAAGGAGAATTTCTGTATTTTTGCCCCAAAATAAAGGGAATTTCTGCCTTTTTGCCGCAAAATTAGGGAAGTTTCTGCAATTTTGCTTCAAAATACAGGGAATTTCTGCCTCTTTCCCGGAAAATAAGGGGAACTTCTGCCTTTTTGCTTCAAATAAATAGAATTTCTGCATTTTTGCCCCAATATTAGGGGAATATCTGCAATTTTGCTCCAAAATATGAGGAATTTCTGCCATTTTGCCCGAAACTAAGGGGATTTTCTGCCTTTTTGCCCCCAAATAAGGGAAATTTCTGCAATTTTATCCCAAAATAAGGGGAATTTCTGCATTTTTGCCCCAAAATAAAAGGAATTTCTGCCTTTTTGCCCCAATATAAGGGAAATTTCTGCAATTTTATCCCAAAATAAGATGAATTTCTGCCTTTTTGCCCCAATATAAGGGAAATTTCTGCATTTTTGCCCCAAAATAAGAAAAATTTTGCTTTATTTCTCTGAAATAAGTGAAATTTCTGCAACTTTGCCCTAAAATAAGTGAATTTTCTGCAATTTTTCCCTATAATAAAGGAAATATCTGCAATTTTGCCCCAAAATAAGGGGAACTTCTGGTTTTTGCCCCAAAATAAGGGAAATTTCTGCAATTTTGCCCTAAAATAAGGAGAATTTCTGTCTTTTGCCCCAAAATAAGGGGAATTTCTTCCTTTTTGCCCCAAAATAAAGAAAATTACTGCATGTTTTACCCCAAAATAAGGTGAATTTCTGCAATTTTGCTCCAAAATTGAAAATTTTCTGACTTTATTTCTGAAAATAAGGGGAATTTCTGCCATTTTGCCACGAAATAAGTGAAATTTCTGCACTTTTACCCCAAAATAAGGGGAATTTCTGCATTTTAGCCCCAAAATTAGGGGAATTTCTGCAATTTTGCTCCAAAATAAGGGAAATTTCTCTTTTTTTGCCCGAAAATAAAGAGAATGTATACTTTTTGCAATATAAAAGGGAAATTTCTTTACTTTTGCCCCAAAATAAATGGATTCTCCGCCCTTTTGACTCAAAATAAGTGCAATTTCAGCTTTTTTCCCAAAAATAAACGGAATTTCTGTCTTTTTGCCCCAAAATAAGGGGAATTTCTGCCTATTTGGACCAAAATAAGGGGAATTTCAGCCTTTTTACCTCAAAATAGGGGGAATTTCTTCCTTTTCCCCTAAATATGGGGAATTTCTGCCTTTTTGCCCCAAAATAAGAAAAATTTCTTCAATTTTGTACCAAAATAAAAAAAATTTCTGCATTTTGCCCCAAAATTACAGAAATTTCTGCCCTTTTTCCCTGAAATAAGTGAAATTTCTGCAATTTTGCCCCAAAATAAGGGGATTTTCTGAGTTTTTGCTTCCAAAAAAGGGGATTTTCTCTCTTTTTGCCCCAAAATATGGAGAATTTCTGACTTTTTGCCCGAAAATTATGAGAATTTCTGCAATTCTGCTTCACAATACGGGGCATTTCTGCCTTTTAGCCCCAAAATAAAGGGAATTTCTGCATTTTACCTCAAAATAAGAATAATTTCTGCCTTTTGCCCCAAAATATTGGGAATTTCTGCCTTTTTGTTCCAAAATAAGGAAAATTTCTTCAATTTTGTAACATAATAAGAGAAATTTCTGCTTTTTGCCCCAAAATAAGGGGAATTTCTGACTTTTTGCCCTGAAATAAATGAAATCCTGCAATTTTGCCCGAAAATAAGGGAAATTTGTGCCTTTTTGCCCCAAAATAAGAAAAATTTCTGACTTTTGCCCCAAAATAAGGGGAATTCAGCATTTTACCTCAAAATAAGAAGGATTTCAGCCTTTTTGCACCAAAATATGGCGAACTTCTGCCTTTTTACCCCAAAATTAGAAAACTTTTTGCTTTTTTTTTCTGAAATAAGTGAAATTTCTGCAATTTTGCCCTAAAATAAGGGAAATTTCTGTTTTTTGCCCTAAAATAAGGGAAATTTCTGCAATTTTTCTTCATAATAAGGGAAATTTCTGCAATTTACCTCCAAAATAAAAGGAATTTCTGTTTTTTGACCCAAAATAAGGGAAATTTCTGCAATTTTGCCCTAAAATAAGGGGAATTTCTGTTTTTTGCCCCAAAATAAGGGAAATTTTTGCCTTTTTGCCACAAAATAAAAAAAATTACTGCATGTTTTACCCCAAAATTAGGTGAATTTCTGCATTTTTGCCCCAAAATAAGGGGAATTTCAGCCTTTTTACCTCAAAATAAGGGGAATTTCTACCTTTTGCCCCAATATATGGGGAATTTCTGCCTTTTTGTTCCAAAATAAGGAAAATTTCTTCAATGTTGTACCAAAATAAAAGAAATTTCTGCTTTTTGCCCCAAAATAAAAGGAATTTCTGACTTTTTGTCCTGAAATAAATGAAATTTCTGCAATTTTGCCCGAAAATAAGAAAAATTTGTGCTTTTTGCCACAAAATATAAAAAATTTCTGCCTTTTTGCCACAAAATAAGAAAAATTTCTGCAATTCTGTACCAAAATAAAAAAAAATTCTTCAATTTTGCCCCAAAATAAGGGAAATTTCTGCAATTTTGCCCTAAAATAAGGAGAATTTCTGCCCTTTGCCCCAAAATAAAGAAAATTACTGCATGTTTTACCCCAAAATAAGGTGAATTTCTGCAATTTTGCTCCAAAATTGAAAATTTTCTGACTTTATTTCCGAAAATAAAGGGAATTTCTGCCATTTTGCCACGAAATAAGTGAAATTTCTGCACTTTTACCCCAAAATAAGGGGAATTTCTGCCTTTTTGCCCCAAAATTAGGGGAATTTCTGCAATTTTGCTCCAAAATAAGGGGAATTTCTGTTTTTTTGCCCGAAAATAAAGAGAATGTATACGTTTTGCCATATAATAGGGAAATTTCTTTACTTTTGCCCCAAAATAAGGGGATTCTCCGCCCTTTTGACTCAAAATAAGTGCAATTTCAGCTTTTTCCCCAAAAATAAACGGAATTTCTGTCTTTTTGCCCCAAAATAAGGGGAATTTCTGCCTTTTTGGACCAAAATAAGGGGAATTTCAGCCTTTTTACCTCAAAATAAGGGGAATTTCTTCCTTTTCCCCTAAATATGGGGAATTTCTGCCTTTTTGCCCCAAAATAAGAAAAATTTCTGCAATTTTGTACCAAAATAAAAAAAATTTCTGCATTTTGCCCCAAAATTACAGAAATTTCTGCCCTTTTTCCCTGAAATAAGTGAAATTTCTGCAATTTTGCCCCAAAATAAGGGGATTTTCTGAATTTTTGCTTCCGAAAAAAGGGGATTTTCTCTCTTTTTGCCCCAAAATATGGAGAATTTCTGACTTTTTGCCCGAAAATTATGAGAATTTCTGCAATTCTGCTTCAAAATACGGGGCATTTCTGCCTTTTAGCCCCAAAATAAAGGGAATTTCTGCATTTTACCTCAAAATAAAAATAATTTCTGCCTTTTGCCCCAAAATATTGGGAATTTCTGCCTTTTTGTTCCAAAATAAGGAAAATTTCTTCAATTTTGTAACATAATAAAAGAAATTTCTGCTTTTTGCCTCAAAATAAGGGGAATTTCTGACTTTTTGCACTGAAATAAAGGAAATCCTGCAATTTTGCCCGAAAATAAGGGAAATTTGTGCCTTTTTGCCCCAAAATAAGAAGAATTTCTGACTTTTGCCCAAAAATAATGGGAATTTCAGCATTTTACCTCAAAATAAGAAGAATTTCAGCCTTTTTGCACCAAAATATGGCGAACTTCTGCCTTTTTACCCCAAAATTAGAAAACTTTTTGCTTTTTTTTTCTGAAATAAGTGAAATTTCTGCAATTTTGCCCTAAAATAAGGGAAATTTCTGTTTTTTGCCCTATAATAAGGGAAATTTCTGCAATTTTTCTTCATAATAAGGGAAATTTCTGCAATTTAGCCCCAAAATAAAAGGAATTTCTGTTTTTTGCCCCAAAATAAGGGAAATTTCTGCAATTTTGCCCTAAAATAAGGGGAATTTCTGTTTTTTGCCCCAAAATAAGGGGAATTTTTGCCTTTTTGCCACAAAATAAAGAAAATTACTGCATGTTTTACCCCAAAATTAGGTGAATTTCTGCCTTTTTGCCCCAAAATAAGGGGAATTTCAGCCTTTTTACTTCAAAATAAGGGGAATTTCTACCTTTTGCCCCAATATATGGGGAATTTCTGCCTTTTTGTTCCAAAATAAGGAAAATTTCTTCAATGTTGTACCAAAATAAAAGAAATTTCTGCTTTTTGCCCCAAAATAAAAGGAATTTCTGACTTTTTGTCCTGAAATAAATGAAATTTCTGCAATTTTGCCCGAAAATAAGAAAAATTTGTGCTTTTTGCCACAAAATATAAAAAATTTCTGCCTTTTAGCAACAAAATAAGAAAAATTTCTGCAATTCTGTACCAAAATAAAAGAAATTTCTCCAACTTTGCCCCAAAATAAGAAGAATTTCTGAAATTTTGCCCCGAAATAAGGAGAATTTCTGTATTTTTGCCCCAAAATAAAGGGAATTTTGGCCTTTTTGCCCCAAAATATAGGGAAGTTTCTGCAATTTTGCTTCAAAATACAGGGAATTTCTGCCTCTTTCCCAGAAAATAAGGGGAACCTCTGCCTTTTTGCTTCAAATAAAAAGAATTTCTGCATTTTTGCCCCAATATTAGGGGAATATCTGCAATTTTGCTCCAAAATATGAGGAATTTCTGCCATTTTCCCGAAATTAAGGGGATTTTCTGCCTTTTTGCCCCCAAATAAGGGAAATTTCTGCATTTTTGCCCCAAAATAAAAGGAATTTCTGCCTTTTTGCACCAATATAAGGAAAATTTCTGCCATTTTATCTCAAAATAAGATGAATTTCTGCCTTTTTGCCCCAATATAAGGGAAATTTATGCATTTTTGCCGCAAAATAAGAAAAATTTTGCTTTATTTCTCTGAAATAAGTGAAATTTCTGCAACTTTGCCCTAAAATAAGTGAATTTTCTGCACTTTTTCCCTATAATAAAGGAAATATCTGGAATTTTGCCCCAAAATAAGGGGAACTTCTGGTTTTGGCCCCAAAATAAGGGAAATTTCTGCAATTTTGCCCTAAAATAAGGAGAATTTCTACCTTTTGCCCCAAAATAAGGGGAATTTCTTCATTTTTGCCCCAAAATAAAGAAAATTACTGCATGTTTTACCCCAAAATAAGGTGAATTTCTGCAATTTTGCTCCAAAATTGAAAATTTTCTGACTTTATTTCCGAAAATAAGGGGAATTTCTGCCATTTTACCACAAAATAAGTGAAATTTCTGCACTTTTACAGCAAAATAAGGGGAATTTCTGCCTTTTTGCCCCAAAATTAGGGGAATTTCTGCAATTTTGCTCCAAAATATGGGGAATTTCTGTTTTTTTGCCCGAAAATAAAGAGAATGTATATTTCTTGCCATAAAAAAGGGAAATTTCTTTACTTTTGCCCCAAAATAAGGGGATTCTCCGCCTTTTTGACTGAAAATAAGTGCAATTTCAGCCTTCTCCCCAAAAATAAATGGAATTTCTGTCTTTTTGCCCCAAAATAAGGGGAATTTCTGCCTTTTTGGACCAAAATAAGGGGAATTTCAGCCTTTTTACCTCAAAATAAGGGGAATTTCTTTCTCTTCCCCTAAATATGGGGAATTTCTGCCTCTTTGCACCAAAATAAGAAAAATTTCTGCAATTTTGTACCAAAATAAAGAAAATTTCTGCATTTTGCCCCAAAATTACAGAAATTTCTGCCCTTATTCCCTGAAATAAGTGAAATTTCTGAAATTTTGCCCCAAAATAAGGGGATTTTCTGAATTTTTGCTTCCAAAAAAAGGGGATTATCTCTCTTTTTGCCCCAAAATATGGAGAATTTCTGACTTTTTGCCCGAAAATTATGAGAATTTCTGCAATTCTGCTTCAAAATACGGGGCATTTCTGCCTTTTAGCCCCAAAATAAAGGGAATTTCTGCATTTTACCTCAAAATAAGAATAATTTCTGCCTTTTGCCCCAAAATATTGGGAATTTCTGCCTTTTTGTTCCAAAATAAGGAAAATTTCTTCAATTTTGTAACATAATAAAAGAAATTTCTGCTTTTTGCCCCAAAATAAGGGGAATTTCTGACTTTTTGCCCTGAAATAAATGAAATCCTGCAATTTTGCCCGAAAATAAGGGAAATTTGTGCCTTTTTGCCCCAAAATAAGAAGAATTTCTGACTTTTGCCCCAAAATAAGGGGAATTTCAGCATTTTACCTCAAAATAAGAAGAATTTCAGCCTTTTTGCACCAAAATATGGCGAACTTCTGCCATTTTAAACCAAAATTAGAAAACTTTTTGCTTTTTTTTTCTGAAATAAGTGAAATTTCTGCAATTTTGCCCTAAAATAAGGGAAATTTCTGTTTTTTGCCCTAAAATAAGGGAAATTTCTGCAATTTTTCTTCATAATAAGGGAAATTTCTGCAATTTAGCTCCAAAATAAAAGGAATTTCTGTTTTTTGACCCAAAATAAGGGAAATTTCTGCAATTTTGCCCTAAAATAAGGGGAATTTCTGTTTTTTGCCCCAAAATAAGGGGAATTTTTGCCTTTTTGCCACAAAATAAAGAAAATTACTGCATGTTTTACCCCAAAATTAGGTGAATTTCTGCCTTTTTGCCCCAAAATAAGGGGAATTTCACCCTTTTTACCTCAAAATAAGAGGAATTTCTACCTATTGCCCCAATATATGGGGAATTTCTGCCTTTTTGTTCCAAAATAAGGAAAATTTCTTCAATGTTGTACCAAAATAAAAGAAATTTCTGCTTTTTGCCCCAAAATAAAAGGAATTTCTGACTTTTTGTCCTGAAATAAATGAAATTTCTGCAATTTTGCCCGAAAATAAGAAAAATTTGTGCTTTTTGCCACAAAATATAAAAAATTTCTGCCTTTTTGCCACAAAATAAGAAAAATTTCTGCAATTCTGTACCAAAATAAAAGAAATTTCTCCAATTTTGCCCCAAAATAAGGGAAATTTCTGCAATTATGCCCCTTAATAAGGAAAATTTCTTCAATTTTGCCCCAAAATAAGGGGAATTTCTGAAATTTTGCCCCGAAATAAGGAGAATTTCTGTATTTTGGCCCCAAAATAAAGGGAATTTCTGCCTTTTTGCCCCAAAATTAGGGAAGTTTCTGCAATTTTGCTTCAAAATACAGGGAATTTCTGCCTCTTTCCCAGAAAATAAGGGGAACTTCTGCCTTTTTGCTTCAAATAAAAAGAATTTCTGCATTTTTGCCCCAATATTAGGGGAATATCTGCAATTTTGCTCCAAAATATGAGGAATTTCTGCCATTTTGCCCGAAACTAAGGGGATTTTCTGCCTTTTTGCCCCCAAATAAGGGAAATTTCTGCAATTTTATCCCAAAATAAGGGGAATTTCTGCATTTTTGCCCCAAAATAAAAGGAATTTCTGCCTTTTTGCCCCAATATAAGGGAAATTTCTGCAATTTTATCCCAAAATAAGATGAATTTCTGCCTTTTTGCCCCAATATAAGGGAAGTTTCTGCATTTTTGCCCCAAAATAAGAAAAATTTTGCTTTATTTCTCTGAAATAAGTGAAATTTCTGCAACTTTGCCCTAAAATAAGTGAATTTTCTGCAATTTTTCCCTATAATAAAGGAAATATCTGCAATTTTGCCCCAAAATAAGGGGAACTTCTGGTTTTTGCCCCAAAATAAGGGAAATTTCTGCAATTTTGCCCTAAAATAAGGAGAATTTCTGCCTTTTGCCCCAAAATAAGGGGAATTTCTTCCTTTTTGCCCCAAAATAAAGAAAATTACTGCATGTTTTACCCCAAAATAAGGTGAATTTCTGCAATTTTGCTCCAAAATTGAAAATTTTCTGACTTTATTTCTGAAAATAAGGGGAATTCCTGCCATTTTGCCACGAAATTCGTGAAATTTCTGCACTTTTACCCCAAAATAAGGGGAATTTCTGCCTTTTTGCCCCAAAATTAGGGGAATTTCTGCAATTTTGCTCCAAAATAAGGGGAATTTCTGTTTTTTTGCCCGAAAATAAAGAGAATGTATACTTTTTGCCATAAAAAAGGGAAATTTCTTTACTTTTGCCCCAAAATAAGGGGATTCTCCACCTTTTTGACTCAAAATAAGTGCAATTTCAGATTTTTCCCCAAAAATAAACGGAATTTCTGTCTTTTTGCCCCAAAATAAGGGGAATTTCTGCCTTTTTGGACCAAAATAAGGGGAATTTCAGCCTTTTTACCTCAAAATAAGGGGAATTTCTACCTATTGCCCCAATATATGGGGAATTTCTGCCTTTTTGTTCCAAAATAAGGAAAATTTCTTCAATGTTGTACCAAAATAAAAGAAATTTCTGCTTTTTGCCCCAAAATAAAAGGAATTTCTGACTTTTTGTCCTGAAATAAATGAAATTTCTGCAATTTTGCCCGAAAATAAGAAAAATTTGTGCTTTTTGCCACAAAATATAAAAAATTTCTGCCTTTTTGCCACAAAATAAGAAAAATTTCTGCAATTCTGTACCAAAATAAAAGAAATTTCTCCAATTTTGCCCCAAAATAAGGGAAATTTCTGCAATTATGCCCCTTAATAAGGAAAATTTCTTCAATTTTGCCCCAAAATAAGGGGAATTTCTGAAATTTTGCCCCGAAATAAGGAGAATTTCTGTATTTTGGCCCCAAAATAAAGGGAATTTCTGCCTTTTTGCCCCAAAATTAGGGAAGTTTCTGCAATTTTGCTTCAAAATACAGGGAATTTCTGCCTCTTTCCCAGAAAATAAGGGGAACTTCTGCCTTTTTGCTTCAAATAAAAAGAATTTCTGCATTTTTGCCCCAATATTAGGGGAATATCTGCAATTTTGCTCCAAAATATGAGG
The DNA here is from genome assembly GCF_963924665.1 of Micromys minutus. NCBI lineage: Eukaryota > Metazoa > Chordata > Mammalia > Rodentia > Muridae > Micromys > Micromys minutus. Next base: position 966,399 of record NW_027667771.1, read on the forward strand.
AATTTCTGCCATTTTGCCCGAAACTAAGGGGATTTTCTGCCTTTTTGCCCCCAAATAAGGGAAATTTCTGCAATTTTATCCCAAAATAAGGGGAATTTCTGCATTTTTGCCCCAAAATAAAAGGAATTTCTGCCTTTTTGCCCCAATATAAGGGAAATTTCTGCAATTTTATCCCAAAATAAGATGAATTTCTGCCTTTTTGCCCCAATATAAGGGAAGTTTCTGCATTTTTGCCCCAAAATAAGAAAAATTTTGCTTTATTTCTCTGAAATAAGTGAAATTTCTGCAACTTTGCCCTAAAATAAGTGAATTTTCTGCAATTTTTCCCTATAATAAAGGAAATATCTGCAATTTTGCCCCAAAATAAGGGGAACTTCTGGTTTTTGCCCCAAAATAAGGGAAATTTCTGCAATTTTGCCCTAAAATAAGGAGAATTTCTGCCTTTTGCCCCAAAATAAGGGGAATTTCTTCCTTTTTGCCCCAAAATAAAGAAAATTACTGCATGTTTTACCCCAAAATAAGGTGAATTTCTGCAATTTTGCTCCAAAATTGAAAATTTTCTGACTTTATTTCTGAAAATAAGGGGAATTCCTGCCATTTTGCCACGAAATTCGTGAAATTTCTGCACTTTTACCCCAAAATAAGGGGAATTTCTGCCTTTTTGCCCCAAAATTAGGGGAATTTCTGCAATTTTGCTCCAAAATAAGGGGAATTTCTGTTTTTTTGCCCGAAAATAAAGAGAATGTATACTTTTTGCCATAAAAAAGGGAAATTTCTTTACTTTTGCCCCAAAATAAGGGGATTCTCCACCTTTTTGACTCAAAATAAGTGCAATTTCAGATTTTTCCCCAAAAATAAACGGAATTTCTGTCTTTTTGCCCCAAAATAAGGGGAATTTCTGCCTTTTTGGACCAAAATAAGGGGAATTTCAGCCTTTTTACCTCAAAATAAGGGGAATTTCTACCTTTTGCCCCAATATATGGGGAATTTCTGCCTTTTTGTTCCAAAATAAAGAAAATTTCTTCAAGTTGTAACAAAATAAAAGAAATTTCTGCTTTTTGCCGCAAATTAAAAGGAATTTCTGACTTTTTGTCCTGAAATAAATGAAATTTCTGCAATTTTGCCCGAAAATAAGAAAAATTTGTGCTTTTTGCCACAAAATATAAAAAATTTCTGCCTTTTTGCCACAAAATAAGAAAAATTTCTGCAATTCTGTACCAAAATAAAAAAAAATTCTCCAATTTTGCCCCAAAATAAGGGAAATTTCTGCAATTATGCCCCAAAATAAGGAAAATTTCTTCAATTTTGCCCCAAAATAAGGGGAATTTCTGAAATTTTGCCCCGAAATAAGGAGAATTTCTGTATTTTTGCCCCAAAATAAAGGGAATTTCTGCCTTTTTGCCCCAAAATTAGGGAAGTTTCTGCAATTTTGCTTCAAAATACAGGGAATTTCTGCCTCTTTCCCAGAAAATAAGGGGAACTTCTGCCTTTTTGCTTCAAATAAAAAGAATTTCTGCATTTTTGCCCCAATATTAGGGGAATATCTGCAATTTTGCTCCAAAATATGAGGAATTTCTGCCATTTTGCCCGAAATTAAGGGGATTTTCTGCCTTTTTGCCCCCAAATAAGGGAAATTTCTGCAATTTTATCCCAAAATAAGGGGAATTTCTGCATTTTTGCCCCAAAATAAAAGGAATTTCTGCCTTTTTGCCCCAATATAAGGGAAATTTCTGCAATTTTATCCCAAAATAAGATGAATTTCTGCCTTTTGCCCCAATATAAGTGAAATTTCTGCATTTTTGCCCCAAAATAAGAAAAATTTTGCTTTATTTCTCTGAAATAAGTGAAATTTCTGCAACTTTGCCCTAAAATAAGTGAATTTTCTGCAATTTTTCCCTATAATAAAGGAAATATCTGCAATTTTGCCCCAAAATAAGAGGAACTTCTGGTTTTTGCCCCAAAATAAGGGAAATTTCTGCAATTTTGCCCTAAAATAAGGAGAATTTCTTCCTTTTGCCCCAAAATAAGGGGAATTTCTTCCATTTTGCCCAAAAATAAAGAAAATTACTGCATGTTTTACCCCAAAATAAGGTGAATTTCTGCAATTTTGCTCCAAAATTGAAAATTTTCTGACTTTATTTCCGAAAATAAGGGGAATTTCTGCCATTTTGCCACAAAATAAGTGAAATTTCTGCACTTTTACCCCAAAATAAGGGGAATTTCTGCCTTTTTGCCCCAAAATTAGGGGAATTTCTGCAATTTTGCTCCAAAATAAGGGGAATTTCTGTTTTTTTGCCCGAAAATAAAGAGAATGTATACTTTTTGCCATAAAAAAGGGAAATTTATTTACTTTTGCCCCAAAATAAGGGGATTCTCTGACTTTTTGACTCAAAATAAGTGCAATTTCAGCTTTTTCCCCAAAAATAAACGGAATTTCTGTCTTTTTGCCCCAAAATAAGGGGAATTTCTGCCTTTTTGGACCAAAATAAGGGGAATTTCAGCCTTTTTACCTCAAAATAAGGGGAATTTCTACCTTTTGCCCCAATATATGGGGAATTTCTGCCTTTTTGTTCCAAAATAAAGAAAATTTCTTCAATGTTGTAACAAAATAAAAGAAATTTCTGCTTTTTGCCACAAATTAAAAGGAATTTCTGACTTTTTGTCCTGAAATAAATGAAATTTCTGCAATTTTGCCCGAAAATAAGAAAAATTTGTGCTTTTTGCCACAAAATATAAAAAATTTCTGCCTTTTTGCCACAAAATAAGAAAAATTTCTGCAATTCTGTACCAAAATAAAAAAAAATTCTCCAATTTTGCCCCAAAATAAGGGAAATTTCTGCAATTATGCCCCAAAATAAGGAAAATTTCTTCAATTTTGCCCCAAAATAAGGGGAATTTCTGAAATTTTGCCCCGAAATAAGAAGAATTTCTGTATTTTTGCCCCAAAATAAAGGGAATTTCTGCCTTTTTGCCCCAAAATTAGGGAAGTTTCTGCAATTTTGCTTCAAAATACAGGGAATTTCTGCCTCTTTCCCAGAAAATAAGGGGAACTTCTGCCTTTTTGCTTCAAATAAAAAGAATTTCTGCATTTTTGCCCCAATATTAGGGGAATATCTGCAATTTTGCTCCAAAATATGAGGAATTTATGCCATTTTGCCCGAAACTAAGGGGATTTTCTGCCTTTTTGCCCCCAAATAAGGGAAATTTCTGCAATTTTATCCCAAAATAAGGGGAATTTCTGCATTTTTGCCCCAAAATAAAAGGAATTTCTGCCTTTTTGCCCCAATATAAGGGAAATTTCTGCAATTTTATCCCAAAATAAGATGAATTTCTGCCTTTTGCCCCAATATAAGGGAAATTTCTGCATTTTTGCCCCAAAATAAGAAAAATTTTGCTTTATTTCTCTGAAATAAGTGAAATTTCTGCAACTTTGCCCTAAAATAAGTGAATTTTCTGCAATTTTTCCCTATAATAAAGGAAATATCTGCAATTTTGCCCCAAAATAAGGGGAACTTCTGGTTTTTGCCCCAAAATAAGGGGAATTTCTTCCATTTTGCCCCAAAATAAAGAAAATTACTGCATGTTTTACCCCAAAATAAGGTGAATTTCTGCAATTTTGCTCCAAAATTGAAAATTTTCTGACTCTGTTTCCGAAAATAAGGGGAATTTCTGCCATTTTGCCACAAAATAAGTGAAATTTCTGCACTTTTACCCCAAAATAAGGGGAATTTCTGCCTTTTTGGACCAAAATAAGGGGAATTTCAGCCTTTTTACCTCAAAATAAGGGGAATTTCTTCCCTTTCCCCTAAATATGGGGAATTTCTGCCTTTTTGCCCCAAAATAAGAAAAATTTCTGCAATTTTGTACCAAAATAAAAAAAATTTCTGCATTTTGCCCCAAAATTACAGAAATTCTGCCCTTTTTCCCTGAAATAAGTGAAATGTCTGCAATTTTGCCCCAAAATAAGGGGATTTTCTGAATTTTTGCTTCCGAAAAAAGGGGATTTTCTCTCTTTTTGCCCCAAAATATGGAGAATTTCTGACTTTTTGCCCGAAAATTATGAGAATTTCTGCAATTCTGCTTCAAAATACTAGGCACTTCTGCCTTTTAGCCCCAAAATAAAGGGGATTTCTGCATTTTACCTCAAAATAAGAATAATTTCTGCCTTTTGCCCCAAAATATTGGGAATTTCTGCATTTTTGTTCCAAAATAAGGAAAATTTCTTCAATTTTGTAACATAATAAAAGAAATTTCTGCTTTTTGCCCCAAAATAAGGGGAATTTCTGCCTTTTTGGACCAAAATAAGGGGAATTTCAGCCTTTTTACCTCAAAATAAGGGGAATTTCTACCTTTTGCCCCAATATATGGGGAATTTCTGCCTTTTTGTTCCAAAATAAGGAAAATTTCTTCAATGTTGTACCAAAATAAAAGAAATTTCTGCTTTTTGCCCCAAAATAAAAGGAATTTCTGACTTTTTGTCCTGAAATAAATGAAATTTCTGCAATTTTGCCCGAAAATAAGAAAAATTTGTGCTTTTTGCCACAAAATATAAAAAATTTCTGCCTTTTTGCCACAAAAAAAGAAAAATTTCTGCAATTCTGTACCAAAATAAAAGAAATTTCTCCAATTTTGCCCCAAAATAAGGGAAATTTCTGCAATTATGCCCCAAAATAAGGAAAATTTCTTCAATTTTGCCCCAAAATAAGGGGAATTTCTGAAATTTTGCCCCGAAATAAGGAGAATTTCTGTATTTTTGCCCCAAAATAAAGGGAATTTCTGCTTTTTTGCCCCAAAATTAGGGAAGTTTCTGTAATTTTGCTTCAAAATACAGGGAATTTCTGCCTCTTTCCCAGAAAATAAGGGGAACTTCTGCCTTTTTGCTTCAAATAAAAAGAATTTCTGCATTTTTGCCCCAATATTAGGAGAATATCTGCAATTTCGCTCCAAAATATGAGGAATTTATGCCATTTTGCCCGAAATTAAGGGGATTTTCTGCCTTTTTGCCCCCAAATGAGGGAAATTTCTGCAATTTTATCCCAAAATAAGGGGAATTTCTGCATTTTTGCCCCCAAAAAAAGGAATTTCTGCCTTTTTGCCCCAAAATAAGAAAAATTTTGCTTTATTTCTCTGAAATAAGAGAAATTTCTGCAACTTTGCCCTAAAATAAGTGAATTTTCTGCAATTTTTTTCTATAATAAAGGAAATATCTGCAATTTTGCCCCAAAATAAGGGGAACTTCTGGTTTTTGCCCCAAAATAAGGGAAATTTCTGCAATTTTGCCCTAAAATAAGGAGAATTTCTGCCTTTTGCCCCAAAATAAGGGGAATTTCTTCCTTTTTGCCCCAAAATAAAGAAAATTACTGCATGTTTTACCCCAAAATAAGGTGAATTTCTGCAATTTTGCTCCAAAATTGAAAATTTTCTGACTTTATTTCCGAAAATAAGGGGAATTTCTGCCATTTTGCCACGAAATTCGTGAAATTTCTGCACTTTTACCCCAAAAAAAGGGGAATTTCTGCCTTTTTGCCCCAAAATTAGGGGAATTTCTGCAATTTTGCTTCAAAATAAGGGGAATTTCTGTTTTTTTTTTGCCCGAAAATAAAGAGAATGTATACTTCTTGCCATATAATAGGGAAATTTCTTTACTTTTGCCCCAAAATAAGGGGATTCTCCGCCCTTTTGACTCAAAATAAGTGCAATTTCAGCTTTTTCCCCAAAAATAAACGGAATTTCTGTCTTTTTGCCCCAAAATAAGGGGAATTTCTGCCTTTTTGGACCAAAATAAGGGGAATTTCAGCCTTTTTACCTCAAAATAAGGGGAATTTCTTCCTTTTCCCCTAAATATGGGGAATTTCTGCCTTTTTGCCCCAAAATAAGAAAAATTTCTGCAATTTTGTACCAAAATAAAAAAAATTTCTGCATTTTGCCCCAAAATTACAGAAATTTCTGCCCTTTTTCCCTGAAATAAGTGAAATTTCTGCAATTTTGCCCCAAAATAAGGGGATTTTCTGAATTTTTGCTTCCGAAAAAAGGGGATTTTCTCTCTTTTTGCCCCAAAATATGGAGAATTTCTGACTTTTTGCCCGAAAATTATGAGAATTTCTGCAATTCTGCTTCAAAATACGGGGCATTTCTGCCTTTTAGCCCCAAAATAAAGAGAATTTCAGCATTTTACCTCAAAATAAGAATAATTTCTGCCTTTTGCCCCAAAATATTGGGAATTTCTGCCTTTTTGTTCCAAAATAAGGAAAATTTCTTCAATTTTGTAACATAATAAAAGAAATTTCTGCTTTTTGCCCCAAAATAAGGGGAATTTCTGACTTCTTGCCCTGAAATAAATGAAATCCTGCAATTTTGCCCGAAAATAAGGGAAATTTGTGCCTTTTTGCCCCAAAATAAGAAGAATTTCTGACTTTTGCCCCAAAATAAGGGGAATTTCAGCATTTTACCTCAAAATAAGAAGAATTTCAGCCTTTTTGCACCAAAATATGGCGAACTTCTGCCTTTTTACTCTAAAATTAGAAAACTTTTTGCTTTTTTTTCTGAAATAAGTGAAATTTCTGCAATTTTGCCCTAAAATAAGGGAAATTTCTGTTTTTTGCAATAAAATAAGGGAAATTTCTGCAATTTTTCTCTATAATAAGGGAAATTTCTGCAATTTAGCCCCAAAATAAAGGGAATTTCTGTTTTTTGCCCCAAAATAAGGGAAATTTCTGCAATTTTGCCTTAAAATAAGGGGAATTTCTGTTTTTTGCCCCAAAATAAGGGGAATTTTTGCCTTTTTGCCACAAAATAAAGAAAATTACTGCATGTTTTACCCCAAAATTAGGTGAATTTCTGCCTTTTTGCCCCAAAATGAGGGGAATTTCAGCCTTTTTACCTCAAAATAAGGGGAATTTTTACCTTTTGCCCCAATATATGGGGAATTTCTGCCTTTTTGTTCCAAAATAAGGAAAATTTCTTCAATGTTGTACCAAAATAAAAGAAATTTCTGCTTTTTGCCCCAAAATAAAAGGAATTTCTGACTTTTTGTCCTGAAATAAATGAAGTTTCTGCAATTTTGCCCGAAAATAAGAAAAATTTGTGCTTTTTGCCACAAAATATAAAAAATTTCTGCCTTTTTGCCACAAAATAAGAAAAATTTCTGCAATTCTGTACCAAAATAAAAGAAATTTCTCCAATTTTGCCCCAAAATAAGGGAAATTTCTGTAATTATGCCCCAAAATAAGGAAAATTTCTTCAATTTTGCCCCAAAATAAGGGGAATTTCTGAAATTTTGCCCCGAAATAAGGAGAATTTCTGTATTTTTGCCCCAAAATAAAGGGAATTTCTGCCTTTTTGCCCCAAAATTAGGGAAGTTTCTGCAATTTTGCTTCAAAATACAGGGAATTTCTGCCTCTTTCCCAGAAAATAAGGGGAACTTCTGCATTTTTGCTTCAAATAAAAAGAATTTCTGCATTTTTGCCCCAATATTAGGGGAATATCTGCAATTTTGCTCCAAAATATGAGGAATTTCTGCCATTTTGCCCGAAATTAAGGGGATTTTCTGCCTTTTTGCCCCCAAATAAGGGAAATTTTTGCAATTTTATCCCAAAATAAGGGGAATTTCTGCAATTTTGCCCCAATATAAGGGAAATTTCTGCAATTTTATCCCAAAATAAGATGAATTTCTGCCTTTTTGCCCCAATATAAGGGAAATTTCTGCATTTTTGCCCCAAAATAAGAAAAATTTTGCTTTATTTCTCTGAAATAAGTGAATTTTCTGCAACTTTGCCCTAAAATAAGTGAATTTTCTGCAATTTTTCCCTATAATAAAGGAAATATCTGCAATTTTGCCCCAAAATAAGGGGAACTTCTGGTTTTTGCCCCAAAATAAGGGAAATTTTTGCAATTTTGCCCTAAAATAAGGAGAATTTCTGCCTTTTGCCCCAAAATAAGGGGAATTTCTTCCTTTTTGCACCAAAATAAAGAAAATTACTGCATGTTTTACCCCAAAATAAGGTGAATTTCTGCAATTTTGCTCCAAAATTGAAAATTTTCTGACTTTATTTCCGAAAATAAGGGGAATTTCTGCCATTTTGCCACGAAATAAGTGAAATTTCTGCACTTTTACCCCAAAATAAGGGGAATTTCTGCCTTTTTGCCCCAAAATTAGGGGAATTTCTGCAATTTTGCTCCAAAATAAGGGGAATTTCTGTTTTTTTGCCCGAAAATAAAGAGAATGTATACTTTTTGCCATAAAAAAGGGAAATTTCTTTACTTTTGCCCCAAAATAAGGGGATTCTCTGCTTTTTTGACTCAAAATAAGTGCAATTTCAGCTTTTTCCCCAAAAATAAACGGAATTTCTGCCTTTTTGCCCCAAAATAAGGGGAATTTCAGCCTTTTTACCTCAAAATAAGGGGAATTTCTTCTTTTTCCCCTAAATATGGGGAATTTCTGCCTTTTTGCCCCAAAATAAGAAATATTTCTGCAATTTTGTACCAAAATAAAAAAAATTTCTGCATTTTGCCCCAAAATTACATAAATTTCTGCCCTTTTTCCCTGAAATAAGTGAAATTTCTGCAATTTTGCCCCAAAATAAGGGGATTTTCTGAATTTTTGCTTCCGAAAAAAGGGGATTTTCTCTCTTTTTCCCCCAAAATATGGAGAATTTCTGACTTTTTGCCCGAAAATTATGAGAATTTCTGCAATTCTGCTTCAAAATACGGGGCATTTCTGCCTTTTAGCCCCAAAATAAAGGGAATTTCTGCATTTTACCTCAAAATAAGAATAATTTCTGCCTTTTGCCCCAAAATATTGGGAATTTCTGCCTTTTTGTTCCAAAATAAGGAAAATTTCTTCAATTTTGTAACATAATAAAAGAAATTTCTGCTTTTTGCCCCAAAATAAGAGGAATTTCTGACTTTTTGCCCTGAAATAAATGAAATCCTGCAATTTTGCCAGAAAATAAGGGAAAATTGTGCCTTTTTGCCACAAAATAAGAAGAATTTCTGACTTTTGCTCCAAAATAAGGGGAATTTCAGCATTTTACCTCAAAATAAGAAGAATTTCAGCCTTTTTGAACCAAAATATGGCGAACTTCTGCCTTTTTACTCCAAAATTAGAAAACTTTTTGCTTTTTTTTCTGAAATAAGTGAAATTTCTGCAATTTTGCCCTAAAATAAGGGAAATTTCTGTTTTTTGCCCTAAAATAAGGGAAATTTCTGCAATTTTTCTTCATAATAAGGGAAATTTCTGCAATTTAGCCCCAAAATAAAAGGAATTTCTGTTTTTTGCCCCAAAATAAGGGGAATTTTTGCCTTTTTGCCACAAAATAAAGAAAATTACTGCATGTTTTACCCCAAAATTAGGTGAATTTCTGCCTTTTTGCCCCAAAATAAGGGGAATTTCTGCCTTTTTGTTCCAAAATAAGGAAAATTTCTTCAATGTTGTACCAAAATAAAAGAAATTTCTGCTTTTTGCCCCAAAATAAAAGGAATTTCTGACTTTTTGTCCTGAAATAAATGAAATTTCTGCAATTTTGCCCGAAAATAAGAAAAATTTGTGCTTTTTGCCACAAAATATAAAAAATTTCTGCCTTTTTGCCACAAAATAAGAAAAATTTCTGCAATTCTGTACCAAAATAAAAGAAATTTCTCCAATTTTGCCCCAAAATAAGGGAAATTTCTGCAATTATGCCCCAAAATAAGGAAAATTTCTTCAATTTTGCCCCAAAATAAGGGGAATTTCTGAAATTTTGCCCCGAAATAAGGAGAATTTCTGTATTTTTGCCCCAAAATAAAGGGAATTTCTGCCTTTTTGCCCCAAAATTAGGGAAGTTTCTGCAATTTTGCTTCAAAATACAGGGAATTTCTGCCTCTTTCCCAGAAAATAAGGGGAACTTCTGCCTTTTTGCTTCAAATAAAAAGAATTTCTGCATTTTTGCCCCAATATTAGGGGAATATCTGCAATTTTGCTCCCAAATATGAGGAATTTCTGCCATTTTGCCCGAAACTAAGGGGATTTTCTGGCTTTTTGCCCCCAAATAAGGGAAAATTCTGCAATTTTATCCCAAAATAAGGGGAATTTCTGCATTTTGCCCCAAAATAAAAGGAATTTCTGCCCTTTTGCCCCAATATAAGGGAAATTTCTGCAATTTTATCCCAAAATAAGATGAATTTCTGCCTTTTTGCCCCAATATAAGGGAAATTTCTGCATTTTTGCCCCAAAATAAGAAAAATTTTGCTTTACTTCTCTGAAATAAGTGAAATTTCTGCAACTTTTCCCTAAAATAAGTGAATTTTCTGCAATTTTTCCCTATAATAAAGGAAATATCTGCAATTTTGCCCCAAAATAAGGGGAACTTCTGGTTTTTGCCCCAAAATAAGGGAAATTTCAGCAATTTTGCCCTAAAATAAGGAGAATTTCTGCCTTTTGCCCCAAAATAAGGGGAATTTCTTCCTTTTTGCCCCAAAATAAAGAAAATTACTGCATGTTTTACCCCAAAATAAGGTGAATTTCTGCAATTTTGCTCCAAAATTGAAAATTTTCTGACTTTATTTCCGAAAATAAGGGGAATTTCCGCCATTTTGCCACAAAATAAGTGAAATTTCTGCACTTTTACCCCAAAATAAGGGGAATTTCTGCCTTTTTGCCCCAAAATTAGGGGAATTTCTGCAATTTTGCTCCAAAATAAGGGGAATTTCTGTTTTTTTGCCCGAAAATAAAGAGAATGTATACTTTTTGCCATAAAAAAGGGAAATTTCTTTACTTTTGCCCCAAAATAAGGGGATTCTCCACCTTTTTGACTCAAAATAAGTGCAATTTCAGCTTTTTCCCCAAAAATAAAAGGAATTTCTGTCTTTTTGCCCCAAAATAAGGGGAATTTCTGACTTTTTGGACCAAAATAAGGGGAATTTCAGCCTTTTTACCTCAAAATAAGGGGAATTTCTTCCTTTTCCCCTAAATATGGGGAATTTCTGCCTTTTTGCCCCAAAATAAGAAATATTTCTGCAATTTTGTATCAAAATAAAAAAAATTTCTGCATTTTGCCCCAAAATTACAGAAATTTCTGCCCTTTTTCCCTGAAAAAATTGAAATTTCTGCAATTTTGCCCCAAAATAAGGGGATTTTCTGAATTTTTGCTTCTGAATAAAGGGGATTTTCTCTCTTTTTGCCCCAAAATATGGAGAATTTCTGACTTTTTGCCCGAAAATTATGAGAATTTCTGCAATTCTGCTTCAAAATACGGGGCATTTCTGCCTTTTAGCCCCAAAATAAAGGGAATTTCTGCATTTTACCTCAAAATAAGAATAATTTCTGCCTTTTGCCCCAAAATGTTGGGAATTTCTGCCTTTTTGTTCCAAAATAAGGAAAATTTCTTCAATTTTGTAACATAATAAAAGAAATTTCTGCTTTTTGCCCCAAAATAAGGGGAATTTCTGACTTTTTGCCCTGAAATAAATGAAATCCTGCAATTTTGCCCGAAAATAAGGGAAATTTGTGCCTTTTTGCCCCAAAATAAGAAGAATTTCTGACTTTTGCCCCAAAATAAGGGGAATTTCAGCATTTTACCTCAAAATAAGAAGAATTTCAGCCTTTTTGCACCAAAATATGGCGAACTTCTGCCTTTTTACTCTAAAATTAGAAAACTTTTTGCTTTTTTTTCTGAAATAAGTGAAATTTCTGCAATTTTGCCCTAAAATAAGGGAAATTTCTGTTTTTTGCAATAAAATAAGGGAAATTTCTGCAATTTTTCTCTATAATAAGGGAAATTTCTGCAATTTAGCCCCAAAATAAAGGGAATTTCTGTTTTTTGCCCCAAAATAAGGGAAATTTCTGCAATTTTGCCTTAAAATAAGGGGAATTTCTGTTTTTTGCCCCAAAATAAGGGGAATTTTTGCCTTTTTGCCACAAAATAAAGAAAATTACTGCATGTTTTACCCCAAAATTAGGTGAATTTCTGCCTTTTTGCCCCAAAATGAGGGGAATTTCAGCCTTTTTACCTCAAAATAAGGGGAATTTTTACCTTTTGCCCCAATATATGGGGAATTTCTGCCTTTTTGTTCCAAAATAAGGAAAATTTCTTCAATGTTGTACCAAAATAAAAGAAATTTCTGCTTTTTGCCCCAAAATAAAAGGAATTTCTGACTTTTTGTCCTGAAATAAATGAAGTTTCTGCAATTTTGCCCGAAAATAAGAAAAATTTGTGCTTTTTGCCACAAAATATAAAAAATTTCTGCCTTTTTGCCACAAAATAAGAAAAATTTCTGCAATTCTGTACCAAAATAAAAGAAATTTCTCCAATTTTGCCCCAAAATAAGGGAAATTTCTGCAATTATGCCCCAAAATAAGGAAAATTTCTTCAATTTTGCCCCAAAATAAGGGGAATTTCTGAAATTTTGCCCCGAAATAAGGAGAATTTCTGTATTTTTGCCCCAAAATAAAGGGAATTTCTGCCTTTTTGCCCCAAAATTAGGGAAGTTTCTGCAATTTTGCTTCAAAATACAGGGAATTTCTGCCTCTTTCCCAGAAAATAAGGGGAACTTCTGCCTTTTTGCTTCAAATAAAAAGAATTTCTGCATTTTTGCCCCAATATTAGGGGAATATCTGCAATTTTGCTCCAAAATATGAGGAATTTCTGCCATTTTGCCCGAAATTAAGGGGATTTTCTGCCTTTTTGCCCCCAAATAAGGGAAATTTTTGCAATTTTATCCCAAAATAAGGGGAATTTCTGCATTTTTGCCCCAAAATAAAAGGAATTTCTGCCTTTTTGCCCCAATATAAGGAAAATTTCTGCAATTTTATCCCAAAATAAGATGAATTTCTGCCTTTTTGCCCCAATATAAGGGAAATTTATGCATTTTTGCCGCAAAATAAGAAAAATTTTGCTTTATTTCTCTGAAATAAGTGAAATTTCTGCAACTTTGCCCTAAAATAAGTGAATTTTCTGCACTTTTTCCCTATAATAAAGGAAATATCTGCAATTTTGCCCCAAAATAAGGGGAACTTCTGGTTTTTGCCCCAAAATAAGGGAAATTTTTGCAATTTTGCCCTAAAATAAGGAGAATTTCTGCCTTTTGCCCCAAAATAAGGGGAATTTCTTCCTTTTTGCACCAAAATAAAGAAAATTACTGCATGTTTTACCCCAAAATAAGGTGAATTTCTGCAATTTTGCTCCAAAATTGAAAATTTTCTGACTTTATTTCCGAAAATAAGGGGAATTTCTGCCATTTTGCCACGAAATAAGTGAAATTTCTGCACTTTTACCCCAAAATAAGGGGAATTTCTGCCTTTTTGCCCCAAAATTAGGGGAATTTCTGCAATTTTGCTCCAAAATAAGGGGAATTTCTGTTTTTTTGCCCGAAAATAAAGAGAATGTATACTTTTTGCCATAAAAAAGGGAAATTTCTTTACTTTTGCCCCAAAATAAGGGGATTCTCTGCTTTTTTGACTCAAAATAAGTGCAATTTCAGCTTTTTCCCCAAAAATAAACGGAATTTCTGCCTTTTTGCCCCAAAATAAGAGGAATTTCAGCCTTTTTACCTCAAAATAAGGGGAATTTCTTCTTTTTCCCCTAAATATGGGGAATTTCTGCCTTTTTGCCCCAAAATAAGAAATATTTCTGCAATTTTGTACCAAAATAAAAAAAATTTCTGCATTTTGCCCCAAAATTACATAAATTTCTGCCCTTTTTCCCTGAAATAAGTGAAATTTCTGCAATTTTGCCCCAAAATAAGGGGATTTTCTGAATTTTTGGTTCCGAAAAAAGGGGATTTTCTCTCTTTTTGCCCCAAAATATGGAGAATTTCTGACTTTTTGCCCGAAAATTATGAGAATTTCTGCAATTCTGCTTCAAAATACGGGGCATTTCTGCCTTTTAGCCCCAAAATAAAGGGAATTTCTGCATTTTACCTCAAAATAAGAATAATTTCTGCCTTTTGCCCCAAAATATTGGGAATTTCTGCATATTTGTTCCAAAATAAGGAAAATTTCTTCAATTTTGTAACATAATAAAAGAAATTTCTGCTTTTTGCCCCAAAATAAGAGGAATTTCTGACTTTTTGCCATGAAATAAATGAAATCCTGCAATTTTGCCAGAAAGTAAGGGAAAATTGTGCCTTTTTGCCACAAAATAAGAAGAATTTCTGACTTTTGCTCCAAAATAAGGGGAATTTCAGCATTTTACCTCAAAATAAGAAGAATTTCAGCCTTTTTGAACCAAAATATGGCGAACTTCTGCCTTTTTACTCCAAAATTAGAAAACTTTTTGCTTTTTTTTCTGAAATAAGTGAAATTTCTGCAATTTTGCCCTAAAATAAGGGAAATTTCTGTTTTTTGCCCTAAAATAAGGGAAATTTCTGCAATTTTTCTTCATAATAAGGGAAATTTCTGCAATTTAGCCCCAAAATAAAAGGAATTTCTGTTTTTTGCCCCAAAATAAGGGGAATTTTTGCCTTTTTGCCACAAAATAAAGAAAATTACTGCATGTTTTACCCCAAAATTAGGTGAATTTCTGCCTTTTTGCCCCAAAATAAAGGGAATTTCTGCCTTTTTGTTCCAAAATAAGGAAAATTTCTTCAATGTTGTACCAAAATAAAAGAAATTTCTGCTTTTTGCCCCAAAATAAAAGGAATTTCTGACTTTTTGTCCTGAAATAAATGAAATTTCTGCAATTTTGCCTGAAAATAAGAAAAATTTGTGCTTTTTGCCACAAAATATAAAAAATTTCTGCCTTTTTGCCACAAAATAAGAAAAATTTCTGCAATTCTGTACCAAAATAAAAGAAATTTCTCCAATTTTGCCCCAAAATAAGGGAAATTTCTGCAATTATGCCCCAAAATAAGGAAAATTTCTTCAATTTTGCCCCAAAATAAGGGGAATTTCTGAAATTTTGCCCCGAAATAAGGAGAATTTCTGTATTTTTGCCCCAAAATAAAGGGAATTTCTGCCTTTTTGCCCCAAAATTAGGGAAGTTTCTGCAATTTTGCTTCAAAATACAGGGAATTTCTGCCTCTTTCCCAGAAAATAAGGGGAACTTCTGCCTTTTTGCTTCAAATAAAAAGAATTTCTGCATTTTTGCTCCAATATTAGGGGAATATCTGCAATTTTGCTCCAAAATATGAGGAATTTCTGCCATTTTGCCCGAAACTAAGGGGATTTTCTGCCTTTTTGCCCCCAAATAAGGGAAATTTCTGCAATTTTATCCCAAAATAAGGGGAATTTCTGCATTTTTGCCCCAAAATAAAAGGAATTTATGCCTTTTTGCCCCAATATAAGGGAAATTTCTGCAATTTTATCCCAAAATAAGGGGAATTTCTGCATTTTTGCCCCAATATAAGTGAAATTTCTGCATTTTTGCCCCAAAATAAGAAAAATTTTGCTTTATTTCTCTGAAATAAGTGAAATTTCTGCAACTTTGCCCTAAAATAAGTGAATTTTCTGCAATTTTTCCCTATAATAAAGGAAATATCTGCAATTTTGCCCCAAAATAAGAGGAACTTCTGGTTTTTGCCCCAAAATAAGGGAAATTTCTGCAATTTTGCCCTAAAATAAGGAGAATTTCTTCCTTTTGCCCCAAAATAAGGGGAATTTCTTCCTTTTTGCCCCAAAATAAAGAAAATTACTGCATGTTTTACCCCAAAATAAGGTGAATTTCTGCAATTTTGCTCCAAAATTGAAAATTTTCTGACTTTATTTCCGAAAATAAGGGGAATTTCCGCCATTTTGCCACAAAATAAGTGAAATTTCTGCACTTTTACCCCAAAATAAGGGGAATTTCTGCCTTTTTGCCCCAAAATTAGGGGAATTTCTGCAATTTTGCTCCAAAATAAGGGGAATTTCTGTTTTTTTGCCCGAAAATAAAGAGAATGTATACTTTTTGCCATAAAAAAGGGAAATTTCTTTACTTTTGCCCCAAAAGAAGGGGATTCTCCGCCTTTTTGACTCAAAATAAGTGCAATTTCAGCTTTTTCCCCAAAAATAAAAGGAATTTCTGTCTTTTTGCCCCAAAATAAGGGGAATTTCTGACTTTTTGGACCAAAATAAGGGGAATTTCAGCCTTTTTACCTCAAAATAAGGGGAATTTCTTCCTTTTCCCCTAAATATGGGGAATTTCTGCCTTTTTGCCCCAAAATAAGAAATATTTCTGCAATTTTGTACCAAAATAAAAAAAATTTCTGCATTTTGCCCAAAATTACAGAAATTTCTGCCCTTTTTCCCTGAAAAAATTGAAATTTCTGCAATTTTGCCCCAAAATAAGGGGATTTTCTGAATTTTTGCTTCCGAAAAAAGGGGATTTTCTCTCTTTTTCCCCCAAAATATGGAGAATTTCTGACTTTTTGCCCGAAAATTATGAGAATTTCTGCAATTCTGCTTCAAAATACGGGGCATTTCTGCCTTTTAGCCCCAAAATAAAGGGAATTTCTGCATTTTACCTCAAAATAAGAATAATTTCTGCCTTTTGCCCCAAAATGTTGGGAATTTCTGCCTTTTTGTTCCAAAATAAGGAAAATTTCTTCAATTTTGTAACATAATAAAAGAAATTTCTGCTTTTTGCCCCAAAATAAGGGGAATTTCTGACTTTTTGCCCTGAAATAAATGAAATCCTGCAATTTTGCCCGAAAATAAGGGAAATTTGTGCCTTTTTGCCCGAAAATAAGAATTTCTGACTTTTGCTCCAAAATAAAGGGAATTTCAGCATTTTACCTCAAAATAAGAAGAATTTCAGCCTTTTTGCACCAAAATATGGCGAACTTCTGCCTTTTTACCCCAAAATTAAAAAACTTTTTGCTTTTTTTTCTGAAATAAGTGAAATTTCTGCAATTTTGCCCTAAAATAAGGGAAATTTCTGTTTTTTGCCCTAAAATAAGGGAAATTTCTGCAATTTTTCTTCATAATAAGGGAAATTTCTGCAATTTAGCCCCAAAATAAAAGGAATTTCTGTTTTTTGCCCCAAAATAAGGGGAATTTTTGCCTTTTTGCCACAAAATAAAGAAAATTACTGCATGTTTTACCCCAAAATTAGGTGAATTTCTGCCTTTTTGCCCCAAAATAAGGGAAATTTCAGCCTTTTTACCTCAAAATAAGGGGAATTTCTACCTTTTGCCCCAATATATGGGAGATTTCTGCCTTTTTGTTCCAAAATAAGGAAAATTTCTTCAATGCTGTACCAAAATAAAAGAAATTTCTGCTTTTTGCCCCAAAATAAAAGGAATTTCTGACTTTTTGTCCTGAAATAAATGAAATTTCTGCAATTTTGCCCGAAAATAAGAAAAATTTGTGCTTTTTGCCACAAAATATAAAAAATTTCTGCCTTTTTGCCACAAAATAAGAAAAATTTCTGCAATCTGTACCAAAATAAAAGAAATTTCTCCAATTTTGCCCCAAAATAAGGGAAATTTCTGCAATTATGCCCCAAAATAAGGAAAATTTCTTCAATTTTGCCCCAAAATAAGGGGAATTTCTGAAATTTTGCCCCGAAATAAAGAGAATTTCTGTATTTTTGCCCCAAAATAAAGGGAATTTCTGCCTTTTTGCCCCAAAATTAGGGAAGTTTCTGCAATTTTGCTTCAAAATACAGGGAATTTCTGCCTCTTTCCCAGAAAATAAGGGGAACTTCTGCCTTTTTGCTTCAAATAAAAAGAATTTCTGCATTTTTGCCCCAATATTAGGGGAATATCTGCAATTTTGCTCCAAAATATGAGAAATTTCTGCCATTTTGCCCGAAACTAAGGGGATTTTCTGCCTTTTTTCCCCCAAATAAGAGAAATTTCTGCAATTTTATCCCAAAATAAGGGGAATTTCTGCATTTTTGCCCCAAAATAAAAGGAATTTCTGCCTTTTTGCCCCAATATAAGGGAAGTTTCTGCATTTTTGCCCCAAAATAAGAAAAATTTTGCTTTATTTCTCTGAAATACGTGAAATTTCTGCAACTTTGTCCTAAAATACGTGAATTTTCTGCAATTTTTCCCTATAATAAAAGAAATATCTGCAATTTTGCCCCAAAATAAGGGGAGCTTCTGGTTTTTGCCCCAAAATAAGGTAAATTTCTGCAATTTTGCCCTAAAATAAGGAGAATTTCTGTTTTTTGCCCCAAAATAAGGGGAATTTTTGCCTTTTTGCCACAAAATAAAGAAAATTACTGCATGTTTTACCCCAAAATTAGGTGAATTTCTGCCTTTTTGCCCCAAAATAAGGGAAATTTCAGCCTTTTTACCTCAAAATAAGGGGAATTTCTACCTTTTGCCCCAATATATGGGAGATTTCTGCCTTTTTGTTCCAAAATAAGGAAAATTTCTTCAATGTTGTACCAAAATAAAAGAAATTTCTGCTTTTTGACCCAAAATAAAAGGAATTTCTGACTTTTTGTCCTGAAATAAATGAAATTTCTGCAATTTTGCCCGAAAATAAGAAAAATTTGTGCTTTTTGCCACAAAATATAAAAAATTTCTGCCTTTTTGCCACAAAATAAGAAAAATTTCTGCAATTCTGTACCAAAATAAAAGAAATTTCTCCAATTTTGCCCCAAAATAAGGGAAATTTCTGCAATTATGCCCCAAAATAAGGAAAATTTCTTCAATTTTGCCCCAAAATAAGGGGAATTTCTGAAATTTTGCCCCGAAATAAAGAGAATTTCTGTATTTTTGCCCCAAAATAAAGGGAATTTCTGCCTTTTTGCCCCAAAATTAGGGAAGTTTCTGCAATTTTGCTTCAAAATACAGGGAATTTCTGCCTCTTTCCCAGAAAATAAGGGGAACTTCTGCCTTTTTGCTTCAAATAAAAAGAATTTCTGCATTTTTGCCCCAATATTAGGGGAATATCTGCAATTTTGCTCCAAAATATGAGGAATTTCTGCCATTTTGCCCAAAATTAAGGGGATTTTCTGCCTTTTTGCCCCCAAATAAGGGAAATTTCTGCAATTTTATCCCAAAATACGGGGAATTTCTGCATTTTTGCCCCAAAATAAAAGGAATTTCTGCTTTTTTGCCCCAATATAAGGGAAATTTCTGCAATTTTATCCCAAAATAATATGAATTTCTGCCTTTTTGCCCCAATATAAGGGAAATTTCTGCATTTTTGCCCCAAAATAAGAAAAATTTTGCTTTATTTCTCTGAAATAAGTGAAATTTCTGCAACTTTGCCCTAAAATAAGTGAATTTTCTGCAATTTTTCCCTATAATAAAGGAAATATCTGCAATTTTGCCCCAAAATAAGGGGAACTTCTGGGTTTTGCCCCAAAATAAGGGAAATTTTTGCAATTTTGCCCTAAAATAAGGAGAATTTCTGCCTTTTGCACCAAAATAAGGGGAATTTCTTCCTTTTTGCCCCAAAATAAAGAAAATTACTGCATGTTTTACCCCAAAATAAGGTGAATTTCTGCAATTTTGCTCCAAAATTGAAAATTTTCTGACTTTATTTCCGAAAATAAGGGGAATTTCTGCCATTTTGCCACGAAATAAGTGAAATTTCTGCACTTTTACCCCAAAATAAGGGGAATTTCTGCCTTTTTGCCCCCAAATTAGGGGAATTTCTGCAATTTTGCTCCAAAATAAGGGGAATTTCTGTTTTTTTGCCCGAAAATAAAGAGAATGTATACTTTTTGCCATAAAAAAGGGAAATTTCTTTACTTTTGCCCCAAAATAAGGGGATTCTCCGCCTTTTTGACTCAAAATAAGTGCAATTCCAGCTTTTTCCCCAAAAATAAACGGAATTTCTGTCTTTTTGCCCCAAAATAAGGGGAATTTCTGACTTTTTGGACCAAAATAAGGGGAATTTCAGCCTTTTTACCTCAAAATAAGGGGAATTTCTTCCTTTTCCCCTAAATATGGGGAATTTCTGCCTTTTTGCCCCAAAATAAGAAATATTTCTGCAATTTTGTACCAAAATAAAAAAAATTTCTGCATTTTGCCCCAAAATTACAGAAATTTCTGCCCTTTTTCCCTGAAAAAATTGAAATTTCTGAAATTTTGCCCCAAAATAAGGGGATTTTCTGAATTTTTGCTTCTGAATAAAGGGGATTTTCTCTCTTTTTGGCCCAAAATATGGAGAATTTCTGACTTTTTGCCCGAAAATTATGAGAATTTCTGCAATTCTGCTTCAAAATACGGGGCATTTCTGCCTTTTAGCCCCAAAATAAAGGGAATTTCTGCATTTTACCTCAAAATAAGAATAATTTCTGCCTTTTGCCCCAAAATGTTGGGAATTTCTGCCTTTTTGTTCCAAAATAAGGAAAATTTCTTCAATTTTGTAACATAATAAAAGAAATTTCTGCTTTTTGCCCCAAAATAAGGGGAATTTCTGACTTTTTGCCCTGAAATAAATGAAATCCTGCAATTTTGCCCGAAAATAAGGGAAATTTGTGCCTTTTTGCCCGAAAATAAGAATTTCTGACTTTTGCTCCAAAATAAAGGGAATTTCAGCATTTTACCTCAAAATAAGAAGAATTTCAGCCTTTTTGCACCAAAATATGGCGAACTTCTGCCTTTTTACCCCAAAATTAAAAAACTTTTTGCTTTTTTTTCTGAAATAAGTGAAATTTCTGCAATTTTGCCCTAAAATAAGGGAAATTTCTGTTTTTTGCCCTAAAATAAGGGAAATTTCTGCAATTTTTCTTCATAATAAGGGAAATTTCTGCAATTTAGCCCCAAAATAAAAGGAATTTCTGTTTTTTGCCCCAAAATAAGGGGAATTTTTGCCTTTTTGCCACAAAATAAAGAAAATTACTGCATGTTTTACCCCAAAATTAGGTGAATTTCTGCCTTTTTGCCCCAAAATAAGGGAAATTTCAGCCTTTTTACCTCAAAATAAGGGGAATTTCTACCTTTTGCCCCAATATATGGGAGATTTCTGCCTTTTTGTTCCAAAATAAGGAAAATTTCTTCAATGCTGTACCAAAATAAAAGAAATTTCTGCTTTTTGCCCCAAAATAAAAGGAATTTCTGACTTTTTGTCCTGAAATAAATGAAATTTCTGCAATTTTGCCCGAAAATAAGAAAAATTTGTGCTTTTTGCCACAAAATATAAAAAATTTCTGCCTTTTTGCCACAAAATAAGAAAAATTTCTGCAATCTGTACCAAAATAAAAGAAATTTCTCCAATTTTGCCCCAAAATAAGGGAAATTTCTGCAATTATGCCCCAAAATAAGGAAAATTTCTTCAATTTTGCCCCAAAATAAGGGGAATTTCTGAAATTTTGCCCCGAAATAAAGAGAATTTCTGTATTTTTGCCCCAAAATAAAGGGAATTTCTGCCTTTTTGCCCCAAAATTAGGGAAGTTTCTGCAATTTTGCTTCAAAATACAGGGAATTTCTGCCTCTTTCCCAGAAAATAAGGGGAACTTCTGCCTTTTTGCTTCAAATAAAAAGAATTTCTGCATTTTTGCCCCAATATTAGGGGAATATCTGCAATTTTGCTCCAAAATATGAGAAATTTCTGCCATTTTGCCCGAAACTAAGGGGATTTTCTGCCTTTTTTCCCCCAAATAAGAGAAATTTCTGCAATTTTATCCCAAAATAAGGGGAATTTCTGCATTTTTGCCCCAAAATAAAAGGAATTTCTGCCTTTTTGCCCCAATATAAGGGAAATTTCTGCAATTTTATCCCAAAATAAGATGAATTTCTGCCTTTTTGCCCCAATATAAGGGAAGTTTCTGCATTTTTGCCCCAAAATAAGAAAAATTTTGCTTTATTTCTCTGAAATACGTGAAATTTCTGCAACTTTGTCCTAAAATACGTGAATTTTCTGCAATTTTTCCCTATAATAAAAGAAATATCTGCAATTTTGCCCCAAAATAAGGGGAGCTTCTGGTTTTTGCCCCAAAATAAGGTAAATTTCTGCAATTTTGCCCTAAAATAAGGAGAATTTCTGTTTTTTGCCCCAAAATAAGGGGAATTTTTGCCTTTTTGCCACAAAATAAAGAAAATTACTGCATGTTTTACCCCAAAATTAGGTGAATTTCTGCCTTTTTGCCGCAAAATAAGGGGAATTTCAGCCTTTTTACCTCAAAATAAGGGGAATTTCTACCTTTTGCCCCAATATATGGGAGATTTCTGCCTTTTTGTTCCAAAATAAGGAAAATTTCTTCAATGTTGTACCAAAATAAAAGAAATTTCTGCTTTTTGACCCAAAATAAAAGGAATTTCTGACTTTTTGTCCTGAAATAAATGAAATTTCTGCAATTTTGCCCGAAAATAAGAAAAATTTGTGCTTTTTGCCACAAAATATAAAAAATTTCTGCCTTTTTGCCACAAAATAAGAAAAATTTCTGCAATTCTGTACCAAAATAAAAGAAATTTCTCCAATTTTGCCCCAAAATAAGGGAAATTTCTGCAATTATGCCCCAAAATAAGGAAAATTTCTTCAATTTTGCCCCAAAATAAGGGGAATTTCTGAAATTTTGCCCCGAAATAAAGAGAATTTCTGTATTTTTGCCCCAAAATAAAGGGAATTTCTGCCTTTTTGCCCCAAAATTAGGGAAGTTTCTGCAATTTTGCTTCAAAATACAGGGAATTTCTGCCTCTTTCCCAGAAAATAAGGGGAACTTCTGCCTTTTTGCTTCAAATAAAAAGAATTTCTGCATTTTTGCCCCAATATTAGGGGAATATCTGCAATTTTGCTCCAAAATATGAGGAATTTCTGCCATTTTGCCCAAAATTAAGGGGATTTTCTGCATTTTTGCCCCCAAATAAGGGAAATTTCTGCAATTTTATCCCAAAATACGGGGAATTTCTGCATTTTTGCCCCAAAATAAAAGGAATTTCTGCTTTTTTGCCCCAATATAAGGGAAATTTCTGCAATTTTATCCCAAAATAATATGAATTTCTGCCTTTTTGCCCCAATATAAGGGAAATTTCTGCATTTTTGCCCCAAAATAAGAAAAATTTTGCTTTATTTCTCTGAAATAAGTGAAATTTCTGCAACTTTGCCCTAAAATAAGTGAATTTTCTGCAATTTTTCCCTATAATAAAGGAAATATCTGCAATTTTGCCCCAAAATAAGGGGAACTTCTGGGTTTTGCCCCAAAATAAGGGAAATTTTTGCAATTTTGCCCTAAAATAAGGAGAATTTCTGCCTTTTGCACCAAAATAAGGGGAATTTCTTCCTTTTTGCCCCAAAATAAAGAAAATTACTGCATGTTTTACCCCAAAATAAGGTGAATTTCTGCAATTTTGCTCCAAAATTGAAAATTTTCTGACTTTATTTCCGAAAATAAGGGGAATTTCTGCCATTTTGCCACGAAATAAGTGAAATTTCTGCACTTTTACCCCAAAATAAGGGGAATTTCTGCCTTTTTGCCCCAAAATTAGGGGAATTTCTGCAATTTTGCTCCAAAATAAGGGGAATTTCTGTTTTTTTGCCCGAAAATAAAGAGAATGTATACTTTTTGCCATAAAAAAGGGAAATTTCTTTACTTTTGCCCCAAAATAAGGGGATTCTCCGCCTTTTTGACTCAAAATAAGTGCAATTCCAGCTTTTTCCCCAAAAATAAACGGAATTTCTGTCTTTTTGCCCCAAAATAAGGGGAATTTCTGCCTTTTTGGACCAAAATAAGGGGAATTTCAGCCTTTTTACCTCAAAATAAGGGGAATTTCTTCCTTTTCCCCTAAATATGGGGAATTTCTGCCTTTTTGCCCCAAAATAAGAAAAATTTCTGCAATTTTGTACCAAAATAAAAAAAATTTCTGCATTTTGCCCCAAAATTACAGAAATTTCTGCCCTTTTTCCCTGAAAAAATTGAAATTTCTGCAATTTTGCCCCAAAATAAGGGGATTTTCTGAATTTTTGCTTCCAAAAAAAGGGGATTTTCTCTCTTTTTGCCCCAAAATATGGAGAATTTCTGACTTTTTGCCCGAAAATTATGAGAATTTCTGCAATTCTGCTTCAAAATACGAGACATTTCTGCCCTTTAGCCCCAAAATAAAGGGAATTTCTGCATTTTACCTCAAAATAAGAATAATTTCTGCCTTTTGCTCCAAAATATTGGGAATTTCTGCCTTTTTTTTCCAAAATAAGGAAAATTTCTTTAATTTTGTAACATAATAAATGAAATTTCTGCTTTTTGCCCCAAAATAAGGGGAATTTCTGACTTTTTGCCCTGAAATAAATGAAATCCTGCAATTTTGCCCGAAAATAAGGGAAATTTGTGCCTTTTTGCCCCAAAATAAGAAGAATTTCTGACTTTTGCCCCAAAATAATGGGAATTTCAGCATTTTACCTCAAAATAAGCAGAATTTCAGGTTTTTTGCACCAAAATATGGCGAACTTCTGCCTTTTTACCCCAAAATTAGAAAACTCTTTGCTTTTTTTTCTGAAATAAGTGAAATTTCTGCAATTTTGCCCTAAAATAAGGGAAAATTCTGTTTTTTGCCCTAAAATAAGGGAAATTTCTGCAATTTTTCTTCATAATAAAAGAAATTTCTGCAATTTAGCCCCAAAATAAAAAGAATTTCTGTTTTTTGCCCCAAAATAAGGGAAATTTCTGCAATTTTGCCCTAAAATAAGGGGAATTTCTGTTTTTTGCCCCAAAATAAAGGGAATTTTTGCGTTTTTGCCACAAAATAAAGAAAATTACTGCATGTTTTACCCCAAAATTAGGTGAATTTCTGCCTTTTTGCCCCAAAATAAGGGGAATTTCAGCCTTTTTACCTCAAAATAAGGGGAATTTCTACCTTTTGCCCCAATATATGGGGAATTTCTGCCTTTTTGTTCCAAAATAAGGAAAATTTCTTCAATGTTGTACCAAAATAAAAGAAATTTCTGCTTTTTGCCCCAAAATAAAAGGAATTCCTAACTTTTTGTCCTGAAATAAATGAAATTTCTGCAATTTTGCCCTAAAATAAGAAAAATTTGTGCTTTTTGCCACAAAATATAAAAAATTTCTGCCTTTTTGCCACAAAATAAGAAAAATTTCTGCAATTCTGTACCAAAATAAAAGAAATTTCTCCAATTTTGCCCCAAAATAAGGGAAATTTCTGCAATTATGCCCCAAAATAAGGAAAATTTCTTCAATTTTGCCCCAAAATAAGGGGAATTTCTGAAATTTTGCCCCGAAATAAGGAGAATTTCTGTATTTTTGCCCCAAAATAAAGGGAATTTCTGCCTTTTTGCCCCAAAATTAGGGAAGTTTCTGCAATTTTGCTTCAAAATACAGGGAATTTCTGCCTCTTTCCCAGAAAATAAGGGGAACTTCTGCCTTTTTGCTTCAAATAAAAAGAATTTCTGCATTTTTGCTCCAATATTAGGGGAATATCTGCAATTTTGCTCCAAAATATGAGGAATTTCTGCCATTTTGCCCGAAACTAAGGGGATTTTCTGCCTTTTTGCCCCCAAATAAGGGAAATTTCTGCAATTTTATCCCAAAATAAGGGGAATTTCTGCATTTTTGCCCCAAAATAAAAGGAATTTATGCCTTTTTGCCCCAATATAAGGGAAATTTCTGCAATTTTATCCCAAAATAAGGGGAATTTCTGCATTTTTGCCCCAATATAAGTGAAATTTCTGCATTTTTGCCCCAAAATAAGAAAAATTTTGCTTTATTTCTCTGAAATAAGTGAAATTTCTGCAACTTTGCCCTAAAATAAGTGAATTTTCTGCAATTTTTCCCTATAATAAAGGAAATATCTGCAATTTTGCCCCAAAATAAGAGGAACTTCTGGTTTTTGCCCCAAAATAAGGGAAATTTCTGCAATTTTGCCCTAAAATAAGGAGAATTTCTTCCTTTTGCCCCAAAATAAGGGGAATTTCTTCCTTTTTGCCCCAAAATAAAGAAAATTACTGCATGTTTTACCCCAAAATAAGGTGAATTTCTGCAATTTTGCTCCAAAATTGAAAATTTTCTGACTTTATTTCCGAAAATAAGGGGAATTTCCGCCATTTTGCCACAAAATAAGTGAAATTTCTGCACTTTTACCCCAAAATAAGGGGAATTTCTGCCTTTTTGCCCCAAAATTAGGGGAATTTCTGCAATTTTGCTCCAAAATAAGGGGAATTTCTGTTTTTTTGCCCGAAAATAAAGAGAATGTATACTTTTTGCCATAAAAAAGGGAAATTTCTTTACTTTTGCCCCAAAAGAAGGGGATTCTCCGCCTTTTTGACTCAAAATAAGTGCAATTTCAGCTTTTTCCCCAAAAATAAAAGGAATTTCTGTCTTTTTGCCCCAAAATAAGGGGAATTTCTGACTTTTTGGACCAAAATAAGGGGAATTTCAGCCTTTTTACCTCAAAATAAGGGGAATTTCTTCCTTTTCCCCTAAATATGGGGAATTTCTGCCTTTTTGCCCCAAAATAAGAAATATTTCTGCAATTTTGTACCAAAATAAAAAAAATTTCTGCATTTTGCCCAAAATTACAGAAATTTCTGCCCTTTTTCCCTGAAAAAATTGAAATTTCTGCAATTTTGCCCCAAAATAAGGGGATTTTCTGAATTTTTGCTTCCGAAAAAAGGGGATTTTCTCTCTTTTTGGCCCAAAATATGGAGAATTTCTGACTTTTTGCCCGAAAATTATGAGAATTTCTGCAATTCTGCTTCAAAATACGGGGCATTTCTGCCTTTTAGCCCCAAAATAAAGGGAATTTCTGCATTTTACCTCAAAATAAGAATAATTTCTGCCTTTTGCCCCAAAATGTTGGGAATTTCTGCCTTTTTGTTCCAAAATAAGGAAAATTTCTTCAATTTTGTAACATAATAAAAGAAATTTCTGCTTTTTGCCCCAAAATAAGGGGAATTTCTGACTTTTTGCCCTGAAATAAATGAAATCCTGCAATTTTGCCCGAAAATAAGGGAAATTTGTGCCTTTTTGCCCGAAAATAAGAATTTCTGACTTTTGCTCCAAAATAAAGGGAATTTCAGCATTTTACCTCAAAATAAGAAGAATTTCAGCCTTTTTGCACCAAAATATGGCGAACTTCTGCCTTTTTACCCCAAAATTAAAAAACTTTTTGCTTTTTTTTCTGAAATAAGTGAAATTTCTGCAATTTTGCCCTAAAATAAGGGAAATTTCTGTTTTTTGCCCTAAAATAAGGGAAATTTCTGCAATTTTTCTTCATAATAAGGGAAATTTCTGCAATTTAGCCCCAAAATAAAAGGAATTTCTGTTTTTTGCCCCAAAATAAGGGGAATTTTTGCCTTTTTGCCACAAAATAAAGAAAATTACTGCATGTTTTACCCCAAAATTAGGTGAATTTCTGCCTTTTTGCCCCAAAATAAGGGAAATTTCAGCCTTTTTACCTCAAAATAAGGGGAATTTCTACCTTTTGCCCCAATATATGGGAGATTTCTGCCTTTTTGTTCCAAAATAAGGAAAATTTCTTCAATGCTGTACCAAAATAAAAGAAATTTCTGCTTTTTGCCCCAAAATAAAAGGAATTTCTGACTTTTTGTCCTGAAATAAATGAAATTTCTGCAATTTTGCCCGAAAATAAGAAAAATTTGTGCTTTTTGCCACAAAATATAAAAAATTTCTGCCTTTTTGCCACAAAATAAGAAAAATTTCTGCAATCTGTACCAAAATAAAAGAAATTTCTCCAATTTTGCCCCAAAATAAGGGAAATTTCTGCAATTATGCCCCAAAATAAGGAAAATTTCTTCAATTTTGCCCCAAAATAAGGGGAATTTCTGAAATTTTGCCCCGAAATAAAGAGAATTTCTGTATTTTTGCCCCAAAATAAAGGGAATTTCTGCCTTTTTGCCCCAAAATTAGGGAAGTTTCTGCAATTTTGCTTCAAAATACAGGGAATTTCTGCCTCTTTCCCAGAAAATAAGGGGAACTTCTGCCTTTTTGCTTCAAATAAAAAGAATTTCTGCATTTTTGCCCCAATATTAGGGGAATATCTGCAATTTTGCTCCAAAATATGAGAAATTTCTGCCATTTTGCCCGAAACTAAGGGGATTTTCTGCCTTTTTTCCCCCAAATAAGAGAAATTTCTGCAATTTTATCCCAAAATAAGGGGAATTTCTGCATTTTTGCCCCAAAATAAAAGGAATTTCTGCCTTTTTGCCCCAATATAAGGGAAGTTTCTGCATTTTTGCCCCAAAATAAGAAAAATTTTGCTTTATTTCTCTGAAATACGTGAAATTTCTGCAACTTTGTCCTAAAATACGTGAATTTTCTGCAATTTTTCCCTATAATAAAAGAAATATCTGCAATTTTGCCCCAAAATAAGGGGAGCTTCTGGTTTTTGCCCCAAAATAAGGTAAATTTCTGCAATTTTGCCCTAAAATAAGGAGAATTTCTGTTTTTTGCCCCAAAATAAGGGGAATTTTTGCCTTTTTGCCACAAAATAAAGAAAATTACTGCATGTTTTACCCCAAAATTAGGTGAATTTCTGCCTTTTTGCCCCAAAATAAGGGAAATTTCAGCCTTTTTACCTCAAAATAAGGGGAATTTCTACCTTTTGCCCCAATATATGGGAGATTTCTGCCTTTTTGTTCCAAAATAAGGAAAATTTCTTCAATGTTGTACCAAAATAAAAGAAATTTCTGCTTTTTGACCCAAAATAAAAGGAATTTCTGACTTTTTGTCCTGAAATAAATGAAATTTCTGCAATTTTGCCCGAAAATAAGAAAAATTTGTGCTTTTTGCCACAAAATATAAAAAATTTCTGCCTTTTTGCCACAAAATAAGAAAAATTTCTGCAATTCTGTACCAAAATAAAAGAAATTTCTCCAATTTTGCCCCAAAATAAGGGAAATTTCTGCAATTATGCCCCAAAATAAGGAAAATTTCTTCAATTTTGCCCCAAAATAAGGGGAATTTCTGAAATTTTGCCCCGAAATAAAGAGAATTTCTGTATTTTTGCCCCAAAATAAAGGGAATTTCTGCCTTTTTGCCCCAAAATTAGGGAAGTTTCTGCAATTTTGCTTCAAAATACAGGGAATTTCTGCCTCTTTCCCAGAAAATAAGGGGAACTTCTGCCTTTTTGCTTCAAATAAAAAGAATTTCTGCATTTTTGCCCCAATATTAGGGGAATATCTGCAATTTTGCTCCAAAATATGAGGAATTTCTGCCATTTTGCCCAAAATTAAGGGGATTTTCTGCCTTTTTGCCCCCAAATAAGGGAAATTTCTGCAATTTTATCCCAAAATACGGGGAATTTCTGCATTTTTGCCCCAAAATAAAAGGAATTTCTGCTTTTTTGCCCCAATATAAGGGAAATTTCTGCAATTTTATCCCAAAATAATATGAATTTCTGCCTTTTTGCCCCAATATAAGGGAAATTTCTGCATTTTTGCCCCAAAATAAGAAAAATTTTGCTTTATTTCTCTGAAATAAGTGAAATTTCTGCAACTTTGCCCTAAAATAAGTGAATTTTCTGCAATTTTTCCCTATAATAAAGGAAATATCTGCAATTTTGCCCCAAAATAAGGGGAACTTCTGGGTTTTGCCCCAAAATAAGGGAAATTTCTGCAATTTTGCCCTAAAATAAAGAGAATTTCTGCCTTTTGCCCCAAAATAAGGGGAATTTCTTCCTTTTTGCCCAAAAATAAAGAAAATTACTGCATGTTTTACCCCAAAATGAGGTGAATTTCTGCAATTTTGCTCCGAAATTGAAAATTTTCTGACTTTATTTCCGAAAATAAGGGGAATTTCTGCCATTTTGCCACGAAATAAATGGAATTTCTGCACTTTTACCCCAAAATAAGGGGAATTTCTGCCTTTTTGCCCCAAAATTAGGGGAATTTCTGCAATTTTGCTCCAAAATAAGGGGAATTTCTGTTTTTTTGCCCGAAAATAAAGAGAATGTATACTTTTTGCCATAAAAAAGGGAAATTTCTTTACTTTTGCCCCAAAATAAAGGGATTCTCCGCCTTTTTGACTCAAAATAAGTGCAATTTCAGCTTTTTCCCCAAAAATAAACGGAATTTCTGTCTTTTTGCCCCAAAATAAGGGGAATTTCTGCCTTTTTGGACCAAAATAAGGGGAATTTCAGCCTTTTTACCTCAAAATAAGGGGAATTTCTACCTTTTACCCCAATATATGGGGAATTTCTGCCTTTTTGTTCCAAAATAAAGAAAATTTCTTCAATGTTGTACCAAAATAAAAGAAATTTCTGCTTTTTGCCCCAAAATAAAAGGAATTTCTGACTTTTTGTCCTGAAATAAATGAAATTTCTGCAATATTGCCCGAAAATAAGAAAAATATGTGCTTTTTGCCACAAAATATAAAAAATTTCTGCCTTTTTGCCACAAAATAAGAAATTTTCTGCAATTCTGTACCAAAATAAAAGAAATTTCTCCAATTTTGCCCCAAAATAAGGGAAATTTCTGCAATTATGCCACAAAATAAGGAAAATTTCTTCAATTTTGCCCCAAAATAAGGGGAATTTCTGAAATTTTGCCCCGAAATAAGGAGAATTTCTGTATTTTTGCCCCAAAATAAAGGGAATTTCTGCCTTTTTGCCCCAAAATTAGGGAAGTTTCTGCAATTTTGCTTCAAAATACAGGGAATTTCTGCCTCTTTCCCAGAAAATAAGGGGAACTTCTGCCTTTTTGCTTCAAATAAAAAGAATTTCTGCATTTTTGCCCCAATATTAGGGGAATATCTGCAATTTTGCTCCCAAATATGAGGAATTTCTGCCATTTTGCCCGAAACTAAGGGGATTTTCTGGCTTTTTGCCCCCAAATAAGGGAAATTTCTGCAATTTTATCCCAAAATAAGGGGAATTTCTGCATTTTTGCCCCAAAATAAAAGGAATTTCTGCCTTTTTGCCCCAATATAAGGGAAATTTCTGCAATTTTATCCCAAAATAAGATGAATTTCTGCCTTTTTGCCCCAATATAAGGGAAATTTCTGCATTTTTGCCCCAAAATAAGAAAAATTTTGCTTTATTTCTCTGAAATAAGTGAAATTTCTGCAACTTTGCCCTAAAATAAGTGAATTTTCTGCAATTTTTCCCTATAATAAAGGAAATATCTGCAATTTTGCCCCAAAATAAGGGGAACTTCTGGTTTTTGCCCCAAAATAAGGGAAATTTCTGCAATTTTGCCCTAAAATAAGGAGAATTTCTGCCTTTTGCCCCAAAATAAGGGGAATTTCTTCCTTTTTGCCCCAAAATAAAGAAAATTACTGCATGTTTTACCCCAAAATAAGGTGAATTTCTGCAATTTTGCTCCAAAATTGAAAATTTTCTGACTTTATTTCCGAAAATAAGGGGAATTTCTGCCATTTTGCCACGAAATAAGTGAAATTTCTGCACTTTTACCCCAAAATAAGGGGAATTTCTGCCTTTTTGCCCCAAAATTAGGGGAATTTCTGCAATTTTGCTCCAAAAAAAGGGGAATTTCTGTTTTTTTGCCCGAAAATAAAGAGAATGTATACTTTTTGCCATAAAAAAGGGAAATTTCTTTACTTTTGCCCCAAAATAAGGGGATTCTCCGCCTTTTTGACTCAAAATAAGTGCAATTTCAGCTTTTTCCCCAAAAATAAATGGAATTTCTGTCTTTTTGCCCCAAAATAAGGGGAATTTCTGCCTTTTTGGACCAAAATAAGGGGAATTTCAGCCTTTTTACCTCAAAATAATGGGGATTTCTTCCTTTTCCCCTAAATATGAGGAATTTCTGCCTTTTTGCCCCAAAATAAGAAAAATTTCTGCAATTTTATACCAAAATAAAAAAATTTCTGCATTTTGCCCCAAAATTACAGAAATTTCTGCCTTTTTTCCTTGAAATAAGTGAAATTTCTGCAATTTTGCCCCAAAATAAGGGGATTTTCTGAATTTTTGCTTCCGAAAAAAGGGGATTTTCTCTCTTTTTGCCCCAAAATATGGAGAATTTCTGACTTTTTGCCCGAAAATTATGAGAATTTCTGCAATTCTGCTTCAAAATACGGGGCATTTCTGCCTTTTAGCCCCAAAATAAAGGGAATTTCTGCATTTTACCTCAAAATAAGAATAATTTCTGCCTTTTGCCCCAAAATATTGAGAATTTCTGCCTTTTTGTTCCAATATAAGGAAAATTTCTTCAATTTTGTAACATAATAAAAGAAATTTCTGCTTTTTGCCCCAAAATAAGAAGAATTTCTGACTTTTGCCCCAAAATAATGGGAATTTCAGCATTTTACCTCAAAATAAGAAGAATTTCAGCCTTTTTGCACCAAAATATGGCGAACTTCTGCCTTTTTACCCCAAAATTAGAAAACTTTTTCCTTCTTTTTCTGAAATAAGTGAAATTTCTGCAATTTTGCCCTGAAATAAGGGAAATTTCTGTTTTTTGCCCTAAAATAAGGGAAATTTCTGCAATTTTTCTTCATAATAAGGGAAATTTCTGCAATTAAGTCCCAAAATAAAAGGAATTTCTGTTTTTTGCCCCAAAATAAGAAAAATTTCTGCAATTTTGCCCTAAAATAAGGGGAATTTCTGTTTTTTGCCCCAAAATAAGGAGAATTTTTGCCTTTTTGCCACAAAATAAAGAAAATTACTGCATGTTTTACCCCAAAATTAGGTGAATTTCTGCCTTTTTGCCCCAAAATAAGGGGAATTTCAGCCTTTTTACCTCAAAATAAGGGGAATTTCTACCTTTTGCCCCAATATATGGGGAATTTCTGCCTTTTTTTTCCAAAATAAAGAAAATTTCTTCAATGTTGTACCAAAATAAAAGAAATTTCTGCTTTTTGCCCCAAAATAAAAGGATTTTCTGACTTTTTGTCCTGAAATAAATGAAATTTCTGCAATTTTGCCCGAAAATAAAAAAAAAATTGTGCCTTTTGCCACAAAATATAAAAAATTTCTGCCTTCTTGCCACAAAATAAGAAAAATTTCTGCAATTCTGTACAAAAATAATAGAAATTTCTCGAATTTTGCCCCAAAATAAGGGAAATTTCTGCAATTATGCCCCAAAATAAGGGAAATTTCTTCAATTTTGCCCCAAAATAAAGGGAATTTTAAATTTTTGCCCCAAAATAACGAGAATTTCTGTATTTTTGCCCCAAAATAAAGGGAATTTCTGCGTTTTTGCCCCAAAATAAGGGGAATTTCAGCCTTTTTACCTCAAAATATGGGGAATTTCTACCTTTTGCCGCAAAATATGGGGAATTTCTGCCTTTTTGTTCCAAAATAAGGAAAATTTCTTCAATTTTGTACCAAAATAAAAGAAATTTCTGCTTTTTGCCCCAAAACAAAAGCAATTTTTGACTTTTTGTCTTGAAATAAATGAAATTTCTGCAATTTTGCCTGAAAATAAGAAAAATTTGTGCCTTTTTGCCACAAAATATTAAAAATTTCTGCCTTCTTGCCACAAAATAAAAAAAATTTCTGCAATTCTGTACAAAAATAAAAGAAATTTCTCCAATTTTGCCCCAAAATAAGGGAAATTTCTGCAATTTTGCCCCAAAATAAGGGAAATTTCTTCAATTTTGCCCCAAAATAAGGGGAATTTTTGAATTTTTACCCCGAAATAAAGAGAATTTCTGTATTTTGGCCCAAAATAAAGGGAATTTCTGCCGTTTTGCCCCAACATTAGGGAAGTTTCTGCAATTTTGCTTCAAAATACAGAGAATTTCTGCCTCTTTCCCAGAAAATAAGGGGAACTTCTGCCTTTTTGCTTCAAATAAAAAGAATTTCTGCATTTTTGCCCTAATATTAGGAGGATATCTGCAATTTTGCTTCAAAATATGGGGAATTTCTGCCTTTTGCCCCAAAATAAGGGGAATTTCTGCCTTTTTGCCCCAAAATAAAGAAAATTACTGTATGTTTTACCCCAAAATAAAAGGAATTTCTGCCATGTTGCCACGAAATAAGTGAAATTTCTGCAGTTTTACCCCAAAATAAGGGGAATTTCTGCCTTTTTGCCCCAAAATTAGGGGATTTTCTGAAAATTTGCTCCAAAATACGGGGAATTTCTGCCTTTTTTCCCGAAAATAAAGGGAATGTATACTTTTTGCCATAAAAAAGGGAAATTTCTTTACTTTTGCCCAAAAATAATGGGATTTTCTGCATTTTTGACTCAAAATAAGTGCAATTTCTGCCTTTTCCCCCAAAATAAAGGGACTTTCTGTCTTTTTGCCCCAATATAAAAGGAATTTCGGCCTTTTTGGACCAAAATAAGGGGAATTTCAGCCTTTTTACCTCAAAATAATGGGAATTTCTTCCTTTTTCCCAAATATGGGGAATTTCTGCCTTTTTGCCCCAAAATAAGAAAAATTTCTGCAATTTTGTACCAAAATAAAAGAAATTTCTGCCTTTTTGCCCCAAAATTAGAGAAATTTCTGCCTTTTTTCCCTGAAATAAGTGAAATTTCTGCAATTTTGCCCCAAAATAATGGAAATTTCTGCAATTTTGCCCCAAAGTAAAGAAAATTTATGCAATTTTTTCCCCCTAAACAAAGGGAATTTCTGTATTTTTTGCCCCCAAATAAAAAGAATTTCTGACTTATTACCCTGAAATAAGTGAAATTTCTGCAATTTTGCCCCAAAATAAGTGAAATTTCTGCCTTTTTCCCCAAAAATAAACGGAATTTCTGTCTTTTTCCCCAAAATAAAAGGAATTTTTGAATTATGCCCTGAAATAAGTGAAATTTCTGCAATTTTGCCCCAAAATAAAAGAAATTTCTGCTTTTTTTCCACAAAATAATGGGAACTTCTGTTTTTTGTCTCAAAATAAGGGAAATTTCTGCCTTTTTGCCCCCAAATAAGAGGAATTTCTGCCTTTTTACCTCAAAATAAAGGGAATTTCTGCATTTTTGCTACATAATATTAGGAATTTCTGCCTTTTAGCCCAAAAATACAGAAAATTTTTGCCTTTTTTCTCTGAAATAAGTGAAATTTCTGCAATTTTGCCCCAAAATAAGTGAAATTTCTGCAATTTTGCCCCAAAATAAAGGAAATTTCTGGAATTTTGCCCCAAAATAAGTGGAATTTCTGAGTTATACCCCAAAATAAGGAGAATTTCTGTCTTTGTGCCCCAACATATAGAAAATTTCTGCATTTTTGCCTCACAATTAGGGGAATTTCTGCAATTATCCTCCAAAATACGGGGTATTTCTGCTTTTTAGCCCGAAAATAAGGGGAATGTATACCTATTGCCACAAAAAAGGGAAATTTCTTAATTTTCGCCCCAAAATAAGAGGAATTTCTACTTTTTTACCTCAAAATATGTGAAATTTCTGCCTTTTTACCCAAAAATAAATGAAATTTCTGTCTTTTTGCCCCAAAATAAAAGGAATTTTTGAATTATGCCCTGAAATAAGTGAAATTTCTGCAATTTTGCCCCAAAGTAAAAGAAATTTCTGCTCTTGTCACAAAATAAGGGGAATTTCTGCCTTTTTGCCCCCAAATAAGGGGAATTTCAGCCTTTTTACCTCAAAATAAGGGGAATTTCTGCATTTTTGCCACAAAATATTAGGAATTTTTGACTTTTTGCTTTAAAATAAAGAAAATTTCTGCCTTTTTTCCCTAAAATAAGTGAAATACCTGCAATTTTGCCCCAAAATAAGTGAAATTTCTGCAATTTTGCCCCAAAATAAGGGAAATTTCTGGAATTTGTCCCCAAAATAAGTGGAATTTCTGAGTTTTGCCCCAAAATAAGGAGAATTTCTGTTTTTTTGCCCCAACAAATAGAGAATTTCTGCCTTTTTGCCCCACAACTAGAAGAATTTCTGCAATATTGCTCCAAAATACAGGGAATTTCTGCTTTTTTCCCGAAAATAAAGGGAATGTATACCTTTTGCCAAAAAAAAGGGAATTTTTTTCATTTTTGCCCAAAATAAGAGGAATTTCTGCCTTTTTACCTCAAAATAAGTGAAATTTCTGCATTTTTACCCAAAAATAAACGGAATTTTTGAATTATTCCCTGAAATAAGTGAAATTTCTGCAATTTTGCCCCCAAATAAGGGAAATTTCTGCTTTTGCCAAAAAATAAGGGGAATTTCTGCATTTTGCCCCAAAATAAAGGGATTTTCTGCATTTTTGCACCAATATTAGAAGAATTTCTGAAATTTTGCTCCAAAATACGGGTCATTTCTGTCTTTATGCCCGAAATTAAGTGGAATTTCCGCCTTTTTTTCTCGAAATAAAAAATTTCTGCCTTTTTTCTGAAATAAGTGAAATTTCTGCAATTTTGCCACAAAATAAGGAAAATTTCTGCAAATTTGCCCCAAAATAAGGAAATTTCTGCAATTTTGCCCCAAAATAAGGAGAATTTCTGCCTTTTTACCCGAAAATAAGAAGAATGCATACCTTTTTGCCATAAAAAAAAAAATTTCTTCATTTTTGCTCCAAAATAAGGGGAATTTCTGCTTTTTTGCCTCTAAATAAGTGGAATTTCTGTTTTTTTCCCCCAAAACAAGGGAAATTTCTGTCTTTTTTGCCCCAAAATAAGGAAAATTTCTGACTTATTACCCTGTAATAAGTGAAATTTCTGCAATTTTGCCCCAAAATAAGGGAAATTTCTGGAATTTTGCCCCACAATAAGTGGAATTTCGGAGTTTTGCCCTAAAATAAAGAGAATGTCTGTCTTTTTGCCCCAACAAATAGGGAATTTCTGCCTTTTTGCCCCACAACTGGGGGAATATCTGCAATTTTGCTCCAAAATATGGGGAATTTCTGCTTTTTTTTCCCGAAAATAAAGGGAATGTATACCATTTGACACAAAAAAGGGAAATTTCTTCATTTTTGCCCCAAAATAAGAGGAATTTCTGCTTTTTTGCCTCCAAATAAGTGGAATTTCTGTCATTTTCCCCCAAAACAAAAAGAATTTCTGTTTTTTTGCCCCAAAATAAGGGAAATTTCTGACTTATTACCTTGAAAGAAGTGAAATTTCTGCAATTTTGCCACAAAATAAGGGAAATTTCTGCCTTTTTGCCCTGAAATATGTGAAATTTCTGCAATTTTACCCCAAAATAAGTGAATTTCTGCCTTTTTGCCCCAAAATAATGGGACTTTCTGCATTTTTGCCCGAAAATAAGAAAAATTTTTGCTTTTTTTCTCTGAAATATGTGAAATTTCTGCAATTTTGCCCTAAAATAAGGGAAATTTCTGCAATTTTTCCCCATATTAAAGGAAATTTCTGCAATTTTGCCCCAAAATAAGGGGAATTTCTTTTTTTTGTTCCCAAATAAGTGAAATTTCTGCAATTTTGCCCTAAAATAAGTGAAATTTCTGCAATTTTGCCTGAAAATAAGGGAAATTTCTGCAATTTTGCCCCAAAATAAAGAAAATTTCTGCAATTTTGCCCCAATGTACAGGAAATTTCTACAATTTTGCCTGAAAATAAGTGGAATTTTTGACATTTTGCTCCCGAAAAAAGGAGATTTTCTGTCTTTTTGCCCCAAAATATGGAGAATTTCTGACTTTTTGCCCGAAAATTATGAGAATTTCTGCAATTTTGCTTTAAAATACAGGGAATTTCTGCCTTTTAGCCCCAAAATAAAGGGAATTTCTGCATTTTACCTTTAAATAAGGGGAATTTTTGCATTTTACCTCAAAATAAGAAGAATTTCTGTCTTTTGCCCCAAAATATGAGGAATTTCTGCCTTTTTGTTCCAAAATAAGGAAAATTTCTTCAATTTTTTACCATAATAAAAGAAATTTCTGCTTTTTGCCCAAAAATAAGGGGAATTTCTGACTTATTACCCTAAAATAAGTGAAATTTCTGCAATTTTGCCCCAAAATAAGGGAAATTTCTGCCTTTTTGCCCCCAAATAAGAGAAATTTCAGCCTTTTTACCTCAAAATAAGGGGAATTTCTGCATTTTTGCCACAAAATATAAGTAATTTCTGCCTTTTTGCCCCAAAGAAAGAAAATTTCTGCTTTTTTTCCCTGAAATAAGTGAAATTTCTGCAATTTTTCCCCAAAATAAGTGAAATTTCTGCAATTTTGCCCCAAAATAAGGGAAATTCCTGGAATTTTGCCCCAAAATAAGAGGAATTTCTGAATTTTGCCCCAAAATAAGGAGAATTTCTGACTTTTTGCCCTAACATAGAGGGAATTTCTGCCTTTTTGCCCCACAATTAGGGGATTTTCTGCAATTTTGCTTCAAAATACGGGGAATTTATGCTTTTTAGCCCGAAAATAAAAGAAATGTATACCTTTTGCCAAAAAAATTGAAATTTCTGCATTTTTAGCCCAAAATAATAGGAATTTCTGATTTTTACCTCAAAATAAGTGAAATTTATGCCTTTTTACCCAAAAATAAACATAATTTCTGTCTTTTTGCCCCAAAATAAAAGGAATTTTTGAATTATGCCCTGAAATAAGTGAAATTTCTGTATTTGCCCCAAAATAAAACAAATTTTTTCCTTTTTGCCACAAAATAAGGGGAATTTCTGTCTTTTTGCCACAAAATAAGGGAAATTTTTGCCTTTTGGCCCCCAAATAAAAGGAATTTCAACATTTTTACCTCAAAATAAGAGAAATTTCTGCATTTTTGTCACAAAATATTAAGAATTTCTGCCATTTTGCTCCAAAATACGGAAAATTTCGGCCTTTTTTCCCTGAAATAAGTGAAATTTCTGCAATTTTGCCCCAAAATAAGTGAAATTTCTGAAATTTTGCCCAAAAATAAAGGAAATTTCTAGAATTTTGCCCCAAAATAAGTGGAATTTCTGAGTTTTGCCCCAATATAAGGAGAATTTCTGTTTTTTTGCCCCAACATATAGGGAATTTCTGCATTTTTGCCCCACAATTAGGGGAATTTCTGCAATTTTGCTCCAAAATACGGGGAATTTCTGCCTTTTTGCCCGAAAATAAGAAGAATGCATAACTTTTTGCCATAAAAAAGGGAAATTTCTTCATTTTTGCTCCAAAATAAGAGGAATTTCTGCTTTTTTGCCTCTAAATAAGTCGAATTTCTGTCTTTTTCCCCCAGAACAAAGGGAATTTCTTTCTTTTTTTCCCCAAAATAAGAAAAATTTCTGACTTATTACCCTGAAGAAAGTGAAATTTCTGCAATTTTGCCCAAAAATAAGGGAAATTTCTGCCTTTTTACCCCCAAATAAGGGGAATTTCAGCCTTTTTACCTCAAAACAAGAGGAATATCTGCATTTTTGCCACAAAATATTAGGAATTTCTGCCTTTTTGCCCCAAAATAAGGAAAATTTCTGTCTTTTTTCCCTGAAATAAGTGAAATTTCTGCAATTTTGCCCCAAAATAAGTGAAATTTCTGAAATTTTGCCCCAAAATAAAGGAAATTTCTAGAATTTTGCCCCAAAATAAGTGGAATTTCTGAGTTTTGCCCCAAAATAAGGAGAATGACTGTCTTTTTGCCCCAACATTTAGGGAATTTCTGCCTTTTTGCCCCACAATTAGGGGAATTTCTGCAATTTTGCTCCAAAATACGGGGAATTTCTTCCTTTTTGCCCGAAAATAAGAAGAATGCATACCTTATTGCCATATAAAAGGGAAATTTCTTCATTTTTGCTCCAAAATAAGGGGAATTTCTGCTTTATTGCCTCTAACTAAGTGGAATTTCTGTCTTTCTCCCCCAAAACAAAGGGAATTTCTGCCTTTTTGCCCCAAAATAAGGAAAATTTCTGCCTTTTTTCCTTGAAATAAGTGAAATTTCTTCAATTTTGCCCCAAAATAAGTGAAATTTCTGCCTTTTTGCCCCCAAATACGGGGAATTTCAGCATTTTTAACTCAAAATAAAGGAAATTTCTGCATTTTTGCCACAAAATATTAGGAATTTCTGACTTTTTGCTTTAAAATAAGGAAAATTTCTGTCTTTTTCCCCTGTAATAAGTGAAATTTATGCAATTTTGCCCCAAAATAAGTGTAATTTCTGCAATTTTGCCCCAAAATAAGGGAAATTTCTGGAATTTTGCCCCAAAATAAGTGGAATTTCTGAGTTTTGCCACAAAATAAGGAGAATTTCTGTCTTTTTGCCCCAACAAATAGAGAATTTCTGCCTTTTTGACCCACAACTATGGGAATTTCTGCAATTTTGCTCCAAAATACAGGGAATTTCTGCTTTTTTCCCGAAAATAAAGGGAATGTATACCTTTTGCCACAAAAAAAGAGAAATTTCTTCATTTTTGCCACAAAATAAGAGGAATTTCTGCCTTTTTACCTCAAAATAAGTGAAATTTCTGCCTTTTTACCCAAAAATAAACGGAATTTCTTTCTTTTTGCCCCGCAATAAAAGGAATTTTTGAATTATGCCCTGAAATAAGTGAAATTTCTGCTATTTTGCCCTAAAATAAAAGAAATTTCTGCCTTTTTGCCACAAAATAAGGGGAATTTCTGCATTTTTGCCCCCAAATAAGGAGAATTTCAGCCTTTTTACCTCAAAATAAAGGGAATTTCTGCATTTTTGCCACAAAATATTAGGAATTTCTGACTTTAAAATAAGGAAAATTTCTGCCTTTTTTCCCTGAAATAAGTGAAATTTCTGCAATTTTGCCCCAAAATAAGTGAAATTTCTTCAATTTTCCTTCAAAATAATGGAAATTTTTGGAATTTTGCCCCAAAATAAGTGGAATTTCTAAGTTTTTCCCCAAAATAATGAGAATTTCTGTATTTTTGCCCCAAACAAATAGGAAATTTCTGCCTTTTTGACCCACAACTGGGGGATTTTCTGCAATTTTGCTCCAAAATACTGGGAATTTCTACTTTTTTGCTCGAAAATAAGGGGAATGTATACTTTTTGCCACAAAAAAAGGGAAATTTCTTCATATTTGCCCCAATATATAACGAATTTCTGCCTTTTTACCTCAAAATAAGGGAAATTTCTGCCTTTTTAAACAAAAATATACGGAATTTCTGTCTTTTTGCCCCAAAATAAAAGGAATTTTTGAATTATGCCCTGAAATAAGTGAAATTTCTGCAATTTTGCCTTAAAATGAAAGAAATATCTGCCTTTTTGCCACAAAATAAAAGGAATTTCTGCCTTTTTGCCCCCAAATAAAAAGAATATCAGCCTTTTTACCTCAAAATAAGGGGAATTTATGCATTTTTCCACAAAATATTAGTAATTTCTGACTTTTTGCTTTAAAATAAGGAAAATTTCTGCCTTTTTTTCCTGAAATAAGTGAAATGTCTGCAATTTTGCTCCAAAATATGTGAAATATCTGCAATATTGCCCCAAAATAAGGGAAATTTCTGGAATTTTTCTCCAAAATAAATGGAATTTCTGAGTTTTGCCCAAAAATAAAGAGGATTTCTGTCTTTTTGCCCCAACAAATAGGGAATGTCTGCCTTTTTGCCCTACAACTGGGTGAATTTCTGCAATTTTGTCCAAAATGCGAGGAATTTCTGTTTTTTTTTCCGAAAATAAAGGGAATGTATACCTTTTGCCACAAAAAAGAAAAATTTCTTCATTTTTGCCACAAAATAAGAGGAATTTCTTCCTTTTTGCCCCCATATAAGTGGAATTTCTGTCTTTTTCCCCCAAAACAAAGGGAATTTCTGTATTTTTGCCCCAAATTAAGAGGAATTTCTGACTTATTACCCTGAAATTAGTGAAATTTCTGCAATTTTGCCCCAAAATAAAGGAAATTTCTGCCTTTTTGCCCCTAAATAAGGGGAATTTCAGCCTTTTAACCTCAAAATAAAAGGAATTTCCGCATTTTTGCCACAAAATATTAGGAATTTCTGCCTTTTTGCTCCAAAATAAGGAAAATTTCTTCGTTTTTTCCCTGAAAAAAGTGAAATTTCTGCAATTTTGCCCCAAAATAATGGAAATTTCTGAAATTTTGCCCCAAAATAAGGGAAATTTCTGGAATTTTGCCCCAAAATAAGTGAAATTTCTGAGTTTTGCCCTAAAATAAGGAAAATTTTTGTCTTTTTGCCCCAACAAATAGGGAATTTCGGCCTTTTTGCCCACAACTAGAAGAATTTCTTCAATTTTAGCCCAAAATTAGGGATTTCATCTTTTTGCCCCAAAATAAGGGGAATTTGTGCCATTTTGCCCTGAAATAAGTGAAATTTCTGCAATTTTGCCACAATATAAGGGAAATTTCTGCCTTTTTGCCACCAAATAGGGGAATTTCAGCCTTTTTACCTCAAAATAAAGTGAATTTCTGCATTTTTGCCACAAAATATTAGGAATTTCTGCCTTTTTGCCCTAAAATAAGGAAGATTTCTGCCTTTTTTCCTTGAAATAAGTGAAATTTCTTCAATTTTGCCCCAAAATAAGTGAAATTTCTGCATTTTTGCCCCCAAATAAGAGGAATTTCAGCATTTTTAACTCAAAATAAAGGAAATTTCTGCATTTTTGCCACAAAATATTAGGAATTTCTGACTTTTTGCTTTAAATTAAGGAAAATTTCTGCCTGTTTCCCCTGAAATAAGTGAAATTTATGCAATTTTGCCCCAAAATAAGTGTAATTTCTGCAATTTTGCCCCAAAATAAGGGAAATTTCTGGAATTTTGCCCCAAAATAAGTGGGATTTCTGAGTTTTGCCCCAAAATAAGGAGAATTTCTGCCTTTTTGCCCCACAATTAGGGGAATTTCTGCAATTTTGCTCCAAAATACGGGGAATTTCTGATTTTTTGCCCGAAAATAAGGGGAATGCATACCTTTTTGCCATAAAAAAAGGAAATTTCTTCATTTTTGCCCCAAATTAAAAGAAATTTCTGCCTTTTTGCCCTGAAATATATGAAATTTCTGCAATTTTAGCCCAAAATAAGGTGAATTTCTGCCTTTTGCCCCAAAATAATGGGAAT
This sequence comes from Micromys minutus, assembly GCF_963924665.1. Taxonomy (NCBI): domain Eukaryota; kingdom Metazoa; phylum Chordata; class Mammalia; order Rodentia; family Muridae; genus Micromys; species Micromys minutus. Next base: position 1,008,971 of record NW_027667771.1, read on the forward strand.
TTCTGCATTTTTGCCCCAAAATAAGAAAACTTTTTGCTTTTTTTCTCTTAAATAAGTGAAATTTCTGCAATTTTGCCCTAAAATAAAAGAAATTTCTGCAATTTTTCTCCATAATAAAGGAAATTTCTGCAATTTTGCCCCAAAATAAGGGGAATTTCTGCAATTTTTCTCCATAATAAAGGAAATTTCTGCAATTTTGCCCTAAAATAAGGGGAATTTCTGCTTTTATGCCTCTAAATAAGTGGAATTTCTGTCTTTTTCCCTCAAAACAAAGGGAATTTCTGTAATTTTTGCCCCAAAATAAGGAAAATTTCTGACTTATTACCCTGAAATAAGTGAAATTTCTGCAATTTTGCCCCAATATAAGGGAAATTTCTGCCTTTTTGCCCCCAAATAAGGGGAATTTCAGCCTTTTTACCTCAAAATAAGGGGAATTTCTGAATTTTGGCCCAAATTATTAGGAATTTCTGCCTTTTTGCCCCAAAATAAGAAAAATTTCTGCCTTTTTTCCCTGAAATAAGTGAAATTTCTGCAATTTTGCCCCAAAATAAGTAAAATTTCTGCAATTTTGCCCCAAAATAAGGAAAATTTTTGGAATTTTGCCCCAAAATAAGTGGAATTTCTGAGTTTTGCCCCAAAATAAGGAGAATTTCCGCCTTTTTGCCTCTAAATAAGTGGAATTTCTGTCTTTTTCCACAAAACAAAGGAAATTTCTGTCTTTTTTGTTCCAAAATAAGAGGAATTTCTTCCTTCTTACCTCAAAATAAGTGAAATTTCTGCCTTTTTACCCAAAAATAAATGGAATTTCTGTTTTTTTGCCCCAAAATAAAAGGAATTTTTGAATTTTGCCCTAAAATATGTGAAATTTCTGCAATTTTGCCCCAAAATTAGGGGAATTTCTGTTTTTTGCCCTCAAATAAGGGAAATTTCTGCAATTTTATCCCAAAATAAGCGGAATTTCTGCCTTTTTGCCACAAAATAAAAAAAATTTCCCAAAAATAAGGGGAACTTCTGCCTTTTGCCTCAAATAAAGGAAATTTCTGCATTTTTCCCCAATATTAGGGGAATTTCTGCAATTTTGCCACAAAATATTGGGAATTTCTGCCTTTTTAACCGAAATTAAGGAGATTTTCTGCCTTTTTGCTCCCAAATAAGGGAAATTTCTGCAATTTTATCCCAAAATAAGGGGAATTTGTGCCTTTTTGCCCCAAAATTAGAGGAATTTCTTCCTTTTTGCCCGAAATTAAGTGGAATTTTTGCCTTTTTGTCCCGAAGAAAGTGAAAATTCTTTAATTTTAGCCAAAAATTAGGGATTTCATCTTTTTGCCCCAAAATAAGGATAATTTCTGCAATTTTGCCCCCAAATAAGGGAAATTTCTGGTATTTTGCTCCAAAATAAGTGGAATTTCAGAGTTTTGCCCCAAAATAAGGAGAATTTCTGTCTTTTTGCCCCAACATATAGGGAATTTCTGCCTTTTTGCCCCACAATTAGGGGAAGTTCTGCAATTTTGCTCCAAAATACAGGGAATTTCTGCATTTTTGCCCGAAAATAAGGGAAATGCATACCTTTATTGCAATAATAAGGGAAATTTCTTCATTTTTGCCCCAAATTAAGGGAAATTTCGGCCTTTTTGCCCTGAAATATGTGAAATTTCTGCAATTTTTGCCCAAAATAAGGTGAATTTCTGCTTTTTTGCCCCAAAATAATAGGAATTTCTGCCTTTTTGCCCCAAAATAATAAAAATTTTTGCTTTTTTACTCTCAAATAAGTGAAATTTCTGCAATTTTTCCCTAAAATAAGGGAAATTTCTGCAATTTTCCCCATAATAAAGGAAATTTCTGCAATTTTGTCCCAAAATAAGGGGAATTTCTGGTTTTTGCCCAAAAATAAGAAAAATTTCTGCAATTTTGCCCTAAAGTAAGGGGAATTTCTGCCTTTTGCCCCAAAACAAGGAGAATTTCTGCCTTTGTGCCCCAAAATAAAGAATATTACTGTATTTTTTACCCCAAAATTAGGTGAATTCCTGCAATTTTGCTCCAAAATACGGGGATTTTCTGCCTTTTTCGCTGAAAATAAGGGGAATTTCTGCCATTTTGCTGCGAAATAAGTGAAATTTCTGGAGTTTTACCCCAAAATAAAAGGAATTTCTGCTTTTTTGCCCCAAAATTAGGAGAATTTCTGCAATTTTGCTCCAAAATATGAGGAATTTCTGCCTTTTAGCCCGAAAATAAAGGGAATGTTTACCTTTTTGTTATAAAAAATAGAAATTTCTTCATTTTTGCTCCAAAATAAAGGGATTTTCCGCCTTTTTGACTCAAAATAAGTGCAATTTCTGCCTTTTTTCCAAAAATAAACGAAATTTCTGCTTTTTGCCCCCAAAAAAGTGGAATTTCTTACTTTTTGCCCTGAAATAAATGAAATTTCTGCAATTTTGCCCGAAAATAAGGGAAATTTGTGCCTTTTGGCCCCAAAATAAGAGGAATTTCTGCCTTTTTCCCCAATATATGGGGAATTTCAGCATTTTACCTCAAAATAAGAGGAATTTCAGCCTTTTTGCACCAAAATAAGAAGAATGCATACCTTTTTGCCATAAAAAAGGGAAATTTCTTCATTTTTGCTCCAAAATAAGAGGAGTTTCTGCTTTTTGCCCCAAAATATGGGGAATTTCTGCCTTTTTGCCCGAAAATAAGAAGAATGCATAACTTTTTGCCATAAAAAAGGGAAATTTCTTCATTTTTGCTCCAAAATAAGGGGAATTTCTGCCTTTTATCCTCTGAATAAGTGGAATTTCTGTCTTTTTCCCCCAAAACAAAGGGAATTTCTGTCATTTTTGCCCCAAGATAAAAAAAAATTCTGACTTATTACCCTAAAATAAGTGAAATTTTTGCAATTTTGCCCCAAAATAAGGGAAATTTCTGCCTTTTTGCTTTCAAATAAGGGGAATTTCTGAATTTTTGCACCCGAAAAAAGGAGATTTTCTGTCTATTTGCCCCAAAAAAAGGAGAATTTCAGCCTTTTTGCCCAAAAATTATGAGAATTTCTGCAATTTTTCTTCAAAAAAACGGAAAATTTCTACCTTTTAGCCCCAAAATAAAGGGAATTTCTGCATTTTCCCCAAATATTAGGGGAATTTCTTCATTTTACTTCAAAATAAGAAGAATTTCTGCCTTTTACCTCAAATTATGGGGAATTTCTGCGTTTTTGTTCCAAAATAAAGAATATTTCTTCAATTTTGTACCATAATAAAAGAAATTTCTACTTTTTGCCCCGAAATAATAGGAATTTCTGACTTTTTACACTGAAATAAATGAAATTTGTGCAATTTTGCCCCAAAATAAGGGAAATTTGTGCCTTTTTGCCCCAAAATAATGGGAATTTCTGCCTTTAGCCCCAAAAAATGGGAAATTTCAGCATTTTAACTCCAAATAAGGGGAATTTCTGCCTTTTTGCCCTGAAATATATATAATTTCTGCAATTTTACCCCAAAATAAGGTGAATTTCTGCCTTTTTGCCCCAAAATAATGGGAATTTCTGCTTTTTTGCCTCAAAATAAGAAAAATTTTTGCTTTTTTTTTCTGATATAAGTGAAATTTCTGCAATTTTGCCCTAAAATAAGGGAAATTTCTGCAATTTTTCCCCATAATAAAGAAAATTTCTGCAATTTTGCCGCAAAATAAGGGGAATTTCTGTTTTTTGCCTCCAAATAAAGCAAATTTCTGCAATTTTGCCCCAAAATAATGGGAATTTCTATTTTTTGCCCCCAAATAAAAGAAATTTCTGCAATTTTGCCCTAAAATAAGAGGAATTTCTGCTATTTGCCCCAAAATAAGGGGAATATCTGCCTTTTGCCCCAAAATATGGGGAATTTCTGCCTTTTTGTCCGAAAATAAGAAGAATGCACACCTTTTTGCCATAAAAAAGGGAAATTTCTTCATTTTTGCTCCAAAAGAAGGGTAACTTTTGCCTTTTTGCCTCTAAATAAGTGGAATTTCTGTCTTTTTCCCCCAAAGCAAAGGGAATTTCTGTTTTTTTTGCCCCAAAATAAGGAAAATTTCTGACTTATTACCCTGAAATAAGTGAAATTTCTCCAAATTTGCCCCAAAAATAGGGACATTTCTGCCTTTGGCCCCAAAATAAGGGGAATTTCAGCATTTTACCTCAAAATAAGGGAAATTTCTGATTTTTGCCCCAAAATATGGAGAATTTCTGCCTTTTTGCCCCAAAATAAGGAAAATTTCTGCCTTTTTTCCCTGAAATAAGTGAAATTTCTGCAATTTTGCCCCAAAATAAGTGAAATTTCTGCAATTTTGCCCCAAAATAAGTGAAATTTCTGGAATTTTGCCCCAAAATAAGGGGAATTTCTGAGTTTTGCCCCAAAATAAGGAGAATTTCTGCCTTTTTGCCTCTAAATAATTGGAATATCTGTCTTTTTCCACAAAACAAAGGAAATTTCTGTCTTTTTTGTTCCAAAATAAGAGGAATTTCTTCCTTCTTACCTCAAAATAAGTGAAATTTCTGCCTTTTTACCCAAAAATAAATGGAATTTCTGTCTTTTTGCCCCAAAATAAAAGGAATTTTTGAATTTTGCCCTGAAATATGTGAAATTTCTGAAATTTTGCCCCAAAATAAAGGAAATTTCTGCCTTTTTGCCACAAAATAAAGGGAATTTCTGTCTTTTTGCCCTAAAATAAGGAGATTTCAGCATTTTACCTCATAATAAGAGGAATCTCTGCATTTTTGCCCCGAAATATGGGGAATTTCTGAATTTTTGCCCCAAAATAAAGAAAATTTCTACAATTTTGTACCAAAATAAAAGAAATTTCTGCATTTTTGCCCCAAAATAAGAGAAATTTCTGAGTTTTTTTCTTTGAAATAAGTGAAATTTCTGCAATTTTGCCCCAAAATAAGGGAAATCTCTGCAATTTTTTTCCATAATAAAGGAAATTTCTGCAATTTTGCCCTAAAATAAGGAGAATTTCTCTTTTTTGCCCTCAAATAAGGGAAATTTCTGCAATTTTATCCCAAAATAAGGGGAATTTCTGCCTTTTTCCTACAAAATAAGAAAAATTTCTGCAAGTCTGTAACAAAATAGAAGAAATTTCTAAAATTTTGCCCCAAAATAAAGGAAATTTCTGATATTTGCCCCAAAATAAGGAGAATTTCTGTATTTTTGCCCCAAAATAAAGAAAATTTCTGCCTTTTTGCCCCAAAAGTAGGAGAGTTTCTGCAATTTTGCTTCAAAATACAGAGAATTTCTTCCTCTTTTCTAGAAAATAAGAGGAACTTCTGCCTTTTTGCCCCAAATAAAGGGAATTTCTGCATTTTTGCCCCAATATTAGGGAAATTTCTGCAATTTTGCTCCAAAATACGGGGAAATTCTGCCTTTTTACCCAAAATTAAAAGGATTTTCTGCCTTTTTGCTCCCAAATAAAGGAAATTTCTGCAATTTTATCCCAAAATATAGGGAATTTCTTCCTTTTTGCCCCAAAATAAGGGGAATTTCTGCCTTTTTGCCATGAAATATGTGAAATTTCTGCAATTTTACCCCAAAATAAGGTGAATTTCTGCCTTTTTGCCCATAAAATAATAGAAATTTCTGCCTTTTTGCCCCAAAATAAGAAAAATTATTGCTTTGTTCTCTGAAATAAGTGAAATTTCTGCAATTTTGCCCTAAAATAAGAGACATTTCTGCAATTTTTTTCCATAATAAGGGAAATTCCTGCAATTTTGCCTCAAAATAAGGGGAATTTCTGTTTTTGGCCCCCAAATAAGGGAAATTTCTTCAATTTTGCCCTAAAATAAAGGGAATTTCTGCCTTTTGCCCCAAAATAAGGAGAATTTTAGCTTTTTTGCCCCAAAATAAGAAAATTACTGTATTTTTTATCCGAAAATTAGGTGAATTTCTGCAATTTTGCTCCAAAATACGGGGATTTTCTTCTTTTTTCGCCGAAAATAAAGGAAATTTCTGCAATTTTGCCGCGAAGTAAGTGAAATTTCTGCAGTTTTACCCCAAAAAAAGGGGAATTTCTGCCTTTTTGCCCAAAAATTAGGGGAATTTTTGCAATTTTGCTCCAAAATACAGGGAATTTCTGCCTTTTGGCCCGAAAATATAGGGAATGTATACCTTTTTACCATAAAAAAAGGAAATTTCTTCATTTTTACCCGAAAATAAGGGGATTTTTCACCTTTTTGACTCAAAATAAGTGCAATTTCTGCCTTTTCCCCAAAAATAAACGAAATTTCTGTCTTTTTGCCCAAAAATAAAGGGAATTTCTGAATTTTTGCCCCAAAATAAGGGGGATTTCAGCATTTTTACCTAAAAATAAGGGGAATTTCTGCATTTTTGCCTCCAAAATAAAGGGAACTTCTGCATTTTTGCACCACTATTTGGGGAATTTCTGCAATTTTGCTCCAAAATATGGGTCATTTCTGCCTTTTTGCCCAAAATTAAGTGGAATTTCTGCTTTTTGTCCAAAATAAGTGAAATTTCTGCAATTTTAGCCAAAAATTAGGGATTTTATCTTTTTCCCTAAAATAAGGGAAATTTCGGCCATTTTGCCGTGAAATATTTGAAATTTCTGCAATTTTTCCCCAAAATAAGGGGAATTTCTGCCTTTTTGCCCCAAATAAGGGGAATTTCAGCCTTATTACCTCAAAATAAGGGGAATTTCTGCCTTTTTGCCCCAAAATATAAGGAATTTCTGCCTTTTTGCCCCAAAAAAAGAAAATTCTGCAATTTTGCCCTGACAAGAAGAATTTCTCCCTTTTTGCCCCAAAATAAAAGAAATTTCAGCCTTTTTACCTGAAAATAAGTGAAATTTCTGCAATTTTGCCCCAAATAAGGAAAATTTCTGATTTTTGCCCCAAAATAAGGAGAATATCTGTATTTATTCCCCAAAATAAAGGAAATTTCTGCCTTTTTGCCCCAAAATTAGGGGAGTTTCTGCAATTTTGCTTCAAAATACAGGGAATTTCTTCCTCTTTTCCCGAAAATAAGGGGAACTTCTGCCTTTTGCTTCAAATAAAGGGAATTTCTTCATTTTTGCTCCAATATTAGGGGAATTTCTGCAATTTTGCTCCAAAATATGGAGAATTTCTGCCTTTTTAACCGAAATTAAGGGGATTTTCTGCCTTTTTGCTCCCATATAAATGAAATTTCTGCAATTTTATCCCAAAATAAGGGGAATTTCTGCCTTTTTGCCCCAAAATAAGGGGAATTTCTGCCTTTTTGCCTGAAATTAAGTGGAATTTTTGACTTTTTGTCCCGAAATAAGTGAAATTTCTTTAATTTAAGCCAAAAATTAGGGATTTTATTTTTTGCCCCAAAATAAGAGGAATTTCTGAAATTTTGCCCCTAAATAAATGAAATTTCTGCAATTTTGCCTCAAATTAAGGGAAATTTCTGCAATTTTGCCCCAAAGTAAAGGAAATTTCTGCAATTTTGCCCCAAATAAGTGGAATTTCTGACATTTTGCACCCGAAAAAAAGGAGATTTTCTGTCTTTTTGTCCCAAAATAAGGAGAATTTCAGCCTTTTTGCCCGAAAATTATGAGAATTTCTGCAATTTTTTTTCAAAATACGGAAAATTTTTGCCTTTTAGCCCCAAAATAAAGGGAATTTCTGCATTTTCCCCAAATATTAGGGGAATTTCTGCATTTTACCTCTAAATAATGGGAATTTCTGCATTTTACCTCAAAATAAGAAGAATTTCTGCCTTTTACCTCAAATTGTGGGGAATTTCTGCTTTTTTGTTCCAAAATAAAGAAAATTTCTTAAATTTTGAACCATAATAAAAGAAATTTCTACTTTTTGCCCTGAAATAAGGGAAATTTCTGACTTTTTACCCTGAAATAAATGAAATTTGTGCAATTTTGCCCGAAAATAAGGAAAATTTGTGCATTTTTGCCCCAAAATAATGGGAATTTCTGCCTTTAGCCCCCAAAAATGGGAAATTTCAGCATTTTACCTCAAAATAAGGGGAATTTCTGCCTTTTTGCCCTGAAATATATGAAATTTCTGCAATTTTACCCCAAAAAAGGTGAATTTCTGCCTTTTTGCCCCAAAATAATGGAAATTTCTGCCTTTTTGCCTCAAAATAAGAAAAATTTTTGCTTTTTTTTCTGAAATGAGTGAAATTTCTGCAATTTTGCCCTAAAATAAGGGAAATTTCTGCAATTTTTCCCCATAATAAAGAAAATTTCTGCAATTTTGCTGCAAAAGTAGGGGAATTTCTGTTTTTTGCCCCCAAATAAAGCAAATTTCTGTAATTTTGCCCCAGAATATAGGGAATTTCTGTTTTTTGCCCCCAAATAAGGGAAATTTCTGCAATTTTGCCCTAAAATAAAGGGAATTTCTGCCATTTGCCCCAAAATAAGAGGATTTTCTGCCTTTTTGCAACAAAATAAAGAAAATTACTGCATGTTTTACGCCAAAATTAGGTGAATGTCTGCAATTTTGCTCAAAAGTACGAGGATTTTCTGCCTTTTTCGCCGAAAATAGGGGGAATTTCTGCCATTTTGCCGTTAAATAAGTGAAATTTCTGCAGTTTTACCCCAAAATAAGGGAAATTTCTGCCTTTTATCCCCAATTAGGGGAATTTCTTCAATTTTGCTTCAAAATATGGAGAATTTCTGCCTTTTTGCCCGAAAATTAAGGGAATGTATTCCTTTTTGCAATAAAAAAGGGAAATTTCTCCACTTTTGCCCCAAAATAAAGGGATTTTCCGCCTTTTTGACTAAAAATAAGTGCAATTTCTGCCTTTTCCCCAAAAATAAACAAAATTTCTGTCTTTTTGTTCCAAAATAAGGGGAATTTCTGACTTTTTGCCCTGAAATAAGTGAAATTTCTCAAATTTTACCCCAAAATAAGGGAAATGTCTGCTTTTTGCCCCAAAATAAGGGGAATTTCTGCCTTTTTGCCCCAAAATAAAGGGAATTTCAGCATTTTTTCCTCAAAATATGGGGAATTTCTGCCTTTTGCCCCAAAATATGGGAAATTTCTTCCTTTTTGCCCCAAAATAAGAAACATTTCTGCAATTTTGTACCAAAATAAAAGAAATTTCTGCCGTTTTGCCCCAACAAAAGAGAAATTTGTGCCTATTTTCCCTGAAATAAGTAAAATTTCTGCAATTTTGCCCCAAAATAAGGGAAATTTCTGCAATTTTGCCCCAAAGTAAAGGAAATTTCTGCAATTTTGCCCCAAATAAGGGGAATTTCTGCCTTTTTGCGCCAAAAATAAAGGGAATGTATACCGTTTGTGATAAAAAAGGGAAATTTCTTCACTTTTGCCCCAAAATAAGGGGATTTTCCGCCTTTTTGACTCAAAGTAAGTGCAATTTCTCCCTTTTCCTCAAAAATAAATAGAATTTCTGTCTTTTTGCCCCAAAATAAGGGGAATTTCTGACTTTTTGCCCTGAAATAAGTGAAATTTCTAAAATTTTTCCCCAAAATAAGGGAAATGTCTGCTTTTTGCCCGAAAATAAGGGGAATTTCTGCCTTTTTGCCCCCAAATAAAAGGAATTTCAGCCTTTTTTCCTTAAAATAAGGGGAATTTCTGCATTTTGCCCCAAAATATGGGAAATTTCTCCCTTTTTTCCCAAAAATAAAAAAAAATTTCTGCAATTTTGTAACAAAATAAAAGAAATTTCTGCCTTTTTTGCTTCAAAATAAGAGAAATATCTGCCTTTTTTCCCTGAAATAAGTGAAATTTTTGCAATTTTGCCACAAATTAAGGAAAATTTTTGTAATTTTGCCCAAAAGTAAAAAAAATTTCTGCAATTTTGCGCCAAAAAAGGGGAATTTCTGACTTTTTGCACCCGAAAAAAGGAGATTTTCTGATTTTTTGCCCCAAAATAAGGAGAATTTTAGCTTTTTTGCCCGAAAATTATGAGAATTTCTGCAATTTTTCTTCAAAATACGAAAAATTTTTGCCTTTTAGCGCCAAAATAATGGGAATTTCTGCATTTTCCCCAAATATTAGGGGAATTTCTGCATTTTACCTCTAAATAATGGGAATTTCTTCATTTTACCTCAAAATAAGAAGAATTTCTGCCTTTTACCTCAAATTATGGGGAATTTCTGCCTTTTTGTTCCAAAATAAAGAAAATTTCTTCAATTTTGTACCATAATAAAAAAAATCCTACTTTTTGCCCCGAAATAAGGGGAATTTCTGACTTTTTACCCTGAAATAAATGAAATTTGTGCAATTTTGCCCGAAAATAAGGGAAATTTGTGCCTTTTTGCCCCAAAATAATGGGAATTTCTGCCTTTAGCCCCAAAAAATTGGGAAATTTTAACATTTTACCTCAAAATAAGGGGAATTTCTGCCTTTTTGCCCTGAAATATATGAAATTTCTGCAATTTTACCGCAAAATAAGGTGAATTTCTGCCATTTGCCCCAAAATAAGGGGAATTTCTGCCTTTTTGCAAAAAAATAAAGAAAGTACTGCATGTTTTACGCCAAAATTAGGTGAATTTCTGCAATTTTGCTCCAAAATACGAGGATTTTCTGCCGTTTTCGCCGAAAATAAGGGGAATTTCTGCCATTTTGTCGTGAAATAAGTGAAATTTCTGCAGTTTTACCCCAAAATAAGGGAAATTTCTGCCTTTTAGCCCAAAAATTAGGGGAATTTCTGCAATTTTGCTCCAAAATACGGGGAATTTCTGCCTTTTTGCCTGAAAATAAAGGGAATGTATACGTTTTTGCCATAAAAAAAGGGAAATTTCTTCACTTTTGCCCCAATATAAGGGAATTTTCCGCCTTTTTGACTCAAAATAAGTGCAATTTCTGCCTTTTCCCCAAAAATAAACAAAATTTCTGTCTTTTTGTTCCAAAATAAGGGGAATTTCTGACTTTTTGCCCTGAAATAAGTGAAATTTCTAAAATTTTTCCCCAAAATAAGGGAAATGTCTGCTTTTTGCCCCAAAATAAGGGGAATTTCTGCCTTTTTGCCCCAAAATAAGGGGAATTTCCGCATTTTTTCTTCAAAGTAAGGGGAATTTCTGCCTTTTGCCCCAAAATATGGGAAATTTCTTCCTTTTTTCCCCAAAATAAGAAACATTTCTGCAATTTTGTACCAAAATAAAAGAAATTTCTGCCTTTTTGCCCCAAAAAAAGAAATTTCTGCCTTTTTTCCCTGAAATAAGTAAAACTTCTGCAATTTTGCCCCAAAATACGAGAAATTTCTGCAATTTTGCCCCAAAGTAAAGGAAATTTCTGCAATTTTGCCCCAAATAATGGGAATTTCTGCCTTTTTGCACCAAAATTAGGGAAACTTCTGCAATTTTGCTCCAAAATACATGGAATTTCTGCCTTTTTGCCCAAAAATAAAGGGAATGTATAACTTTTTGCCATAAAAATGGGAAATTTCTTCACTTTTGCCCCAAATATAGGGCATTTTCCGCCTTTTTGACTCAAAATAAGTGCAATTTCTGCCTTTTCCCCAAAAATAAATGGAATTTCTGTCTTTTTGCCCCAAAATAAGGGGAATTTTGACTTTTTGCCCTGAAATAAGTGAAATTTCTAAAATTTTTCTCCAAAATAAGGGAAATGTCTGCTTTTTGCCCAAAATAAGGGGAATTTCTGCCTTTTTGCTCCAAAATAGGGGGAATTTCAGCCTTTTTTTCTCAAAATAAGGGGAATTTCTGCCTTTTGCCCCAAAATATGGGAAATTTCTTTCTTTTTCCCACAAAATAAGAAAAATTTCTGCAATTTTGTACCAAAAAAAGAAATTTCTGCCTTTTTGCCCCCAAAAAAGAGAAATTCCTGCCTTTTTTCCCTGAAATAAGTGAAATTTCTGCAATTTTGTCCTAAAATAAGGGAAATTTCTGCAATTTTGCCCCAAAATAAGGGAAATTTCTGCAATTTTGCCCCAAAGTAAAGAAAATTTCTGCAATTTTGCCCTAAAATAAGGGGAATTTCAGCATTTTTTCCTTAAAATAAGGAGAATTTCTGCCTTTTGACCCAAAATATGGGGAATTTCTGCATTTTTGCACCCGAAAAAAAGAGATTTTCTGTCTTTTTGTCCCAAAATAAGAAGAATTTTAGCCATTTGCCCGAAAATTATGAGAATTTCTGCAATTTTTCTTCAAAATACGGAAAATTTATTCCTTTTAGCGCCAAAATAAAGGGAATTTCTGCATTTTCCCACAATATTAGGGGAATTTCTGTATTTTACCTCTAAATAAAAGAAATTTCTGCATTTTACCTCAAAATAAGAAGAATTTCTGACTTTTACCCCAAAATATTGGGAATTTCTGCCTTTTTGTTCCAAAATAAAGCAAATTTCTTCAATTTTGTACCATAATAAAAGAAATTTCTAATTTTTGCCCCGAAATAGGGGGAATTTCTGACTTTTTACCCTGAAATAAATGAAATTTGTGCAATTTTGCCGGAAAATAAAGGAAATTTGTGCCTTTTTGCCCCAAAATAATGGGAATTTCTGCCTTTAGCCCCAAAAAATGGGAAATTTCAGGATTTTACCTCAAAATAAAGGGAATTTCTGCCTTTTTGCCCTGAAATATATGAAATTTCTGCAATTTTACCCCAAAATAAGGTGAATTTCTGCCTTTTTGCCCCAAAATAATGCAAATGTCTGCATTTTTGCCTCAAAATAAGAAAAATTTTTGCTTTTTTTTCTGAAATAAGTGAAATTTCTGCAATTTTGCCCTAAAATAAGGGAGATTTCTGCAATTTTTCCCCATAATAAAGAAAATTTCTGCAATTTTGCCGCAAAATAAGGGGAATTTCTTTTTTTTGCCCCCAAATAAAGCAAATTTCTGCAATTTTGCAACAAAATAAGAGGAATTTCTGTTTTTTGCCCCCAAATAAGGGAAATTTCTGCAATTTTGCCCTAAAATAACGGGAATTTCTGCCATTTGCCCCAAAATAAGTGGAATTTCTGCCTTTTTGCCACAAAATGCAGAAAATTACTGCATGTTTTATGCCAAAATTAGGTGAATTTCTGCAATTTTGCTCCAAATTACGAGGATTTTCTGCCTTTTTCGCTGAAAATAAGGGGAATTTCTGCCATTTTGCCGTGAAAAAAGTGAAATTTCTGCAGTTTTACCCCAAAATAAGGGAAATTTCTGCCTTTTAGCCCCAAAATTAGGGGAATTTCTGCCCTTTTGCCCCAAAATAAGGGGAATTTCAGCATTTTTTTCCTCAAAATAAAAGGAATTTCTGCCTTTTGCCCCAAAATATGGGGAATTTCTGTCTTTTTTTCCAAAATAAGAAAAATTTCTGCCATTTTGTACCAAAATAAAAAAAATTTCTGCCTTTTTGACCCTAAATAAGAGAAATTGCTGCCTTTTTTCCTTGAAATAAGTGAAATTTTGCAATTTTGCCCCAAAATAAAGGAAATTTCTGCAATTTTGCCCCAAAATAATGAAAATTTCTGCAATTTTGCCCCAAAGTAAAGGAGATTTCTGCAATTTTGCCCCAAAATAAGGGGAATTTCAGCCTTTTTTCCTTAAAATAAGAGGAATTTCTGCCTTTTGACCCAAAATATGGGGAATTTCTGCCTTTTTGCACCCGAAAATAGGAGATTTTCTGTCTTTTTGCACCAAAATAAGGAGAATTTCAGCCATTTGCCCGAAAATTATGAGAATTTCTGCAATTTTTCTTCAAAATACGGAAAATTTATTCCTTTTAGCCCCAAAATAAAGGGAATTTCTGCATTTTCCCACAATATTAGGGGAATTTCTGTATTTTACCTCTAAATAAAAAAATTTCTGCATTTTACCTCAAAATAAGAAGAATTTATTACTTTTACCCCAAAATATGGGGAATTTCTGCCTTTTTGTTCCAAAATAAAGAAAATTTCTTCAATTTTGTACCATAATAAAAGAAATTTCTCCTTTTTGCCCCAAAATAAGCGGAATTTCTGACCTTTTACCCTGAAATATATGAAATTTCTGCAATTTTGCCTGAAAATAAGGGAAATTTGTGCCTTTATGCCCCAAAATAAGAGGATTTTCTGCCTTTTGCCACAAAATATGGAGAATTTCAGCATTTTACCTCAAAATAAGGGGAATTTCTGTCTTTTTGCTCTGAAATATGTGAAATTTCTGTAATTTTACCCCAAAATAAGGTGAATTTCTGCCTTTTTGCCCCAAAATAATGGGAATTTCTGCCTTTTTGCCCCAAAATAAAAAAAAAATTTTTTTTTCTGAAATAAGTGAAATTTCTGCAATTTTGCCCTAAAATAAGGGAAATATCTGCAATTTTTCCCCATAATAAAGCAAATTTCTGCAATTTTGCCCCAAAATAAGGAGAATTTCTGTTTTTGCCCCCAAATAAGGGAAATTTCTGCAATTTTGCCCTAAAATAAGGGGAATTTCTGACATTTGCCCCAAAATAATGGGAATTTCTGCCTTTTTGCCACAAAATAAAGAAAATTACTTCATGTTTTACCCCAAAAGTAGGTGAATTTCTGCAATTTTGCTCCAAAATACGAGGATTTTCTGCCTTTTTCGCCGAAAATAAGGGGAATTTCTTACATTTTGCCGCGAAATAATTGAAATTTCTGCAGTTTTACCCCCAAAAAAGGGGAATTTCTTCCTTTTTGATCAAAAATTAGGGGAATTAGTGCAATTTTGCTGCAAAATACGGGTCATGTCTGCCTTTTTGCCCGAAATTAAGTGGTATTTCTGCCTTTTTGTCCGGAAATAAGTGAAATTTTTGCAATTTTAGCCAAAAATTAGGAATTCCATTTTTGCCCCAAAATAAGAGAAATTTCTGCCATTTTGCACTGAAATATTTGAAATTTCTGCAATTTTACCCTAAAATAAGGGGAATTTCTGCCTTTTTGCCCCAAAATATAAGGAATTTCTGCCTTTTTGCCCCAAAATAAGAAAAATTTCTGCAATTTTGCCCCAAAATAAGGGGAATTTCTTCCTTTTTACTTCAAAATAAAGGGAATTTCTGCCTTTTTACCTGAAAATAAGTGAATTTCCTGAAATTTTGCCCCAAATAAGGGAAATTTCTGCAATTTTGCCCCAAAATAAGGTAAATTCCTGCAATTTTGCCCCAAAATAAGTAGAATTTCTGAGTTTGGCCCCAAAATATAGAGAATTTTTGCCTTTTTGCCCCACAATAATGGGAATTTCTGCAATTTTGCTCTAAAATACGTGGAATTTCTGCCTTTTTACCCAAAAATAAGGGGAATGAATACCTTTTTGCCATAAAAAAGCGAAATTTCTTCATTTTTGCTCCAAAATAAGGGGAATTTCTGTTTTTATGCCTCTAAATAAGTGGAATTTCTGTCTTTTTCCCCAAAACAAAGTGAATTTCTGTCTTTTTTGCCCCAAAATAAGGGGAATTTCTGAATTATTACTCTGAAATAAGTGAAATTTCTGCAATTTTGCCCCAAAATAAGCGAAATTTCTGCCTTTTTGCCCCCAAATAAAGGGAATTTCAGCCTTTTTACCTCAAAATAAGGGGAATTTCTGCATTTTGCCACAAAATATTAGGAATTTCTGCCTTTTTGCCCCAAAATAAGGAAAGTTTCTGCTTTTTTTTTCTCTGAAATAAGTGAAATTTCTTCAATTTTGCCCCAAAATAAGTGAAATTTCTGAGTTTTGCCCCAAAATAAGGAGAATTTCTGTGTTTTTGCCTGAACATATAGGGATTTTCTGCCTTTTTGCCCCACAATTAGAAGATTTTATGCAATTGTGCTCCAAAATATGAGGAATTTCTGCTTTTTTGCCCGAAAATAAGGGGAATGTATACCTTTGCCACAAAAAAGAGAAATTTCTTCATTTTTGCCCCAAAATAAGAGGAATTTCTTCCTTTTTACCTCAAAATAAGTGAAATTTCTGCCTTTTTACCCAAAAATAAATGGAATTTCTGTCTTTTTGCCCCAAAATAGAAGGAATTTTTGAATTTTGCCCAGAAATAAGTGAAATTTCTGCAATTTTGCCCCAAAATAAGGGAAATTTCTGCCTTTTGCCATAAAATAAAGGGAATTTCTGTCTTTTTGCCCCAACATAAGGGGAATTTCAGCATTTTACCTCATAATAAGGGGAATCTCTGCATTTTTGCCCCAAAATATGGGGAATTTCTGCATTTTTGCCCCAAAATAAAGAAAATTTCTACAATTTTGTACCAAAATAAAAGAAATTTCTGCCTTTTTGCCCCAAAATAAGAGAAATTTCTGAGTTTTTTTCTTTGAAATAAGTGAAATTTCTGCAATTTTGCCCCAAAATAAGGGAAATTTTTGCAATTATTTTCCATAATAAGGGAAATTTTTGCAATTTTGCCCCAAAATAAGAGGATTTTCTGTTTTTGCCCCCAAATAAGGGAAATTTCTGCAATTTTATCCTAAAATAAGGGGAATTTCTGCCTTTTTGCCACAAAATAAAAAATATTTCTGCAAGTCTGTAACAAGATAGAAGAAATTTCTAGAATTTTGCCCCAAAATAAGGGAAATTTCTGATTTTTGCCCCAAAATAAGGAGAATTTCTATATTTTTGCCCCAAAATAAAGGGAATTTCTGCCTTTTTGCCCCAAAATTAGGGGAGTTTCTTCAATTTTGCTTCAAAATACAGGGAATTTCTTCCTCTTTTCCCGAAAATAAGGGGAACTTCTGCCTTTTTGCCCAAATAAAGGGAATTTCTGCATTTTTGCCCCAATATTAGGGGAATTTCTGCAATTTTGCTCCAAAATACGGAGAAATTCTGCCTTTTTACTCAAAATTAAAAGGATTTTCTTTTTTTTTGCTCCCAAATAAGGGAAATTTCTGCAATTTTATCCCAAAATAAAGGAAATTTCTGCCTTTTTTGCCCCAAAATAAGGGGAATTTCTGCCTTTTTGCCCTGAAATATGTGAAATTTCTGCAATTTTACCCCAAAATAATGTGAATTTCTGCCTTTTTGCCCATAAAATAATAGAAATTTCTGCCTTTTTGCCCCAAAATAAGAAAATTTATTGCTTTTTTCTCTGAAATAAGTGAAATTTCTGCAATTTTGCCCTAAAATAAGGGAAATTTCTGCAATTTATTTCCATAATAAGGAAAATTCCTGCAATTTTGCCCCAAAAGAAGGGGAATTTCTGTTTTTTTGCCCCCAAATAAGGGAAATTTCTTCAATTTTGCCCTAAAATAAGAAGAATTTCTGCCTTTTGCCCCAAAACAAGGAGAATTTCTGCCTTTTTGCCCCAAAATAAGAAAATTACTGTATTTTTTACCCCAAAATTAGGTGAATTTCTGCAATTTTGCTCCAAAATACAGGGATTTTCTTCCTTTTTCGCCGAAAATAAAGGGAATTTCTGCAATTTTGCCGCGAAATAAGTGAAATTTCTGTAGTTTTACCTTAAAATAAGGAAAATTTCTGCCTTTTTGCCCAAAAATTAGGCGAATTTTTGCAATTCTGCTCCAAAATATGGGGAATTTCTGCCTTTTGGCCCGAAAATAAAGGGAATGTATACCTTTATGCCATAAAAAAAGGAAATTTCTTCATTTTTACCCCAAAATAAGGGGATTTTTCAACTTTTTGACTCAAAATAAGTGCAATTTCTGCCTTTTCCCCAAAAATAAACGAAATTTCTGTCTTTTTGCCCAAAAATAAAGGGAATTTCTGAATTTTTGCCCCAAAATTAGAGGAATTTCAGCCTTTTTACCTAAAAATAAGGGGAATTTCTGCCTTTTTGCCCCCAAAATAAAGAGAATTTCTGCATTTTTGCACCAATATTAGGAGAATTTCTGCAATTTTGCTCCAAAATATGGGTCATTGCTGCCTCTTTGCCCAAAATTAAGTGGAATTTCTGCCTTTTTGTCCGAAATAAGTGAAATTTCTGCAATTTAGGCAAAAATTAGGGATTTCATCTTTTTGCCCCAAAATAAGGGAAATTTCTGCCATTTTGCCCTGAAATATTTGAAATTTCTGCAATTTTACTCCAATATAAGGGGAATTTCTGCCTTTTTGCCCCAAAATAAAGGGAATTTCTGCCTTTTTTCCCGAAATTAAGTGGAATATCTGCCTTTCTGTCCCGAAATAAGTGAAATTTCTTCAATTTTAGCCAAAAATTAGGGATTTCATCTTTTTGCCCCAAAATAAGGGGAATTTCTGCAATTTTGCCCCAAAATAAATGAAATTTCTGCAATTTGGCCCCAAAATAAGGGAAATTTCTTGAATTTTCCTCCAAAAAAGTGGAATTTCTGAGTTTTGCCCCAAAATAAGGAGAATTTCTGTCTTTTTGCCCCAACATATAGGGAATTTCTGCCTTTTTGCCCCACAATTAGGGGAATTTCTGCAATTTTGCTTCAAAATACGGGGAATTTCTGCATTTTTGCCCAAAAATAAGGGGAATGCATACCTTTTTGCCTTAAAAAGAATAATTTCTTCATTTTTGCTCCAAAATAAGAGGAATTTCTGCCTTTTTACCTCTAAATAAGTGGAATTTCTGTCTTTACCCCCAAAACAAAGGGAATTTCTGTCTTTTTTGCTCCAAAATAAGGAAAATTTCTGACTTATTACCCTGAAATAAGTGAAATTTCTGAAATTTTGCCCCAAAATAAGAAAAATTTCTGCATTTTTCCCTGTAATTTGTGAAATTTCTGCAATTTTACACTAAAATATTTTGAATTTCTGCCTTTTTGCCCCAAAATAATAGGAATTTCTGCCTTTTTGCCCCAAAATAAAAAAAAATTTTGATTTTTTTCTTATAAGTGAAATTTCTGCAATTTTGCCCTAAAATAAGGGAAATTTCTGCAATTTTTCTTCATAATAAGGGAAATTTCTGCAATTTTGTCCCAATATTAGGGGAATTTCTGTTTTTTGCCCCCAAATAAAGGAAATTTCTGCAATTTTGCCCTATAATAAAGAGAATTTCTGCAGTTTTACTCCAAAATAAGGAGAATTTCTGCCTTTTTGCCCCAAAATAAAGTAAATTACTGTATTTTATACCCCTAAATTAGGTGAATTTCTGCAATTTTGCTCCAAAATACAGGGATTTTCTGCATTTTTCGCCGAAAATAAGGGGAATTTCTGCCATTTTGCCGCGAAATAAGTGAAATTTCTGCAGTTTTACTCCAAAATAAGGGGAATTTCTGTCTTTTTGCACCAAAATAGGGGGAATTTCTGAATTTTGCCCGAAAATAAGGGGAATTTCAGCCTTTTTACCTCAAAATAAGGGGAATTTCTGCGTTTTTGCCCCAAAATATGGGGAATTTCTGCCTTTTTACCCCAAAATAAAAAAAATTTCTGCAATTTTGTACCAAAATAAAAGAAATTTCTGCCTTTTTGCCCCAAAATAAAAAAATTTCTGCCTTTTTTCTGAAATAAGTGAAATTTCTGCAATTTTGCCCCAAAATAAGGGAAATTTCTGCAATTTTGCCCCAAAATAAGGGGAATTTCTGACTTTTTGCTCCCGAAAAAAGGAGATTTTCTGTATTTTGCCCCAAAATTATGAGAATTTCTGCAATTTTGCTTCAAAATACGGTTAATTTCTGCCTTTTAGCCCCAAAATAAAGGGAATTTCTGCATTTTCCCCCAATATTTGGGGAATTTCTGCATTTTACCTCTAAATAAGGGGAATTTCTGCATTTTACTGCAAAATAAGAAGAATTTCTGCCTTTTACCCCAAAATATGGGGAATTTCTGAGTTTTTGTTCCAAAATAAGGAAAATTTCTTCAATTTTGTACCATAATAAAAGAAATTTCTGCTTTTTGCCCCAAAATAAATGAAATTTCTGCAATTTTGCCCAATATAAGGAAAATTTCTGCCTTTTTGCCCCCAAATAAGGGGAATTTCAGCCTTTTTACCTGAAAATAAAAGAAATTTCTGAATTTTGGCACAAAATATTAGGAATTTCTACTTTTTTGCCGCATAATAAGGAAAATTTCTGCTTTTTCCCCTGAAATCAGTGAAATTTCTGCAATTTTGCCCCAAAATAAGTAAAATTTCTGCAATTTTGCCCCAAAATAAGAGAAATTTCTGGAATTTTGCCCCGAAATAAGTGGAATTTCTGAGTTTTGCCCCAAAATAAAGAGAATTTCTGCCTTTTTGCCCCACAGTTAGTGAAATTTCTGCAATTTTGCCCTAAAATAAGAGAAATTTCTGCAATTTTGCTTCAAAATAAGGGGAATTTCTGTTTTTTGCCCCACAATTAGTTAAATTTCTGCAATTTTGCCCCAAAATATGGGGAATTTCTGCCTTTTGCCCCAAAATATGGGGAATTTCTGCCTTTTTGTCCAAAAATAAAAGAATGCATAACTTTTTGCCATAAAAAAGAGAAATTTCTTCATTTTTGCTCCAAAAGAAGGGGAACTTTTGCCTTTTTGCCTCTAAATAAGTGGAATTTCTGTCTTTTTCCCCAAAAACATAGAGAATTTCTATCTTTTTTGCCCCAAAATAAGGAAAATTTCTGACTTATTACCCTGAAATAAGTGAAATTTCTTCAAATTTGCCCCAAAAAATAGAAATTTCTGCCTTTTACCCCAAAATATGGGGAATCTCAGGATTTTACCTCAAAATAAGGGAAATTTCTGATTTTTGCACCAAAATATCGAGAATTTCTGCCTTTTTGCCCCAAAATAAGGAAAATTTCTGCTTTTTTTCCCTGAAATAAGTGAAATTTCTTCAATTTTGCCCGAAAATAAGTGAAATTTCTTCAATTTTTCCACAAAATAATTGAAATTTCTGGAATTTTGCCCCAAAATAAGTGGAATTTCTGAGTTTTGCCCCTAAATAAGGGGAATTTCTGCATTTTTTCCTCTAAATAAGTGGAATTTCTGTCTTTTTCCGCCAAAACAAAGGGAATTTCTGTCTTTCTTGCCACAAAATAAGGAAAATTTTTGACTTATTACCCTGAAATAAGTGAAATTTCTGCAAATTTGCCCCAAAATAAGGGAAATTTCCGCCTTTTTGCCCCCAAATAAGGGGAATTTCAGCCTTTTTACCTCAACATAAGGGAAATTTCTGCATTTTTGCAACAAAATATTAGGAATTTCTGCATTTTTGCCACAAAATATTAGCAATTTCTGCCTTTTTGCCCCAAAATAAGGAAAATTTCGGCCTTTTTTCTCTGAAATAAGTTAAATTTCTGCAATTTTGCCCCAACATAAGTGAAATTTCTGCAATTTTGCTCCAAAATAAGGGAAATTTCTGGAATTTTGCCCCAAAACAAGTGGAATTTCTGAGTTTAGCCCCAAAATAAGGAGAATTTCTGCCTTTTTGCCCCCCAATTAGGGGAATTTCTGCAATTATGCTCCAAAATACGGGGAATTTCTGCCTTTTTGCTAGATAATAAGGGGAATGCATACATTTTTGCCATAAAAAAGGGAAATATCTTCATTTTTGCCACAAATTAAGGAAAATTTCTTCCTTTTTGCCCTGAAATATGTGAAATTTCTGCAATTTTAGCCCAAAATAAGGTGAATTTCTGCATTTTTGCCCCAAAATGATGGGAATTTCTGCCTTTTTGCCCCAAAATAAGAAAAATTTTTGCTTTTTTTTCTGAAATAAGTGAAATTTCTGCAATTTTGCCCTAAAATAAGGGAAATTTTTGTAATTTTTCCCCATAATAAGGGAAATTTCTGGAATTTTGCCCCAAAATAAGGGGAATTTCTGTTTTTTTGCTACCAATTAATGGAAATTTCTGCAAATTTGCCCTAAAATAAGTGGAGTTTCTGCTTTTTTGCCTCTAAATAAGTGTAATTTCTGTCTTTTTCCCCCAAAACAAAGGGAATTTCTGTCATTTTTGCCCCAAAATAAGGACAATTTCTGCCTTTTTCCCTGAAATAAGTGAAATTTCTGCAATTTTGCCCCAAAAAAGGGAAATTTCTGCCTTTTGCCCCAAAATAAGGGGAATTTCAGCATTTTTCCTCAAAATAAGGGAAATTTCTGATTTTTGCACCAAAATATGGAGAATTTCTGCCTTTTTGCCCCAAAATCAGAAAAATTTCTGCCTTTTTGCTCTGAAATAAGTGAAATTTCTGCAATTTTGCCCAAAAATAAGTAAAATTTCTGCAATTTTGCCCCCAAAAAAGGGAAATTTCTGGAATTTTGCCCCAAAATAAGTGGAATTTCTGAGTTTTGCCCCAAATAATAAGAATTTCTGCCTTTTTGCCTTACAATTACTGAAATTTCTGCAATTTTGCCCCAAAATAAGGGGAATTTCTGCCTTTTGCCCCAAAATATGAGAAATTTCTGCCTTTTTGTCTGAAAATAAGAAGAATGCATACCTTTTTGCCATAAAAAAGGTAAATTTCCTCATTTTGCTCCTAAATAAGGGGAAATTTTGCGTTTTTACCTCTAAATAAGTGGAATTTCTGTCTTTTTCCCCCAAAACAAAGTAAATTTCTGAATTTTTTGCCCCAAAATAAGTAAAATTTCTGACTTATTACCCTGAAATAAGTTAAATTTCTGCAAATTTGCCCCCAAAATGGGAAATTTCTGCCTTTTGCTTCAAAATAAGGGGAATTTCAGAATTTTACCTCAAAATAAGGGAAATTTCTGATTTTTGCACCAAAATATGGAGAATTTCTGCCTTATTGCCCAAAAATAAGGAAAATTTCTGCCTTTTTCCCTGAAATAAGTGAAATTTCTGCAATTTTGCCCGAAAATAAGTGAAATTTCTGCAATTATTTCCCAAAATATGGGAAATTTCTAGAATTTTGCCCCAAAATAAGTGGAATTTCTGAGTTTTGCCCCAAAATAAGGAGAATTTCTGCCTTTATGCCCCACAATTAGGGGAATTTCTGCAATTTTGCTCCAAAATACGGGGAATTTCTGCCTTTTTGCCTGAAAAAAAGGGGAATGCATACCTTTTTGCCATAAAAAAGCGAAATTTCTTCATTTTTGCCCCAAATTAAGGGAAATTTCTGCCTTTTTGCCCTGAAATATGTGAAATTTCTGCAATTTTAGCCCAAAATAAAATGAATTTCTGCCTTTTTGCGACAAAATAATGGGAATTTCTGCATTTTTGCCCCAAAATAAGAAAAATTTTTGCATTTTTTCTCTGAAATAAGTGAAATCTCTGCAATTTTGCCCTAAAATAAAGGAAATTTCTGTAATTTTTCCTCATAATAAGGGAAATTTCTGGAATTTTGCCCTAAAATAAGTGGAATTTCTGCTTTTTTGCCTCTAACTAAGTGGAATTTCTGTCTTTTTCCCCCAAAACAAAGAGAATTTCTGTCATTTTTGCCCCAAAATAAGGAAAATTTCTGACTTATTACCCTAAAATAAGTGAAATTTCTGCAATTTTGCCCCAATATAAGGGAAATTTCTGCCTTTTTGGCCCCAAATAAGGGGAATTTCAGCCTTTTTACCTCAAAATAAGGGAATTTCTGAATTTTGGCCCAAAATATTAGGAATTTCTGCCTTTTTGCCCCAAAATAAAAAAATTTCTGCCTTTTTTCCATGAAATAAGTGAAATTTCTGCAATTTTTCACCAAAATAAGTAAAATTTCTGCAATTTTGCCTCAAAATAAGGAAAATTTCTGGAATTTTGCTCCAAAATAAGTGGAATTTCTGAGTTTTGCCCCAAAATAAGGAGATTTTCTGCCGTTTTGCCACACAATTAGTGAAATTTCTGCAATTTTGCCTTAAAATAAGAGAAATTTCTACAATTGTTCCCCATAATAAGGGAAATTTCTGCAATTTTGCTTCAAAATAAGGGGAATTTCTTTTTTTTGCCCCACAATTAGTGAAATTTCTGCAATTTTGCCCCAAAATAAGGGAAATTTCTGGAATTTTGCCCCAAAACAAGTAAAATTTCTGAGTTATGCCCGAAAATAAGGATAATTTCTGCCTTTTGCCCCACAATTAGGGGAATTTCTGCAATTTTGCTCCGAAATACGGGGAATTTCTGCCTTTTTGCCCGGAAATAAGGGGAATGCATACCTTTTTGCCATAAAAAAAAAGAAATTTCTTTACTTTTGCCCCAAATTAAGGGAAATTTCTGCCTTTTTGCCCTGAAATATGTGAAATTTCTGCAATTTTAGCCCAAAATAAGGTGAATTTCGGCCTTTTTGCCCCAAAATAATGGGAATTTCTGCCTTTTTGCCCCAAAATAAGTGGAATTTCTGAGTTTTGCTCCAAAATAAGGAGAATTTCTGCCTTTTGCCCCACAATTAGGGGAATTTCTGCAATTTTGCTCCAAAATACGGGGAATTTCTGCCTTTGTGCCCGAAAATAAGGGGAATGCATACCTTTTTGCCATAAAAAACAGAAATTTCTTCATAATTGCCCCAAATTAAGGGAAATTTCTGTCTTTTTGCCCTGAAATATATGAAATTTCTGCATTTTTAGCCCAAAATAAGGTGAATTTCTGCCTTATTGTTCCAAAATAATGGGAATTTCTGCCTTTTTGCCCCAAAATGGGAAAAATTTTTGCCTTTTTTCTCTGAAATAAGTGAAATTTCTTCAATTTTGCCCTAACATAAAGGAAATTTCTGCAATTTTTCCCTATAATAAGGGAAATTTCTGGAATTTTGCCCCAAAATAAGGGGAATTTCTGAATTTTTGTCCCCAAATAAGGAAAGTTTCTGCAATTTTGCCCTAAAATAAAAGGAATTTTTGCTTTTTTGCGTCTAAATAAGTGGAATTTCTGTCTCTTTCCCCTAAACAAAGGGAATTTCTGTCATTTTTGCCCCAAAATAAGGAAAATTTCTGACTTATTACCCTAAAATAAGTGAAATTTCTGCAAATTTGCCCCAAAAATAGGGAAATTTCTGCCTTTTGCCCCAAAATAAGGGGAAATTCAGCATTTTACTTCAAAATAAGAGAACTTTCTGATTTTTGCACCAAAATATGGAGAATTTCTGCCTTTTTGCTCCAAAATAAGGAAAATTTCTGCCTTTTTTCCCTGAAATAAGTGAAATTTCTGCAATTTTCCCCAAAATAAGTAAAATTTCTGCAATTTTGCCCCAAAATATGGGGAATTTCAACA
This sequence comes from Micromys minutus, assembly GCF_963924665.1. Taxonomy (NCBI): domain Eukaryota; kingdom Metazoa; phylum Chordata; class Mammalia; order Rodentia; family Muridae; genus Micromys; species Micromys minutus. The sequence continues at coordinate 1,033,861 of NW_027667771.1, forward strand.
TTTTACCTCAAAATAAGGGAAATTTCTGATTTTTGCCAGGGAAATATTGAGAATTTCTGCCTTTTTGCTCCACAATTAGTGAAATTTCTGCAATTTTGCCCTAAAATAAGAGAAATTTCTGCCTTTTGCCCCAAAAAAATGGGAAATTTCTGCCTTTTGTCCGAAAATAAGAAGAATGCATAACTTTTTGCCATAAAAAAGGGAATTTCTTCATTTTCCTCCAAAATAAGGGGAACTTTTGCCTTTTTACCTCTAAATAAGTGGAATTTCTGTATTTTTCCAAAAAAAAAGGAAATTTCTGTCTTTTTTGCTCCAATATAAGAAAAATTTCTGACTTATTACCCTGAAATAAGTGAAATTTCTGCAAATTTGCTCCAAAAATAGGGAAATTTCTGCCTTTTGCCCCAAAATAAGGGGAATTTCAGCATTTTACTTCAAAATAAGGGAAATTTCTGATTTTTGCACCAAAATATGGAGAATTTCTGCCTTTTTGCCCCAAAATAAGAAAATTTCTGCCTTTTTTCCCTGAAATAAGTGAAATTTCTGCAATTTTGCCCGAGAATAAGTGAAATGTCCGCAATTTTGCCCCAAAAAAAGGGAAATTTCTGGAATTTTGCCCCAAAATAAGTGGAATTTCTGAGTTTTGCGCTAAAATAAGGAGAATTTCTTCCTTTTTGCCCCTCAATTAGGGGAATTTCTGCAATTTTGCTCTAAAATACAGGGAATTTCTGCATTTTTGCCCGAAAATAAGGGGAATGCATACCTTTTTGCCATAAAAAAACAAAAATTTCTTCATTTTTGCCCCAAATTAAGGGAAATTTCTGCCTTTTTGCCCTGAAATAAGTGAAATTTCTGCAATTTTGCCCTAAAATAAAAGAAATTTTTGCAATTTTTCCCCATAATAAAGGAAATTTCTGGAATTTTGGCCTAAAATGAGGGGAATTTCTGGTTTTTTGCCCCCAAATAAGGGAAATATCTGCAATTTTGCCCTAAAATAAGGGGAATTTCTGCTTTTTTGCCTCTAAATAAGTGGAATTTCAGTCTTTTTCCCCAAAAACAAAGGGAATTTCTGTCATTTTTGCCCCAAAATAAAGAAAATTTCTGACTTATTACCCTGAAATAAGTGAAATTTGTGCAATTTCTCCAATATAAGGGAAATTTCTGCATTTTTGCCCCCAAATATGGGGAATTTCAGTCTTTTTACCTCAAAATAAGGGGAATTTCTGAATTTTGGCCCAAAATATTAGGAAATTCTGCCTTTTTTCCAAAATAAGGAAAATTTCTGCTTTTTTTCCTTGAAATAAGTGAAATTTCTGCAATTTTGCCCCAAAATAAGTAAAATTTCTGCAATTTTGCCCCAAAATAAGGAAAATTTCTGGAATTTTGCCCTAACATAAGTGGAATTTCTGAGTTTTGCCCCAAAATAAGGAGAATTTCTGCCTTTTTGCCCCACAATTAGTGAAATTTCTGCAATTTTGCCCTAAAATAAGAGAAATTTCTGCAATTTTTCCCCATAATAAAGGAAATTTCTCCAATTTTGCTTCAAAATAAGAGGAATTTCTGTTTTTTGCCCCACAATTAGGGAAATTTCTGCAATTTTGCCTTAAAATAAGGGGAATTTCTGCATTTTGCCCCAAAATATGGGGAATTTATGCCTATTTGTCCAAAAATAATAAGAATGCATACCTTTTTGCCATAAAAATGGGAAATTTCTTCATTTTTGCTCCAAAATTAGTGGAAATTTTGCCTTTTTGCCTCTAAATAAGTGGAATTTCTGTCTTTTTTCCCTAAAACAAAGGGAATTTCTGTCTTTTTTGCCCCAAAATAAGGAAAATTTCTTAATTATTACCCTGAAATAAGTGAAATTTCGGCAAATTATCACCAAAATAAGGGAAATTTCTGCCTTTTTTCCCCCTAAATAATGGGAATTTCAGCCTTTTTACCTCAAAATAAGGGAAATTTCTGCATTTTTGCAACAAAATATTAGGAATTTCTGCATTTTTGCCACAAAATATTAGAAATTTCTGCCTTTTTGCCCCAAAATAAGGAAAATTTCTGCCTTTTTTTTCCTGAAATAAGTGAAATTTCTGCAATTTTGCCCCAAAATAAGTGAAATTTCTGCAATTTTGCCTTAAAATAAGGAAATTTCTGGAATTTTGCCCCAAAATTAGTGGAATTTCTGAGTTTTGCCCCAAAATAAGGATAATTTCTGCGTTTTTGCCCCACAATTAGGGAAATTTCTGCAATTTTGCTCCAAAATACGGGGAATTTCTGCCTTTTTGCCCAAAAATAAGGGGAATGCATACCTTTTTGCCATAAAAAAGGGAAATTTCTTCATTTTTGCCCCAAATTAAAGGAAATTTCTGCCTTTTTGCCTTGAAATATGTGAAATTTCTGCAATTTTAGCCCAAAATAAGGTGAATTTCTGCCTTTTTGCCCCAAAATAATGGGAATTTCTGCCTTTTTGCCCCAAAATAAGAAAAATTTTTTCCTTTTTTCTCTGAAATAAGTGAAATTTCTGCAATTTTGCACTAAAATAAAAGAAATTTCTGCAATGTTTCCCTATAATAAGGTAAATTTTGGGAATTTTGCGTGAAAATAAGGGGAATTTCTGGGTTTTTTTGCCCCCAAATAAGGGAAATTTCTGCAATTTTGCCCTAAAATAATGGGAATTTCTGCGTTTTTTGCCTCTAAATAAGTGGAATTTCTGTCTTTTTCCCCCAAAACAAAGGGAATTTCTGTCATTTTTGCCACAAAATAAAGAAAATTTCTGACTTATTACACTGAAATAAGTAAAATTTATGCAATTTTGCCCCAATATAAGAGAAATTTCTGTCTTTTTGCCACCAAATAAGTGGAATTTCAGCCTTTTTACCTCAAAATAAAGGAGAATTTCTGAATTTTGGCCCAAAATTAGGAAAATTTCTGATTTTTTCCCTGAAATAAGTGAAATTTCTGCTATTTTGAACAAAAATATGTAAAATTTCTGCAATTTTGCCCCAATATAAGGGAAATTTTTAAAATTTTGCCCCAAAATAAGTGGAATTTCTGAGTTTTGCCCCAAAATAAGGAGAAATTCTGCCTTTTTGCGCCACAATTAGTGCAATTTCTGCAATTTTGCCCTAAAATAAGGGAAATTTCTGCAATTTTTCCTCATAATAAGGGAAATTTCTGCAATTTTGCCCCAAAATAAGGGGAATTTCTGTTTTTTGCCCCACAATTATGGAAATTTCTGCAATTTTGCTCAAAAATAAGGGGAATTTCTGCCTTTTGCCCCAAAATATGGGGAATTTCTGCCTTTTGTCTGAAAATGAGAAGAATGCATAACTTTTTGCCATAAAAAAGGGAAATTTCTTCATTTTTGCTCCAAAAAAAGGACACTTTTTCCTCTTTGCCTCTAAATAAGTGGAATTTCTGTATTTTTCTCCCAAAACAAAGGGAATTTCTGTCTTTTTTGCCCAAAAATAAGGAAAATTTCTGACTTATAACCCTGAAATAAGTAAAATTTCTGCAAATTTGCCCCAAAATAAGAAAAATTTCTGCCTTTTTGCCCCCAAATAAGGGGAATTTCAGCCTTCTTACCTCAAAATAAGGGAAATTTCTGCAATTTTGCCCCAAAATAAGTGAAATTTCTGCAATTTTGCCCCAAAATTAGTGAAATTTCTGCAATTTTGCCCCAAAATAAGTGGAATTTCTGAGTTTTGCCCCAAAATAAGGAGAATTTCTGCCTTTTTGCCCCACAATTAGGAGAATTTCTGCAATTTTGCTCTAAAATACTAGGAATTTCTGCGTTTTTACCCGAAAGTAAAGGGGAATGCATACCTTTTTGCCATCAAAAAGAGAAATTTCTTCATTTTTGCCCAAAATTATGGGAAATTTCTGCCTTTTTGCCCTGAAATATGTGAAATTTCTGCAATTTTAGCCCAAAATAAGATGAATTTCTGTATTTTTGCCCCAAAATAATGGGAATTTCTGCCTTTTTGAACCAAAATAAGAAAAATTTTTGCCTTTTTTCTCTGAAATAAGTGAAATTTCTGCAATTTTGCCCTAAAATAAAGGAAATTTCTGCAATTTTTCCCGATAATAAGGGAAATTTCTGGAATTTTCCCCCAAAATAAGGGGAATTTCTGGTTTTTTGCCCACAAATAAGGGAAATTTCTGCAATTTTGCCCTAAAATAAGGGGAATTTCTGCTTTTTTGCCTCTAAATAAGTGGAATTTCTGTGTTTTACCCCCAAAACAAAGGGAATTTCTGTCATTTTTGCCCCTAAATATGGAAAATTTCTGACTTATTACCCTGAAATAAGTGAAATTTCTGCAATTTTGCCCCAATATAAGGGAAATTTCTGCCTTTTTGCCCCCAAAAAAGGGGAATTTCAACCTTTTATTTCAAAATAAAAGGAATTTCTGAATTTTGGCACAAAATATTAGGAATTTCTGCCTTTTTGCCCCAAAATAAGGAAAATTTCTGCTTTTTCCCTGAAATAAGGGAAATTTCTGCAAATTTGCCCCAAAAAAGGGAAATTTCTGCCTTTTGCCCCAAAATAAGGGGAATTTCTGCATTTTACATCAAAATAAAGGAAATTTCTGATTTTTGCACCAAAATATGGAGAATTTCTTCTTTTTTGCCCCAAAATAACAAAAATTTCTGCCTTTTTTCCCTAAAATAAGTGAAATTTCTGCAATTTTGCCCCAAAATAGGTGAAATTTCTGCAATTTAGCCCCAAAATAAGGAAAATTTCTGGAATTTTGCCCCAAAATAAGTGGAATTTCTGAGTTTTGCCCCAAAATAAGGAGAATTTCTGCCTTTTTGCCCCACAATTAGTGAAATTTCTGCAATTTTGCCCTAAAATAAGGAAATTTATGCAATTTTTCCCCATAATAAAGGAAATTTCTGCAATTTTGCTTCAAAATAAGGGGAATTTCTGTTTTTTGCCCCACAATTAGGGAAATTTCTGCAATTTTGCCCGAAATTAAGGGGAATTTCTGCCTTTTGCTCCAAAATATGGGGAATTTCTGCCTTTTTGTCCGAAAATAAGAAAAATGCATACCTTTTTGCCATAAAGAAGGGAAATTTGTTCATTTTTGCTCCAAAATAAGGGGAACTTTTGCCTTTTTGCCTCTAAATAAGTGGAATTTCTGTTTTTTTCCTCCAAAACAAAGAGAATTTCTGTCTTTTTTGCCCCAAAATAAGGAAAATTTCTGACTTATTACCATGAAATAAGTGAAATTTCTGCAAATTTACCCCAAAAATAGGGAAATTTCTGCCTTTTGCCCCAAAATAAGGGATATTTGAGCATTTTACCTCAAAATAAGGGGAATTTCTGCATTTTTGCTACAAAATATTAGAAATTTCTGCTTTTGCCCCAAAATAAGGAACATTTCTGCTTTTTTCCCTGAAATAAGTGAAATTTCTGAAAATTTGCCCCAAAATATGTGAAATTTCTGCAATTTTGCCCCAAAATAAGGGAAATTTATGCAATTTTGCCCCAAAATAAGTTGAATTTCTGAGTTTTGCCCCAAAATAAGGAGAATTTCTGCCTTTTTGCCCCACATTAGGGGAATTTCTGCAATTTTGCTCCAAAATACGGGGAATTTCTGCCTTTTTGCCCCAAAATAAGAAAAAATTTTGCCTTTTTTCTCTGAAATAAGTGAAATTTCTGCAATTTTGCCCTAAAATAAAGGAAATTTCTGCAATTTTTCCTGATAATAAGGGAAATTTCTGGAATTTTGCCCCAAAATTAGAGAAATTCCTGTTTTTTTACACCCAAATAAGGGAAATTTCTGCAATTTTGCCCTAAAATAAGGGGAATTTCTGCATTTTGCCTCTAAATAAGTGGAATTTCTGTCTTTTTCCCTCAAAACAAAGGGAATTTCTGTCATTTTTGCCACAAAATAAAGAATATTTCTGACTTATTACACTGAAATAAGGGAAATTTCTGCAATTTTGCCCCAATATAAGGGAAATTTCTGCCTTTTTGCCCCCAAATAAGGGGAATTTCAGCCTTTTTACCTCAAAATAAGGGGAATTTCTGAATTTTGGCACAAAATATTAGGAATTTCTGCCTTTTTGCCCCAAAATAAGGAAAATTTCTGCTTTTTCCCTGAAATAAGTGAAATTTCTGCAAATTTGCCCCCAAAAAGGGAAATTTCTGCCTTTTGCCCCAAAATAAGGGGGATTTCTGCATTTTACCTTAAAATAAGAGAAATTTCTGATTTTTGCACCAAAATATGGAGAATTTTTGCCTTTTTGCCCCAAAATAAGAAAAATTTCTGCCTTTTTTCCCTGAAATAAGTGAAATTTCTGCAATTTTGTCCCAAAATAAGTGAAATTTCTGCAATTTTGCCCCAAAATAAGGAAAATTTCTGGAATTTTGCCCCAAAATAAGTGGAATTTCTGAGTTTTGCCCCAAAATAAGGAGAATTTCTGCCTTTTTGCCCCACAATTAGTGAAATTTCTGCAATTTTGCTCTAAAATAAGGGAAATTTCTGCAATTTTTCCTCATAATAAGGGAAATTTCTCCAATTTAGCTTATAAATAAGGGGAATTTCTGTTTTTTGCCCCACAATTAGGGAAATTTCTGCAATTTAGCCCAAAAATAATGGGAATTTCTGTTTTTTGCCCCAAAATATGGGGAATTTCTGCCTTTTTGTTTGATAATAAGAAAAATGCATATCTTTTTGCCATAAAAAAGGGAAATTTCTCCATTTTTACTCCAAAATAAGGGGAACTTTTGCCTTTTTGCCTCTAAATAAGTGGAATTTCTGTTTTTTTCCCCCAAAACAAAGAGAATTTCTCTCTTTTTTGCCCCAAAATAAGGGAAATTTCTGACTTATTACCATGAAATAAGTGAAATTTCTGCAAATTTGCCCCAAAAATAAGAAAATTTCTGCCTTTTGCCTCAAAATAAGGGGAATTTCAGCATTTTACCTCAAAATAAGGGGAATTTCTGCATTTTTGCCACAAAATGTTAGGAATTTCTTCCTTTTTGCCTCAAAATAAGGAAAATTTCTGCTTTTTTCCCAGAAATAAGTGAAATTTCTGCAATTTTTCCCCAAAATAAGTGAAATTTCTGCAATTTTGCCCCAAAATAAGTGGAATTTCTGAGTTTTGCCCCAATATAAGGAGAATTTCTGTCTTTTTGCCCCACATTAGGGGAGTTTCTGCAATTTTGCTCCAAAATACGGGGAATTTCTGCATTTTTGCCCCAAAATAAAAAAAAATTTTGCTTTTTTTCTCTGAAATAAGTGAAATTTCTGCAATTTTACCCTAAAATAAAAGAAATTTCTGAAATTTTTCCCCATAATTAAAGAAATTTCTGGAATTTTGCCACCAAAAAAGGGGATTTTCTGTTTTTTTCCCCCAAATAAGAGAAATTTCTGCAATTTTGCCCTAAAATAAGGGGAAATTCTGCATTTTTGCCTCTAAATGAGTGGAATTTCTGTCTTTTCCCCCCAAAACAAAGAGAATTTCTCTTCTTTTTGCCCCAAAATAAGGAAAATTTCTGACTTATTACCCTGAAATAAGTAAATTTCTGCAATTTTGCCCCAATATAAGGAAAATTTCTGCCTTTTAGCCCCCAAATAAGGGGAATTTCAGCCTTTTTACCTCAAAATAAGGGAAATTTTTGAATTTTGGCACAACATATTAGGAATTTCAGCCTTTTTGCCCCAAAATAAGGAAAATTTCTGCCTTTTTTTTCTGAAATAAGTGAAATTTCTGCAATTTTGCCTCAAAATAAGTAAAATTTCTGCAATTTTGCCCCAAAATAAGGGAAATTTCTGGAATTTTGCCCCAAAATAAGTGGAATTTCTGAATTTTGCCCCAAAATAAGGAGAATTTCTGCCTTTTTGCACCACAATTAGTGAAATTTCTGCAATTTTGCCCCAAAATAAGGGAAATTTCTGCAATTTTTTCCCATAATAAGGGAAATTTCTGCAATTTTGCCCCAAAATAAGGGGAATTTTGGTTTTTTTTCCCCACAATTAGGGAAATTTCTGCAATTTTGCCCCAAAATAAGGGGAATTTCTGCCTTTTGCCCCAAAATATGGGGAATTTCTGCCTTTTTGTCTGAAAATAAGAAGAATGCATACCTTTTTGCCATAAAAAAGGGAAATTTCTTCAATTTTGCTCTAAAATAAGGGGTACTTTTGCATTTTGCCTCCAAATAAGTGGAATTTCTGTCTTTTTCCACCAAAACAAAAGAAATTTCTGTATTTTCACCCCAAAATAAGAAAAATTTCTGACTTATTACCCTGAAATAAGTGTAATTTCTGCAAATTTGCCCCAAAATAAGGGAAATTTCTCCCTTTTGCCCCAAAATATGGGATATTTTAGCATTTTACATCCAAATAGAGGAAATTTCTGATTTTTGCACCAAAATATTAGGAATTTCTGCATTTTTGCCCCAAAATAAAGGGAATTTCTTCATTTTTGCACCAATATTAGGGGAATTTCTGCAATTTTGCTCTATAATACGGGTCATTTCTGCCTTTTTGCCCGAAATTAAGTGGAATTTTTGCCTTTTTGTCCCGAAATAAGTGAAATTTCTTCAATTTTAGCCAAAAATTAGGGATTTCATCTTTTTGCCCCAAAATAAAGAGAATTTCTGCCATTTTGCCCTGAAATATTTGAAATTTCTGAAATTTTATTCCAAAATAAGGAGAATTTCTGCTTTTTTCCCCCAAAATAAGGGCAATTTCAACCTTATTACCTCAAAATAAAAGAAATTTCTCCCTTTTTGTCACAAAATATACGGAATTTCTGCCTTTTTGCCCCAAAATAAGGGAAATTTCTGCAATTTTTCCCCAAAATAAGTAGAATTTCTTTCTTTTTGCCCCACAATAAAGGAAATTTCAGCCTTTTTACCTGAAAATAAGTGAAATTTCTGCAATTTTGCCCCAAATAAGAGAAATTTCTGCAATTTTGCCCAAAAATAAGGTAATTTCCTGCAATTTTACCTCAAAATAAAGAAAATTTCTGGAATTTTGCCCCAAAAAAGGGGAATTTCTGATTTTTGCCCCAAAATAAAGGGAATTTCTGCCTTTTGCCCCAAAATTAGGGAATTTCTGCAATTTTGCTCCAAAATACGGGGAATTTCTGACTTTTTGCCCGAAAATAAAAGGAATGCATACCTTTTTGCCATAAAAAAGTGAAATTTCTTCATTTTTGCTCCAAATTAAAAGGAATTTCTGCATTTTTGCCTCTAAATAATTGGAATCTCTGTCTTTTTCCTCCAAAACAAAGGGAATTTCTGTCTTTTTTGCCCCAAAATAAGGGGAATTTCTGACTTATTACCCTGAAATAAGTAAAATTTCTGCAATTTTGCCCCAAAATAAGGGAAATTTGTCTTTTTTCCCCCAAATAAGGGGAATTTCAGCCTTTTTACCTCATAATAAAAGGAATTTCTGCATTTTTGCCTCTCAATAAGTGGAATTTCTGTCTTTTTCCCGCAAAACAAAGGGAATATCTGTCTTTTTTGCCCCAAAATTAGGAAAATTTCTTACTTATTACCCTGAAATAAGTGAAATTTCTGCAATTTTGCCCCAATATAAGGGAAATTTCTGCATTTTTGCCCCCAAATAAGGTGAATTTCAGACTTTTTACCTCAAAATAAGGGGAATTTCTGAATTTTGGCACAAAATATTAAAAATTTTTGCCTTTTTGCCCCAAAATAAGGAAAATTTCTGCCTTTTTTCTCTGAAATAAATGAAATTTCTGCAATTTTGCACCAAAAAAAGTGAAATTTCTGCAATTTTTGCCCCAAAATAAGGGAAATTCCTGGAATTTTGCCCCAAAATAAGTGGAATTTCTGAGTTTTGCCCCAAAATAAGGAGAATTTCTAACTTTTTGCCCCACAATTAGTGAAATTTCTGCAAATTTGCCCTAAAATAAGGGAAATTCCTGGAATTTTGCCCCAAAATAAGTGGAATTTCTGAGTTTTGCCCCAAAATAAGGAGAATTTCTAACTTTTTGCCCCACAATTAGTGAAATTTCTGCAAATTTGCCCTAAAATAAAAGAAATTTTTTGCAATTTTTCCCCATAATAAGGGAAATTTCTGTAATTTTGCCCCAAAATAAAAGGAATTTCTGATTTTTGCCCCACAATTAGGGAAATTTCTGGAATTTTGCCCCAAAATAAGGGGAATTTCTGCCTTTTGCCCCAAAATATAGGGAATTTCTTCTTTTTTGTCCGAAAATAAGAAGAATGCATACCTTTTTGCCATAAAAAAGGGAAATTTCTTCATTTTTGCTCCAAAATAAGGGGAACTTTTGCGTTTTTGCCCCAAAATAAGTGGAATTTCTGTCTTTTTTCCCCCAAAACAAAGGAAATTTCTGTCTTTTTTGCCCCAAAATAAGAAAAATTTCTACTTATTACCCAGAAATAATTGAAATTTTTGCAAATTTGCCCCAAAATAATGGAAATTTTTGCCCTTTGCCCCAAAATATGGGGAATTTCAGCATTTTACATCAAAATAAGGGAAATTTCTGATTTTTGCACCAAAATATTAGGAATTTCTGCATTTTTGCCCCAAAATAAAGGGAATTTCTTCATTTTTGCACCAATATTAGAAGAATTTCTGCAATTTTGCTTCAAAATACAGGTCATTTCTGCCTTTTTCCCGAAATTAAGTGGAATTTCTGCCTTTTTGTCCCGAAATAAGTGAAATTTCTTCAATTTTAGCCAAAAATTAGGGATTTCAAGTTTTTGCCCCAAAATAAGGGGAATTTCTGCGATTTTGTCCAGAAATATTTGAAATTTCTGAAATTTTACCTTAAAATAAGGGGAATTTCTGCCTTTTTGCCCCAAAATAAGGGGAATTTCAACCTTATTACGTCAAAATATGGGAAATTTCTGCCTTTTTGCCACAAAATATACGGAATTTCTGCCTTTTTGCCCCAAAATAAAGAAAATTTCTGCAATTTTTCCCAAAAATAAGGGGAATTTCTCCCTTTTACCCCAAAATAAAGGAAATTTCAGCCTTTTTACCTGAAAATAAGTGAAATTTCTGCAATTTTGCCCCAAATAAGGGAAATTTCTGCAATTTTGCCCCAAAATAAGGGAAATTCCTGCAATTTTGCCCCAAAATAAAGAAAATTTCTGGAATTTTGCCCCAAAATAAGGGGAATTTCTGATTTTTGCCCCAAAATAAAGAAAATTTCTGCCTTTTGCCCCAAATTAGGGGAATTTCTGCAATTTTGCTCCAAAATACGAGGAATTTCTGCCGTTTTGCCCGAAAATAAGGGGAATGCATACCTTTTTGCCATAAAAAAGTGAAATTTCTTCATTTTTGCTCCAAAATAAGGGGAATTTCTGCCTTTTTGCCTCTAAATAATTGGAATTTCTGTCTTTTTCCCCCAAAACAAAGGGAATTTCTGTCTTTTTTGCCCCAAAATAAGGGGAATTTCTGACTTATTACCCTGAAATAAATGAAATTTCTGCAATTTTGCCCCAAAATAAGGGAAATTTCTGCATTTTTGCTTCCAAATAAGGGGAATTTCAGCTTTTATACCTCAAAATAAGAAGAATTTCTACATTTTTGCCACAAAATATTAGGAATTTCTGCCTTTTTGCCCCAATATAAGGAAAATTTCTGCCTTTTTTCCCTGAAATACGAGATATTTCTGCAATTTTGCTGGAAAATAAGTGGAATTTCTGAGTTTTGCATCAAAATAAGCCGAATTTCTGTCTTTTTCCCCAACATATAGGGATTTTCTGCCTTTTTGCCCCACAATTAGGGGAATTTCTGCAATTTTGCTCCAAAATACGAGGAATTTCTGCCTTTTTGCCCGAATATAAGGGGAATGCATACCTTTTTGCCATATAAAAGAGAAATTTCTTCATTTTTGCTCCAAAATAAGGAAACTTTCTGCCTTTTTGCCTCTAAATAAGTGGAATTTCTGTCTTTTTCTCCCAAAACTAAGAGAATTTCTGTCATTTTTGCCCCAAAATAAGGGGAATTTCTGACTTATTACCCTGAAATAAGTAAAATTTCTGCAATTTTGCCCAAAAATAAGGGAAATTTGTCTTTTCCCCCCAAATAAGGGGAATTTCAGCCTTTTTACCTCATAACAAGGGGAATTTCTGCATTTTTGCCTCTTAATAAGTGGAATTTCTGTCTTTTTCTCGCAAAACAAAGGGAATTTCTGTCTTTTTTGCCCCAAAATTAGGAAAATTTCTTACTTATTACCCTGAAAGAAGTGAAATTTCTGCAATTTTGCCCCAATATAAGGGAAATTTCTGCCTTTTTGCCCCCAAATAAGGGGAATTTCAGCCTTTTTACCTCAAAATAAGGGGAATTTCTGAATTTTGGCACAAAATATTAGGAATTTCTGATTTTTGCCACAAAATAAGGAAAATTTCTGCCTTTTTTCTCTGAAATAATTGAAATTTCTGCAATTTTGCACAAAAATAAGTGAAATTTCTGCAATTTTTGCCCCAAAATAAGGGAAATTTCTGGAATTTTGCCCCAAAATAAGTGGAATTTCTGAGTTTTGCCCCAAAATAAGGAGAATTTCTACCTTTTTGCCCCACAATTAGTGAAATTTCTGCAAATTTGCCCTAAAATAAAAAAAAATTTTTGCAATTTTTCCCCATAATAAGGGAAATTTCTGCAACATTCTCCCAAAATAAGGGGAATTTCTGATTTTTGCCCCACAATTAGGGAAATTTCTGCAATTTTGCCCCAAAATAAGGGGAATTTCTGCCTTTTGCCCCAAATAATGGGGAATTTCAGCATTTTACATCAAAATAAGGGAAATTTCTGATTTTTGCACGAAAATATTAGGAATTTCTGCATTTTTGCCCCAAAATAAAGGGAATTTCTTCATTTTTGCACCAATATTAGAAGAATTTCTGCAATTTTGCTCCAAAATACGGGTCATTTCTGCCTTTTTCCCGAAATTAAGTGGAATTTCTGCCTTTTTGTCCCGAAATAAGTGAAATTTCTTCAATTTTTGCCAAAAATTAGGGATTTCATGTTTTTGCCCCAAAATAAGGGGAATTTCTGCCATTTTGTCCAGAAATATTTGAAATTTCTGAAATTTTACCCCAAAATAAGGAAAATTCTGCCTTTTTGCTCCAAAATAAGGGCAATTTCAACCTTATTACGACAAAATAAGGGAAATTTCTGCCTTTTTGCCACAAAATATACGGAATTTCTTCCTTTTTGCCCCAAAATAAAGAAAATTTCTGCAATTTTTCCCCAATATAAGGGGAATTTCTCCCTTTTTTCCCCAAAATAAAGGAAATTTCAGCCTTTTTACCTGAAAATACGTGAAATTTCTGCAATTTTGCCCCAAATAAGGGAAATTTCTGCAATTTTGCCCCAAATAAGAGAAATTTCTGCAATTTTGCCCCAAAATAAGGTAATTTCCTGCAATTTTGCCCCAAAATAAAAAAAAATTCTGGAATTTTGCCCCAAAATAAAAGGAATTTCTGATTTTTGCCCCAAAATAAAGGGAATTTCTGCCTTTTGCCCTAAAATTAGGGGAATTTCTGAAATTTTGCTCTAAAATACGGGAAATTTCTGCCTTTTTGCCCGAAAATAAAGGGGAATGCATACCTTTTTGCCATAAAAAAGTGAAATTTCTTCATATTTGCTCCAAAATAAGGGGAATTTCTGCCTTTTTGCCTCTAAATAAGTGGAATTTCTGTCTTTTTCCCCCAAAACAAAGTGAATTTCTGTCTTTTTTGCCCCAAATAAGGTGAATTTCTGACTTATTACCCTGAAAGAAATGAAATTTCTGCAATTTTGCCCCAAAATAAGGGAAATTTCTGAATTTTTGCTTCCAAATAAGGGGAATTTCAGCTTTTTTACCTCAAAATAAGAAGAATTTCTACATTTTTGCCACAAAATATTAGGAATTTCTGCCTTTTTGCCCCAATATAAGGAAAATTTCTGCCTTTTTTCCCTGAAATAAGAGATATTTCTGCAATTTTGCTCGAAAATAAGTGGAATTTCTGAGTTTTGCATCAAAATAAGCCGAATTTCTGTCTTTTTCCCCAACATATAGGGATTTTCTGCCTTTTTGCCCCACTATAGGGAAATTTCTGCAATTTTGCTCGAAAATACGGGGAATTTCTGCCTTTTTGCCCGAAAATAAGGGGAATGCATACCTTTTTGCCATATAAAAGAGAAATTTCTTCATTTTTGCTCCAAAATAAGGAAAATTTCTGCCTTTTTGCCTATAAATAAGTGAAATTTCTGTCTTTTCCCCCAAAAACAAAGGGAATTTCTGTCTTTTTTGCCCCAAAGTAAAAGGAATTTCTGACTTATTACCCTGAAATAAGTAAAATTTCTGCAATTTTGCCCCAAAATAAAGGAAATTTCTGCCTTTTTCCCCACAAAAAGGGGAATTTCAGCCTTTTTACCTCATAATAAGGGGAATTTCTGAATTTTTGCCTCTAAATAAGTGGAATTTCTGTCTTTTTCCCGCAAAACAAAGGGAATTTCTGTCTTTTTTGCCCCAAAATTAGGAAAATTTCTTACTTATTACCCTGAAATAAGTGAAATTTCTGCAATTTTGCCCCAATATAAGGGAAATTTCTGCCTTTTTGCCCCCAAATAAGGGGAATTTCAGCCTTTTTACCTCAAAATAAGGGGAATTTCTGAATTTTGGCACAAAATATTAGGAATATCTGCCTTTTTCCCCCAAAATAAAGAAAATTTCTGCCTTTTTTCTCTGAAATAATTAAATTTCTGCAATTTTGCACCAAAATAAGTGAAATTTCTGCAATTTTGCCCCAAAATGAGGGAAATTTCTGGAATTTTGCCCCAAAATAAATGGAATTTCTGAGTTTTGCCCCAAAATAAGGAGTATTTCTGCCTTTTTGCCCCACAATTAGTGAAATTTCTGCAATTTTGCCCTAAAATAAAAGAAAATTTTTGCAATTTTTCCCCATAATAAGGGAAATTTCTGCAATTTTGCCCCAAAATAAGGGGAATTTCTGATTTTTGCCCCACAATTAGGGAAATTTCTGCAATTTTGCCCCAAAATAAGGGGAATTTCTGTATTTTGCCCCAAAATATGGGAAATTTCTGCTTATTTGTCCGAAAATAAGAAGAATGCATACCTTTTTGCCATAAAAAAGAGAAATTTCTTCATTTTTGCTCCAAAATAAGGGGAATTTTTGCGTTTTTGCCCCCAAATAAGTGGAATTTCTGTTATTTTCCCCCAAAACAACGGAAATTTCTGTCTTTTTTGCCCCAAAATAAGGAAAATTTTTGACTTATTACCCTGAAATAAGTGAAATTTCTGCAAATTTGCCCCAAAATAAGGGAAATTTCTGCCTATTGCCCCAAAATATGGGGAATTTCAGCATTTTACATCAAAATAAGGGAAATTTCTGATTTTTGCACCAAAATATTAGGAATTTCTGCCTTTTTGCCCCAAAATAAAGGGAATATCTTCATTTTTGCACCAATATTAGGAGAATTTCTGCAATTTTGCTCTAAAATACGGGTCATTTCTCCCTTTTTCCCGAAATTAAGTGGAATTTCTGCCTTTTTGTTCCGAAAAAAGTGAAATTTCTTCAATTTTAGCCAAAAATTAGGGATTTCATTTTTTGCCCCAAAATAAGGGGAATTTCTGCCATTTTGCCATGAAATATTTGAAATTTCTGAAATTTTATTCCAAAATAAGGGGAATTTCTGCCTATTTGTCCTAAAATAAGGGAAATTTCGACCTTATTACCTCAAAATAAGGGAAATTTCTACCTTTTTGTCACAAAATATATGGAATTTCTGCCTTTTTGCCCCAAAATAAGGGAAATTTCTGCAATTTTGCCCCAAAATAAAAAAAATTTCTGGAATTTTGCCCCAAAATGAGGGGAATTTCTGATTTTTGCCCCAAAATAAAGGGAATTTCTGCCTTTTGCCCCAAAAATTAGGGGAATTTCTGAAATTTTGCTCTAAAATACGGGGAATTTCTGCCTTTTTGCCCGAAAATAAAGGGGAATGCATACCTTTTTGCCATAAAAAAGTGAAATTTCTTCATTTTTGCTCCAAAATAAGGGAAATTTCTGCCTTTTTGCCTCTAATAAGTGGAATTTCTGTCTTTTTCCCCCAAAACAAAGGGAATTTCTGTCTATTTTGCCCCAAAATAAGGGGAATTTCTGACTTATTACCCTGAAGTAAGTGAAATTTCTGCAATTTTGCCCCAAAATAAGGGAAATTTCTGCATTTTTGCTTCCAAATAAGGGGATTTCAGCATTTTTACCTCGAAATAAGAATTTCTGCATTTTTGACACAAAATATTAGGAATTTCTGCATTTTTGCCCCAAAATAAGGAAAATTTCTGCCTTTTTCCCTGAAATACGGGAAATTTCTGCAATTTTGCCCCAAAATAAGTGAAATTTCTGCAATTTTGCCCCAAAGTAAGGGAAATTTCTGCATCTTTGCTTCCAAATAAGGGGAATTTCAGCCTTTTAACCTAAAAATAAGGGGAATTTCTACATTTTTGCCAAAAAATATTAGGAATTTCTGCCTTTTTGCCCCAATATAAGGAAAATTTCTGCCTTTTTTCCCTGAAATAAGAGATATTTCTTCAATTTTGCTCCAAAAAAAGTGGAATTTCTGAGTTTTGCCCCAAAATAAGGAGAATTTCTGTCTTTTTGCCCCACAATTATGGGAATTTCTGCAATTTTGCTGCAAAATACGGGGAATTTCTGCCTTTTTGCCAGAAAATAAGGGGAATGCATACCTTTTTGCCATATTAAAGGGAAATTTCTTCATTTTTTCCCCAAAATAAGAAAAATTTCTGCATTTTTGCTTCTAAATAAGTGGAATTTCTGTCTTTTTCCCCCAAAACAAAGGGAATTTCTGTCTTTTTTGCCCCATAATAAAAGGAATTTCTGACTTATTACCCTGAAATAAGTAAAATTTCTGCAATTTTGCCCCAAAATAATGGGAAATTTCTGCCTTTTTCCTCCCAAATAAGGGGAATTTCAGCCTTTTTCCCTCATAAAAAGGGGAATTTCTGCATTTTTGCCTCTAAATAAGTGGAATTTCTGTCTTTTTCCCCCAAAATAAAGGGAATTTCTGTCTTTTTTGCCCCAAAATAAGAATAATTTCTGACTTATTACCCTGAAATAAGTGAAATTTCTGCAATTTTGCCCCAATATAAGGGAAATTTCTGCCTCTTTGCCCCCAAATAAAGGGGAATTTCAGCCTTTTTACCTCAAAATAAGGGGAATTTCTGAATTTTGGCACAAAATATTAGGAATTTCTGCACTTTTGCCCCAAAATAGGAAAAATTTCTGCCTTTTTTCTCTGAAATAAGTGAAATTTCTGCAATTTTCCACCAAAATAAGTGAAATTTCTGCAATTTTGCCCCAAAATAAGGGAAATTTCTGAATTTTTGCCCTAAAATAAGTGAAATTTCTGAGTTTTGCCCCAAAATAAAGAGAATTTCTGCCTTTTTGCCCCACAATTAGTGAAATTTCTGCAATTTTGCCCTAAAATAAAAGAAATTTTTGCAATTTTTCCCCATAATAAGGGAAATTTCTGCAATTTTGCCCCAAAATAAGTGGAAGTTCTGATTTTTTTCCCACAATTAGGGAAATTTCTGCAATTTTGCCCCAAAATAAGGGGAATTTCTGTCTTTTGCCCCAAAATATGGGGAATTTCTGCCTTTTTGTCCGAAAATAAAAAGAATGCATACCTTTTTGCCATAAAAAAGGGAAATTTCGTCATTTTTGCTCAAAAATAAGGGGAACTTTTGCATTTTTGCCTCCAAATAAGTGGAATTTCTGTCTTTTTCCCCCAAAACAAAGGAAATTTCTGTCTTTTTTGCCCCAAAATATGAAAAATTTCTGACTTATTACCCTGAAATAAGTGAAATTTCTGCAAATTTGCCCCAAAATAAGAGAAATTTCTGCCTTTTGCCCCAAAATATGGGGAATTTCAGCCTTTTACATCAAAATAAAGGAAATTTCTGATTTTTGCACCAAAATATTAGGAATTTCTGCCTTTTTGCTTCTAAATAAGTGGAATTTCTGTCTTTTTCCCTCAAAACAAAGGGAATTTCTGTCTTTTTTGCCCCAAAATAAGGAAAATTTCTGAATTATTACCCTGAAATAAGAGAAATTTCTGCAATTTTGCCCCAATATAAGGGAAATTTCTGCTTTTTTGCCCCCAAATAAGGGTAATTTCAGCCTTGTTACCTCAAAATAAAAGGAATTTCTGAAGTTTGGCACAAAATATTAGGAATTTCTGGTTTTTGCCCCAAAATAAAGAAAATTTCTGCCTATTTTCTGTGATATAAATGAAATTTCTGCAATTTTGCCCCAAAATAAGTGAAATTTCTGCAATTTTTTTCAAAATATGGAAAATTTCTGGAATTTTGCCCCCAAATAAGTGGAATTTCTGAGTTTTTCCCCAAAATAAAAAGAATTTCTGCTTTTTGCCCACAATTAGTGAAATTTCTGCAATTTTGCCCTAAAATAAAAGAAATTTTTGCAATTTTTTCCCATAATAAAGGAAATTTCTGCAATTTTGCCCCAAAATAAGGGGAATTTCTTTTTTTGCCCCACAATTAGGGAAATTTCTGTAATTTTTCCCCAAAATAAGGAAAATTTCTGTTTTTTTGCCCCCAAATAAGGGAAATTTCTGCAATTTTGCCCTAAAAAAAGGGGAATTTCTGCCTTTTGCCCCAAAATAAGGAGAATTTCTGCCTTTTTGGCCCTAAAATAAAGAAAATTACTGTATTTTTTACCCCAACATTAGGTGAATTTCTGCAATTTTGCTCCAAAATACAGGGATTTTCTGCTTTTTTCGCCGAAAATAAAGGAAATTTCTGCCATTTTGCTGCGAAATAAGTGAAATTTCTGCAGTTTTCCCTTAAAATAAGGGGAATTAATGCCTTTTTGCCACAAAATTAGGGGAATTTTTGCAATTTTGCTACAAAATATGGGGAATTTCTGCCTTTTTGCCCGAAAATAAAGGGAATATTTACCTTTTTGTCGTAAAAACATGAAATTTCTTCATTTTTGCCCCAAAATAAGGGATTTTCTGCCTTTTTAACTCAAAATAAGTGCAATTTCTCCCTTTTCCCCAAAAATAAACGAAATTTTTGTCTTTTTGCACAAAAATAAGGAAAATTTCTGACTTTTTGCCCGAAAATAAGGGGAATTTCAGCCTTTTTACCTCATAATAAGGGGAATTTCTGCCTTTTTGCCCCAAAATATGGGGAATTTCTGCCTTTTTGCCCCAAAATAAAAATTTCTGCAATTTTGTACCAAAATAAAAGAAATTTCTACCTTTTTGCCCCAAAATAAGAAAATTTCTGCCTTTTTTCTGAAATAAGTGAAATTTCTGCAATTTTGCCCCAAAATAAGGGAAATTTCTGCAATTTTGCCCCAATGTGAAGGAAATTTCTGCAATTTTGCCACAAAATAAGAAGAATTTCTGACTTTATGCTCCCGAAAAAAGGAGATTTTCTGTCTTTTTGCCCCAAAATAAAGAGAATTTCTGCCTTTTTCCCGAAAATTATGAGAATTTCTGCAATTTTGCTTCAAAATACGGTTAATTTCTGCCTTTTAGCCCCAAAATATAGGTAATTTCTGCATTTTCCCCCAATATTTGGAAATTTCTGCATTTTACCTCTAAATAAGGGGAATTCTGCATTTTACCTCAAAATAAGAAAAATTTCTGCCTTTTGCCCCAAAATATGGGGAATTTCTGCCTTTTTGTTCCAAAATAAAAAAAAATTCTTCAATTTTGTGCCATAATAAAAGAAATTTCTCCTTTTTGCCCCAAAATAAGGGGAATTTCTGACTTTTTGCCTTGAAGTAAATGAAATTTCTGCAATTTTGCCCCAAAATAAGAGAAATTTGTGCCTTTTGGCCCCAAAATAAAGGGAATTTCTGCCTTTTGCCCCAAAATATGGGGAATTTCCGCCTTTTGCAGAAAATAAGAAGAATGCATACCTTTTTGCCATAAAAAAGGGAAATTTCTTCAGTTTTGCTCCAAAATAAGGGGAATTTCTGCTTTTTTGCCTCTAAATAAGTGGAATTTCTGTCTTTTTTCCCCCAAAACAAAGGGAATTTCTGTCTTTTTTTCCCCAAAATAAAGAAAATTTCTGAGTTATTACCCTGAAATAAGTGAAATTTCTGCAATTTTGCCCCAATATAATGGAAATTTTTGCCTTTTGCCCCCAAATAAGGGGAATTTCAGCGTTTTTACCTCAAAATAAGGGGAATTTCTGAATTTTGGCACAAAATATTAGGAATTTCTGCCTTTTTGCCCCAAAATAAGGAAAATTTCTGCCTTTTTTCTCTGAAATAAGTGAAATTTCTGCAATTTTGCCCCAAAATAAGTGACATTTCTGCAATTTTGCCACAAAAAAAAGAAATTTCTGAAATTTTGCCCCAAAATAAGTGGAATTTCTGAGTTTTGCCCCAAAATAAGGAGAATTTCTGCCTTTTTGCCCCACAATTAGTGAAATTTCTGCAATTTTGCCTTAAAATAAAAGAAATTTTTGCAATTTTTCCCCATAATAAGGGGAATTTCTACAATTTTGCCCCAAAATAAGAGGAATTTCTGATTTTTGTCTCACAATTAATGAAATTTCTGCAATTTTGCCCCAAAATAAGGGGAATTTCTGCCTTTTGCCCCAAAATATGGGGAATTTCTGCCTTTTTGTCTGAAAATAAGAAGAATGCATACCTTTTTGCCATAGAAAAAGGAAATTTCTTCATTTCTTCATTGAAATTTCTTAAATTTTATTCCAAAATAAGGGGAATTTCTGCCTTTTTGCCCCAAAATATGGGGAATTTCAACCTTATTACATCAAAATAAATTTCTGCCTTTTTTCCCTGAAATAAGTGAAATTTCTGCAATTTTGCCCCAAAATAAGTGAAATTTCTCCAATTTTGCCCCAAAATAAAAGAAATTTCTGCAATTTTGCCCCAAAATAAGAGAAATTTCTGGAATTTTGCCCCAAAATAAGTGGAATTTCTGAGTTTTGCCATAAAATAAGAAGAATTTCTGTATTTTTGACCCAACATATAGATAATTTCTGCCTTTTTGCCCCACAATTAGGGGAATTTCTGTAATTTTGCTCCAAAATACGAGGAATTTCTGCCTTTTTGCCCTAAAATAAGGAGAATGCATAACTTTTTGCTATAAAAAAGGGAAATTTCTTCATTTTTGCTCCAAAATAAGGGGAATTTTTGCCTTTTTGCCTCTAAATAAGTGGAATTATTGTCTTTTTCCCCCAAAGCAAAAAGAATTTCTGCATTTTTGGCCCCAAAATAAGGAAAATTTCTGACTTATTACCCTGAAATAAGTGAAATTTCTGCAATTTTGCCCCAATATAATAAAAATTTCTGCATTTGCCCCTAAATAAGGGAAATTTCAGTCTTTTTACGTCAAAATAAAAAGAATTTCTGAATTTTGGCACAAAATATTAGGAATTTCTGCCTTTTTGCCCCAAAATAAGGAAAATTTCTGCCTTTTCTCTCTGAAATAAGTGAAATTTCTGCAATTTTGCACCAAAATAAGTGAAATTTCTGCAATTTTGCCCCAAAATAAAAGAAATTTCTGGAATTTTGAACCAAAATAAGTGGAATTTCTGAGTTTTGCCCAAAAATAAGGAGAATTTCTGCCTTTTTGCCCCACAATTAGTGAAATTTCTGCAATTTTTACCTAAAATTAAAGAAATTTTTGCAATTTTTCCCCATAATAAGGGAAATTTTTGTAATTTTGCTCCAAAATAAAAGGAATTTCTAATTTATGCCCCACAATTAGGGAAATTTCTGCAATTTTGCACCAATTTAAGGGGAATTTCTGCCTTTTGCCCCAAAATATGGGAAATTTCTGCCTTTTTGTCTGAAAATAAGAAAAATGCATACCTTTTTGCCCTAGAAAAGGGAAATTTCTTCATTTTTGCTCCAAAATAAGGGGAACTTTTGCGTTTTTGCCTCCAAATAAGTGGAATTTCTGTATTTTTCCCCCAAAACAAAGGAAATTTCTGTCTTTTTTGCCCCAAAATAAAAAAATTCTGACTTATTACCCTGAAATAAGTGAAATTTCTGCAAATTTGCCCCAAAATAAGGAAAATTTCTGCCTTTTACCCTAAAATATGGGGAATTTCAGCATTTTACATCAAAATAAGGGAAATTTCTGATTTTTGCACAAAAATATTAGGAATTTCTGCCTTTTTCCCCAAAATAAAGGCAATTTCTTCATTTTTGCACCAATATTAGAGGAATTTCTGCAATTTTGCTCCAAAATACGGGTCATTTCTGCCTTTTTGCCCGAAATTAAGTGGAATTTCTGCCTTTTTGTCCCGAAATAAGTGAAATTTCTTCATTTTTAGCCAAAAATTAAGGATTTCATTTTTTTGCCCCAAAATAAGGGGAATTTCTGCCATTTTGCCCAGAAATATTTGAAATTTCTGAAATTTTACCCCAAAATAAGGGGAATTTCTGCATTTTTGCCCCAAAATAAAAGGAATTTCAACCTTATTATTTCAAAATAAGGGAAATTTCTGCCTTTTTGCCACAAAATATATGGAATTTCTGCCTTTTTGCCCCAAAATAAAGAAAATTTCTGCAATTTTTCCCCAAAATAAGGGGAATTTCTCTCTTTTTGCTCCAAAATAAAGGAAATTTCAGCCTTTTTACCTAAAAATAAGTGAAATTTCTGCAATTTTGCCCCAAATAAGGGAAATTTCTGCAATTTTGCCCCAAATTAAGGTAAATTCCTGCAATTTTGCTCCAAAATATAAAAATTTCTGGAATTTTGCCCCAAAATAAGGGGAATTTCTGATTTTTGCCCCAAAATAAAGGGAATTTCTGCCTTTTGCCCCAAAATTAGGGTTATTTCTGCAATTTTGCTCCAAAATACGGGGAATTTCTGCCTTTTTGCCCGAAAATAAGAGGAATGCATACCTATTTGCCATAAAAAAGTGAAATTTCTTCATTTTTGCTCCAAAATAAGAGAAATTTCTGCATTTTTGTCTTTAAATAAGTGGAATTTCTGTCTTTTTCCCCCAAAACAAAGGGAATTTCTGTCTTTTTTGCCTCAAAATAAGGGGAATTTCTGACTTATTACCCTGAAATAAGTGAAATTTCTGCAATTTTGCCCAAAAATTAGGGAAATTTCTGCATTTTTGCTTCCAAATAAGGGAAATTTCAGACTTTTAACCTAAAAATAAGAAGAATTTCTGCATTTGTACCACAAAATATTTGGAATTTCTGACTTTTTACCTGACAATAAGTGAAATTTCTGCAATTTTGCCCCAAATGAGAGAAATTTCTCCAATTTTGCCCCAAAATAAGGTAATTTCCTGCAATTTTGCCCCAAAATAAAGAAAATTTCTGGAATTTTGCCCCAAAATAAGGGGAATTTCTGATTTTTGCTTCAAAATAAAGGGAATTTCTGCCTTTTGCCCCAAAATTAGGGGAATTTCTGCAATTTTGCTCCAAAATACGGGGAATTTCTGCCTTTTTGTCTGAAAATATGGTGAATGCATACCTTTTTACCATAAAAAAGTAAAATTTCTTCATTTTTGCTCCAAAATAAGGGTAATTTCTGCCTTTTTGCCTCTAAATAAGTGGAATTTGTCTTTTTCCCCCAAAACAAAGGGAATTTCTGTCTTTTTTGCCCCAAAACAAGGGGAATTTCTGACTTATTACCCTGAAATACGTGAAATTTCTGCAATTTTGCCCCAAAATAAGAGAAATTTCTGCATTTTTGCTTTCAAATAAGGGGAATTTCAGCCTTTTAACCTAAAAATAAAGGGAATTTCTGCATTGTTGCCACAAATATTAGGAATTTCTGCCTTTTTGCCCCAATATAAGGAAAATTTCTGCCTTTGTTCCCTGAAATAAGAGATATTTCTAAAATTTTTCTCTAACATAAGTGGAATTTCTGAGTTTTGCCCCATAATAAGAAGAATTTCTGTCTTTTTGCCCCAACATATAGGGAATTTCTGCCTTTTTGCCCCACAATTATGGGAATTTCTGCAATTTTGCTCCAAAATACGGGGAATTTCTGCCTTTTTGCCCGAAAATAAGGGGAATGCATACCTTTTTGCCATATAATAGGAAAATTTCTTCATTTTTGCTCCAAAATAAGGAAAATTTCTGCCTTTTTGCTTCTAAATAAGTGGAATTTCTGTCTTTTTCCCTCAAAACAAAGGGAATTTCTGTCTTTTTTTGCCCCAAAATAAGGAAAATTTCTGAATTATTACCCTGAAATAAGAGAAATTTCTGCAATTTTGCCCCAATATAAGGGAAATTTCTGCTTTTTTGCCCTTAAATAAGGGTAATTTCAGACTTTTTACCTCAAAATAAAAGGAATTTCTGAAGTTTGGCAGAAAATATGAGGAATTTCTGGTTTTTGCCCCAAAATAAAGAAAATTTCTGCCTTTTTTCTGTGATATAAATGAAATTTCTGCAATTTTGCCCCAAAATAAGTGAAATTTCTGCAATTTTTTCCAAAATAAGGAAAATTTCTGGAATTTTTTCCCCCAAATAAGTGGAATTTCTGAGTTTTTCCCCAAAATAAAAAGAATTTCTGCCTTTTTGCCCACAATTAGTGAAATTTCTGCAATTTTGCCCTAAAATAAAAGAAATTTTTGCAATTATTTCCCATAATAAAGGAAATTTCTGCAATTTTGCCCCAAAATAAGGGGAATTTCTTTTTTTGCCCCACAATTAGGGAAATTTCTGTAATTTTTCCCCAAAATAAGTAAAATTTCTGTTTTTTTGCCCTCAAATAAGGGAAATTTCTGCAATTTTGCCCTAAAAAAGGGGAATTTCTGCCTTTTGCCCCAAAATAAGGAGAATTTCTGCCTTTTTGGCCCTAAAATAAAGAAAATTACTGTATTTTTTACCCCAACATTAGGTGAATTTCTGCAATTTTGCTCCAAAATACAGGGATTTTCTGCTTTTTTCGCCGAAAATAAAGGAAATTTCTGCCATTTTGCTGCGAAATAAGTGCAATTTCTGAAGTTTTCCCTTAAAATAAGGGGAATTAATGCATTTTTGCCCCAAAATTAGGGGAATTTTTGCAATTTTGCTACAAAATATGGGGAATTTTTGCCTTTTTGCCCGAAAATAAAGGGAATATTTAACTTTTTGTCGTAAAAACATGAAATTTCTTCATTTTTGCCCCAAAATAAGGGATTTTCTGCCTTTTTAACTCAAAATAAGTGCAATTTCTCCCTTTTCCCCAAAAATAAACGAAATTTCTGTCTTTTTGCACAAAAATAAGGAAAATTTCTGACTTTTTGCCCGAAAATAAGGGGAATTTCAGCCTTTTTACCTCATAATAAGGGGAATTTCTGCCTTTTTGCCCCAAAATATGGGAAATTGCTGCCTTTTTGCCCCAAAATAAAAATTTCTGCAATTTTGTACCAAAATAAAAGAAATTTCTACCTTTCTGCCCCAAAATAAGAAAATTTCTGCCTTTTTTCTGAAATAAGTGAAATTTCTGCAATTTTGCCCCAAAATAAGGGAAATTTCTGCAATTTTGCCCCAATGTGAAGGAAATTTCTGCAATTTTGCCACAAAATAAGAAGAATTTCTGACTTTATGCTCCCGAAAAAAGGAGATTTTCTGTCTTTTTGCCCCAAAATAAAGAGAATTTCTGACTTTTTCCCGAAAATTATGAGAATTTCTGCAATTTTGCTTCAAAATACGGTTAATTTCTGCCTTTTAGCCCCAAAATATAGGTAATTTCTGCATTTTCCCCCAATATTTGGAAATTTCTGCATTTTACCTCTAAATAAGGGGAATTTCTGCATTTTACTTCGAAATAAGAAAAATTTCTGCCTTTTGCCCCAAAATATGGGGAATTTCTGCCTTTTTGTTCCAAAATAAAAAAAATTTCTTCAATTTTGTGCCATAATAAAAGAAATTTCTCCTTTTTGCCCCAAAATAAGGGGAATTTCTGACTTTTTGCCTTGAAGTAAATGAAATTTCTGCAATTTTGCCCAAAAATAAGAGAAATTTGTGCCTTTTGGCCCCAAAATAAAGGGAATTTCTGCCTTTTGCCCCAAAATATGGGGAATTTCCGCCTTTTTGCCGAAAATAAGAAGAATGCATACCTTTTTGCCATAAAAAAGGGAAATTTCTTCATTTTTGCTCCAAAATAAGGGGAATTTCTGCTTTTTTGCCTCTAAATAAGTGGAATTTCTGTCTTTTTCCCCCAAAACAAAGGGAATTTCTGTCTTTTTTGCCCCAAAATAAGGAAAATTTCTGAGTTATTACCCTGAAATAAGTAAAATTTCTGCAATTTTGCCCCAATATAATGGAAATTTTTGCCCTTTGCACCCAAATAAGGGGAATTTCAGCGTTTTTACCTCAAAATAAGGGGAATTTCTGAATTTTAGCACAAAATATTAGGAATTTCTGCCTTTTTGCCCCAAAATAAGGAAAATTTCTGCCTTTTTTCTCTGAAATAAGTGAAATTTCTGCAATTTTGCCCCAAAATAAGTGACATTTCTGCAATTTTGCCACAAAAAAAAGAAATTTCTGAAATTTTGCCCCAAAATAAGTGGAATTTCTGAGTTTTGCCCCAAAATAAGGAGAATTTCTGCCTTTTTGCCCCACAATTAGTGAAATTTCTGCAATTTTGCCCTAAAATAAAAGAAATTTTTGCAATTTTTCCCCATAATAAGGGGAATTTCTACAATTTTGCCCAAAAATAAGAGGAATTTCTGATTTTTGCCCCACAATTAATGAAATTTCTGCAATTTTGCCCCAAAATAAGGGGAATTTCTGCCTTTTGCCCCAAAATATGGGGAATTTCTGCCTTTTTGTCTGAAAATAAGAAGAATGCATACCTTTTTGCCATAGAAAAAGGAAATTTCTTCATTTCTTCATTGAAATTTCTTAAATTTTATTCCAAAATAAGGGGAATTTCTGCCTTTTTGCCCCAAAATATGGGGAATTTCAACCTTATTACCTCAAAGTAAATTTCTGCCTTTTTTCCCTGAAATAAGTGAAATTTCTGCAATTTTGCCCCAAAATAAGTGAAATTTCTCCAATTTTGCCCCAAAATAAAAGAAATTTCTGCAATTTTGCCCCAAAATAAGGGAAATTTCTGGAATTTTGCCCCAAAATAAGTGGAATTTCTGAGTTTTGCCATAAAATAAGGAGAATTTCTGTATTTTTGACCCAACATATAGATAATTTCTGCCTTTTTGCCCCACAATAAGGGGATTTTCTGTAATTTTGCTCCAAAATACAAGGAATTTCTGCCTTTTTGCCCTAAAATAAGGGGAATGCATAACTTTTTGCTATAAAAAAGGGAATTTTTTTTCATTTTTGCTCCAAAATAAGGGGAATTATTGCCTTTTTGCCTCTAAATAAGTGGAATTATTGTCTTTTTCCCCCAAAGCAAAAAGAATTTCTGCCTTTTTTGCCCCAAAATAAGGAAAATTTCTGACTTATTACCCTGAAATAAGTGAAATTTCTGCAATTTTGTCCCAATATAATAAAAATTTCTGCATTTGCCCCTAAATAAGGGAAATTTCAGTCTTTTTACATCAAAATAAAAAGAATTTCTGAATTTTGGCACAAAATATTAGGAATTTCTGCATTTTTGCCCCAAAATAAGGAAAATTTCTGCCTTTTTTCTCTGAAATAAGTGAAATTTCTGCAATTTTGCACCAAAATAAGTGAAATTTCTGCAATTTTGCCCCAAAATAAAAGAAATTTCTGGAATTTTGAACCAAAATAAGTGGAATTTCTGAGTTTTGCCCAAAAATAAGGAGAATTTCTGCCTTTTTGCCCCACAATTAGTGAAATTTCTGCAATTTTTACCTAAAATTAAAGAAATTTTTGCAATTTTTCCCCATAATAAGAGAAATTTTTGCAATTTTGCTCCAAAATAAAAGGAATTTCTAATTTTTGCCCCACAGTTAGGGAAATTTCTGCAATTTTGCACCAAAATAAGGGGAATTTCTCCCTTTTGCCCCAAAATATGGGAAATTCTGCCTTTTTGTCCAAAAATAAGAAGAATGCATGCCTTTTTGCCATAGAAAAGGGAAATTTCTTCATTTTTGCTCTAAAATAAGGGGAACTTTTGCGTTTTTGCCTCCAAATAAGTGGAATTTCTGTCTTTTTCCCCCAAAACAAAGGAAATTTCAGTCTTTTTTGCCCCAAAATAAAAAAATTCTGACTTATTACCCTGAAATAAGTGAAATTTCTGCAAATTTGCCGCAAAATAAGGAAAATTTCTGCCTTTTGTCCTAAAATATGGGGAATTTCAGCATTTTACATCAAAATAAGGGAAATTTCTGATTTTTGCACAAAAATAATAGGAATTTCTGCCTTTTTCCCCAAAATAAAGGCAATTTCTTCATTTTTGCACCAATATTAGAGGAATTTCTGCAATTTTGCTCCAAAATACGGGTCATTTCTGCCTTTTTGCCCGAAATTAAGTGGAATTTCTGCCTTTTTGTCCCGAAATAAGTGAAATTTCTTCAATTTTAGCCAAAAATTAAGGATTTCATTTTTTTGCCCAAAATAAGGGGAATTTCTGCCATTTTGCCCAGAAATATTTGAAATTTCTGAAATTTTACCCCAAAATAAGGGGAATTTCTGCATTTTTGCCCCAAAATAAAAGGAATTTCAACCTTATTATTTCAAAATAAGGGAAATTTCTGCCTTTTTGCCACAAAATATATGGAATTTCTGCCTTTTTGCCCCAAAATAAAGAAAATTTCTGCAATTTTTCCCCAAAATAAGGGGAATTTCTCTCTTTTTGCTCCAAAATAAAGGAAATTTCAGGCTTTTTACCTGAAAATAAGTGAAATTTCTGCAATTTTGCCCCAAATAAGGGAAATTTCTGCAATTTTGCACCAAATTAAGGTAAATTCCTGCAATTTTGCTCCAAAATAAAAAAAATTTCGGGAATTTTGCCCCAAAATAAGGGGAATTTCTGATTTTTGCCCCAAAATAAAGGGAATTTCTGCCTTTTGCCCCAAAATTAGGGGAATTTCTGCAATTTTGCTCCAAAATACGGGGAATTTCTGCCATTTTGCCCAGAAATATTTGAAATTTCTGAAATTTTACCCTAAAATAAGGGGAATTTCTGCATTTTTGCCCCAAAATAAGGGGAATTTCAACCTTATTACCTCAAAATAAGGAAAATTTCTGCCTTTTTGCCCCAAAATAAAGAAAATTTCTGCAATTTTTCCACAAAATAAGGAGAATTTCTTCCTTTTTGCCCCAAAACAAAGGAAATTTCAACCTTTTTACCTGAAAATAAGTGAAATTTCTGCAATTTTGCCCCAAATAAGGGAAATTTCTGCAATTTTACCTTAAAATAAGGTAAATCCTGCAATTTTGCCCCAAAATAATGAAAATTTCTGGAATTTTGCCCCAAAATAAGGAGAATTTCTGATTTTTGCCCCCAAAATATCGGGAATGTATGCCTTTTGCCCCAAAATTGTGGGAATTTCTGCAATTTTGCTCCAAAATACGGGGAATTTCTGCCTTTTTGCCCGAAAATAAGGAGAATGCATACCTTTTTGCCATAAAAAAGTGAAATTTCTTTATTTTTCCTCCAAAATAAAAAAAATTTCTGCCTTTTTGCCTCTAAATAAGTGGAATTTCTGTCTTTTTCCCCCAAAACAAAGAGAATTTCTGTCTTTTTTGCCTCAAAATAAGGGGAATTTCTGACTTATTACCCTGAAATAAGTGAAATTTCTGCAATTTTGCCCCAAAATAAGTGGAATTTCTGAGTTTTGCCCCAAAATAAGGAGAATTTCTGTATTTTTGCCCCAACTTATAGGGAATTTCTGCCTTTTTGCCTGACAATTAGGGGAATTTCTGCAATTTTGCTCCAAAATACCGGGAATTTTTTCTTTTTTGCCCGAAAATATGGGGAATGCATAACTTTTTGCCATATAAAAGGGAAATTTCTTTATTTTTGCTCCAAAATAAAAGGAATTTCTGCCTTTTTGCCTCCAAATAAGTGGAATTTGTGTCTTTTTCCCCCAAAACAAAAAAAAAATTTCTCATTTTTGCCCTTAAATAAGGGAAATTTCTGACTTATTACCCGGAAATAAATAAATTTTCTGCAATTTTGCCCCAATATAAGGGAAATCTCTGCCTTTTTGCCCCCAAATAAGGGGAATTTCAGCCTTTTTACCTCATAATAAGGGGAATTTCTGCATTTTTGCCTCTAAATAAGTGGAATTTCTGTCTTTTTCCCCCAAAACAAAGGGAATTTCTGTCTTTTTTGCCCCAAAATAAGGAAATTTCAGACTTATTACCCTGAAATAACTGAAATTTCTGCAATTTTGCCCCAATATAAGGGAAATTTCTGCCTTTTTGCCCCCAAATAAGGAAAATTTCAGCCTTTTTACCTAAAAATAAGGGAAATTTCTGAATTTTGGCACAAAATATTAGGAATTTCTGCATTTTTGCCCCAAAATAAGGAAAATTTCTGCCTTTTTTCTCTGAAATAAATGAAATTTCTGCAATTTTGCACCAAAATAATTGAAATTTCTGCAATTTTGCCCCAAAATAAGGGAAATTTCTGGAATTTTGCCCCATAATAAGTGGAATTTCTGAGTTTTGCCCCAAAATAAAGAGAATTTCTGTCTTTTTGCCCCAACATATAGAAAATTTCTGCCTTTTTGCCCCACAAGTAGTGAAATTTCTGCAATTTTCCCCTAAAATAATAGAAATTTCTGCATTTTTCCCCATAATAAGGGAAATTTCTGCAATTTTGCCCCAAAATAAGGAGAATTTCTGTTTTTTGCCCCAAAATTAGGGAAATTTCTGCAATTTTGCCCCAAAATAATGGAAATTTCTGCCTTTTGCCCCAAAATATTGGGAATTTCTGCCTTTTTGTCTGAAAATAAGAAGAATGCATACCTTTTTGCCATAAAAAAGGAAATTTCTTCTTTTTTGCTTTAAAATGAGGGGAACTTTTGCCTTTTTGCCTCTAAATAAGTGGAATTTCTGTCTTTTTCCCTCAAAACAAATGAAATTTCTGTCTTTTTTGCCCCAAAATAAGAAAAATTTCTGACTTATTACCCTGAAATAAGTGAAATTTCTGCAAATTTGCACCAAAATAAGGGAAATTTCTGCCTTTTGCCCCAAAATATGGGGAATTTCAGCATTTTACATCAAAATAAGGGAAATTTCTGATTTTTGCCCCAAAATATGTAGAATTTCTGCCTTTTTGCCTCAAAATAAAGGGAATTTCTGCATTTTTCACCAATATTGGGGGAATTTCTGCAATTTTACTCCAAAATACGAGTCATTTCTGCCTTTTTGCATGAAATTAAGTGGAATTTCTGCCTTTATGTCCCGAAATAAGTGAAATTTCTTCAATTTTATCCAAAAATTAAGGATTTCATCTTTTTGTCCCAAAATGAGGGGAATTTCTGCCATTTTGCCCTGAAATATTTGAAATTTCTGAAATTTTACCCCAAAATAAAGGGAATTTCTGCCTTTTTTCCTCTAAATAAGTGGAATTTCTGTCTTTTTCCCCCAAAACAAAGGGAATTTCTGTCTATTTTGCCCCAATATAAGAAAAATTTCTGGCTTTTTTCCCTGAAATAAAAGATATTTCTGCAATTTTGCCCCAAAATAAGTGGAATTTCTGAATTTTGCCCAAAATAAAAAGAATTTCTGCCTTTTTGCTCCACAATTAGTGAAATTTCTGCAATTTTGCCCTAAAATAAAAGAAATTTCTGAAATTTTTCCCCATAATAATGGAAATTTCTGCAATTTTGCCACAAAATAAGGGGAATATCTGTTTTTTGTCCCACAATTAGGGAAATTTCTGCAATTTTGCCCAACAATTAGGGAAATTTCTGCAATTTTGCCCCAAAATAAGGGGAATTTCTGCCTTTTACCCCAAAATATAGGGAATTTCTGCCTTTTTGTCCGAAAATAAGAAGAATGCATACATTTTTGCCATAAAAAAAGGAAATTTCTTCATTTTTGATCCTAAATAAGGGGAACTTTTGCCTTTTTGCCTCTAAATAAGTGGAATTTCTGTCTTTTTCCCCCAAAACAAATGAATTTTCTGTATTTTTTGCCCCAAAATAAGAAAAATTTCGAACTTATTACCCTGAAATAAGTGAAATTTCTGCAAATTTGCCCCAAAATAAAAGAAATTTCTGCCTTTTGCCCCAAAATATGGGGAATTTCAGCATTTTACATCAAAATAAGGGAAATTTCTGATTTTTGCACCAAAATATGGAGAATTTCTGCCTTTTTGCCCCAAAATAAAGGGAATTTCTGCATTTTTGCACCAATATTAGGGGAATTTCTGCAATTTTGCTCCAAAATACGGGTCATTTCTGCCTTTTTGCCCGAAATTAAGTGGAATTTCTGCCTTTTTGTCCCGAAATAAGTGAAATTTCTTCAATTTTTGCCAAAAATTAGGGATTTCATCTTTTTGCCCCAAAATGAGGGGAATTTCTGAATTTTGCCCTGAAATATTTGAAATTTCTGAAATTTTACCCCAAAATAAGGGGAATTTCTGCGTTTTTGCCTCTAAATAAGTGGAATTTCAGTCTTTTTCCCCCAGAACAAAGGGAATTTCTGTTTATTTTGCCCCAATATAATGAAAATTTCTGCCTTTTTTCCCTGAAATAAAAGATATTTCTGCAATTTTGCCCCAAAATAAGTGGAATTTCTGAGTTTTGCCACAAAATAAGGAGAATTTTGTTTTTTTGCCCCAACATATAGGGAATATCTGCCTTTTTGCCCCACAATTAGGGGAATTTCTGGAATTTTGCTCCAAAATACGGGGAATTTCTGCCTTTTTGCCCGAAAATAAGGGGAATGCATACCTTTTTGCCATATAAAAGGGAAATTTCTTCATTTTTGCTCCAAAATAAGAAGTATTTCTGCCTTTTTGCCTCTAAATAAGTGGAATTTCTGTCTTTTTCCCTCAAAACAAAGGGAATTTCTGTATTTTTTGCCCCAAAATAAGGGAAATTTCTGACTTATTACCCTGAAATAAGTAAAATTTTTGCAATTTTGCCCCAAAATAAAGGAAATTTCTGCCTTTTTGCCCCCAAATAAGGAAAATTTCAGCATTTTTACCTACAAATAAGTGGAATTTCTGAATTTTTGCACAAAATATTAGTAATTTCTGCCTTTTTGCCCCAAAATAAGGAAAATTTCTGCCTTTATTCTCTGAAATAAGTGAAATTTCTGCAATTATGCCACAAAATAAGTGAAATTTCTGCAATTTTGCCCTAAAATAAGGGAAATTTCTGGAATTTTGCCCCAAAATAAGTGGAATTTCTTAGTTTTGCCCCCAAATAAGGAGAATTTCTGCCTTTTTGCCCCACAATTAGTGAAATTTCTGCAATTTTGCCCTAAAATAAAAGAAATTTATGCAATTTTTCCCCATAATAAGGGAAATATCTGCAATTTTGCCCCAAAATAATGGGAATTTCTGTTTTTTGCCCCACAATTAGGGAAATTTCTGCAATTTTGCCCCAAAATAAGAGAAATTTCTGCCTTTTTGCCCCCAAATAAGAAAAATGTAAGCCTTTTTACTTCAAAATAAGGAGAATTTCTGCATTTTTGCTACAAAATATTACGAATTTCTGCCTTTATGACCCAAAATAAAAAAAATTTCTGCCTTTTTTCTCTGAAATAAGTGAAATTTCTGCAATTTTGCCCCAAATAAGTTGAATTTCTGAGTTTTGCCCTAAAATAAGGAGAATTTCTATCTTTTTGCCCCAACATATAAGGAATTTCTGCCTTTCTGCCGCACAATTAGGGGAATTTCTGCAATTTTGCTAAAAATATGGGGAATTTCTGCCTTTTTGCCCGAAATTAAGGGGAATGCATATTTTTTTGCCATATAAAAGGGAAATTTCCTCATTTTTGCTCCAAAATAAGGGGAATTTCTGCCTTTTTTCCTCTAAATAAGTGGAATTTCTGTCTTTTTCCCCCAAAACAAAGGGAATTTCTGTCTTTTTTGCCCCAAAATAAGGGGAATTTCTGACTCATTACCCTCAAATAAGTGAAATTTCTGCAATTTTGTCCCAATATAAGGGAAATTTCTGCCTTTTTGCTCTCAAATAAGAAGAATTGCAGCCTTTATACCTCAAAATAAGGGGAATTTCTGCATTTTTGCCACAAAATATATGGAATTTCTGCCTTTTTGCCCCATAATAAGAAAAATTTCTTCAATTTTGCCCCAAATAAGGGAAATTTCTGCAATTTTACCTTAAAATAAGGTAAATCCTGCAATTTTGCCCCAAAATAAAGAAAATTTCTGGAATTTTGCCCCAAAATAAGGGGAATTTCTGATTTTTGCCCCAAAATATTGGGAATTTATGCCTTTTGCCCCAAAATTATGGGAATTTCTGCAATTTTGCTCCAAAATACTGGGAATTTCTGCTTTTTTGCCCGAAAATAAGGAGAATGCATACCTTTTTGCCATAAAAAAGTGAAATTTCTTTATTTTTGCTCCAAAATAAAAAAAAATTCTGCCTTTTTGCCTCTAAATAAATGGAATTTCTGTCTTTTTCCCCCAAAACAAAGAGAATATCTATCTTTTTTGCCTCAAAATAAGAGGAATTTCTGACTTATTACCCTGAAATAAGTGAAATTTCTGCAATTTTGCCCCAAAATAAGTGGAATTTCTGAGTTTTGCCCCAAAATAAGGAGAATTACTGTCTTTTTGCCCCAACTTATAGGGAATTTCTGCCTTTTTGCCCCACAATTAGGGGAATTTCTGCAATTTTGCTCCAAAATACGGGGAATTTTTGCCTTTTTGCCCGAAAATATGGGGAATGCATAACTTTTTGCCATATAAAAGGGAAATTTCTTTATTTTTGCTCCAAAATAAAAGGAATTTCTGCCTTTTTGCCTCCAAATAAGTGGAATTTGTGTCTTTTTCCCCCAAAACAAAAAAAATTTCTCATTTTTGCCCTTAAATAAGGGAAATTTCTGACTTATTACCCGGAAATAAATAAATTTTCTGCAATTTTGCCCCAAAATAAGGGAAATCTCTGCCTTTTTGCCCCCAAATAAGGGGAATTTCAGCCTTTTTACCTCATAATAAGGGGAATTTCTGCATTTTTGCCTCTAAATAAGTGGAATTTCTGTCTTTTTCCCCCAAAACAAAGGGAATTTCTGCCTTTTTTGCCCCAAAATAAGAAAAATTTCAGACTTATTACCCTGAAATAACTGAAATTTCTGCAATTTTGCCCCAATATAAGGGAAATTTCTGCCTTTTTGCCCCCAAATAAGGAAAATTTCAGCATTTTTTCCTAAAAATAAGGGGAATTTCTGAATTTTGGCACAAAATATTAGGAATTTCTGCATTTTTGCCCCAAAATAAGGAAAATTTCTGCCTTTTTTCTCTGAAATAAATGAAATTTCTGCAATTTTGCACCAAAATAAGTGAAATTTTTGCAATTTTCCCCAAAATAAGGGAAATTTCTGGAATTTTGCCCCAAAATAAGTGGAATTTCTGAGTTTTGCCCCAAAATAAAGAGAATTTCTGTCTTTTTGCCCCAACATATAGAAAATTTCTGCCTTTTTGCACCACAAGTAGTGAAATTTCTGCAATTTTCCCCTAAAATAATAGAAATTTCTGCAATTTTTCCCCATAATAAGGGAAATTTCTGCAATTTTGCCCCAAAATAAGGAGAATTCCTGTTTTTTGCCCCAAAATTAGGGAAATTTCTGCAATTTTGCCCCAAAATAATGGAAATTTTTGCCTTTTGCCCCAAAATATTGGGAATTTCTGCCTTTTTGTCTGAAAATAAGAAGAATTCATACCTTTTTGCCATAAAAAAAGAAATTTCTTCTTTTTTGCTTTAAAATAAGGGAAACTTTTGCCTTTTTGCCTCTAAATAAGTGGAATTTCTGTCATTTCCCCCCAAAACAAATGAAATTTCTGTCTTTTTTGCCCCAAAATAAGAAAAATTTCTGACTTATTACCCTGAAATAAGTGAAATTTCTGCAAATTTGCACCAAAATAAGGGAAATTTCTGCCTTTTGCCCCAAAATATGGGGAATTTCAGCATTTTACATCAAAATAAGGGAAATTTCTGATTTTTGCACAAAAATATGGAGAATTTCTGCCTTTTTGCCTCAAAATAAAGGGAATTTCTGCATTTTTCACCAATATTGGGGGAATTTCTGCAATTTTACTCCAAAATACGAGTCATTTCTGCCTTTTTGCATGAAATAAATTGGAATTTCTGCCTTTATGTCCCGAAATAAGTGAAATTTCTTCAATTTTATCCAAAAATTAAGGATTTCATCTTTTTGTCCCAAAATGAGGGGAATTTCTGCCAGTTTGCCCTGAAATATTTGAAATTTCTGAAATTTTACCCCAAAATAAAGGGAATTTCTGCCTTTTTTATTCTAAATAAGTGGAATTTCTGTCTTTTTCCCCCAAAACAAAGGGAATTTCTGTCTATTTTGCCCCAATATAATGAAAATTTCTGCCTTTTTTCCCTGAAATAAAAGATATTTCTGCAATTTTGCCCCAAAATAAGTGGAATTTCTGAGTTTTGCCACAAAATAAGGAGAATTTTGTTTTTTTGCCCCAACATATAGGGAATATCTGCCTTTTTGCCCCACAATTAGGGGAATTTCTGGAATTTTGCTCCAAAATACGGGGAATTTCTGCCTTTTTGCCCGAAAATAAGGGGAATGCATACCTTTTTGCCATATAAAAGGGAAATTTCTTCATTTTTGCTCCAAAATAAGAAGTATTTCTGCCTTTTTGCCTCTAAATAAGTGGAATTTCTGTCTTTTTCCCTCAAAACAAAGGGAATTTCTGTATTTTTTGCCCCAAAATAAGGGAAATTTCTGACTTATTACCCTGAAATAAGTAAAATTTTTGCAATTTTGCCCCAAAATAAAGGAAATTTCTGCCTTTTTGCCCCCAAATAAGGAAAATTTCAGCATTTTTACCTACAAATAAGTGGAATTTCTGAATTTTTGCACAAAATATTAGTAATTTCTGCCTTTTTGCCCCAAAATAAGGAAAATTTCTGCCTTTATTCTCTGAAATAAGTGAAATTTCTGCAATTATGCCACAAAATAAGTGAAATTTCTGCAATTTTGCCCTAAAATAAGGGAAATTTCTGGAATTTTGCCCCAAAATAAGTGGAATTTCTTAGTTTTGCCCCCAAATAAGGAGAATTTCTGCTTTTTTGCCCCACAATTAGTGAAATTTCTGCAATTTTGCCCTAAAATAAAAGAAATTTATGCAATTTTTCCCCATAATAAGGGAAATATCTGCAATTTTGCCCCAAAATAATGGGAATTTCTGTTTTTTGCCCCACAATTAGGGAAATTTCTGCAATTTTGCCCCAAAATAAGAGAAATTTCTGCCTTTTTGCCCCCAAATAAGAAAAATGTAAGCCTTTTTACTTCAAAATAAGGAGAATTTCTGCATTTTTGCTACAAAATATTAGGAATTTCTGCCTTTATGCCCCAAAATAAAGAAAATTTCTGCCTTTTTTCTCTGAAATAAGTGAAATTTCTGCAATTTTGCCCCAAATAAGTTGAATTTCTGAGTTTTGCCCTAAAATAAGGAGAATTTCTATCTTTTTGCCCCAACATATAAGGAATTTCTGCCTTTCTGCCGCACAATTAGGGGAATTTCTGCAATTTTGCTAAAAATATGGGGAATTTCTGCCTTTTTGCCCGAAATTAAGGGGAATGCATATTTTTTTGCCATATAAAAGGGAAATTTCCTCATTTTTGCTCCAAAATAAGGGGAATTTCTGCCTTTTTTCCTCTAAATAAGTGGAATTTCTGTCTTTTTCCCCCAAAACAAAGGGAATTTCTGTCTTTTTTGCCCCAAAATAAGGGGAATTTCTGACTCATTACCCTCAAATAAGTGAAATTTCTGCAATTTTGTCCCAATATAAGGGAAATTTCTGCCTTTTTGCTCTCAAATAAGAAGAATTGCAGCCTTTATACCTCAAAATAAGGGGAATTTCTGCATTTTTGCCACAAAATATATGGAATTTCTGCCTTTTTGCCCCATAATAAAAAAAATTTCTTCAATTTTGCCCCAAATAAGGGAAATTTCTGCAATTTTACCTTAAAATAAGGTAAATCCTGCAATTTTGCCCCAAAATAAAGAAAATTTCTGGAATTTTGCCCCAAAATAAGGGGAATTTCTGATTTTTGCCCCAAAATATTGGGAATTTATGCCTTTTGCCCCAAAATTATGGGAATTTCTGCAATTTTGCTCCAAAATACTGGGAATTTCTGCTTTTTTGCCCGAAAATAAGGAGAATGCATACCTTTTTGCCATAAAAAAGTGAAATTTCTTTATTTTTGCTCCAAAATAAAAAAAAATTCTGCCTTTTTGCCTCTAAATAAGTGGAATTTCTGTCTTTTTCCCCCAAAACAAAGAGAATATCTATCTTTTTTGCCTCAAAATAAGAGGAATTTCTGACTTATTACCCTGAAATAAGTGAAATTTCTGCAATTTTGCCCCAAAATAAGTGGAATTTCTGAGTTTTGCCCCAAAATAAGGAGAATTACTGTCTTTTTGCCCCAACTTATAGGGAATTTCTGCCTTTTTGCCCCACAATTAGGGGAATTTCTGCAATTTTGCTCCAAAATACGGGGAATTTTTGCCTTTTTGCCCGAAAATATGGGGAATGCATAACTTTTTGCCATATAAAAGGGAAATTTCTTTATTTTTGCTCCAAAATAAAAGGAATTTCTGCCTTTTTGCCTCCAAATAAGTGGAATTTGTGTCTTTTTCCCCCAAAACAAAAAAAATTTCTCATTTTTGCCCTTAAATAAGGGAAATTTCTGACTTATTACCCGGAAATAAATAAATTTTCTGCAATTTTGCCCCAAAATAAGGGAAATCTCTGCCTTTTTGCCCCCAAATAAGGGGAATTTCAGCCTTTTTACCTCATAATAAGGGGAATTTCTGCATTTTTGCCTCTAAATAAGTGGAATTTCTGTCTTTTTCCCCCAAAACAAAGGGAATTTCTGCCTTTTTTGCCCCAAAATAAGGAAAATTTCAGACTTATTACCCTGAAATAACTGAAATTTCTGCAATTTTGCCCCAATATAAGGGAAATTTCTGCCTTTTTGCCCCCAAATAAGGAAAATTTCAGCATTTTTTCCTAAAAATAAGGGGAATTTCTGAATTTTGGCACAAAATATTAGGAATTTCTGCATTTTTGCCCCAAAATAAGGAAAATTTCTGCCTTTTTTCTCTGAAATAAATGAAATTTCTGCAATTTTGCACCAAAATAAGTGAAATTTTTGCAATTTTCCCCAAAATAAGGGAAATTTCTGGAATTTTGCCCCAAAATAAGTGGAATTTCTGAGTTTTGCCCCAAAATAAAGAGAATTTCTGTCTTTTTGCCCCAACATATAGAAAATTTCTGCCTTTTTGCACCACAAGTAGTGAAATTTCTGCAATTTTCCCCTAAAATAATAGAAATTTCTGCAATTTTTCCCCATAATAAGGGAAATTTCTGCAATTTTGCCCCAAAATAAGGAGAATTCCTGTTTTTTTGCCCCAAAATTAGGGAAATTTCTGCAATTTTGCCCCAAAATAATGGAAATTTTTGCCTTTTGCCCCAAAATATTGGGAATTTCTGCCTTTTTGTCTGAAAATAAGAAGAATTCATACCTTTTTGCCATAAAAAAAGAAATTTCTTCTTTTTTGCTTTAAAATAAGGGAAACTTTTGCCTTTTTGCCTCTAAATAAGTGGAATTTCTGTCATTTCCCCCCAAAACAAATGAAATTTCTGTCTTTTTTGCCCCAAAATAAGAAAAATTTTCTGACTTATTACCCTGAAATAAGTGAAATTTCTGCAAATTTGCACCAAAATAAGGGAAATTTCTGCCTTTTGCCCCAAAATATGGGGAATTTCAGCATTTTACATCAAAATAAGGGAAATTTCTGATTTTTGCACAAAAATATGGAGAATTTCTGCCTTTTTGCCTCAAAATAAAGGGAATTTCTGCATTTTTCACCAATATTGGGGGAATTTCTGCAATTTTACTCCAAAATACGAGTCATTTCTGCCTTTTTGCATGAAATAAATTGGAATTTCTGCCTTTATGTCCCGAAATAAGTGAAATTTCTTCAATTTTATCCAAAAATTAAGGATTTCATCTTTTTGTCCCAAAATGAGGGGAATTTCTGCCAGTTTGCCCTGAAATATTTGAAATTTCTGAAATTTTACCCCAAAATAAAGGGAATTTCTGCCTTTTTTATTCTAAATAAGTGGAATTTCTGTCTTTTTCCCCCAAAACAAAGGGAATTTCTGTCTATTTTGCCCCAATATAATGAAAATTTCTGCCTTTTTTCCCTGAAATAAAAGATATTTCTGCAATTTTGCCCCAAAATAAGTGGAATTTCTGAGTTTTGCCACAAAATAAGGAGAATTTTGTTTTTTTGCCCCAACATATAGGGAATATCTGCCTTTTTGCCCCACAATTAGGGGAATTTCTGGAATTTTGCTCCAAAATACGGGGAATTTCTGCCTTTTTGCCCGAAAATAAGGGGAATGCATACCTTTTTGCCATATAAAAGGGAAATTTCTTCATTTTTGCTCCAAAATAAGAAGTATTTCTGCCTTTTTGCCTCTAAATAAGTGGAATTTCTGTCTTTTTCCCTAAAAACAAAGGGAATTTCTGTATTTTTTGCCCCAAAATAAGGGAAATTTCTGACTTATTACCCTGAAATAAGTAAAATTTTTGCAATTTTGCCCCAAAATAAAGGAAATTTCTGCCTTTTTGCCCCCAAATAAGGAAAATTTCAGCATTTTTACCTACAAATAAGTGGAATTTCTGAATTTTTGCACAAAATATTAGTAATTTCTGCCTTTTTGCCCCAAAATAAGGAAAATTTCTGCCTTTATTCTCTGAAATAAGTGAAATTTCTGCAATTATGCCACAAAATAAGTGAAATTTCTGCAATTTTGCCCTAAAATAAGGGAAATTTCTGGAATTTTGCCCCAAAATAAGTGGAATTTCT
The DNA here is from genome assembly GCF_963924665.1 of Micromys minutus. Lineage (NCBI taxonomy): Eukaryota > Metazoa > Chordata > Mammalia > Rodentia > Muridae > Micromys > Micromys minutus. The sequence goes on from NW_027667771.1 coordinate 1,074,804, forward strand.
TAGTTTTGCCCCCAAATAAGGAGAATTTCTGCTTTTTTGCCCCACAATTAGTGAAATTTCTGCAATTTTGCCCTAAAATAAAAGAAATTTATGCAATTTTTCCCCATAATAAGGGAAATATCTGCAATTTTGCCCCAAAATAATGGGAATTTCTGTTTTTTGCCCCACAATTAGGGAAATTTCTGCAATTTTGCCCCAAAATAAGAGAAATTTCTGCCTTTTTGCCCCCAAATAAGAAAAATGTAAGCCTTTTTACTTCAAAATAAGGAGAATTTCTGCATTTTTGCTACAAAATATTAGGAATTTCTGCCTTTATGCCCCAAAATAAAGAAAATTTCTGCCTTTTTTCTCTGAAATAAGTGAAATTTCTGCAATTTTGCCCCAAATAAGTTGAATTTCTGAGTTTTGCCCTAAAATAAGGAGAATTTCTATCTTTTTGCCCCAACATATAAGGAATTTCTGCCTTTCTGCCGCACAATTAGGGGAATTTCTGCAATTTTGCTAAAAATATGGGGAATTTCTGCCTTTTTGCCCGAAATTAAGGGGAATGCATATTTTTTTGCCATATAAAAGGGAAATTTCCTCATTTTTGCTCCAAAATAAGGGGAATTTCTGCCTTTTTTCCTCTAAATAAGTGGAATTTCTGTCTTTTTCCCCCAAAACAAAGGGAATTTCTGTCTTTTTTGCCCCAAAATAAGGGGAATTTCTGACTCATTACCCTCAAATAAGTGAAATTTCTGCAATTTTGTCCCAATATAAGGGAAATTTCTGCCTTTTTGCTCTCAAATAAGAAGAATTGCAGCCTTTATACCTCAAAATAAGGGGAATTTCTGCATTTTTGCCACAAAATATATGGAATTTCTGCCTTTTTGCCCCATAATAAAAAAAATTTCTTCAATTTTGCCCCAAATAAGGGAAATTTCTGCAATTTTACCTTAAAATAAGGTAAATCCTGCAATTTTGCCCCAAAATAAAGAAAATTTCTGGAATTTTGCCCCAAAATAAGGGGAATTTCTGATTTTTGCCCCAAAATATTGGGAATTTATGCCTTTTGCCCCAAAATTATGGGAATTTCTGCAATTTTGCTCCAAAATACTGGGAATTTCTGCTTTTTTGCCCGAAAATAAGGAGAATGCATACCTTTTTGCCATAAAAAAGTGAAATTTCTTTATTTTTGCTCCAAAATAAAAAAAAATTCTGCCTTTTTGCCTCTAAATAAGTGGAATTTCTGTCTTTTTCCCCCAAAACAAAGAGAATATCTATCTTTTTTGCCTCAAAATAAGAGGAATTTCTGACTTATTACCCTGAAATAAGTGAAATTTCTGCAATTTTGCCCCAAAATAAGTGGAATTTCTGAGTTTTGCCCCAAAATAAGGAGAATTACTGTCTTTTTGCCCCAACTTATAGGGAATTTCTGCCTTTTTGCCCCACAATTAGGGGAATTTCTGCAATTTTGCTCCAAAATATGGGGAATTTTTGCCTTTTTGCCCGAAAATATGGGGAATGCATAACTTTTTGCCATATAAAAGGGAAATTTCTTTATTTTTGCTCCAAAATAAAAGGAATTTCTGCCTTTTTGCCTCCAAATAAGTGGAATTTGTGTCTTTTTCCCCCAAAACAAAAAAAATTTCTCATTTTTGCCCTTAAATAAGGGAAATTTCTGACTTATTACCCGGAAATAAATAAATTTTCTGCAATTTTGCCACAAAATAAGGGAAATCTCTGCCTTTTTGCCCCCAAATAAGGGGAATTTCAGCCTTTTTACCTCATAATAAGGGGAATTTCTGCATTTTTGCCTCTAAATAAGTGGAATTTCTGTCTTTTTCCCCCAAAACAAAGGGAATTTCTGCCTTTTTTGCCCCAAAATAAGGAAAATTTCAGACTTATTACCCTGAAATAACTGAAATTTCTGCAATTTTGCCCCAATATAAGGGAAATTTCTGCCTTTTTGCCCCCAAATAAGGAAAATTTCAGCATTTTTACCTAAAAATAAGGGGAATTTCTGAATTTTGGCACAAAATATTAGGAATTTCTGCATTTTTGCCCCAAAATAAGGAAAATTTCTGCCTTTTTTCTCTGAAATAAATGAAATTTCTGCAATTTTGCACCAAAATAAGTGAAATTTTTGCAATTTTCCCCAAAATAAGGGAAATTTCTGGAATTTTGCCCCAAAATAAGTGGAATTTCTGAGTTTTGCCCCAAAATAAAGAGAATTTCTGTCTTTTTGCCCCAACATATAGAAAATTTCTGCCTTTTTGCACCACAAGTAGTGAAATTTCTGCAATTTTCCCCTAAAATAATAGAAATTTCTGCAATTTTTCCCCATAATAAGGGAAATTTCTGCAATTTTGCCCCAAAATAAGGAGAATTCCTGTTTTTTGCCCCAAAATTAGGGAAATTTCTGCAATTTTGCCCCAAAATAATGGAAATTTTTGCCTTTTGCCCCAAAATATTGGGAATTTCTGCCTTTTTGTCTGAAAATAAGAAGAATTCATACCTTTTTGCCATAAAAAAAGAAATTTCTTCTTTTTTGCTTTAAAATAAGGGAAACTTTTGCCTTTTTGCCTCTAAATAAGTGGAATTTCTGTCATTTCCCCCCAAAACAAATGAAATTTCTGTCTTTTTTGCCCCAAAATAAGAAAAATTTCTGACTTATTACCCTGAAATAAGTGAAATTTCTGCAAATTTGCACCAAAATAAGGGAAATTTCTGCCTTTTGCCCCAAAATATGGGGAATTTCAGCATTTTACATCAAAATAAGGGAAATTTCTGATTTTTGCACAAAAATATGGAGAATTTCTGCCTTTTTGCCTCAAAATAAAGGGAATTTCTGCATTTTTCACCAATATTGGGGGAATTTCTGCAATTTTACTCCAAAATACGAGTCATTTCTGCCTTTTTGCATGAAATAAATTGGAATTTCTGCCTTTATGTCCCGAAATAAGTGAAATTTCTTCAATTTTATCCAAAAATTAAGGATTTCATCTTTTTGTCCCAAAATGAGGGGAATTTCTGCCAGTTTGCCCTGAAATATTTGAAATTTCTGAAATTTTACCCCAAAATAAAGGGAATTTCTGCCTTTTTTATTCTAAATAAGTGGAATTTCTGTCTTTTTCCCCCAAAACAAAGGGAATTTCTGTCTATTTTGCCCCAATATAATGAAAATTTCTGCCTTTTTTCCCTGAAATAAAAGATATTTCTGCAATTTTGCCCCAAAATAAGTGGAATTTCTGAGTTTTGCCACAAAATAAGGAGAATTTTGTTTTTTTGCCCCAACATATAGGGAATATCTGCCTTTTTGCCCCACAATTAGGGGAATTTCTGGAATTTTGCTCCAAAATACGGGGAATTTCTGCCTTTTTGCCCGAAAATAAGGGGAATGCATACCTTTTTGCCATATAAAAGGGAAATTTCTTCATTTTTGCTCCAAAATAAGAAGTATTTCTGCCTTTTTGCCTCTAAATAAGTGGAATTTCTGTCTTTTTCCCTCAAAACAAAGGGAATTTCTGTATTTTTTGCCCCAAAATAAGGGAAATTTCTGACTTATTACCCTGAAATAAGTAAAATTTTTGCAATTTTGCCCCAAAATAAAGGAAATTTCTGCCTTTTTGCCCCCAAATAAGGAAAATTTCAGCATTTTTACCTACAAATAAGTGGAATTTCTGAATTTTGGCACAAAATATTAGTAATTTCTGCCTTTTTGCCCCAAAATAAGGAAAATTTCTGCCTTTATTCTCTGAAATAAGTGAAATTTCTGCAATTATGCCACAAAATAAGTGAAATTTCTGCAATTTTGCCCTAAAATAAGGGAAATTTCTGGAATTTTGCCCCAAAATAAGTGGAATTTCTTAGTTTTGCCCCCAAATAAGGAGAATTTCTGCTTTTTTGCCCCACAATTAGTGAAATTTCTGCAATTTTGCCCTAAAATAAAAGAAATTTATGCAATTTTTCCCCATAATAAGGGAAATATCTGCAATTTTGCCCCAAAATAATGGGAATTTCTGTTTTTTGCCCCACAATTAGGGAAATTTCTGCAATTTTGCCCCAAAATAAGAGAAATTTCTGCCTTTTTGCCCCCAAATAAGAAAAATTTAAGCCTTTTTACTTCAAAATAAGGGGAATTTCTGCATTTTTGCTACAAAATTTTAGGAATTTCTGCCTTTATGCCCCAAAATAAAGAAAATTTCTGCCTTTTTTCTCTGAAATAAGTGAAATCTGCAATTTTGCCCCAAATAGGTTGAATTTTTGAGTTTTGCCCTAAAATAAGGAGAATTTCTATCTTTTTGCCTCAACATATAGGGAATTTCTGCCTTTCTGCCGCACAATTAGGGGAATTTCTGCAATTTTGCTAAAAATATGGGGAATTTCTGCCTTTTTGCCCTAAATTAAGGGGAATGCATATTTTTTTTCCATATAAAAGGGAAATTTCCTCATTTTTGCTCCAAAATAAGGGGAATTTCTGCCTTTTTTCCTCTAAATAAGTGGAATTTCTGTTTTTTTCCCCCAAAACAAAGGGAATTTCTGTCTTTTTTGCCCCAAAATAAGGGGAATTTCTGACTCATTACCCTCAAATAAGTGAAATTTCTGCAATTTTGTCCCAATATAAGGGAAATTTCTGCCTTTTTGCTCTCAAATAAGAAGAATTGCAGCCTTTATAACTCAAAATAAGGGGAATTTCTGCATTTTTGCCACAAAATATATGGAATTTCTGCTTTTTTGCCCCATAATAAAAAAAAATTCTGCAATTTTGCCCCAAATAAGGGAAATTTCTGCAATTTTACATTAAAATAAGGTAAATCCTGCAATTTTGCCCCAAAATAAAGAAAATTTCTGGAATTTTGCCCCAAAATAAGGGGAATTTCTGATTTTTGCCCCAAAATATCGGGAATTTATGCCTTTTGCCCCAAAATTATGGGAATTTCTGCAATTTTGCTCCAAAATACTGGGAATTTCTGCTTTTTTGCCCGAAAATAAGGAGAATGCATACATTTTTGCCATAAAAAAGTGAAATTTCTTTATTTTTGCTCCAAAATAAAAAAAAATTTCTGCCTTTATGCCTCTAAATAAGTGGAATTTCTGTCTTTTTCCCCCAAAACAAAGAGAATATCTGTCTTTTTTGCCTCAAAATAAGGGGAATTTCTGACTTATTACCCTGAAATAAGTGAAATTTCTGCAATTTTGCCCCAAAATAAGTGGAATTTCTGAGTTTTGCCCCAAAATAAGGAGAATTTCTGTCTTTTTGCTCTAACTTATAGGGAATTTCTGCCTTTTTGCCCCACAATTAGGGGAATTTCTGCAATTTTGCTCCAAAATACGGGGAATTTTTGCCTTTTTGCCCGAAAATATGGGGAATGCATAACTTTTTGCCATATAAAAGGGAAATTTCTTTATTTTTGCTCCAAAATAAAAGGAATTTCTGCCTTTTTGCCTCCAAATAAGTGGAATTTGTGTCTTTTTCCCCCAAAACAAAAAAAATTTCTCATTTTTGCCCCTAAATAAGGGAAATTTCTGACTTATTACCCGGAAATAAATAAATTTTCTGCAATTTTGCCCCAAAATAAGGGAAATCTCTGCCTTTTTGCCCCCAAATAAGGGGAATTTCAGCCTTTTTACCTCATAATAAGGGGAATTTCTGCATTTTTGCCTCTAAATAAGTGGAATTTCTGTCTTTTTCCCCCAAAACAAAGGAAATTTCTGCCTTTTTTGCCCCAAAATAAAGAAAATTTCAGACTTATTACCCTGAAATAACTGAAATTTCTGCAATTTTGCCCCAATATAAGGGAAATTTCTGCCTTTTTGCCCCAAATAAGGAAAATTTCAGCCTTTTTACCTAAATATAAGGGGAATTTTTGAATTTTGGCACAAAATATTAGGAATTTCTGCATTTTTGCCCCAAAATAAGGAAAATTTCTGCCTTTTTTCTCTGAAGAAAAATGAAATTTCTGCAATTTTGCCCCAAAATAAGAGAAATTTCTGCCTTTTTGCCCCCAAATAAGAAAAATTTAAGCCTTTTTACTTCAAAATAAGGGGAATTTCTGCATTTTTGCTACAAAATTTTAGGAATTTCTGCCTTTATGCCCCAAAATAAAGAAAATTTCTGCCTTTTTTCTCTGAAATAAGTGAAATCTGCAATTTTGCCCCAAATAGGTTGAATTTTTGAGTTTTGCCCTAAAATAAGGAGAATTTCTATCTTTTTGCCTCAACATATAGGGAATTTCTGCCTTTCTGCCGCACAATTAGGGGAATTTCTGCAATTTTGCTAAAAATATGGGGAATTTCTGCCTTTTTGCCCTAAATTAAGGGGAATGCATATTTTTTTTCCATATAAAAGGGAAATTTCCTCATTTTTGCTCCAAAATAAGGGGAATTTCTGCCTTTTTTCCTCTAAATAAGTGGAATTTCTGTTTTTTTCCCCCAAAACAAAGGGAATTTCTGTCTTTTTTGCCCCAAAATAAGGGGAATTTCTGACTCATTACCCTCAAATAAGTGAAATTTCTGCAATTTTGTCCCAATATAAGGGAAATTTCTGCCTTTTTGCTCTCAAATAAGAAGAATTGCAGCCTTTATAACTCAAAATAAGGGGAATTTCTGCATTTTTGCCACAAAATATATGGAATTTCTGCTTTTTTGCCCCATAATAAAAAAATTTCTGCAATTTTGCCCCAAATAAGGGAAATTTCTGCAATTTTACATTAAAATAAGGTAAATCCTGCAATTTTGCCCCAAAATAAAGAAAATTTCTGGAATTTTGCCCCAAAATAAGGGGAATTTCTGATTTTTGCCCCAAAATATCGGGAATTTATGCCTTTTGCCCCAAAATTATGGGAATTTCTGCAATTTTGCTCCAAAATACTGGGAATTTCTGCTTTTTTGCCTGAAAATAAGGAGAATGCATACCTTTTTGCCATAAAAAAGTGAAATTTCTTTATTTTTGCTCCAAAATAAAAAAAAAATTTCTGCCTTTTTGCCTCTAAATAAGTGGAATTTCTGTCTTTTTCCCCCAAAACAAAGAGAATATCTGTCTTTTTTGCCTCAAAATAAGGGGAATTTCTGACTTATTACCCTGAAATAAGTGAAATTTCTGCAATTTTGCCCCAAAATAAGTGGAATTTCTGAGTTTTGCCCCAAAATAAGGAGAATTTCTGTCTTTTTGCCCCAACATATAGAGAATTTCTGCCTTTTTGCCCCACAATTAGGGGAATTTCTGCAATTTTGCTCCAAAATACGGGGAATTTTTGCCTTTTTGCCCGAAAATATGGGGAATGCATAACTTTTTGCCATATAAAAGGGAAATTTCTTTATTTTTGCTCCAAAATAAAAGGAATTTCTGCCTTTTTGCCTCCAAATAAGTGGAATTTGTGTCTTTTTCCCCCAAAACAAAAAAAATTTCTCATTTTTGCCCCTAAATAAGGGAAATTTCTGACTTATTACCCGGAAATAAATAAATTTTCTGCAATTTTGCCCCAAAATAAGGGAAATCTCTGCCTTTTTGCCCCCAAATAAGGGGAATTTCAGCCTTTTTACCTCATAATAAGGGGAATTTCTGCATTTTTGCCTCTAAATAAGTGGAATTTCTGTCTTTTTCCCCCAAAACAAAGGGAATTTCTGCCTTTTTTGCCCCAAAATAAAGAAAATTTCAGACTTATTACCCTGAAATAACTGAAATTTCTGCAATTTTGCCCCAATATAAGGGAAATTTCTGCCTTTTTGCCCCAAATAAGGAAAATTTCAGCCTTTTTACCTAAAAATAAGGGGAATTTCTGAATTTTGGCACAAAATATTAGGAATTTCTGCATTTTTGCCCCAAAATAAGGAAAATTTCTGCCTTTTTTCTCTGAAGAAAAATGAAATTTCTGCAATTTTGCACCAAAATAAGTGAAATTTTTGCAATTTTCCCCAAAATAAGGGAAATTTCTGTAATTTTGCCCCAAAATAATTGGAATTTCTGACTTTTGCCCCAAAATAAGGAGAATTTCTGTCTTTTTGCCCCAACATATAGAAAATTTCTGCCTTTTTGCCCCACAAGTAGTGAAATTTCTGCAATTTTCCCCTAAAATAATAGAAATTTCTGCAATTTTTCCCCATAATAAGGGAAATTTCTGCAATTTTGCCCAATAATAATGGAAATTTCTGCCTTTTGCCCCAAAATATTGGGAATTTCTGCCTTTTTGTCTGAAAATAAGAAGAATGCATACCTTTTTGCCATAAAAAAGGAAATTTCTTCTTTTTTGCTTTAAAATAAGGGAAACTTTTGCCTTTTTGCCCCTAAATAAGTGGAATTTCTGTCTTTTCCCCCCAAAACAAATGAAATTTCTGTCTTTTTTGCCCCAAAATAAGAAAAATTTCTGACTTATTACCCTGAAATAAGTGAAATTTCTGCAAATTTGCACCAAAATAAGGGAAATTTCTGCCTTTTGCCCCAAAATATGGGGAATTTCAGCATTTTACATCAAAATAAGGGAAATTTCTGATTTTTGCACCAAAATATGGAGAATTTCTGCCTTTTTGCCCCAAAATAAAGGGAAATTCTGCATTTTTCACCAATATTGGGGGAATTTCTGCAATTTTACTCCAAAATACGAGTCATTTCTGCCTTTTTGCATGAAATAAATTGGAATTTCTGCCTTTATGTCCCGAAATAAGTGAAATTTCTTCAATTTTATCCAAAAATTAAGGATTTCATCTTTTTGTCCCAAAATGAGGGGAATTTCTGCCAGTTTGCCCTGAAATATTTGAAATTTCTGAAATTTTACCCCAAAATAAAGGGAATTTCTGCCTTTTTTATTCTAAATAAGTGGAATTTCTGTCTTTTTCCCCCAAAACAAAGGGAATTTCTGTCTATTTTGCCCCAATATAAGAAAAATTTCTGCCTTTTTTCCCTGAAATAAAAGATATTTCTGCAATTTTGCCCCAAAATAAGTGGAATTTCTGAGTTTTGCCCAAAATAAAAAGAATTTCTGCCTTTTTGCTCCACAATTAGTGAAATTTCTGCAATTTTGCCCTAAAATAAAAGAAATTTCTGCAATTTTTCCCCATAATAATGGAAATTTCTGCAATTTTGCCCCAAAATAAGGGGAATTTCTGTTTTTTGTCCCACAATTAGGGAAATTTCTGCAATTTTGCCCAACAATTAGGGAAATTTCTGCAATTTTGCCCCAAAATAAGGGGAATTTCTGCCTTTTACCCCAAAATATAGGGAATTTCTGCCTTTTTGTCCGAAAATAAGAAGAATGCATATTTTTGGCATAAAAAAAGGAAATTTCTTCATTTTTGCTCCTAAATAAGGGGAACTTTTGCCTTTTTGCCTCTAAATAAGTGGAATTTCTGTCTTTTTCCCCCAAAACAAATGAATTTTCTGTATTTTTTGCCCAAAAATAAGAAAAATTTCGAACTTATTACCCTGAAATAAGTGAAATTTCTGCAAATTTGCCCCAAAATAAGAGAAATTTCTGCCTTTTGCCCCAAAATATGGAGAATTTCAGCATTTTACATCAAAATAAGGGAAATTTCTGATTTTTGCACCAAAATATGGAGAATTTCTGCCTTTTTGCCCCAAAATAAAGGGAATTTCTGCATTTTTGCACCAATATTATGGGAATTTCTGCAATTTTGCTCCAAAATACGGGTCATTTCTGCCTTTTAGCCCGAAATTAAGTGGAATTTCTGCCTTTTTGTCCCGAAATAAGTGAAATTTCTTCAATTTTTGCCAAAAATTAGGGATATAATCTTTTTGCCCCAAAATGAGGGGAATTTCTGAATTTTGCCCTGAAATATTTGAAATTTCTGAAATTTTACCCCAAAATAAGGGGAATTTCTGCCTTTTGCCTCTAAATAAGTGGAATTTCAGTCTTTTTCCCCCAAAACAAAGGGAATTTCTGTTTATTTTGCCCCAATATAATGAAAATTTCTGCCTTTTTTCCCTTAAATAAAAGATATTTCTGCAATTTTGCCCCAAAATAAGTGGAATTTCTGAGTTTTGCCACAAAATAAGGAGAATTTTGTTTTTTTGCCCCAACATATAGGGAATATCTGCCTTTTTGCTCCACAATTAGGGGAATTTCTGGAATTTTGCTCCAAAATACAGGGAATTTCTGCCTTTTTGCCCAAAAATAAGGGGAATGCATACCTTTTTGCCATATAAAAGGGAAATTTCTTCATTTTTGCTCCAAAATAAGAAGTATTTCTGCCTTTTTGCCTCTAAATAAGTGGAATTTCTGTCTTTTTCCCCCAAAACAATTGAAATTTCTGTCTTTTTTGCCCCAAAATAAGAAAAATTTCTGACTTATTACCCTGAAATAAGAGAAATTTCTGAAAATTTGCACCAAAATAAGGGAAATTTCTGCCTTTTGCACCAAAATATGGGGAATTTCAGCATTTTACATCAAAATAAGGGAAATTTCTGATTTTTGCACCAAAATATGGAGAATTTCTGCCTTTTTGCCCCAAAATAAAGGGAATTTCTGCATTTTTCACCAATATTGGGGGAATTTCTGCAATTTTACTCTAAAATATGAGTCATTTCTGCCTTTTTGCATGAAATTAAGTGGAATTTCTGCCTTTATGTCCCGAAATAAGTGAAATTTCTTCAATTTTATCCAAAAATTAAGGATTTCATCTTTTTGTCCCAAAATGAGGGGAATTTCTGCCATTTTGCCCTGAAATATTTGAAATTTCTGAAATTTTACCCCAAAATAAAGGGAATTTCTGCCTTTTTTCCTCTAAATAAGTGGAATTTCTGTCTTTTTCCCCCAAACAAAGGGAATTTCTGTCTATTTTGCCCCAATATAAGAAAAATTTCTGCCTTTTTTCCCTGAAATAAAAGATATTTCTGCAATTTTGCCCTAAAATAAAAGAAATTTCTGCAATTTTTCCCCATAATAATGGAAATTTCTGCAATTTTGCCCCAAAATAAGGGGAATTTCTGTTTTTTGTCCCACAATTAGGGAAATTTCTGCAATTTTGCCCCAAAATAAGCGGAATTTCTGCCTTTTACCCCAAAATATAGGGAATTTCTGCCTTTTTGTCCGAAAATAAGAAGAATGCATACTTTTTTGCCATAAAAAAGGAAATTTCTTCATTTTTGCTCCTAAATAAGGGGAACTTTTGCCTTTTTGCCTCTAAATAAGTGGAATTTCTGTCTTTTTCCCCCAAAACAAATGAATTTTCTGTATTTTTTGCCCCAAAATAAGAAAAATTTTGAACTTATTACCCTGAAATAAGTGAAATTTCTGCAAATTTGCCCCAAAATAAGAGAAATTTCTGCCTTTTGCCCCAAAATATGGGGAATTTCAGCATTTTACATCAAAATAAGGGAAATTTCTGATTTTTGCACCAAAATATGGAGAATTTCTGCCTTTTTGCCCCAAAATAAAGGGAATTTCTGCATTTTTGCACCAATATTAGGGGAATTTCTGCAATTTTGCTCCAAAATACGGGTCATTTCTGCCTTTTTGCCCGAAATTAAGTGGAATTTCTGCCTTTTTGTCCCGAAATAAGTGAAATTTCTTCAATTTTTGCCAAAAATTAGGTATTTCATCTTTTTGCCCCAAAATGAGGGGAATTTCTGAATTTTGCCGTGAAATATTTGAAATTAGTGAAATTTTACCCCAAAATAAGGGGAATTTCTGCCTTTTTGCCTCTAAATAAGTGGAATTTCAGTCTTTTTCCCCCAAAACAAAGGGAATTTCTGTTTATTTTGCCCCAATATAATGAAAATTTCTGCCTTTTTTCCCTGAAATAAAAGATATTTCTGCAATTTTGCCTCAAAATAAGTGGAATTTCTGAGTTTTGCCACAAAATAAGGAGAATTTTGTTTTTTTGCCCCAACATATAGGGAATATCTGCCTTTTTGCCCCACAATTAGGGGAATTTCTGGAATTTTGCTCCAAAATACTGGGAATTTCTGCCTTTTTGCCCGAAAATAAGGGGAATGCATACCTTTTTGCCATATAAAAGGGAAATTTCTTCATTTTTGCTCAAAATAAGAAGTATTTCTGCCTTTTTGCCTCTAAATAAGTGGAATTTCCGTCTTTTTCCCTCAAAACAAAGGGAATTTCTGTATTTTTTTCCCCAAAATAAGGAAAATTTCTGACTTATTACCCTGAAATAAGTAAAATTTTTGCAATTTTGCCCCAAAATAAAGGAAATTTCTGCCTTTTTGCCCCCAAATAAGGAAAATTTCAGCCTTTTTACCTACAAATAAGGGGAATTTCTGAATTTTGGCACAAAATATTAGTAATTTCTGACTTTTTGCCCCAAAATAAGGAAAATTTTTGCCTTTATTCTCTGAAATAAGTGAAATTTCTGCAATTATGCCACAAAATAAGTGATATTTCTGCAATTTGGCCCTAAAATAAGGGAAATTTCTGGAATTTTGCCCCAAAATAAGTGGAATTTCTTAGTTTTGCCCCCAAATAAGGAGAATTTCTGCTTTTTTGCCCCACAATTAGTGAAATTTCTGCAATTTTGCCCTAAAATAAAAGAAATTTATGCAATTTTTCCCCATAATAAGGGAAATATCTGCAATTTTGCCCCAAAATAATGGGAATTTCTGTTTTTTGCCCCACAATTAGGAAAATTTCTGCAATTTTGCCCCAAAATAAGAGAAATTTCTGCCTTTTCGCCCCCAAATAAGAAAAATTTAAGCCTTTTTACTTCAAAATAAAGGGAATTTCTGCATTTTTGCTACAAAATTTTAGGAATTTCTGCCTTTATGCCCCAAAATAAAGAAAATTTCTGACTTTTTTCTCTGAAATAAGTGAAATTTCTGCAATTTTGCCCCAAATAAGTTGAATTTCTGAGTTTTGCCCTAAAATAAGGAGAATTTCTATCTTTTTGCCCCAACATATAGGGAATTTCTGCCTTTCTGCCGCACAATTAGGGGAATTTCTGCAATTTTGCTAAAAATATGGGGAATTTCTGCCTTTTTGCCCGAAATTAAGGGGAATGCATATTTTTTTGCCATATAAAAAGGAAATTTCCTCATTTTTGCTCCAAAATAAGGGGAATTTCTGCCTTTTTTCCTCTAAATAAGTGGAATTTCTGTCTTTTTCCCCAAAAACAAAGAGAATTTCTGTCTTTTTTGCCCCAAAATAAGGGGAATTTCTGACTCATTACCCTCAAATAAGTGAAATTTCTGCAATTTTGTCCCAATATAAGGGAAATTTCTGCCTTTTTGCTCTCAAATAAGAAGAATTGCAGCCTTTATACCTCAAAATAAGGGGAATTTCTGCATTTTTGCCACAAAATATATGGAATTTCTGCCTTTTTGCCCCATAATAAGAAAAATTTCTGCAATTTTGCCCCAAAATAAGGGGAATTTCTTTATTTTGCCCCAAAATAAAAAAAAAATTCAGCCTTTTTACCTGAAAATAAGTGAAATTACTGCAATTTTGCCCCAAATAAGGGAAATTTCTGCAATTTTGCCCCAAAATAAGGTAAATTTTTGAAATTTTGCCACAAAATAAAGGAAATTTCTGGAATTTTGCCCAAAAATAAGAGGAATTTCTGATTTTTGCGCCAAAATAAAGGGAATTTCTGCCTTTTGCACCAAAATTAGTGGAATTTTTGCAATTTTGCTTCAAAATACGAGGAATTTCTGCCTTTTTACCCGAAAATAAGTGGAATGTATGCCTTTTTGCCATAAAAAAGGAAATTTCTTCATTTTTGCTCAAAAATAAGGGGAATTTCTGCCTTTTTGCCTCTAAATAAGTGGAATTTCTGTCTTTTCCCCCCAAAACAAAGGGAATTTCTGACATTTTTGCCCCATAATAAGGGGAATTTCTGACTTATTACCCTGAAATAAGTAAAATTTTTGGAATTTTGCCCCAATATAAGGAAAATTTCTGCCTTTTTGCCCCCAAATAAGGGGAATTTCAGCCTTTTTACTTCAAAATAAGGGGAATTTCTGCATTTTTGCCACAAAATATTAGGAATTTCTGCCTTTATGCCCCAAAATAAGGAAAATTTCTGCTTTTTTCTCTGAAATAAGTTAAATTTCTGCAATTTTGCCCCAAAATAAGTGGAATTTCTGAGTTTTTCCCAAAAATAAAGAGAATTTCTGTCTTTTTGCCCCAACATGTAAAGAATATCTGCCTTTTTGCCCCACAATTAGGGGAATTTCTGCAATTTTGCTCCAAAATACGGGGAATTTCTGCCTTTATGCCCGAAAATAAGGGAAATGCATACTGTTTGCCATAAAAATGTGAAATATCTTCATTTTTGCTCCAAAATAAGGGGAATTTCTGCCTTTTTGCCTCTAAATAAGTGGAATTTCTGTCTTTTTCCCCCAAAACAAAGGGAATTTATGACTTTTTTGCCCCAAAATAAGGGGAATTTCTGAATTATTACCCTGAAATAAGTGAAATTTCTGGAATTTTTCCCCAAAATAATTGAAATTTCTGCCTTTTTGACCTCAAATAAGGGGAATTTCAGCCTTTTTACTTCAAAATACGGGGAATTTCTGCATTTTTTCCACAAAATATTAGGAATTTCTGCCTTTATGCCCCAAAATAAGGAAAATTTCTGCCTTTTTTCTCTGAAATAAGTTAAATTTCTGGAATTTTTCCCCAAAATAAGTGGAATTTCTGCCTTTTGCCCCTAAATAAGGGGAATTTCAGCCTTTTAACTCAAAATAAGGAAAATTTCTGCCTTTTTTATCTGAAATAAGTGAAATTTCTTTAATTTTTTGTCAAAATAAGTGAAATTTCTGCAATTTTGCATCAAAATAAGGGAAATTTCTGGAATTTTCCCCCAAAATAAGTGGAATTTCTGAGGTTTGCCCCAAAATAAGGAGAATTTCTTTCTTTTTGCCCCAACATATAGGGAATTTCTGCCTTTTTGCCCCACAATTAGGGGAATTTCTGCAATTTTGCTCCAAAAAACGGAAAATTTCTGCCTTTTTGCCCGAAAATAAGGGGAATGCATATTTTTTTGCCATATAAAAAAGAAATTTCTTCATTTTTGCTCCAAAATAAGGGGAATTTCTGCCTTTTTGCCTCTAAATAAGTGGAATTTCTGTTTTTTTCCCCCAAAACAAAGGAGAGTTCAGTATATTTTGCCCCAAAATAAGGGGAATTTCTGACTTATTACCCTGAAATAAGTGAAATTTCTGCAATTTTGCCCCAATATAAGGGAAATTTCTGCCTTTTTGCTCCCAAATAAGTGGAATTTCAGCATTTTTAACTGAAAATAAGGGGAAATTCTGCATTTTTGCCACAAAATATACAGAATTTCTGCCTATTTGTCCCATAATAAAGGAAATGTCTGCAATTTTGTCCCAAAATAATGGGAATTTCTCCTTTTTTTGCCCCAAAATAAAGAAAATTTCAGCATTTTTACCTGAAAATACGTGAAATTACTGCAATTTTGCCCGAAATAAGGGAAATTTCTGCAATTTTGCCGCAAAATAAGTGGAATTTCTTAGTTTTGCCACAAAATAAGGAGAATTTCTGCCTTTTTCCCCCACAATTAGTGAAATTTTTGCAATTTTGCCCTAAAATAAAAGAAATTTCTGCAATTTTGCCCCAAAATAAGGGGAATTTCTGTTTTTTGCCCCACAATTAGGGAAAGTTCTGCAATTTTGCCCCAAAATAAGAAGAATTTCTGCCTTTTGCCCCAAAATATGTTGAATTTCTGCCTTTTTGTCCGAAAATAAGAAGAATGCATACCTTTTTGCCATAAAAAAGGGAAATTTCTTCATTTTTGCTCCAAAAGAAGTGGAACTTTTGCCTTTTTGCCTCCAAATAAGTGGAATTTCTGTCTGTTTTCCCCAAAACAAAAAAAAATTTCTCTGTTTTTGCCCCAAAATAAGAAAAATTTCTGACTTATTACCCTGAAATAAGTGAAATTTCTGCAATTTTGCCCCAATATAAGGGAAATTTCTTCCTTTTTGCCCCCAAATAAGGTGAATTTCAGCCTTTTTACCTCAAAATAACGGAAATTTCTTCATTTTTGCCATAAAATATTAGGAATTTCTGCCTTTTTGCCCCAAAATAAGGAAAATTTCTTTTTTTTTCCCTGAAGTAAGTGAAATTTCTGCAATTTTGCCCCAAAGTAATTGAAATTTCTGCAATTTTGCCCCAAAATTAGGAAAATTTCTGGAATTTTACCCAAAAATAAGTGGAATTTCTGAGTTTTGCCCTAAAATAAGGAGAATTTCTGCCTTTTTGCCCCACAATAAGGAGAATTTCTGCAATTTTGCTCCAAAATACGGGGAATTTTTGCCTTTTTGCCCGAAAATAAGGAGAATGCATACCTTTTTGCCATAAAAAAAATTTCTTCATTTTTTCCTCAAAATAAGGGAAATTTTTGCCATTTTGCCCTGAAATATGTGAAATTTCTGCAATTTTTCCCCAAAATAAGGTGAATTTCTGCCTTTTTGCCCCAAAATAATGGGAATTTTTGCCTTTTTGCCCCAAAATAAGGAAAATTTCTTTCTTTTTTTTCCTGAAATTCGTGAGATTTCTGCAATTTTGCCCCAAAGTAAGTGAAATTTCTGCAATATTGCCCCAAAATAAGGGAAATTTCTGGAATTTTGCCCCAAAATAAGTGGAATTTCTGAGTTTTGCCCTAAAATAAAAAGAATTTCTGCCTTTTTGCCCCACAATTAGGAGAATTTCTGCAATTTTGCTCCAAAATACGGGGAATTTCTGCCTTTTTGCACGAAAATAAGGAGAATGCATACCTTTTTGCCATTAAAAAAAATTTCTTCATTTTTTCCTCAAAATAAGGGAAATTTTTGCCATTTTGCCTGGGAATATGTGAAATTTCTGCAATTTTTCCTTAAAATAAGGTGAATTTCTGCCTTTTTGCCCCAAAATAATGGGAATTTCTGCATTTTTGCACCAAAATAAGAAAAATTTTTGCTTTTTTTCTCTGAAATAAGTGAAATTTCTGCAATTTTGTTCTAAAATAAGGGAAATTTCTGCAATTTTTCCCTATAATAAGGGGAATTTCTGCCTTTTTGCCCCAAAATAAGGAAAATTTCTCTTTTTTCGCACCAAAATAAAGGAAGTTTCAGTTTTTTTACCTGAAAATATGTGAAATTTCTGCAATTTTGCCCCAAATAAGGGAGTTTTCTGCAATTTTGTCCCAAAATAAAGGAAATTTCTGGAATTTTGCCCCAAGATAAAAGGAATTTCTGATTTTTGCCTCAAAATATAGATAATTTCTGCCTTTTGCCCCAAAATTAGGGCAATTTCTGCAATTTTGCTCCAAAATACGGGGAATTTCTGCCTTTTTGCCTGAAAATAAGGGAAATGCATATCTTTTTGCCATAAAAAAGGGAAATTTCTTCATTTTTGGTTCAAAATAAGGTGAATTTCTGCCTTTTAGCCCCAAAATAATGGGAATTTCTGCATTTTTGCCCCCAAATAAGAAAAATTTTACCTTTTTTTCTCTGAAATAAGTAAAATTTCTGCAATTTTGCCCTAAAATAAGGGAAATTTCTGCAATTTTTCCCCATAATAAGGGAAATTTCTGCAATTTTGCCCCAAAATTAGGGGAATTTATGTTTTTTGCCCCCAAATAAGGGAAATTTCTGCAATTTTGCCCTAAAATAAGGGGAATTTCTGCCTTTTGCCCCTAAATAAGGAGAATTTCTTCCTTTCTGCCCCAAAATAAAGAAAATTACTGCATTTTTTACCCCAAAATTAGGTGAATTTCTGCAATTTTGCTCCAAAATACGGGGATTTTCTGCTTTTTTCGCCGATAATAAGGAGAATTTCTTCCATTTTGCCGCGAAATAAGTGAAATTTCTGCAGTTTTACCACAAAATTAGGGGATTTTCTGCCTTTTTGCCCCAAAATTAGGGGAATTTCTGCAATTTTGCTCCAAAATACGGGGAATTTCTGCTTTTTTGCCTGAAAATAAAGGGAATGTATACCTTTTTGCCATTAAAAAGGGAAATTTCTTCATTTTTGACCGAAAGTAAGGGGATTTTCCGCCTTTTTGACTCAAAATAAGTGCAATTTCTTCCTTTTCCCCAAAAATAAACGAAATTTCTGTCTTTTTGCCCCAAAATAAGGGGAATTTCTGACTTTTTGCCCCAAAATATTTGAAATTTCTGCAATATTACCTTAAAATAAGGGGAATTTCTGCCTTTTTGCCCCAAAATATAAGGAAATTCTGGTTTTTTGCCCCAAAGTAAGGAAAATTTCTGCAATTTTGCCCCAAAATAATAGGAATGTCTCACTTTTTGCCTCAAAATAAAGGATATTTCAGCCTTTTTACCTTAAAATAAGTGAAATTTCTGAAATTTTGCCCCAAAAAAGGGAAATTTCTGCAATTTTGCCCCAAAATAAGGTAAATTCCTGCAATTTTGCCCCAAAATAAAGGAAATTTCTGATTTTTGCTTCAAAATAAAGGGAATTTCTGCCGTTTGCCCCAAAATTAGGGAAATTTCTTCAATTTTGCTCCAAAATACGGAGGAATTTCTGATTTTGCCCGTAAATAAGAGAAATGCATACGTTTTTGCCATAAAAAAGAAAAATTTCTTCATTTTTGCTCCAAAATAAGGGGAATTTCAACCTTTTTGCTTCTAAATAAGTGGAATTTCTTTTTTTTTCCCCCAAAACAAAGGGAATTTTTGTCTTTTTTGTTCTAAAATAAGGGGAATTTCTGACTTATTACCCTGAAATAAGTGAAATTTCTGCAATTTTGCCCCAAAATAAGGGAAATTTCTGCATTTTTGCAACCAAATAAAGGCAATTTCAGCCTTTTTACCTCAAAATAAGGGGAATATCTGCATTTTTGCCAAAAAATATTAGGAATTTCTGCCTTTTGCCCTAAATAAGGAAAATTTCTGACTTATTACCCTGAAATAATTGAAATTTCTGCAATTGTGCCCCAAATAAAGGAAATTGCTGCAATTTTGCCCCAAAATAAGGGAAATTTCTGTAATTTTGCCCCAAAATAAGTGGAATTTCTGAGTTTTGCCCCAATATAAGGAGAATTTCTGTCTTTTTGCCCCAACAAATAGGGAATTTCTGCCTTTTTGCCCCACAACTACGGGAATTTCTGCAATTTTGCTCCAAAATACGGGGAATTTCTGCCTTTATGCCGGAATATAAGGGGAATAAATACCTATTTGCCAGAAAAAAGGGAAATTACTTCATTTTTGTTACAAAATAAGGGGAATTTCTGCCTTTTTGGCTCTAAATAAGTGAAATTTCTGACTTTTTTGCCCGAAAATAAGGGGAATTTCTGACTTATTACACTGAAATAAGTAAAAATTCTGCCATTTTGCCGCGCAATAAGGGAAATTTCTGCCTTTTTGCCCCCAGATGAGGGGAATTTCAGGCTTTTTACCTCATAATACTGGGAATCTCTGCCTTTTTGCCCTAAAATATGGAAAATTTCTGTATTTTTGCCCCAAAATAAAGAAAATTTCTGCAATTTTGTACCAAAGTAAAAGTAATTTCTGCCTTTTTGTCCCAAAATAAGAGAAATTTCCGCGTTTTTTCCCTGAAATAAGTGAAAGTTCTGTAATTTTGCCCCAAAATAAGGGGAATTTCTGACTTTTAGCCCTGAAATAAGGAGAATTTCTGTCTTTTTGCCCCAAAATAATGTGAATTTCTGCATTTTCCTTCAAAATTTGAGGAATATGTGCAATTTTGCTCAAAATATGGTTAAATTTCTGCCTTATTGCACCAAAATAAAGGGAATTTCTGCATTTTTGCACCAATATAAGGGGAATTTCTGAAATTTTTCTCCAAAATACGGGGAATTTCAACATTACTGCCCGAAATAAATTGGAATTTCTGCCTTTTTGCCCTGAAATATTTGAAATTTCTGCAATTTTATTCAAAAATAAGGGGAATTTCTGTTTTTGGCCCCAAAATTAGGAGAATTTCTGCTTTTTGCCTCAAAATAAGGCAAATTTCTCACTTTTTTCCCTGAAATAAGTGAAATTTCTGCAATTTTGCCCCAAAATAAGGGGAATTTCTGCCTTTTTGCCAAAATAAGGGGAATTTTAGCATTTTACCTCCAAATAAGGGGAATTTCTGCCTTTTTGCCACAAAATATGGGGAATTTCTGCCTATTGCCCCCAAATAAGAAAAATTTTTGCTTTTCTGCCCCAATTAACAGGAATTTCCTCCTTTTTGCCACAAAGTAAAGGGAATTTCTGCCTTTTTGCCCCAAAATAACGGGAATTTCAGCTTTTTACCTCAAAATAAAAGGAATTTCTGCCTTTTGCCCACAATATGGGGAATTTCTGACTTTTTGTTCTAAAATAAGGAAAATTTCTTCAATTTTGTACCAAAATAAAAGTAATTTCTGACTTTTTGCGCTGGAATAAATGAAATTTCTGTAATTTTGCCCAAAAAAAGGAAATTTGTGTCTTTTTGCCCCAAAATGAGGAGAATTTCTGCCTTTTTGCCCCAAAATATAGGGAATTTCAGCATTTTACCTCAAAATAAAGGGAATTTCAGCCTTTTTGCAACAAGATATGGGGAATTTCTGCCTTTTTGCCACAAAATAAGAAAAATTTATGCAATTCTGTACCAAAATAAAAGAAATTTTTACAATTTTGCCTGAAAATAAGGGAAATTTCTGATTTTTGCCCCGAAATAAGGAGAATTTCCGTATTTTTGCCCCAAAATAAAGGGAATTTCTGCCTTTTTGCCCCAAAATTAGGAAAGTTTCTGCAATTTTGCTTCAAAATACAGGAAATTTCTGCCTCTTTTCCCGAAAATAAGGGGAACTTCTTTCGATTTGCCCCAAATAAAGGGAAATTCTGCATTCTTGCCCCATTATTTGGGGAATTTCTGCAATTTTGCTCCAAAATACGGGAAATTTCTGCCTTTTTGCCTGAATCTAAGGGAATTTTCTGCGTTTTTGCCCCCAAACAAGGGAAATTTCTTCAATTTTATCCCAAATAAGGGGAATATCTGCAATTATGCCCTGAAATATCTGAAATGTCTGCAATTTAACCCCAAAATAAGGTGAATTTCTGCCTTTTTGCTTCAAAATAATGAGAATTTCTGACTTTTTGCCCCACAATAAGAAAAATTTTTGCTTTTTTTCTCTGAAATAAGTGAAATTTCTGCAATTTTGCCTTAAAATAAAAGAAATTTCTCCAATTTTTCCCCATAATAAAGGAATTTTCTGCAATTTTGCCCCAAAATAAAGGGAATTTCTGTTTTTTTGTGCCCAAATAAGGGAAATTTCTGCAATTTTGCCCCAAAATAAAAGGTATTTCTCCCTTTTTGCCTCAAAATAAAGGAAATTTTAGCCTTTTTACATGAAAATAAGTGAAATTTCTTCAATTTTGCCCCAAATAAGGGAAATTTCTGCAATTCTGCCCCAAAATAACGTAAATTCCTGCAATTTTGCCCCAAAATAAGGGAAATTTCTGATTTTTGTTTCAAAATAAAGGGAATTTCTGCCTTTTGCCCCAAAATTAGGGCAATTTCTGCAATTTTGCTCCAAAATACGGGGAATTTCTGATTTTGCCCGTAATAAGAGAAATGCATACGTTTTTGCCATAAAAAAGGGAAATTTCTTCATTTTTGCTCCAAAATAAGGGGAATTTCTGCCTTTTTGCTTATAAATAAGTGGAAATTCTTTCTTTTTCCCCCAAAACAAAGGGAATTTCTGTCTTTTTTGCCCCAAAATAAGGGGAATTTCTGACTTATTACCCTGAAATAAGTGAAATTTCTGCAATTTTGCCCCGAAATAAGAGAAAATTCTGCATTTTTGCAACCAAATAAAGGCAATTTCAGACTTTTTACATTTAAATAAGGGGAATATCTGCATTTTTGCCAAAAAATATTAGGAATTTCTGCCTTTTGCCCCAAATAAGGAAAATTTCTGACTTATTACCCTGAAATAATTGAAATTTCGGCAATTGTGGCCCAAAATAAGGGAAATTTCTGCAATTTTGCCCCAAAATAAGGGAAATTTCTGGAATTTTGCCCAAAATAAGTGGAATTTCTGAGTTTTGCCCCAATATAAGGAGAATTTCTGTCTTTTTGCCCCAACAAATAGGGAATTTCTGCCTTTTTGCCCCACAACTAAGGGAATTTCTGCAATTTTGCTCCAAAATACGGGGAATTTCTGCCTTTATGCCCGAATATAAGGGGAATGCATACCTATTTGCCATTAAAAAGGGAAATTTCTTCATTTTTGTTACAAAATAAGGGGAATTTCTGCCTTTTTGGCTCTAAATAAGTGGAATTTCTGTCTTTTTCCCCCAAAACATAGGAAATTTCTGTCTTTTTTGCCTCAAAATAAGGGGAATTTCTGACTTATTACCCTGAAATAAGTGAAAATTCTGCCATTTTGCCCCGCAATAAGAGAAATTTCTGTCTTTTTGCCCCAAATAAGAGGAATTTCAGCCTTTTTACCTCATAATAATGGGAATCTCTGCCTTTTTGCCCTAAAATATAAAAAATTTCTGTATTTTTGCCCCAAAAAAGAAAATTTCTGCAATTTTGTACCAAAATAAAAGTAATTTCTGCCTTTTTGTCTCAAAATAAGGAAATTTCAGCCTTTTTACAAGAAAATAAGTGAAATTTCTGCAATTTTGCCCCAATAAAGGAAATTTCTGCAATTTTCCCCTAAAATAAGGGGAATTTCTGCCTTTTGCCCCTAAATAAGAAGAATTTCTGCCTTTTTGCCCCAAAATAAAAAAATTACTGTATTTTTTACCCCAAAATTAGGTGAATTTCTGCAATTTTGCTGAAAAGTACGGGAATTTTCTGCCTTTTTCACCGATAATAAAGAAAACTTCTGCCATTTTGCAGCGAAATAAGTGAAATTTCTGCAGTTTTACCCCAAAATAAGGGGATTTTCTGCCTTTTTGCCCCAAAATTAGGGGAATTTCTGAAATTTTGTTCCAAAATACGGGAATTTCTGCCATTTTGCCCGAAAATAAAGAAAATGAATACATTTTTGCCATTAAAAAGAAAAATTTCTTCATTTTTGCCCGAAAATATGGGGATATTCTGCCTTTTTTACTCAAAATAATTGCAATTTCTGCTTTTTCCCCAAAAATAAACGAAATTTCTGTCTTTTTGCCCCAAAATAAGGGGAATTTCTGACTTTTTGCCCTGTAATATTTGAAATTTCTGCAATTTTACCGAGAATAAGGGGAATTTCTGACTTTTTGACCCAAATTATAAGGAATTTCTGCCTTTTTGCACCAAAATAAGGAAAATTTCTGCAATTTGGCTCCAAAATAAGGGGAATTTCTCCCTTTTTGCCTCAAAATAAAGGAAATTTCAGCATTTTTACCTTAAAATAAGTGAAATTTTTGCAATTTTGCCCCAAATAAGGGAAATTTATGCAATTTTGCCCCAAAATAAGGTAAATTCCTCCAATTTTGGCCCAAAATAAAGGAAATTTCTGATATTTGCTTCAAAATAAAGGAAATTTCAGCCTTTTGCCCCAAAATGAGGGGAATTTCTGCAATTTTGCTCCAAAATATGGAAAATTTCTGCCTTTATGCCCGAATATAAGGGGAATGCATACCTATTTGCCATAAAAAGGGAAATTTCTTCATTTTTGTTACAAAATAAGGGGAATTTCTGACTTTTTGTTCCAAAATAAGGAAATATTCTTCAATTTTGTAACAAAATAAAAGTAATTTCTGACTTTTTGCCCTGAAATAAATAAAATTTCTGCAATTTTGCTCCAAAAAAAGGGAAATTTGTGTCTTTTTGCCCTAAAATGAGGGGAATTTCTGCCTTTTTGCCCCAAAATATAGGGAATTTCAGCATTTTACCTCAAAACAAAGGGAATTTCAGCCTTTTTGCAACAGAATATGGGGAATTTCTGCCTTTTTGCCACAAAATAAGAAAAATTTCTGCAATTCTGTACCAAAATAAAAGAAATTTTTACAATTTTGCCCGAAAATAAGGGAAATTTCTGATTTTTGCCCCGAAATAAGGAGAATTTCTGTATTTTTGCCCCAAAATAAAGGGAATTTCTGCTTTTTTGCCCCAAAATTAGGGGAGTTTCTGCAATTTTGCTTCAAAATACAGGAAATTTCTGCCTCTTTTCCAGAAAATAAGGGGAACTTCTTCTGATTTGCCCCAAATAAAGAGAATTTCTGCATTCTTGCCCCAATATTAGGGTAATTTCTGCAATTTTGCCCCAAAATACGGGGAATTTCTGCCTTTTTGCCCGAAATTAAGGGGATTTTCTGCGTTTTTGCCCCCAAACAAGGGAAATTTCTGCAATTTTATCCCAAATAAGGGGAATATCTGCCATTATGCCCTGAACTATCTGAAATGTCTGCAATTTTACCCCAAAATAAGGTGAAATTCTGCCTTTTTGCCCCAAAATAATGGGAATTTCTGCCTTTTTGCCCCGCAATAAGAAAAATTTTTGCTTTTTTTCTCTGAAATAAGTGAAATTTCTGCAATTTTGCCTTAAAATAAAAGAAATTTCTGCAATTTTTCCCCATAATAAAGGAATTTTCTGCAATTTTGCCCCAAAATAAAGGGAATTTCTGTTTTTTGTCCCCAAATAAAAGAAATTTCTACAATGTTGCCCCAAAATAAAAGGTATTTCTCTTTTTTGCCTCAAAATAAAGGAAATTTTAGCCTTTTTACCTGAAAATAAGTGAAATTTCAGCAAGTTTGCCCCAAATAAGGGAAATTTATGCAATTTTCCCCTAAAATAAGGGGAATTTCTGCCTTTTGCCCCTAAATAAGGAGAATTTCTGCATTTTTGCCCCAAAATAAAGAAAATTACTGTATTTTTTACTCCAAAATTAGGTGAATTTCTGCAATTTTGCTCCAAAATACGGGAATTTTCTGCCTTTTTTGCCGATAATAAGGAAAACTTCTGCCATTTTGCCGCGAAATAAGTGAAATTTCTGCAGTTTTACCCCAAAATAAGAAGATTTTCTGCCTTTTTGCCCCAAAATTAAGGGAAGTTCTGAAATTTTGTTCCAAAATACAGGGAATTTCTGCCTTTTTGCCCAAATATAAATAAAATGTATACCTTTTTGCCATTAAAAAAAGAAATTTCTTCATTTTTGCCTGAAAATAAGGGGATATTCCGCCTTTTTGACTCAAAATAAGTGCAATTTCTGCCTTTTCCCGAAAAATAAACGAGATTTCTGTCTTTTTGCCCCAAAATAAGGGGAATTTCTGACTTTTTGCCCCGAAATATTTGAAATTTCTGCAATTTTACTGAAAATAATGGGAATTTCTTCCTTTTTACCCCAAAATAAGAAAAATTTCTGTAATTTTGCCCAAAATAAGAGGAATTTCTCCCTTTTTGCCTCAAAATATAGGAAATTTCAGCCTCTTTACCTGAAAATAAGTGAAATTTCTGCAATTTTGCCCCAAATAAGGGAAATTTCTGCAATTTTGCCCCAAAATAAGGTAAATTTCTGCAATTTTGCCCAAAATAAAGGAAATTTCTGATTTTTGCCCCAATATAAAGGGAATTTCTGCCTTTTGCACCAAAATTAGGGGAATTTCTGCAATTTTGCTCCAAAATACGGGGAATTTCTGCCTTTATGCCCGAATATATGGGGAATGCCTACCTATTTGCCATTAAAAAGGGAAATTTCTTCATTTTTGTTACAAAATAAGGGGAATTTCTGCCTTTTTGGCTCTAAATAAGTGGAATTTCTGTCTTTTTCCCCCAAAACATAGGAAATTTCTGTCTTTTTTGCCTCAAAATAAGGGGAATTTCTGACTTATTACCCTGAAATAAGTGAAAATTCTGCCATTTTGCCCCGCAATAAGAGAAATTTCTGTCTTTTTGCCCCCAAATAAGAGGAATTTCAGCCTTTTTACCTCATAATAATGGGAATCTCTGCCTTTTTGCCCTAAAATATGGAAAATTTCTGTATTTTTGCCCCAAAATAAAGAAAATTGCTGCAATTTTGTACCAAAAAAAGTAATTTCTGCCTTTTTGTCCCAAAATAAGAGAAATTTCCGCGTTTTTTCCCTGAAATAAGTGAAAGTTCTGTAATTTTGCCCCAAAATAAGGGGAATTTCTGACTTTTTGCCCTGAAATAAGGAGAATTTCTGTCTTTTTGCCCCAAAATAATGTGAATTTCTGCATTTTCCTTCAAAATTTGGGGAATATGTGCAATTTTGCTCAAAATACGGGGAATTTCTGCCTTATTGCCCCAAAATAAAGGGAATTTCTGCATTTTTGCACTAATATAAGGGGAATTTCTGAAATTTTGCTACAAAATACGGGGAATTTCAACCTTATTGCCCGAAATAAAGTGGAATTTCTGCCTTTTTGCCCTGAAATATTTGAAATTTCCGCAATTTTACCCAAAAATAAGGGGAATTTCTGTTTTTGGCCCCAAAATTAGGAGAATTTCTGCTTTTTGCCCCAAAATAAGGCAAATTTCTAACTTTTTGCCCTGAAATAAGTGAAATTTCTGCAATTTTGCCCCAAAGTAAGAGGAATTTCTGCCTTTTTGCCAAAATAAGGGGAATTTCAGCATTTTATTTTCAAATAAGGGGAATTTCTGCCTTTTTGCCACAAAATATGGGAAATTTCTGCCTATTGCCCCCAAATAGAAAAAATTTTTGCTTTTCTGCCCCAATTAACATGAATTTCCTCCTTTTTGCCACAAAATAAAGGGAATTTCTGCCTTTTTGCCCCAAAATAATGGGAATTTCAGCTTTTTACCTCAAAATAAGGGGGATTTCTGCCTTTTGCCCACAATATGGGGAATTTCTGATTTTTGTTCCAAGATAAGGAAAATTTCTTCAATTTTGTACCAAAATAAAAGTAATTTCTGAGTTTTTGCCCTGAAATAAATGAAATTTCTGCAATTTTGCACGAAAAAAAGGGAAATTTGTGTCTTTTTGCCCCAAAATGAGGGGAATTTCTGCTTTTTTGCCCTGAAATATTTGAAATTTCTGCAATTTTACCGAAAATAAGGGGAATTTCTGCCTTTTTGCCCCAAATTATAAGGAATTTCTGCCTTTTTCTCCCAAAATAAGGAAAATTTCTGCAATTTTGCCCCAAAATAAGGGGAATTTCTTCTTTTTTGCCTCAAAATATAGGAAATTTCAGCGTTTTTACCTGAAAATAAGTGAAATTTCTGCAATTTTGCCCCAAATAAGGGAAATTTCTGCAATTTTGCCCCAAAATAAGGTAAATTACTGCAATTTTGCCCCAAAATAAAGGAAATTTCTGATTTTGGCCCCCCCAAAAAAGGAATTTCTGCCTTTTGCCTCAAAATTAGGAGAATTTCTGCAATTTTGCTCCAAAATATGGGGAATTTCTGCCTTTATGCCCGAATATAAGGGAAATGCATACCTATTTGCCATAAAAAAAAAATTCTTCATTTTTGTTACAAAATAAGGGGAATTTCTGCCTTTTTGGCTCTAAATAAGTGGAATTTCTGTCTTTTTCCCCCCAAAAAAGGAAATTTCTGTCTTTTTTGCCCAAAAATAAGGGAAATTTCTGACTTATTACCATGAAATAAGTGAAAATTCTGCCATTTTGCCCCGCAATAAGGGAAATTTCTGCCTTTTTGCCCCCAAATAAGGGGAATTTCAGCATTTTTACCTCATAATAATGGGAATCTCTGCCTTTTTGCCCTAAAATATGGAAAATTTCTGTATTTTTGCCCCAAAATAAAGAAAATTTCTGCAATTTTGTACCAAAATAAAAGTAATTTCTGCATTTTGTCCCAAAATAAGAGAAATTTCTACGTTTTTTCCCTGAAATTAGTGAAATTTCTGTAATTTTGCTCCAATATAAGGGGAATTTCTGACTTTTTGCCCTGAAATAAGGAGAATTTCTGTCTTTTTGCCCCAAAATAATGTGAATTTCTGCATTTTCCTTCAAAATTAGGGGAATATGTGGAATTTTGCTCAAAATACGGGGAATTTCTGCCTTATTGCCCCAAAATAAAGGGAATTTCTGCATTTTTGCACCAATATAAGCGGAATTTCTGAAATTTTGCTCCAAAATACGGGGAATTTCAACCTTATTGCCCGAAATAAAGTGGAATTTCTGCCTTTTTGCCCTGAAATATTTGAAATTTCCGCAATTTTACCCAAAAATAAGGGGAATTTCTGTTTTTGGCCCCAAAATTAGGAGAATTTCTGCTTTTTGCCCCAAAATAAGGCAAATTTCTAACTTTTTGCACTCAAATAAGTGAAATTTCTGCAATTTTGCCCCAAAGTAAGGGGAATTTCTGCCTTTTTGCCAAAATAAGGGGAATTTCAGTATTTTACCTCCAAATAAGTTGAATTTCTGCCTTTTTGCCACAAAATATGGGGAATTTCTGCCTATTGCCCCCAAATAAGAAAAATTTTTGCTTTTCTGCCCCAATTAACAGGAATTTCCTCCTCTTTGCCACAGAGTAAAGGGAATTTCTGCCTTTTTGCCCCAAAATAACGGGAATTTCAGCTTGTTACCTCAAAATAAGGGGAATTTCTGCCTTTTGCCCACATTATGGGGAATTTCTGACTTTTTGTTCCACAATAAGGAAAATTTCTTCAATTTTGTACCAAAATAAAAGTAATTTCTGACTTTTTGCCCTGAAATAAATGAAATTTCTGCAATTTTGCCCAATAAAAGGGAAATTTGTGTCTTTTTGCCCGAAAATGAGGGGAATTTCTGCCTTTTTGACCCAAAATATAGGGAATTTCAGCATTTTACCTCAAAATAAAGGGAATTTCAGCCTTTTTGCAACAGAATATGGGGAATTTCTGCCTTTTTGCCACAAAATAAAAAAAAAATTCTGCAATTCTGTACCAAAATAAAAGAAATTTTTACAATTTTGCCCGAAAATAAGGGAAATTTCTGATTTTTGCCCCGAAATAAGAAGAATTTCTGTATTTTTGCCCCAAAATAAAGGGAATTTCTGCCTTTTTGCCCCAAAATTAGGGGAGTTTCTGCAATTTTGCTTCAAAATATAGGAAATTTCTGCCTCTTTTCCCGAAAATAAGGAGAACTTCTTACGATTTGCCCCAAATAAAGGGAATTTCTGCATTCTTGCCCCAATATTACGGGAATTTCTGCAATTTTGCTCCAAAATACGGGGAATTTCTGCCTTTTTGCCCAAAATTAAGGGGATTTTCTGCGTTTTTGCCCCCAAACAAGGGAAATTTCTGCAATTTTATCCCAAATAAGGGGAATTTCTGCCATTTTGCCCAGAACTATCTGAAATGTCTGCAATTTTACCCCAAAATAAGGTGAATTTCTGCTTTTGCCCCAAAATAATGGGAATTTCTGCCTTTTTGCCCCACAATAAGATAAATTTTTGCTTTTTTTCTCTGAAATAAGTGAAATTTCTGCAATTTTGCCTTAAAATAAAAGAAATTTCTGTAATTTTTCCACATAATAAAGGGATTTTCTGCAATTTTGCCCCAAAATAAAGGGAATTTCTGTTTTTTGTCCCCAAATAAGGGAAATTTCTGCAATTTTGCCCCAAAATAAAAGGTATTTCTCCCTTTTTGCCTCAAAATAAAGGAAATTTCAGCCTTTTTACCTGAAAATAAGTGAAATTTCTGCAATTTTGCCCCAAATAAAGGAAATTTCTGCAATTTTGCCCTAAAATAAGTGGAATTTCTGCCTTTTGCCCGTAAATAAGGAGAATTTCTGCCTTTTTGCCCCCAAATAGAGAAAATTACTGTACTTTTTACCCCAAAATTAGGTGAATTTCTGCAATTTGCTCCAAAATACAGGAATTTTTTGCCTTTTTCGCCGATAATAAAGAAAACTTCTGCCATTTTGGCGCGAAATAAGTGAAATTTCTGTAGTTTTACCCCAAAATAAGGGGATTTTCTGAATTTTTGCCCCAAAATTAGGGGAATTTCTGAAATTTTGTTCCAAAATACATGGAATTTCTGCCTTTTTGCCCGAAAATAAAAAAAATGTATACCTTTTTGCCATTAAAAATGGAAATTTCTTCAATTTGCCCGAAAATAAGGGGATATTCCGCCTTTTTGACTCAAAATAAGTGCAATTTCTGCCTTTTCCACAAAAATAAACGAAATTTCTGTCTTTTTGCCCCAAAATAAAGGGAATTTCTGACTTTTTGCCCTGAAATATTTGAAATTTCTGCAATTTTACCAAAAATAAGGGGAATTTCTGTCTTTTGACCCAAATTATAAGGAATTTCTGCCTTTTTGCTCCAAAATAAGAAAAATTTCTGCAATTTTGCTGCAAAATAAAGGGAATTTCTCCCTTTTTGCCTCAAAATAAAGGAAATTTCAGCCTTTTTACCTGAAAATAAGTGAAATTTCTGCAATTTTGCCCCAAATAAGGGAAATTTCTGCAATTTTGCCCCAAAATAAGGTAAATTCCTGCAATTTTGCCCCAAAATAAAGGAAGTTTCTGATTTTTGCCCCAAAATAAAGGGAATTTCTGCCTTTTGCCCCAAAATTAGGGGAATTTCTGAAATTTTGCTCCAAAATACAGGGAATTTCTGCCTTTATGCCCGAAAATAAGAGAAATGCATACCTTTTTGCCATAAAAAAGGGAAATTTCTTCATTATTGCTCCAAAATAAGGGGAATTTCTGCCTTTTTGCCTCTAAATAAGTGGAATTTTTGTCTTTTTCCCCCAAAACAAAGGGAATTTCTGTCTTTTTTGCCCCAAAATAAGGGGAATTTCTGACTTATTACCCTGAAATAAGTGAAATTTCTGCAATTTTGCACCAAAATAAGGGAAATTTCTGTATTTTTGCAACGAAATAAGGGGAATTTCAGCCTTTTTACCTCAAAATTAGGGGAATTTCTGCATTTTTGCCACAAAATATTAGGAATTTCTGCCTTTTTGCCCCAAATAAGGAAAATTTCTGCCTTTTTTCCCTGAAATAAGTGAAATTTCTTCAATTTTGTCCCAAAATAAGTGAAATTTCTGCAATTTTGCCCCTAAATAAGGGAAATTTCTGGAATTTTGCACAAAAATAGGTGGAATTTTTGAGTTTGGCCCAAAATAAGGAGAATTTCTGTCTTTTTGCCCCAACATATAGAGAATTTCTGCCATTTTCCCCAACAATTAGGGGAATTTGTGCAATTTTGCTCCAAAATATGGGGAATTTCTGCTTTTTAGGCGAAAATAAGTGGAATGTATACCTTATGCCACAAAAAAATGAAATTTCTTCATTTTTGCTCCAAAATAAGGGATATTTCTGCTTTTTTGCCTCTAAATAGTGAAATTTCTGTCTTTTTCCCCCAAAACAAAGGGATTTTCTGTTTTTTGCCCCAAAATAAGGAAAATGTCTTACTTAATACCCTGTAATAAGTGAAATTTCTGCAATTGTGCCCCAAAATAAGAGAAATTTCTGCAATTTTGCCCCAAAATAAGGGAAATTTCTGGAATTTTGCCCCAAAATAAGTGGAATTTCTGAGTTTTGCCCGAAAATAAGGAGAATTTCTGTCTTTTTGCCCCAACAAATAAGGAATTTCTGCCTTTTTGCCCCACACTTAGGGGAATTTCTGTAATTTTACTCCAAAATATGGGGAATTTCTGCCTTTATGCCTGAAAATAAGGGGAATGCATATCTATTTGCCATAAAAAAGGGAAATTTCTTCATTTTTGCTACAAAATCAGGGGAATTTCTGTTTTTTTGGCTCTAAATAAGTGGAATTTCTGTCTTTTTCCCCCAAAACAAGGGAATTTCTGTCTTTTTTGCCCCAAAATAAGGGGAATTTCTGACTTTTTACCCTGAAATAAGTGAATATTCTGCAATGTTGCCCCAAAATAAGGGAAATTTCTTCCTTTTTTGCCCCCAAATAATGGAAATTTCAGCATTTTTACCTCATAATAATGGGAATCTCTGCCTTTTTGCCCTAAAATATGGAAAATTTCTGTATTTTTGCCTCAAAATAAAGAAAATTTCTGCAATTTTGTACCAAAATAAAAGTAATTTCTGCATTTTGTCCCAAAATAAGAGAAATTTCTACGTTTTTTCCCTGAAATTAGTGAAATTTCTGTAATTTTGCCCCAATATAAGGGGAATTTCTGACTTTTTGCCCTGAAATAATGAGAATTTCTGTCTTTTTGCCCCAAAATAATGTGAATTTCTGCATTTTCCTTCAAAATTAGGAGAATATGTGCAATTTTGCTTAAAATACGTGGAATTTCTGCCTTATTGCAACAAAATAAAGGGAATTTCTGCATTTTTGCACCAATATAAGGGGAATTTCTGAAATTTTGCTCCAAAATACGGGGAATTTTAACCTTATTGCCCGAAATAAAGTGGAATTTCTGCCTTTTTGCCCTGAAATATTTGAAATTTCCGCAATTTTACCCCAAAATAAGGGGAATTTCTGTTTTTGGCCCCAAAATTACAAGAATTTCTGCTTTTTGCCCCAAAATAATGCAAATTTCGGACTTTTTGCCCTGAAATAAGTGAAATTTCTGCAATTTTGCCCCAAAATAAGGGGAATTTCTTTTTTTTGCCTCAAAATATAGGAAATTTCAGCGTTTTTACCTGAAAATAAGTGAAATTTCTGCAATTTTGCACCAAATAAGGGAAATTTCTGCAATTTTGCCCCAAAATAAGGTAAATTACTGTAATTTTGCCCCAAAATAAAGGAAATTTCTGATTTTTGCCCCCCCAAAAAAGGAATTTCTGCCTTTTGCCCAAAAATTAGGGGAATTTCTGCAATTTTGCTCCAAAATATGGGGAATTTCTGCCTTTATGCCCGAATATAAGGGAAATGCATACCTATTTGCCATAAAAAAAAAATTTCTTCATTTTTGTTACAAAATAAGGGGAATTTCTGCCTTTTTGGCTCTAAATAAGTGGAATTTCTGTCTTTTTCCCCCCAAAAAAGGAAATTTCTGTCTTTTTTGCCCCAAAATAAGGGAAATTTCTGACTTATTACCATGAAATAAGTGAAAATTCTGCCATTTTGCCCCGCAATAAGGGAAATTTCTGCCTTTTTGCCCCCAAATAAGAGGAATTTCAGCATTTTTACCTCATAATAATGGGAATCTCTGCCTTTTTGCCCTAAAATATGGAAAATTTCTGTATTTTTTCCCCAAAATAAAGAAAATTTCTGCAATTTTGTACCAAAATAAAAGTAATTTCTGCCTTTTTGTCCCAAAATAAGAGAAATTTCCGCATTTTTGCCCTGAAATAATTGAAAGTTCTGTAATTTTGCCCCAAAATAAGGGGAATTTCTGACTTTTGCACTGAAATAAGGAGAATTTCTGTCTTTTTGCCCCAAAATAATGTGAATTTCTGCATTTTCCTTCAAAATTAGGGGAATATGTGGAATTTTGCTCAAAATACGGGGAATTTCTGCCTTATCGCCCCAAAATAAAGGGAATTTCTGCATTTTTGCACCAATATAAGGGGAATTTCTGAAATTTTGCTCCAAAATACGGGGAATTTCAACCTTATTGCCCGAAATAAAGTGGAATTTCTGCCTTTTTGCCCTGAAATATTTGAAATTTCCGCAATTTTACCCAAAAATAAGGGGAATTTCTGTTTTTGGCCCCAAAATTAGGAGAATTTCTGCTTTTTGCCCCAAAATAAGGCAAATTTCTAACTTTTTGCACTGAAATAAGTGAAATTTCTGCAATTTTGCCCCAAAGTAAGGGGAATTTCTGCCTTTTTGCCAAAATATGAAGAATTTCAGCATTTTACCTCCAAATAAGGGGAATTTCTGCCTTTTTGCCATAAAATATGGGGAATTTCTGCCTATTGCCCCCAAATAAGAAAAATTTTTGCTTTTCTGCCCCAATTAACAGGAATTTCCTCCTCTTTGCCAAAAAGTGAAGGGAATTTCTGCCTTTTTGCCCCAAAATAACGGGAATTTCAGCTTTTTATCTCAAAATAAAGGGAATTTCTGCCTTTTGCCCACAATATGGGGAATTTCTGAATTTTTGTTTCAAAATAACGAAAATTTCTTCAATTTTGTACCAAAATAAAAGTAATTTCTGAGTTTTTGCCCTGAAATAAATGAAATTTCTGCAATTTTGCCCGAAAAAAAGGGAAATTTGTGTCTTTTTGCCCCAAAATGAGGGGAATTTCTGCTTTTTTGCCCTGAAATATTTGAAATTTCTGCAATTTTACCGAAAATAAGGGGAATTTCTGCCTTTTTGCCCCAAATTATAAGGAATTTCTGCCTTTTTCTCCCAAAATAAGGAAAATTTCTGCAATTTTGCCCCAAAATAAGGGGAATTTCTTCTTTTTTGCCTCAAAATATAGGAAATTTCAGCGTTTTTACCTGAAAATAAGTGAAATTTCTGCAATTTTGCCCCAAATAAGGGAAATTTCTGCAATTTTGCCCCAAAATAAGGTAAATTACTGCAATTTTGCCCCAAAATAAAGGAAATTTCTGATTTTTGCCCCCCCAAAAAAGGAATTTCTGCCTTTTGCCCCAAAATTAGGGGAATTTCTGCAATTTTGCTCCAAAATATGGGGAATTTCTGCCTTTATGCCCGAATATAAGGGAAATGCATAACTATTTGCCATAAAAAAAAAATTTCTTCATTTGTGTTACAAAATAAGAGGAATTTCTGCCTTTTTGGATCTAAATAAGTGGAATTTCTGTCTTTTTCCCCCCAAAAAAGGAAATTTCTGTCTTTTTTGCCCAAAATTAAGGGAAATTTCTGACTTATTACCATGAAATAAGTGAAAATTCTGCCATTTTGCCCCGCAATAAGGGAAATTTCTGCCTTTTTGCCCCCAAATAAGGGGAATTTCAGCATTTTTACCTCATAATAATGGGAATCTCTGTCTTTTTGCCCTAAAATATGGAAAATTTCTGTATTTTTTCCCCAAAATAAAGAAAATTTCTGCAATTTTGTATGAAAATAAAAGTAATTTCTGCCTTTTTGTCCCAAAATAAGAGAAATTTCCGCGTTTTTGCCCTGAAATAATTGAAAGTTCTGTAATTTTGCCCCAAAATAAGGGGAATTTCTGACTTTTTGCCCTGAAATAAGGAGAATTTCTGTCTTTTTGCCCCAAAATAATGTGAATTTCTGCATTTTCCTTCAAAATTAGGGGAATATGTGGAATTTTGCTCAAAATACGGGGAATTTCTGCCTTATTGCCCCAAAATAAAGGGAATTTCTGCATTTTTGCACCAATATAAGGGGAATTTCTGAAATTTTGCTCCAAAATACGGGGAATTTCAACCTTATTGCCCGAAATAAAGTGGAATTTCTGCCTTTTTGCCCTGAAATATTTGAAATTTCCGCAATTTTACCCAAAAATAAGGGGAATTTCTGTTTTTGGCCCCAAAATTAGGAGAATTTCTGCGTTTTGCCCCAAAATAAGGCAAATTTCTAACTTTTTGCAGTGAAATAAGTGAAATTTCTGCAATTTTGCCCCAAAGTAAGGGGAATTTCTGCCTTTTTGCCAAAATATGAAGAATTTCAGCATTTTACCTCCAAATAAGGGGAATTTCTGCCTTTTTGCCATAAAATATGGGGAATTTCTGCCTATTGCCCCCAAATAAGAAAAATTTTTGCTTTTCTGCCCCAATTAACAGGAATTTCCTCCTCTTTGCCAAAAAGTGAAGGGAATTTCTGCCTTTTTGCCCCAAAATAACGGGAATTTCAGCTTTTTACCTCAAAATAAAGGGAATTTCTGCCTTTTGCCCACAATATGGGGAATTTCTGAATTTTTGTTTCAAAATAACGAAAATTTCTTCAATTTTGTACCAAAATAAAAGTAATTTCTGAGTTTTTGCCCTGAAATAAATGAAATTTCTGCAATTTTGCCCGAAAAAAAGGGAAATTTGTGTCTTTTTGCCCCAAAATGAGGGGAATTTCTGCTTTTTTGCCCTGAAATATTTGAAATTTCTGCAATTTTACCGAAAATAAGGGGAATTTCTGCCTTTTTGCCCCAAATTATAAGGAATTTCTGCCTTTTTGTCCCAAAATAAGGAAAATTTCTGCAATTTTGCCCCAAAATAAGGGGAATTTCTTCTTTTTTGCCTCAAAATATAGGAAATTTCAGCGTTTTTACCTGAAAATAAGTGAAATTTCTGCAATTTTGCCCCAAATAAGGAAAATTTCTGCAATTTTGCCCCAAAATAAGGTAAATTACTGCAATTTTGCCCCAAAATAAAGGAAATTTCTGATTTTTGCCCCCCCAAAAAAGGAATTTCTGCCTTTTGCCCCAAAATTAGGGGAATTTCTGCAATTTTGCTCCAAAATATGGGGAATTTCTGCCTTTATGCCCGAATATAAGGGAAATGCATACCTATTTGCCATAAAAAAAAATTTCTTCATTTTTGTTACAAAATAAGGGGAATTTCTGCCTTTTTGGCTCTAAATAAGTGGAATTTCTGTCTTTTTCCCCCCAAAAAAGGAAATTTCTGTCTTTTTTGCCCAAAAATAAGGGAAATTTCTGACTTATTACCATGAAATAAGTGAAAATTCTGCCATTTTGCCCCGCAATAAGGGAAATTTCTGCCTTTTTGCCCCCAAATAAGGGGAATTTCAGCATTTTTACCTCATAATAATGGGAATCTCTGCCTTTTTGCCCTAAAATATGGAAAATTTCTGTATTTTTGCCCCAAAATAAAGAAAATTTCTGCAATTTTGTACCAAAATAAAAGTAATTTCTGCCTTTTTGTCCCAAAATAAGAGAAATTTCCGCGTTTTTGCCCTGAAATAATTGAAAGTTCTGTAATTTTGCCCCAAAATAAGGGGGATTTCTGACTTTTTGCCCTGAAATAAGGAGAATTTCTGTCTTTTTGCCCCAAAATAATGTGAATTTCTGCATTTTCCTTCAAAATTAGGGGAATATGTGGAATTTTGCTCAAAATACGGGGAATTTCTGCCTTATTGCCCCAAAATAAAGGGAATTTCTGCATTTTTGCACCAATATAAGGGGAATTTCTGAAATTTTGCTCCAAAATACGGGGAATTTCAAC
This sequence comes from Micromys minutus, assembly GCF_963924665.1. Classification (NCBI taxonomy): domain Eukaryota; kingdom Metazoa; phylum Chordata; class Mammalia; order Rodentia; family Muridae; genus Micromys; species Micromys minutus. The sequence continues at coordinate 1,111,600 of NW_027667771.1, forward strand.
CTTATTGCCCGAAATAAAGTGGAATTTCTGCCTTTTTGCCCTGAAATATTTGAAATTTCCGCAATTTTACCCAAAAATAAGGGGAATTTCTGTTTTTGGCCCCAAAATTAGGAGAATTTCTGCTTTTTGCCCCAAAATAAGGCAAATTTCTAACTTTTTGCAGTGAAATAAGTGAAATTTCTGCAATTTTGCCCCAAAGTAAGGGGAATTTCTGCCTTTTTGCCAAAATAAGGGGAATTTCAGTATTTTACCTCCAAATAAGTTGAATTTCTGCCTTTTTGCCACAAAATATGGGGAATTTCTGCCTATTGCCCCCAAATAAGAAAAATTTTTGCTTTTCTGCCCCAATTAACAGGAATTTCCTCCTCTTTGCCACAGAGTAAAGGGAATTTCTGCCTTTTTGCCCCAAAATAACGGGAATTTCAGCTTGTTACCTCAAAATAAGGGGAATTTCTGCCTTTTGCCCACATTATGGGGAATTTCTGACTTTTTGTTCCACAATAAGGAAAATTTCTTCAATTTTGTACCAAAATAAAAGTAATTTCTGACTTTTTGCCCTGAAATAAATGAAATTTCTGCAATTTTGCCCAATAAAAGGGAAATTTGTGTCTTTTTGCCCGAAAATGAGGGGAATTTCTGCCTTTTTGACCCAAAATATAGGGAATTTCAGCATTTTACCTCAAAATAAAGGGAATTTCAGCCTTTTTGCAACAGAATATGGGGAATTTCTGCCTTTTTGCCACAAAATAAAAAAAAAATTCTGCAATTCTGTACCAAAATAAAAGAAATTTTTACAATTTTGCCCGAAAATAAGGGAAATTTCTGATTTTTGCCCCGAAATAAGAAGAATTTCTGTATTTTTGCCCCAAAATAAAGGGAATTTCTGCCTTTTTGCCCCAAAATTAGGGGAGTTTCTGCAATTTTGCTTCAAAATATAGGAAATTTCTGCCTCTTTTCCCGAAAATAAGGAGAACTTCTTACGATTTGCCCCAAATAAAGGGAATTTCTGCATTCTTGCCCCAATATTACGGGAATTTCTGCAATTTTGCTCCAAAATACGGGGAATTTCTGCCTTTTTGCCCAAAATTAAGGGGATTTTCTGCGTTTTTGCCCCCAAACAAGGGAAATTTCTGCAATTTTATCCCAAATAAGGGGAATTTCTGCCATTTTGCCCAGAACTATCTGAAATGTCTGCAATTTTACCCCAAAATAAGGTGAATTTCTGCTTTTGCCCCAAAATAATGGGAATTTCTGCCTTTTTGCCCCACAATAAGATAAATTTTTGCTTTTTTTCTCTGAAATAAGTGAAATTTCTGCAATTTTGCCTTAAAATAAAAGAAATTTCTGTAATTTTTCCACATAATAAAGGGATTTTCTGCAATTTTGCCCCAAAATAAAGGGAATTTCTGTTTTTTGTCCCCAAATAAGGGAAATTTCTGCAATTTTGCCCCAAAATAAAAGGTATTTCTCCCTTTTTGCCTCAAAATAAAGGAAATTTCAGCCTTTTAACCTGAAAATAAGTGAAATTTCTGCAATTTTGCCCCAAATAAAGGAAATTTCTGCAATTTTGCCCTAAAATAAGTGGAATTTCTGCCTTTTGCCCGTAAATAAGGAGAATTTCTGCCTTTTTGCCCCCAAATAGAGAAAATTACTGTACTTTTTACCCCAAAATTAGGTGAATTTCTGCAATTTGCTCCAAAATACAGGAATTTTTTGCCTTTTTCGCCGATAATAAAGAAAACTTCTGCCATTTTGGCGCGAAATAAGTGAAATTTCTGTAGTTTTACCCCAAAATAAGGGGATTTTCTGAATTTTTGCCCCAAAATTAGGGGAATTTCTGAAATTTTGTTCCAAAATACATGGAATTTCTGCCTTTTTGCCAGAAAATAAAAAAAATGTATACCTTTTTGCCATTAAAAATGGAAATTTCTTCAATTTGCCCGAAAATAAGGGGATATTCCGCCTTTTTGACTCAAAATAAGTGCAATTTCTGCCTTTTCCACAAAAATAAACGAAATTTCTGTCTTTTTGCCCCAAAATAAAGGGAATTTCTGACTTTTTGCCCTGAAATATTTGAAATTTCTGCAATTTTACCAAAAATAAGGGGAATTTCTGTCTTTTGACCCAAATTATAAGGAATTTCTGCCTTTTTGCTCCAAAATAAGAAAAATTTCTGCAATTTTGCTGCAAAATAAAGGGAATTTCTCCCTTTTTGCCTCAAAATAAAGGAAATTTCAGCCTTTTTACCTGAAAATAAGTGAAATTTCTGCAATTTTGCCCCAAATAAGGGAAATTTCTGCAATTTTGCCCCAAAATAAGGTAAATTCCTGCAATTTTGCCCCAAAATAAAGGAAGTTTCTGATTTTTGCCCCAAAATAAAGGGAATTTCTGCCTTTTGCCCCAAAATTAGGGGAATTTCTGAAATTTTGCTCCAAAATACAGGGAATTTCTGCCTTTATGCCCGAAAATAAGAGAAATGCATACCTTTTTGCCATAAAAAAGGGAAATTTCTTCATTATTGCTCCAAAATAAGGGGAATTTCTGCCTTTTTGCCTCTAAATAAGTGGAATTTTTGTCTTTTTCCCCCAAAACAAAGGGAATTTCTGTCTTTTTTGCCCCAAAATAAGGGGAATTTCTGACTTATTACCCTGAAATAAGTGAAATTTCTGCAATTTTGCACCAAAATAAGGGAAATTTCTGTATTTTTGCAACGAAATAAGGGGAATTTCAGCCTTTTTACCTCAAAATTAGGGGAATTTCTGCATTTTTGCCACAAAATATTAGGAATTTCTGCCTTTTTGCCCCAAATAAGGAAAATTTCTGCCTTTTTTCCCTGAAATAAGTGAAATTTCTTCAATTTTGTCCCAAAATAAGTGAAATTTCTGCAATTTTGCCCCTAAATAAGGGAAATTTCTGGAATTTTGCACAAAAATAGGTGGAATTTTTGAGTTTGGCCCAAAATAAGGAGAATTTCTGTCTTTTTGCCCCAACATATAGAGAATTTCTGCCATTTTCCCCAACAATTAGGGGAATTTGTGCAATTTTGCTCCAAAATATGGGGAATTTCTGCTTTTTAGGCGAAAATAAGTGGAATGTATACCTTATGCCACAAAAAAATGAAATTTCTTCATTTTTGCTCCAAAATAAGGGATATTTCTGCTTTTTTGCCTCTAAATAGTGAAATTTCTGTCTTTTTCCCCCAAAACAAAGGGATTTTCTGTTTTTTGCCCCAAAATAAGGAAAATGTCTTACTTAATACCCTGTAATAAGTGAAATTTCTGCAATTGTGCCCCAAAATAAGAGAAATTTCTGCAATTTTGCCCCAAAATAAGGGAAATTTCTGGAATTTTGCCCCAAAATAAGTGGAATTTCTGAGTTTTGCCCGAAAATAAGGAGAATTTCTGTCTTTTTGCCCCAACAAATAAGGAATTTCTGCCTTTTTGCCCCACACTTAGGGGAATTTCTGTAATTTTACTCCAAAATATGGGGAATTTCTGCCTTTATGCCTGAAAATAAGGGGAATGCATATCTATTTGCCATAAAAAAGGGAAATTTCTTCATTTTTCTACAAAATCAGGGGAATTTCTGTTTTTTTGGCTCTAAATAAGTGGAATTTCTGTCTTTTTCCCCCAAAACAAGGGAATTTCTGTCTTTTTTGCCCCAAAATAAGGGGAATTTCTGACTTTTTACCCTGAAATAAGTGAATATTCTGCAATGTTGCCCCAAAATAAGGGAAATTTCTTCCTTTTTTGCCCCCAAATAATGGAAATTTCAGCATTTTTACCTCATAATAATGGGAATCTCTGCCTTTTTGCCCTAAAATATGGAAAATTTCTGTATTTTTGCCTCAAAATAAAGAAAATTTCTGCAATTTTGTACCAAAATAAAAGTAATTTCTGCATTTTGTCCCAAAATAAGAGAAATTTCTACGTTTTTTCCCTGAAATTAGTGAAATTTCTGTAATTTTGCCCCAATATAAGGGGAATTTCTGACTTTTTGCCCTGAAATAATGAGAATTTCTGTCTTTTTGCCCCAAAATAATGTGAATTTCTGCATTTTCCTTCAAAATTAGGAGAATATGTGCAATTTTGCTTAAAATACGTGGAATTTCTGCCTTATTGCAACAAAATAAAGGGAATTTCTGCATTTTTGCACCAATATAAGGGGAATTTCTGAAATTTTGCTCCAAAATACGGGGAATTTTAACCTTATTGCCCGAAATAAAGTGGAATTTCTGCCTTTTTGCCCTGAAATATTTGAAATTTCCGCAATTTTACCCCAAAATAAGGGGAATTTCTGTTTTTGGCCCCAAAATTACAAGAATTTCTGCTTTTTGCCCCAAAATAATGCAAATTTCGGACTTTTTGCCCTGAAATAAGTGAAATTTCTGCAATTTTGCCCCAAAATAAGGGGAATTTCTTTTTTTTGCCTCAAAATATAGGAAATTTCAGCGTTTTTACCTGAAAATAAGTGAAATTTCTGCAATTTTGCACCAAATAAGGGAAATTTCTGCAATTTTGCCCCAAAATAAGGTAAATTACTGTAATTTTGCCCCAAAATAAAGGAAATTTCTGATTTTTGCCCCCCCAAAAAAGGAATTTCTGCCTTTTGCCCAAAAATTAGGGGAATTTCTGCAATTTTGCTCCAAAATATGGGGAATTTCTGCCTTTATGCCCGAATATAAGGGAAATGCATACCTATTTGCCATAAAAAAAAAATTTCTTCATTTTTGTTACAAAATAAGGGGAATTTCTGCCTTTTTGGCTCTAAATAAGTGGAATTTCTGTCTTTTTCCCCCCAAAAAAGGAAATTTCTGTCTTTTTTGCCCCAAAATAAGGGAAATTTCTGACTTATTACCATGAAATAAGTGAAAATTCTGCCATTTTGCCCCGCAATAAGGGAAATTTCTGCCTTTTTGCCCCCAAATAAGAGGAATTTCAGCATTTTTACCTCATAATAATGGGAATCTCTGCCTTTTTGCCCTAAAATATGGAAAATTTCTGTATTTTTTCCCCAAAATAAAGAAAATTTCTGCAATTTTGTACCAAAATAAAAGTAATTTCTGCCTTTTTGTCCCAAAATAAGAGAAATTTCCGCATTTTTGCCCTGAAATAATTGAAAGTTCTGTAATTTTGCCCCAAAATAAGGGGAATTTCTGACTTTTGCACTGAAATAAGGAGGATTTCTGTCTTTTTGCCCCAAAATAATGTGAATTTCTGCATTTTCCTTCAAAATTAGGGGAATATGTGGAATTTTGCTCAAAATACGGGGAATTTCTGCCTTATCGCCCCAAAATAAAGGGAATTTCTGCATTTTTGCACCAATATAAGGGGAATTTCTGAAATTTTGCTCCAAAATACGGGGAATTTCAACCTTATTGCCCGAAATAAAGTGGAATTTCTGCCTTTTTGCCCTGAAATATTTGAAATTTCCGCAATTTTACCCAAAAATAAGGGGAATTTCTGTTTTTGGCCCCAAAATTAGGAGAATTTCTGCTTTTTGCCCCAAAATAAGGCAAATTTCTAACTTTTTGCACTGAAATAAGTGAAATTTCTGCAATTTTGCCCCAAAGTAAGGGGAATTTCTGCCTTTTTGCCAAAATATGAAGAATTTCAGCATTTTACCTCCAAATAAGGGGAATTTCTGCCTTTTTGCCATAAAATATGGGGAATTTCTGCCTATTGCCCCCAAATAAGAAAAATTTTTGCTTTTCTGCCCCAATTAACAGGAATTTCCTCCTCTTTGCCAAAAAGTGAAGGGAATTTCTGCCTTTTTGCCCCAAAATAACGGGAATTTCAGCTTTTTATCTCAAAATAAAGGGAATTTCTGCCTTTTGCCCACAATATGGGGAATTTCTGAATTTTTGTTTCAAAATAACGAAAATTTCTTCAATTTTGTACCAAAATAAAAGTAATTTCTGAGTTTTTGCCCTGAAATAAATGAAATTTCTGCAATTTTGCCCGAAAAAAAGGGAAATTTGTGTCTTTTTGCCCCAAAATGAGGGGAATTTCTGCTTTTTTGCCCTGAAATATTTGAAATTTCTGCAATTTTACCGAAAATAAGGGGAATTTCTGCCTTTTTGCCCCAAATTATAAGGAATTTCTGCCTTTTTCTCCCAAAATAAGGAAAATTTCTGCAATTTTGCCCCAAAATAAGGGGAATTTCTTCTTTTTTGCCTCAAAATATAGGAAATTTCAGCGTTTTTACCTGAAAATAAGTGAAATTTCTGCAATTTTGCCCCAAATAAGGGAAATTTCTGCAATTTTGCCCCAAAATAAGGTAAATTACTGCAATTTTGCCCCAAAATAAAGGAAATTTCTGATTTTTGCCCCCCCAAAAAAGGAATTTCTGCCTTTTGCCCCAAAATTAGGGGAATTTCTGCAATTTTGCTCCAAAATATGGGGAATTTCTGCCTTTATGCCCGAATATAAGGGAAATGCATAACTATTTGCCATAAAAAAAAAAATTTCTTCATTTGTGTTACAAAATAAGAGGAATTTCTGCCTTTTTGGATCTAAATAAGTGGAATTTCTGTCTTTTTCCCCCCAAAAAAGGAAATTTCTGTCTTTTTTGCCCAAAATTAAGGGAAATTTCTGACTTATTACCATGAAATAAGTGAAAATTCTGCCATTTTGCCCCGCAATAAGGGAAATTTCTGCCTTTTTGCCCCCAAATAAGGGGAATTTCAGCATTTTTACCTCATAATAATGGGAATCTCTGTCTTTTTGCCCTAAAATATGGAAAATTTCTGTATTTTTTCCCCAAAATAAAGAAAATTTCTGCAATTTTGTATGAAAATAAAAGTAATTTCTGCCTTTTTGTCCCAAAATAAGAGAAATTTCCGCGTTTTTGCCCTGAAATAATTGAAAGTTCTGTAATTTTGCCCCAAAATAAGGGGAATTTCTGACTTTTTGCCCTGAAATAAGGAGAATTTCTGTCTTTTTGCCCCAAAATAATGTGAATTTCTGCATTTTCCTTCAAAATTAGGGGAATATGTGGAATTTTGCTCAAAATACGGGGAATTTCTGCCTTATTGCCCCAAAATAAAGGGAATTTCTGCATTTTTGCACCAATATAAGGGGAATTTCTGAAATTTTGCTCCAAAATACGGGGAATTTCAACCTTATTGCCCGAAATAAAGTGGAATTTCTGCCTTTTTGCCCTGAAATATTTGAAATTTCCGCAATTTTACCCAAAAATAAGGGGAATTTCTGTTTTTGGCCCCAAAATTAGGAGAATTTCTGCGTTTTGCCCCAAAATAAGGCAAATTTCTAACTTTTTGCAGTGAAATAAGTGAAATTTCTGCAATTTTGCCCCAAAGTAAGGGGAATTTCTGCCTTTTTGCCAAAATATGAAGAATTTCAGCATTTTACCTCCAAATAAGGGGAATTTCTGCCTTTTTGCCATAAAATATGGGGAATTTCTGCCTATTGCCCCCAAATAAGAAAAATTTTTGCTTTTCTGCCCCAATTAACAGGAATTTCCTCCTCTTTGCCAAAAAGTGAAGGGAATTTCTGCCTTTTTGCCCCAAAATAACGGGAATTTCAGCTTTTTACCTCAAAATAAAGGGAATTTCTGCCTTTTGCCCACAATATGGGGAATTTCTGAATTTTTGTTTCAAAATAACGAAAATTTCTTCAATTTTGTACCAAAATAAAAGTAATTTCTGAGTTTTTGCCCTGAAATAAATGAAATTTCTGCAATTTTGCCCGAAAAAAAGGGAAATTTGTGTCTTTTTGCCCCAAAATGAGGGGAATTTCTGCTTTTTTGCCCTGAAATATTTGAAATTTCTGCAATTTTACCGAAAATAAGGGGAATTTCTGCCTTTTTGCCCCAAATTATAAGGAATTTCTGCCTTTTTGTCCCAAAATAAGGAAAATTTCTGCAATTTTGCCCCAAAATAAGGGGAATTTCTTCTTTTTTGCCTCAAAATATAGGAAATTTCAGCGTTTTTACCTGAAAATAAGTGAAATTTCTGCAATTTTGCCCCAAATAAGGAAAATTTCTGCAATTTTGCCCCAAAATAAGGTAAATTACTGCAATTTTGCCCCAAAATAAAGGAAATTTCTGATTTTTGCCCCCCCAAAAAAGGAATTTCTGCCTTTTGCCCCAAAATTAGGGGAATTTCTGCAATTTTGCTCCAAAATATGGGGAATTTCTGCCTTTATGCCCGAATATAAGGGAAATGCATACCTATTTGCCATAAAAAAAAATTTCTTCATTTTTGTTACAAAATAAGGGGAATTTCTGCCTTTTTGGCTCTAAATAAGTGGAATTTCTGTCTTTTTCCCCCCAAAAAAAGAAATTTCTGTCTTTTTTGCCCAAAAATAAGGGAAATTTCTGACTTATTACCATGAAATAAGTGAAAATTCTGCCATTTTGCCCCGCAATAAGGGAAATTTCTGCCTTTTTGCCCCCAAATAAGGGGAATTTCAGCATTTTTACCTCATAATAATGGGAATCTCTGCCTTTTTGCCCTAAAATATGGAAAATTTCTGTATTTTTGCCCCAAAATAAAGAAAATTTCTGCAATTTTGTACCAAAATAAAAGTAATTTCTGCCTTTTTGTCCCAAAATAAGAGAAATTTCCGCGTTTTTGCCCTGAAATAATTGAAAGTTCTGTAATTTTGCCCCAAAATAAGGGGGATTTCTGACTTTTTGCCCTGAAATAAGGAGAATTTCTGTCTTTTTGCCCCAAAATAATGTGAATTTCTGCATTTTCCTTCAAAATTAGGGGAATATGTGGAATTTTGCTCAAAATACGGGGAATTTCTGCCTTATTGCCCCAAAATAAAGGGAATTTCTGCATTTTTGCACCAATATAAGGGGAATTTCTGAAATTTTGCTCCAAAATACGGGGAATTTCAACCTTATTGCCCGAAATAAAGTGGAATTTCTGCCTTTTTGCCCTGAAATATTTGAAATTTCCGCAATTTTACCCAAAAATAAGGGGAATTTCTGTTTTTGGCCCCAAAATTAGGAGAATTTCTGCTTTTTGCCCCAAAATAAGGCAAATTTCTAACTTTTTGCAGTGAAATAAGTGAAATTTCTGCAATTTTGCCCCAAAGTAAGGGGAATTTCTGCCTTTTTGCCAAAATAAGGGGAATTTCAGTATTTTACCTCCAAATAAGTTGAATTTCTGCCTTTTTGCCACAAAATATGGGGAATTTCTGCCTATTGCCCCCAAATAAGAAAAATTTTTGCTTTTCTGCCCCAATTAACAGGAATTTCCTCCTCTTTGCCACAGAGTAAAGGGAATTTCTGCCTTTTTGCCCCAAAATAATGGGAATTTCAGCTTGTTACCTCAAAATAAGGGGAATTTCTGCCTTTTGCCCACATTATGGGGAATTTCTGACTTTTTGTTCCACAATAAGGAAAATTTCTTCAATTTTGTACCAAAATAAAAGTAATTTCTGACTTTTTGCCCTGAAATAAATGAAATTTCTGCAATTTTGCCCAATAAAAGGGAAATTTGTGTCTTTTTGCCCGAAAATGAGGGGAATTTCTGCCTTTTTGACCCAAAATATAGGGAATTTCAGCATTTTACCTCAAAATAAAGGGAATTTCAGCCTTTTTGCAACAGAATATGGGGAATTTCTGCCTTTTTGCCACAAAATAAAAAAAAAATTCTGCAATTCTGTACCAAAATAAAAGAAATTTTTACAATTTTGCCCGAAAATAAGGGAAATTTCTGATTTTTGCCCCGAAATAAGAAGAATTTCTGTATTTTTGCCCCAAAATAAAGGGAATTTCTGCCTTTTTGCCCCAAAATTAGGGGAGTTTCTGCAATTTTGCTTCAAAATATAGGAAATTTCTGCCTCTTTTCCCGAAAATAAGGAGAACTTCTTACGATTTGCCCCAAATAAAGGGAATTTCTGCATTCTTGCCCCAATATTACGGGAATTTCTGCAATTTTGCTCCAAAATACGGGGAATTTCTGCCTTTTTGCCCAAAATTAAGGGGATTTTCTGCGTTTTTGCCCCCAAACAAGGGAAATTTCTGCAATTTTATCCCAAATAAGGGGAATTTCTGCCATTTTGCCCAGAACTATCTGAAATGTCTGCAATTTTACCCCAAAATAAGGTGAATTTCTGCTTTTGCCCCAAAATAATGGGAATTTCTGCCTTTTTGCCCCACAATAAGATAAATTTTTGCTTTTTTTCTCTGAAATAAGTGAAATTTCTGCAATTTTGCCTTAAAATAAAAGAAATTTCTGTAATTTTTCCACATAATAAAGGGATTTTCTGCAATTTTGCCCCAAAATAAAGGGAATTTCTGTTTTTTGTCCCCAAATAAGGGAAATTTCTGCAATTTTGCCCCAAAATAAAAGGTATTTCTCCCTTTTTGCCTCAAAATAAAGGAAATTTCAGCCTTTTTACCTGAAAATAAGTGAAATTTCTGCAATTTTGCCCCAAATAAAGGAAATTTCTGCAATTTTGCCCTAAAATAAGTGGAATTTCTGCCTTTTGCCCGTAAATAAGGAGAATTTCTGCCTTTTTGCCCCCAAATAGAGAAAATTACTGTACTTTTTACCCCAAAATTAGGTGAATTTCTGCAATTTGCTCCAAAATACAGGAATTTTTTGCCTTTTTCGCCGATAATAAAGAAAACTTCTGCCATTTTGGCGCGAAATAAGTGAAATTTCTGTAGTTTTACCCCAAAATAAGGGGATTTTCTGAATTTTTGCCCCAAAATTAGGGGAATTTCTGAAATTTTGTTCCAAAATACATGGAATTTCTGCCTTTTTGCCAGAAAATAAAAAAAATGTATACCTTTTTGCCATTAAAAATGGAAATTTCTTCAATTTGCCCGAAAATAAGGGGATATTCCGCCTTTTTGACTCAAAATAAGTGCAATTTCTGCCTTTTCCACAAAAATAAACGAAATTTCTGTCTTTTTGCCCCAAAATAAAGGGAATTTCTGACTTTTTGCCCTGAAATATTTGAAATTTCTGCAATTTTACCAAAAATAAGGGGAATTTCTGTCTTTTGACCCAAATTATAAGGAATTTCTGCCTTTTTGCTCCAAAATAAGAAAAATTTCTGCAATTTTGCTGCAAAATAAAGGGAATTTCTCCCTTTTTGCCTCAAAATAAAGGAAATTTCAGCCTTTTTACCTGAAAATAAGTGAAATTTCTGCAATTTTGCCCCAAATAAGGGAAATTTCTGCAATTTTGCCCCAAAATAAGGTAAATTCCTGCAATTTTGCCCCAAAATAAAGGAAGTTTCTGATTTTTGCCCCAAAATAAAGGGAATTTCTGCCTTTTGCCCCAAAATTAGGGGAATTTCTGAAATTTTGCTCCAAAATACAGGGAATTTCTGCCTTTATGCCCGAAAATAAGAGAAATGCATACCTTTTTGCCATAAAAAAGGGAAATTTCTTCATTATTGCTCCAAAATAAGGGGAATTTCTGCCTTTTTGCCTCTAAATAAGTGGAATTTTTGTCTTTTTCCCCCAAAACAAAGGGAATTTCTGTCTTTTTTGCCCCAAAATAAGGGGAATTTCTGACTTATTACCCTGAAATAAGTGAAATTTCTGCAATTTTGCACCAAAATAAGGGAAATTTCTGTATTTTTGCAACGAAATAAGGGGAATTTCAGCCTTTTTACCTCAAAATTAGGGGAATTTCTGCATTTTTGCCACAAAATATTAGGAATTTCTGCCTTTTTGCCCCAAATAAGGAAAATTTCTGCCTTTTTTCCCTGAAATAAGTGAAATTTCTTCAATTTTGTCCCAAAATAAGTGAAATTTCTGCAATTTTGCCCCTAAATAAGGGAAATTTCTGGAATTTTGCACAAAAATAGGTGGAATTTTTGAGTTTGGCCCAAAATAAGGAGAATTTCTGTCTTTTTGCCCCAACATATAGAGAATTTCTGCCATTTTCCCCAACAATTAGGGGAATTTGTGCAATTTTGCTCCAAAATATGGGGAATTTCTGCTTTTTAGGCGAAAATAAGTGGAATGTATACCTTATGCCACAAAAAAATGAAATTTCTTCATTTTTGCTCCAAAATAAGGGATATTTCTGCTTTTTTGCCTCTAAATAGTGAAATTTCTGTCTTTTTCCCCCAAAACAAAGGGATTTTCTGTTTTTTGCCCCAAAATAAGGAAAATGTCTTACTTAATACCCTGTAATAAGTGAAATTTCTGCAATTGTGCCCCAAAATAAGAGAAATTTCTGCAATTTTGCCCCAAAATAAGGGAAATTTCTGGAATTTTGCCCCAAAATAAGTGGAATTTCTGAGTTTTGCCCGAAAATAAGGAGAATTTCTGTCTTTTTGCCCCAACAAATAAGGAATTTCTGCCTTTTTGCCCCACACTTAGGGGAATTTCTGTAATTTTACTCCAAAATATGGGGAATTTCTGCCTTTATGCCTGAAAATAAGGGGAATGCATATCTATTTGCCATAAAAAAGGGAAATTTCTTCATTTTTGCTACAAAATCAGGGGAATTTCTGTTTTTTTGGCTCTAAATAAGTGGAATTTCTGTCTTTTTCCCCCAAAACAAGGGAATTTCTGTCTTTTTTGCCCCAAAATAAGGGGAATTTCTGACTTTTTACCCTGAAATAAGTGAATATTCTGCAATGTTGCCCCAAAATAAGGGAAATTTCTTCCTTTTTTGCCCCCAAATAATGGAAATTTCAGCATTTTTACCTCATAATAATGGGAATCTCTGCCTTTTTGCCCTAAAATATGGAAAATTTCTGTATTTTTGCCTCAAAATAAAGAAAATTTCTGCAATTTTGTACCAAAATAAAAGTAATTTCTGCATTTTGTCCCAAAATAAGAGAAATTTCTACGTTTTTTCCCTGAAATTAGTGAAATTTCTGTAATTTTGCCACAATATAAGGGGAATTTCTGACTTTTTGCCCTGAAATAATGAGAATTTCTGTCTTTTTGCCCCAAAATAATGTGAATTTCTGCATTTTCCTTCAAAATTAGGAGAATATGTGCAATTTTGCTTAAAATACGTGGAATTTCTGCCTTATTGCAACAAAATAAAGGGAATTTCTGCATTTTTGCACCAATATAAGGGGAATTTCTGAAATTTTGCTCCAAAATACGGGGAATTTTAACCTTATTGCCCGAAATAAAGTGGAATTTCTGCCTTTTTGCCCTGAAATATTTGAAATTTCCGCAATTTTACCCCAAAATAAGGGGAATTTCTGTTTTTGGCCCCAAAATTACAAGAATTTCTGCTTTTTGCCCCAAAATAATGCAAATTTCGGACTTTTTGCCCTGAAATAAGTGAAATTTCTGCAATTTTGCCCCAAAATAAGGGGAATTTCTTTTTTTTTGCCTCAAAATATAGGAAATTTCAGCGTTTTTACCTGAAAATAAGTGAAATTTCTGCAATTTTGCACCAAATAAGGGAAATTTCTGCAATTTTGCCCCAAAATAAGGTAAATTACTGTAATTTTGCCCCAAAATAAAGGAAATTTCTGATTTTTGCCCCCCCAAAAAAGGAATTTCTGCCTTTTGCCCAAAAATTAGGGGAATTTCTGCAATTTTGCTCCAAAATATGGGGAATTTCTGCCTTTATGCCCGAATATAAGGGAAATGCATACCTATTTGCCATAAAAAAAAAATTTCTTCATTTTTGTTACAAAATAAGGGGAATTTCTGCCTTTTTGGCTCTAAATAAGTGGAATTTCTGTCTTTTTCCCCCCAAAAAAGGAAATTTCTGTCTTTTTTGCCCCAAAATAAGGGAAATTTCTGACTTATTACCATGAAATAAGTGAAAATTCTGCCATTTTGCCCCGCAATAAGGGAAATTTCTGCCTTTTTGCCCCCAAATAAGGGGAATTTCAGCATTTTTACCTCATAATAATGGGAATCTCTGCCTTTTTGCCCTAAAATATGGAAAATTTCTGTATTTTTTCCCCAAAATAAAGAAAATTTCTGCAATTTTGTACCAAAATAAAAGTAATTTCTGCCTTTTTGTCCCAAAATAAGAGAAATTTCCGCATTTTTGCCCTGAAATAATTGAAAGTTCTGTAATTTTGCCCCAAAATAAGGGGAATTTCTGACTTTTGCCCTGAAATAAGGAGAATTTCTGTCTTTTTGCCCCAAAATAATGTGAATTTCTGCATTTTCCTTCAAAATTAGGGGAATATGTGGAATTTTGCTCAAAATACGGGGAATTTCTGCCTTATCGCCCCAAAATAAAGGGAATTTCTGCATTTTTGCACCAATATAAGGGGAATTTCTGAAATTTTGCTCCAAAATACGGGGAATTTCAACCTTATTGCCCGAAATAAAGTGGAATTTCTGCCTTTTTGCCCTGAAATATTTGAAATTTCCGCAATTTTACCCAAAAATAAGGGGAATTTCTGTTTTTGGCCCCAAAATTAGGAGAATTTCTGCGTTTTGCCCCAAAATAAGGCAAATTTCTAACTTTTTGCAGTGAAATAAGTGAAATTTCTGCAATTTTGCCCCAAAGTAAGGGGAATTTCTGCCTTTTTGCCAAAATATGAAGAATTTCAGCATTTTACCTCCAAATAAGGGGAATTTCTGCCTTTTTGCCATAAAATATGGGGAATTTCTGCCTATTGCCCCCAAATAAGAAAAATTTTTGCTTTTCTGCCCCAATTAACAGGAATTTCCTCCTCTTTGCCAAAAAGTGAAGGGAATTTCTGCCTTTTTGCCCCAAAATAACGGGAATTTCAGCTTTTTATCTCAAAATAAAGGGAATTTCTGCCTTTTGCCCACAATATGGGGAATTTCTGAATTTTTGTTTCAAAATAACGAAAATTTCTTCAATTTTGTACCAAAATAAAAGTAATTTCTGAGTTTTTGCCCTGAAATAAATGAAATTTCTGCAATTTTGCCCGAAAAAAAGGGAAATTTGTGTCTTTTTGCCCCAAAATGAGGGGAATTTCTGCTTTTTTGCCCTGAAATATTTGAAATTTCTGCAATTTTACCGAAAATAAGGGGAATTTCTGCCTTTTTGCCCCAAATTATAAGGAATTTCTGCCTTTTTCTCCCAAAATAAGGAAAATTTCTGCAATTTTGCCCCAAAATAAGGGGAATTTCTTCTTTTTTGCCTCAAAATATAGGAAATTTCAGCGTTTTTACCTGAAAATAAGTGAAATTTCTGCAATTTTGCCCCAAATAAGGGAAATTTCTGCAATTTTGCCCCAAAATAAGGTAAATTACTGCAATTTTGCCCCAAAATAAAGGAAATTTCTGATTTTTGCCCCCCCAAAAAAGGAATTTCTGCCTTTTGCCCCAAAATTAGGGGAATTTCTGCAATTTTGCTCCAAAATATGGGGAATTTCTGCCTTTATGCCCGAATATAAGGGAAATGCATAACTATTTGCCATAAAAAAAAAAATTTCTTCATTTGTGTTACAAAATAAGAGGAATTTCTGCCTTTTTGGATCTAAATAAGTGGAATTTCTGTCTTTTTCCCCCCAAAAAAGGAAATTTCTGTCTTTTTTGCCCAAAATTAAGGGAAATTTCTGACTTATTACCATGAAATAAGTGAAAATTCTGCCATTTTGCCCCGCAATAAGGGAAATTTCTGCCTTTTTGCCCCCAAATAAGGGGAATTTCAGCATTTTTACCTCATAATAATGGGAATCTCTGTCTTTTTGCCCTAAAATATGGAAAATTTCTGTATTTTTTCCCCAAAATAAAGAAAATTTCTGCAATTTTGTATGAAAATAAAAGTAATTTCTGCCTTTTTGTCCCAAAATAAGAGAAATTTCCGCGTTTTTGCCCTGAAATAATTGAAAGTTCTGTAATTTTGCCCCAAAATAAGGGGAATTTCTGACTTTTTGCCCTGAAATAAGGAGAATTTCTGTCTTTTTGCCCCAAAATAATGTGAATTTCTGCATTTTCCTTCAAAATTAGGGGAATATGTGGAATTTTGCTCAAAATACGGGGAATTTCTGCCTTATTGCCCCAAAATAAAGGGAATTTCTGCATTTTTGCACCAATATAAGGGGAATTTCTGAAATTTTGCTCCAAAATACGGGGAATTTCAACCTTATTGCCCGAAATAAAGTGGAATTTCTGCCTTTTTGCCCTGAAATATTTGAAATTTCCGCAATTTTACCCAAAAATAAGGGGAATTTCTGTTTTTGGCCCCAAAATTAGGAGAATTTCTGCGTTTTGCCCCAAAATAAGGCAAATTTCTAACTTTTTGCAGTGAAATAAGTGAAATTTCTGCAATTTTGCCCCAAAGTAAGGGGAATTTCTGCCTTTTTGCCAAAATATGAAGAATTTCAGCATTTTACCTCCAAATAAGGGGAATTTCTGCCTTTTTGCCATAAAATATGGGGAATTTCTGCCTATTGCCCCCAAATAAGAAAAATTTTTGCTTTTCTGCCCCAATTAACAGGAATTTCCTCCTCTTTGCCAAAAAGTGAAGGGAATTTCTGCCTTTTTGCCCCAAAATAACGGGAATTTCAGCTTTTTACCTCAAAATAAAGGGAATTTCTGCCTTTTGCCCACAATATGGGGAATTTCTGAATTTTTGTTTCAAAATAACGAAAATTTCTTCAATTTTGTACCAAAATAAAAGTAATTTCTGAGTTTTTGCCCTGAAATAAATGAAATTTCTGCAATTTTGCCCGAAAAAAAGGGAAATTTGTGTCTTTTTGCCCCAAAATGAGGGGAATTTCTGCTTTTTTGCCCTGAAATATTTGAAATTTCTGCAATTTTACCGAAAATAAGGGGAATTTCTGCCTTTTTGCCCCAAATTATAAGGAATTTCTGCCTTTTTGTCCCAAAATAAGGAAAATTTCTGCAATTTTGCCCCAAAATAAGGGGAATTTCTTCTTTTTTGCCTCAAAATATAGGAAATTTCAGCGTTTTTACCTGAAAATAAGTGAAATTTCTGCAATTTTGCCCCAAATAAGGAAAATTTCTGCAATTTTGCCCCAAAATAAGGTAAATTACTGCAATTTTGCCCCAAAATAAAGGAAATTTCTGATTTTTGCCCCCCCAAAAAAGGAATTTCTGCCTTTTGCCCCAAAATTAGGGGAATTTCTGCAATTTTGCTCCAAAATATGGGGAATTTCTGCCTTTATGCCCGAATATAAGGGAAATGCATACCTATTTGCCATAAAAAAAAAATTTCTTCATTTTTGTTACAAAATAAGGGGAATTTCTGCCTTTTTGGCTCTAAATAAGTGGAATTTCTGTCTTTTTCCCCCCAAAAAAGGAAATTTCTGTCTTTTTTGCCCAAAAATAAGGGAAATTTCTGACTTATTACCATGAAATAAGTGAAAATTCTGCCATTTTGCCCCGCAATAAGGGAAATTTCTGCCTTTTTGCCCCCAAATAAGGGGAATTTCAGCATTTTTACCTCATAATAATGGGAATCTCTGCCTTTTTGCCCTAAAATATGGAAAATTTCTGTATTTTTGCCCCAAAATAAAGAAAATTTCTGCAATTTTGTACCAAAATAAAAGTAATTTCTGCCTTTTTGTCCCAAAATAAGAGAAATTTCCGCGTTTTTGCCCTGAAATAATTGAAAGTTCTGTAATTTTGCCCCAAAATAAGGGGGATTTCTGACTTTTTGCCCTGAAATAAGGAGAATTTCTGTCTTTTTGCCCCAAAATAATGTGAATTTCTGCATTTTCCTTCAAAATTAGGGGAATATGTGGAATTTTGCTCAAAATACGGGGAATTTCTGCCTTATTGCCCCAAAATAAAGGGAATTTCTGCATTTTTGCACCAATATAAGGGGAATTTCTGAAATTTTGCTCCAAAATACGGGGAATTTCAACCTTATTGCCCGAAATAAAGTGGAATTTCTGCCTTTTTGCCCTGAAATATTTGAAATTTCCGCAATTTTACCCAAAAATAAGGGGAATTTCTGTTTTTGGCCCCAAAATTAGGAGAATTTCTGCTTTTTGCCCCAAAATAAGGCAAATTTCTAACTTTTTGCAGTGAAATAAGTGAAATTTCTGCAATTTAGCCCCAAAGTAAGGGGAATTTCTGCCTTTTTGCCAAAATATGAAGAATTTCAGCATTTTACCCCCAAATAAGGGGAATTTCTGCCTTTTTGCCATAAAATATGGGGAATTTCTGCCTATTGCCCCCAAATAAGAAAAATTTTTGCTTTTCTGCCCCAATTAACAGGAATTTCCTCCTCTTTGCCAAAAAGTGAAGGGAATTTCTGCCTTTTTGCCCCAAAATAACGGGAATTTCAGCTTTTTACCTCAAAATAAAGGGAATTTCTGCCTTTTGCCCACAATATGGGGAATTTCTGAATTTTTGTTTCAAAATAACGAAAATTTCTTCAATTTTGTACCAAAATAAAAGTAATTTCTGAGTTTTTGCCCTGAAATAAATGAAATTTCTGCAATTTTGCCCGAAAAAAGGGAAATTTGTGTCTTTTTGCCCCAAAATGAGGGGAATTTCTGCTTTTTTGCCCTGAAATATTTGAAATTTCTGCAATTTTACCGAAAATAAGGGGAATTTCTGCCTTTTTGCCCCAAATTATAAGGAATTTCTGCCTTTTTGTCCCAAAATAAGGAAAATTTCTGCAATTTTGCCCCAAAATAAGGGGAATTTCTTCTTTTTTGCCTCAAAATATAGGAAATTTCAGCGTTTTTACCTGAAAATAAGTGAAATTTCTGCAATTTTGCCCCAAATAAGGAAAATTTCTGCAATTTTGCCCCAAAATAAGGTAAATTACTGCAATTTTGCCCCAAAATAAAGGAAATTTCTGATTTTTGCCCCCCCAAAAAAGGAATTTCTGCCTTTTGCCCCAAAATTAGGGGAATTTCTGCAATTTTGCTCCAAAATATGGGGAATTTCTGCCTTTATGCCCGAATATAAGGGAAATGCATACCTATTTGCCATAAAAAAAAAATTTCTTCATTTTTGTTACAAAATAAGGGGAATTTCTGCCTTTTTGGCTCTAAATAAGTGGAATTTCTGTCTTTTTCCCCCCAAAAAAGGAAATTTCTGTCTTTTTTGCCCAAAAATAAGGGAAATTTCTGACTTATTACCATGAAATAAGTGAAAATTCTGCCATTTTGCCCCGCAATAAGGGAAATTTCTGCCTTTTTGCCCCCAAATAAGGGGAATTTCAGCATTTTTACCTCATAATAATGGGAATCTCTGCCTTTTTGCCCTAAAATATGGAAAATTTCTGTATTTTTGCCCCAAAATAAAGAAAATTTCTGCAATTTTGTATGAAAATAAAAGTAATTTCTGCCTTTTTGTCCCAAAATAAGAGAAATTTCCGCGTTTTTGCCCTGAAATAATTGAAAGTTCTGTAATTTTGCCCCAAAATAAGGGGGATTTCTGACTTTTTGCCCTGAAATAAGGAGAATTTCTGTCTTTTTGCCCCAAAATAATGTGAATTTCTGCATTTTCCTTCAAAATTAGGGGAATATGTGGAATTTTGCTCAAAATACGGGGAATTTCTGCCTTATTGCCCCAAAATAAAGGGAATTTCTGCATTTTTGCACCAATATAAGGGGAATTTCTGAAATTTTGCTCCAAAATACGGGGAATTTCAACCTTATTGCCCGAAATAAAGTGGAATTTCTGCCTTTTTGCCCTGAAATATTTGAAATTTCCGCAATTTTACCCAAAAATAAGGGGAATTTCTGTTTTTGGCCCCAAAATTAGGAGAATTTCTGCGTTTTGCCCCAAAATAAGGCAAATTTCTAACTTTTTGCAGTGAAATAAGTGAAATTTCTGCAATTTTGCCCCAAAGTAAGGGGAATTTCTGCCTTTTTGCCAAAATATGAAGAATTTCAGCATTTTACCTCCAAATAAGGGGAATTTCTGCCTTTTTGCCATAAAATATGGGGAATTTCTGCCTATTGCCCCCAAATAAGAAAAATTTTTGCTTTTCTGCCCCAATTAACAGGAATTTCCTCCTCTTTGCCAAAAAGTGAAGGGAATTTCTGCCTTTTTGCCCCAAAATAACGGGAATTTCAGCTTTTTACCTCAAAATAAAGGGAATTTCTGCCTTTTGCCCACAATATGGGGAATTTCTGAATTTTTGTTTCAAAATAACGAAAATTTCTTCAATTTTGTACCAAAATAAAAGTAATTTCTGAGTTTTTGCCCTGAAATAAATGAAATTTCTGCAATTTTGCCCGAAAAAAAGGGAAATTTGTGTCTTTTTGCCCCAAAATGAGGGGAATTTCTGCTTTTTTGCCCTGAAATATTTGAAATTTCTGCAATTTTACCGAAAATAAGGGGAATTTCTGCCTTTTTGCCCCAAATTATAAGGAATTTCTGCCTTTTTGTCCCAAAATAAGGAAAATTTCTGCAATTTTGCCCCAAAATAAGGGGAATTTCTTCTTTTTTGCCTCAAAATATAGGAAATTTCAGCGTTTTTACCTGAAAATAAGTGAAATTTCTGCAATTTTGCCCCAAATAAGGAAAATTTCTGCAATTTTGCCCCAAAATAAGGTAAATTACTGCAATTTTGCCCCAAAATAAAGGAAATTTCTGATTTTTGCCCCCCCAAAAAAGGAATTTCTGCCTTTTGCCCCAAAATTAGGGGAATTTCTGCAATTTTGCTCCAAAATATGGGGAATTTCTGCCTTTATGCCCGAATATAAGGGAAATGCATACCTATTTGCCATAAAAAAAAAATTTCTTCATTTTTGTTACAAAATAAGGGGAATTTCTGCCTTTTTGGCTCTAAATAAGTGGAATTTCTGTCTTTTTCCCCCCAAAAAAGGAAATTTCTGTCTTTTTTGCCCAAAAATAAGGGAAATTTCTGACTTATTACCATGAAATAAGTGAAAATTCTGCCATTTTGCCCCGCAATAAGGGAAATTTCTGCCTTTTTGCCCCCAAATAAGGGGAATTTCAGCATTTTTACCTCATAATAATGGGAATCTCTGCCTTTTTGCCCTAAAATATGGAAAATTTCTGTATTTTTGCCCCAAAATAAAGAAAATTTCTGCAATTTTGTACCAAAATAAAAGTAATTTCTGCCTTTTTGTCCCAAAATAAGAGAAATTTCCGCGTTTTTGCCCTGAAATAATTGAAAGTTCTGTAATTTTGCCCCAAAATAAGGGGGATTTCTGACTTTTTGCCCTGAAATAAGGAGAATTTCTGTCTTTTTGCCCCAAAATAATGTGAATTTCTGCATTTTCCTTCAAAATTAGGGGAATATGTGGAATTTTGCTCAAAATACGGGGAATTTCTGCCTTATTGCAGCAAAATAAAGGGAATTTCTGCATTTTTGCACCAATATAAGGGGAATTTCTGAAATTTTGCTCCAAAATACGGGGAATTTCAACCTTATTGCCCGAAATAAAGTGGAATTTCTGCCTTTTTGCCCTGAAATATTTGAAATTTCCGCAATTTTACCCAAAAATAAGGGGAATTTCTGTTTTTGGCCCCAAAATTAGGAGAATTTCTGCTTTTTGCCCCAAAATAAGGCAAATTTCTAACTTTTTGCAGTGAAATAAGTGAAATTTCTGCAATTTTGCCCCAAAGTAAGGGGAATTTCTGCCTTTTTGCCAAAATATGAAGAATTTCAGCATTTTACCTCCAAATAAGGGGAATTTCTGCCTTTTTGCCATAAAATATGGGGAATTTCTGCCTATTGCCCCCAAATAAGAAAAATTTTTGCTTTTCTGCCCCAATTAACAGGAATTTCCTCCTCTTTGCCAAAAAGTGAAGGGAATTTCTGCCTTTTTGCCCCAAAATAACGGGAATTTCAGCTTTTTATCTCAAAATAAAGGGAATTTCTGCCTTTTGCCCACAATATGGGGAATTTCTGAATTTTTGTTTCAAAATAACGAAAATTTCTTCAATTTTGTACCAAAATAAAACTAATTTCTGAGTTTTTGCCCTGAAATAAATGAAATTTCTGCAATTTTGCCCGAAAAAAAGGGAAATTTGTGTCTTTTTGCCCCAAAATGAGGGGAATTTCTGCTTTTTTGCCCTGAAATATTTGAAATTTCTGCAATTTTACCGAAAATAAGCGGAATTTCTGCCTTTTTGCCCCAAATTATAAGGAATTTCTGCCTTTTTGTCCCAAAATAAGGAAAATTTCTGCAATTTTGCCCCAAAATAAGGGGAATTTCTTCTTTTTTGCCTCAAAATATAGGAAATTTCAGCGTTTTTACCTGAAAATAAGTGAAATTTCTGCAATTTTGCCCCAAATAAGGAAAATTTCTGCAATTTTGCCCCAAAATAAGGTAAATTACTGCAATTTTGCCCCAAAATAAAGGAAATTTCTGATTTTTGCCCCCCCAAAAAAGGAATTTCTGCCTTTTGCCCCAAAATTAGGGGAATTTCTGCAATTTTGCTCCAAAATATGGGGAATTTCTGCCTTTATGCCCGAATATAAGGGAAATGCATACCTATTTGCCATAAAAAAAAAATTTCTTCATTTTTGTTACAAAATAAGGGGAATTTCTGCCTTTTTGGCTCTAAATAAGTGGAATTTCTGTCTTTTTCCCCCCAAAAAAGGAAATTTCTGTCTTTTTTGCCCAAAAATAAGGGAAATTTCTGACTTATTACCATGAAATAAGTGAAAATTCTGCCATTTTGCCCCGCAATAAGGGAAATTTCTGCCTTTTTGCCCCCAAATAAGGGGAATTTCAGCATTTTTACCTCATAATAATGGGAATCTCTGCCTTTTTGCCCTAAAATATGGAAAATTTCTGTATTTTTGCCCCAAAATAAAGAAAATTTCTGCAATTTTGTACCAAAATAAAAGTAATTTCTGCCTTTTTGTCCCAAAATAAGAGAAATTTCCGCGTTTTTGCCCTGAAATAATTGAAAGTTCTGTAATTTTGCCCCAAAATAAGGGGGATTTCTGACTTTTTGCCCTGAAATAAGGAGAATTTCTGTCTTTTTGCCCCAAAATAATGTGAATTTCTGCATTTTCCTTCAAAATTAGGGGAATATGTGGAATTTTGCTCAAAATACGGGGAATTTCTGCCTTATTGCCCCAAAATAAAGGGAATTTCTGCATTTTTGCACCAATATAAGGGGAATTTCTGAAATTTTGCTCCAAAATACGGGGAATTTCAACCTTATTGCCCGAAATAAAGTGGAATTTCTGCCTTTTTGCCCTGAAATATTTGAAATTTCCGCAATTTTACCCAAAAATAAGGGGAATTTCTGTTTTTGGCCCCAAAATTAGGAGAATTTCTGCTTTTTGCCCCAAAATAAGGCAAATTTCTAACTTTTTGCAGTGAAATAAGTGAAATTTCTGCAATTTTGCCCCAAAGTAAGGGGAATTTCTGCCTTTTTGCCAAAATATGAAGAATTTCAGCATTTTACCTCCAAATAAGGGGAATTTCTGCCTTTTTGCCATAAAATATGGGGAATTTCTGCCTATTGCCCCCAAATAAGAAAAATTTTTGCTTTTCTGCCCCAATTAACAGGAATTTCCTCCTCTTTGCCAAAAAGTGAAGGGAATTTCTGCCTTTTTGCCCCAAAATAACGGGAATTTCAGCTTTTTATCTCAAAATAAAGGGAATTTCTGCCTTTTGCCCACAATATGGGGAATTTCTGAATTTTTGTTTCAAAATAACGAAAATTTCTTCAATTTTGTACCAAAATAAAACTAATTTCTGAGTTTTGCCCTGAAATAAATGAAATTTCTGCAATTTTGCCCGAAAAAAAGGGAAATTTGTGTCTTTTTGCCCCAAAATGAGGGGAATTTCTGCTTTTTTGCCCTGAAATATTTGAAATTTCTGCAATTTTACCGAAAATAAGGGGAATTTCTGCCTTTTTGCCCCAAATTATAAGGAATTTCTGCCTTTTTGTCCCAAAATAAGGAAAATTTCTGCAATTTTGCCCCAAAATAAGGGGAATTTCTTCTTTTTTGCCTCAAAATATAGGAAACTTCAGCGTTTTTACCTGAAAATAAGTGAAATTTCTGCAATTTTGCCCCAAATAAGGAAAATTTCTGCAATTTTGCCCCAAAATAAGGTAAATTACTGCAATTTTGCCCCAAAATAAAGGAAATTTCTGATTTTTGCCCCCCCAAAAAAGGAATTTCTGCCTTTTGCCCCAAAATTAGGGGAATTTCTGCAATTTTGCTCCAAAAGATGGGGAATTTCTGCCTTTATGCCCGAATATAAGGGAAATGCATACCTATTTGCCATAAAAAAAAAAATTTCTTCATTTTTGTTACAAAATAAGGGGAATTTCTGCCTTTTTGGCTCTAAATAAGTGGAATTTCTGTCTTTTTCCCCCCAAAAAAGGAAATTTCTGTCTTTTTTGCCCAAAAATAAGGGAAATTTCTGACTTATTACCATGAAATAAGTGAAAATTCTGCCATTTTGCCCCGCAATAAGGGAAATTTCTGCCTTTTTGCCCCCAAATAAGGGGAATTTCAGCATTTTTACCTCATAATAATGGGAATCTCTGCCTTTTTGCCCTAAAATATGGAAAATTTCTGCATTTTTGCCCCAAAATAAAGAAAATTTCTGCAATTTTGTACCAAAATAAAAGTAATTTCTGCCTTTTTGTCCCAAAATAAGAGAAATTTCCGCGTTTTTGCCCTGAAATAATTGAAAGTTCTGTAATTTTGCCCCAAAATAAGGGGAATTTCTGAATTTTTGCCCTGAAATAAGGAGAATTTCTGTCTTTTTGCCCCAAAATAATGTGAATTTCTGCATTTTCCTTCAAAATTAGGGGAATATGTAGAATTTTGCTCAAAATACGGGGAATTTCTGCCTTATTGCCCCAAAATAAAGGGAATTTCTGCATTTTTGCACCAATATAAGGGGAATTTCTGAAATTTTGCTCCAAAATACGGGGAATTTCAACCTTATTGCCCGAAATAAAGTGGAATTTCTGCCTTTTTGCCCTGAAATATTTGAAATTTCCGCAATTTTACCCAAAAATAAGGGGAATTTCTGTTTTTGGCCCCAAAATTAGGAGAGTTTCTGCTTTTTGCCCCAAAACAATGCAAATTTCTAACTTTTTGCAGTGAAATAAGTGAAATTTCTGCAATTTTGCCCCAAAGTAAGGGGAATTTCTGCCTTTTTGCCAAAATATGAAGAATTTCAGCATTTTACCTCCAAATAAGGGGAATTTCTGCCTTTTTGCCATAAAATATGGGGAATTTCTGCCTATTGCCCCCAAATAAGAAAAATTTTTGCTTTTCTGCCCCAATTAACAGGAATTTCCTCCTTTTTGCCAAAAAGTGAAGGGAATTTCTGCCTTTTTGCCCCAAAATAACGGGAATTTCAGCTTTTTATCTCAAAATAAAGGGAATTTCTGCCTTTTGCCCACAATATGGGGAATTTCTGAATTTTTGTTTCAAAATAACGAAAATTTCTTCAATTTTGTACCAAAATAAAAGTAATTTCTGAGTTTTTGCCCTGAAATAAATGAAATTTCTGCAATTTTGCCCGAAAAAATGGGAAATTTGTGTCTTTTTGCCCCAAAATGAGGGGAATTTCTGCTTTTTTGCCCTGAAATATTTGAAATTTCTGCAATTTTACCGAAAATAAGGGGAATTTCTGCCTTTTTGCCCCAAATTATAAGGAATTTCTGCCTTTTTGTCCCAAAATAAGGAAAATTTCTGCAATTTTGCCCCAAAATAAGGGGAATTTCTTCTTTTTTGCCTCAAAATATAGGAAATTTCAGCGTTTTTACCTGAAAATAAGTGAAATTTCTGCAATTTTGCCCCAAATAAGGAAAATTTCTGCAATTTTGCCCCAAAATAAGGTAAATTACTGCAATTTTGCCCCAAAATAAAGGAAATTTCTGATTTTTGCCCCCCCCCAAAAAAGGAATTTCTGCCTTTTGCCCCAAAATTAGGGGAATTTCTGCAATTTTGCTCCAAAATATGGGGAATTTCTGCCTTTATGCCCGAATATAAGGGAAATGCATACCTATTTGCCATAAAAAAAAATTTCTTCATTTTTGTTACAAAATAAGGGGAATTTCTGCCTTTTTGGCTCTAAATAAGTGGAATTTCTGTCTTTTTCCCCCCAAAAAAGGAAATTTCTGTCTTTTTTGCCCCAAAATAAGGGGAATTTCTGACTTTTTACCCTGAAATAAGTGAATATTCTGCAATGTTGCCCCAAAATAAGGGAAATTTCTTCCTTTTTTGCCCCCAAATAATGGAAATTTCAGCATTTTTACCTCATAATAATGGGAATCTCTGCCTTTTTGCCCTAAAATATGGAAAATTTCTGTATTTTTGCCTCAAAATAAAGAAAATTTCTGCAATTTTGTACCAAAATAAAAGTAATTTCTGCATTTTGTCCCAAAATAAGAGAAATTTCTGCGTTTTTTCCCTGAAATTAGTGAAATTTCTGTAATTTTGCCCCAATATAAGGGGAATTTCTGACTTTTTGCCCTGAAATAATGAGAATTTCTGTCTTTTTGCCCCAAAATAATGTGAATTTCTGCATTTTCCTTCAAAATTAGGAGAATATGTGCAATTTTGCTTAAAATACGTGGAATTTCTGCCTTATTGCAACAAAATAAAGGGAATTTCTGCATTTTTGCACCAATATAAGGGGAATTTCTGAAATTTTGCTCCAAAATACGGGGAATTTTAACCTTATTGCCCGAAATAAAGTGGAATTTCTGCCTTTTTGCCCTGAAATATTTGAAATTTCCGCAATTTTACCCCAAAATAAGGGGAATTTCTGTTTTTGGCCCCAAAATTACAAGAATTTCTGCTTTTTGCCCCAAAATAATGCAAATTTCGGACTTTTTGCCCTGAAATAAGTGAAATTTCTGCAATTTTGCCCCAAAATAAGGGGAATTTCTGCCTTTTTGCCAAAATAAGGGGAATTTCCGCATTTTACCTACAAATAAGGGGAATTTCTGCCTTTTTCCCACATAATATGGGGAATTTCTGCCTATTGCCCCCAAATAAGAAAAATTTTTGCTTTTCTGCCCCAATTAACAGGAATTTCCTCCTTTTTGCCACAAAGTAAAGGGAATTTCTGCCTTTTGCCCCAAAATAACGGGAATTTCAGCTTGTTACCTCAAAATAAGGGGAATTTCTGCCTTTTGCCCACAATATGGGGAATTTCTGAATTTTTGTTCCAAAATAACGAAAATTTCTTCAATTTTATACCAAAATAAAAGTAATTTCTGACTTTTTGCCCTGAAATAAATGAAATTTCTGCAATTTTGCCCGAAAAAAAGGGAAATTTGTGTCTTTTTGCCCCAAAATGAGGGTAATTTCTGCCTTTTTGCCACAAAATATAGGGAATTTCAGCATTTTACCTCAAAATAAGGGGAATTTCAGCCTTTTTGCAACAAAATATGGGGAATTTCTGCCTTTTTGCCACAAAATAAGAAAAATTTCTGCAATTCTGTACCAAAATAAAATAAATTTTTACAATTTTGCCCGAAAATAAGGGAAATTTCTGATTTTTGCCCCGAAATAAGGAGAATTTCTGTATTTTTGCCCCAAAATAAGGGGAATTTCTGCCTTTTTGCCCCAAAATTAGAGGAGTTTTTGCAATTTTGCTTCAAAATACAGGAAATTTCTGCCTCTTTTCCCGAAAATAAGAGGAACTTCTTCCGATTTGCCCCAAATAAAGGGAATTTCTGCATTTTTCCCCAATATTAGGGGAATTTCTGCAATTTTGCTCGAAAACACAAGGAATTTCTGCCTTTTTGCCTGAAATTAAGGAGATTTTCTGCATTTTTGCCCCCAAACAAGGGAAATTTCTGCAATTTTATCCCAAATAAGGGGAATTTCTGCCTTTTTGCCCCAATATAATGGGAATTTCTGCCTTTTTGCCCCACAAAAAGAAAAATTTTTGCTTTTTTTCTCTGAAATAAGTGAAATTTCTGCAATTTTGCCTTAAAATAAAAGAAATTTCTTCAATTTTTTTCCATAATATAGAAATTTTCTGCAATTTTGCCCCAAAATAAAGGGAATTTCTGTTTTTTGTCCCCAAATAAGGGAAATTTCTGCAATTTTGTTCTAAATTAAGGGGAATTTCTGCCTTTTGCCTCAAAATAAGGGGAATTTTTACCTTTTTGCCCCAAAATAAAGAAAATTACTGCATGTTTTACCCCAAAATTAGGTGAATTTCTGCAATTTTGCTCCAAAATACGGGGAATTTCTGCCTATTTGCCCGAAAATAAAGAGAATGTATAACTTTTTGCCATAAAAAAGGAAAATTTCTTCATTTTTACCCTAAAATAAGGGGATTTTCTGCATTTTTGACAAAAAATAAGTGCAATTTCTGACTTTTCCCCAAAAATAAACGGATTTTCTGTCTTTTTGCCCCAAAATAAGCGGAATTTCTGACGTTTTTCCCTGAAATAAGTTAAATTTCTAAAATTTTTCCACAAAATAAGGGAAATGTCTGCTTTTTGCCCCCAAATAAGGGGAATTTCTGCCTTTTTGCCCCAAAATAAGGGGAATTTCTGCATTTTTGCCCCAAAATAAGGGGAATTTCAGCCTTTCTACCTCAAAATAATGGGAATTTCTGCATTTCTGCCCCAAAATATGGAAAATTTCTGGCTTTTTGCCCAAAAATAAGAAAAATTTCTGAAATTTGGAACCAAAGTAAAAGAAATTTCTGCCTTTTTGCCCCAAAATAAGAAAATTTCTGCTTTTTTCCCTGAAATAAGTGAAATTTCTGCAATTTTGCCCCAAAATAAGGGAAATTTCTACAATTTTGCCAAATGTACAGGAAATTTCTACAATTTTCCTCAAAATAAGAGGAATTTCTGACTTTTTGCTCCGAAAAAAAAGGAGATTTTCTGTCTTTTTGCCCCAAAATAAGGAGAATTTCTGCCTTGTTGCCCGAAAATTATGAGAATTTCTGCAAATTTGCTTTAAAATACGGGGAATTTCTGCCTTTTAGCCCAAAATAAAGGGATTTTCTGAATTTTCCCCCAATATTTGGGGAATTTCAGCATTTTACATCTAAATAAGGGGAATTTCTGCATTTTACCTCAAAATAAGAAGGATTTCTGCCTTTTGCCCCAAAATATGGCTAATTTCTGCCTTTATGTTCAAAAATAAGGAAAATTTCTTCAATTTTGTATCATAATAAAATAAATTTCTGCTTTTTGCCCCAAAATAAGGGGAATTTCTTACTTTTTGCCCTGAAATAAATGAAATTTCTGCAATTTTGCCCAAAAATAAGGGAAATTTGTGCCTTTTTTCCCCAAATTAAGGGGAATTTCTGCCTTTGCCCCAAAATATGGGGAATTTCAACATTTTACCTCAAAATAAGGGGAATTTCAGCCTTTTTGCACCAAAATATGGAGAATTTCTGCCTTTTTGCCCCAAAATAAAGGGAATTTCTGCATTTTTGCACCAATATTAGCGGAATTTCTCCAATTTTGCTCCAAAATATGGGTCATTTCTGCCTTTTTGCCCGAAATTAAGTGAAATTTCTGCTTTTTTGTCCCGAAATAAGTGAAATTTCTTCAATTTTAGCCAAAAATTAGGGATTTCATCTTTTTGCCCCAAAATAAGTGGAATTTCTGCCATTTTGCCCTGAAATATTTGAAATTTCTGCAATTTTACCACAATATAAGGGGAATTTCTGCCTTTTTGCCCGAAAACAAGGGGAATTTCAGCCTTTTTACCTCATAATAATGGGAATCTCTGCCTTTTTGTCCTAAAATATAGAAAATTTCTGTATTTTTGCCCCAAAATAAAGAAAATTTCTGCAATTTTGTACCAAAATAGAAGTAATTTCTGCATTTTGTCCCAAAATAAGAGAAATTTCCGTGTTTTTTACCTGAAATAAGTGAAATTTCTGTAATTTTGCCCCAAAATAAGGGGAATTTCTGACTTTTTGCCCCAAAATAAT
The DNA here is from genome assembly GCF_963924665.1 of Micromys minutus. NCBI lineage: Eukaryota > Metazoa > Chordata > Mammalia > Rodentia > Muridae > Micromys > Micromys minutus. Next base: position 1,141,320 of record NW_027667771.1, read on the forward strand.
GTTAATTTCTGCATTTTCCTTCAAAATTAGGGGAATATGTGCAATTTTGCTCAAAATACGTGGAATTTCTGCCTTATTGCAACAAAATAAAGGGAATTTCTGCATTTTTGCACCAATATAAGGGGAATTTCTGAAATTTTGCTCCAAAATACGGGGAATTTTAACCTTATTGCCCGAAATAAAGTGGAATTTCTGCCTTTTTGCCCTGAAATATTTGAAATTTCCGCAATTTTACCCCAAAATAAGGGGAATTTCTGTTTTTGGCCCCAAAATTACAAGAATTTCTGCTTTTTGCCCCAAAATAAGGCAAATTTCTGACTTTTTGCCCTGAAATAAGTGAAATTTCTGCAATTTTGCCCCAAAATAAGGGGAATTTCTGCGTTTTTGCCAAAATAAGGGGAATTTCAGCATTTTACCTCCAAATAAGGGGAATTTCTGCCTTATTCGCACATAATATGGGGAATTTCTGCCTATTGCTTCCATATAAGAAAAAATTTTGCTTTTCTGCCCCAATTAACAGGAATTTCCTCCTTTTTGCCACAAAGTAAAGGGAATTTCTTCCTTTTTGCCCCAAAATAACGGGAATTTCAGCTTGTTACCTCAAAATAAGGGGAATTTCTGCCTTTTGCCCACAATATGGGGAATTTCTGAATTTTTGTTCCAAAATAAGGAAAATTTCTTCAATTTTGTACCAAAATAAAAGTAATTTCTGACTTTTTGCCCTGAAATAAATGAAATTTCTGCAATTTTGCCCGAAAAAAAGGGAAATTTGTGTCTTTTTGCCCCAAAATGAGGGGAATTTCTGCCTTTTTGCCACAATATATAGGGAATTTCAGCATTTTACCTCAAAATAAGGAGAATTTCGGCCTTTTTGCAACAAAATATGGGGAATTTCTGCCTTTTTGCCACAAAATAAGAAAAATTTCTGCAATTCTGTAACAAAATAAAATAAATTTTTACAATTTTGCCCGAAAATAAGGGGAATTTCTGATTTTTGCCCCGAAATAAGGAGAATTTCTGTATTTTTGCCCCAAAATAAGGGAAATTTCTGCCTTTTTGCCCCAAAATTAGAGGAGTTTTTGCAATTTTGCTTCAAAATACAGGAAATTTCTGCCTCTTTTCCCGAAAATAAGAGGAACTTCTTTCGATTTGCCCCAAATAAAGGGAATTTCTGCATTTTTCCCCAATATTAGGGGAATTTTTGCAATTTTGCTCTAAAATACAAGGAATTTCTGCCTTTTTGCCTGAAATTAAGGAGATTTTCTGCATTTTTGCCCCCAAACAAGAAAAATTTCTGCAATTTTATCCCAAATAAGGGGAATTTCTGCCTTTTTGCCCCAATATAATGGGAATTTCTGCCTTTTTGCCCCACAATAAGAAAAATTTTTGCTTTTTTTCTCTGAAATAAGTGAAATTTCTGCAATTTTGCCTTAAAATAAAAGAAATTTCTTCAATTTTTTTCCATAATATAGGAATTTTCTGCAATTTTGCCCCAAAATAAAGGGAATTTCTGTTTTTTGTCCCCAAATAAGGGAAATTTCTGCAATTTTGTTCTAAATTAAGGGGAATTTCTGCCTTTTGCCTCAAAATAAGGGGAATTTTTACCTTTTTGCCCCAAAATAAAGAAAATTACTGCATGTTTTACCCCAAAATTAGGTGAATTTCTGCAATTTTGCTCCAAAATACGGGGAATTTCTGCATTTTTGCCCGAAAATAAAGAGAATGTATACCTTTTTGCCATAAAAAAGGGAAATTTCTTCATTTTTACCCTAAAATAAGGGGATTTTCCGCATTTTTGACAAAAAATAAGTGCAATTTCTGACTTTTCCCCAAAAATAAACGGAATTTCTGTCTTTTTGCCCCAAAATAAGCGGAATTTCTGACGTTTTGCCCTGAAATAGGTTAAATTTCTAAAATTTTTCCCCAAATAAGGGAAATGTCTTCTTTTTGCCCCAAAATAAGGGAAATTTCTGCATTTTTGCCCCAAAATAAGGGGAATTTCACCATTTCTACCTCATAATAATGGGAATTTCTGAATTTCTGCCCCAAAATATGGAAAATTTCTGGATTTTGCCCAAAAATAAGAAAAATTTCTGAAATTTGGAACCAAAATAAAAGAAATTTCTGCCTTTTTTCCTCAAAATAAGAAAATTTCTGCTTTTTTTCCCTGAAATAAGTGAAATTTCTGCAATTTTGCCCCAAAATAAGGGAAATTTCTGCAATTTTGCCAAATGTACAGGAAATTTCTACAATTTTCCTCAAAATAAGAGGAATTTCTGACTTTTTGCTCCGAAAAAAAGAAGATTTTCTGTCTTTTTGCCCCAAAATAAGGAGAATTTCTGCCTTTTTGCCCAAAAATTATGAGAATTTCTGCAAATTTTCTTTAAAATACGGGGAATTTCTGCCTTTAACCCAAAATAAAGGGATTTTCTGAATTTTCCCCCAATATTTGGGGAATTTCTGCATTTTACCTCTAAATAAGGGGAATTTCTGCATTTTACCTCAAAATAAGAAGGATTTCTGCCTTTTGCCCCAAAATATGGCTAATTTCTGCCTTTATGTTCAAAAATAAGGAAAATTTCTTCAATTTTGTATCATAATAAAATAAATTTCTGCTTTTTGCCCCAAAATAAGGGGAATTTCTGACTTTTTGCCCTGAAATAAATGAAATTTCTGCAATTTTGCCCGAAAATAAGGGAAATTTGTGCCTTTTTTCCCCAAATTAAGGGGAATTTCTGCCTTTGCCCTAAAATATGGGGAATTTCAACATTTTACCTCAAAATAAGGGGAATTTCAGCCTTTTTGCACCAAAATATGGAGAATTTCTGCCTTTTTGCCCCAAAATAAAGGGAATTTCTGCATTTTTGCACCAATATTAGGGGAATTTCTGCAATTTTGCTCCAAAATACGGGTCATTTCTGCCTTTTTGCCTGAAATTAAGTGGAATTTCTGCCTTTTTGTCCCGAAATAAGTGAAATTTCTTCAATTTTAGCCAAAAATTAGGGATTTCATCTTTTTGCCCCAAAATAAGTGGAATTTCTGCCATTTTGCCCTGAAATATTTGAAATTTCTGAAATTTTACCACAAAATAAGGGGAATTTCTGCCCTTTTGCCCGAAAACAAGGGGAATTTCAGCCTTTTTACCTCATAATAATGGGAATCTCTGCCTTTTTGCCCTAAAATATGGAAAATTTCTGTATTTTTGCCCCAAAATAAAGAAAATTTCTGCAGTTTTGTACCAAAATAAAAGTAATTTCTGCATTTTGTCCCAAAATAAGAGAAATTTCCGTGTTTTTTACCTGAAATAAGTGAAATTTTTGTAATTTTGCCCCAAAATAAGGGGAATTTCTGACTTTTTGCCCTGAAATAAGGAGAATTTCTGTCTTTTTGCCCCAAAATAATGTTAATTTCTGCATTTTCCTTCAAAATTAGGGGAATATGTGCAATTTTGCTCAAAATACGTGGAATTTCTGCCTTATTGCAACAAAATAAAGGGAATTTCTGCATTTTTGCACCAATATAAAAAGGGAATTTCTGAAATTTTGCTCCAAAATACGGGGAATTTTAACCTTATTGCCCGAAATAAAGTGGAATTTCTGCCTTTTTGCCCTTAAATATTTGAAATTTCCGCAATTTTACCCCAAAATAAGGGGAATTTCTGTTTTTGGCCCCAAAATTACAAGAATTTCTGTTTTTGCCCCAAAACAAGGCAAATTTCGGACTTTTTGCCCTGAAATAAGTGAAATTTCTGCAATTTTGCCCCAAAATAAGGGGAATTTCTGCCTTTTTGCCAAAATAAGGGGAATTTCAGCATTTTACCTCCAAATAAGGGGAATTTCTGAATTTTTGACACATAATATGGGGAATTTCTGCTTATTGCCCCCAAATAAGAAAAATTTTTGCTTTTCTGCCCCATTTAACAGGAATTTCCTCCTTTTTGCCACAAAGTAAAGGGAATTTCTGCCTTTTTGCCCCAAAATAACGGGAATTTCAGCTTTTTACCTCAAAATAAGGGGAATTTCTTCCTTTTGCCCACAATATGGGGAATTTCTGAATTTTTGTTCCAAAATAAGGAAAATTTCTTCAATTTTGTACCAAAATAAAAGTAATTTCTGACTTTTTGCCCTGAAATAAATGAAATTTCTACAATTTTGCCTGAAAAAAAGGGAAATTTGTGTCTTTTTGCCCCAAAATGAGGGGAATTTCTGCCTTTTTGCCACAAAATATAGGGAATTTCAGCATTTTACCTCAAAATAAGGGGAATTTCAGCCTTTTTGCAACAAAATATGGGGAATTTCTGCCTTTTTGCCACAAAATAAGAAAAATTTCTGCAAGTCTGTACCAAAATAAAATAAATTTTTACAATTTTGCCCGAAAATAAGGGAAATTTCTGATTTTTGCCCCGAAATAAGGAGAATTTCTGTATTTTTGCCCCAAAATAAAGGGAATTTCTGCCTTTTAACCCAAAATTAGGGGACTTTCTACAATTTTGCTTCAAAATACAGGAAATTTCTGCCTCTTTTCCCGAAAATAAGAGGAACTTCTTCCGATTTGCCCCAAATAAAGGGAATTTCTGCATTTTCCCCAATATTAGGGGAATTTCTGCAATTTTGCTCCAAAATACAAGGAATTTCTGCCTTTTTGCCCGAAATTAAGGGGATTTTGGGCGTTTTTGCCTCCAAACAAGAAAAATTTCTGCAATTTTATTCCAAATAAGGGGAATTTCTGCCTCTTTGCCCCAATATAATGGGAATTTCTGCCTTTTTGCCCCACAATAAGAAAAATTTTTGCTTTTTTTCTCTGAAATAAGTGAAATTTCTGCAATTTTGCCTTAAAATAAAAGAAATTTCTTCAATTTTTTTCCATAATAAAGGAATTTTCTGCAATTTTGCCCCAAAATAAAGGGAATTTCTGTTTTTTGTCACCAAATAAGGGAAATTTCTGCAATTTTGCCTTATAATAAGGGGAATTTCTGCCTTTTGCCCCAAAATAATGGGAATTATTACCTTTTTGCCCCAAAATAAAGAAAATTACTACATGTTTTACCCCAAAATTAAGTGAATTTCTGCAATTTTGCTCCAAAATACGGGGATTTTCTTCCTATTTCGCCGAAAAAAAGGTGAATTTCTGCCATTTTGTTGCGAAATAAGTGAAATTTCTGCAGTTTTACCCCAAAATAAGAGGAATTTCTGCATTTTTGGCCCCAAAATTATGGGAATTTCTGCAATTTTGCTCCAAAATACAAGGAATTTCTGCCTTTTTGCTCAAAAATAAAGGGAATGTATACCATTTTGCCATAAAAAAGGGAAATTTTTTCATTTTTACCCCAAAATAAGGGGATTTTCCGCAATTTTGTAAAAATAAGTGCAATTTCTGACTTTACCCCAAAAATAAACGGAATTTCTGTCTTTTTGCCCCAAAATAAGCGGAATTTCTGACGTTTTGCCCTGAAATAAGTAGAATTTCTAAAATTTTTCCCCAAAATAAGAAAAATGTCTGCTTTTTGCCCCAAATTAAGGGGAATTTCTGCCTTTTTGCCACAAAATAAGGGGAATTTCAGCCTTTTTACCTCAAAATAATGGGAATTTCTGCATTTCTGCCCCAAAATATGGAAAATTTCTGGCTTTTTGCCCAAAAATAAGAAAAATTTCTGCAATTTGGAACCAAAATAAAAGAAATTTCTGCCTTTTTGCCCCAAAATAAGAAAATTTCTGCTTTTTTTCCCTAAAATAAGTGAAATTTCTGCAATAATGCCCCAAAATAAGGGAAATTTCTGCAATTTTGCCAAATGTAAAGGAAATTTCTACAATTTTCCTCAAAATAAAAGGAATTTCTGACTTTTTGCTCCGAAAAAAAGGAGATTTGCTGTCTTTTTGCCCCAAAATAAGGAGAATTTCTGCCTTTTTGCCCGAAAATTATAATTTCTGCAATTTTGCTTTAAAATACGAAGAATTTCTGCCTTTTATCCCAAAATAAAGGGATTTTCTGAATTTTCCCCCAATATTTGGGGAATTTCTGCATTTTACCTCTAAATAAGGGGAATTTCTGCATTTTACCTCAAAATAAGAAGGATTTCTGCCTTTTGCCCCAAAATATGGCTAATTTCTGCCTTTATGTTTGAAAATAAGGAAAATTTCTTCAATTTTGTATCATAATAAAAGAAATTTCTGCTTTTTGCCCCAAAATAAGGGGAATTTCTGACTTTTTGCCCTGAAATAAATGAAATTTCTGCAATTTTGCCCGAAAATCAGGGAAATTTGTGCCTTTTTTCACCAAATTAAGGGGAATTTCTGCCTTTGCCCCAAAATATGGGGAATTTCAGCATTTTACCCCAAAATATGGGGAATTTCAGACTTTTTGCACCAAAATATGGAGAATTTCTGCCTTTTTGCCCCAAAATAAAGGGAATTTCTGCATTTTTGCACCAATATTAGAAGAATTTTTCCAATTTTGCTCCAAAATACGGGTCATTTCTGCCTTTTTGCCCGAAATTAAGTGGAATTTCTGCCTTTTTGTCCCGAAATAAGTGAAATTTCTTCAATTTTAGCCAAAAATTAGGGATTTCATCTTTTTGCCCCAAAATAAGTGGAATTTCTGCCATTTTGCCCTGAAATATTTGAAATTTCTGCAATTTTACCACAAAATAAGGGGAATATCTGCCTTTTTGCCCCAAAATAAGGGGAATTTCAGCCTTATTACATCAAAATAAGGGAAATTTCTTTCTTTTTGCCACAAAATATAAGGAATTTCTGCCTTTTTGCCTCAAAGTAAAATAAATTTCTTCAATTTTGCCCCAAAATAAAGAGAATTTCTCCCCCTTTGCCCCAAAATAAAGAAAATTTCAGCCTTTTTACCTGAAAATAAGTGAAATTACTGCAATTTGCCCCAAATAAGTTATATTTCTGCAATTTTGCCCCAAATAAGTTAAATTTCTGCAATTTTGCCCCTAAATAAGGTGAATTTCTGCAATTTTGCCCAAAAATAAAGGAAATTTTTGGAATTTTGTCCCAAAATACGGGGAATTTCTGATTTTTGCCCCAAATTAAAGGGAATTTCTTCATTTTGCCCCAAAATTAGGGGAATTTCTGCAATTTTGCTCCAAAATACTGGGAATTTCTGCCTTTTTGCCCGAAAATAAGGGGAATGCATACATTTTGCCATAAAAAAGGGAAATTTCTTCATTTTTGCTCAAAAATAAGGGGAATTTCTGCCTCTTTGCTCTAAATATTTGGAATTTCTGTCTTTTTCCCCAAAAACAAAAGGAATTTCTGTATTTTTTGCCCCAAAATAAGGGGAATTTCTGACTTATTACCCTGAAATAAGTGAAATTTCTGCAATTTGTTCCAACATAAGAGACATTTCACCCTTTTTGCCTCCAAATAAGGCGAATTTCAGCCTGTTTACCTCAAAATAAAGGGAATTTCTGCATTTTACAAGAAAATATTAGGAATTTCTGCCTTTTTGCCTCAAAATAAGGAAAATTTCTGCCTTTTTTTCTTGAAATAAGTGAAATTTCTTCAATCTTGCCACAAAATAAGTGAAATTTCTGCAATTTTTCCCCAAAATAAGAGAAATTTCTGGATATTTGCCCCAAAATAAGTGGAATTTCTGAGGTTTGCCCCAAAATTTGGTGAATTTCTGTCTTTTTGCCCAAACATATAGGGAATTTCTGAATTTTTGCCCCACAATAAGGGAAATTTCTGCATTTTACCTTAAAATAAGAAGAATTTCTGCCATTTGCCCCAAAATATGGGAAATTTTTGCCTTTTTGTTCCAAAATAAAGAAAATTTCTTCAATTTTGTACCATAACAAAAGAAATTTCTGCCTTTTGCACCAAAATAAGGGTAATTTCTGACTTTTTGCCCTGAAATAAATGAAACTTCTGCAATTTTGTCTGAAAATAAGGGAAATTTGTGCCTTTTTGCCCCAAAATAAGGGAAATTTCTGCCTTTTGCCCCAAAATATGGGGAATTTCAGCATTTTACCTCAAAATAAGGGGAATTTCAGCCTTTTTGCACCAAAATATGGAGAATTTCTGCCTTTTTTCCCCAAAATAAATGGAATTTCTGCATTTTTTGCACCAATATTACAAGAATGTCTGCAATTTTAATCCAAAATACGGGTCATTTCTGCCTTTATGCCCAAAATTAAGTAGAATTTCTGCCTTTTTGTCCCGAAATAAGTGAAATTTCTTCAATTTTAGGCAAAAATTAGGGATTTCATCTTTTTGCCCAAAAATAAGGGGAATTTCTGCCATTTTGCTCCAAAATACTGGGAATTTCTGCCTTTTTGCGCGAAAATAAAGGGAATACATAACTTTTTGCCATAAAAAAGGGAAATTTCTTCATTTTTGCTCCAAAATAAGGGAAATTTCTGCCTTTTTGCCTCTAAATAAGTAGAATTTGTTTTTTTCCCCCAAAACAAAGGGAATTTCTTCCTTTTTCCCCCAAAATAAAGGGAATTTTTTCATTTTTCCCCAATATTTGGGGAATTTCTGCATTTTACGTCTAAATAAGAAGAATTTCTTCATTTTACCTCAAAATAAGAAGAATTTCTGCCTTTTACCCCAAAATACGGAGAATTTCTGCCTTTTTGTTCCAAAATAAGGAAAATTTCTTCAATTTTGTACCATAACAAAAGAAATTTCTGCTTTTTACCCCAAAATAAGGGAAATATCTGACTTTTTGCCATGAAATAAATGAAATTTCTGCAATTTTGCCCGAAAATAAGAAAAATTTGTGCCTTTTTGCCCCAAAATAAAGGAATTTCTGCCTTTTGCTCCAAAATATGAGGAATTACAACATTTTACCTCTAAATAAGGGGAATTTCAGACTTTTTACACTAAAATATGTAAAATTTCTGCCTTTTTGCCCCAAAATAAAGGGAATTTCTGCATTTTTACACCAATATTAGAAGAACTTCTGCAATTTTGCTACAAAATATGGGTCATTTTTGCCTTTATGCCCGAAATTAAGTGGAATTTCTGCCTTTTTGTCCCGAAATAAGTGAAATTTTTTCAATTTTAGCCAAAAATTAGCGATTTCATCTTTTTGCCCCAAGATAATGGGAATTTCTGCCATTTTGCTCCAAAATACAGGGAATTTCTGCCTTTTTGCCTGAAAATAAGGGGAATGCATACCTTTTTGCCATAAAAAAGGGAAATTTCTTCATTTTTGCTCCAAAATAAAGGGAATTTCTGCATTTTTGCCTCTAAATAAGTGGAATTTCTGTCGTTTTCCCCCAAAACAAAGGGAATTTCTGTCTTTTTTGCCCTATAATAAGGGGAATTTCTGAGGTATTACCCTGAAATAAGTGAAATTTCTGCAATTTTGCCCCAACATATAGGAAATTTCTGCCTTTTTGCCCCCATATAAAGGGATTTCAGCCTTTTTACCTCAAAATAAGGGGAATTTCTGCATTTTTGCCACAAAATATTAGGAATTTCTGCCTTTTTACCCCAAAATAAGGAAAATTTCTGCCTTTTTTCCTGAAATAAGTGAAATTTCTGCATTTTTGCCCCTAAATGAGGGAAATTTCTGGAATTTTGCCCCAAAATAAGTGGAATTTTTGAGGTTTACCCCAAAATAAGGAGAATTTCTGTCTTTTTGCCCCAACATATAGGGAATTTCTGCCTTTCTGCCCCACAGTTAGGGGAATTTCTGCAATTTTGTTCCAAAATACGGGGAATTTCTGCCTTTTCGCACGAAAATTAGGGGAATGCATACCTTTTTGCCATAAAAATTGGAAATTTCTTCATTTTTGCCCCAAAGTAAGAGGAATTTCTGATTTTTGCCCACAAATAAGGGAAATTTTTGCAATTTTGCCCTAAAATAAGGGGAATTTCTGCCTTTTTCCCCAAAATAAGGAGAATTTCTGCCTTTGTGCCCAAAAACAAAGAAAATTACTGTATTTTTTACCCCAAAATTAGGTGAGTTTTTTCAATTTTGCTCCGAAATACGGGGATTTTCTGCCTTTTTCGCCGAAAATAAGGGGAATTTCTGCATTTTACCGCGAAATAAGTGAAATTTATGCAGTTTTACCCCAGAATAAGGAGAATTTCTGCCTTTTTGCCACAAAATTAGGGGAATTTCTGCAATTTTGCTCCAAAATACGGGGAATTTCTGCCTTCTTGCCCGAAAATAATAGGAATGTATACCTTTTTGCCATAAAAAAGGAAATTTCTTCATTTTTGCCCGAAATTAAGGGGATTTTCCGCCTTTTTGACTCAAAATAACTGAAATTTCTGCCTTTTCCCACAAAATAAATGAAATTTCTGTCTTTTTCCCCCAAAATAAGGGGAATTTCTGCCATTTTGACCCAAAATAAGAAAAATTTCTGCAATTTTATTCGAAAATAAAAGAAATTTCTGCCTTTTTGCCCCAAAATAAGAAAATTTCTGCTTTTTCTCTGAAATAAGTGAAATTTCTACAATTTTGCCCCAAAATAAGGGAAATTTCTGCAATTTTGCCCCAATGTCAAAAAAATTTCTGCAATTTTGCCTCAAAATAAGGGGAATTTCTGATTTTTACTCACAAAAAAAGGAGATTTTCTGTCTTTTTGCCCCAAAATAAGAAGAATTTCTGCCCTTTTGCCCGAAAATTATGAGAATTTCTGCAATTTTGCTTCAAAATATGGGGAATTTCTGCCTTTTAGGTCCAAAATAAAGGAAATTTCTGCATTTTCCCACAATATTTGGGAAATTTCTGCATTTTAACTCAAAATAAAGGGAATGTCAGACTTTTTGCACAAAAATATGGAGAATTTCTGCCTTTTTGCCCCAAATAAAGGGAATTTCTGCATTTTTGCCCGAAATTAAGGGGATTTTCCGCCTTTTTGACTCAAAATAACTGAAATTTCTGCCTTTTCCTCCAAAATAAATGAAATTTCTGTCTTTTTCACCCAAAATAAGGGGAATTTCTGCATTTTTGCCCCAAAATATGGGAAATTTCTGCCATTTTTACCCAAAATAAGAAAAATTTTTGCAATTTTGTTCGAAAATAAAAGAAATTTCTGCCTTTTTGCCCCAAAATAAGAAAATTTCTGCCTTTTCTCTGAAATAAGTGAAATTTCTGCAATTTTGCCCCAAAATAAGGGGAATTTCTGATTTTTACTCCCGAAAAAAGGAGATTTTCTGTCTTTTTGCCCCAAAATAAGAAGAATTTCTGCCCTTTTGCCCGAAAATTATGAGAATTTCTGCAATTTTGCTTCAAAATATGGGGAATTTCTGCCTTTTAGGTCCAAAATAAAGGGAATTTCTGCATTTTCCCACAATATTTGGGAAATTTCTGCATTTTACCTCAAAATAAAGGGAATGTCAGCCTTTTTGCACAAAAATATGGAGAATTTCTGCCTTTTTGCCCCAAATAAAGGGAATTTCTGCATTTTTGCACCAATATTAGGGAAATTTCTGCAATTTTGCTCCAAAATACGGGTCATTTCTACCTTTTTACCTGAAATTAAGTGGAATTTCTGCAATTTTGTCCCAAAATAAGTGAAATTTCTTCAATTTTAGCCAAAAATTAGAAATTTCATTTTTTGCCCCAAAATGAGGGGAATTTCTGCCATTTTCCCATGAAATATTTGAAATTTCAGCAATTTTACTCCAAAATAAGGGAAATTTCTGCCTTTTTGCCCCAAAATAAAGGGAATTTCTGCATTTTTTCCCAATATTCGGGGAATTTCTGCATTTTACCTCTAAATAAGGGGAATTTCTGCATTTTACCTTAAAATAAGAAGAATTGATGCCTTTTGCCCCAAAATACGGAGAATTTCTGCCTTTTTGTTCCAAAATAAGGAAAATTTCTTCAATTTTGTACCATAACAAAAGAAATTTCTGCTTTTTACCCCAAAATAAGGGAAATTTCTGACTTTTTGCCATGAAATAAATGAAATTTCTGCAATTTTGCCCGAATATAAGAAAAATTTGTGCCTTTTTGCCCCAAAATAAAGGAATTTCTGCCTTTTGCTCCAAAATATGGGGAATTACAACATTTTGCCTCAAAATAAGGGGAATTTCAGACTTTTTACACTAAAATATGTAAAATTTCTGCCTTTTTGCCCCAAAATAAAGGGAATTTCTGCATTTTTGCACCAATATTAGAGGAATTCCTGCAATTTTGCTACAAAATACGGGTCATTTTTGCCTTTATGCCCGAAATTAAGTGGAATTTCTGCCTTTTTGTCCCGAAATAAGTGAAATTTCTTCAATTTTAGCCAAAAATTAGCGATTTCATCTTTTTGCCCCAAAATAAAAGGAATTTCTGCCATTTTGCTCCAAAATACAGGGAATTTCTGCCTTTTTGCCCGAAAATAAGGGGAATGCATACCTTTTTGCCATAAAAAAGGGAAATTTCTTCATTTTTGCTCCAAAATAAAGGGAATTTCTGCATTTTTGCCTCTAAATAAGTGGAATTTCTGTCGTTTTCCCCCAAAACAAAGGGAATTTCTGTCTTTTTTGCCCCATAATAAGGGGAATTTCTGAGGTATTACCCTGAAATAAGTGAAATTTCTGCAATTTTGCCTCAACATATAGGAAATTTCTGCCTTTTTGCCCCCAAATAAGTGGATTTCAGCCTTTTTACCTCAAAATAAGGGGAATTTCTGCATTTTTGCCACAAAATATTAGGAATTTCTGCCTTTTTGCCCCAAAATAAAGAAAATTTCTGCCTTTTTTCCTGAAATAAGTGAAATTTCTGCATTTTTGCCCCAAAATAAGGGAAATTTCTAGAATTTTGCCCCAAAATAAGTGGAATATTTGAGGTTTACCCCAACATAAGGAGAATTTCTGTCTTTTTGCCCCAACATATAGGGAATTTCTGCCTTTTTGCCCCACAGTTAGGGGAATTTCTGCAATTTTGCTCCAAAATACGGGGAATTTCTGCCTTTTCGCACGAAAATTAGGGGAATGCATACCTTTTTGCCATAAAAATTGGAAATTTCTTCATTTTTGCCCCAAAGTAAGAGGAATTTCTGATTTTTGCCCACAAATAAGAGAAATTTTTGCAATTTTGCCCTAAAATAAGGGGAATTTCTGCCTTTTTCCCCAAAATAAGGAGAATTTCTGCCTTTTTGCCCAAAAACAAAGAAAATTACTGTATTTTTTACCCCAAAATTAGGTGAGTTTTTTCAATTTTGCTCCGAAATATGGGGATTTTCTGCCTTTTTTGCCTAAAATAAGGGGAATTTCTGAATTTTACCGCGAAATAAGTGAAATTTATGCAGTTTTACCCCAGAATAAGGAGAATTTCTGCCGTTTTGCCACAAAATTAGGGGAATTTCTGCAATTTTGCTCCAAAATACGGGGAATTTCTGCCTTCTTGCCCGAAAATAATAGGAATGTATACCTTTTTGCCATAAAAAAGGAAATTTCTTCATTTTTGCCCGAAATTAAGGGGATTTTCCGCCTTTTTGTCTCAAAATAACTGAAATTTCTGCCTTTTCCCCCAAAATAAATGAAATTTCTGTCTTTTTCCCCCCAAATAAGGGGAATTTCTGCCTTTTTGCCCCAAAATATGGGAAATTTCTGCCATTTTGACCCAAAATAAGAAAAATTTCTGCAATTTTGTTCGAAAATAAAAGAAATTTCTGCCTTTTTGCCCCAAAATAAGAAAATTTCTGCCTTTTCTCTGAAATAAGTGAAATTTCTGCAATTTTGCCCCAAAATAAGGGAAATTTCTGCAATTTTGCCCCAATGTCAAAAAAATTTCTGCAATTTTGCCCCAAAATAAGGGGAATTTCTTATTTTTACTCCCGAAAAAAGGAGATTTTCTGTCTTTTTGCCCCAAAAAGAAGAATTTCTGCCCTTTTGACCGAAAATTATGAGAATTTCTGCAATTTTGCTTCAAAATATGGGGAATTTCTGCCTTTTAGGTCCAAAATAAAGGGAATTTCTGCATTTTCCCACAATATTTGGGAAATTTCTGCATTTTACCTCAAAATAAAGGGAATGTCAGACTTTTTGCAAAAAATATGGAGAATTTCTGCCTTTTTGCCCCAAATAAAGGGAATTTCTGCATTTTTGCCCGAAATTAAGGGGATTTTCCGCTTTTTTGACTCAAAATAACTGAAATTTCTGCCTTTTCCCCCAAAATAAATGAAATTTCTGTCTTTTTCCCCCAAAATAAGGGGAATTTCTGCCTTTTTGCCCCAAAATATGGGAAATTTCTGCCATTTTTACCCAAAATAAAAAAAATTTCTGCAATTTTGTTCGAAAATAAAAGAAATTTCTGCCTTTTTGCCCCAAAATAAGAAAATTTCTGCCTTTTCTCTGAAATAAGTGAAATTTCTGCAATTTTGCCCCAAAATAAGGGGAATTTCTGATTTTTACTCCCGAAAAATGGAGATTTTCTGTCTTTTTGCCCCAAAATAAGAAGAATTTCTGCCCTTTTGCCCGAAAATTATGAGAATTTCTGCAATTTTGCTTCAAAATATGGGGAATTTCTGCCTTTTAGGTCCAAAATAAAGGGAATTTCTGCATTTTCCCACAATATTTGGGAAATTTCTGCATTTTACCTCAAAATAAAGGGAATGTCAGCCTTTTTGCACAAAAATATGGAGAATTTCTGCCTTTTTGCCCCAAATAAAGGGAATTTCTGCATTTTTGCACCAATATTAGGGAAATTTCTGCAATTTTGCTCCAAAATACGGGTCATTTCTACCTTTTTACCTGAAATTAAGTGGAATTTCTGCAATTTTGTCCCAAAATAAGTGAAATTTCTTCAATTTTAGCCAAAAATTAGGGATTTCATTTTTTGCCCCAAAATGAGGGGAATTTCTGCCATTTTCCCATGAAATATTTGAAATTTCAGCAATTTTACTCCAAAATAAAGGAAATTTCTGCCTTTTTGCACCAAAATAAGGGGAATTTCATCCTTATTACCTCAAACTAAGGGGAATTTCTGCATTTTTGCCACAAAATATAAGGAATTTCTGCTTTTTTGCCCCAAAATATAAGGAATTTCTGCCTTTTTGCCCCAAAATAAGGGGAATTTCTCCTTTTTTGCCCCAAAATAGAGGAAATTTCAGACTTTTTGCCTGAAAATAAGTGAAATTTCTGCAATTTTACCTCAAAATAAGGTAAATTCCTGCAATTTTGCCCCAAAATAAAGGAAATATCTGGAATTTTGCCCCGAAATAAGGGGAATTTCTGATTTTTGCACCAATATAAAGGGAATTTCTGCCTTTTGCCCCAAAATTAGGGAAATTTCTGCAATTTTGTTCCAAAATACAGGGAATTTCTGCCTTTTTGCCCGAAAATAAGGGGAATGCATACCTTTTGGCCATAAAAAAGGGAAAGTTCTTCATTTTTGCTCCAAAATAAGGCGAATTTCTGCCTTTTTGCCTTTAAATAAGTGGAATTTCTGTCTTTTTCCTCAAAACAAAGGGAATTTCTGTCTTTTTTGCCCAATAATAAGGGGAATTTCTGACTTATTACCCTGATATAAGTGAAATTTCTGCAATTTTGCCCCAAAATAAGTGAAATTTCTGCAATTTTGCCCCAAAATAAGAGAAATTTCTGCAATTTTGCCCCAATGTCAAAAAAATTTCTGCAATTTTGCCCCAAAATAAGGGGAATTTCTTATTTTTACTCCCGAAAAAAGGAGATTTTCTGTCTTTTTGCCCCAAAAAGAAGAATTTCTGCCCTTTTGACCGAAAATTATGAGAATTTCTGCAATTTTGCTTCAAAATATGGGGAATTTCTGCCTTTTAGGTCCAAAATAAAGGGAATTTCTGCATTTTCCCACAATATTTGGGAAATTTCTGCATTTTACCTCAAAATAAAGGGAATGTCAGACTTTTTGCAAAAAATATGGAGAATTTCTGCCTTTTTGCCCCAAATAAAGGGAATTTCTGCATTTTTGCCCGAAATTAAGGGGATTTTCCGCTTTTTTGACTCAAAATAACTGAAATTTCTGCCTTTTCCCCCAAAATAAATGAAATTTCTGTCTTTTTCCCCCAAAATAAGGGGAATTTCTGCCTTTTTGCCCCAAAATATGGGAAATTTCTGCCATTTTTACCCAAAATAAAAAAAATTTCTGCAATTTTGTTCGAAAATAAAAGAAATTTCTGCCTTTTTGCCCCAAAATAAGAAAATTTCTGCCTTTTCTCTGAAATAAGTGAAATTTCTGCAATTTTGCCCCAAAATAAGGGGAATTTCTGATTTTTACTCCCGAAAAATGGAGATTTTCTGTCTTTTTGCCCCAAAATAAGAAGAATTTCTGCCCTTTTGCCCGAAAATTATGAGAATTTCTGCAATTTTGCTTCAAAATATGGGGAATTTCTGCCTTTTAGGTCCAAAATAAAGGGAATTTCTGCATTTTCCCACAATATTTGGGAAATTTCTGCATTTTACCTGAAAATAAAGGGAATGTCAGCCTTTTTGCACAAAAATATGGAGAATTTCTGCCTTTTTGCCCCAAATAAAGGGAATTTCTGCATTTTTGCACCAATATTAGGGAAATTTCTGCAATTTTGCTCCAAAATACGGGTCATTTCTACCTTTTTACCTGAAATTAAGTGGAATTTCTGCAATTTTGTCCCAAAATAAGTGAAATTTCTTCAATTTTAGCCAAAAATTAGGGATTTCATTTTTTGCCCCAAAATGAGGGGAATTTCTGCCATTTTCCCATGAAATATTTGAAATTTCAGCAATTTTACTCCAAAATAAAGGAAATTTCTGCCTTTTTGCACCAAAATAAGGGGAATTTCATCCTTATTACCTCAAACTAAGGGGAATTTCTGCATTTTTGCCACAAAATATAAGGAATTTCTGCTTTTTTGCCCCAAAATATAAGGAATTTCTGCCTTTTTGCCCCAAAATAAGGGGAATTTCTCCTTTTTTGCCCCAAAATAGAGGAAATTTCAGACTTTTTGCCTGAAAATAAGTGAAATTTCTGCAATTTTACCTCAAAATAAGGTAAATTCCTGCAATTTTGCCCCAAAATAAAGGAAATATCTGGAATTTTGCCCCGAAATAAGGGGAATTTCTGATTTTTGCACCAATATAAAGGGAATTTCTGCCTTTTGCCCCAATATTAGGGAAATTTCTGCAATTTTGTTCCAAAATACAGGGAATTTCTGCCTTTTTGCCCGAAAATAAGGGGAATGCATACCTTTTGGCCATAAAAAAGGGAAAGTTCTTCATTTTTGCTCCAAAATAAGGCGAATTTCTGCCTTTTTGCCTTTAAATAAGTGGAATTTCTGTCTTTTTCCTCAAAACAAAGGGAATTTCTGTCTTTTTTGCCCAATAATAAGGGGAATTTCTGACTTATTACCCTGATATAAGTGAAATTTCTGCAATTTTGCCCCAAAATAAGTGAAATTTCTGCAATTTTGCCCCAAAATAAGAGAAATTTCTGGAATTTTGCCCCAAAATAAGTGGAATTTCTGAGTTTTGCCCCAAAATAAGGAGAAATTCTGTCTTTTTGACCCAAAAGAAGGAGAATTTCTGCCTTTTTGCCCGAAAATTATGAGAATTTCTGCAATTTTTTTTTAAAATACGGGAAATTTCTGCCTTTTAGCCCAAAATAAAGGGATTTTCTGAATTTTCCCCCAATATTTGGGGAATTTCTTCATTTTACCTCTAAATAAAAGGAATTTCTGCATTTTACCTCAAAATAAGAAGAATTTCTGCTTTTTGCCCCAAAATACGGGGAATTTCTGCCTTTTTGTTCCAAAATAAGGAAAATTTCTTCAATTTTGTACCATAACAAAAGAAATTTCTGCTTTTTACCCCAAAATAAGGGAAATTTCTGACTTTTTGCAATGAAATTAATGAAATTTCTGCAATTTTGCCCAAAAATAAGAGAAATTTGTGCCTTTTTGCCCCAAAATAAAAGGAATTTCTGCCTTTTGCTCTAAAATATGGGGAATTACAACATTTTACCTCAAAATAAGGGGAATTTCAGACTTTTTACACCAAAATATGGAGAATTTCTGCCTTTTTGCCTCAAAATAAAAGGAATTTCTGCATTTTTGCACCAATATTAGGGGAATTTCTGCAATTTTGCTCCAAAATACGGGTCATTTCTGCCTTTATGCCCGAAATTAAGTGGAATTTCTGCCTTTTTGTCCCGAAATAAGTGAAATTTATTCAATTTTAGCCAAAAATTAGGGATTTCATCTTTTTGCCCCAAGATAAGGGGAATTTCTGCCATTTTGCTCCAAAATACAGGGAACTTCTGCTTTTTTGCCCGAAAATAAGGGGGATGCATACCTTTTTGCCATAAAAAAGGGAAATTTCTTCATTTTTGCTCCAAAATAAGGGGAATTTCTGCATTTTTGCCTCTAAATAAGTAAAATTTCTGTCGTTTTCCCCCAAAACAAAGGGAATTTCTGTCTTTTTTGCCCCAAAATAAGGGGAATTTCTGAGGTATTACCCTGAAATAAGTGAAATTTCTGCAATTTTGCCCCAACATATAGGAAATATCTGCCTTTTTGCCCCCAAATTAGGGGATTTCAGCCTTTTTACCTCAAAATAAGGGGAATTTCTGCATTTTTGCCACAAAATATTAGGAATTTCTGCCTTTTTCCCCCAAAATAAGGAAAATTTCTGCCTTTTTTCCTGAAATAAGTGAAATTTCTGCATTTTTGCCTCAAAATAAGGGAAATTTCTAAAATTTTGCCCCAAAATAAGTGGAATTTTTGAGGTTTACCCCAAAATAAGGAGAATTTCTGTCTTTTTGTCCCAACATATAGGGAATTTCTGCCTTTTTGCCCCACAGTTAGGGAAATTTCTGCAATTTTGCTCCACAATATGGGGAATTTCTGCCTTTTCGCACGAAAATTAGGGGAATGCATACCTTTTTGCCATAAAAATTGGAAATTTCTTCATTTTTGCCCCAAAGTAAGAGGAATTTCTGATTTTTGCCCAAAAATAAGGGAAATTTTTGCAATTTTGCCCTAAAATAAGGGGAATTTCTGCCTTTTTCTCCAAAATAAGGAGAATTTCTGTATTTTTGCCCCAAAATAAAGAAAATTACTGCATTTTTTACCCCAAAATTAGGTGAGTTTCTTCAATTTTGCTCCGAAATATGGGGATTTTCTGCCTTTTTCGCCGAAAATAAGGGGAATTTCTGCATTTTGCCGCGAAATAAGTGAAATTTATGCAGTTTTACCCCAAAATAAGGGGAATTTCTGCCTCTTGCCACAAAATTAGGGGAATTTCTGCAATTTTGCTCCAAAATACAGGGAATTTCTGCCTTCTTGCCCAAAAATAATACGAATGTATACCTTTTTGCCATAAAAAAGGGAAAGTTCTTCATTTTTGCCCGAAAATAAGGGGATTTTCCGGCTTTTTGACTCAAAATAACTGAAATTTCTGCCTTTTCCCCCAAAATAAATGAAATTTATGTCTTTTTCCCCCAAAATAAGAATTTCTGCCTTTTTGCCCCAAAATATGGGGAATTTCTTCCATTTTGACCCAACATAAGAAAAATTTCTGCAATTTTGTTCGAAAATAAAAGAAATTTCTGCCTTTTTGCCCCAAAACAACAAAATTTCTGCCTTTTCTCTGAAATAAGTGAAATTTCTGCAATTTTGCCACAAAATAAGGGAAATTTCTGCAATTTTGCCCCAATGTCAAGGAAATTTCTGCAATTTTGCCCGAAAATATGGGGAATTTCTGATTTTTACTCCCGAAAAAAGGAGATTTTCTGTCTTTTTACCCCAAAATAAAGAGAATTTCTGCCTTTTGCCTGAAAATTATGAGAATTTCTGCAATTTTGCTTCAAAATATGGGGAAATTCTGCCTTTTAGCTCCAAAATAAAGGGAATTTCTGCATTTTCCCACAATATTTGGGGAATTTTTGCATTTTACCTCAAAATAAAGGGAATTTCAGCCTTTTTGCACAAAAATTAGGAGAATTTCTGCCTTTTTGCCCCAAATAAAGGGAATTTCTGCATTTTTGCACCAATATTAGGGGAATTTCTGCAATTTTGCTCCAAAATACGGGTCATTTCTACCTTTTTACCCGAAATTAAGTGGAATTTCTGCCATTTTGTCCCAAAATAAGTGAAATTTCTTCAATTTTAGCCAAAAATTAGGGATTTCATTTTTTGCCCCAAAATAATAGGAATTTCTGCCATTTTGCCATGAAATATTTGAAATTTCAGCAATTTTACCCCAAAATAAGAGAAATTTCTGCCTTTTTGCGCAAAAATAAGGAGAATTTCAGCCTTATCACCTCAAAATAAGGGGAATTTCTGCATTTTTGCCACAAAATATAAGGAATTTCTGCCTTTTTTCCCCAAAATATAAGGAATTTCTGCCTTTTTGCCGCAAAATAAGGGGAATTTCTCCTTTTTTGCCCCAAAATAAAGGAAATTTCAGACTTTTTATCTGAAAATAAGTGAAATTTCTGCAATTTTACCTCAAAATAAGGTAAATTCCTGCAATTTTGCCCCAAAATAAAGGAAATTTCTGGAATTTTGCCCCAAAATAAGGGGAATTTCTGATTTTTGCACCAAAATAAAGGGAATTTCTGCCTTTTGCCCCAAAATTAGGGGAATTTCTGCAATTTTGTTCCAAAATATAGGGAATTTCTGCCTTTTTGCCCGAAAATAAGGGGAATGTATACCTTTTGGCCATAAAATGGGAAATTTCTTTATTTTTGCTCCAAAATAAGGGAAATTTCTGCCTTTTTGCCTCTAAATATGTGGAATTTCTGTCTTTTTCTCCAAAACAAAGGGAATTTCTGTCTTTTTTGCCCAATAATAAGGGGAATTTCTGACTTATTACCCTGAAATAAGTGAAATTTCTGCAATTTTGCCCCAAAATAAAAGAAATTTCTGCAATTTTGCCCCAAAATAAAAGAAATTTCTGCAATTTTGCCCCAAAATAAGTGGAATTTCTGAGTTTTGCCCCAAAATAAAGAGAATTTCTGCCTTTTTGACCCAAAAGAAAGAGAATTTCTGCCTTTTTGCTCGAAAATTATGAGAATTTCTGCAATTTTCCTTTAAAATACGGGAAATTTCTGCCTTTTAGCCCAAAATAAAGGGATTTTCTGAATTTTTCCCCAATATTTGGGGAATTTCTGCATTTTACCACTAAATAAGGGGAATTTCTGCATTTTACCTCAAAATAAGAATTTCTGCCTTTTGCCCCAAAATACGGGGAATTTCTGCCTTTTTGTTCCAAAATAAGGAAAATTTCTTCAATTTTGTACCATAACAAAAGAAATTTCTGCTTTTTACCCCAAAATAAGGGAAATTTCTGACTTTTTGCCATGAAATAAATGAAATTTCTGCAATTTTGCCCGAAAATAAGGGAAATTTATGCCTTTTTGCCCCAAATAAAAGAAATTTCTGCCTTTTGCTCCAAAATATGGGGAATTACAACATTTTACCTCAAAATAAGGGGAATTTCAGACTTTTTTCACCAAAATATGGAGAATTTCTGCCTTTTTGCCCCAAAATAAAAAGTATTTCTGCATTTTTGCACCAATATTAGGGGAATTTCTGCAATTTTGCTCCAAAATACGGGTCATTTTTGCCTTTATGCCCGAAATTAAGTGGAATTTCTGCCTTTTTTTCCCGAAATAAGTGAAATTTCTTTAATTTTAGCCAAAAATTAGGGATGTCAACTTTTTGCCCCAAGATAAGGGGAATTTCTGCCACTTTGCTCCAAAATACGGGGAACTTCTGCCTTTTTGCCCGAAAATAAGGGGAATGCATACCTTTTTGCCATAAAAAAGAAAAATTTCTTCATTTTTACTCCAAAATAAGGGGAATTTCTGCATTTTTGCCTCTAAATAAGTGGAATTTCTGTCGTTTTCACCCAAAACAAAGGGAATTTCTGTCTTTTTTGCCCCAAAATAAGGGGAATTTCTGAGGTATTACCGTGAAATAAGTGAAATTTCTGCAATTTTGCCCCAACATATAGGAAATTTCTGCCTTTTTGCCCCCAAATAAAGGGATTTCAGCCTTTTTACCTCAAAATAAGGGGAATTTCTGCATTTTTGCACCAAAATATTAGGAATTTCTGCCTTTTTGCCCCAAAATAAGGAAAATTTCTGCCTTTTTTCCTGAAATAAGTGAAATTTCTGCATTTTTGCCCCAAAATAAGGGAAATTTCTGTAATTTTGCCCCAAAATAAGATGAATTTTTGAGGTTTACCCCAAAATAAGGAGAATTTCTGTCTTTTTCCCCAACATATAGGGAATTTCTGCCTTTTTGCCCCACAGTTAAGGGAATTTCTTCAATTTTGCTCCAAAATACGGGGAATTTCTGCCTTTTCGCACGAAAATTAGGGGAATGCATACCTTTTTGCCATAAAAATTGGAAATTTCTTCATTTTTGCCCCAAAGTAAGAGGAATTTCTGATTTTTGCCCACAAATAAGGGAAATTTTTGCAATTTTGCCCTAAAATAAGGGGAATTTCTGCCTTTTTCCCCAAAATAAGGAGAATTTCTGCCTTTGTGTCCAAAAATAAAGAAAATTACTGTATTTTTTACCCCAAAATTAGGTGAGTTTCTTCAATTTTGCTCCGTAATACGGTGATTATCTGCCTTTTTCGCCGAAAATAAGGGGAATTTCTGCATTTTGCCGCAAAATAAGTGAAATTTATGCAGTTTTACCCCAAAATAAGGGGAATTTCTCCCTTTTTGCCACAAAATTAGGGGAATCTGCAATTTTGCTCCAAAATACGTGGAATTTCTGCCTTCTTGCCCGAAAATAATAGGAATGTATATCTTTTTGCCATAAAAAAGGGAAATTTCTTCATTATTGCCCGAAAATAAGGGGATTTTCCGCCTTTTTGACTCAAAATAACTGAAATTTCTGCCTTTTCCCCCAAAATAAATGAAATTTCTGTCTTTTTCCCCCAAAATAAGGGGAATTTCTGACTTTTTGCCCGAAAATAAGGGGAATTTCAGGGTATTTACCTCAAAATGAGGGGAATTTCTGCCTTTTTGCCCCAAAATATGGGGAATTTCTGCCTTTTTGGCCCAAAATAAAAAAAATTTCTGCAATTTTGTTTCAAAATAAAAGAAATTTCTGCCTTTTTGCCCCAAAATAAGAAAATTTCTGCCTTTTCTCTGAAATAAGTGAAATTTCTGCAATTTTGCCCCAAAATAAGGGAAATTTCTGCAATTTTGCCCCAATGTCAAGGAAATTTCTGCAATTTTGCCCCAAAATAAGGGGAATTTCTGATTTTTGCTCCCGAAAAAAGGAGATTTTCTGCCTTTTTGCCCGAAAATTATGAGAATTTCTGCAATTTTGCTTCAAAATATGGGGAATTTCTGCCTTTTAGCTCCAAAATAAAGGGAATTTCTGCATTTTCCCCCAATATTTGGGGAATTTCTGCATTTTACCTCTAAATAAGGGGAATTTCTGCATTTTAACTCAAAATAAGAAGAATTTCTGCCTTTTGCCCCAAAATATGGGGAATTTCTGCTTTTTGTTTCAAAATAATGAAAATTTCTTCAATTTTGTACCATAATAAAAGAAATTTCTGCTTTTTGCCCCAAAATAAAGGGAATTTCTGACTTTTTGCTCTGAAATAAATGAAATTTCTGCATTTTTCCCCGAAAATAAGGGAAATTTGTGCTTTTTTGCCCCAAAATAAGGGGAATTTCTGCCTTTTGAACCCAAATATGGGGAATTTCAACATTTTACCTCAAAATAAAAGGAAATTCAGCCTTTTTGCCCTAAAATATGGAGAATTTCTGTCTTTTTGCCCCAAATAAAGGGAATTTCTGCATTTTTGCACCAATATTAGGGGAATTTCTACAATTTTGCTCCATAATACGGGTCATTTCTGCCTTTATGCCCAAATGAAGTGGAATTTCTGCCTTTTTGTACCAAAATAAGTGAAATTTCTTCAAGTTTAGCCAAAAATTAGGGATTTCATTTTTTGCCTCAAAATAAAAGGAATTTCTGCCATTTTGCCATGAAATATTTGAAATTCCAGCAATTTTACCCCAAAATAAGGGAAATTTCTGCCTTTTTGACCCAAAATAAGGGGAATTTCAGCCTTAATTCCTCAAAATAAGGGGAATTTCTGCATTATTGCCGCAAAATATAAGGAATTTCTGCTTTTTTGCCCCAAAATAAGTAAATTTTCTGCTAATTTTGCCCCAAAATAAGGGGAATTTCTCCCTGTTTGCCCCAAAATAAAGGAAATTTCAGGCTTTTTACCTGAAAATAAGTGAAATTTCTGCAATTTTACCTCAAAATAAGGTAAATTTTTGCAATTTCGCCCAAAAATAAAGGAAATTTCTGGAATTTTGCCCCAAAATAAGGGGAATTTCTGATTTTTGCACCAAAATAAAGGGAATTTCTGCCTTTTGCCTCAAAATTAGGGGAATTTCTACAATTTTGTTCCAAAATACAGGGAATTTCTGCCCTTTTGCCCGAAAATGAGTGGAATGCATACCTTTTGGCCATAAAAAAAATTTCTTCATTGTTGCTCCAAAATAAGGGGAATTTCTGCCTTTTTGCCTCTACATAATTGAAATTGCTGTCCTTTTCTCCCCAAACAAAGGGAATTTCTGTCTTTTTTGCCCAATAATAAGGGGAATTTCTGACTTATTAACCTGAAATAAGTGAAATTTCTGCAATTTTGCCCCAAAATAAGTGAAATTTCTCCAATTTATCCCCAAAATAAGGGAAATTTCTGGAATTTTGCCCCAAAATAAGTGGAATTTCTGAGTTTTGCCCCAAAATAAGGAGAATTTCTGTCTTTTTGACCCAACAAATAGGGAATTTCTGCCTTTTTGCCCCACAACTAGGGGAATTTCTGCAATTTTGCTCCAAAATACGGGAAATTTCTGCTTTTTTTCCCAAAAATAAGAGGAATGTATACCTTTTGCAACAAAAAAGGGAAATTTCTTCATTTTTGCCTCAAAATAAAAGGTTTTTCTGCCTTTTAACCTAAAAATAAATGAAATTTCTGCATTTTTATACAAAAATAAACGGAATTTCTGTCTTTTTGCCCCAAAATAAAAGGAATTTTTGAATTATACCCTGAAATTAGTGAAATTTCTGCAATTTTGCAACAAATTAAGAGAAATTTCTGCCTTTTTGACACAAAATAAGGAGAATTTCTGAATTTTGTCACAAAATAGCAGGAATTTCTGACTTTTTGCCCCAAAATAAGAAAAATTCCTGCCTTTTTTCCCTGAAATAAGTGAAATTTCTGCAATTTTGCCCCAAAATAAGTGAAATTTCTGCAATTTTGCAACGAAATAAGGGAAATTTTTGGAATTTTGCCCCCAAATAAGGGGAATTTCAGCCTTTTTACCTCAAAATAAAGGGAATTTCAGCATTTTTGCCACAAAATATTAGGAATTTCTGCCTTTTTGCCCCAAAATACAGGAAATTTCTGGAATATTGCCCCAAAATAAGAGGAATTTCTGATTTTTGAACCAAAATAAAGGGAATTTCTTCCTTTTGCCCCAAAATTAGGGGAATTTCTGCAATTTTGTTCCAAAATAGGGGGAATTTCTGCCTTTTTGCCCGAAAATAAGGGGAATGCATACCTTTTTGCCATAAAAAAGAAAAATTTCTTCATTTTTGCTCCAAAATAAGGGGAATTTCTGCCTTTTTGCCTCTAAATAAGTGGAATTTCTGTCTTTTTCTCCCAAATCAAAGGAAATTTCTGTCTTTTTTGCCCAAGAATAAGGGGAATTTTTGACTTATTACCCTGAAATAAGTGAAATTTCTGCAATTTTGCTCAAAAACAAGTCAAATTTCTGCAATTTTGCCCCAAAATAAGGGAAATTTCTGGAATTTTGCCTCAAAATAAGTGGAATTTCTGTAATTTTGCCCCAAAATAAGGAGAATTTGTGTCTTTTTCACCCAACAAATAGGGAATTTCTGCCTTTTTGCCCAACAACTAGGAGATTTTCTGCAATTTTGCTCCAAAATACGAGGAATTTTTGCTTTTTTTACCAAAAATAAGAGGAATGTATACTTTTTGCCACAAAAAAGAGAAATTTCTTTATTTTTGCCCCAAAATAAGAGGAATTTCTGCCTTTTTACCTCAAAATAAGTGAAATTTCTGCCTTTTTCCCAAAAAAAAATAGATGGAATGTCTGTCTTTTTGTCCCAAAATAAAAGGAATTTTGAATTATGCCCTGTAATAAGTGAAATTTCTGCAATTTTGCCCCAAAATAAGAGAAATTTCTGCCTTTTTGACACAAAATAATGGGAATTTCTGCATTTTTGCTACAAAATATTAGGAATTTCTGGTTTTTTGCCCCAAAATAAGGAAAATTCCTGCCTTTTATCTCTGAAATAAGTGAAATTTCTGAAATTTTGCCTCAAAATAAGTGAAATTTCTGCAATTTTGCTTCAAAATGAGGGAAATTTCTGGAATTTTGTTCCCAAATAAAGGGAATATCATCCTTTTTACCTCAAAATAAGGGGAATTTCAGCATTTTTGCCACAAAATATTAGGAATTTCTGCCTTTTTGCCCCAAAATAAAGAAAATTTCTGCCTTTTTCCCTGAAATAAGTGAAATTTCTGCAATTTTGCCCCAAAATAAGTGAATTTTCTGCAATTTTGCCCCAAATAAAGGAAATTTCTGGAATTTTGCCCCAAAATAATTGGAATTTCTGACTTTTGCCCCACAATAAGGAGAATATCTGACTTTTGCCCTAACATATAGGGAATTTCTGCCTTTTGCCCCACAATTAGGGGAATTTCTGCAATTTTGCACCAAAATAAAGGGAATTTATCCCTTTTGCCCGAAAGTAAGGGGAATGTATACCTTTTGCCAAAAAACGGAAATTTCTTCATTTTTGCCCCAAAATAAGAGGAATTTCTGCCTTTTTACCTCAAAATAAGTGAAATTTCTGCCTTTCTACCCAAAAATAAACGGAATTTCTGTCTTTTTGCCCCAAAATAAAAGGAATCTTTGAATTATGCCCTGGAATAAGTGAAATTTCTGCAATTTTGCCCAAAAATAAAAGAAATTTCTGCCTTTTTGCCACAAAATAAAAGGAATTTCTGTTATTTTGCCCAAAAATAAGGGAAATTTCTGCCTTTTGTCCCGAAATAAGGGGGATTTCAGCCTTTATACCTCAAAATAAGGGGAATTTCTGCATTTTTGGCACAAAATATTTAGAATTTCTGAAATTTTGCTACAAAATATTGAAAATTTCTAACTTTTTTCCCTGAAATAAGTGAAATTTCTGCAATTTTGCCCCACAATATGTGAAATTTCTGCCATTTTGCCCCAAAATAAGGGAAATTTCCGGAATTTTTCCCAAAATAATTGGAATTTCTGAGTTTTACCCCAAAATAAAAAGAATTTCTGTGTTTTGGCCCCAACATATAGGGAATTTCTGCATTTTTACCCCACAACTAGGGGAATTTCTGCAATTTTGCTCCAAAATACGGGGAATTTCTGTTTTTTTTCCCAAAAATAAGAAGAATGTATACCTTTTACCACAAAAAAGGAAAATTTCTTCATTTTTGCCCCAAAATAAGAGGAATTTCTGCCTTTTAACCTCAAAATAAGTGAAATTTCTGCCTTTTTATTAAAAATAAACGGAATTTCTGCCTTTTGCCCCAAAATAAAAGGGATTTTTGAATTATGCCCTGAAATAAGTGAAATTTCTGGAATTTTGCCCCAAAATAAAGAAATTTCTGCCTTTTTGACACAAAATATTAGGAATTTCTGCATTTTTGCCCCAAAATAAGGAAAATTCCTGCCTTTTTTTCCCTGAAATAAGTGAAATTTCTGCAATTTTGCCCCAAAATAAGTGAAATTTCTGGAATTTTGCCCCAAAATAAGGGAAATTTCTGGAATTTTGCCTCCAAATAAGGGGTATTTCAGCCTTTTTATCTCAAAATAATGGGAATTTCAGCATTTTTGCCACAAAATATTAGGAATTTCTGCCTTTTTGCCTCAAAATAAGGAAAATTTCTGCCTTTTTTCCCTGAAATAAGTGAAATTTCTGCAATTTTGCCCCAAAATAAGTGAAATT
This sequence comes from Micromys minutus, assembly GCF_963924665.1. NCBI lineage: Eukaryota > Metazoa > Chordata > Mammalia > Rodentia > Muridae > Micromys > Micromys minutus. The sequence goes on from NW_027667771.1 coordinate 1,169,254, forward strand.
TCTGCAATTTTGCCCCAAATAAGGGAAATTTCTGGAATTTTGCCCCAAAATAATTGGAAATTTGAGTTTTGCCCCAAAATAAGGAGAATATCTGACTTTTGCCCTAAGATATAGGGTATTTTTGCCATTTTGCCCCACAAATAGGGGTATTTCTGAAATTTTGTTCCAAAATACGGGGAATTTCTGCCTTTTTGCCCGAAAATAAGGGGAATGTATACCTTTTGCCAAAAAAAGGAAATTGCTTCAATTTTGCCCCAAAATAAGAGGAATTTCTGCCTTTTAACCTCAAAATAAGTGAAATTTCTGCCTTTCTACCCAAAAATAAACGGAATTTCTGTCATTTTGCCCCGAAATAAAAGGAATTTTTGAATTATGCCCTGAAATAAGTGAAATTTCTGCAATTTTACCCCAAAATAAAGAAATTTCTGCCTTTTTGCCACAAAATAAGGGGAATTTCTGTCTTTTTGCCCCAAAATAAGGGAAATTTATCCCTTTTTGCCCCCAAATAAGGGAAATTTCAGCCTTTTTACCTCAAAATAAGGGGAATTTCTGCATTTTTGCGACAAAATATTAGGAATTTCTGCCTTTTTGCTCCAAAATAAGGAAAATTTCTGCTTTTTTTCCATGAAATAAGTGAAATTTCTGCAATTTTGCCCTAAAATAAGCAAAATTTCTGGAATTTTGCTCCAAAATAAGGGAAATTTCTGGAATTTTGCCTCAGAATAAGTGGAATTTCTGAGTTGTGCCCAAAAATGTGGAGAATTTTTGTCTTTTTGCCTCAACATATAGGGAATTTCTGCCTTTTTGCCCCACAATTAGGGGAATTTCTGCAATTTTGCTCCAAAATACGGGAATTTTTGCTTTTTTGCCTGAAAATAAGGGGAATGTATATCTTTTGCCACAAAAATGAAATTTCTTCATTTTTGCCCCAAAATAAGAGGAATTTCTGCATTTTTACCTCAAAATAAGTGAAATTTCTGCCTTTTTACCCAAAATAAACGGAATTTCTGTCTTATTGCCACAAAATAAAAGGAATTTTTGAATTATGCCCTGAAATAAGTGAAATTTCTGCAATTTTGCCCCAAAATAAGTGAAATTTCTGCCTTTTTGACACAAAATAATGGAAATTTCTGCATTTTTTCAAAAAATATTGGGAATTTCTGCCTTTTTGCCCCAAAATAAGGAAAATTTCTGCATTTTTTCCCTGAAATTAGTGAAATTTCTGCAATTTTGCCCAAAATAAGTGAAATTTCGACAATTTTTCCCCAAAATAACTAAAATTTCTGCAATGTTGCCCAAAAATAAGGGAAATTTCTGGAATTTTGCCCAAAAATAAGTGGAATTTCTGAGTTTTGCCCCAAAATAAAAAGAATTTCTGTCTTTTTACCCCAACATATAGGGAATTTCTGCATTTTTGCCCCACAATTTGGAGAATTTCTGCAATTTTGCTTCAAAATATGGGGAATTTCTCCTTTTTATCCCGAAAATAAGGGGAATGTATACCTTTTGCCACAAAAAAAAAAATTTCTTCATTTTTGCCCCAAAATAAGAGGAATTTCTGCATTTTTACCTCAAAATAAGTGAAATTTCTGCCTTTTTTCCCCAAAAATAAACGGAATTTCTATCTTTTTGCCCCAAAATAAAAGGAATTTTTGAATTATGCCCTGAAATAAGTGAAATTTCTTCAATTTTGCCCCAAAATAAGGGAAATTTCTGACTTTTTGACACAAACTAAGGGGAATTTCTGCATTTTTGCCACAAAATTTAGGAATTTCTGTCTTTTTGCCCCAAAATAAAGAAAATTTCTGTCTTTCTTCTCTGAAATAAAAGAAATTTCTGCAATTTTGCCCCAAAATAAGTGAAATTTCTGCAATTTTGCCCCAAAATAAGTGGAATTTCGGAGTTTTGCCCCAAAATAAGGAGAATTTCTGTCTTTTTGCCCCAACAAATAGAAAATTTCTCCTTTTTTGCCCCACAACTAGGGGAATTTCTGCAATTTTGCTCCAAAAATACAGGGAATTTCTGCTTTTTCTTCCAAAAATAAGGGGAATGTATACCTTTGGCCAAAAAAAAAGGGAAATTTCTTCATTTTTGCCCCAAAATAATAGGAATTTCTGCCTTTTTACATCAATATAAGTGAAATTTCTGCCTTTTTACCCAAAATAAACGGAATTTCTGTCTTTTTGCCCCAAAATAAAAGGAATTTTTGAATTTTCCCTGAAATAAGGGAAATTTCTGCAATTTTGCCTTATCATAAAAGTAATTTCTGCTTTTTTGTCACAAAATATGGGGAATTTCTGCATTTTTGCCACAAAATATTAGGAATTTCTGACTTTTTGCCCCAAAATAAGAAAATTTCTGCCTTTATTCCCTGAAATAAGTGAAATTTCTGTAATTTTGCCCCAAAATAAGTGAAATTTCTGCAATTTTGCCCCAAAATAAGAGAAATTTCTGGAAATTTCCCCAAAATAAATGGAATTTCTGAGTTTTGCCCCAAAATAAAAAGAATTTTGTCTTTTTGCCCCAACATATAGGGAATTTCTGCATTTTTGCCCCACAATTAGAGGAATTTCTGCAATTTTCCTCCAAAATACGGGGAATTTCTGCTTTTTAGCCCGAAAATAAAAATAATGTATACCTTTTGCCACAAAAAAAGAAATTTCTTCATTTTTGCCTCAAAATAAAAGGAATTTCTACATTTTTACCTAAAAATAAGTGAAATTTCTGCCTTTTTACCCAAAAATAAACAGAATTTCTGTTTTTTTTGCCCCAAAATAAAAGGAATTTTTGAATTATGCCCTGAAATAAGTGATATTTCTGCAATTTTTCCCCAAAAATAAAAGAAATTTCTGCCTTTTTGCCACAAAATAAAGGCAATTTCTGTCTTTTTGCTCCAAAATAATTAAATTTCTGCCTTTTTGTCCCGAAAAAAAGGGAATTTCAGCCTTTATACCTCAAAGTAAGGGGAATTTCTGCTTTTTTGGCACAAAATATGGAGAATTTTTGCAATTTTGCTCCAAAATATTGAAAATTTCTGCCTTTTTTCCCTGAAATAAGTGAAATTTCTGAAATTTTGCCCCAAAATAATTGAAATTTCTGCAATTTTGCCCCAAAATAAGTGAAATTTCTGCAATTTTGCCCCAAAATAAGGGGATTTTCTGGAATTTTCCCCAAAATAATTGGAATTTCTGAGTTTTACCCCAAAATAAAAAGAATTTCTGTGTTTTTGCCCCAACATATAGGGAATTTCTGCATTTTTGCCCCACAACTAGGGGAATTTCTGCAATTTTGCTCCAAAAAACGGGGAATTTCTGCTTTTTTTCCCAAAAATAAGAGGAATGTATACCTTTTACCACAAAAAAGGAAAATTTCTTCATTTTTGCCCCAAAATAAGAGGAATTTCTGCCTTTTAACCTCAAAATAAGTAAAATTTCTGCCTTTTTATTAAAAATAAACGGAATTTCTGCCTTTTGCCCCAAAATAAAAGGAATTTTTGAATTATGCCCTGAAATAAGTGAAATTTCTGGAATTTTGCCCCAAAATAAGAGAAATTTCTGCCTTTTTGACACAAAATATTAGGAATTTCTGCCTTTTTGCCCCAAAATAAGAAAAATTCCTGCCTTTTTTTCCCTGAAATAAGTGAAATTTCTGCAATTTTGCCCCAAAATAAGTGAAATTTCTGGAATTTTGCCCCAAAATAAGGGAAATTTCTGGAATTTTGCCCCCAAATAAGGGGTATTTCAGCCTTTTTATCTCAAAATAATGGGAATTCAGCATTTTTGCCACAAAATATTAGGAATTTCTGCCTTTTTGCCTCAAAATAAGGAAAATTTCTGCCTTTTTTCCCTGAAATAAGTGAAATTTCTGCAATTTTGCCCCAAAATAAGTGAAATTTCTGCAATTTTGCCCCAAATAAGGGAAATTTCTGGAATTTTGCCCCAAAATAATTGGAAATTTGAGTTTTGCCCCAAAATAAGGAGAATATCTGACTTTTGCCCTAAGATATAGGGAATTTTTGCCATTTTGCCCCACAAATAGGGGTATTTCTGAAATTTTGTTCCAAAATACGGGGAATTTCTGCCTTTTTGCCCGAAAATAAGGGGAATGTATACCTTTTGCCAAAAAAAAAAAATTTCTTCAATTTTGCCCCAAAATAAGAGGAATTTCTGCCTTTTAACCTCAAAATAAGTGAAATTTCTGCCTTTCTACCCAAAAATAAACGGAATTTTGTCATTTTGCCCCGAAATAAAAGGAATTTTTGAATTATGCCCTGAAATAAGTGAAATTTCTGCAATTTTACCCCAAAATAAAGAAATTTCTGCCTTTTTGCCACAAAATAAGGGGAATTTCTGTCTTTTTGCCCCAAAATAAGGGAAATTTATCCCTTTTTGCCCCCAAATAAGGGAAATTTCAGCCTTTTTACCTCAAAATAAGGGGAATTTCTGCATTTTTGCGACAAAATATTAGGAATTTCTGCCTTTTTGCTCCAAAATAAGGAAAATTTCTGCTTTTTTTCCATGAAATAAGTGAAATTTCTGCAATTTTGCCCTAAAATAAGCAAAATTTCTGGAATTTTGCTCCAAAATAAGGGAAATTTCTGGAATTTTGCCTCAGAATAAGTGGAATTTCTGAGTTGTGCCCAAAAATGTGGAGAATTTTTGTCTTTTTGCCTCAACATATAGGGAATTTCTGCCTTTTTGCCCCACAATTAGGGGAATTTCTGCAATTTTGCTCCAAAATACGGGAATTTTTGCTTTTTTGCCTGAAAATAAGGGGAATGTATATCTTTTGCCACAAAAATGAAATTTCTTCATTTTTGCCCCAAAATAAGAGGAATTTCTGCATTTTTACCTCAAAATAAGTGAAATTTCTGCCTTTTTACCCAAAATAAACGGAATTTCTGTCTTATTGCCACAAAATAAAAGGAATTTTTGAATTATGCCCTGAAATAAGTGAAATTTCTGCAATTTTGCCCCAAAATAAGTGAAATTTCTGCCTTTTTGACACAAAATAATGGAAATTTCTGCATTTTTTCAAAAAATATTGGGAATTTGTGCCTTTTTGCCCCAAAATAAGGAAAATTTCTGCATTTTTTCCCTGAAATTAGTGAAATTTCTGCAATTTTGCCCAAAATAAGTGAAATTTCGACAATTTTTCCCCAAAATAACTAAAATTTCTGCAATGTTGCCCAAAAATAAGGGAAATTTCTGGAATTTTGCCCAAAAATAAGTGGAATTTCTGAGTTTTGCCCCAAAATAACAAGAATTTCTGTCTTTTTACCCCAACATATAGGGAATTTCTGCATTTTTGCCCCTAAATTGGAGAATTTCTGCAATTTTGCTTCAAAATATGGGGAATTTCTCCTTTTTATCCCAAAAATAAGGGGAATGTATACCTTTTGCCACAAAAAAAGGAAATTTCTTCATTTTTGCCCCAAAATAAGAGGAATTTCTGCATTTTTACCTCAAAATAAGTGAAATTTCTGCCTTTTTTCCCCAAAAATAAACGGAATTTCTATTTTTGCCCCAAAATAAAAGGAATTTTTGAATTATGCCCTGAAATAAGTGAAATTTCTTCAATTTTGCCCCAAAATAAGGGAAATTTCTGACTTTTTGACACAAAATTAGAGGAATTTCTGCATTTTTGCCACAAAATTTAGGAATTTCTGTCTTTTTGCCCCAAAATAAAGAAAATTTCTGTCTTTCTTCTCTGAAATAAAAGAAATTTCTGCAATTTTGCCCCAAAATAAGTGAAATTTCTGCAATTTTGCCCCAAAATAAGTGGAATTTCAGAGTTTTGCCCCAAAATAAGGAGAATTTCTGTCTTTTTGCCCCAACAAATAGAAAATTTCTCCTTTTTTGCCCCACAACTAAGGGAATTTCTGCAATTTTGCTCCAAAATACAGGGAATTTCTGCTTTTTCTTCCAAAAATAAGGGGAATGTATACCTTTGGCCAAAAAAAAAAGGGAAATTTCTTCATTTTTGCCCCAAAATAATAGGAATTTCTGCCTTTTTACATCAATATAAGTGAAATTTCTGCCTTTTTACCCAAAATAAACGGAATTTCTGTCTTTTTGCCCCAAAATAAAAGGAATTTTTGAATTTTGCCCTGAAATAAGGGAAATTTCTGCAATTTTGCCTTATCATAAAAGTAATTTCTGCTTTTTTGTCACAAAATAAGGGGAATTTCTGCATTTTTGCCACAAAATATTAGGAATTTCTGACTTTTTGCCCCAAAATAAGAAAATTTCTGCCTTTATTCCCTGAAATAAGTGAAATTTCTGTAATTTTGCCCCAAAATAAGTGAAATTTCTGCAATTTTGCCCCAAAATAAGAGAAATTTCTGGAATTTTCCCCAAAATAAATGGAATTTCTGAGTTTTGCCCCAAAATAAAAAGAATTTTGTCTTTTTGCCCCAACATATAGGGAATTTCTGCATTTTTGCCCCACAATTAGAGAAATTTCTGCAATTTTGCTCCAAAATACGGGGAATTTCTGCTTTTTAGCCCGAAAATAAAAATAATGTATACCTTTTGCCACAAAAAAAGAAATTTCTTCATTTTTGCCTCAAAATAAAAGGAATTTCTACATTTTTACCTAAAAATAAGTGAAATTTCTGCCTTTTTACCCAAAAATAAACAGAATTTCTGTTTTTTTTGCCCCAAAATAAAAGGAATTTTTGAATTATGCCCTGAAATAAGTGATATTTCTGCAATTTTTCCCCAAAAATAAAAGAAATTTCTGCCTTTTTGCCACAAAATAAAGGCAATTTCTGTCTTTTTGCTCCAAAATAATTAAATTTCTGCCTTTTTGTCCCGAAAAAAAGGGAATTTCAGCCTTTATACCTCAAAGTAAGGGGAATTTCTGCTTTTTTGGCACAAAATATGGAGAATTTTTGCAATTTTGCTCCAAAATATTGAAAATTTCTGCCTTTTTTCCCTGAAATAAGTGAAATTTCTGAAATTTTGCCCCAAAATAATTGAAATTTCTGCAATTTTGCCCCAAAATAAGTGAAATTTCTGCAATTTTCCCCAAAATAAATTGAATTTCTGAGTTTTACCCCAAAATAAAAAGAATTTCTGTGTTTTTGCCCCAACATATAGGGAATTTCTGCCTTTTTGCCCCACAACTAGGGGAATTTCTTCAATTTTGCTCCAAAATACGGGGAATTTCTGCTTTTTTTCCCAAAAATAATAGGAATGTATATTTTTTGCACACAAAAAGGAGAAATTTCTTCATTTTTGCCCCAAAATAAGAGGAATTTCCGCCTTTTAACCTCAAAATAAGTGAAATTTCTGCCTTTTTATTCAAAAATAAATGGAATTTCTGTCTTTTTGCCCAAAAAAAAAAGGAATTTTTGAATTATGCCCTGAAATAAGTGAAATTTCTGCAATTTTGCCCCAAAATAAGAGAAATTTCTGCCTTTTTGACACAAAATATTAGGAATTTCTGCCTTTTTGCCCCAAAATAAGGAAAATTCCTGCCTTTTTTCCCTGAAATAAGTGAAATTTCTGCAATTTTGCTCCAAAATAAGTGAAATTTCTGGAATTTTGCCCCAAAATAAGGGAAATTTCTGGAATTTTGCCCCCAAATAAGGGTAATTTCAGCCTTTTTACCTCAAAATAATAGGAATTTCAGGTTTTTTGCCACAAATATTAGGAATTTCTGCCTTTTTGCCCCAAAATAAGAAAAATTTCTGCCTTTTTTTCCTGAAATAAGTGAAATTTCTGCAATTTGCCCCAAAATAAGTGAAATTTCTGCAATTTTGCCCCAAATAAGGGAAATTTCTGGAATTTTGCCCCAAAATAATTGGAATTTTTAGTTTTTCCTCAAAATAAGGAGAATATCTGACTTTTGCCCTAACACATAGGGAATTTTTTCCTTTTTGCCCCGCAATTAGGGGTATTTCTGAAATTTTGCTCCAAAATACGGGGAATTTCTGCCTTTTTGCCCGAAAATAAGGGGAATATATACCTTTTGCCACAAAAAAGGGAAATTTCTTCATTTTTGCCCCAAAATAAGAGGAATTTCTGCCTTTTAACCGCAAAATAAGTGAAATTTCTGCCTTTCTACCCAAAAATTAAAGGAATTTCTGTTTTTTTGCCCCAAAATAAAAGGAATTTTTGAATTTTGCCCTGAAATAAGGGAAATTTCTGCAATTTTGCCCCAACATAAAAGAAATTTCTGCCTTTTTGACACAAAATAAGGGAAATTTCTGCATTTTTGCCACAAAATATTAGGAATTTCTGACTTTTTGCCCCAAAATAAGAAAATTTCTGTATTTTTTCCCTGAAATAAGTGAAATTTCTTCAATTTTGCCCCAAAGTAAGGGATATTTCTGCCTTTTTGTTCCGAAATAAAAGGAATTTCAGACTTTTTACCTCAAAATAGGGGAATTTCTGCATTTTTGCCACAAAATATTGAGAATTTCTGCCATTTTGCTCCAAAATATCGAAAATTTCTGCCTTTTTTCTCTGAAATAAGTGAAATTTCTGCAATGTTGACCCAAAATAAGTGAAATTTTTGCAATTTTGCCCCAAAATAAGGGAAATTTCTGGAATTTTCCCCAAAATAAATGCAATTTCTGAGTTTTGCCCCAAAATAAAAAGAATTTCTGAATTTTTGCCCCAACATATAGGGAATTTCTGCATTTTTGCCCCACAAGTAGAGGAATTTCTGCAATTTTCCTCCAAAATACGGGGAATTTCTGCTTTTTAGCCCGAAAATAAAAAAATGTATACCTTTTGCCACAAAAAAAAGAAATTTCTTCATTTTTGCCTCAAAATAAGAGGAATTTCTGCATTTTTACCTCAAAATAAGTGAAATTTCTGCCTTTTTACTCAAAAATAAATGGAATTTCTGTCTTTTTGCCCCAAAATAAAAGGAAATTTTGAATTATGCCCTGAAATAAGTGATATTTCTGCAATTTTTCCCCAAAATAAAAGAAATTTCTGCCTTTTTGCCACAAAATAAGGGCAATTTCTGTATTTTTGCCCCAAAATAAGGGAAATTTCTGCCTTTTTGTCCCAAAATAAGGGGAATTTTAGCCTTTATACCTCAAAATAAGGGGAATTTCTGCATTTTTGTCACAAAATATTGAGAATTTCTGCAATTTTGCTCCAAAATATTGAAAATTTCTGCCTTTTTTTCCTGAAATAAGTGAAATTTCTGCAATTTTACCCCAAAATAAGTGAAATGTCTGCAATTTTGCCCCAAAATAAGGGAAATTTCTGGAATTTTGCCCCAAAATAAGTGGAATTTCTGAGTTTTGCCCCAAAGTAAGGAGAATTTCTGTTTTTATGCCCCAACATATAGGCAATTTCTGCCTTTTTGCCCCACAATTAGGGGAATTTCTCCAATTTTGCTCCAAAATACGGGGAATTTCTGCCTTTTTGCTTGAAAATAAGAAGAATGCATACCTTTTTGCCATAAAAAAAGAAAATTTCTTCATTTTTGCTCCAAAAAGGGGAATTTCTGCTTTTTTGCCTCTAAATAAGTGGAATTTCTTTCTATTCCCCTCAAAACAAAGGGAATTTCTGTCTTTTTTGCCCCAAAATAAGGAAAAATTCTGACTTATTACCCTGAAGTAAGTGATATTTCTGCAATTTTGCCTCAAAATAAGGGAAATTTTTGACTTTTGCCCCCAAATAAGGGGATTTTCAGCCTTTTTACCTCGAAATAATGGGAATTTCTGCATTTTTGCCACAAAATATTAGGAATTTCTGCCATTTTGCCCCAAAATAAGGAAAATTTCTGCCTTTTTTCCCTGAAATAAGTGAAATTTCTGCAATTTTGTTACAAAATATGTAAAATTTCTGCATATTTGCCCCAAAATAATTGAAATTTCTGCAATTTTGCCCCAAAATAAAGAAAATTTCTGGATTTTGCCCCAAAATAAGTGGAATTTCTTAGTTTTGCCCCAAAATAAAGAGAATTTCTGTCTTTTTGCCCCAACATATAGAGATTTTCTGCATTTTTGCCCCACAATTAGGGGAATTTCTGCAATTATGCTCCAAAATACGGGGAATTTCTGCCTTTTTGCCCGAAAATAAGAAGAATGCATAACTTTTTGCCATAAAAAAGGGAAATTTCTTCATTTTTGCTCCAAAATAAGGGGAGTTTCTGCTTTTTGGCCTTTAAATAAGTGGAATTTCTGTCTTTTTCCCCCAAGACAAAGGGAATTTCTGTCTTTTTTGCCCCAAAATAAGGAAAAATTCTGACTTATTACCCTGAAGTAAGTGAAATTTCTGCAATTTTGCCCCAAAATAGCGAAATTTCTGCCTTTTTGCCTCCAAATAAGGGGAATTTCAGCCTTTTTACCTCAAAATAAGGAGAATTTCTGCATTTTTGTCACAAAATATTAGGAATTTCTGCCATTTTGCCCCAAAATAAGAAAAATTTCTGTCTTTTTTCCCTGAAATAAGTGAAATTTCTGCAATTTTGCCACAAAATAAGTGAAATTTCTGCAATTTTGCCCAAAAATAAGTGAAATTTCTGCAATTTTGCCCCAAATTAAGGTAAATTTCTGGAATTTTGCCCCAAAATAAGTGGAATTTCTGAGTTTTGACACAAAATAAGGAGAATTTCTGTCTTTTTGCCCCAATATATAGAGAATTTCTGCATTTTTGTCCCACAATTAAAGGAATTTCTGCAATTTTGCTCCAAAATACGGGGAATTTCTGCCTTTTTGCCCGAAAATAAGAAGAATGCATAACTTTTTGCCATAAAAAAAAGAAATTTCTTCATTTTTGCTCCAAAATAAAGGGAATTTCTGCTTTTTTGCCTCTAAATAAGTGGAATTTCTGTCTTTTTCCCCCAAAACAAAGCGAATTTCTGTCTTTTTTGCCCCAAAATAAGGAAAATTTCTGACTTGTTACCCTGAAATAAGTGAAATTTCTGCAATTTTGCCCCAAAATAAAGGAAATTTTTGCCTTTTTGCCCCAAAATAAAGGGAATTTCAGCCTTTTTACCTCAAAATAAGGGGAATTTCAGCATTTTTGCCACAAAATATTAGGAATTTCTGCATTTTGCCCCAAAATAAGAAAATTTCTGCTTTTTTTCTCTGAAATAAGTGAAATTTTGCAATTTTGCCCTAAAATAAGTGAAATTTCTTCAATTTTGCCACAAAATAAGTGAAATTTCTGAAATTTTTCCCCAAAATAAGTGGAATTTCTGAGTTTTGCCCCAAAATAAGGAGAATTTCTGTCTTTTTGCCCCAATATATAGGCAATTTCTGCCTTTTTGCCTCACAATTAGGGGAATTTCTGCAATTTTGCTCCAAAATACGGAGAATTTCTGCTTTTTTGCCCAAAAATAAGAAGAATGCATACCTTTTTGCCATAAAAAAGGGAAATTTCTTCATTTTTGCTCCAAAATAAGGAGAATTTTTGCTTTTTTGCCTACAAATATGTGGAATTTCTGTCTTTTTTCCCCAAAACAAAGGGAATTTCTGTCTTTTTTGCCCCAAAATAAGGAAAAATTCTGTCTTATTACCCTGAACTAAGTAAAATTTCTGCAATTTTGCCCCAAAATAAGGGAAATTTCTGACTTTTTGCCCCCAAATAAGGGGAATTTCAGCCTTTTTACCTAAAATAAGAGGAATTTCTGAATTTTTGCCACAAAATATTAGGAATTTCTGCATTTTTGCCCCAAAATAAGGAGAATTTCTGCCTTTTTTCTCTGAAATAAGTAAAATTTCTGAAATTTTGCCCCAAAATAAGTGAAAGTTCTGCAATTTTAGCCCAAAATAAGTGAAATTTCTGCAATTTTGCCCCAAAATAAGGGAAATTTCTGGAATTTTGCCCCAAAATAAGTGGAATTTCTGAGTTTTGCCCCAAAATAAGGAGAATTTCTATATTTGCCCCAACATATAAACAATTTCTGCCTTTTTGCCCCACAATTAGGGGAATTTCTGCAATTTTGCTCCAAAATACGGGGAATTTTTGCCTTTTTGCCCGAAAATAAGAAGAATGCATAACTTTTTGCCATAAAAAAGGGAAATTTCTTCATTTTTGCTCCAAAATAAGGGGAATGTCTGCTTTTTTACCTTTAAATAAATGAAATTTCTGTTTTTTTTCCCCCAAAACATAAGGAATTCCTGTATTTTTTGCCCCAAAATAAGGAAAATTTCTGCTTTTTTTTCCTTAAATAAGTGAAATTTCTCCAATTTTGCCCCAAAATAAGTGAAATGTCTGCAATTTTGCCCCAAAATAAGGGAAATTTCTGCAATTTTGCCCCAAAATAAGTGAAATTTCAGCAATTTTGCCCCAAAATAAGGGAAATTTCTGGAATTTTGCCCCAAAATAAGTGGAATTTCTGCAATTTTGCCCCAAAATAAGGGAAATTTCTGGAATTTTGCCCCAAAATAAGTCGAATTTCTGAGTTTTGCCCCAAAATAAAGAGAATTTCTGTTTTTTTGCCCCAACATATAGGCAATTTGTGCCTTTTTGCCCCACAATTAGGGGAATTTCTGCAATTTTGCTCCAAAATAAAGGGTAATTCTGCCTTTTTGCCCGAAAATAAGAAGAATGCATAACTTTTTGCCATATAAATGGGAAATTTCTTCATTTTTGCTCTATAATAAAAGGAATTTCTGCTTTTTAGCCTCTAAATAAGTGGAATTTCTGTCTTTTTCCCCCAAAACAAAGGGAATTTCTGTCTTTTTTGCCCCAAAATAAGGAAAAATTCTGATTTATTACCTTGAAGTAAGTGAAATTTCTGCAATTTTGCCCCAAAATAAGGGAACTTTCTGCCTTTTTGCCCCCAAATAACGGGAATTTCAGCCTTTTTACCTCAAAATAAAGGGAATTTGTGCATTTTTGCCCCCAAATAAGGGAAATTTCAGCCTTTTTACCTCAAAATAAGGGGAATTTCCGCATTTTTGCCACAAAATATTAGGAATTTGCATTTTTGCCCCAAAATAAGAAAATTTCTGCTTTTTTTCCCTGAAATATGTGAAATTTCTGCAATTTTGCCCCAAAATAAGTGAAATTTCTGCAATTTTGTCCTAAAATAAAGGAAATTTCTGGAATTTTGCCCCAAAATAAGTGGAATTTCTGAGTTTTGCCCCAAAATAAGATGAATTTCTGTCTTTTTGCCCCAACATATAGGGAATTTCTGCCTTTTTGCCCCACAATTAGGGGAATTTCTGCTTTTTTGCTCCAAAATACGGGGAATTTCTGCCTTTTTGCCCGAAAATAAGAAGAATGCATACCTTTTTGCCATCAAAAAAGGAAATTTCTTCATTTTTGTTCCAAAATAAGGGGAATTTCTGTTTTTTTGCCTCTAAGTAAGTGGAATTTCTGTCTTTTTCCCCCCAAAACAAAGGGAATTTCTGTCTTTTTTGACATAAAATAAGAAAAAATTCTGACTTACTACCCTGAAGTAAGTGAAATTTCTGCAATTTTGCCCCAAAATAAGGGAATTTTCTGCGTTTTTGTTTCCAAAATGAGTGGAATTTTAGCCATTTTACCTCAAATTAGGGGAATTTCTGCATATTTACCCCCTATTAAGGGGAATTTCAGCATTTTTAACCTCAAAATAAGGGGAATTTATGCATTTTTGCCACAAAATATTAGGAATTTCTGCCTTTTTGGCCCAAAATAAGAAAATTTCTGCTTTTTTTCCCTGAAATAAGTGAAATTTCTGCAATTTTGCCCCAAAATAAGTGGAATTTCTGAGTTTTGCCCCAAAATAAGGAGAATTTCTGTCTTTTTCCCCAACATATAGAGAATTTCTGCCTTTTTGCCCCACAATTAGGGGAATTTCTGCAACTTAGCTCCAAAATACGGGGAATTTCTGCCTTTTTCCCCCAAAACAAAGGGAATTTCTGTCTTTTTTGCTCCAAAATAAGGAAAAATTCTGACTTATTACTCTGAAGTAAGTGAAGTTTCTGCAATTTTGCCCCAAAATAAGGGAAATTTCTGCCTTTTTGCCCCTAAATAAGGGGAATTTCAGCCTTTTTACCTCAAAATAAGGAGAATTTCTGCATTTTTGCCACAAAATATTATTAATTTCTGCCTTTTTGCCCCAAAATAAAAAAATTTCTGCTTTTTTTCCCTGAAATAAGTGAAATTTCTGCCTTTTTGCCCCAATATAAGTGAAATTTCTGCAATTTTGCCCCAAAATAAGGGAAATTTCTGCAATTTTGCCACAAAATAAGTGGAATTTCTGAGTTTTGCCCCAAAATAAGGAGAATTTCTGTCTTTTTGCCCTAACTAAAGGGAATTTCTGCCTTTTTGCCCCACAATTAGGGGAATTTCTGAAATTTTGCTCCAAAATACGGGGAATTTCTGCCTTTTTGCCCGAAAATAAGAAGAATGCATACCTTTTTGCCATAAAAAATTGAAATTTCTTCATTTTTGCTCCATAATAAGGGGAATTTCTGATTTTTTGCCTCTAAATAAGTGGAATTTCTGTCTTTTTCCCCCAAAACAAAGAAAATTCCTGTCTTTTTTGCCCCAAAATAAGGAAAATTTCTGACTTATTACCCTGAAATAAGTGAAATTTCTTCAATTTTGCCCCAAAATAAGTGAAATTTCTGCAATTTTTCCCCAAAATAAAGGAAATTTCTGGAATGTTGCCCCAAAATAAGTGGAATTTCTGAGTTTTGCCGCAAAATAAGGAGAATTTCTGTCTTTTTAACCCAACATATAGGCAATTTCTGCCTTTTTGCCCCACAATTAGAGGAATTTCTGCAATTTTTCTCCAAAATATGGAGAATTTCTGCCTTTTTACACGAAAATAAGAAGAATGCATACTTTTTTGCCATAAAAAAGGGAAATTTCTTCATTTTTGCTCCAAAATAAGGGGAATTTCTGCTTTTTTGCCTCTAAATAAGTGGAATTTCTGTCTTTTTCCCCCAAAACAAAGGGAATTTTTTTGTTTTTGCACCAAAATAAGGAAAAATTCTGACTTATTACCCTGAAGTAAGTGAAATTTTTGCAATTTTGCCAAAAAATAAGGGAAATTTCTGAATTTTTGCCTCCAAATAAGGGGAATTTCAGCCTTTTTACCTCAAAATATGGTGAATTTCTGCATTTTTGCCCCCAAATAAGGGGAATTTCAGCCTTTATATCTCAAAATAAGGAGAATTTCTGCATTATTGCCACAAAACATTAGGAATTTCTGCCTTTTTGCCCCAAAATAAAAAAATTTCTCATTTTTTTCCCTGAAAAAAGTGAAATTTCTGCAATTTTGCCCCAAAATATGTTAAATTTCTGCAATTTTGTCGCAAAATAAGGGAAATTTCTGGAATTTTGCCCCCAAATAAGTGGAATTTCTGAGTATTTCCCCAAAATAAGAAGAATTTCTGTCTTTTTGCCCCAACATATAGAGAATTTCTGCCTTTTTGACACACAATTTGTAAATTTCTGCAATTTTGCTCCAAAATACGGGGAATTTCTGCCTTTTTGTCCGAAAATAAAAAGAATGCATACATTTTTGCCATAAAAAAGAAATTTCTTCATTTTTGCTCTAAAATAAGGGGAATTTCTGCTTTTTTGCCTTTAAATAAGTGGAATTTCTGTCTTTATCCCCCAAAACAAAGGGAATTCCTGTCTTTTTTTCCCCAAAATAAAGAAAATTTCTGACTTATTACCCTTAAATAAGTGAAATTTCTGCAATTTTGCCACAACATATTAGGAATTTCTGCCTTTTTGCCCCAAAATAAGAAAATTTCTCTTTTTTTCCTTGAAATAAGTGAAATTTCTGCAATTTTGCCCCAAAATAAGTGAAATGTCTGCAATTTTGCCCCAAAATAAGGGAAATTTCTGGAATTTTGTCCCAAAATAAGTGGATTTTCTGAGTTGTGCCCCAAAATAAGGAGAATTTCTGTTTTTTTGCCCCAACATATAGGCAATTTCTGCCTTTTTGCCCCACAATTAGGGGAATTTCTCCAATTTTGCTCCAAAATACGGGGAATTTCTGCCTTTTTGCTTGAAAATAAGAAGAATGCATACCTTTTTGCCATAAAAAAAGAAAATTTCTTCATTTTTGCTCCAAAAAGGGGAATTTCTGCTTTTTTGCCTCTAAATAAGTGGAATTTCTTTCTTTTTCCCTCAAAACAAAGGGAATTTCTGTGTTTTTTGCCCCAAAATAAGGAAAAATTCTGACTTATTACCCTGAAGTAAGTGATATTTCTGCAATTTTGCCCCAAAATAAGGGAAATTTCTGCCTTATGCCCCCAAATAAGGGGAATTTCAGCCTTTTTACCTCGAAATAAGGGGAATTTCTGCATTTTTGCCACAAAATATTAGGAATTTCTGCCTTTTTGCCCCAAAATAAGGAAAATTTCTGCCTTTTTTCCCTGAAATAAGTGAAATTTCTGCAATTTTGTTACAAATTATGTAAAATTTCTGCATATTTGCCCCAAAATAAGTGAAATTTCTGCAATTTTGCCCCTAAAAAAGGAAAATTTCTGTAATTTTGCCCCAAAATAAGTGGAATTTCTGAGTTTTGCCCCAAAACAAAGAGAATTTCGGTCTTTTTGCCCCAACATATAGAGATTTTCTGCATTTTTGCCCCAAAATTAGGGGAGTTTCTGCAATTTTGCTCAAAAATACAGGGAATTTCTGCTTTTTTGCCCGATAATAAGAAGAATGCATACCTTTTTGCCATAAAAAAAGGGAAATTTCTTCATTTTTGCTCCAAAATAAGGGGAATTTCTGCTTTTTTGCCTCTGAATAAGTGGAATTTCTGTCTTTTTCCCCCAAGGCAAAGGGAATTCCTGTCTTTTTTGTCCCAAAATAAAGAAAATTTCTGACTTATAACCCTTAAATAAGTGAAATTTCTGCAATTTTGCCCCAAAATAAAGGAAATTTTTGCCTTATTCCCCCCAAATAAGGGGAATTTCAGCCTTTTTACCTCAAAATAAAAAGAATTTCTGCATTTATGCCACAAAATATTAGGAATTTCTGCCTTTTTGCCCCAAAATAAGAAAATTTCTGCTTTTTTTTCCTTAAATAAGTGAAATTTCTGCAATTTTGCCCCAAAATAAGTGAAATGTCTGCGATTTTGCCCCAAAATAAGGGAAATTTCTGGAATTTTGCCCCAAAATAAGTGGAATTTCTGAGTTTTGCCCCAAAATAAGGAGAATTTCTGTCTTTTTGCCCCAACATATAGGCAATTTCTGCCTTTTATCTCCACAATTTGGGGAATTTCTTCAATTTTGCTCCAAAATACGGGGAATTTCTGCCTTTTGCCCGAAAATAAGAAGAATGCATACCTTTTGCCATAAAAAAGGGAAATTTCTTAGTTTTTGCTCCAAAAAGGGGAATTTCTGCTTTTTTGCCTCTAAATAAGTGGAATTTCTGTTTTTTTTCCCCAAAACAAATAGAATTTCTGTCTTTTTGCCCCAAAATAAGGAAAAATTCTGACTTATTACCCTGAAGTAAGTGAAATTTCTGCAAATTTGCCCCAAAATAAGGGAAATTTCTGCCTTTTTGCCCCCAAATAAGGGGAATTTCAGCCTTTTTACCTCGAAATAAGGGGAATTTCTGCATTTTTGCCACAAAATATTAGGAATTTCTGCCTTTTTGCCCCAAAATAAAGAAAATTTCTGCCTTTTTTCCCTAAAGTATGTGAAATTTCTGCAATTTTGCCACAAAATAAGTAAAATTTCTTCATATTTGCCCCAAAATTAGTGAAATTTCTGCAATTTTGCCCCAAAATAAGGAAAATTTCTGGAATTTTGCCCCAAAATAAGTGGAATTTCTTAGTTTTGCCCCAAAATAAGGAGAATTTCTGTCTTTTTGCCCCAACATATAGAGATTTTCTGCATTTTTGCCCCACAATTAGGGGAAATTCTGCAATTTTGCTGCAAAATACGGGGAATTTCTGCCTTTTTCCCCGAAAATAAGAAGAATGCATACCTTTTTGCCATAAAAAATGGAAATTTCTCCATTTTTGCTCCAAAATAAGGGGAATTTCTGCTTTTTGGCCTTTAAATAAGTGGAATTTCTGTCTTTTTCCCCCAAGACAAAGGGAATTTCTGTCTTTTTTGCCTCAAAATAAGGAAAAATTCTGATTATTACCCTGAAGTAATTGAAATTTCTGCAATTTTTCCCCAAAATTAGGGAAATTTCTGCCTTTTTGCCTCCAAATAAGGGGAATTTCAGCCTTTTTACCTCAAAACAAGGAGAATTTCTGCATTTTTGTCACAAAAAAATAGGAATTTCTGCCTTTTTGCCCCATATAAGGAAAATTTCTGTCTTTTTTCTCTGAAATAAGTGAAATTTCTGCAATTTTGCCCCAAAATATGTGAAATTTCTGCAATTTTGCCCAAAAATAAGTGAAATTTCTGCAATTTTGCCCCAAATTAAGGGAAATTTCTGGAATTTTGCCCCAAAATAAGTGGAATTTCTGAGTTTTGACACAAAATAAGGAGAATTTCTGTCTTTTTGCCCCAATATATAGAGAATTTCTGCATTTTTGTCCTACAATCAAGGGAATTTCTGCAATTTTGCTCCAAAATACAGGGAATTTCTGCATTTTTCCCCGAAAATAAGAAGAATGCATAACTTTTTGCCATAAAAAAGGGAAATTTCTTCATTTTTGCTCCAAAATCAGGGGAATTTCTGCTTTTTTGCCTCTAAATAAGTGGAATTTTTGTCTTTTTCCCCCAAAACAAAGGGAATTCCTGTCTTTTTTGCCCCAAAATAAGGAAAATTTCTGACTTATTACCCTGAAATAAGTGAAATTTCGGCAATTTTGCCCCAAAATAAAGGAAATTTTTGCCTTTTGCCCTCAAATAAAGGGAATTTCAGCCTTTTTACCTCAAAATAAGGGGAATTTCTGCATTTTTGCCACAAAATATTAGGAATTTCTGCCTTTTTGCCCCAAAATAAGAAAATTTCTGCTTTTTTACTCTGAAATAAGTGAAATTTTGCAATTTTGCCCCAAAATAAGTGAAATTTCTGCAATTTTGCTCCAAAATAAGGGAAATTTCTGGAATTTTGCCCCAAAATAAGTGGAATTTCAGAGTTTTGCCCCAAAATAAGGAGAATTTCTGTTTTTTGGCCCCAACATATAGGCAATTTCTGCCTTTTTGCCCCACAATTAGGGTAATTTCTGCAATTTTGCTCCAAAATACGTGGAATTTCTCCCTTTTTGCACGAAAATAAGAAGAATGCATACCTTTTTGCCATAAAAAAGGGAAATTTCTTCATTTTTGCTCCAAATTAAGGGGAATTTCTGCTTTTTTGCCTCTAAATAAGTGGAATTTTTGTCTTTTTCCCCCAAAACAAAGGGAATTTCTGTCTTTTTTGCCCCAAAATAAGGAAAAATTCTGACTTATTAACCTGAAGTAAGTAAAATTTCTGCAATTTTGCACCAAAATAAGGGAAATTTCTGGAATTTTGCCCTAAAATAAGTGGAATTTTTGTTTTTTTCCCCAAAATAAAGAGAATTTCTGTATTTTTGCCCAAACATATAGAGAATTTCTGTTTTTTTGCCACACAATTAGGGAAATTTCTGTAATTTTGCTCCAAAATACGGGTAATTTCTGCCTTTTTGCCCGAAAATAAGAAGAATGAATACCTTTTTGCCAAAAAATGGGAAATTTCTTCATTTTTGCTCCAAAATAAAAGGAATTTCTGCTTTTTTGCCTCTAAATAAGTGGAATTTCTGTCTATTTCCCCCAAAATAAAGAGAATATCTGTCTTTTTTGGCCCAAAATAAGGAAAAATTCTGACTTATTACCCTGAAGTAAGTGAAATTTCTGCAATTTTGCCCCAAAATAAGGGAAATTTCTGCCTTTTTGCCCCCAAATAAGGAGAATTTCAGCCTTTTTACCTCAAAATAAGGGGAATTTCTGCATTTTTGCCCCCAAATAAGGGGAATTTCAGCCTTTTTACCTCAAAATAAGGGGAATTTCCGCATTTTTGCCACAAAATATTAGGAATTTCTTCCTTTTTGCCCCAAAATAAAAAAATTTCTGTTTTTTTTCCATGAAATAACTGAAATTTCTGCAATTTTGCACCAAAATAAGTGAAATTTCTGCAATTTTGTCCTAAAATAAGGGAAATTTCTGGAATTTTGCTTCAAAATAAGAGGAATTTCTGAGTTTTGCTTCAAAATAAGGAGAATTTCTGTCTTTTTGCCCCAACATATAGGAAATTTCTGCCTTTTTGCCCCACAATTAGGGGAATTTCAGCAATTTTGCTCCAAAAGACGGGGAATTTCTGCCTTTTTGACCGAAAATAAGAAGAATGCATACCTTTTTGCCATCAAAAATGTAATTTCTTCTATTTTGCTTCAAAATAAAGGGAATTTCTATTTTTTTGCCTCTAAATAAGTGGAATTTCTGTCTTTTTCCCTCAAAAAAAAGGGAATTTCTGTCTTTTTTGCCCTAAAATAAGGAAAAATTCTGACTTATTACCCTGTAGTAAGTGAAATTTCTTCAATTTTGCCCCAAAATAAGGGAAATTTCTGCCTTTTTGCCCCCAAATAAGGGGAATTTCAGTCTTTTTACCTTAAAATAAGGGGAATTTCTGCATTTTTGCCACAAAATATTAGGAATTTCTGCCTTTTTGCCCCAAAATAAGAAAATTTCTGCTTTTTTTCCCTGAAATAAGTGAAATTTCTGCAATTTTGCCCCAAAATAAGTGAAATGTCTGCAATTTTGCCCCAAAATAAGGGAAATTTTTGGAATTTTGCCCCAAAATAAGTGGAATTTCTGAGTTTTGCCCTAAAATAAGGAGAATTTCTGTTTTTTTGCCCTAAGATATAGGCAATTTCTTCCTTTTTGCCCCACAATTAGGGGAATTTCTGCAATTTTGCTCCAAAATACGGGGAATTTCTGCCTTTTTGCTTGAAAATAAGAAGAATGCATACCTTTTTGCCATGAAAAAATTAAATTGCTTCATTTTTGCTCCAAAAAGGGGAATTTCTGCTTTTTTGCCTCTAAATAAGTGGAATTTCTGTTTTTTTTTCCCCAAAACAAAGGGAATTTCTGTCTTTTTGCCCCAAAATAAGGAAAAATTCTGACTTATTACCCTGAAGTAAGTGAAATTTCTGCAAATTTGCCCCAAAATAAGGGAAATTTCTGCCTTTTTGCCCCAAATAAGGGGAATTTCAGCCTTTTTACCTCGAAATAAGGGGAATTTCTGCATTTTTGCCACAAAATATTAGGAATTTCTGCCTTTTTGCCCCAAAATAAAGAAAATTTCTGCCTTTTTTCCCTAAAATATGTGAAATTTCTGCAATTTTGCCACAAAATAAGTAAAATTCTTCATATTTGCCCCAAAATAAGTGAAATTTCTGCAATTTTGCCCCAAAATAAGGAAAATTTCTGGAATTTTGCCCCAAAATAAGTGGAATTTCTTAGTTTTGCCCCAAAATAAGGAGAATTTCTTTCTTTTTGCCCCAACATATAGAGATTTTCTGCATTTTTGCCCCACAATTAGGAGAAATTCTGCAATTTTGCTCCAAAATACGGGGAATTTCTGCCTTTTTCCCCGATAATAAGAAGAATGCATAACTTTTTGCCATAAAAAATGGAAATTTCTTCATTTTTGCTCCAAAATAAGGGAAATTTCTGCTTTTTGGCCTTTAAATAAGTGGAATTTCTGTCTTTTTCCCCCAAGACAAAGGGAATTTCTGTCTTTTTTGCCTCAAAATAAGGAAAAATTCTGACTTATTACCCTGAAGTAAGTGAAATTTCTGCAATTTTTCCCCAAAATTAGGGAAATTTCTGCCTTTTTGCCTCCAAATAAGGGGAATTTCAGCCTTTTTACCTCAAAACCAGGAGAATTTCTGAATTTTTGTCACAAAAAATTAGGAATTTCTGCCTTTTTGCGCCATATAAGGAAAATTTCTGTCTTTTTTCTCTGAAATAAGTGAAATTTCTGCAATTTTGCCCCAAAATAAGTGAAATTTCTGCAATTTTGCCCAAAAATAAGTGAAATTTCTGCAATTTTGCCCCAAATTAAGGGAAATTTCTGGAATTTTGCCCCAAAATAAGTGGAATTTCTGAGTTTTGACACAAAATAAGGAGAATTTCTGTCTTTTTGCCCCAATATATAGAGAATTTCTGCATTTTTGTCCTACAATTAAGGGAATTTCTGCAATTTTGCTCCAAAATACAGGGAATTTCTGCCTTTTTGCCCGAAAATAAGAAGAATGCATAACTTTTTGCCATAAAAAATAGAAATTTCTTCATTTTTGCTCCAAAATCAGGGGAATTTCTGCATTTTTGCCTCTAAATAAGTGGAATTTCTGTCTTTTTCCCCCAAAACAAAGGGAATTCCTGTCTTTTTTGCCACAAAATAAGGAAAAATTCTGACTTAGTACCCTGTAGTAAGTGAAATTTCTTCAATTTTGCCCCAAAATAAGGGAAATTTCTGCCTTTTTGCCCCCAAATAAGGGGAATTTCAGTCTTTTTACCTTAAAATAAGGGGAATTTCTGCATTTTTGCCACAAAATATTAGGAATTTCTGCCTTTTTGCCCCAAAATAAGAAAATTTCTGCTTTTTTTCCCTGAAATAAGTGAAATTTCTGCAATTTTGCCCCAAAATAAGTGAAATGTCTGCAATTTTGCCCCAAAATAAGGGAAATTTCTGGAATTTTGCCCCAAAATAAGTGGAATTTCTGAGTTTTGCCCCATAATAAGGAGAATTTCTGTTTTTTGCCCCAACATATAGGCAATTTCTGCCTTTTTGCCCCACAATTAGGGGAATTTCTGCAATTTTGCTCGAAAATACGGGGAATTTCTGCCTTTTTGCTTGAAAATAAGAAGAATGCATACCTTTTTGCCATGAAAAAAGAAAATTTCTTCATTTTTTCTCCAAAAAGGGTAATTTCTGCTTTTTTGCCTCTAAATAAGTGGAATTTCTGTATTTTTCCCCCAAAACAAAGGGAATTCCTGTCTTTTTTGCCCCAAAATAAGGAAAATTTCTGACTTATTACCCTGAAATAAGTGAAATTTCGGCAATTTTGCTCCAAAATAAGTGAAATTTCTGCAATTTTGCTCCAAAATAAGGGAAATTTCTGGAATTTTGCCCCAAAATAAGTGGAATTTCTGAGTTTTGCCCCAAAATAAGGAGAATTTCTGTTTTTTTGCCCCAACATATAGGCAATTTCTGCCTTTTTGCCCCACAATTAGGGGAATTTCTGCAATTTTGCTCCAAAATCCGTGGAATTTCTCCCTTTTTGCACAAAAATAAGAAGAATGCATACCTTTTTGAAATAAAAAAGGGAAATTTCTTCATTTTTGCTCCAAATTAAGGGGAATTTCTGCTTTTTTGCCTCTAAATAAGTGGAATTTTTGTCTTTTTCCCCCAAAACAAAGGGAATTTCTGTCTTTTTTGCCCCAAAATAAGGAAAAATTCTGACTTATTAACCTGAAGTAAGTAAAATTTCTGCAATTTTGCACCAAAATAAGGTAAATTTCTGGAATTTTGCCCCAAAATAAGTGGAATTTTTGTGTTTTTCCCCAAAATAAAAAGAATTTCTGTATTTTTGCCCAAACATATAGAGAATTTCTGTTTTTTTGCCACACAATTAGGGAAATTTCTGTAATTTTGCTCCAAAATACGGGTAATTTCTGCCTTTTTGCCCGAAAATAAGAAGAATGAATACCTTTTTGCCAAAAAATGGGAAATTTCTTCATTTTTGCTCCAAAATAAAAGGAATTTCTGCTTTTTTGCCTCTAAATAAGTGGAATTTCTGTCTATTTCCCCAAAATAAAGAGAATATCTGTCTTTTTTGCCCCAAAATAAGGAAAAATTCTGACTTATTACCCTGAAGTAAGTGAAATTTCTGCAATTTTGCCCCAAAATAAGGGAAATTTCTGCCTTTTTGCCCCCAAATAAGGGGAATTTCAGCCTTTTTACCTCAAAATAAGGGGAATTTCTGCATTTTTGCCCCCAAATAAGGGGAATTTCAGCCTTTTTACCTCAAAATAAGGGGAATTTCCGCATTTTTGCCACAAAATATTAGGAATTTCTTCCTTTTTGCCCCAAAATAAGAAAATTTCTGCTTTTTTTCCCTGAAATAATTGAAATTTCAGCAATTTTGCCCCAAAATAAGTGAAATTTCTGCAATTTTGTCCTAAAATAAGGGAAATTTCTGGAATTTTGCTTCAAAATAAGAGGAAATTCTGAGTTTTGCTTCAAAATAAGGAGAATTTCTGTCTTTTTGCCCCAACATATAGGAAATTTCGGCCTTTTTGCCCCACAATTAGGGGAATTTCAGCAATTTTGCTCCAAAAGACGGGGAATTTCTGCCTTTTTGCCCGAAAAAAAGAAGAATGCATACCTTTTTGCCATCAAAAATGTAATTTCTTCTATTTTGCTTCAAAATAAAGGGAATTTCTATTTTTTTGCCTCTAAATAAGTGGAATTTCTGTCTTTTTCCCTCAAAACAAAGGGAATTTCTGTCTTTTTTACCCTAAAATAAGGAAAAATTCTGACTTATTACCCTGTAGTAAGTGAAATTTCTTCAATTTTGCCCCAAAATAAGGGAAATTTCTGCCTTTTTGCCCCCAAATAAGGGGAATTTCAGTCTTTTTACCTTAAAATAAGGGGAATTTCTGCATTTTTGCCACAAAATATTAGGAATTTCTGCCTTTTTGCCCCAAAATAAGAAAATTTCTGCTTTTTTTCCCTGAAATAAGTGAAATTTCTGCAATTTTGCCCCAAAATAAGTGAAATGTCTGCAATTTTGCCCCAAAATAAGGGAAATTTCTGGAATTTTGCCCCAAAATAAATGGAATTTCTGAGTTTTGCCCCATAATAAGGAGAATTTCTGTTTTTTTGCCCCAACATATAGGCAATTTCTGCCTTTTTGCCCCACAATTAGGGGAATTTCTGCAATTTTGCTCCAAAATACGGGGAATTTCTGCCTTTTTGCTTGAAAATAAGAAGAATGCATACCTTTTTGCCATGAAAAAAGAAAATTTCTTCATTTTTGCTCCAAAAAGGGTAATTTCTGCTTTTTTGCCTCTAAATAAGTGGAATTTCTGTATTTTTCCCCCAAAACAAAGGGAATTCCTGTCTTTTTTGCCCCAAAATAAGGAAAATTTCTGACTTATTACCCTGAAATAAGTGAAATTTCGGCAATTTTGCCCCAAAATAAGGGAAATTTTTGCCTTTTGCCCTCAAATAAAGGGAATTTCAGCCTTTTTACCTCAAAATAGGGGGAATTTCTGCATTTTTGCCACAAAATATTAGGAATTTCTGCCATTTTGCCCCAAAATAAGAAAATTTCTGCTTTTTTACTCTGAAATAAGTGAAATTTTGCAATTTTGCCCCAAAATAAGTGAAATTTCTGCAATTTTGCTCCAAAATAAGGGAAATTTCTGGAATTTTGCCGCAAAATAAGTGGAATTTCTGAGTTTTGCCCCAAAATAAGGAGAATTTCTGTTTTTTTGCCCCAACATATAGGCAATTTCTGCCTTTTTGCCCCACAATTAGGGTAATTTCTGCAATTTTGCTCCAAAATCCGTGGAATTTCTCCCTTTTTGCACAAAAATAAGAAGAATGCATACCTTTTTGCCATAAAAAAGGGAAATTTCTTCATTTTTGCTCCAAATTAAGGGGAATTTCTGCTTTTTTGCCTCTAAATAAGTGGAATTTTTGTCTTTTTACCCCAAAACAAAGGGAATTTCTGTCTTTTTTGCCCCAAAATAAGGAAAAATTCTGACTTATTAACCTGAAGTAAGTAAAATTTCTGCAATTTTGCACCAAAATAAGGTAAATTTCTGGAATTTTGCCCCAAAATAAGTGGAATTTTTGTGTTTTTCCCCAAAATAATGAGAATTTCTGTATTTTTGCCCAAACATATAGAAAATTTCTGTTTTTTTGCCACACAATTAGGGAAATTTCTGTAATTTTGCTCCAAAATACAGGTAATTTCTGCCTTTTTGCCCGAAAATAAGAAGAATGAATACCTTTTTGCCAAAAAATGGGAAATTTCTTCATTTTTGCTCCAAAATAAAAGGAATTTCTGCTTTTTTGCCTCTAAATAAGTGAAATTTCTGTCTATTTCCCCCAAAATAAAGAGAATATCTGTCTTTTTTGGCCCAAAATAAGGAAAAATTCTGACTTATTACCCTGAAGTAAGTGAAATTTCTGCAATTTTGCCCCAAAATAAGGGAAATTTCTGCCTTTTTGCCCACAAATAAGGGGAATTTCAGCCTTTTTACCTCAAAATAAGGGGAATTTCTGCATTTTTGCCCCCAAATAAGGGGAATTTCAGCCTTTTTACCTCAAAATAAGGGGAATTTCCGCATTTTTGCCACAAAATATTAGGAATTTCTGCCTTTTTGCCCCAAAATAAGAAAATTTCTGCTTTTTTTCCCTGAAATAAGTGAAATTTCTGCAATTTAGCCCCAAAATAAGTGAAATGTCTGCAATTTTGCCCCAAAATAAGGGAAATTTCTGGAATTTTGCCCCAAAATAAGTGGAATTTCTGAGTTTTGCCCCAAAATAAGGAGAATTTCTGTTTTTTTGCCCCAACATATAGGCAATTTCTGCCTTTTTGCCCCACAATTAGGGGAATTTCTGCAATTTTGCTCCAAAATACGGGGAATTTCTGCCTTTTTGCTTGAAAATAAGAAGAATGCATACCTTTTTGCCATGAAAAAAAAAATTTCTTCATTTTTGCTCCAAAAAGGGGAATTTCTGCTTTTTTGCCTCTAAATAAGTGGAATTTCTTTCTTTTTCCCTCAAAACAAAGGGAATTTCTGTGTTTTTTGCCCCAAAATAAGGAAAAATTCTGACTTATTACCCTGAAGTAAGTGATATTTCTGCAATTTTGCCCCAAAATAAGGGAAAGTTCTGCCTTTTGCCCCCAAATAAGGGGAATTTCAGCCTTTTTACCTCGAAATAAAGGGAATTTCTGCATTTTTGCCACAAAATATTAGGAATTTCTGCCATTTTGCTCCAAAATAAGGAAAATTTCTGCCTTTTCCCCCTGAAATAAGTGAAATTTCTGCAATTTTGTTACAAAATATGTAAAATTTCTGCATATTTGCCCCAAAATAAGTGAAATTTCTGCAATTTTGCCCCCAAAAAAGGAAAATTTCTGTAATTTTGCCCCAAAATAAGTGGAATTTCTGAGTTTTGCCCCAAAATAAAGAGAATTTCGGTCTTTTGGCCCCAACATATAGAGATTTTCTGCATTTTTGCCCCACAATTAGGGGAATTTCTGCAATTTTGCTCAAAAATACGGGGAATTTCTGCTTTTTTGCCCGATAATAAGAAGAATGCATACCTTTTTGCCATAAAAATGGGAAATTTCTTCATTTTTGCTCCAAAATAAGGGGAATTTCTGCTTTTTTGCCTCTGAATAAGTGGAATTTCTGTCTTTTTCCCCCAAGGTAAAGAGAATTCCTGTCTTTTTTGTCCCAAAATAAAGAAAATTTCTGACTTATAACCCTTAAATAAGTAAAATTTCTGCAATTTTGCCCCAAAATAAAGGAAATTTTTGCCTTATTGCCCCCACATAAAGGGAATTTCAGCCTTTTTACCTCAAAATAAAGGGAATTTCTGCATTTATGCCACAAAATATTAAAAATTTCTGCCTTTTTGCCCCAAAATAAGAAAATTTCTGCTTTTTTTTCCTTAAATAAGTGAAATTTCTGCAATTTTGCCCCAAAATAAGTGAAATGTCTGCAATTTTGCCCCAAAATAAGGGAAATTTCTGGAATTTTGCCCCAAAATAAGAGGAATTTCTGAGTTTTGCCCCAAAATAAGGAGAATTTCTGTCTTTTTGCCCCAACATATAGGCAATTTCTGCCTTTTGGCCCCACAATTAGGGGAATTTCTTCAATTTTGTTCCAAAATACAGGGAATTTCTGCCTTTTGCCCGAAAATAAGAAGAATGCATACCTTTTTGACATAAAAAAGGGAAATTTCTTAATTTTTGCTCTAAAAAGGGGAATTTCTGCTTTTTTGCCTCTAAATAAGTGGAATTTCTGTTTTTTTCTCCCAAAACAAAGGGAATTTCTGTCTTTTTGCCCCAAAATAAGGAAAAATTCTGACTTATTACCCTGAAGTAAGTGAAATTTCTGCAATTTTGCCCCAAAATAAGGGAAATTTCTGCCTTTTTGCCCCCAAATAAGGGGAATTTCAGCATTTTTACCTCGAAATAAGGAGAATTTCTGCATTTTTGCCACAATATATTAGGAATTTCTGCCTCGTTGCCCCAAAATAAAGAAAATTTCTGCCTTTTTTCCCTAAAATATGTGAAATTTCTGCAATTTTGCCCCAAAATAAGTAAAATGTCTGCAATTTTGACCCAAAATAAGGGAAATTTCTGGAATTTTGCCCCAAAATATGTGGAATTTCTGAGTTTTGCCCCAAAATAAGGAGAATTTCTGTTTTTTTGCCCCAACATATAGGCAATTTCTGCCTTTTTGCCCCACAATTAGAGGAATTTCTCCAATTTTGCTTCAAAATACGGGGAATTTCTGCCTTTTTGCTTGAAAATAAGAAAAATGCATACCTTTTTGCCATAAAAAAAGAAAATTTCTTCATTTTTGCTCCAAAATAAGAAGAATTTCTGCTTTTTTGCCTCTAAATAAGTGGAATTTCTTTCTTTTTCCCTCAAAACAAAGGGAATTTCTGTCTTTTTTGCCCCAAAATATAGAAAAATTCTGACTTATTACCCTGAAGTAAGTGATATTTCTGCAATTTTGCCCCAAAATAAGGGAAATTTCTGCCTTTTGACCTCAAATAAGTGGAATTTCAGCCTTTTTAACTCGAAATAAGGGGAATTTCTGCATTTTTGCCACAAAATATTAGGAATTTCTGCCTTTTTGCCCCAAAATAAGGAAAATTTCTGCATTTTTCCCTGAAATAAGTGAAATTTCTGCAATTTTGTTACAAAATATGTAAAATTTCTGCATATTTGCCCCAAAATAAGTGAAATTTCTGCAATTTTGCCCCCAAAAAAGGAAAATTTCTGTAATTTTGCCCCAAAATAAGTGGAATTTCTGAGTTTTGCCCCCAAATAAAGAGAATTTCGGTCTTTTGGCCCCAACATATAGAGATTTTCTGCATTTTTGCCCCACAATTAGGGGAATTTCTGCAATTTTGCTCAAAAACACGGGGAATTTCTGCTTTTTTGCCCGATAATAAGAAGAATGCATACATTTTGCCATAAAAAAGGAAAATTTCTTCATTTTTGCTCCAAAATAAGGGGAATTTCTGCTTTTTTGCCTCTGAATAAGTGGAATTTCTGTCTTTTTCCCCCAAGGCAAAGGGAATTCCTGTCTTTTTTGTCCCAAAATAAAGGAAATTTCTGACTTATAACCCTTAAATAAGTGAAATTAATGCAATTTTGCCCCAAAAATAAAGGAAATTTTTGCCTTATTGCCCCAAATAAGGGGAATTTCAGCCTTTTTACCTCAAAATAAAGGGAATTTCTGCATTTATGCCACAAAATATTAGGAATTTCTGCCTTTGTGCCCCAAAATAAGAAAATTTCTCCTTTTTTTTCTTTAAATAAGTGAAATTTCTGCAATTTTGCCCCAAAATAAGTGAAATGTCTGCAATTTTGCCCCAAAATAAGGGAAATTTCTGGAATTTTGCCCCAAAATAAGTGGAATTTCTGAGTTTTGCCCCAAAATAAGGAGAATTTCTGTCTTTTTGCCCCAACATATAGGCAATTTCTGCCTTTTTGCCCCACAATTAGGGGAATTTCTTCAATTTTGCTCCAAAATACGGGGAATTTCTGCCTTTTGCCCGAAAATAAGAAGAATGCATACCTTTTTGAAATAAAAAAGGGAAATTTCTTAATTTTTGCTCCAAAAAGGGGAATTTCTGCTTTTTTGCCACTAAATAAGTGGAATTTCTGTTTTTTCCCCCAAAACAAAGGGAATTTCTGTCTTTTTGCCCCAAAATAAGGAAAAATTCTGACTTATTACCCAGAAGTAAGTGAAATTTCTGCAATTTTGCCCCAAAATAAGGGAAATTTCTGCATTTTTGCCCCCAAATAAGGGGAATTTCAGCCTTTTTACCTTGAAATAAAGGGAATTTCTGCATTTTTGCCACAATATATTAGGAATTTCTGCCTCTTTGCCCCAAAATAAAGAAAATTTCTGCCTTTTTTTCCCTAAAATATGTGAAATTTCTGCAATTTTGCCACAAAATAAGTAAAATTTCTTCATATTTGCCCCAAAATAAGTGAAATTTCTGCAATTTTGCCCCAAAATAAGGAAAATTTCTGGAATTTTGCCCCAAAATAAGTGGAATTTCTTAGTTTTGCCCCAAAATAAGAAAAATTTCAGTTTTTTTGGCCCAACATATAGAGATTTTCTGCATTTTTGCCCCACAATTAGGGGAATTTCTGCAATTTTGCTCCAAAATATGGGGAATTTCTGCCTTTTTCCCAGAAAATAAGAAGAATGCATAACTTTTTGCCATAAAAAATGTAAATTTCTTCATTTTTGCTCCAAAATAAGGGGAATTTCTGCTTTTTGGCCTTTAAATAAGTGGAATTTCTGTCTTTTTCCCCCAAGACAAAGGGAATTTCTGTCTTTTTTGCCCCAA
The DNA here is from genome assembly GCF_963924665.1 of Micromys minutus. NCBI lineage: Eukaryota > Metazoa > Chordata > Mammalia > Rodentia > Muridae > Micromys > Micromys minutus. Next base: position 1,199,748 of record NW_027667771.1, read on the forward strand.
AATAAAGAAAAATTCTGACTTATTACCCTGAAGTAAGTGAAATTTCTGCAATTTTTCCCCAAAATTAGGGAAATTTCTGCCTTTTTGCCTCCAAATAAGGGGAATTTCAGCCTTTTTACCTCAAAACAAGGAGAATTTCTGCATTTTTGTCACAAAATATTAGGAATTTCTGCCTTTTTGCCCCAAAATAAGGAAAATTTCTGTCTTTTTTCTCTGAAATAAGTGAAATTTCTGCAATTTTGCCCCAAAATAA